>NC_091266.1:33767500-35017500 GCF_042477335.2 Ovis canadensis
GTTTTCTCCTGTTCAGATGCTGTTTATGACAAACTTTAAATTATCTAATGTTTGTAAGTGGTTCCTAGAGACAACTGAAACCCGTTCTCTGGTCATTGTGAAGAAGCTCAATACTCGTCTCCCAGGCGACATCCCACCCGTCAAGCACCCTCTTCAGAAGTACCCTCCTTCCAGCCTGTACCCCAGTTCACTACAGGCCGAACGCTTGAAAAAACACTTAAAGAAATTTCCCGGAGCTACTCCTGCCAAGAACAATTGGAAAACACAGAAGCTCTGGGCTAAATTTCGAGAGAATCCCGACCAAGTGGAGCCAGAGGATGGCAGTGACATGAGCCTCAGCTCCAGTCCTGAAGAGAGTGTAGAGGAGACCAAGGAAGGTAGAAGCAGCCATCCTCCCACCAGCTCACCGACCCCAGCCAGTACCCGCATCCTTAGGAAATACTCCAACATTCGAGGAAAGCTCCGAGCCCAGCAGCGTTTGATCAAGAACGAGAAAGTCGAAAGCCCACTTGGTCCGGCTGTGGAAAGCAAACAGAGTTGCAAGAGTGTGTGCATCAACCCTCTGATGTCCCCCAAGCTCGCCCTGCAAGTCGGTGCAGATGGGTTTCCCATTAAGCCCAAGAGCACCGATGGAACGAAGGCAAGGAAAGGGAAGCAGGTGCCTGAGGTCTTGCCAAAAGCCGAGGTTCAGAATAAACGCAAGAGGACAGAAGGCGGCAGCACTCAGGACAGGAAGGACAAAGGGCCTGCGATGAAGGCCAGCAAAGAAAAGCATGTTAATGGGTCCACCAGAATCTCCGCTGCCAAGAAGCCAGCCGCAAGGGACAGAAGCAGCCAGCTGCCCAAAAAGACATCTTCAAAAGAGAATAAAGTGAAGATCCCTAAAAAATCACCTGGGAAGAGCTGCCCGCCCTCCAGGAAAGAAAAAGAGAATGCAAACAAAAGGCCTACCCAGCCCTCTGCCTCCGATCCGGTGACAAAATCTGCCAAGCAAAAAGGGGCAGGTGAGTCCTCTTCCAGGCCACAGAAAACCACAAACAGAAAGCAGACCAGTGGAAAGACTCGGGCCAGACCCTCAACAAAATCCCCAGAGAACAGTGCGGCCCAGAGAAAGCGAAAGCTGAAGGCGAAGCTGGACTCTTGCCATAGCAAACGGAGGCGGTTGGATGCAAAGTGATTCGCAGGGCGGTAGCCCAGAGTTAAAACTGTTCTATAGAAGTAACCCTTTATTTTGCATTAACTAAATCTGCTTTTATAAGCTTATCAAGCCTTTCAAATCTGCAGTTAATGGAGAACACCACAATTTAAGATGTCAGAAAGTGCGTCTCAGATGGAGAAGGGAACTTGCAGAGTCTTTCTCTGAGGCTGAGTAAGGGAAGTTATATATTATATTCTGGTTGTTCCTTGGGTTTTAAACTTGGAACCAAGCAGTTTTAGTTTTTAAAAGTACAGTGCCTTATTTATCCTTTTTGTTTTTAAATTTACAAAAGCTAAAAAGCTGATCTATGTGATTAAAGGCTTGTATTTTATACTTGATGCACAAGCACTTGTACTGTAGCCAAGAAGACCACCATCATGCACATAAAAGTAGCTTTTCAGCAGCCACCCTGCAGTGTCAGTACACGAACAGATGCTCCTCTGCAAACCCCAGCAGTGAACTTCCCTCTGTCTTGTTTGTTTAAACGATATTTGAAAGCTAAACCAAATCATTTTTACAGTATGTGGAGAATGCAGAGGGAATTTATAATTATTATAAAAGATTAATACTTCTGTTACCCCTTTTTAAAAATTCATATTCGTTGTTGGTCACTCATCTCTGATCTTTTGTCATTTGAGGAAATATATTCTAAAGTATGTGCTCATGGGACAAAAGGTGTGTCACAAGGTGTTAATATTGATAAATGAGCTCTGAAAATTATTCACATCCCCCAAACTATTTGCATTACTGATTCTTCCCATCCTTTTCATTTTTGATCTTGCACGCTTGCTAGCACACTAATGAGGTTTTCATCTTACTTTGGGAGAAAAAAAAAAAAGCTAATGTCTTTTTGCTGTAGTTTGACAATTGGGATAAGAGTGACCATTCTAATTATTTTTCTTGTCTTGAGTACTTCTGTATTCAAAGAAAGCCAAAACGTTATTTTCAGTAATAGGAAAGTTTAAGAGAGTGTGTGTGTGTTTGGGGGTATTTGCATGTGGTTATAAAGCCACAAATGTCTCCCATTCCCCCAGTTAAATTCTTTCTTCTCCATGCAGCGTGATAGGGTGTTCATGAGCTGAGTAATTAGCATAGGCCAGATGGCTTAAATGAAGCCTAGGGTCTCTATGAGCATTCCCCAGATCACTATGGCACCAGACTCAGAATTATAAAAAGGTCAGAGCAGCCTTTCAGTTGGAGAAAATCTCATTGTGTGCCCACACACATCCCAGTACCAGGAGCTGATGCTCAGCTGGTATTCCAGTGTGAAATGTACATGTTTAGAGTGGATGCCCTTTCTGATGGATTGACATCATACTAGTAGTTAATGCTTATAGAATCACAATGGCCTCTATCACATCGGGCTCTGTTCCATGGCTCAAAAGCGAGAGCTGCAATATTTGTAACTGATGTTGTTTGAGACCTGAAATAAGTGTATTGGCTTTACCTTGGTGCCTATAACATTGCTCCATTATAACACAGTGTGTACTCGGCATCTCCATTGGGCCACTCTGCCAATAAGTCTTGGTTGCTAAAGCTTCAGCCAGCTTCTCTGACATGCTCTGTCCCCAAAATAAGCTCGTATGGACAGCTGCTATTCCGTCCTTTTTATTAAAAGATTTTCCATCCCTATTGCTTGAAATCTGTTTGGATAAACCCAGATGTACCTGTTTTCATGCATTAGTTCATTCAGATCGTGATAAAACAAGTTTTCTACCCATTCTGTTAAAGTTTTGCTGTATATAATGAAAACTTCTGGGATAGGATTAGAAAACAGTGTTTGATTCATGGGAAACTGAGCACGGTGTTGAATTTTGCAGATAGTGAAGCTTACTATCTTCAAAGAAGCCTCCCCCCCACCCCCGGCCCCCACCCGCCCAGTATCTCCTCTATCCCATGAGTCTTTTTCTCTTTTCTGTATCTTTGACCTTGGCCATTCCAGAGCTACCTATATTAATGAAACTGCTGAGTGTGTGTGTGTTGGCAACCTTCCTCAGCATTAAGTTGCACAGAAGCATTAACATGTTTTAAGTAGGTTCATTTAATCTATGTAAGTGGTTTTTAAGTTTTTTTAAAAATCTTCTCATAGAGTCGTCACTGGATATTGTTTTTGTGGTGACTTTAACAGTGGAGGCTTGCCCACATCAGGTGTGCTGATCTCGGTACATACGTTCAAGGCGCCCCTTAGCTGCATACAGACTACCTTGTAAGGGTGCTTGGGTTAGGTTAGGGAGAGATGCCAGGCTGGAGGTAGGTGCCACTTTTCCAGTTGCAGGTTATAATCCATTCCATTCCTTTTCTCATTTCTTTTTCATTTTTGAAAGCTTATCACTTCAAGATCATAGCCTTCTCTCCCATTCTAGACAGCATTGGGGAAAAGATATCAATGTGCATCTATTTATTTTATATACCTACCGATGCAATGGCTCATCTTTAAAATCAGCTTACAGTTTATAACAGACTACACTTAAATAGACTGGGATTCTACATAAGTACGACACTTAAAAGTTTAGAATTATATTTGTTGAATCTCACTTTTGCTGATTCAGTTAACTTTACTAATAGAAGAAAGGGAAAAGGCAGACTTGAGGTCCAGCTCTGGAAGGCCCATTTGCACTTAGAGCAGATGCTGGCAAGCCTGTCTCTCAGACATTTCCAAGCCTAGACTTGGTTCTGACTCAAGACTCCCCTTGATCTCCCCTCCTTGCCAGACCTTCCTGTAGCCGTCGTCCCAGTGTGGCTTGCACTGGATGCAAAGGCAGTCTGTCCCACCTTCTGGATTCCAAATTTAAAAGGAATACAGCTCCTGTGCCTGTACTCAGAGAAGTGACTTCTGGAGCTGACGCTGATGTCGAGAGAACATCAGTGTTCCCTCTGAGCTTCTGGGGGAGCTGGAAGACGCCTGGAAAGCAGTCACTGAAGCCCCACCATAGCTCCCCAGAGCTGGGCCCTCTTTAGGAGGCCCTTTTCCACTCCCATTTTCTACCTTCTGAGGCGCCCCGGGTTTGGAGGAACCACCTGGAATCTGCGCCCTTGGTCAGGGTCCAGAACCTTACCCCTGACACTGGCACAGATATGTTAGTCTTGCAGCACAGCAGGAAGGCCATGAACCTTTGTTCTGCCTGTGAGGCTACGTATATAAAAATGTTAGTTATGTCTGTTAACCTGAAGTTGCTAGTCCCTTGGCTCCCTTTGGTAGACCAGTTCTGTTGTGTCTGCACTTCATTAAAGACTTCTACACAAGCGTTACTTTTAAAATAATCTTAGGCCATTTCATGCCTCCTTGCTCCTGTGTAGTATAGATGGAAGAGGTGTAGTTAGTCATCACTTCGTAAACGTGGTTCTTCTAATGGGGTCCTCTGTGCATCGCAAGACTGTGCAGGTGAATTCCTCACAGTTCAGATAGGTCATCAGTAAACACATCACTTGATGACGGTCATTTTGAATTGAAGTTTGGACTCTTCTGCCTTGGGATGAATTCTGTAGTGAAGACTGAAGCTGTCACTGTCATTTGTGGGCAGCTTGCCTATTGGGCAGTGGGCCTAGGAGCCAAGAAGGAAAGGCCAACGTGCCATGTGAGGCGAGCTGGAGATGCTGTAGTGTCACCATCGGTGAGTCTGGTATCCGGTCGCTTTCCCTGGGGCAGAACTGGAATTTCCCCAGGTGCTGGCCAAGGGTACCCCAACCGCCTGCTCCTTATGGTTTCAGGTCAGCCCATGCAGGCCTTCATTTGGCCTACAGATGATCCTTCACTGCTCTGCAAACTGTGGGCTGGTCATGCTTTTGTAAATAAAAGTGTATTGGAACACAGCCATACCCATTCATTTTGGTATTATCAGTGGCTGTATGTATTTACAGCAGAGTTGAATATCTGTAGCAGAGAACACATGCCCCACAAAGCCTAAAATATTTACTACTTGGATCTTTGAGAAAAAGTTTGTTGACCCATGCTTGAGAGAAGAATCTTTTTTCAGGAGGAAAAAAAAAAAAAAGCTTCACTGGTTTATCTTTTCCTTTCTTCTGCCTCTTTCTGTCCTCTTCTTCTTCCTCCTTATCTTACTTCAATTTTGTTCCTTTTATATCTTTATTTTTTCTTGCTACAAAAGAGATGTTGCCACAGCACATCAAATACCATCTCCTGAAACCTGAACTGCCTTAGCCTCACATCCTATTAGAATCACCCATCACCTTTAGCCTCTAGAGTCAGAATCCATGAGCAAATAGGAATTGGGAGTTGTAGAAGTATGTGGCCTTGACCTCTCCTTTCATTCAGTTTTTATCATAGACTTGACTCTGGCTTCACTTCGTGTTTATTACTAATCAAGTAAGCCAAGATTTTATTTCTTTCAAAGTTAATTGAGACTTCGTTAGGTGGATGTTCAGTTTTCTGAACCTTACGTTTAGATAATGAAAAGCCTTTTCACAAAGGGGAAAAAAAAGTCCAATCACAAACCCAAATTGTTGTTTATTATATCATAGTTCTGGCCAGCTTCTAGGAAAATGTATTGACACTGATATTTTTTTCAGTCACACACTCTTCTTTCAAAATAATTATGTTAAAAGCAAACCAACAACTGAAAAACAGAAGCTTGAAGTGCTTTAGAAAGACTAATAGAAAATTGGAGCATATTATAACCTGAGTGTGACTGAGAAGTTATGGATGATATCTTCAGATTAAATCCAGTTAACTTCCAAGGTGGTGTCTTTTCCCTCCCCAAAACTCAAGGATCCGTTTCTGTGCTTTTTATCAAAATGAAGGATTGATAAAATTTTGTCAGTGGCTCTAAAACAATGACTGTTTTGTATGTTTTGAAACATAATTATCATTTGAATTGTTTACTATGAGTTTTTATCTTCTTATGGCTTGATATCCACTGAAATACTGAAATTTTTCCAAGTATGAAGTCATGTCTGTGTCAGGCATCCGCAAGGCAGTCCTCACATCCCAGCATTGTGTACTTTGCCACAGGCTTGCTCCCTAGTCCTTTTCAGAGAAAAAAGAACAAAAAGATTACTGTAGTTAAAACTAGCAGAGTTTTGGGAAGCCTGTTGAGACAGCCTTTGATATAGCTCATCTCTTGAAACATGAGAGCCAAGTGCTGTCATCTACAGTGGGTGGGCTGGAAGACACAAAGTTCTGACCTTCCCTTAAAGATGTTAAGTCATGCTGAGACAAAACCCCAGAGCTCTCTGATGCTGCTCCCAGCTCCGGCCTCACCATGCTGTACTGAGGACCACCGGGGGCACTTTGCAGGCATCCTTGCTCATGCTTTTTTTTGCCTCTGGTTTGAGCCAAAGCTGGCTATTCCTTGCAATACCTTCCCTTTGATCCTTTTCCCAGAGCCCTGGTGGTTTACGTCAGTGCTCAGAGGGGCCGGTGAGCACGGTGACAGAGGCTCTTTGACCTGTGTGGGACCATTCCTTTTAACACGAAGTGCTCAGTAGGCAAGCCACCTGGAAGTAGCTTTTTTCTCATTAAAAGCTACTCATTTTTTGCTCATTAAAAAAGATAAAACTTGCCCATGGTTGTATGATCTACCAGAGATTGGAGGAATGCATTAAACAAGGTTATGTTTTAAAGAAAAAGAGACCCTATGTGGCCCACATAACCTAAAATGTAAACTACTTAATACCTGACCCTTTTCGGAAAAGGTTTACTGATCCTTGCCCAATCCTTGAAATATGTCATTCAAGATCAAATTGTGTGGTCAGTTAGGCACAAATATATTTTTTTCATGTAGTCCAGCACTGCAACATTTCTTTCCTTTTAGATTTTACCATTTCTTGCCTGTTCATCTTAGCACACAGCTGCTGTCCCACATTATTCCTAAATAATGTTCGTGTATTAAAGAACACATCTCCCTTTGTGGATTGAATGTGTGTTGAATTGTGGACATTGAATCTGATCTACCAGAATACCAAGTTAAAGTGAAAAGTACAAAGTCTTTTAAACTAAAAGTACTACAGTTGTCTTCATGTTTATGAGTTAAGGTGAACTTGACTCTCATAGAACAACATTCCTCGACAGCAGTGCTCAACACAAACGGATTTACTCATGAACTCAAAAGCCTAGAGTACAGCCCTTCCCAGCAGGTACAGGGCGTACTGGTTTCACCCCCCAGAAACCATACAGTGTATTTGTGTACAGTATGTTTGCAAGTTTATCACTTCCCAAGCTTTGGTCATTACTTGTGAACATACATGGCTGGTCTTTGCCTGTTTGAACCTCATTCCAGATCCCCCATTCTCAACTCTCTTAAAAATACCAGCATGTCAATGGCACCTTGTCAGCACACCAGCAGCTTTAGACCGAAGTTCAGGGCTCTCCAGCCTGGGCAGCGAAACCCACTCCTGCCTGGTCAGGCCTAGCTCACCTCATTTTAAGGCCCCACCTTTAGCATCTTGCCTCTTCCCTCTTCTGCCCCCAGCCCCCTTCCAGGAGGCACCTTCTCCAGGAAGCCACCTACCTTTCGAGTGCTTCACTGAACATGTGTATGTCATATTAGAAGCATTTCATGACTCTTTTTCTTCTCATACTTAGCCATTGGGTCCAAATGCTATTCAGCTTATCAACTTTCTCACTCAAGTTGTTTTCTATAATCTACACTTCATGTCATCTTAGCTAATGCTGTAGAATTTGGGAGCTAGTTTGTGGAAGAGAGTCTGTACAAATAAGATTTGCATAATTTTATATATTTATACCACAGGTAGGGATGAGTTAGAGCCCTATAGCTTAAGGTTGTTAGTTTCACCAGTGATTTCTTCATTCTTAATAGCTCTAGGAGAGTGTGTGACTATGATTTCAAATATATATATATAATACATATTTATACATACCACTGTGAAATTTATTTCACTGTGTAGATAGTGGTATTTTCCTGTTCAAATGCTTCTATAGAAAGTATTTATTTTAACAAACAAAAACTGTCAAAAGGGCTTTCCAAAAAAGTGTTCTTTCTAGAAAACCCATCCTCCCCAGCTCCCATGCTCAGCCACTGAACCCCCAAACTATATCATGAAGGCAGAAGGGTGAAACCTGGAAGCCCTCACTGTATTGGGGCAGACACAACTGCATCGGGAACCTGAACACATTCCCCACTGTCACCCCATCCCAGAACAAAGTGGGTCTCCCATGATGGGCTCAGCTGTGCCAGCTGTGGCCTTGGGACTTGTCTCAAGCCACCCACTCCTTACATACACAGTTGGCCCATTCTACTGTACATTTCAACAGCCTGTGCAGGGAGACGAGCAACCCCAAGGAAATCCAAACCTATACCTGTGGGATATGGAGAGACCACTGGTTGCCTAAAGAAAGCATTAAGATGTATTTTAGTCTTTCTCACCTTCAGGAAAGACACCTGTTCCCACTCTCTTAAACCAGGGGAGATAAGCTTGTTTCCTCCCTCACCTTGACAGTGCTGAGCACCTTAGCTCACAGCCGTTGCCTCCTCCTCCCCCACCCCCTATCTGTCTCACAAGCCTCGGCACAGATGTGGGTCAGCCCCACCTATAACTGATGGTACAGGATGAGGCCGTCTGCTCTAAGATGTATGCAGCGTTACTTCTCAGGAGTCCTGATCTGCAATTCAGTCCCCGTAGATGTAACGGAACCGATGCTTTCCCATCGTGTTCCTCTTCCCTGTGCCCCATTCCTGGGCACCCCTGTCTGAGCCACAATTCTCTTTCTGTCCAGCTGGCTGGCTGGCCTGAGAACTGTAGCTCCATGCCTGCGGAGAGCTTGGGACAGGACACAGGGATTCGTGTCATCCATTTGAACCATAATTTGCCTATTTACTTATGGCCTCCCTTTGTCTTTTCTAAACAAATGAGGAAGACACTTGAACAGTAATGCTGGAGAATGTTTTTTCTAAGATAACTGTTTGTAAGCAAATCTGATTTTAAGATGAAATGTGAATGGGTAACTAGGTGCCAGGGAATTTAGCACTGAACTAGACAGTTGAATCTTTTTTAACCTTTGCAGGAAAAAATAAACTGCTCTCATCTAAATGTTCACAAGAAATAATGTTGTAAATAGTTTTTTAAAAAAATATTTATTACATGTGCTGTATACAGATTCATGTTCTGAGTGATGTGGGTTTGCATTGTAGTATTGTAGAAGAGTATATTTTGAGCAGTGGACTTCCTTTCATAACACAGTACACACATGGAGAAAGAACAAAAATGAGCAGGTTGAGAGCTGTTTGGGGCATTTGATCTGTAATGTTACATCGAATCCAAGCTTTAATTGCCCCCTCTTCTCATCTGGTTATGGTAATATGTTATATATATATATACACACACATGTATGTATGATGAACTGGTCAGTGGTCAGTCCCCAGAGCAGATTTCCAGGTGTTCTTTCTGATGTGTTGCCCGTAAGCAATAAGATTCTAGGTAATAACATTTATTCCGGGCTCTGCGTTAGCCCTTGTCTCAGAGGATAGGGTGGGGGGTAGAACAGCTCTTGCTAAGACCTCTTGCCTTTGCTGGAGAGGTTGCTGTACTTGAATTTTTGCTTCTGTTTGTCTGCACGCTCCTTCACATTATACAGTGCTAGCAATGGGTGAGAAATCTGCCAGGACCAGATACCTCAAAAATTGGACGTAGAGACTGAAAAATTACCAATTTTCCATGAATTTTTAGGGTTTACAGAATCTAGTTGAGGCAAAGCTCATTTGGTTATAGCATAAATGTAAGAACTTTTTGCATTAAAAACGTAAATGGTCAATACAAAGTCCCTTGACTATATGTCTGACCTACCTTTAAGAGCTAGCCCATTTCCTGTATTCCTCTGTGCCTGGGTTTGAAATGTCCAAAGCCCCAGTGCATGTCTGGGGTTAAACCCATTTAGGTTCGTGCAAAGAGGGCAGTTGCTCCTCCAAGTATCCCAGCGTGTCCAGTCCAACAGGTTTCTAAGCTGTTTAGCAACCTCTCCTTGTGACCGTCCTGAACTTTATGAAAAATACCCCACACCCAGAAAACCATGAATAGAATAATGTAGTTTTTTAGGCTTTTTGAAATATGTCTTCTCTTTTGTATTTATGATGGTGTTTGGAATTTTTCACTAGTGTTTTTTTAGATCAAAGTGGGTGCATTAGGATAAAACTTTCCATTGCTGCACCTGAAAGCAAGCAAGAGGAAAGAAATGGACCTATGTGTGTCATTGGGAAGGTGACTACTTCTTGTGGTGGGGGGAGGGGGGAGGGAGCATGGTAGATTATGTGGGGGTAAAATAGAATTCCGGCCTGAGGCTCCTCGAGTCTTATTACCTTGTAATAAATAATCCCTTTATTAGCCTCACTTAATCTCAATAGAAGCCTGCTGTTTACCCTCAGGGAACAAGTAGTTTTCAAAATTGAGCTCCTCCAAGGTCACTGGCCAATGCCTGCATGCAGGCATGGGTCCTCTTTGTGAACTCATGGCATTATTTTCCCATATGAATTATGATAGTATGAAATTCAACCCCAACCTGTATGAAAAGCACAGCCCAGGGTCCTCCTTTCAGGCTAGAGTTAATGCCTTTGAGAGGCCAGAGCGTTCTAGGAGGCCCATGCAATTTAACTGAAGCTCAGGTGCCGTGTTGGGATTTTTATTCTTTTTAGGCCACAACCTTCAGAATGAGTTTAGGGCAGGGCTGCTGATCCAGCTGTGGATCCAGGGAGCTCTCAGATGAATCTCTGCCGTTCCTGTAAAGGTCTTTCTGGTTCTTCCCAGTGTTGTCCTTGCCGAGGTCAGTCTCGTAGCTGTTCAGGTGTGCTGTCTTGTGAGTTGTAGCCAGCGATCCAGATGCCCAAGGACAGTCTCCAGAGGGCCTTGCTCCTTCCCGGAACCATGTGTGTGCTCCTGACCTGTGTGAAGATGGTCTTGTCAAAAGTAGTGACATGAGAAATCCTGCAAATGGTAATCCGGTGATCAGCATGTTTCCCTTGGGCCTGGATTTCCACTATGTTAGTGAGTGTAGGAAAATACTGTGTCTGTTATGGATGAAAATTCAATGTATGCTGTGAATTTGTTGGTTTGAAACATTGAAAAATTTTCATTAGACAATGTTTACATACCTCACCTGAAGAACCTTTGAGAGTGTATATATGAAATTTAAAATATATTAAGTTGCTTTAAAAACAATATGTATAGCTATAAAAGTTGGAGTTATTTTAACTTTGAATATGTACCAAGTCTCAAATATTGAAATCTTGTGGACTCTGTGCTTCTGTGTTTTGCTTTCCTATTAGACTGTGTAGGAACCTGTGTTCTTGTTACTGGTAAAGGGGCCCTCAATGAAATCCAAGCTTGGAAGAATTTCCTAGGTTGTTTCAGATTTTCTTGTTTGGTTTTGAGGGATGGGGTATGGAGCTGGAGGCTGTGTGGGAGGGATTTCTCTAACATTGACATCTATTCCATGAGCTTTTCCTAGGCGCTTATTTTATTGCAGTGTATTAAACTTCTTTGATATTAAAATGTGTTTGTGTAGTTACTGGAGAGGGTACAGAACACATGGAAACCCAGCATTCAACTCGTAGTCTGTGGCAAATGTGTTAAGTTGCCAGAGGGAACCAGAAAGCAACACTTCCTAGGACATCTCTTGTGGTCCACTGGTTAAGACTTCCGCCTTCCAGTGCAGGGAGTGCAGATTTGATCCCTGGTCGGGAAGCTGAGATCCCACATGCCTCGCAAGCAAGAAACCAGAACATAGAATAGAAACAATATTGTAACAAATTCAATAAAGATTATAAAAATGATCCACATTAAAAAAATCTTTAAACAACTCCAGAATACTTAATATGACTTTGGCCTGGGCCATCAATATTGGGACTTAAATCTGTTTGCTAGATCTCTGGCCATTTTGTGAGTTATGCCTGACTTCAAGGAGTAGGAAACCCAATGAATGGTCCTTGGGAATTCCCATGGCAGGACTGAGAAGGCACTGGTGCTTCATCTTGAGGTGCAGGGAGCACCTGAATCGGTGCTCCTGGCCTCATTGCTAAATCTAGGGGGTGAAGTGCACAGCATCCCAGCTCCCTAGCCCATGCTCAGTTGTGGCAGAAAGGTGGCAGGAAATCCTTCCATCTACTTGCCTCATGACCTGTTCCATTATATTCTTTCAACTCTCCTGCGTGCGTGCTAAGTTGCTTCAGTCGTATCCATCTCTGTGCGACCCTATGAACCATGGCCTGCCAGGTTCCTCTGTCCATGGGATTCTCCAGGCAAGAACACTGGAGTGGGTTGCAATGCCATCCTCCAGGGGATCTTCCCAACCCAGGGATTGAACCCACATCCCTTACCAGCTCCTGCATTGGCAGGTGGGTTATTTACCACTAGGGCCACCTGGGAAGTCCTTCAACTCTCCTGGAGATGGGCATGTGGATGGATCCAGTAGGCCAGTGATTCATGGAATCAACCATGATTTCATTGACAGATTCATCTGACAGTGGCCACTGACACGCAGAAACCAGCGGAAACAATCCGGCAGCTGGCAGTCAGCCTGGAGACTTACCTTGGAGAATTACCTTGCTCAAGATTAGAACTTTCTATCGTTAAAATAGTTCTCTTTTCCTCCAGTATTCATCCTGTGGTAGAACTGAAGTCTGACCTGAGAGGTGCAGACTAGCTTGGGATGAGGGGTCATCTCTAACTCTGAGGGCTCAGGACATAGGGAGATTCATTATCACCAACAGCAGGAAAACTAGGCAACTCTGGGGCTTCCCTAGTGGCTCAGTTGGTAAAGAATCTGCCTGCAACGCAGGAGACCCAGGTTCAATCCCTAGGTTGGGAAGATCCCCTGGAGAAGAGAATGGCAACCCACTCCGGTATTCTTGCCTGGTGAATTCCGTGGGCAGAGAAGCCTGGTGGGCTACTGTCCATGGGGTTGCAAAGAGGCAGACACAACTGAGCAGCTAACACACTTTGGCAACTCTAGTTGAAAGCCTGGGACTGCCTCCACCGTCCAACCAAGCACTGCTGTGCCCGTTCCTCTGGCTGGGCATTTCCTTAAAACTGTGAAATCTGCCACTGGAACTCAGAGGTTGCGGACTGGTGACTGACAGTTGTGTTTTATTTAGCCCAGTGTTTAAAAAGCAACATCTAAATACTGAGTGTTTACATAAAAATTGATTCCTGGCTTCTCTTTTTAAAAAAAAAGATCATGAAAACCTAACAATTAGCACATAGTAGGATCCACTGAAGCTGGGTAGGTTGGAAAGCGTGCCTTTCAGGTCATTACAATCTCCATCAGTTACTGTTTGTCCCTTGCTCTTTATAGGAGGGAACGAGGTCCCTGCCCTGCTGCTGTAGCAGAAGTGGCAGTACAGTTGATGGGCAGGGGGCTCAGGTAACCTGCTGGCCTCTCCAAACTCTGGAGCTGGCAACGCTATTTGAACACACTTTATCCCCTGAACCTGGTTCATTACATTTCCTCCCAAATCCTTGATTACTTTGAAGGCACTGCAGCTACCGTCACCATCCACATCCAGGGTGACAGTGTGCTGTTTCCATGCCTTAAATGAACATCACCACGAATGGGAGATTGGTTAAATGCATCAGGGGAGGGCCAGCCGGGTCCCCTTGCTGTCAGGGGCCTTGTCCAGCCTGACTGCCTGACTCAGCGGGCCCAATTGCCAGGGCCTGTCTCCCCCTAGACACACAGGTCATACATCCTACATAGTGCAATTCTGTGGTCTGAAATCATAGTAGAACCACTGCAGAAGAACGTTTGCCTCCTTTAGCCACCGATGCCTAAGAACCGCTGTTCTGGCGCCTGACAGGTCAACCTTATGGGACAGTTTGAGAGGTCACACTGCTCTGATCTGTTGCCCTGATGCTCTGAAACCTTCAGAGACAGGTTAAATATGGGTGTGGCTCAGTGCACAAACTTAACAGAATGTGGGTGTGACACTTGAAGAGAGGATGGACAGTGTCCCCAGATTCATGTGTGCTGTGTCGTGTAGGGCCCTGACGCTGCCATCTCCAGGGAGCCGTGACCAAGCCACCCCCCAGACCTCCCCTCCCTTCTTCATGACAAACAGACCTTCTCTGCCACTTCAGGCAAACCAGAGAGTTACCAGGGCAGATGCCCCAGGTGTGCTGCTTCTGGGCTCTATCTCTCGATTGTGGCTGGGGGATGGGCAGCCCAGAAACTCTTGCCTGTGTGAGAGCGTGTGTCAGCAGCCCTGGCCTCACCCGTGATGCAGAAAAAGACATCAACAAGGCAGAACCCGTGTGAATCCATGTCATGTTCACATGAAGACAACAGACAATATCCAACATGTTCTAAAACAGCTTCTCAGGAAAGGGCAGGTGGCTCCCCATGGGCTTGTTCTAAACCAGTCTCTTTAAAGAGTGATAGAAACAAGACTACAGAAACCCCCCCACCCCAAAACAGAACATCACAACTACATAGCATCTGAAAATCAAAACAAGACACTGGATGTTGACTTTAACATATAAAAATACTATAACAAAATGAAATACAAATATATATTAGAATCTGTTAAGTATTCTGTATAAAGAGATACTTTCATGGTTAGGCTAACAGCAGGCAAAGAGGAGATAAAGTCCAGCCTTTTCCGTTTCCGACACCTGCAGGGGAAGCCCAGGCCACTGCCACTGACATTGCTGACCAAAAGCAGCAGCACCCACGGGACTGGCCCTGCTTGTGTCTCTTCAGTGGAATCAGCCGATGGCAACATCAGAGTGAACTGGAGGTCTTTACCAAAGGGGTGACAAGGCTTGGAAATGATTTCTCAGGTGATTTCGCAGGAGCTTTCTCCCGGGACTCTGGGCCCAAATAGGCCAGATGTGTGGTGGTCCAGATCCTTAGCAACTTTTGGGTTGGTGGTTCAGTTGATGAAAAGTTGATCCTGGGGCACACAGGTCTCTTGGGCCCCCTTGCTGTACTCACTCTGTGATGGATCCCAATCTTCCAGCTTGACAGAGGGTGAAAGTGGAGCTGGGCTGGGGTGGGGTGTGGTGGAGGGTTGGATGGGGACAGCAGCCAGCTCACAGAGTACTCCCTAACACTCCAAACACTCCGTCCTCTGCCCTCCCAACCCCAGGACTGCAGGACTCCTGACAGCCAGCACCTATCTGCAGATGTCCTTTCCACCTTCTGCAGAGTGAAAAGGCCGTGCCTGTCAGTGCCCCTCAAGCCCAGGGAGTGGCTTCTGCAAGTCACCGGGCAATGGTGGTGGCTAGGGGAAGGTATGTGTCTCAGGGTTGGTGGGTTCCATGGAAAGGGGCAAGTTAGCTACACTTGAGCTTTCATGCTGACCCAGCCTGGTGCTGGCTGCTGTCCAGGGTCCCACAGTGGCCCAGAAAGTCTAGGTAAGACAGGGATACTATGCAGTCTTAGGAGAGGCCCAGGCTGCTGCCTATGGGTGTGAAGGGCGCTGTGTCCTTGTTCAGCATTTCGAGAAAACAGAGCCTGGCCCCTTTTGAGGGGCAAATCCAGCCATGAGGACACCTCCCCAAGTAGGCAGGGCAGGGTTCTTTTCCCACTGCAGGGCTCCCAGGACACAAACTCACTGGCCTGAGTCCCAGGGGAGTGGAATGTGCCAAGTTCAGTCAGTTGTAGGAGGCCCTGGAATACCCAATATCAAGGACTTTGCTCACTGCCCACGGGCACAAGTCCCACCTCAACACAACCCCCTAACCCTGCCTTCTGTTTGCAGATAGAAGGAGCCAGGAAAGGGACATGCTTACCCTCCTTGCCCATCAGGGGCCCCCAGGGGCACACACTCTTGGGGAGATACTGGGATGGGAGAGCATGACCTATCCTCCTTCCAGCCAGCTTGCTGTTGAGGTGAAAAGACCATTTTTCTGCATCTTCATTATGCACGGAAGAGAAACACTTGTAGTCACACGGCCATTTATTCAATGGCTCTTCAGATACTGAGTCCTTCCGTGCAAACACCTAGAGTGAGCAGCTGTGGCCGGGGCCAGGGTCTGTGGGTTGGAGCCCTCACTCAGCTCAGCTCTCTTCCCAGGCATCCTGGTCACTCCTATGATGCTCAGTTCACGTCCGTCTGTGAGGGCAGAACACCCACAGTCCCCAGCCCTGGTTAGGCACATAAATACTTGCTGATGTGATTAATGAAAATAGATCTTCCAACTCCTCCAGTTTCTCTCCTGGAGCCACAGTGGGTCTACCTTGTCGCTCAGTCATCCCACCTCTCCATCAGCTGAGCAGACTGAGGCCCACGGGGAAGGAGTTTGCCTGGGGTGAGAGAACCAGCAGAGGTTTCCTGATGTCTGAGCCACTGCTCCCAACAGGTCTGCAGTACAAGGAGCTCTGAGGCCAGTTTACGCGGGAGGAGACCTCTCCCTGGGCCTTCAGCCTGGCCCAATCCCCCTACACCCCCAAGGACCCCTGCCAAGGGCTAGCCAGCAGCTGATGGCTGGCTCGTGGCTGGAGAAGCCCAGGACCAATGCTTCCTTGGTGGCTAATGTCTGGATGTGGTGATGTTTATTCAGCTGGAACCAAGGACCCCTCTGTCCTCTTTGGTGGGGTTCACACCCTAAGCCATCCCAGCGGTCATTTTCCTCCACACGAGCACCCTCCTTGAAATTGTTAAGTCATTCCATAACTTTAGGATTCAGAGGTCTGGTCCTAAGATCTACCGCCACCCCAAGGCCCATTCCCAAGCAAGCTGTGGCTTCCATTCAGCCCCAGGGGACAGGGGTTGGTCCCGTCCTGGCCAGCAGGAGGGCGCCCTTCCCCTCCGCAGCCCGGCCTACCACCGGCAGACGCACAGCAAAAGCTAAGAGCCAGGCTGGCTGTCCCAGGGGAGGTTGGGAGTACTTCAAGGTTATCTGCAGTGGGCAAGGGGGCTTCTGGGGCCTGCCTGGGCCACAGGCGAGAGGGGACGTCTGGTTTGGGAAGGGGCAGTCCCTTCCTGAGACCCAGGAAGCAAGCAAAGAGGAGGTGTCACCATTCTGCACTTCTTGGCCTGACCTCACGCACACATTCATTCAACAAATATTTATTAAGCGCCTATTTGTGCAAGGCACTTCCGGAGAGGGCGGACTGCAGCCCGGGCCACGCCCACCCACCCCGCCCCGCCCCGCCCCGCCAGGTGCGGCGCCCTCGGCTTTAGAAAGGTGGTTCTGGCCCGACCCGACACCGGAAGGCGGGGTGCCTAGGTCTCTGCGTGGTGATGACCAGCACCCCGGCCAGATGCCGGCCACTCGGTCTCTGCTGCGGCCGCGCCCCCTCTCCCGCCCTCTCCCCTCCCCGTGCACTTCAGGCGCTACGCGCAGAGGGCACAGCCACACTTGGAGGGCTTCTCCACCTCCTCGGCAAAAGAGGTCCCGTCGCTGCACTCAAAGGTGAACTTCCTCCGCTTCAGCCGCAGGCCCTGGCAGCAGCCCTGGCCCGGACATGAACCCCGGCACTCCACCCACGACAGAGGGCGCGTGGTCCGGCAGATGGCATAGCCCCTCTGGACCTGGTGGAAGTCCCGGACAGGGTACCCCCGGCATTCGGACTCTGGATGGGACAGACACCAAGAGAAATCCTCAGGGCACACCCGAGAGGCGGCACTGCCCTGGGGAGGCAGGAGGAAGAGGAGGAGGAAAAAACCGAGCAGGAGTCGGGATAGCATCCTTGGACACAGCCCTCCAGCTCTCAGACCCCACCTCCATCCCCGCATCCTCCCTACCCGGCAAGCACATGCACATGCCTCCTCCTGGGCCCACAGTGAAGTCAGCGGAAAGGAGGAATATTCTAGCCGCCAAGAACCTCCAGGACAGATTGGGCTGAGCCAGTAAGGTGGGTTCAAGAAGTGGCTAGAAGCCTGGGAGGCAATGATGTCAGAGACGGAATTGGAGCCAGAGGGTCTGGTCTAGAGGACCTGAGGGTGCCTGAGTTCTGGATTTCTCAGGCTCCTCCCTCCCCCTTCAGTGGAAGCCCCTTGACCATCTTGGTCATGTGGGCCAGAAGGGCCTGGGAAGGAGTCCCCAACTCTCAGACCTCCTGCTGCTCTCTAGGTCCCAAAGTGATGGGCTAAGATGCTATTACCCTGGTGGTCTCTTCTGTAAGGAGAGACCCCAGCCAGAAGGGGCACTGAACCCAGATAAAGGGGCTGCAACACAAGCTGGGCCAGAGAGAGACAGAGCATTGGTCTGGGGGTGGGGCTCAGAGCCCAGAAGGTTGGGGGCACTACTGCCCAGAAGGAGGGGAGACAGGCACAGAGGGGCAGCTGAGGTTGGGAAAAAGAAAAGTCAAGTTGCTAAAGCCAGCTGTGGGGAGGGACCCTGGAGAGGGCATGTCAGGAGGGGGGCCCCTGACCTTGCTCACACAGCTCGCCCGAAAAGCCGGGGTCACACACACAGTGTGCCCCCTTGGTGGCTGAGGCCTGGCAGTGGCCACGCAGGCACCGCAGGCCCCCACAGGGGTCTGCAGGTGCCCCGGCCTGGTTGCACAGGGCCCCCGAGTACCCATCCTGGCACTGGCAGCTGTAGGAAAGAGCATCCAGAGGCACGCACTTCCCGTGGACACACCTGGAGGGACAGAGAAGAAGCACTGTGAGGACAGGCCGGAGCCAATCCAAGCCCGCCCGAGGGGAGCCCTCCCCACACCCCGAACAGCCCCCAGCCCTGGGCTTCATGGGATGTTATTCTGTTCCCAAAACTGAAACAAAGGGAGCAAAATGTCCTTCTGTGTTTGTCCCTAGGGTCCTTTGCCTGTTAATAAAAACTGAAAACCAAGAAAAATTAATAAAACCCTGTGTTAGGCTACATGTTCCAATCTGGGGTTTAAATGCATAGTCTTTCCTTACCATGGGGGCTTCCCTGGTGGCTCAGACAGTAAAGAATCTGCCTGCAATGCAGGAGACCTGGGTTCGATCCCTGGGGTCAGGAAGATCCCCTGGAGAAGGGAATGGCAACCCACTCCAGTGTTCTTGCCTGGAGAATTCCATGAACAGAGGAGCCTGGTGGGCCCCAGTCCATGGGGTCGCAAAGAGTCAGACACAAGTGAGTGACTAACACTTCCTCACCATGGGGAAGTGGAACTTCCGGGGGAGGGAAGGGAACCCACAGGTGGGCAGGGCTCACTTGTGGCCATGGCAGGGGCCATCGGCGGGCTGGTCACAGTGCAGGCCCCCCCAGCCGGCCTCGCAGTGGCACACGGGCCCCGGGGTGGCATTGGGCTGACAGATGCCGTGCAGGCAGTAGAGTTTCCGGCAGGGCTCGCAGCCTGGCACCACGCCTGGCTTCATCCGTGTCTTGGTGAAGTCCTGCAACTCGTTGTTGATGTACAGGTTTCGGATGCAGCCGTGGAAGCTGGTGCCATTCAGGATCTGCCACAGGCGGAAGGCAGCCGAATTCACATCCACCGGCATCCCTGGGATGGAGGGGAGGGGTCAGAGCTGGGCTGAGCTGGGCTCAGACCATGCCCAGCACCCCACTCTGAGATCTGCTAGGCATCTCTACAGTGTTCCCTAGTGCCCTCAGCATGTGTCCCCCAGTCTGTGCAACCCAGAGCCAATGTTTCTTTTGCCACCTTAGAGGGGCCAGACTTCCTTCCCAGGAGAAATGGAAAAGCTCTTTTCCTTGTGATCAGCTGACAAGAGATGCTCTGGGTGCCTAAGCCTGGCCACCTTCATCCAAGGCTCCTGCCCAGAAGCTCAGCGTTTACCTCCCAGCAGCGAAGGACTTGGGCCTCACACTCAGGCGTACAGCACTTTGTCACCCACTTTCGTGGTCATGACCTCACAGCAACCCTCTGACTTCAGAGCTGCTGAAACCCCTTTGATTTCTGTGCTCAGTGAAATTGCATGACTATTAAACAGCAGAGCTGGGTTTAGCATCCAAGACCCCGTCCCTCATACCTACCCAGAGTCTCAGCAAGGCCCTGCACAGCACTGAGATGGCCCCGCTGCAGCTAGAAACCTGTCTCGTCTAGACCTAGAAACGTTCTCAGGTGCTGGGTGGGGTCATCTACCCCTGAAGCCTGTAAGCCCCGTTGGGAGCCCCCCAGCTGATGCAAGGAGTCTATGCATGGGACTCTCAAGGGCCCCGAGAATGGACCTTGAATGACCATCAAGCCCCCTTCTGGCCTAAAGGCAAGAGGAAAGGTGGCTACCATGCAAAAGGTGTCTGGGAAAGGCCAAGCCCCCTCCCAGGCCAGGCTTCAGGTCCAACCTACACTTCCATCCTTCTTGGTCAGTCTGGGGTGGGCAGCGAGCAGAGTGGGCTCCAGGCAAGGAGGACAATCCACCTGCAGCTTGGCCATTCACTAGGGCCTCCCCACCCCTACTGCCACCTTGGAATGTCCCCCACAGGAGAGTCCTGATCTGGGCAAGAGAGGCCCCACCTGGAATAACCACCACACAATGGAGAGGCCGGGGAGAGCCAGCTGCAGCCCCACCCAGGCCTGCAGGTCCTCACCTCCCACATAGAGGGGGGCATCACTGTTCAGTGTGTAGTGTTTGCCGAAGTTGTCCATGGTCATGGGGCTGCCGCCATCAATGGAGAGATTCACCATCTGGTCAAAGGTGACCAGCTCAACAGTGTGGAACTGCCCATCGTTGATCGTCTCAGTGCTGGAAGGAGACGAGGTGTTCCCACCCCAGGAATGGCCTTCGGTCTGACCCGTCCCTGCCCAGGCACTCCCCCAGAAAGGCCACTGGTGCAGCACCTGCTTCCCAAGAAACCAAATCTCCGAGAGAAAGGATTGTGGGAACTCGGTAGCCTCTGACCTGGTCCCACCTGTTCCCCTTCGGGGGACTCTCTTGGGAAAGCTGAGGGGTTTGGGGCAGGGCTTTCCAACTAATCAGCCTCCCCTCCCCACTATGGAGCCCCCGGTGAGGTGGTGGTGGGATGGGGAAGCTTGGGAACACAGCTCAGGCCCCAGATCCTCGGACCCAGTGTGGGACTGCACTCAGCGGTTTGAATGCCATTTCCACTTGGGCAGCCCAGATCTCTGGGGATCCTCATAACCACCTGCTCTTGGCCCAGAAGACCTCTCTGTGGCAGCAATGACTCCCCCGCCCCCCCGCCTCCACCACCAGCGCTTGAGGGCAGCTGGTGGGCAGCAGGAAGCACTACCTGTAGATGGCGGAGCTGGGGTAGCTGCCCGGGTCGTAACTGACACGCACATGGCCCTGGTAGAGCTCCACTGCAATGTGATCGTTGTCCCCATTGTACAGCAGGATTCCGTTGTCTTCTGCCGTGGAGACCTATGGCAATGGCATTTTCTCTCCCATCCCACCCCACACAGCAGCAGCACAGGCTGGCGGATGGGGCAGGAGGACCCACCATTAAAAGAGAAATGCGGGCAGAACTGTCCTCCCCTGCCTGTGTGAGTGACATAGCCTTCAGCAGGTGCTGACCCAGGCTGGAGTCCGCTCTCCCACTCCCCCTTCCCCCAACCCCACTAGAATCCCATCCACTGCCAGTCGGCCATGGCCAGGCAGGGAGGACAGATGGGCCAGCTGAGGCCTGGAAACTCTGTGCTGGGGGTATGTAAGAGCTTGGGACCACATGCCCAGAGAGAACAGTTAGAGTAGCTGTGGGGTATCCTATTCTGTGCGCCTCAGGAAGCTGCCTTGGGACCAGGATGGAACCTATAGAAAGGACAGATTCAGAAAGATTCTCAAATAGCTAGAACAACCGTGAAAGCAAGCGCTCGTCACTGGAGCCGTGCAAGCAAAAGCTGGCGTAGTGCCTCGAGAGAGAGATTCTGCTGTGATGATGCTGCAGGAACGGTGATGGTTTCCTCCTGCTCTGTCCCTCTTCTGGGAAAGATGCTGACCCCCTGGTCTGTAGAGCCGACACATGGGCCGGTCTGGTCCAATCATAGTACCCCGCCCCCCTGGACTCAGTGATTGGTCCAGGGATGGGCAAGTATGAGGTTGCTGACTGTGGTCCAACTAGAGTTGGCAGGGGAGAGCCAGCAGCGGGAGAGCAGGCTAACTAAACCGAGCCTCTCCAAGGAAGTGCCTGAGGCAACAGCTGAGCCGGGTTTCCGTGAGCTTTATTTTGTTGAGCAGTTAAGTTAGCTGTGGTCTTGCATGTGGACAATGTGAGTGGACAGGATTTTGGAGAGGAGATCAGGGGATGGAGGGCAGAGTGAGCATGTTTGAAAGGCTAAAAGGTTCTGAGGAAAAGGAAAGAAAAGAGGACAAATGAAAGAGAGAAGAAAGGTGTGGAGGTTGGGATGTGTGTGTATGTTTAGCCGTGCAGTCATGCCTGACTCTGTGACACCACGGACTGTAGCGTGGCAGTAGGGACAGGGAATGAAATTTGGGGGAAAGAGATGACTAAAGAGGGGTTCATTTTTTTTATCATGTGATATGCAATACTCTCCCTCCCCCAAGAAATGTTTAACAAATGGAAGTGGGACTTGCTTTTCTTTCCCTCAAATAATGATGTACTGAGTGGAATTTAAGACATAGAATGGCAAAATAAGGGAACACCGGGCTAGCTGTGGTCGTATTCCAGCCACATGGAGAAAGCCTGTCTGCAGCACTGGAGGCTGAAGCTGAGGAGTCACTGAGACAAGAGATGTTGGGAGGGGATCCTGGTAAGTTTGATTTTCTGGATCCAGTCACCCATGAGACCACCTCCACCCCCGCTCTTCTCTAAAACTGGTTTTGTGACCCAATAACCTTTCCAACTGTGCTTAAACTAGTTGAAGCTGAGATTTTGGTACCCACATCCAAAGAATTTTGACTAACAGAGTCCTCCCCACTGTCCTGATGATGCTCTGACCTGAAACCAGGGTCCCCTGTTGCTCTCTGACCACCCTCTATGACTGGGTGCCCTGGGCACACACCTGCAGCGTGATGTTGGCCCGCGGCCAGTTCTGCAGGTCCGTGAACTGCAAGTAGGTGTCCCGATCCACGAAGTTAACACTGAGCAGCTTCTCACATTCAGGGCCGCCAAAGCCTGGGAGGCACTGGCACACGGGCCCGTTGCCCTGGTCCACACAGTTGGCCCCATTCTGGCACTCAGTCCCTTCACAGGGGCTCCTGGGGGCAGGTGGTCTGGGAGGGGTCTCACAGAGCTGACCACTGAGAGGGAAAGGACTCAGATCAGAGAGGGCAGGAGCAAGGAGCATCTTCCTTTCCCACAGTGCTGGAGAGAAACTCATTAAACATCTTGGGACACTTGCTTTAAAGCAATGGAAGATGCTCCTAATTGAACACTCCCTATGAGAACTAAGAGCCGGAAGGATACTGGGAAATGAGGTGAGAAACAAGTATGGTCCCTGGACCAGCAGCATCAACATCACCTGAGCACTTGCCAGGGATGGAAAGCCTATTGAATCTGGTTTTTAACAAGATCCCAGGTGACTTGTGTGCACATTAGCTTTAAGAAGCACTCAATGCTCATATTAGCAAACTTTGGTAGCAGGTTTTACTATACCAACTTTGCAGAAAAGAAAACTGAGACTTAAGACACAAAAGAGAGAAGGCTTTGTAGTATCAAATATGCGCAATAGCAAAAAAATAAAAGTAGAAACAACTCAAATGTCTATCAACAATGAATGGATAAACAAATGTGGTATATCCATACAGTGAAATATTACTCAGCCGTGAAAAGAAATGACATTCTGATACATGATCCCACATGGAGAACCTCTAAAACATGATGCTAAGTGAAAGTCAATCACAAAGGACCACAGATTGTTGACTCCATTTATATGAAATATTCAGAATAAACAAATCTATGGACACAGACATTAGTAGGTTGGCGGTTGCCTAAAGGTGAGATGGAAGAGGGTTGTGGTAACAGACAAGTGTGGAGTTTCTTTGGGGTAATGAAAATCTTCTAAAATTGATTGTGGCAATGGATGCCTAACTCGGAGATTCTACAAAAAAGCACTGAATTCTACACTTTAACTGGGTGAATTATATGGTATATAAGTTATATCTCAATAAAACTGTTTTTTAAAAGAAGATACAAGCAGAACATGGGAGGTGGGTGACCAGAAGGGAGGCAGGTGCCCTTCCCTCCCAACCTCCCAGAGAGGCCAAGATGCAAAAGTAAGTGACCTTTAATGTCTTCAGGGATTCACTGGGCAGGTAAGTGATGGAGCACTGCCAGGCATCTATGCCCACCTCCTGCTCCCTCCGTCAGTCAGGGCAGGCACCCTCTGCCCGTGCTCTGAGCCACTGAGTAACTCTCTCCAGGCCACACAGATGGTGACTGGCATAGCGACAGTTAACTCTCCCAGGCTCTGCCGTTCCTCATGCCTTGGGGCTCCTGCCAGCCCCTGCGCTGACAGCTAGGAGAAATCAGTCACTCCTGGTGCCTCCAGAGGCTGCTCACCTGTAGCCCTGGGTACAGAGGCAGGAGTAGCCATTGACTTCGTCCACACACTGGGCCCCATTCCGGCAGCGGTGGTCCCTGCAGTCATCCTGGTTCTCAGTGCAGTTGCCACCTGCGTAACCTGGCGCACACTCACACCTGGGGTGGGCACAGGTGACGGACATCAGCCCCACACGCAGCCAGGCCTCAGCCAGGAGTCTGTGGGCCCCCGGGGCTATACACGTGACAGAGAACCTCACGGGCCTGTGGGTCTGTGGGGTCCCCCAGGAGGTCACACAGAGCCCTAGATGTCCAGATGCCACCATCCAGCATGGGACCCTTTACTCGTACAGGATGAGAGCTTGTGAGGGCTGCAGGCAGGATGGGGGTGCTCTGGGCTGGGAGAGTGGACACCCCGTGGCTGGAGGAGATAGACACTTATGGAGGACCCACCCTCAGCACCAACAGCACACCCAAGGTCAACCTTCAGCCCCTTCTCAACCTGCCCAGCAGCCTGTCCCCCGCCTCCCAGTACATGGCTCTGAGTCACATACGGCTCATCCATCCTCCTTCCCCAGCCTCCCAGCTGCACAGGCCCCGCCTCCTGGGCCTCAGTGGGGCTAGTGCTTGCCTCCCCGTGACCTTCTGGCTCCAGGCCAGTTCCCAGCTTCCCAGCTCACACTGTGGCTCACTCCTCTCCTGAGTCAGCCCACAGGTGCCAACTATTTGCCTATCAGACAGAGAGCATACCCTCCACCCTGTTCAAACATGACCTTGCCTGGTGCTCCCCATCCTGCTTCCCCCATAACAAGCCGCTCTGTGCTCATACCTGTCTCCACGGGCAGCAATCTGCACCCTGCTACACTTCTCTGCCTTCACACCTGTTGACTCTGGAATACCCTCCTCTCTCCCTGCCTCGATCCAGCCAGGCCAAGAGCTCACCTCCTCCAGGAAGCCCCCAGTAAGCAACACTTACCAGAAACCCTTCCAAACTACAGACTCCACAGCTCAACTACACAACCTGGCAAGTAAGTGCACCTGTGTGATTTTTTTAAATCTCATTTCCAGCGTTTTTCAAGCAGTAAGAAATACCTTTTACCCAGTAAACACACACACACACACACACTCCTCTGAAACCAGTTCTATGCCACAATACACTCCTTACTATATAAAAGGGTATGATGCTGTCTGATGTTTTCTTTTTTTTTTTTTTTAGGTTAATCTTGGTCCACCCAACTGATCATAGTCCATTACTGGGTGGGTCTTGAGCTGCATTCTGAAAAGTGTGACGGTAGCTATGCTCCCAACCAACTAATTCATTGACATTTCACTTATCCATTCATTCAGTGAATGAATGCATACTGAATACTTGGTAGGCTCCAGGTGGAGCTGAGTGTCTGGCAGTTCCCACCTTCCTCCAAGACATGAGGTTGAGTAAATATGCACTGTACACCCACTGAGTGCTCCGTCTCTGCGCTGTGAAGGACTGTCTCAGCAGTATCTGACTGACGATGCGCAGTCCTGCCTCAGTCCCCCCTCTGCGGTCCAGTCTCTCCGAGGAGCAGGCATGGCACTTGCTCGGCCACTGCTGCTTGGTCTCCTGTGCCAAGCCCACCTGGTGGCTCCATGAGGAGTGCAGCATCTGTCCACTTTCTGGATAGAGGCTCCTGTGCAGCCCCTACATCTAATATCCGGGCCTCAGTGTCCCCCAGCTCTCACTTCCTGCCCATGAGGCTCTGGCAGCTCCTACTTGGCTAAGTTCCTGGGGGACTCCAGCCCCTGCCCTGGCCCGAGTGGCTGGGGTTTGGTCCCTCAGCCACAGACCTGAAGAAGCCCTCCCACTGTCCTGTCCTGACAGGTGGAACAGGGTCCCAGAATTGAGACCTGCTTGCAAAACTGCAGATGGGAGCAACATCTGAAAAACCCATGATCTTCACATTGCAGTCTGCCGGTGACAAGTACTTCTACATAGGCCAGTAATAATGATGGTGACAACAGTCAAGGACCCCTTATCCAACCCTCCTGAGGCCAGGCAGGTTTTGAAATTTGGGACTTTTTGGATTTGGGAATGGTAACACAATGTTTCATTAGTGTTAGTCGCTCAGTCGTGTCTGACTCTTTGCGACTCCATGGTCTGTAGCCCACCAGGCTCCTCTGTCTGTGGAATTCTCCAGCAAGAACGCTAGAGTGGGTTGCCATTCCCTTCTCCAGGGGATCTTCCTGACCCAGGAATTGAACTCCGGTCTCCTGCATTGCAGACGGATTGTTATTTCTTTTTACCATCTGAGCCACCAGGGAAGCCCCGGTACAATGTCTGTAACTGTGTATTACGACACATGCCAGTTGAATCTGGGTGGCCCCTTAATTAAACATGCGAACTACTGCAAACTCTACACATAGTCCCTCTATATGGGATGAATGGTGACTGTAAGCAGCCTCCTATCAGTGCAGGTCAGTTTTTAATACCAAATACATTGATTGGATCAAATTTTGCTATCAAACGGACATTTGGCTTTCAGAGTTTTGTGCATTTTGCAATTGGCAATGAGAAATTGTGGACCTTGACTAGTTATTTATTGAGTACTTTTCAAATGTCATGCATTCGCTTATATAATCCTGCCAACCACCCAGGAGGAAGCTACTGGTGCACCCAGTCTGCAGATGAGACCACTCCGAGTGGTCAAGCCACCCATTCCAGGTCACGATGTAAACTCAGGTCTGTCGGACCACAAATACCACCATCCCTGGCTCTGACTGTACAGCCGAAACCAACCCACCTGACAGGTAAGGAAACAGGCTGGGGAGGGCAGAGGGGAGGTGACGTGGTGGCCCATGCCCTTCCCTGGCCCCAGAAATGGGCAACACTGACCTGGGCCCATCGGGGGTGCCCACACACTGGGCCTCATGCTGACACGGGTTCAAATCTGGAGCGCAGAAGTCCACCAGCAGCTCACAGGCCCTTCCTGGGGAAAAGATGGGGGAAGCAGGAGAGAAGCTGCCCCCCGAGTCCCACCAGGCGGCCAGCCCAGCAGAAAGCTCCTGCAGGCACCGAGGCAGGGCCCCAGCCTTCTGCCCATAGGACCAGGCCTCAGGGCACTGGGTCTCAGCTTCCCTTAATCCTTGAGCCCTGCCACGCTTACCCGAGTACTGCAGGGGGCACTGGCAGGTGTAGTTGCCCACGCCGTCCACACAGGTGCCCCCATTGGCACAGGAGTGCCCCATACAGTCATCCGTGTCTACTCCGCAGGTTGGCCCTTCAAAGCCGGTGGGGCAGGAGCACCTGTGGGGAGCAGGGAGAGGTGGCTGGGCCCACAGCCAGGGTGGCAGCCTTCCTGAGGCACTGGTGTAAGCCTGTGGCCAGTAGTCAAGAGCATCAACCCAGAGTTTCGGTCCCTACTCTGGATCAGGCCCTTGTTAGGTGCTGAGGGTTAGAGGTGACCAAGACCAGCCCTGTGCTCACGAGATCACTCAGTCTAGTGGGGGTGAGGACAGGGAGACTGGCGACCAAAGGAGAGACTGAGGACCAGGGTGGTGCAAAACTGATGCTGGAGAAGGTGGACAAAGGGGCAGAGGTCACCTAGCTTCTCCCTGGGGGGAGTGGTCAGGGCAGGCTTCCTGGAGGAGGTGGTGAGTTAGCTAAGGACTCTGACAGGGGAGAACAGGAAGGAGAGGGAAGCAGTGGGGGTAAAAGCCTGGGGGAGAAAGAGCCTTACAGTCTACCCCACAGTTTCCTCTATATAGTTCAGGACTTGAGGAGCACATATTTCAGGGATGGGGTAAGAAGACGGCTGGGGGGTAAGCAGGAGTCAGGTCCTGGATATCAGTCATCTTCAAACTGGGGTACACTCCCTCCTAGGGCAACTGTGGTTTTCCAAAGGATTTGCAGGTCATAGAGGTCTGAGCACTTAATTTCCACGTTTTCAAGTTCTGCACGAACTCCTCCCTTAACTGACCTGCCCCAGAGCTCCCGAAAGGTGTACAGGTACCTATCCCAGCCTGAAGTCAAGGTGCGCCATGCCTGGGGCCTAAGATCCTCTGGTGCCAAATAAAGGGACAATTAGGAATATCGATGTTTCCAAAATGAAGGAACAAATGCTTTTGCAAGTCAAGAGGTTTCCAGTTCTGTGCATTAAAAATAAATGAAGGAAGACTTCATGGAACTATCAGCTGATAGAGCATTAAAAATAATTTTTGATAACCGATCACTCTGGGTTTTTGATGTATTAACTTGGAAGTGTTTCAAGTAATTGAGAGACATGGCTATAATAAAACTCCTAATCCCATTGGTTTACTTATGTGAACAAACATTCTCAGCATTTATAGCCATATATATATATATATATATATATATATATATATATATATATATATATATATAGAGAGAGAGAGAGAGAGAGAGAGAGAGAGAGAGAGAGGGCTATATGTGTATTTTAAAAAGGAATAGATTGGCTGCTAAGCCCTCTGATATTCCATAATATTCATGCCTGGACACAGGAACCAATTAGGAGGAGAAAAGGAAGCACATCCACACAGAAAGCTCCATCTGTCTCACTAAGAGATACAGTCTAACAAAATGTTACTTTTATGTGTAATAATTAGCAATCAAATTTTGGAAAACAGTTATGTTGTTCTAATCAACTGTATATTATTGATCATTGTAATAATAATGCAAAAGAAACTTTCATCAGAGGTTTCTGGGGACAAGAAAGGAGTGAAAAAACTTTCCATTTAAACTTAGATACCCATGTTGAGGCAGGAAGGTACGACAGGGTGCTCAAGAAAATCTTCTCTAACATGAAAACATATTATAGTAGGAGAAAAAGTCAGGGAGGGTGGTGGTGAGGGGAATAAAATAGAAATACTAGTTTGAGAAAAAACACAAATGACATGAGATGTTGCAGCTTGTTCAAGAGGAGCTCCTTCGTGTGATTTTAAAATGATTTTTCGCTGAATGAGAAAAGAGTGATTTAAAGAATGATAGCTTTATTTTTAAGTGTTAATAATATGTGCAGTATCCTGGAAATGACCTTCTTTGCAATGAAAAATTAAATTTACCATGAAAAATTTTAGCTGTCACTTAAGAATGCATGAAGCAGTTTGTAATTAAAAAAAAAAATCTGTTTGGGGAAGCAGGTATGTGAACAAAAAGGTGTGAAGCCTGTTGCAGGGCGTGTCCTGGAATTTCATTCCCCCTGCGAGACTGCGTGGGACACCAGAGAGGTCTGAAGCGGGTTAAGGGGACCTCAGCTAAGTCCCCTCCAGTAGGGCTGGGGGTGGGTAACAGAAGAGACCCTTGTTAAGTCTCAGGGTTGGGAGGTAACTCAGGGAGGCACCCCTTTCTGCCAAAAGAACCCTTCCCACAGCTCCCCCTAGTCTGTAGGAATGCCAAGTGTGAGGGGCTACCCCCAGCTGCACCCCCTCCTCCATAGACATGCCCCCCAGTAGCCTAGCCAATGAAGTGGGGGCTTTGATGGAGCTGCTGCCAAGCCCAGAGGAGGTCAGAGCCTATTGTAAGGACGCTGTTTCCAAGGCGACACTTGCCACGAGGTCATTTAGTGTTTTCTTTTTTACATCTGGTAATTTGGGTTTGCAGAGACAGGTTGACCATTTCTGCCAGTAGACTTGACATCCTTTTCTGAAGAGTCAGTTTGCTCAGCTGGCAATTTATTTTCAGCAAATAAATTGTGCTCCTTAGAAAGGCTCTGGGTACAGGAGAACTCTGGGAAGATGAGGGGCTCGAGAGACTCTGGGGGAGCAGGGTGAGTGGGGGGCTCACATGGCAATGTCAGCACCGGAAGGACTTGCAGGACGAGCTGCGGAGGGTCTCGGTGAGGTCCAGCCCTTCACTGAGCGGTGGGGAACCCGTGCCCATGGTGCGGCCAGAGTGACCCACGAGCTGGTGGGGGAGACCCCGGAGGGCAGGACCAGGACTTGCTCCCACCTGTGGGCAGGCTTCCCCAGCCCTTCCCAGGGGCTCAGGTGGAGGTTTGATCCTGAGGAGGTGGCTCAGGGCCCTCCCTTCAGACAGCATTGGCCCAACAAGCAGGTGTTTGGCTTCAACTGGAGGTTAATAGAAATGACAGGCATTTAAAATGTCCCCAAACTGCCTCTTGGCACTGCCACTGCATACGCCCCAGGCGACAGTTCCCAGTGCCATCGGAGGACTTGCCTGGTGCCTGGCAAGAGCAGGGAGAAGCCTGGAGCAGGAGCTCTAAGTCCAACCCCAACCCAGCCTGCTGGGTGACCTGGTTATCCCCCAGAGTCTCTGTGCTTCCACTGTCTGTGAGCATCGGGGGCTTGGCCTGTGGGGGCGAGGGGATGGTGTGTGGAGAGGCCTCTGGCTGTGATCTGGAGTGAATGACTGCTCCCCCTGAGCCTGTCCCCACCATCTCCCAGAGCGCAAGGGCCCTGGGCCATCCCATTCAGAGGAAGAAGGCTCCGAGGTCGGACCGATCAACACCCTGCCCACCAGGGTCCAGCCCTGGACCCCAAGTAACTCACGTGAAGCCAGCATCCTCGCCCTCCTGTGAGTGGCAGGTCCCACCATTTCCACAGGGGCTGCTGGAACAGCTGTCCAGGGACACCTCACAGTCTCGGCCCTGGGGAGGAGGTCAGTGATTGGGGGGCACCCCAGGGAGAACCAGGGGCCGGTGACTAGAGCCCTCAGCGACTCAGCCTGCCTGTCCCGGGAGTTAACTTGTCTACCCATCCACGTGTCAGGTCACGATGACACACCCACTTGGGCTCCCGCTCTGAGCCAGGAGCTGCCCTGGCCCCCGTGGGCTGAGTGACCAACAGGACAGCCCCAAGCCTGCCACACCCCGCCCTCGAGCAGGCCCCCAGCCTCCTACTTCAGCCCCCACGCACCTTGTAGCCACTGGGGCAGGCACACTTGTACCCCTCAAGGGGGTCGTTGCGGCAGGTGCCCTGGTTCTGGCACGGGCTGGACAAGCAGGGATCACACTTGGCCTGGACAGTCAGGGTGGGGGGACCTAAGGCAAAGGGGAGGGTTAGTGCAGTGGGGAGGCAGGGGGAACAGGGCTGGGCAGAACCCCACGCCCCTACCCCGGCATCCTGGCATGCAGGGACGCGTGGTGGCAGCCCTCTCCCCAAGGTATTTCCTCTGGATTTCCTCTGGATCACGCTCACCCTCCCTCACATCCACCTCTCCAGCCTCCGGACCCTCCTCTGTAAAAACAGAGTTAAAAACAGCCCCTGCCTCATGGGGCTGGAATGACTAAATGAGATAATCCCAAAAAAGAGCTTCGCAGGCGGGTGTTGGATAGTAAGGAGCTCCCACGTGGCGGGCAGAGCAGGGGCATCAGTGTGAGAAAGTCATGGTCGCTATCATAAATCAGCTGAGGTTTTCTCCATCCCCTCACACCCTTCCACAGCAGCCACCTCAGCCTGGTCACTTGCTGGCCTGGACAGCAAAGGTGGCCACTCCAGCAGAGAAGAGATCCAGCTCTGAGAGAAGGCCATGCTTAGGAGAGAAAAGGTCCATCGCCCAGAACCTGTTTCCAAGGCTGAATGGGGAAAGACCCTTTCTGTCTCCTCTCTGGCCACAGGCATGACCTTCTCCAGCCCCTTCAGGACTCACTGGTGGCTCTTCCTTGAAATGGGAGGTGGGTGAGGAGCCGGCAGCCAGACAGCCCTATGAAGAGCATGAGGACCTCACAGGAATAAATAGTAAGACCAGCCAGTTAAGTTAGGTTTCCATTTCAGAGGGGCTTCCCTCATAGCTCCATTGGTAAAGAATCCGCCTGCAGTGCAGGAGACATGGGTTCGATCCCTGGGTTGGGAAGATCCCCTGGAGAAGGGAAAGGCTACCCACTCCAGTATTCTGGCCTGGAGAATTCCATGGACTGTATACTCAATGGGGTCACAAAGAGCTGGACACGACTGAGAAACTTTCACTCACTCACTCACTCACTCCACTTCAGACTCTTTCTAGAAGTAGAGAAACATGAGTTCCACTGAAAATGCATGAGTTTGACTAGAAGGAGAAACTTTCCAGTAATAACTGCAGGGGAATCCTCACGGGTTACAGGTGGGGCTCTGTTTCTTGATCCGGGTGCTGGATACCTCAGTCAGTCAGTTTAGTCGCTCAGTCGTGTCCGACTCTTTGTGACCCCATGGACTGCAGCACACCAGGCTTCCCTGTCCATCACCAACTCCCAGAGCTTGCTCAAACTCATGTCCATTGAGTCAGTGATGTCATCCAATCATCTCATCCTCTGTCATCCCCTTTTTCTCCTGCCTTCAATCTTTCCCAGCATCAGGGTCTTTTCCAATGACTCAGTTCTTCGCATCAAGTGGCCAAAGGATTGGAGTTTCTGCTTCAGCATCAGTCGTTCCAATGAATATTCAGGACTGAGTTCCTTTAGGTTGGATGTCCTTGCAGTCCAAGGGACTCTCAAGAGTCTTCTCCAACACCACAGTTCAAAAGCATCAATTCTTCGGCGCTCACCTTTCTTTATAGTCCAACTCTCACATCCATACATGACTACTGGAAAAACTATAGCTTTGACTATATGGATCTTTGTTGGTAAAGTAATGTCTCTGCTTTTTAATATACTGTCTAGACTGGTCATAGCTTTTCTTCCAAGGAGCAAGCATCTTTTAATTTCATGGCTGCAGTCACCATCTGCAGTGGTTCTGGAGCCCAGAAAATAAAGTCTGTCACTGTTTCCATTGTTTCCCCATCTATTTGCCATGAAGTGATGGGACTGGATGCCATGATCTTAGTTTTCTGAATGTTGAGTTTTAAGCCAACTTTTTCACTCTCCTCTTTCACTTTCATCAAGAGACTCTTTAGTTCTTCTTTGCTTTCTGCCATAAGGGTGGTATCATCTGCGTATCTGAGGTTATTGATTTTTCTCTCAGCAGTCTTGATTCCAGCTTGTGCTTCATCCAGCCCAGCATTTTGCATGATGTACTCTGCATAGAAGTTAAATAAGCAGGGTGACAATATACAGCCTTGACATACTCCTTTCCCGATTTGGAACCAGACTGTTGTTCCACGTCCAGTTCTAACTCTTACTTCTTGACCTGGATGGGTTCAATTTGTGAAAATTCACTGGGCCTTTCATTAACTATCTGTGTAACTTTCCGTGATGCACGTTGTATTCCAATAAAAAAAAATTTTAAGGAGCTTTCTTTTTATATATTATTTATTTACTTTTGACTCTGTTTTGTCTTCATTGCTCCATGGGTTTTTCTCCTGTTGCGGCAGCTGAGGGCCACTCTTCCTTGCCGTGCCCAGCTTCCTGCTGCAGCGGCGTCTCTTGTTGGGGAGCAGGGCTCTGGGGCACGCAGGCTTCAGTAGCTGCGGCACGTGGACTCAGTAGTCATGGCTCTAGAGCACAGGCTCAGTAGTTGTGGTGCACGGGCTTAGTTGCTTCACAGCACATGGGATCTTCCCAGATCAAGGATCAAACCTGTGTCTCCTACATTCGCAGCCGGATTCTTTACCACTGAGCCACCAGGGAAGCCCTCAGTTAAATTTAAACACACACACACACACACACACACACACACACACACACACACACAAACCTCTCATCAAGTACCAGTCCCACCCCATTAAATAAATACTGAGCAAATATTTCAACATAAATTGGCCTGCTCCCAACAGCTGCCAGCCAAGCCACAGACCGGACCCTTCTGAAGTGTTGCTCCTGTGATAGCATCCTGCACACAGGGTGGCCTGGGGCTTCCTCATTAACCTCTGGCTGTCAGCTTCATTTGCACTGGTGGTCTGTGAGCTTGTGGAGGGCAGGAGCCGTGCCCCACAGCCTCCAGGGCCCTTCTGCTGCTGTACCCCTGCATACAAGCCAAGCCTGGAGCAGCCACTCGGCCACTGCCTTCTGCTCGGCTGGGTTTCCTTGGCCTTCAGTCAATCAGTCAATCAATCTCCGAGCCTGTGTTTACAAACGCCCAGGGTGAGACGCCACCAATCACACCAAGCCCTGGATTTCTAGAGATGTCAGGAGGGTAGCAGCTGGGTCCAGTGCTCAGGGGTTTAAGCTAATTGCTGAGCACAATTCCTACCAAAGGGAGGCCTGAGTGCCTGTACTGCTGGGAGGCTTGGAGCTTCCAGAAACACTGCTGCTATTTTTATTTTCCTTACATAACCCCAAGGAGGGATTAGAGCCCTTATGGCCTGAGATTTTCCGCCTGGCTTTTTTTATTTTTTTGCTTGCTGTATGTCAGGACAAGAGGGCAGTCATGCTAACAAGCAGCAGGGGCCACATTCTTGCCATCTTTCCCCCCCGACCCCAGCCAGTCACCACAGGGACACAGAAATGTCTGGAAGGCCCTGCCAGGGTTGATGGGGAAGCACGAAGTGGGGGATACAACCTGGTACCCGCCATCCCTTCTTGCGCTCCTGGGCTCACCTTGGCATTCAAACTTCTTGGCAGGCGTGGTGAGGAGCAGTTTGCCTTCCATGTCCGGAGGCCCAGCGCAGCGGGCAATGCCCGGTTCCTTGTAGCCTGTCTTCACCCAGCTGGACAACCAGCGCAGGTGGCAGTCACAGTACAGGGGGTTGGCACCGATGGCCCTGGGTTAGAGAGGAGAGAGGACAGACGTTACAGCTTCATGGAGTTCCTCACCCATTGGGTACCAGGTATCAGACATTATGCCCAGAGCTGGCAGAACCCTAACAATCCCCATTCAGTGAGCACTAACCATGTAGCCAGGATAGATTTAAGTACTTTGCACCTGTTATCTCGCTTAGTCCTCATCACACCCTACTAACCCCATTTTACATGTTGAAACTGAAACTCGAAAGGTGAAGACACTTGCCCAAGATGCACAGAGAAAGGGGGGAGGTAGGATTTGAACTCAGGCTGTTGAGGCCAGAGCTTCTGTCGGCACCGCCTCCAGGGTGTACCAGGGAGAGAGGAACCAACATTCGCTGCTGTGATGAACCAGCTTCTCCCACATTAGTGCATCTAATCCTCTCATCAGCCCCACAGTATAAGCTTTCTCTTCTCCATCTCAAAGATGTGGGAACTGAGCCTCTCATGGAATAAGTCATTTTCCTGTGGTCACACAATCAGTGAAGCACAGCCCCCTGATCCAGACCTAGAGCTGTCTGACTTGAAAGCCTGTGTTATTTTTTAAAATATTAATTAAATAATTATTTGACTCCATCAGGTCTTAGTTGCGGCACGTGGAATCTAGATTCTTGACGAGGGATGGAACCCTGGCCCCTGGCATGAGAAGCAGAATGTTAGCCACTGGACAACCAGGGAGGTCCCCTCTTTTTTTTTTTATAAGCCTACACTCTTTAATTTTTCTCTTCATTTTCAATTAAACAAGAAGCACATAAGCACATTCTCATTGTAAATCATTTTCAGACATGGCACAAAACAGTCTCACTTTATTATTTTATTTTATTTTTTTTAGTTTTTTATTTTTTTAATTTTAAAATCTTTAATTCTTACATGCGTTCCCAAACATGAACCCCCCTCCCACCTCCCTTCCCATAACATCTCTCTGGGTCATCCCCATGCACCAGCCCCAAGCATGAACAGTCTCACTTTAAACGACATTGTGAGAGTCCTCAGTACCACTAAATTGTATTCATTAAAATGGTTAATTTTCTATTCCTTGAATTTCACCTCTATTTTTTTAAAAAGGCACATTCCTATGTTACTGATGGGAATGCAAGATGGTAGAACTCCAACAGAGGGGTATTGCCTGATAACTATCTAGTCAGCAATGCAGTTGCCTTTTGACCCAGTAACTGTTTCTGGCACACCTCACAGATCTGTGCCTGCATACGTGTGTAAAGGCATCTCTGCAACAGTATTGATCCCAGCATTGTTTGTAATAGAAAGACTGGACGCCTCCCATGTTCATCAGTGGGGGAGTGGTTAAGTAAACCACAATACATCCACATTACAAAAAAGCCCACTGTCCCTGCCAACCACAGGACCCATGGTCACGTGGTCATCATACTCCATGTGTAGCCTTCCAATCCTTTCCCATATTTACACATATGGTCGGTTCTTCATGAGAAAGAGATTATATCCATCCAGCACACATAGTCACTGAGCAGCCTGCTTCTTGTCACAAAACAGCATGCCTTGGAGATCTCTCCCAGTCAGCTATGTGGATCCATCTCATTTCATCAAACTGCTTCAGAGCATCCCAAAGAATGGACACTTCATAGCTTTCAGTGCCAGACACTCCAGTTGTTTCCAGAGGCAGTGAACACTTTGTCCATGCCTCTCTGCAAGGAGAGGCCACTTCTCCAGAACAGATGCCTAGAAGCAGGTTTCATGCCGCAGAGGAAGCGCATGTAAAATGTTCACAGTGAAGTGAAAGTTGCTCAGTTGTGTCCCCATCGACTATACTGCTGCTGCTAAGTCACCTCAGTCGTGTCCGACTCTGTGTGACCCCAGAGACAGCACCCCACCAGGCTCCCCCTTCCCTGGGATTCTCCAGGCAAGAACACTGGAGTGGGTTGCCATTTCCTTCTCCAATGCATGAAAGTGAAAGTGAAGTCCCTCAGTTGTGTCCGACTCTTGGCGACCCCATGGACTGCAGCCCACCAGGCTCCTCCGTCCATGGGATTTGCCAGGCAAGAGTACTGGAGTGGGATGCCACTGCCATCTCTGATGGACTATACAGTCAATGGAATTCTCCAGGCCAGAATACTGGAGTGGGTAGCCTTTACCTTCTCCAGGGTATCTTCCCAACCCAGGGATCAAACCCAGGTCTCCTTCATTGTAGGCAGATTTTTTACCAGCTGAGCCACAAGGGAAGCCCAAGAATACTGGAGTGGGTAGCTTATCCCTTCTCCAGGGGATCTTCCCACCCCAGGAATTGAACCAGGGTCTCCTGCATTGCAGGCAGATTCTTTACCAACTGAGCTAAGAGGGAAGCCCACAATGTTCACAGCCAGCCTCCAAAAAAGGTTGTAACGACTTAAACTTGCCGGCAGGGTGAGGGTGTGCCCGCTCCCTCGCATCCCCACACTGATACTGACACGGTGCACTGCCGACCTCTTAGGCTTTGGCCAGGCTGGTGGGCAAGCTCCTAACCCTCTCACTAAACCACAGTGAGAGATTCAGAGACGAACAAGACATGGATTTGGGGGAACGGAGGTTGCCAGTGGTCTTTGAGCCAGCAAATAGAAAAACCAGAGCCTCGTATCTGAAGCTCATTTATATTGACATTATTGTGAAAACATAAGGCTATATACTGTTCAGGAGAATGAGCACATTTATTAAGCACCAAATGGATGCATTGTCGTTTTCCGCCTGTGTCTGGGCAACACAGAGGAAGCGGTTCCCCTGGCAATGTGTTGGGTCTGATAAAAGCAGCAGTGACTCTGAGCAGGAATTCCCCCAAATAGCACAGCTGATGACGGCCCATCTTATAAAGCAGGCTCAACACTCTTGGACTCCGGCCCCTGGCGCAGCTGCTCACTGCCCGGGTGACCTTGAGCGGCTCACTTAACATCTCTGGGGCTCACTTTATGATTCGATAAAGAGCCTGCAATCTGGAAGGGGGAGAAAGACAAGCACATCAAGCCTGAAATGGGTGCCAAGGGAATAACGCAGCTTGGAAAAAGAAAGCCAGTTCAGCCGTGACGTGTATTTCACTTTTTCTGTCCTGATTTGCTGACAGCATCCATCCTGGCTAATGGGACAAGGCAACACCTTCCTCTTTTCCCTGAACACTGCCCGGGCTTCTCAAAGGTAGAGGCAGTTCAGACACTTCGATCTTCTGAAGCTCCATTGCGTTAAAAAAATAATAATAAAGACTTAGAAAAATAACAGGACTCCAAAACAGTGGTATATTTAAAACATCTATATTCACCATACTGATATTTTTAACATAGTATGAGGTAATGTAATTATGCTATTCAAAAAATAAATATAGAATTTATTGAAAGTATTTTTGTACCACACTGCAGAAGCGTGTTCTGCTAATGAGCCACGAGTAAGTAGAGAGTTTATTCTGAAGGGCTTCTTCGCTCAGTCTTGTAACTCATTTAGAGAAAAAGTCCAAAAGACTAAATCTAAAGCTGTTGTAAATGTGGGGGCTCTTGACACATCTTAGGATGTCACAGTTCCTAATTCCTGCATAAAGCCTCCCCATAAATGGCAACAAAGTCATGCCATGCCCTTTTCAATTTTTCATATATATTATATATATGTTATTCTCTATTTTTATATATATTATTCTCTACTTTTATATATATTATTCTCTATTATATAGATATATACAATATAGAAATAATAAAAGCTACCAAAGTCACACACAAAGCTATTGAAGATTAGGCATTCTGGCTTGACCAACACGTTTTACTTGGTATACAGAGCAGATGGCGAGCGACTCCTGATTTCAACATTTCAAGCTTTTATTTCTCCAAACACTATTTTTTTTCTGACTACTTTATTAGTTTGAGTAGTTCACTTTCACCTGGAGTCCATTTCTCCCGATAAAATGACCATGAACTCCCAGCGCGTAGACAGCCACAGGCCCTGCTGAGACCAGTGATGGGGACAGCCAGGTCACTCATCAATCCAAAAGGACTGTGGAGTCAAGTTCATCCCCCAACAAAAGTATAAATAATCCTGTGTTGTTGATATTTGGTATAACTTGGAAATAGATGAAACAGTAGCTATTTCATCTGTTTGTGCCAAGGCCCGCTGGGCTTCTTCTACTAACATAACCAAGCCAGAAATAGACCTCCTATGACAGAAGTGCCAACTATAGAGTTTAGCATATACTAAAACTTCAAAATCTCTTCACCTGAGCTATTCCTCCTCCCAGGCAATTTATTCATGTGCATCCCTGCCTCCTTCTACTGGAATGAAGCTCCCTGAGAGCACGTGTCACCAATCCCACATGGTGCCTGAACCAGCAGAACCCCTCCATTTGCCAAATGAACCCCTGCCTACAAGCAGGAGAAATGCACAAACCTCAGTATGAAATCAAAAGAAACTAAAAAATAGAGGAATCCTCTACCACTCCATAAATGTGACTAATTTTCATCTATTCCTTTCTAGTTCTTGTGCTCATGTGTATATATACACATCACTGAAATCAGAGTATACCATCTTCTTTATTCTGCGTTTTCATCAAATAATAAAGTACAGTGTCATAAATATTATAACTAACTACTTTTTATTTTGTCATATGGGCATCCCATGATTTACCTAATCATTTCATATTCACTTTTCACAATGAATTTTTAATGAACACAGAAGTATAGTGTTCCCGCAGGCAACAGATTAGGGGCAACAAAATGCCAGATTATAGACATGAAGGATGACCCTGGGGAGCCTTGCCACAGGATTTGGCACATAGCAAATACTGGCTGATGGAAGGATGGATGGATAGACAAACGGAGGAAAGACGAGTTAACTCTAAATACCCAAGTGGACAGCAGCGGAGATGTGCAGGCAGTGAGCAGTGCTCGTACTCATGATGGCCTGATTATGGCATGTAGTTAGAACTCTAGTGGACATGAGAAATAACCTGTGTACAGACGAGGAAAGAACCCGAAGAGGTGAATGAATTGTCTGAGGTCCTGCTGCAAGTTGATGGCAAGACAAACACCTAAGGCCACATCCTGATTCCTACTCTAGAGTTCAAGGGGTTTAAATATGGTGGACCTCACCCCCACACACACACCCTCAGCCCACCCACCCACTTCGCGTGTTGCCAGTGGCGAAGAGAGGCCCAGGTCAGAGTCACACCAAGAACAGGGGGCATGTCAGGGAGCCAGGAACACTGGGCGCTCACTCTCGGGCAACCCCTGACTTGGGACAGAGCCATGGGCACCTCCTTCCCTTCAGACGGCCTGTGGCCTCCGCGAAGCCTGGGAAGAATGCAGTGAGTCTGCACTGTCATTTCCCATTCCTTGACCCCTTGTACTTGCTCAGGGGATACTTAAGAAATAGGTGCGGCTTCTCATGCAGAAGAAATAATAGCTTCATGCGTGCACAGGCACACGTACCCCATTAGTGTTAGATGGGCACACACCTGAACACACGCATATGCACACCTCTCAGGCTGCTGCCTCGCCCCATCTGAAACCCTGGTATAAAGGGGAGAATGTATTCACAAGGTTGCTCCATAGTAACGGAAGATTTCTTGCACATAGATGCTATTTTAGGGAGAGACAGGGCAACTAGCAAACATATCTAATTGGCAGTGCTAATGCCCTGTTCTGCAATTAGCACCTCCACTGAGCTCTACTCACTGTTTTTGTTTTGTTTTGTTTTGTTTTTTTCTAACAAGTTAGATCTGGATCTGGCTTCTAGCCTGATATCACTGTTCTCCTAATTTCTGAATTTATAGATAGGCATGGGCTCAAAATCTGGCTTTGCAGCTTCAGGTTTTTGTTCACACAAAACATATGTTGTCTTCCTCTTGAACCCCCCTTCCACCTCCCTCCTCACCCCATCCCTCCAGGTTGTCACAAAGCACGGGCACTGGGTGTCTTGCATCCATATCAAACTCCCACTGGCTATCTCTTTTACATATGGTCATGTGTATGTATTAAAAAGCAGAGACATTACTTTGCCAACAAAGGTGCATCTAGTCAAGGCTATGATTTTTCCAGCGGTCATTATGGATGTGAGAGTTGGACTGTGAAGAAAGCTGAGCACTGAAGAATTGATGCTTTTGCACTGTGGTGTTGGAGAAGAGTTTTGAGAGTCCCTTGGACCGCAAGGAGGTCCAATCAGTCCATTCTAAAGATCAGTCCTGAGTGTTCACTGGAAGGACTGATGTTGAAGCTGAAACTCCAGTACTTTGGCCACCTGATGTAAAGAACCCACTCATTTGAAAAGACCCTGATGCTGGGAAAGATTGAAGGTGGGAGGAGAAGGGGATGATAAAGGATGAGATGGTTGGATGGCATCACTGACTCAATGGACATGAGTTTGAGTAAACTCCAGGAGTCAATGATGGACAGGGAGGCCTGGTGTGCTGCAGTCCATGGGGTTGCAAAGAGTCGGACACAACTGAGTGACTGAACTGAACTGAACTGATGTTTTAATGCTATTCTTTCAAAGATTGTTTGAATCAGTACATTTCAGTTGAAAATGGAATTGAGAGTTTGATATATCATTTCAAAAGACACATTTTTTTCTTTCTCTATCCATAAATATGTCACAATGTCTGAATGTTCTTTTTCAACAGGAGAGAGGGGACATATGTACACCTCCGGCCGATTCATGTTGATGGATGCAAAAACCATCACAGTACTGTAAAGTAATTACCCTCCAATTAAAATAAATAAACTTTAAAGAGGAAAAACAATGTTGTTTATTTCCCTTTTGAAAAGCAAAGCCTCTAGATTTTGAGCTGAGGGCAAGATCAGAACATCCCTGGGCATCATGCAGTTTTCACAGTGAAGGAGGAGAGGTAAAGCCCAGGCTAAAGAGATGGGGTTCCCAGGAGGTGCTAGCAGTAAAGAACCAGCCTGCCAAAGCAGGAGACAAGAGATGCAGGTTTGATCCCTGGGTTGGAAGATCCCTTGGAGGACAGCATGGCAACCCGCCCCACTATTCTTCCCTGGAAAATCCCATGGACAGAGGAGCTTGGCAGGTTACAGTCCATAGAGTCACACAGAGTCGGGCTTGACCGAAGCGACCTAGCACGCACACATGCAAGCAGGCGAGACATACGGAGGAGGAAGAGATGGGCCAGATGCTTGGAAAGGCCCTTCCTGGCAAGGGGGAGAGCTGGAGCAGACGGTCAGCACAGCCCAGGGGTAAGCAAGGGAGGAGAGCAGCGTGGGCCCAGAGCAGCAGCAGAGCTGGCCCGGCAAGACACACACGTGGACTCACTAGAGAGAAGCATTACCAGTTCAGGTCCTCAGAATTCCTAACATTAGCAAACAATGAGCTCACAACCAAAAATTACTAAACTTAGATAGAATCAAGGCCCTGTGAGTGGCAGTCATCAAGAACAATGAGCAACACGGCCCCTGCCTGGTCTTCGTCCAGAGCCACCGTCTCCAGCCAGGCTCCCTCCTGACTCTTCCCATCCCATCCAGCTTCCGTATGTCACCATGGCTTTCCAGGAGTTTCCACAACTTAATTCTTCCTCGATTCCCTTCTATCTACAGACCAAAACTCAAACTTCTCAGCAGAGAGACCTTTTACAACAGAATGGCAGTGTCCGTTTCTACACTCCTGTCTTCCTACCCCAAATTTCTTACCTAACCCAACTCCCTCTATCCACATATTACACGCACAGAAAGCGCGTGTGTGTGTGTTCATTCAGTCATGTCTGAGTCTTTGTGATTCTATGGACTGTAGCCCACCAGGCTCCTCTGTCCACGGGATTCTCCAGGTAAGAATACTGGAGTGGGTTGCCATGCCCTCCTCCAGGGGATCTTCTGACCCAATAACTGAACCTGCTCCTCCTACACTGCAGGTGGGTTCTTTACCCCCACTGAGCCACCTGGGAAGCACGCTGGACAGTATAGCCTCCCTGAATATGTCATTTACACTTTCTTGCCTCCGTGCCTTTGCACAAGCTATTCCCTCTTCCTAGAATGTCCTTCCCTGTCTTCTCCAAATGGCAAATTCCTCGTGCCTTTTCGAAGGCAGTAAAGATGGCACCGCTTCTCTGAAGGTCATCTGACTTCCCCAGAGTTAGTCACTGCTTTCTTTGAATTTGCTTTGTAATATCCCAGATGGTCACAGAAGGCAGCAACCTTGTGTTAGTAAATTCTTCAGCATTTGACTCACTGTGGTTCCTTGGGACATATTTATTGAGGCAATAAAGAATAAATAAAGAGCTTTGGAATCACACACACCTATGTTCAAATCCTGTCTCTGTCATTCCCTAGCTTTATGACCTAGGGAATCTGTTTGACTGAACCTGAGACTATAAAATGGATATAATAAACCCTGCCACAGAGGACAGAACCTCTTATCCCTTCCACTCCCACAGCAGACATCACTAATCAATCATTGCACTCTGCCCACCAAGTCCTAGAATCTTCAATGTGGATTCAAGGCAGCCCCTGTCTTTATGAAGCTGGCACAAAAGCTGCTTCCCATCTGGAAGTAAAGCCCTAGTCCCAGGCAAACTCACAATGAGTGGTACTTACTGCTATTTTATTTCCTCAAGTCTAAGGTTGTTAGATGCCTGCTATGGGAAAGGTAGAGAAATGTTACCATATTAAGTACCCACAGATCATCTGTCTGATCTCACAGATTAAAATGTGGAAATGATGAGTCTTAAAGTTGAGAAAATCCAGGGAGGTTGTTGAGTGAATGAATGTCAAGTAGACATGCTGGGGACCCCAAAAGGCTCTCTGATCTGGATTTGCCTGCCTACTTGGGCCCTGGCTGCTTGGCTGTGAGGCAGCGAGCATGAGGATGTGGTAATGCCCAGGGGTCCCAGCTGCATCCGTCTGGCTGAACATGACCTTGACCTATAGATGAGACGATAGGAAAGGACATATTTGCTCTGTGCCTGGCCCCACCTTCAGAATTAGGATGACCCTAATTAATCATAATTCATGGTCCACTGCTTTTATACTCCCTCATTTTAAAATTATGGTAAAATACCTATCACATAAAAGTTGCCATTTTGACCATTTTAAGTGTACATCTCAGTGGCATCAATTACACTCACAATATTATGTAACCATCACCACTATCTGGAGAAGGAAATGGCAACCCACTCCAGTTTTTCATGGACAGGGGGATTTCATGGACAGGGAGGATTTCATGGACAGGGGGGATTTTACGGACAGGGGAGATTTCATGGACAGGCAGGATTTCATGGATAGGGGAGATTTCATGGACAGGGAAGATTTCATGGATGGGGGGATTTCACGGATAGGGGAGATTTCATGGATGGGGGGATTTCATGGACTGGGGGGATTTCATGGACTGGGGGGATTTCATGGACTGGGGGATTTCATGGACAGGGGGGATTTCATGGACAGGGGGGATTTCATGGACAGGGGAGATTTCATGGACAGGGAGGATTTCACAGACCGGGGGATTTCATGGACTGGGAGATTTCATGGACAGGGGGGATTTCATGGACAGGGGGGATTTCACAGACCGGGGGATTTCATGGACAGGGGAGATTTCATGGACAGGGAGGATTTCATGGACTGGGGGACTTCATGGACGGGGAGCTCGGTGGGCTACGGTCTGTGGGATCACAAAGAGTTGGACATGACTGAGTGCACAGCACCACTATCTGGTTCCAAAACTTTTTTTATCACCTTGAACGGAAACTGTTTACCCACTAAACACAAATTCCCTTTTCCTCTTCCTCCTAGCTCATGGCAACCACCATTCTTCATTCTGCAGCTACAAATTTGACTAGTCTGGGTCCCTCATTGCAGTGGAATCACACAATATTTGTCCTTTTATGTCTTAGCTATTTCACATATTTTAAAGGTCTGCTCACGTGTCAGAACTTCATTCCTTTTTATGGCTGAATAATATCCCACTGTCCCATATTTTTTTTTCCATTCATCTGTCAGCGGATACTTGGGTTGTTTCTGCTGTATAGTTACTGTGTGAACAATGCTGCTATAAACAGGGTGTACAGGTATCTCGTTGAGTCTTTGCTTTCAATTCTTTGGGATTCATATTTAGGAGTGGAATTGCTGGGTTAGATGATACTACATTCAGCCTTTTGAGGAATTGAGCATACTGGGTTTTTAAGAATGCTCTTGGTGTTGCCAGCTAAATGGTTTTGGAAGCCCTTCTGCATTCAATGAAAGTGAAAGTCGCTCAGTTGGATCCGCCTGCAATGAAGGAAACCTGGGTTCGATCCCTGGGTTGGGAAGATCCCTGGGGAAGAGAACAGCTACCCACTCCAGTATTCTGGCCTGGAGAATCCCATGGACTGTAGAGTCCATGGGTCACAAAGAGTCGGACATGACTGAGCGACTTGCACTTTCTTTCACATTTCATTTCAGCATCCAGTTACACCAGCTACACTCCTTGGCAGAACTAAATTTCCAGAGCTTATCACCTACCATGTGAAGTCGGGGCACAATACTGGCATGGTGCTTCAGAGAACAGGCTTTGAGACTGAAGGCTCAGCCCCTATTGTTGCCCTATGCAACTTTGGGTGAGCGCGTCAAGTTTCTGGACCTGCCTCCTCATGTGGAAGATGAGAATAATGGTAGCTATGTTGTAGGAGTGCTGGGGGGTTGCATTAGCTGATGGAGGTGCAGTGCTCGGCAGTCAACACAAGGTCATGACTACTTTCATTATTGTTTGTAAGGAACTGTTCTCAATCCCATTGTTACAGCTGATGGTGCACTGAATGTGTAAGAGTCTGAAACAGGAAGCATTTGAGGCTCACGAGCTAAATTAAAAGTAATAATCTCAAGAGGCAACATCTTTCTTGGAATCCAAGTTCCATTTAAATACAAAGAGGTGCTGAGGGCTGGGTCAGAGTTACTTACAGGTGAGACAGGGAAGTCACGTCTGCAAAGATGCCCTCTTGGAGGGTGGAGATGTCATTGCCATGCAGGGACCTGAAGAGAGAAGAGGCCGTCAGGACTCAGCCTGAGACAGGGACTCAGGAACTGATGGAGAGACGCCCTCTGCTGAGAGGGGTGTGTTTGGGGGAGAGGGCACCTGAGTGAGAGATTCTGCGAGGATGGCCACAGGCAAGGAGAGGCTAGCACAGACTCTGTGACTATCACAGACCACGCAGACCCTCAGCCCCTCTGGAGGCCCCTGCTTGTGCTGTCACAACTAACCCACGCACCATGCCTGTTCACAGGACAAATGGACACGCGCCCTCCCAAGCTCAGCCAGGGAGCCCGAGGGGGACAGGCTTCTTCCCGATAGGGAAGCTACTAGTGGACCCTGGCTGAGGGTAAAGAATGCCCCCCTGCCCCGGTGGCTACCAGAGGACTTGGGGCAGGGATATTCCAGAGGCCGTGCTGTGAGCATGGGGCTGTGAGCACAGGCCACACCTCGCAGTGGGAATTCCTTAGAGCAGGTTCAACATTCACCATTTGACAGGAGGCTCACATGCCAGCGAGGGGCTACCTTATCTTGAATGCCTAGGAACCTGCCCCGGCACACATACGGCAAACACAGCTTGGGGCCGGCAGCAGCCCCTGGTTGCTGGATTCTCTGAGACAGAAGACTAAGCCCCTACTGTCTATGCAACTTTGGGTGAGCGTTCCCCAAAGTTTCCCATGTATTCCTGGGCCTCCGTTAGGGGCTCTAACGAGCCTGGACTGGCCTTCCACTTCGGACACAGTTGGCTCTGCTGGGGCCCTGGACGTGGGGACGTTCCTGCCCAGCAGGGGGGTGAGGAGGGACGCAGGGATATTCCTGTCCACCGGGGGATGAGGAGGCCCCTCGTGGGGCAGATTTCCCCGGAGGAATGGAGAATGGGAAGACTCACAGCAGGCGCAGGGAGCGAAGCCCCTGGAAGGCCAGAGGAGGGATACACTGCAGGGCGTTGTAGCTGAGGATCCTGGGGGAAGGAAGAGCGAGGAAGGGTGGGGGGAAAGGGGAAGAGTCATCAAGGGTGCACTTCCAGTGCTGATGCAGATGGTCACCATCTTGACCATGGTGAGGATTCCATGGGCATGAACGTAAATCAAAATGTGTCGACTTTTACACTTTGAGAATATACTATTAGATATTAATTATACTTCACTAGAGCTATTTTAAAAATAATAACAAGAGAAATGAGACATTTTTATCACAGGAAAGGGCTGTTCCTCCTTACAGCTGCCAGGATCGCCTGGCCCAGGATTTCTCAGCCTCAGCACTGTTGACAATTCCTTGTTGGCAGGGAGGAGGGCTGCCCTGTGTGCTGCAGGGGTGCTGAGCAGCATCTCTGGCCTCTGAAGATGAAATGCCAGGGGTTTCCCCTGCCCTCTGCCAGCTGTGACAGCCAAAAATTCTCAACTATTCCCAAGTGCCCCCTGGGGGGCAGAGCCACCCCTGGTTGAGAGCCACAGGCCAGGGCAGCTTCACACACAGGCTCATAAAGAAAAAAAATTGCCTGCTAATCCAGTTCCACAAGGATCAAACCATTACTGACGGTGCACCCTGAGGGGAATTCAGAGAGGAGAGACGGAAAACATTCTGTGCTTTGAATATACTGGCCTTTAGAGAGTTAACATGCAAATCTAAGGAAAAAAATTCAAATGACCCCAGACTCTTAGATCTTCGCATAGGTAGAGAAGCACTACAGTCATTCACTTGAGATATGTTCTTGGTGATTAGCAGTAACCTTTTGATGTGTGACTCCATGTTTTTCTCAGAAAAAACGGTCCTCTGTATCCTGGCCCCTCCCTTACCTCTTCAGAGCAGTTCCTCAGACCTATCTGAGAGGCTCTCTCTGGGCTTAACTCAACTTTTACGTTATGTATTTTGCTTTCAGTCAATAGGCTCATGAAGACTTTGAAGTGGGAACCCAGGGCAGGAAAGTGCAGCGTTTCATGGCCTCAGGCCCACATTTTGTTCCTGGGGGCCTGCCTGGGTCAGGAACCTGTCTTTTTGGGATACTGGCTCTCCTATTGGATCACAGTAGGACCTAAGGGGAAGTTCTTAAGTTCTCGGCACATCATCTGTAAAATGAGGTGTTGGGAAGGTGAGCAAAATACATTCTTAAGCAGGCAAATAAAAGCGAGGCTCAATGCTACTTTCCAACCAATTGCCTGGAATATAAGTAAAGCAATCATTAAAATATCTTAGAACATAGGCACAGAAATGTTCAGAGTCACCAGTCACAACAGTCCAAACTGGAAACAATCCAAATATCCATCAATAGTAGAATGGATGAGGACAGTGTGGCATATTCCTACAAAGGAATACTATACAGCGATGCAAATGAAGACACAATGGTAAATAAAAGAAGACAGACATAAAAGACTATATCCTATGTGATTCAATTTACATAAGGCTCACAAATGGGCAAAATTAACTTCATTGTGTAGAAATAGCTATGTAGATGGCACTCTAAGACCAAAGAAGAGATCACTGTGGAAGTCTGAGTAGGGACTGCCTCGGGTGCAGGGAGAGAGAAGAAGAAAAACCAGGAAGCCACAGGGGGACTCTTGGGATGCTAGCCGTGTTCTGGTTTTTGCCTTAGGTATTTATACATGTGCCAGTTTTATGACTATTTGTTAAACTATATGTTTATGTTTTTTGCACCTTTCTATATATATGCTGCATTTCACAATTTAAAAAAAATGTTTCTGAAAAGTCTTTTTGGCCGGCAGGCCCTGGCACCCTCCCTGGAGGCTGAGGAGGCTATGTGGGGACACCTGCTCATGACTGAGGCTTGGGGAGAGTCCCGGTAACCAGGAGTGCCCCCCCTCCGCCCCCCGCGGGACTCACAGAGTGGTCAGCTGGCTCATGTTGGTGAAGGACGAATTGCTTAAGGAACTGATCTTATTGTTACTCAGGTCCCTGGAAAAGACAAAAGAAAAAAAAAGTATCATCATTTAGAAAGAAAGGACTCCTTCGCTTCCACACTCTGGCCACAGCCATCCCCCAGCCAGGTGGGCAAGCGGTTCTAACCACTGGCAGCCGGGAGCTGATGGAAGAGGCATTTGGTTCACAACCAGTTAAGCTCCCCAGCTCTGATCCCTGCACTCCCTCTCTGTCCCCAGGGTTCCGGGTCTCCATTTCTTCATCCTGCACCCTGGCGTCGCCCCTGCCCACCATGGAAATACTTCCACCAAGGGCATCCGAGTCTCTCAACTGCCAGGTGTGAGGGGCTCTCTTCCTCTCTCTCTCACTAGCACCTCACGTGGGTTCGTTCACTCCCCCTACTATAATCCTGCAGGAGAGGTAGAAAACCCATTCTACAAAAGAAGGGGCAGGGTCTTGGGGTGATGAGGTGACCCACCCAGGGTCACACAGCTGGGAGGAGGTTCAGCCAGAGTGAGACCCTCTTCCACTGGCCCCGAAGGCCCTGGTCACTAAATGTGCTCTGAGTGACCCTGCAGTGCTGACCCTATTGACCACCCTCTTCTCAAGTCTCTCCTCCGACTCCAGTCTTCACGCACTCCCCCTTACCGCTCAGGTGCGCTGCTTTCTCACCCACCCCTAAGGGATGGTCTTCACTAAGCCCTGTTCTTGCTCTTCCTCTTCCTTTAGTCCTTCAGCCCTGCCGGGTGCTCCTGGATTCCCTCCCCATCGGGCGCAGATGGTGTCCTCCTCTGTGGTCGCAGCCAGACCTCTCTTTCCCCGTGATAAGGACGTGCTGGTATTTCAGACCCAACAGGCAGTTTCATAGTACTAACTGCCTTGACATTAGTCCCCTCTCCCTCCCTTCCTCTTCAAGCATATCCACATCACTAGTGAAGCTGCCTCAAATTAGACCAAAAAGTGCTGTCTCTCTCTGTCAGCCACTGCTGCTGCTGCTGCTGCTAAATCGCTTCAGTTGTGTCCGACTCTGGGCAACCCCACGGACGGCAGCCCACCAGGCTCCCCCGTCCCTGGGATTCTCCAGGCAAGAACGCTGGAGTGGGTTGCCATTTCCTTCTCCAATGCATGAAAGTGAAAAGTAAAAGTGAAGTCGCTCAGTTGTGTCCGACTCTTCACAACCCCAGGGACGGCAGCCTATCAGGCTCTTCCGTCCATGGGATTTTCCAGGCAAGAGTACTGGAGTGGGGCGCCATCGCCTCTGTTGTCAGCCACAAAGCACTCTACCTACCATCTTCACCTCGCCACTGGAACAATCACTCAAAACACAATGGCTAGGTCATTAGCAAAGACAGAAAAAACGGGAGTGTCAAAATTCTGTTAAGCCAGTGCCACTCCACGTGAACTGAATGTCCCCAAACAAGGGGCCTGTGCCAAAACGCAATCACCTGTGGGCCTTCCTCGTGGCTCACACGGTAAAGAATTGGCCTGCAATGTGGGAGACCTGGGTTTGACCCCTGGGTTGGGAAGAGTCCCTGGAGGAGGGCATGGCAATCCACTCCAGTACTCTTGCCTGGAGAATCCCCAAGGACAGAGGAGCCTGGCAGGCTACAGTTCATGGGGTTGTAAAGACTCGGATGTGACTAAGCACAACACGATACTAAACACACAACTTAATTTAGCTAACATTTTTTCCATAGCAATACTTTCCCAATGAAGGAAGAAACTGTGTTGATAAAAATGCTGATGCAAGTTCTTTATCTAATTGCAGGCACATTACAAAGAGCTCTCAAGCTGCCATTGACCCACAGACAACACTTTGAGTAGCAGTGCTCCAAGGCACTTAAGATGAAATATTCTCTGGGCTTCTTTTTGACGGAATCTGGCCAATGGGCAGACAAAGACAATCGAAGTGAGCTGTTAATCAAGCTGGAAGGCTAAGAGGAGCTAAACTTATTCTGAGGTTTACTCTGTACATTTTCATGAAGTAGAAAGGTCAAAGGTGGAAATAACAGAATAGTAGATGTTAGCCTAAAGAAAAAGTTAGTTACAGATGCGTATTTGAGGCTGCTGTATCTCATATTTGGTTTGGAAGCCAAGGTTGGATCAAGAAGTTTTCCATAACTCTCTACTTCTGCTCTGGCTCCTACCTTTGCAAGGATAACCCTCATTAATAGTAATTATCAGCCTCAAGGGGCACTTCGGGGGATGGTGTGGGCAGAAGGAGACCCAGTCCAACCCCAGCCAGGAACAATGCAATTCCCAAGAATGGCCACTAGGTGGCAAAACAGGTCTATGCACAGATGTTCCCAACAGGATGCTGTGAAATTAAAAAACGGATCAGTACCAGATAGGGAACATAGCCAATATTTATAATAACTATAAATAGAGTATATTCTTTAAAAATTGTGAATCACTATATTGTACACTTGTAACATATACTATTGTACATGAACTATGTGAAGTGAAGTGAAAGTCGTTCAGTCGTATTTGACTCTTTGCAGCCCCATGGCCTATACAGTCCATGGAATTCTCCAGGCCAGAACACTGGAGTGGGTCGGATTTCCCTTCTCCAGGGGATCTTCCCAACCCAGGTTTGGGAGATCAAACCCAGGTCTCCCACATTGCAAGCGGGTTCTTTACCAGCTGAGCCACAAGGAAAGCCAAGAATACATAAACTATACTTCAATTAAAAAAAAGAAAGAAAGAAAGAAAAAATGGGTCAACCAGAATGGAGTCTGTAGGGAATTCCAGGAAAGCTGGAGCAATAATAGCTAGATTCCAATGGCCCTCCTGTCCTCTGAGACGGGCCAGGATACTCACACAAGCTGCAGGTACTTGAAGGTGGACAGCTGTGCTGGCACCAGCGTGAACTGGTTCCCATCCAGGTAGCTACAGGAGAGAACAGCGCAGTTAGTGCAGCCGCCTCAGCCTCAAGCAGAGTCCAGCACTGCGAGAACCTTCCCCTGCAGCCAGGGCCTTCTCACCCATGTCCTTTCCTACCTATGGACTACACAATTGGCCCTGAATCATTAACTGGAGGAGAAAATACAGGCCATCTGGGAAGGTGCCACCAAAATCTTGGTAAAAGCCACAGACACATGAAGCCTCCTGTGGCTTCCTTCCTGAGCCCCTGCCTGGCCCCCTCAGCATCCTCCCTGTCAGTCGGCACCACAGGCTCAACCTGGGACCCTCTGCCTTTCGCTCTCTCCTCTCCAATCTTTCCAGCCAAATAGGTCTGACTGGCATGTTAATACCCACCTGCCAGCCCGCAGCAGCACGCAGGGCCCTCCCTCTGTCTGCTGGTGAGGTGCCTGAGGCTGGTCCCAGACCCCAACACTCCCAGACCTGAGTTCTGTGTTTTCACAACCACCTGGACTTCCCCTGACTCCATCAGCGCCACACTGCATGCTCCTAAACCATCCAGGCTCAGGACGCTAACAGGAACCTCCACCTCCCTCTGCAGCCAGTTCTGTGACTGACTGAGCTTCTCCCACCCCCTGGTCTCTCATCGTTCCCTTTTGTTCCATTTTCACATGCCCCTCCCTGACTGCACCAGCCCCCAGGCTTGGGCTCCTGCAGCAGCTTTCTCCTGTTCTCCACACCTGGGCCTCCATTCTGCTTCTTACTACATACACCACCACCCAACCACTGTCCTTAAAGCCCAGGCGCTAAACTTGTCAAGTTTCCCAGGGCTCCCCTTGTCTACAGGGCAGAGCTTGGGATTCAAGATGCTGTGACCTGCCCTCCCACCCCCACGACCACCAGCCATCGAAAAGCTGACCTGAGGTCCTGGAGCTGCAGCCCCACCGAAAGCAGCCCTTAGGATGCCTTGTCTACCCTCCAGAGGTCCTGGTCACCCTCTCCTCCTGCCAGCAGGCGGGGGCTACTCACAGTTCTGTGACATTCTTGGGGATGCCCTTGGGCAGGGTCTGGAGGTGCTTGTTGCTGCATCGAACCACAGTGTCCAGGCAGGCACACTCCTGGGGGCACTGCGGGCGGGGCAGGCAGCCCCCCTCCTCCTGGCCTAGGGAGGAAGGTGAGGAGCCACGTCTGGGAGGGGACAGGCCTCCTCAGGGCCTCATGCAGCCAGCGCCCCGCTTCAGGGCGCCTCGGAACAGAGGCCTCTTGCTGACACTGCGTTGTGCACCAGTCAGCCCTCTCTTGGCTGCAGTCCTCCTCCACCACGGCCAAAGCCCCTTGGATCTGTTTTGAGGTTGGAATTGGTCTTGGGTTCACCGCTTCCACCTTAGACCTAAGATGGACCCGGGCACAGCAGCGAAGGGGGATGGTGGCCACATCATTTCTTGAGCACCTACTGTGTGCCAGACACTGTACCAATATAATTTCTTTAATGATGTGGTAAACGGGGACCACCATTGCTCCTAGAATGTGAGCATCGTGGGGACGGAGACCTGTGTCCCTTTCTTCTTCTCTAGTCACTGAAGGGGCCCAGCACTGAGAGCAGGGCCTGGCCCATATCAGCCTCCAGACAGGTCAGTTGAATGAAGGAATGAAGGACTTTCTACCTTACTGAGATTGGGAGAGGTTAAATAGCTTGCTCAGGTCAGGAGGTTGATCAGAGGCAACATGGAGTCTGTACCCAGGTCTGGCTGGCCCAGAATCTCAGCCCCCTCTATCCCAACATCCTTCACAGATTCACTCATGTATTGAATAAACAGTACTGAGCACCCTCTGTGTTCCTTCCTTCCTCTGCTTGAGTGTAGGACGGACGATAAGGACACCAGGGTCCCAGGAAGCAGACTGGAAAGGGGATAGGAGGTGCTGAGAAAGGTGGGGAGAAGCCAGGAGGCTGAAGCTGAAGGCAGGCGGAGAAATCCCCAGAGCCGGGGCTCCTGAACACAGACAGCTGGGCCAAGACAAGACCTTGCCCTGTCACTTTGGGTAAAAATCTGCTTCCTACAGTTGCCTCTGTATATGGTGCTCTGGAGGGGGAGGCGGGGGATGGAGGGATAGGCTGGATTCTGTGCGTGTAGGGAAAGCAGGACATGACCCCGGGAGAGAGATCGAGGACTCAGGGAAAAGACAATCCTGACACAGGAAGTGACCCAAGGACGGAGGGTGGGGCCCCTAAGAGAGTCGGGGTGGGTGCTGCACAAGCTGAAGCCACGGTCTGGAGCCCTCAGGAACAGCTAGGAGGCAGGTCTCTGGGTTAAACTTACTTAAAGACATTACACTAAGATGTTAACTATGATTTTCTCTGAGTGACCAGCTAATAGGTAACATTTATGCCCTTCCTTTGTCTGTATTTCCCCATTTTTTTAAAACAGCAAGCCCACCATCGTTCTTATAATCACACCGGAGACCCCACCAGGCTGAGGCAGGCGCAGGACTGAGTGGGTGTCCTGCTCCTCGCCCCTCCCCTCCCCAGGGGACCCCTCCTCTCTGGGGCACGACCACGCCCGATCCCCCCACCACCCGGGGGGGGGGTGCCCACGCATTACCTTCTTCACACCTGAAGTCGGGGGAGGCCACGTCCTGCAGGGGAATCTGCCGCAAGAAGTCTGGGTTCTGGCACCGCGGGTTCCCCGTCACGATCTTCCTCTTGCGCAGCCAGTCGCCCAGCCACGCCAGCTGGCAGTTGCAGTTGAAAGGGTTGGCCAGAAGGTTTCTGGAAGAGGCGAGTGGTGTGACCCCAAAAGCCGCCCCGCGAGACTCAGCTGTCCCAGCAAAGCCGGCTCCCGCCTGCCACTTGCTGGCCACACGGTCGCCCAGGGCCACCAGCAGCGCCTAGGAGGTGGCACGTTAACGCGTAAGGACCCAAACGCCTGAGTCCTTCACAGTAACCGCAGAAGACCGTCCATGCCCTGCAGACAGGACGAGTGGCCGGGGCTCCAGGGTTCAGCCCGGCCCGCGCCGGCCCTGAGCCCTCCGAGCCGCACTTACAGCGTGGAGAGGGCCTGGAGCGTGTCGAAGGCTCCCGGGGAGATGGTGGCGATCTGGTTGTCGTAGAGCGAGAGGAGGCGCACGTTGCGCAGGCCCGTGAAGCTGTCGTTGTGGATGCAGCTGATGCGGTTGTTCCTTAGCATCCTAGGGCCGGGAGAGGTGCGGGAGCGGGCGCTGTGCCGCACGGCCATCCGCCTGCCCTGTGCTTGGGCCACCAGCGGCCAATTCACAAGTTCCCTTCCGGGGACGCTGAGCCACAGAGAGGAGAGCCCGGCGCCACACCAGCGCTCCTCTCCCGGCCTGCCGGCCTCTGAGATGCCTGCCTCTCCACCCTGCCCACACGGGCCCCCTATGCTGACGACCATCACCTTCATCCCCGGGTGCCCACAGCCTCCCCAACCTCCAGGCCACGCACCACGGTCAACACCTGAGACTTGCCTGAAACTTAAACCCGGCCATGTCACTCTCCAGCCTAAAGCCCACAGCAGCCTCTAAATTGTGCACAGAATCCTGTTTAAACTCTTTACTACCCAGCCCCAGACCAGCACCTGCCCACCTCCCCAGGGCAGGTCACACTCTCCACCTCTCTGTCCTCCAGGCTTGCTGCCCAGGCTGGCATCCCCACATCTTTCCCCAGCTATGCTCTCCTTCCAGAACAACCTTCTTCCTCATTTATAGCTGCAAAAGTCTCTGTTTGTCCTTGAACACCTGACTCTATTCCCTTTCCCACACAAAAACTAAAATCAAGCCTGACATAAAATAGGCAATTCACAAAAGAAGTTGAATGGTTTAAATTAAAGTGGATGTACTAGGTGAGGGAGATTGAAAGGCACAAACTTCTGCTATAAAATAAATGAATCATGAGCATGAATGGGCAGAAATAAAGTTTATGAACATTCATTGAAAAATGTTCAAACTTACTAGTAATCAAGGGCATTTAACTGATATTGCATCTTTGCCTGCCAAATTATAAAATCATTAAAAACATAATAATAATAACAATAAGGCCCAGGTTGGCAAGAGGGTACGAGGATGGGCACCTTCATGACAGCTGGCAGGAGAACTACTGGGGACCTCCTGGAAGTGTGCCTGGTGAGATGTACCAGGAACCCTAGCCCGGCCCTCTGTGCTTTCACCCAGCAGGTCTAGCTTTAGGGGTTTATCTCTAAGGTAATAATTCCTAATGGGCATAGAATTTCATGACGAAGACATTAATCACAGCATTGCTTGTAATAAAATTAGAATTAGCCTTAATCTCTAATAATTATGTAGCTCCTTTGTCCATGGGGATTCTCCAGGAAAGAAAACTGGAGTGGATTGCCATGCCTTTCTCCAGGGGATCTTCCAGACCCAGGGATCGAACCCAGGTCTCCCACATTGCAGGCAGAGCCTTTACCGTCTGAGCCACCAGGGAAGCCCTATGTAATATATATAATCATTCAAAAGAAATCACAACGATGCTCACATTATGTTTAAGGGAAAAAAAAGATTACTAAATAAAATGTATTCAAGGATTTCATTAAGATATATCTGTATGTTTGCATGCATGTATGTGGGTGTATGTCTGTATGCATGTACGTACACGTGTGTGTGTGTCAATAATTACCCGTGACCAGCGGAGGGGTTATGGGCACTCCTTTTCCTGTGCCTGCACCATTCCTGCAGGCTCTGTCCAGCACCAGCCCTTCCTCTCTCCTCTGTCTACTCCAAGTCTTCCTTGGAAAGAACTCAAGTGATAGTTGAATGCCCATGGCACCCTCTCTCAAGGAATACTGCATGCGTGTTCAGTTGTTCAGTCGTGTCCAACTCTTTGCGACCCCATGGACTGTGGCCCACCAGGCTCCTCTGTCCATAGGATTTCCCAGGCCAGAGTACTGGAGTGGATGCCATTTCCTACTCCGGGGGATATTCCTGACCCATGTATTGAACCTGTGTCTCCTGGACCTGCATTAGCAGGCAGATTCTTTACCACTGAGCCATGTGGGCCCTTTAAGAATTTGTAGGCACGTATAAGAAAGAACAAGGCAGCCCTCTATGAAGAACCTGCCACACCAGTGGAAAAAAAAAAAAAAGCTGCAAAACACAGTGCAGAATAAAACCTTTTGTAAAACAGACAAATAAAAATCCACAGGGAATCCTCTCATGTATTTGTTTACCTTACATAAACTCCATGACACGTGCTCAGAAAACACGTGCCTTACTGCCGTCTGAGATTTAAATCCAGGCAGGTGGCTTCTAGAGGTGTTGTCCACATGGTAGACATTACCCACATGCGACCATTTAGATTTAAATTAATTAAAATGAAATGAAATTCAAAAGTCAGTGCCTCTATAGCCGTGTCCACGTGTCAAGTGCTCCCCAGACATGTGTGGCTCCCAGACTGGACGGCGCAGATATAGCACATGTCTGCCCTGTGGCGAGTCTGACAAGACAGTACTGTCTCTCGGATGCGCTGAAGGGCTACACGATCCCCTGAAGAGCTGGTGCTGCCTGGACCGAGAGAGGTGCTCCCTGCAGAGTCGCGGAGGAGTGGCTGGTTCCCGACGTCTGGAGAGCTCTGCCTGGGCTCTGGGTCATGGTGTCCCAGACTCCCACCTACACCCGCTTGAGTCACCTCTGTGCCATGTCCCTGCCTCTGTAGCACCGGCCACTCCTGAACTAAACAGATGTGCTGTGATATCGCAGCCTGACCGCAGGGCAATGACAGGACGTCCCCATTCCCTCACCTGCCATGAACCCCACACCCCAGGGAACAAGAAGACAGGCCTCGTGCCACAGTGACCGGCATCTGATGACTTGGTACGCTTCAGCCGGGGTCCCGGCCACAGCCCCTCAACTGCTGCAACCTGGGGCTAGGGTAGAGACACCCCCTCACTCTTCCCTGCCCTTTAACGCAGGTGCCCACGCTGTGACTTGGCCTCTGATCCTGCCCCCCCTGCTCCCTGGCTGCACACTCACAGCGTTCTCAGGCCGTCCAAGCCCCGGAACATGCCGCTCCGGATGGACTCCAGTTGGTTGGCGGTCAGGTGCAGCTCGCTCACTGAGGCTGCGCCCTCAAAGGTCCCGTCTTCAATCTCCGACACCTTGTTGTTGCTCAGATTGCTGGGAGAGGATTGTGGAGTTCAGGACTCCCCTCCCTGCACCCAGTCCCCATGCATAGAGCCCTGACCCCGATGAGGTCTGAGGATTTCCCTTCCCCATCCTGCCCAGCCTCCTGACTGCACCTTCCCGCCAAAGGGTAACTCACATTTTCTTCAGATGGGTGAGTTTTTTAAACATCCCGGTGGCCTCCAGGATGGAAATCTCATTGTTGTTTAATCGTCTGTAAGAGGCAACGAAGGGAACTTATACATCCATAAAGGACAGACATTAAAGTATCTTCCAAACTGAGATTATTTGGGACTCAAACAAAGGGGACTCCTGGAAGAATTTCTCTGGCCGAGCGAATTGATCCTATTTCAAAGGAAGTTTGGGCCAAGTGCTGGGGGGTACAAGGGGGATAATTTTAACATGAAGAATGCCATGAAATGTACATATGTAAATAACAGGCGTGTATAGGTATCCACACACATGCATAGACATGTGCACAGATCTATATTTTTAGAGAAAGAACAATAAAAGAATGGCTTAGACTACAACTTGAGCTAATGGAATCAGGTCCCCACAAAGAAAGCAAAAGCATGGCTGAGAGAAGCTGCCCTGGTTCAGGCTGGTGACCTGCTCTGGGGCCCAGAGACTGCCCTGGGCGGGGGTGAGGGGAGTGTGTAGGACTGGGAGTCAGGGCACAGGGGCCACCCCCTGCCGGAGCCAGCAGCTGGCATGCTCCTGGGGTGGGCTCTCCAGTGGTCCCCAAATAGAGCTGCAGCAGAGGAAAACCTAGAAAAGGCCCAGGAGGGTCAGTGGGAGCTGGGGGGCAGCTGAGGGTGTGGGGCGGCTGGAGACCCTCACAGCTCAGCCGTGGCCTGGGGTACGCGCTCAGGGATCTTGGTGAGCTTCAGGCTGGAGCACTCCACCATGCTGGCCTCGCAGCGGCACTTGTGGGGACAGACCATGTCGCTATTGCACTCGCTGCTCAGCTGGTAATCCTCAGTGCCTGCGGTGAGAGGCGGAGGCTGGGGGCAGAGGGGCTGCCAGCAGCCCTGCCCTGCCCACCCTGGCCTGCCCGCCCCAGCCCCCTGCCCACCCACTGGCACCATCCCACCCGGGCTGGCCTTGGTGGCCCCTCCTACCTGGAATGAAGTACTGCTCTTTGGCTGAAGAGAGAAGGAGAAACACTATGATGCTGGGATTGTCCAGGACATGCAGGAACAGCCCAGGCCCCCACCCTGCTGCCCAGCAGAAGCCACCCCAGGAACCAGGCTAGGGTCGCAAATCAAGGCCCTGGAGCCCACCCGCCCAGCTCCTGTGTGCAGGTCTTGCTGCTGAGCACGGATGTTCCTTGCCCAGACTGATGGGAATGGGGATGGTACCGCCCTAAGTAAACCCCCCCCAGGGAGCCCCGAAACCACGACAAAGTTCACAGGTGCAAATGGATAGCATTTGGGCTCAGAGGCTGACCCCCTGCCACCCCAGAGCCTGGAGGAGGCAGCCATCTCTCTGAGGAGAGTTCCCAGGCCTCCTGGGTGTTTCCTAAGTCTTGAAAGAGCACTGTCCCGGGAGTAGAGCAACCTAGGTTCTTGCCAGTCCTCCCTGGGGGACCTGCAGCCAGCTCCACCTCCTCCCCCGGCCTCAGTAAGACAAGGGCTGAGAACCTGTAGATCCAAGTCCACAATGTGGGTCCTACACCCTCCAGCATGGGTCCAGAGAGGTCCAGTCACCCTTGTTGGAACCACCCAGGAAACACCTCAGGGTCCCTGAGCAGACTGAAGGCGGGTGAGTGACTACCTGAGCACCGGAACTTCTTGCTTTTGATCTGGCCGATGCGCTTGTTGGCGAGGCGTCGGGGGCTGGCACAGCGGGCCCCACTGGTCTCGATGGGGTTGGAGCGTAGGAAGTCTGCCAGCCACTTGAGGTTACAGTCACAGATGAAGGGGTTCTGGGCCAGATGCCTGTCCAGAGGGGGCAGATTGGGGATGAAAGACAAAGCTGCTCGCTTGTGTTGGTGGCCACCTGGATGGGGCCTTGCTAGCTCATGGTGGGGCCCACCTGCCCCGATGGAGAAGTGCACCTCCTGGGGATACACTGGGGGCGCCCACCCTCTGCCAGAGCCTCACAGTGGGGCCAGACCTCCATCCCCCTGGACCTTCCAGCTGTCCCTTCAAGCCTCACTCTGTCCCCTCTCCTACTTACGTGTCCCTCCCTCTGTCCTGTGACAGGAGTAGAGGCAGGAGTAACCTAGAGACCGGCCAGGGTACCCCTGTCCTTGCAAGAGCGAGATGATGGAATGGGCATTAGAACCCAAGACAGTCAGCATTCAGGGGCCTTTGGGCCCCCGGAGCTATGCATCCTGGACTGTCCCCTCCAGGTGGCCCCAGGCAGCAGCAGTGTCTCCCCCACAGCCTCAGTCAGGAGGGGGTGGTGACCGGGCTGGCAAGGCTGCGCCTGCAGCTGGGATGGGAGGTCTCCAAGTACCTGCTGCAGGTCCCTCAGCTTTCAGTGGAATCTCCATTCCCAGCCCAGGCCATGGGGCTGCCTCCCCTTGACTGTTTTACGGGACGTCTCTTGACACAGGAAACTCAGAAAGCATTGCTGAGTAGCTACTTATTGGGGAACCACTCACATCTTCTCACTGGCTCCCTGCGTTATCAGCAGGATACATGTGGGGAGGGGGCAGCTGACAAGTGACACCAGCTAAGGGCACCCGGGTCACTGTAAGTGACCACAGGGGGGGCTTTCCCTTTGGCCCTAAAGACTCTGCAGGGCTTCCCTGGTGGCTCAGAGGGTAAAGAATCCACCTGCAGTGCGGGAGACCTGGGTCCGATCCCTGTGTGGGAAGATCCCCTGGAGGAGGACATGGCAACCCACTCCAGTATTTTTGCTTGGAGAATCACCATGGACAGAGGAGCCCGGCTGGCCACAGCCCATGGTGTTACAGACAATCGGACATGGCTGAGCAGCATCCTGCAGGCTCAGATCAGCCACTTCTGAACCTCCCAGCAGCCGGCTTGCCCACCTGTGTCGGGGCCAGTGGAGCAGTGCACGCCCTGCTATCTACACCGAGACAGCCAGGGGGAAAGAACCCAGCACTTGTCCTGGCTCCTGTGCCCAAGAGCCAATGCCTCTGCAGTGACCAGCTCAGAGGACGCACCACGCCGCGGCCACTCTCCCTCCGTGTATTGCCATCAGTTCCAGTCGTCTACGTACTGGTCCCTGCTGGGGTGCAGAGCTTTCCAAGCAGAGAGGCGAGCCCTTGCCTAGAACCTGCACCCAACTCAGCTCAGACCTTGGCCACTCTCTCTCCACCCCTCCCTTCCCGGACTCCAGCCTCTGGTCACTGGTCGGGATGCCTGGTGACAGCCTTCCCTGCCAGGTTGTCCCTTCACTCCTCTTTGCAGTGCCTGCCCCCCTTTCCTGCCTGAGTCCTGCCAGACCCCTCCCACGCCTCTGCCTTCTGCTCGATAGTTTGTTTCCTGATTTGAACTGCCAATTTACCCAGAGCTGTGCTTGCTGACTCCCCGGGGCAGAATTTGTAGTTAATCTGAAACACACTAGGATTCCGGGGTTACTCTGGGATTGTTCCTGCTGCCTGTCACATCTGTCTGTACCTTAGTACCCAGCCTCTGCCTGAAAGAATTGCTTGCCTCTATCACAATCTTGGCAGAAAAGTCTGTTTAAAATCAACTCAATTATGTTATTCAAGCATGTATTAAAAATGTTCAAGGGGTGCAGAGTAGAATACATACTTTTTTAAAGACAGGCTATTTGTGTCAAAGGCAGCCTATAAAAATGCAACCACCCACCACGGCAAGTGACTTCTGTATAAAGCTAAGTATTTGACATAAAGTCAAATTTTTAGCAGGTGTAAAGAGAGGGCAGCTGGGGAAAGAAAATGCTCAAGAGGATAAAAGCGTGTTTGGGAAAAAACAATCTTGTTGAAGGCACACCCAGAAATAGGCTGCACAAGCTGCCCAACAGTTCTTTTCATGGACATTTCTGAAAGTAGAAGATACAGGGGAAAACTGATTCCTGGTCTCTTTCTTGGATTATGCATTAAGCTGTCACAACTGAAAATCTTTGGGGCAGACACTCAATATCATTAGTCAAATTAAACCCACAATGAACTACCATTTCACACCTACTAGAATGGCTATAATCATAAAGAAAATCAATACCAAGTGTGGGCAAGGATGTAGAGAAATGGGAACCTTCATAACATTGCTGGTGGGAATGGAAAATATGTATAGCCACTTTGGAAAACAGTGGCAGTTTCTTCAAAAGTTAAACATAAATTTCCCACGCCATCCAGAAATTCCAAGAGAAATGAAACCTTCTGTCTTCACAAAGATGTGTGAGCAAATATTCACAGCAGCATTATTCAAAATGACCCCAAAGTGGAAATGACCCAGATGTCCATAAACTGGGAAGGAAAAACAGAATGTGCATAAATGGAAAATTATTTGGCAACAAAAAGGAACAAGTACTAATATATGCTTAAAATATGAAGGAACCTCAAAAACATTATGCTATGCAGGTCAGGAAGCAACAGTTAGAACTGGACATGGAACAACAGGCTGGTTCCAAATAGGAAAAGGAGTACGTCAAGGCTGTATATTGTCACCCGCTTATTTAACTTATATGCAGAGTACATCATGAGAAATGCTGGGCTGGAAGAAGCACAGGCTGGAATCAAGATTGCCAGGAGAAATATCAATAACCTCAGATATTCAGATGATACCACCCTTATGGCAGAAAGTGAAGAGGAACTAAAAAGCCTCTTGATGAAAGTGAAAGAGGAGAGTGAAAAAGTTGGCTTAAAGCTCAACATTCAGAAAACTAAGATCATGGCATCTGGTCCCATCACTTCATGGCAAATAGATGGGGAAACAGTGGAAAGAGTGTCAGACTTTATTTTGGGGGGCTCCAAAATCACTGCAGATGGTGACTGCAGCCATGAAATTAAAAGATGCTTACTCTTTGGGAGGAAAGTTATGACCAACCTAGATAGCATATTCACAGCAGCATTATTCAAAATGGCCTGGTTTTTCCAGTGGCTATGGTTTTCCCAGTGATCATGTATGGATGTAAGAGTTGGACTGTTAAGAAAGCTGAGCACCAAAGAATTGATGCTTTTGAACTATGGTGTTGGAGAAGACTCTTGCGAGTCCCTTAGACTGCAAGGAGATCCAATCAGTCCATCCTAAAGGAGATCAGTCCTGGGTGTTCTTTGGAGGGAATGATGCTGAAGCTGAAACTCCAGTACTTTGGCCACCTGATTCGAAGAGTTGACTCATTGGAAAAGACTCTGATGCTGAGAGGGATTGGGGGCAGGAGGAGAAGAGGACGACAGAGGATGAGATGGCTGGATGGCATCACTCTCTTGATGGATGTGAGTTTGAGTGAACTCCGGGAGTTGGTGATGGACAGGGAGGCCTGGCGTGCTGCGATTCATGGGGTTGCAAGGAGTCAGACATGACTGAGCGACTGAACTGAACTGAAGCAAAAGAATCCAATCACAAAAGATGATATATCATATGAGTCCATTTTTGTGAACTATCCAGAAAAGGCAAATCTATGAGACAGAAATTAGATTAGTGATTGCCTGGGGATGGGCTGGAAATAGGAATTGATTGCAAATGGGCACAAGGGATTTGGGGGGGTAATGGAAATGTTTTAAAATTGAATTGTAGTGATAGTTGAACTACTGTAAATTTACTAAAAAATCATTAGACTGTACACCCAGAACAGGCCAATTTTATGGTATGTAAGTTATACCTCATCCAAGCTTTAAAAAAAAATTTTTTTTTAATCTCTTGGGGCAAGTAAAACTACAAAGTTAATACTGTGACACAGGGCCCTCAGCCGCAGATATCAGCGCTATTGACAAATCCAGCAAGATTTGGTGAGCTTAAATCTGCTTGGTTCTGACATAAGACTCTGCCAAGGGTTTAACTAACCAAGGCTATAATAAGACTATCTGATTGTACCTTGGGTTTGCATTTCTTTCACTCTTGTTCTGAACTGTACTTCGGTTGTTAATATGTAATAGTTGTTCGTGGAAGTTCAGTTTTGTTTTACAGCCTTAAATAATGAGACGGTAAAGATACAGGTTCGATCCCTGGGTTGGGAAGATCCTCTGGAGAAGAGAATGGCTACCCACTCCAGTATTCTTGCCTCGAGAACTCCATGGACAGAGGAGCCTGGGGGGCTACAGTCTCCGGGGTCACAAAGAGTCAGACATGATTGAGCGACTAACACACACATTCTTAGGGAAAAAGCACAATCTGGGGGCAAGCTACCTAATTTCTCAGTGCTGGTGAAGAGATACCCAAAGACAAATGCCTGCTCTACTAGGTGTTAGGTGACCTTGGGTTGGTCTATCTCTGCCTCAGTTTCTTAGAAGTAAGGCACCTACTCCATAGGTTATTGTGTTAAGATAATACACACAAAGAATAGTGGCCTGGGGTGGCCAGGGGTGATTAATAAACAGTGATTAATTATCAGTAATGTGATCAATATTAATACTACTATCACCTCTACCTATGGGAGACCTTCCTCTTCTAACACCCTGCTCCAGCTCTGTGCCTTCGTGGCAGTGGCCAAGATCTCAGGTACGGTGTCCAGGAGGGCAGAAGCCCCCTTGAAATCCAGCCAGGTAAATGGACACAGACAGAATCCACTTCCCGGAAGCACAATCTATTTGATGAAACACTTCCACCTTGAAAGCGAGACAGCACTTCACAGGAGATCCTCAGCCCCATTCCCTATCTGCAAGCCTTTCCCGTGCATGGGTCCCCAGCCCTGAAATCTCCTTACTGCATTGCTCTCGGATGTTCTGCCAGCTTCGTAAAATAACCCGTCTTGCCCATGTCTCTCCATGACCTCTAATTTCACGTGCTTGGCAAGATTTCCTCACAGTGTTCCTTCCCTCTCTCCCTGGCTATACATAAGTTAATTAGCAGGAGTGGGCTGCAGGCGGGTGCCGGGGCTCTAATGAGTCTGTGTTTGTGGCCGACATCCTTGCTGACATGCAGGATCCCCAGGGAGCAGGAGCTGTGTCTTCTGCTTGGTCTGTTTCCCAGCCTCCATGCAGATCTTAGCTGATGGAGAGCACTGCCCAGGGGGTGAACAGTGGCGGGGGTGAGAACGACAACAGCGGCTGTGGTAATATGAATAAGTGCCCAGCAGGCACACATCAAGGACCCATGGGTCAGCACGCCAAGTCAAGCTGCAGGCTCACAGCTAAAGATGTGGAATGCAGTGCCTGAGTCTAACCAAAGAGTAGAAGTTTCCCTGTACAGAAGCGTTCCACCTAAAAGATAAGGACTTTTTGTAAAGGCACAACTGCACCGGCATTTTCAAATGGAGAAAGAATGTTAAAATTATCATATAACCACTTCAGGACCCCTAATAAAAGAGTGGGTCTAGAAACTGAAATCAGTGGCGGTGTTTATTAAAAAAGAAAGAAAATCAGATATCGTGAGCCTCCTGATGAAAGTACACAATACAATGAGGTCATCTTGCCAGAAAAAGAAAAAGCAGCCGAGCCTGATGCAAGCTCCGAGATGAAACTTTCTATTTGCAGACACAGAACAGAGAAACATGTGAAATGGCACCGTAGGGGATGAAGTCAGCAAGTCCAGACTGTGGGGAACTCTACAAATCCAGAAAAGCCGTGTCTTCAAAAAACAAATGCAAGGGAAAAGGAGATGGAGAGGATACCTATAGGTTAGAAACAATTGAAGCGGTACACCAACAAATATCAGTCAATTATCTCGCATAGACCTTATTTATTTATTTATAAGGGAGAGGATTTTTAAATGCTCTTTATTTAAAATTTTATTTTTATACAGTTCTTAAATGTTACTTTCCATAGTTGCCACAAAATATTGGCTATATTCCCTGTGTTGGCATCCTCAGTTTGTGCCTCCCTCTCCCCTATCCCTGCGTTTCCCCTCCCCTCTGCCCCCGGTGGTAACCATTAGTTTGTTCTCTGTATCTGTGAGCCTGCTCCTTGTTCATTATAACAACTAATTTGTTGTGTTCTTTAGTTTCCACATGTATGTGATATCACAAAATATTTGTCCTTCTCTGACTTATTTCACTTAGGATAGTGCTCTTTAAGTACACCTGTGGTTGCTGCAAACGGTAAAATTTCATTCTTTTTTTGTGGCTGAGTAGTATTCCATTGTGTTTATAGCATATCTGCTTTAGCCATTCATGTTCTCTTGGACACTTAGGTTGCTTCCATATCTTGGGTATTATAAATAGTGCTGCTATGAACATCGGGGTGTAACGTATTGCATTAGTGTTTTTGGTTCTTTTGGATATACACCCAGAGTCGAACTGCTGAGTGATATGGTAGTTCTATTTTTAGCTTTTTGAGAAACCGCCATACTGTTCTCCACCATGGACATACCCATTTACCCTTCCACCAACGGGGCATGTATAGGCCTTATATACATCCTGACAGAAACAAATTATTTTTAAAATTGTATAATATGTAGGAGACATTTGGAAATTTGAACATTAATTAGATAGTTGATGATTTTAAAGAATTGTTGTCTTTTTAGATATAACAAGAGTGTTGTGTGTTTTTAGAGTTCTTGACTTTTATAAATATGTATGAATTTTGTGTTGATGATAAATGATGTCTGGGAGGCATGAAAGGAGAGACATATAGATGAAGCAAGATTGACTGGCTGTGAGTTAAAGCTGGGAGACAAGCACTGGGAGGTCTGCTGTGCTACTTTTAAATACTTTTAATTTTCCATAATAAAAGATTAAAGCTAACTCTTAGAATTTCTGCTCTCTAACTTTAATTTATAATTATCACTGCTGCCACTGTCTTTCACTTAAGACATTATCAATTGCAAGTTGTACTAATATTAATATTTTACGTATCATCAAGAAAGAACAAAATGCTGCCAATTAAATAAGCCATCAAGTATAATATGCAATCCAATTCCACAGCTGTTACTGTGGAGACAACGCATGTCTTAGAATCAACGGATAGTAATAATAATAAAACTTGTAGCCAACATTTAAGAAGCATTTGCAATGAGCTAAGCTCTGTACAAACATCCCTTTTTATCTCATAACATCCCTGTGAAGATAATGTTCTCATTTTATGAATGAGTAAACTGAGCCCCAGAGAAGCTAACTAACTTGCTTAGGGCCACACAGCCAATAAGAGGCATAGCTGGAATTTGAATACCTGCCTGGACCTAGAGGCTGTTATCTCCCTGAGATCCACCTGCTGGGGTGCGGGAGGGGCAAGAGGGCACTCACAGGGTCTGGATGGCCCGCAGGGAGGTGAAGGTGCCCTTAGCAAGACTCTGGATCTTGTTGTCATACAGGGAGAGCAGTGAGAGGTTCTGCAGATCCTGGAAGGCGTCGAGCCGGATGCAGTTGATCTTGTTGGCATTCAGGAGCCTGTGGGCAGAGCCAGGCAGGTGGTGAGGGGAGGGCTACAGAAGTGGACACCTTGCATCTTGGGCTCCTTCCTAGGCACCGACTATGCGTTAGGTCAGGAAGGAGTCCACAGCCGCAGGCGCAGGGGATCTGGCCCTCTGGATGTCCACTCCATGCAGAGGAGCTGAGGACTCCGGCTGCCTTCTCTATGCACAGGGACCATTCAGTCCCAAGTGTCTCTCTTTCAAGGAACTGCTAGAGGTGCCTGCCCCATGGGATTCTGGGACAGCTGCGAGCACATTGCCCGGCTGCCTCCCAGAGGCATTTGGGGGATCCTCCGCCTTCCCTTCTGCTGGGTTTCCCAGGCAGCTGAGAGGGAGTGTCTGGCTTCTGCGCGTCTCGGGTCCTGGGAGAGAACCTTGCCTGAACGCTCATGGTTCAGAGAGCCTGGCCAGGGTCTGGGTGTCCCCCACAGGAGACAACTCCATCCCCAGCAACAGTGAGCATTCAGGAACACAGGCTGCATCTCAGGGACCTCTCCACTCAGGCATCCTGCGATCAGCTCTGAATCCATCTCTCTGGCCCCTCACAGCCCTGCCAGGCCTGCCGTCCCCCAAGCTCCTTGCCTCCAGTGAGTCCCACACCCCAAAGAGGCCAAAAGGGCCAGGCTGAGAGGCTGGAGGAATACTGCACCCCTCTATCGGTCCCACCCAAGGTCACTCGCATTTAGGTCCTTACAGGAGCTGTAGGGTGAACAGGCCTCCAAACACGCCCCGGGGGAGGTCTGTGATCTTGTTCCCATAGAGGACCCTGGAAAGAAGGCAGTGGAAAGGGAGAGTTAGAGGACTGCCCCGCACAGCTCTCCAAGCCCTGCCCACACAATGGTACCATCCCTAAGCCTTTCACACTACTGGTCCCACCGGTGTAGGCGTGTCCTAACAGCGGGCAGTAGATGGCAGTAAAGTGCACTGGGAAGGGGCCATGGTCCCTAATCAGCACAAAGGTGACCTGTGGCAGCCGTGACCCCCATTTCGAGAGCACTCCCTCACTCACTCTCTGCCCTCACGCACGGATCCCATGGAAGCCTGCAAAAGGGCCCTTCCAGGGACGTTCATGGGAAATTAAGCTGGTTAGGGATCCGAAAGGAGATTTTTCAGAGAGAAGAAAATCCCAAGGGCAGGAAAAAGCATCTTTTCAGAGAATTACAGGCAAAAACTGGGATCCCAGACAGCACATGCGGTATGAGCTCCAGAACATCAAGCGACACTTTCCAGCACAGATGAAATACTATCACAAGAAGGAAACAGACCAAAGTGTTAGCTGGGCTTTGAATTGGTGGCAGAATTGCAAGTGGGTTGTTTTATGCTTTAGAATTTACAAAGTTTCCTTCATGGAACATGAATTACACATATACTCAGAAAAAAATACAAATGTTCAAAAAAGACACACAGGCAGAAATGAGGTCAGACAGACAGTGGAAGTGTCATGGAGACCTGGAGGCACCCTCCTACCCCTCCAGGCACTCCTGGAAACACTCCATCTGAGTAGAAGCAGTGTGCTCTCTCTTTGAGATCTCTCTTGGAGGAGGGCACAGTGGGAGCTAAGCAGGTTCCAGGCTGGCCCGAGTAGACAGCTTCAGTATGGTTTGGGTGGAGGAAACAAAGTGCACTGTAGCTCGAATCTTAGCCAGCCAGCACCAGGAGGCCTCTGAGACATGATCTGATTTGGAAAGCTCCCTCCATCTGCTGTGTGGGGAATGGAATGGGTGGGAATTGAGGCAGGGAGACAGGTCAGGGCCTGCAAGGTGGACATTATCAAGAGGATCTTTTTGCATGACCTCAGCGTGAAAGTTTCTATATAGTGAGGAGGCTTGAGAGGAACCCACTTAGATGGGTTAGATGTCATGTTCCAATTTAGGAGGAGATTTATTCACTTTTCTGAAGAAGACCCTGCATTTTAGCAGCCATCTTCAGGATCTGATCTCAGCCAGTGGTAGTGACCCACCACCAGGCTGTCAAGTACAGCTGTGCAGGCTGCACACTGCACCACTTTGTGTGACTCACAATGACCCCACCCACTACCTTGGATCCTATTCCAAGAGAAGAGGGTGCACAGGGAAGGCACTGGGCCGACAGCCTCCTGTAGTACCCTGGACAGAGTTCCATTCTGTTCCACTTCCCAGGCCCCAAATCAATGCCAAGCATGTGTCCAGTTTTGCCAAGGAACAGGTTAAAATACTCATTTCCAAGAGTGATGAACAACCCCCATCAACAGGGAGCTTGCTTCACTACAGGGCACCCTGAGTTCACTCTCTGGAGACAATGTACCATGGGACCTCAGGGAGAGAGAGGCTAGGTGAACCGGGGAGTGCAGGCAAGGGTTCTTGGAAGAAGAAAGATGAAGCAACATTTCCTAGACTAATCTTCAATGCCACACAGTGTTTTGTAGATTGATGGGTCCCCAATAAACTGTTGAGGGAAGGGAAATACTGGACAGGGTTAGGGAACAGGTAGGCAGGAAACACGGTCTTCACCATCACCCACCACAGCCTGAGATCAGAGAACGTCTGGGACAAAAGTTATAAGCTGTGGCAGATTTCACAACTAGAGCTGGTGGTTGCTGCCATTCCCTAACCCAGGGAATGCTTAGGAGAACAGAGTGCTGGGCCTCTGTGTGGAGGCAGGGCCAACATGAAGGTTGGACTGAGTCAGATGACTGCCACAAAGAATGCTGGGAAAATCCCCACTGCAAAAGGAAGAGCATCACCGTTGCCAGGGGCAACAGCTCTGCCTAGCTTTTCCATGCACTCAGCCCTTGATTCCCTCCTCCCCCTCCCAGCTGCAGATGGTCCACAAAGAGGAAGGGAAAGCTGAGCACAACAACCCTGGGTACTGCAGCCAGAGGGAGACCCACTGAGGCTGGGTGGGTGGCGACATGTTCCTTCTCTCACATCTACCAGAGGTGCCCTAGGGCGATGCCCTGGACCACTGCAGAGCCTTGGCACTGCTACTCACAGTGAGTTCAGGGACCGGAGGCCCTGGAAGGCATCAGGCGCAATCTCCGAGATCTGGTTGTTGCTCAAGTCTCTACAAGGTAAGCAAAGGAGAGAGGGTGGCTGAATCCCTCAACGGCCACCGAGCCCTGCCTGCCCCCTGCCTCCCAGTTACTATGGGAGGGCAGAAGTTTCTTTGACATTAGGAAAGAGAAGGGCCATATCCATCACAGGGGGGCAACCCAACACACACCCCTCACAGCCTCAATTGCTCCTATTGGTGCCCAAGCTGAAATGGGAGCATGACAGTCAGTTCTGGTCATGTGCCAGACTCGGACTCAGCATCCTCTTTAGGCCTCATGACAACCCTTCAAGCAGGTGGCACCACCACCATCCCTACGTCACAGATGAGCCTGGGAGGAAGGCCAGGTGATGGCTTGGCCTGGGCACAGCCATGGGAGGCAGAGTCAGCACCTGCCCCAGAGCAGTGGCATGCTTGGTCTGGGCTCTGCCCCATGCTGACCCCCAGGAAACAGCAGAAGGCACTCACATCCTCCGCAGCTTTCTGTAGGGAGAGAAGGCCCCTGGGGGGATGGACTTGATCCCGTTGAGCTCCAGCCGGCTGCAGAGAGAAAACACAGAAGAAGGACAAGGGCAGGTCGCCCCATCCAAGTTGTTGTTGAAACCAGGCCCTTTACCCATCAGTCCCTGCTCCCATCCTCATCTGGAGTAGGGGGGCTATAGCAGAGAAAAGGAGCTGGTTTTGAGTGCCATTATCCCAAGCTGGTGTGGCTGAAAGGGGCTCATGTGTGATGTTAATACTAAGAAACCAATTCTACAGACTGGCCCAGCTGGGCTGGACAGATGAACCACAGAGGGACACCCCTCCCCAACCTTCCAGAGTGCCAGCCTTGGGCAGAGAGCTCAGCCCAACTGAGGCAAAGTGTAGAGGGGCCTTGGGGTAGTGCCTGCTCTGGCTCCTCCCTGGACCACCAGAGCCTGGCCGGCCCTGCCTGTACTCACATCTCTGTCATGGCCTCGGGCAGATTGGCAGGGATGGCGGTCAGGCCTTTGCCACGACAATCCACGATGCCGTTGCTGCAGGCGCACATGGCCGGACAGGAGCCGGAGGAGAGGGTGCAGGAGGGCGCGCGCCCTGCCTCCCCCTGGCCTGCGGAAACAGCGCCTGATGTTTGCTGAACTTGACTCTGCACCTAACTCTGCTGCGTGAGGGTGTGAATTGCACACTAAGAAATCCTAGCCTCAGTTCTGAAGCTCTGGGCTCTAGTCCAAGTCAGTGGACACTTCTGGCTTGAATATAAGAAGGACCATATTTTTCCCGTGCATACTCTGCACCACATGCTGTGATAAGGGTTGTGCGTGTAACATCTCATTGACTCCTACTGCACAACCCTGCAAAGAGCATGATATCATCGTGGCCACTTTCCAGGTGAGAAAATGGAGTCCTCGATATCAATCTGTGCAAGTGACACTGCTAATGAGTGGTGCATTCAGGGTGAAGCCCAGTGTCTGATGTAAGGGCCCATGTTTTTTAATACTGATATATCACTTATATCGAGTGTACCGTCTTAAGTGTAGAACTGATCCAATTCCTGCATATGGATACAGTCACAGAACCACCCCCTCAACATGGAATATTTCTATCACTCAAGAAGTTTCCCTCATGTGCCTTCCCCAAGGTAGCTAGTGTTCTGAGATCTCTCACCAAAGATTTGTTCTGCTTGTCTGTGGACCTGAGCAAAACCAGACCGCAGGCTCTCTTACATCTGGTTTCTTTTCACTCAAGGTAAAATTTTTGAGATTCGCCGATTATACTGTATGAGTCCACAGTTGTTTCTTTTTCATTGCTGAGTCGTGGTCTATTGTATGGCTCTGCCATCACTGGCTAATCCAGTCTCTTGCTGGTGGGCATGCGGGTGATCTCCAACTTTGGGATATCAGGAAAGAAACTGCTTGGCTATTCTCAGCCCTGTGTTTTGCATAACACACGCACATCCCCAGCCCGGAGCTGCAGGGTCGTGTCTCACACACACAGCAGCCCTGAGCACAGGGGCACCGGTGCTGAGGAGGAGGAGACAGCCACCCCACCCCATCCCCAGCTTCATGCTGAGGACAGGACGCCAACCTCTGTGTGACTGGTGGGCTCGGGTCCACAGGCTCGGGAGAAATGGGCAGCATCTGATCCCCTGTCATGAATCTGTGAGCTGGTCACTTACTCAGTGAACATTCCCTGAGCATCTGTCTCTGTGTCGAGCGTGAGCAAAGCACTAAGAAATGACCAGAGAATATGGCGCAGGCGCCCATGTGCTCATGGACCTTGCAACCAGCCCACAGAAGTCCCATCTGGGGCTCTGCAGGGTGAGGACCAGGCGGGGCAGCAAGGCGGGGAGGGAGTACCCAGCAGGGGAGCAGCCTGCCAGGAGGCCAGGGTGGGAGGCACCTGCTCCCGGGAAGGGCGGAGATGAGCCCCCGGGGACGGAAGAGTGAGGAGGCCACTAGATGGAGGAGGCAGAGATGGTCTGACCCAGCCTCGAGGAGCCGGAGGCCAGCTTGGCCTCTACCAGGAGCACCGGGAGGCCGGGTTAGGACGAAGCAACAGTAACCAGTCCAGATTTGTCCGTCCCTTTAGGTTTTTCTGGTTGCAGTGTGGAGACTGGAAGGACCAGACAGGAGGCGAGGTGGCCGGAAAGGAGGCCCTCACAGGACCCCCAGTGGAAGATGGAGGTACAGGCTCTAGAGTCTGCTGCTGCTGCTAAATCGCTTCAGTCGTGTCCGACTCTGTGCGACCCCGTAGACGGCAGCCCACCAGGCTCCCCCGTCCCTGGGATTCTCCAGGCAAGAACACTGGAGTGGGTTGCCATTTCCTTCTCCAATGCATGAAAGTGAAAAGTGAAAGAGAAGTCGCTCAGTCGTGTCCGACTCTTGGTGACCCCGTGGACTGCAGCCCACCAGGCTCCTCCGTCCGTGGGATTTTCCCAGCAATCTCGCCTCAAACCGAGGCTTTAGGTCCAATTCAGTGACTTTTCAAAGCAGCACAATGAGGGAAGAGAGAGGCAGGAATAGGAGGGGGCAAGGAGTGGAGGAAGTGAGGGGTGGGGGTTGATGGGCTGGAGGAGGGGAGGGAGGAAAGGGCTGGCAGCACTGGGCAGAAGCAAAAGCGAGGCATTGAGTCGAAGAGATGGGGCAGAGGGACAAGGGGCAGGCAACAGGAAAGGACTGCTGGTGGGGACCGGAGGGGAAACGCAGTGGAGGCGGGAGGTGATGCGTGGAGACAAAGGCAATGCTTGAGGGCAGGAGGCAATGACTGAGGACAGGAGGCGGTGAGTCTGGACAGGAGAGAGTGGGTGAGTGTAGCAGATGGCGTGTGGTCCAAGAGGCGTCCACGGATGAGGACAGGGCGTCTTGGGTGACCCAGATGGGAATGCGTGGTGACAGGAGGCCCTGGGCGGGAACAGGAGGCGGGCAGGAGGCACGGGATGGGGGTCTGAGAGCCCCAGCAGGACCGGCACCCACCTGAGCAGCTGAACTCACTCTTCTGGACCTCGGCCACGTTGAGGCCGCGCAGGCCAGCGGGGCCCGAGCACTGGGTGAAGAGCCCGATGGTTGGCCGCTGCCTCAGCCACTGGGAGAGCCAGGCCAGGTGGCAGTCACAGAACAGGTGGTTGGAGTGCAGGCGGCTGCAGGGGATGGGCGAGGACAGGGAGGCTCACAACCAACCTGGGTCCCCAGCCCCTGGAAACATTGAGGCGGAGCCCCTCCACTCAGCAGGGGTAGGGGGTGAAGCCCACTCGGTCGGGGTACAGCCTACACCCAGCCAGCTTCGCAGCTCAGGCCCCAGCTTGGAGATTATTTGAGCAGGGGGAAGCCTCCCTCCTCTCCCGGCACTGGGGGCAGCCCTTTGGCTAGAGTGTGCCCCGTGAGGACACACTCACTGAGCTCACAGACACCCTCCCCTCATATCACTTAACTCACCTTCAAACCCAAAAACAAATTATCTGCTGTCCAAGGGAAACATCAAACATAAAAGACATTCAACGTCCTTCCCTTTTAGATCACTCCCCCTTCCCCAGCTCCACTCAGCCCCTGCCCTGGGGTGACCTCTGGGGTCGCAGAGGAGGCCGAGCTCTCCCCACCCCCACCCCGAGCCCCAACACCTTCCCAGCTGGGCGCTGTGCTCTCGGGTGCCCCGGGCTGACTCACAAGGTCCGCAGCTTGGGCATGTGGTTGAAGCTGGACACCGGGATGGTGGTGATGTTGTTGTTGTTCAGGGTCCTGAGTGGGGGAGGCGGGAACCAAGGTCACTTATATCAGCCCAGCAGGAAGCTGTGTGGGAATGGGGGGACCTGGCTTCTCTCTCACATTGCGCTCACGGTTCACCCTCAAGGGACCAGCGCTGGGCTGGACCCCAGGGGTTATGCCAGAGAGCCACCCTTAGAGGAAAATCCTGAGCTGGGACAGTGACAAGGAGGCAGCTGCGCCATAAACTCTGAGGCTGGTAGGAAAGGGGACGGGGAGCCAGGAGGGGAGGATGGGTGCAGGCTCTGGCTGGCTTGGAAGAAAGCGTGGGGCTCACACAGACAGAGGGAGGAAGAGGAGCCACTCCGGCCTTGTGGGTTAGAAACTCTGGAGAGACACAGCCACTCACGCTGCGGCTTCATCACAAGCAGTTTAAGCCTGGATCACACTGCCACAGGCAGGATCCCACGAGCACGAGCCCTTCTGTCCGCGGGCAGCAAGTCCTGGCCTAGAGCCCACCTCCCAGGTACCCCCGCCTTCCGCGCAGCTGCTGGGTCCCTGAGACCTATGTCAGCTTGCTCTCCTCCCTTTGCTGCCCTTCCTAGGCTTTACTTACAGCACCTCTAACCCCCGCAGAGCCCGGAAAGCTCCTTCCTCAATGCAGCCAATCTGGTTCTTGTCTAGCTGTCTGTGAAGCAAAGGAACGTGGTAGAGAGGACAGCACATTACCTATGGCAGGGATGACCCAGCATTCCACCCAGCACTCCACTAGTTCCAAACACAGAGGCCTGACCCCAATCGTTTGTCCAGTACACACACAGCGATCCAATTGGTAATCGTTAATAAAAGCTTAAAGTCTTTCTTATTTTTAAAACAGTAAGTATAAGCAAGAGGTATATTATTTTCCTCTACTCAACCTTGCACATCTCCTGGGGAGCAGGTACCACCTCCACTTTAGAGACCACCTAGAGGGAGCTGGCAGCTGTAAAATGAGAGTCTATCGTAAGAGCCGTCGCAGCCAGAGCTGGCAAACAGATTTCAGCCTGAGGGCTAAGAGAGACCGACTCAAGGCAGCTACCTGGCCTGTTGTGTCCAGGATAAACTTAAGCTGTGATTGGGCTCCTTGGGGAAGAATGCAGTGATCGATTACCAATGTCTACTACAGGCACCAGGCGTAGGAGGAGGGTGACAAGCATGCCAGGCATTTGCTATCACTACAGCAGTCAGACCTGGGCTGGGCTGGAGTTATAAGCTTGGACTAGAATAAATACGAATAATAGGAATAAACCATTACATTTACACAGCATTCAACAGAGTGTATTCATCTCCAGGTCTCATTTCAAACTCAGAGCAAGCTTGTGACATAAATATGATGCCCCCATTTTGCAGAACAATATATAGAGGCTGAGTGAAATTAACTGACTTGCAACAGCTTATACAATTTAGACCTGCCAAAAAAAAAAAGGGAACAGTCAAACCCAACTCTCCCCACCCACCGAAGGGCAAGGGCACAGAGACTGTTCATTTCAATGGAACAAGAATCCCACTGTTGATGACACTCCTTTTAACTGGGTCCCCCAAGGCTGATGAAATGCCTTCAATCTGGGCATCTTCCACCCCAGATTGTTCCAGAAAACCATGCTGGCATGAGCCATCTCAGAGCCCAGACCAGCTCCCTGGCTGCCTGGGCTCAGGAAGACCCATCAGGATGCTGCCAGGGGTGGCCCTGCAGCCCCAAGCCCCCTTCCCTCTCAGGCTTATACTCACAAATTTTTGAGATCTGTAGCTCCACGGAAAGCCTTTCTGGGGATGGCCTGGATGGTGTTCTCACTTAGGTCCCTGTGAGGACAAAGCCAGAGGGAGAAAAAAATAATCAGAAACATTTCTCCAGAGCACCCTGAAGAGCCAGGGAGGTCAAGCGAGCCAGACGTTACCCGGACCAGACAGAGCTGTGTCCTGGCACGTGGGACAGTGCTCAGCACACAAAGATCACTGGCAAACATTTGTCGAATGAATGAGTGGACGAGTCAGAGCTCAGGCCCCCACCACTGTCCCTTTTCTGGGCAGAGGGTTTGCAGCTGGAGGGTGCAGCCTGGGGCAGTGGTCAGAGACCGGCTCCACCAGCCCCCAACCCTTTACGCCAGATCCGCGGGAGTCAACTTGGCCCCGAGGCATCCTCCAGGGCTGCAAAGGAAAGAGCAGGGGCTTCTCGACAGAGCCCCCAGCTGCCCCAGACCTGCAGAGAGTCTTCTGATAGCTCTCTCTGTGTTTTACTGAGCAGGAACAGAAGCACCAGAAGAAGGCACAGCTGGATCCCAGGTAACCCAGCAGTAGGGAGCCCACCTAGGTCCTGAACTCCAGGCTGGAGCTGACTCCAGGTGCTGTGGTCTTGGGGTCTGCGGTGACCAGGGCTGCTACTAAGCCTGGGCCCACCTGGGGACTAAGCATGCCCACTTAGGGAACACAGGCCTGCATCCTAGCCCTGAGGCATGGAGGGCAGAGACCATCCAGGACTTCACCTCCTTCCCCTTATTAACATCCTGAAGTGAGAGAGAAGGCACTGCATAGACTTAGCAAACCGGCCTCCCCTTCCCTGGCAGGACTGGGCCTCAGGCTCCTGTCCACTTGCCTCTCCTCCCTCTCTCAATCCTCACTGCAGACTTTATAAATGCCCCTTTGCTTCCCACAGTGGGGATAACAACCGCCCCCAACCCCTGCCCCACCCAGCACATCACAGTGTGGGCCAAATACGATCACCATCCCCATTGCAGGAAGTGGGAAAGGGAGGCTCAGAGAAGTTAGGCAGCTTCTTTAAGGGAAAAAAGCTGATGGAGGTGGGGTGGGAGCAGGGGGAGTGCTCCAGAAGCTGAACCTAGCAGCCAGGTCCCAGAGCCTCCCCATGCACTGCAGCCAATCTCTGACAATCTCTGGTGGCCTGGGCTGCTGGTCCCAACTCAGGACCCTATGTTGGACAATTCAGCAGACCTCAGACCCTCCTTTTGGGCTAGATCCATGGGGCTTTGACCATTTCCTTCCTTTCAGCCATTCAACCCATGAGCCTCAGGGTTTACCTTGAGCCCCAAGAACTCAGCCCACAGGGCTCCCCACTGGGAATTCCCTAAGCTGTGGGAACTACTCCCCTTGGCCTGAGTTTTTCTGGCTGAGAATGAAACAGAAGCGCCGAAGCAGAGTGCACGGGGCCCTGACCTCGGAAAGGCTGGTTCAAATCCCATCTCCCCACTTCCTGGCTTTGAATCTGGGTCTACCCTTTTTCCTCCTGAGCCCTAGTTTCCTGTGTGCAAAGTGGGGGAACAGCTGCCCCTAAAACCCTGCCCCCCCAGACAGAGTGTGAGCCGATATCCCTGAGCTCCCTTCTCTCAAAACCCCAGTCCCTCCTGCCCCCAGCCGCCTAACCCGCCCCAAGCACCTGCGGTCTCAAGGAGCTGTGTCGCCATCACACCCCACGCTCCCTGCTCACTCTCTCCTTGAAGAAGGCATCTCAAGCCTGCGACACAGACTCTCCTTTCCTCCATAACTACATTTCAGTTGTGTCTGGCTTCATCTAACCAGCCTGTCTCTGTCTCAGCTAGCAGTTCGCCCTTCAGCCAAGCCTGGCAGGGAACTCTGGGCTGAACTCCCCACCATTATTCCATTTAATCCTCACTACAGCCCTGCAAGGAAGGTTTTTTACTTGTATTGATCAGTGTATTGATTTAGGCCAACCTTGTTCCAGAAAGGCTTGCAGGTGGCTTATAGGGATTTATAAAACAGCAAGAGTGCAGAAGTAAAAAGTAGGGCAAAGGGAAGACAAATCAATGGTGGACACTGAGCATGCAACATCACATGACCCACATAGCTGCCGGGTCCGGGACTGAGGGTGAGTGTGAAGCTTTCTGAGAGCCCATGCGTAAAGGGAAAACTGGTCAGTTAATTGCATCCTCGATACATGTATAAACTCAAAAGAATCAATTTCTCAGGAGGATAGCTGTTTTGGGCACTAAGATGCGACAAGAATTTCTCCAGGGGTCTTTGTAAAAAATGACTGAGTGTCCTAATCAATAACGTTAGATCCATATAATAAATGGGTTTCATGTGTCTGTTTCTTAGAGTAGCATCGCATCAAAGTATGATTCGGGCAGAGTAATTCTGTAAGGATGCACACCAGGAGCTAAGTGGGGAGAGAAGGGGCAAGAATGGTCTGTCAGAGGCAGGAGGCATGAGCCTGGCTTGATCCAGGAACAGCTGGGAGCAGGAGGGAGTGGGTGGAGGGTGTTGAACGGAAAAAGCCTTGCCAAGCAGAGGAGGTGACAGTTACACCAGAGAGGGGTGTGATCTGATGGCCTTTTAGACATGGCTCTGGGGCACCAAAGCCTGTAGAGAAAAGATTCTGCCCCCAGTGGAAGCCAAGCACCCCTTAACGAGGTGAGAGTCCAAGGCTGGCTGTGGGGACGGTGCTCATGCTGTTAGAAAGATTAAAGGAAACTGAATTTGAGACCCTGGGAGAGGCCAGCGTCTAGACCTCAGGGAAACAGCTGAGCCTCGGCAAGTCGAGGACATGCAGAGCGCTAGCAGCAAGGGCGGCGCAGAGACTCCAACCTCTGCAATGGAAGGGTCCAAACGCAGCTCCTGCTTCTGCCATTTACAGCCGTCGGCCCCGGAAGCTACATAGTTGGGAGCTTCAGTTTCCCTATTTGTAGTATGAGAGTTAAACTATCTACTCTACAGGGCTCTGAAGAAGATTAAGAGAGTTCATGTATTTATGCTTCTGTTCGAGTCCCTCCATTTGGCAGTTTTTAAGAAATGCTGGCTTTGTCCCAACTGAAGCACGGTCCCCTTTTGCTAAGGTTCTGTTGTTTACAATTTTCTCACTAGTCACTAGGGGGCGCCAGAAGCCACCCCGGACCTGGATGCCTGCTCAGCCATTTGGCAAACCCCAAACCATTCTTTACTTTTTTGCCCCAGCCGATCTCCTACCTGGTCAACAACTATCTTGCCTTTCCCAAGCCTCTGGGAAATAAAGTTCCTCATCTCCATTTTCACACGTTGGCACGCAAACTCCAAAGGTCCCACCTACGACTCTCCTCATCGTATTTCCCCAGGTCCAGAGCCTCCTTCTCCCTGAAAGTTGGTCGTTGTTGCTCCCATTCTCCTCTCTCGGTGACCTTATCAGAGACCCTGAAGTGAGGTGCATGCGTGGCCCCGGGTGTGTCAGAGCAGGATGCGATATACTGAGAGGGGCCATCCTGGAAGAAGGGGGCTCTGAACAGCTGGTGCCCCGATCCTGGCCAAAGGAGGCCCAGGGCACACGGCCACGGGGCAGACAGCAGCTCAGAAGGCAGCCTCAGGCCGGACAGCAAGAATCAGATTACCAGAGCAAGGACGCAGCAACCAGACCAGGGACTGGTCTACAGGTAAGAATGAGGTCCTGGATTTCCGACAGGCTCCCAGAGATACAGATGCTGCCGGTCCAGGAAGCACACACTGAGAGGCCAAGGAGCAGCGGCCACTGGCTGAGAGCTACAACCGAGTGTCACCACGGTGACTTGAGGTCAAGGAGCCCTGTCTCACTCACTCAAATCATGTTGTCCTGGGTGAGTCACCTAACCTCTCTGGCCTCAGTTTTCTCATCTGCAAAATGGGGCTAAGAAGTGGCACCTACCTTGTAGGATCTGATGTGACAGGCACTGGGTGCTCTCCACATAGGCTGCCGTCCCCTCAAATCCCTTCTGCCACAGGACCTTTGCCCTTCCGTTTCCTCTGCCAAAACTACTCTCCCTCTACTCTTCCCCTGGTAACCCCTATTCATCCTTCATATCTCAGTCTACAGACATCTCCCTGCATGGCTCCCTCTGCTACAGGCTCCCAAGGCCCCTGTGATTTTCCTTCTCAGCAGAAATCCAGGCTTATAATGAAATATTTGTGTAATGAATATAATAAAATATTGATTTTCGGTTTTTTTGATTTAGCCTCCAATCTCTGGCTCCAGACCGTTGTATCCCTCCCTAGATGTAGTGCACGGCAGGGGCTCAGTAACATTTAGCTGAATAAAGTGGCTCCCTCCCTGAGTCTCTTGCAGCAATTCCTCTGCATTTTCCTGACTAAACAAGGAGTTAGGACAGGCCTTGGGGTTGAGAGGGGAAAGCAGGGACCTGGGGCAGGACGGCTGGTTCTGTGTCAGCTTTGTGGGACCAAACCTCTTCCCGGACACAGGGTATGGTTGTCCTTTCTCTGCCTGACATCCAGCTACGGAGAGGTCTGAAGGGGAGGCGGGGCATTGCGCTGGAAAAGCACTTGTGGCCACTGGGGTTAAATCAACTTGCCCTTCCCACATCCTGACATAACTCCAGTCACCACCCTCCATGGCTCTGAGGTGGTCCCAGCTGCATGAGCAGAGGGGTTGAGGAGCCTCTGACGAAGATGACTGAGTAACTCTCGTGGGACCCAGAGGAGAAGGGGGAACTGGACCCCTGGAGTCCATGGAGGGGGTGGGTCTCAAACTCAGGGTGCAAATATTCCCTGCCTGAACACCACCCCCCAAGATGAGGGGCCCTGAGAGGCAGGCTGCGGCTAATAGCACCTTCCTGGAGTCTGGGACACCCCAGTGAGCCCAGCTGGGTCCCTTCTCTGCAGGGAGGCCTGCACCCTGGCTCAGGCACCCCAGTGAGCCCGGCTGGGTCCCTTCCCTGAAGAGAAGGGGCAGCAGGCCCACACTCTGGCTCAGGCACCCTCCCAGAAGCCCTCGCTCCTGCTGCCCTCCTCCCGCCAATCCCTCCAGCTTCCGCCAGGGCTGGGGAGGCGGGGGCTGGGAAGCAGAGGTTGAGACCCCATGTTCTCACTGCTAATCCCCCTTCACGCTCTAAGTAGATTGGGTCCTGCTCGCAGCCTGGCCTCTGAGGGAATTAGTGGGGGGCCCAGCCAAAGCCAGACTTGGCCTGGGTTCCTGCCTCCACCCGATGGCCCCACTGCAGAGCTCGGGGCCTGCTTGGTCTGCCTCTCAAGACACGCGGAGTCTCTGGGCAAACTGGCCTGTCCTCTCGTCTGACTGGTTATCCTGAGCTCACCCAGTCTGGAGCCTGGAGGAAACCAGCGCAGCCTGACTACTCCAAGCCACCTAGCACGGGGCTCCTTTATCAGATTAAGGACCTAAGCCTTGGAGCAAATGAAGGCAGCTGAGCACCTAACCACTGAGGGACCTCATGCCAGTTTCCAAACCTCTAGAGCCTCTGTCTCCTCCTCTGTAAAGCGGGAATAATCATGGGGCCATGGCTTTAACTGAGGCTGTGTGTGTGTGTGTGTGTGTGGTACTCTTGACTGGGGAGGGCAGTCGACTGCCACTGCTAATTGTCTTTACGGGCCTTGGGGCTGGGGGTGTGGAGAGAGTCAGGGCTGACAATTCTAGGACTTGGAATCGGGGACGGGGTGAGGCTGGAGGCTGGCCTGCCGCGTGACCTCAGGTACAGCCTTCAGTTAGTTCCCAGCACCTTGGTCTCCACTTCCGAAAGTACCAGCCTTCCCAAGAGGTCAGGAGGATGGAATGACACTTGGGTGGGCCCAGCTCGGAGCAGCTTCCCTCACGCTGCTGCTGCTGGTGTAAGTGCCACCCAAGACCCCTTGGCGGGTGACAGCACCCACGTCTCTGGCACCTGGACCAGCAGCAGCGAGCCACCTGGGAGATTCAGAAAGATGGACCTTCTGGCCCCACCTACTGAATCCGAATCTCTATGTTAACCAGACCCCCAGTGATTCACATGTATATGAAAGCTTGAAATGTGCTGCCTCTGACGAGGGAAAAGTTTAAAACTGTCCCTGCACTGTGCGTGCATCCTCAATAGTGTCCAACTCTGTGCGACCCCAGAACCTGCCAGGCTCCTCTGTCCATGGAATTTTCCAGGTGAGAATACTGCAGTGGGTAGCCGTGTCCTTCTCCAGGAGATCTTCCCAACCCAGGGATTGAAGCCAGGTCTCCTGCACTGCAGGCAGATTCTTTACTGTCCGAGCCACCAGAGGTTCCTATCCCAGCTGAGGCTAAAGGCTAGGGGTCATAGCCCCTGTGCCTGCCAGCATTTCATAGCCAGGAACAGAAGTGACAACTCCTATTTTTAGGGGTGCTGGGTTGGGGGAGGCTTGGACGCAAACTCCCCCACTGGGCAGAGAGAGGGAAGAGCAGCCTCGTGCCGCTGCCGCCTTCACAGGGAACAGAGGAGGCGCTCACCAGCCACGACATTAGTACCACTGTCCTCCCTGCATCCCTGCTGAGGTCGGGGCAGGGCGACACTTGCTAAGAGGGCGTTGGCATGGAGGAAGTAATCCGCTCCTTTGAGAAGGTCAAGAGCCACTGTTCCAGGTCAGGGCTCAGGCAAGGGGCTGGAGACAGAGTCCCAGAGGTCGGCTTGGCACCCCAGGTCCCTGCCACAGGAGGACTCCAGGGGAAAGGTTCATGGTGCCCCAGGCTCATGACCACATCTAAGGTGTGCCTGGGACCTGGCGGGACCATCCCTCCTTTGTCTCTGCCTGTCCCTCAAGTCTCCCCTCAAATCCTACCCTTCTTACCCAGGAGGGAAATTAATTCTGCAATTATCCTTCCCTGCCCAGTCTCCCCAGCCTAGGGACAACATTCAGGTGCCCCAGAGTTACCCTTGGTGGGTATGTGGTATGTGTGCACACCTGTCTCCAGGTGACATTCAAAGCAGGTTCTTGAGAGACATTTGCTAATAAAGAGAGGTAGAGAGACATTTGCCTGACTCCAGCCTCAAGGCAGGGACTGGAACTTTATCATTCATAAATCTCAGGTGCTCCTAGAAGAGCAAACTGAAAGCTTATCAGAGGCTGATTCTCAACATGGATGAATTTGTTTTGTCTCCAGAAGTCAAGTTTGGGTTGAGGGAAGGGGGAAGAATGCAGAAGAGAACAGGGAGTGGGATCAAAGGGCACGCTGCTGCAGCTGGTAGCTTGAAGGCGGAACTGGCCCTGCCATCCACATTCTAGTTTCCTTTGATTTTGGGCCCCACCCGCTCTGCTGTCGTCAAAACAAAGGAAGACACCCCACCCCACCTGGGAGCTACCTGGGCCTCCTCCTAAGGGTCCCGGCTGCACTAAGTGGCCAGTTCCCCTAGCTAATCTCTGTGCTCCCCAGATCCCCTCTCCTCTGCTCCCCTGGGGCCCTGAGTCAGGCCAGCTGGAATAAATGGCTGGGCCATTAGCTAAACTCATATCCCCCAAAAAAGCCTCACTGGAGGAGGATGAAGTGCTGGCCAGGCAGTAGCTGGTCTAGGAGGAGAGCCAGGCAAACTGGATTCAAAAGCAAGTTCAGAATCAACTGACTGCCCCTTTGCACCTGTTTCCTCATCTGTAACACAAGCTTATAAGATAAATAGACAAAGGCATATGAGCATATCCCAAAGACTATCTGGCACACAGTAGGTGGCAATTGTGTTGCCAATAAGGCTTCAAAATGCCCCCTACTAATTGCTGGTGGTCCAGCTCTGACCCCCTCTCGTTCTCCACCTTCTCCTCCTCAGATGCTGATAACATTCATGGAATTAAAGCTCTCACATGCTCTGCGAAGACTTAAGATTTGTTAAAGCATCGAGCACCCAATATTTTCCCAGGGAACTCCTGATGTCCAAACTCCTGTAGGTGGTTTTGGAGGCTGACACCATGGATGGCGGGGCTGGACCTTTGCAGAATAAATAGGCGGCTCTGAGTGACCAGTGCGTGCCAGGCACTGTTGGCAGGAGAGACACTTTCCCTCTCATGCCCACAACACCACCCCGAAGTCACACATCCTCCTGTGGCCAGCTGCCCTCTCCCTCCAGCCTCACTGAGTTAATGTTGCAGAAAACTCATTAAGAAGAGACATTAAACAGCCCTGGATCATGGCACTGTAAAACCAGCCTGGGTAACATTTCTGTGAACTGGGCTGTTTGTTATGCAGCTACCAAGCATCATTGCAATCAATTCCCACAAGAGATGTCAGAGGAGAGGCGCACACCCCCAGAAAGCAACCACAGAGCCCTGCCAAGGAAATCTGCTCAGAGGCTAGAGTCCCATTTGGGAGTGAGTGGCTCCAGGACAAGCAGGAAACAAACCAGCGGGCATAGGTCCCAGCCACCATGGCAAGGACACAGTAATGGCAATTGGGCAAATGAAGACGGCCGGCATAATGTAAGCCCCCACTTAATTCTTCCCCGAACTCAACCATTACGCACCAAGCCCCCAGGAAGCCCCAGGCATGCTGCTGAGTCCTAAGCAGGGATGCACTGGGGGAGATAATGCTCTTGTTCCAGACATCTTTGAGTAGCTAGGACCAATGACTTCACAGATTCCCAGTCCAGGCACAGGGAACAGTGAGACAGAAGGAGGAAAGAGACAGGGTGGGGCTTCAGCAGGAGAAAAATTTAAGACATAGGGGAAAGAACACGAACTTTGGAGTCAGATTCCAAAACTGGGTTTGATTCCAAGTTTCACCGTTTACTATCTGTGTGACCTTTGGGAAGTTACTCAACCTCTCTGAATCTGGTTTTTCGTGTGTAAAGGGGAGTTCATCACAGCTCCCTCTTACCAGGTTATAGCAAGGATTAGATACCACATGCGCCTTTCATATAAAGCACAAAAATAGGCAAGATGAGTCTATGCTCTGGGGAGCAGGATCATGGTTACCCCATGCAGGGGGATTAATGACTGGAAGGAGGTACAAGAGGCTCCTGGGTGCTTATGATATTTTCCTTCTTGATCTGTTTGCTGTTGGTTATGTGAGTGTGTTCAATTTGTGGAAGGTGAAAGTGAAGTTGCTCAGTTGTGCCTGACTCTTTGCGACCCCATGGACTGTAGTCTACCACACTCCTCCGTCCATGGGATTTTCCAAGCAAGGGTACTGGAGTGGGTTGCCATTGCCTTCTCCATCAATTTGTGGAAACTCGGGAGCAAATAAGCTCGTGCACCACGACTATTGAGCCTGCACTCTAGGGCCCAGGAGCGGCAACTACTGAAACCTGTGTGCCCGAGAGCCTGTGCTCCACAACGAGAGAAGCCACCACAATGAGACGCCCAGCACAACTGGAGAGTAACCCCTGCTCTCCACAACTAGAGAAAAACCTGTGCAGCAGTGAAGACCTGGCACAGCCAAAAATATAAATAAAGAAAATGATTTTTAAAATGAGTAAACATATCAAATGAGAGGGAGAAGCATGCCCTATAAAAGCCTTTGTATGTGTTATACATGGGCCTGGACTTTCTCCAGACTCTGAGGACATGGAGATTGCTATGCATACTGTTTGCCAAGACCAGAGATGAAAGCGAGCTTGGGAGAGGTGTGGCCTTTCCTGGTTCTAAAACCAAGCATAAAGGCCTCGTACGGGTCCTATAAAGCAGCCGAATATTAAAAAAAAAAAAAAAAAAAAAATCGGGACACTTACCAACATCCCCAAAGGAGGCGCGAGGACATTAAGTTGCCCCCTTCTGAGTCACTTGCCTAGAAGCCAAGTCACAGATCAGCCAGTTCTCCAAAAGGCAGTTTGCTAAATTTCTTTGTTTCCTTTACCAGTCTCATTTTAGTTGGGTTGTTTCCCATTTGTCTTCACAAAGGCCTTTCAGGGGCTATTGGTTTTTCCCTGCCCCGGCTCCCTGCAGTCAAAGGAAGAGATTCGGGAGGCGTTCACCATAGTTCAAACACCTGGAGTGTGGCCAGGGGCAAATGGATCAGTCCTTAAAGTACCATCATAAATGCAAAACGCAAACCAGTCAACTCACACCAAGGAGTTAAAGAAAGTACGTCATTTTGATGAATTGGTCATTTGACAAATTGGCCATTCAGTGAATTGGCTTTGGGCAAATTGGCTTTTAGCAAAATGACATTTGGTAAATTGGTCTGCTTCTGACACAGCAATGTGTTTCACAGGGCAATTAGTTATAGACTGCCAGTCCAGGCTCACAGCCTGAAACCAGACCTCAGGAGAAGTCATTCTGCAGACAGGTCAGCCCCATGCCATGCACTGCCCTCCACTGGCCTGCCTTGAGCCAGGGTGGGTTTTAGAATATTCTGAGGGATGCGTGCGTGTAGGCCATCCTTCATTCATATCACTTTTCTCAGTTAAGTTTATGTAGACTCTGATGGCATATTCTTTGGGTTGTTCCCTCATAAGGACCTGGGAAAGGTATAGGCAGGACCCAGTGAAGTTTGGGGAAAGAGAACCAAGCACAGGGACTACAGAACTGGGCAAGCAGAATCTAAGCTGTGCTCGAGGAGGGGCCTCCACTCAGGACAAGTGATCAAGTTGCTAGTCTGAGCTTCCCCAGGGAGAACTTGGAGGCCCAGCCAATGCAGCAGGGTAGCTAATGCCAGAACAGATGTTTGATTGAAGCCCATGGCAGCACTGGCCCACCAAGGAGGCCAATAGGGCATCACTGAGGCCCTGGGGCATTTCCAGTCTTCTCTCCCCTGGTCCAGAAGGAGAAAATGGGGCCCATTTCTTTTACCCAAGACCTCACCCACTATCTCTCTATCTCCTTCACAGCAGCTCAGGCTCTGTCTTAGGAGTTTCTCAGAAGAAAAGGGGAGCTTGGGAGACTGGAACGGCACAAGGCCAGCCTCCCCAGAATATTTGCAGCCCCTCACTTCTTCTCCACATACACTCCACATACACTCCCCTCCACATGCCCCAAGGGCAGGAGACCCTTAACTACCTCCAAGACAGGCAAAAAGACAGAGCTTTGCCATGTTATTGGGCAAGGAAGAGGTCTAATTGGCTGAGTGTGTTCTGCAAGTGGCAAGAGCGAGAAAGCCCAGAAAAGCCAGGATCTGCGGTTGATTGGGGCAGCTGTCCATGGTGCTGAAGCCTCACAGCAGCCCTTCCTTTGATCAAGATTAAAGACATACCTTGGTTTCTAGGCACCTTCTACCTAGCCCACACACCAAACCTTGTATAGTAAAGTTTTTTTCATAAGCCCACAGAGAGTCTGGTTCATAGCATACACGCAGTGGGTCGGGAGAGCACTGTTATGAGGATCTAAGGACCCATTCCTAGACTCAGGAGAGGCAAGTGCTGAGCACAGTCCACATCACTAAGCAACTTCTAGACAGAAGTAAAGCTTCTACCCCCACTTCTCCAGAAGTAAAGATCCTGCCCCACTTCCCCAGGAGTAAGACCTCTCACTTCCTGGACACGGAGCAAAGCACAGAGAAGAGCTGAGAAACTGTCTGGCCATGCTGGAAATAACTTCCCCCAGATCCTTTCACAAAAGCCACTCATTTTAATCCCTAGAACCTTAATGATCATCACTGATTCTTGTGGTTAACACACATTTACTATTATTGATGATGATAGCTACATATACTAAGCATTAAGCCTGGCACTGCATTAGGTGTTTTATGTCTTTTATGTATATTATCTCACTTAGTCCTCAAAACAGCTTTTGGAAATCAATACTTTCACCACTCTGGTGTGGATATTGATGGTGGGAGAGGTCAGGGCATGGGATAGGGGAGTGTGGGTAGAGACGATATGCGGACACTCCATGCTTTCTGCTCAATTTTTATCTGGACCTAAAATTGCTCTAAAATATAGTCTATTTTTAAAAAAGCAACCTCTCACCATATCTGTTTTCCAGGTAGCATAACTGAGGTGTTGTAACTTTCCCAGGCTGTCTGACTGCAGAGCCCACAAGCTAACCCACTATGCTACACTGGCTCAGCACATTAGAATCGTCAAAGTGACAGACAGGTGGGTGGGGAAGTATCTAGGAGTGTACACATGTCAGCAGTGACATTTGATGCATGAACTTGGAGGGAAGAGGTGAAAGCCTAGAAAGCAGAGTATGATAATGAACATTCATAATGTTGACAGTGAGCCATCAAGAAAAGGTTAAATTATGTTCAGGACCCTCTGTTTTAGAACTTAGATAATCGTATAATAAATTTCAGATACAAGTCATCAAAAATGACACGAGGTTAGCATATCTTCCCAGAGAAGCCAGGCCCTGGGGAGAGCAGGATGCCAGCCCCTGCTGGGATAAGCATTGCCCAGGGACCTCTCCTTATACCTGGATTCCTACAAATATCTCAGAATCTGTCATTTCTTTCAAACCCCCGTAGGCTTGAAGGACAAAGAGGTGAGCGTAGGAATCCTCTGGTGAGGGGCTTCAATCACAAGTCAGTGCAGACATGCAGCATCCCCTGGGCCTCTGAGAAGGAAAGAGATCTGGAGCAGGGAAGCCTGGAGGGAGGATCCAAGGCCACCAGCCGCTGGCTTCTCATAGAGTCTCTGGCACACTCCCTGGCTCCTGCCCTCCCCCATCTTCACCTAGGTGTGGGAAATGAGGTTAACTGCAAAACCTAGAACTCACAGGGCATCGAGACCTTCTGATGCAGTGGCTATGGCCAGCTTCCAGGAGAGACAGACAGAGGGTGGCAGGCTCTGACCAGCAGTACGAACACTAGAAACTGACGTCTCTGCTCAGAAACTATCGTCTCAGCATCCCAGTTTACTCAATTCCCCGTTCTCTAGGAGGGGTGTAAATACCCTCCAACTTTTAGGAGGCTCTTGCAGTCCTGCCCTCCCCCAGGGAATGGCTGGGGCGGCCAGGTACCCTGCTGTCCTGCCTCATCCACTCCACACCCCAGACCAGGAGTCCCCCACCTGTGGGGCTACAGAGCCTCAAGGGCCCTACAGTTGTTGCAGCATCTGGGCATCCTCACTCACCCCAGCACCACCTGCAGACAGAATGAGAGTTACGTAGGGCCCTGGGCTCCACCTCTCTGAGCCTTCTTTTCCACAACTGTAAAATGGAGAGTAAGAGTGCTTAGCTCAGAGAAGTGGCATGAGGATTTGGTAGGTCAGTTTGCAGCTTAAAACTCAATAAATGGTTATTGCTCTTCTTATTTCTCTCACATAGGTTGTGATAAATAAGATAGATATCCAGTTAAAAGAACTGATGGATTCATAAGATCCTCTTCAAAGACACGATGTATTTTCTCAGCCACCTCTTAACCATATCCATGTTTTTCTTCTTAGCACTTAGCATAGTTTTAATCAATTGATTGTTCATAGTATTATTTAATGTTTATCTCCTCAATTAAATCATGCATTCCATGAGGCAAGGGCCATGTCTGTTTACTGCCTGTCTAGCAGAAAGGTGGGATTCAATAAATATTTGATGATCATTGTGGCTACTCAAAAGATCAGACTAGCATTTGAGTGGTCCATGACATCGTGACATTAAAAACAGGTCCCCTCCAGGATGAGGCACGAGGCCCGCCACTGTGATCCCACACATGGCTATTGTTCCTCTGTGGAGCCTGTTGTCCAGCAGAGGGCAAAGGCTCTGAGATGGATTCATACCTACTTGGTGACAGTTTCAGGTGGGAAGGGCCACAGCCCCTAGGGAGGAAAGCTGAACAGCCTCTCCAGCCCTGATTCTGACCATGGTCCACTCTGTCGGCCCACCTCACCGTTCCGTCATCCCCCCCACTTACCCACTCCTCCACATCTCACAACACCCTCTGCTCTTTCCATCACTGCACCTGTCACATTGCATGTCTGCGAGTCTCTCGCCTCCTGATAATAATAATGACAGCACAGATGTCGGGAAGGATACATCTGCCCTCTGTCTGCCTCCTGGAGGAAGGCTCACCAAGGCGAGGGGACAGGCTATCACTTGAGCCACATCAACAAGGGGGTACAACCACACCACGCAGACCAGGTATACAGACACACCCCACCCCTCACTCCCCACACACCTGCCTAAGTTCACCTTTCATTGCTTTCACCTCCTGCACCAAGCGCACATCCAGAGGCAGAAGCATTCCAGGTCTGATTTCAGCTTGGGGAGCCCAAGGCCTCTGGTCTAACTCTGTACTCCAACTCAAGATGACCAGAGCTCTGTACGGGGGTGGGGGTGGGGAGTCAACCTGGCCAATAGTCCCCATTTTTCATCTTTTATTGTTTGAGAACAAAGCCAGTTTGGAGAAAGAGCAATGGAAACGAGAGCCTTGCTTTTCAAAGTGGGATCAGAGAGGTGTAGGGTTGGTATTGATAGAAATACAGAATCTCAGGTTCCACACCAGACCTGCAGAAAAAGATCCTACATTTAATAAGATGATTTATTCGCACATTCAAACTGCAAAGCGCTGGATAGAGCCGTGGTTCTCAAATTTGGCTGCCTACTGGAACCATCTGGGGAGGTTTAAAAAATCCTAATACCTGGGCCCCACACCCCAGAGATTCTGATTTCATTAGTTGTGGGTGGAGCCTGGGCACCAGAATATTCCAAAGCTCCCCAGGAGATTCTTAAGTGCAGCCAGTTGCAGAATCCTTTCTACACAAGTGGCCTCTAACACTGTAACCCTCACTCCCCTCACCTGGCCTCCCCAACCCAGGACACCCCTCCCTTACAATGCCACCTCTTTCTCCAGTCCTTTCTCTCCCAGTATTTCCAGTCCCACTGAATGACTGGTGCTAATCGATACTGACGAAAGTGAGCCTGGTAATGAGTGACAGCCTCAATCCTCGAAGTACGCGCATTTTAAAAAGATTCCCGACTCAACTTTCATCAGTGGTGACATCCTATGTGTTTGAGGAACATAAAGGAAACACTTTGAACAAAGACAACCTTCCTGGTCACCCTAAAATTATTAGCCTTCTCTGTTCAGCCAAACTTACTACTCAGGAAAAGAGCTATTTATAGCATGGGTGAAAGTTTGCTACTAAATTTAGCTGGTTGAGCAAAGTTACCTGTGTATGTATTTATCTGTGTGTATGTATCCAACGTTCTATCTCCTTCTGATACTGGGCTGTTCAGGACGTTTTTGGTTGGAAGGAGAAAGAAGAAAAGGGAAAAGGAGGGTTAAGGAGGGAAGAGAGTTGAGCAGTGTGGGACTGACATGTACACTGCTGTATTTTAAACGAATAACCAACAAGGATCTACTGTATAGCACAGGAACGCTGCTCAATCTTCTGTAATAACCTACATGAGAAAAGAATCTGAAAAAGAATAGATATATGTAAAACTGAATCGCTTTGCTGTACATCTGAAGCTATATACACTGTTAATCAACTGTACTCTGATATAAAATAGACATTTTTTTAAAGGGAGAGAGGAAGAGGGCATCTCAGGAGCCAGAAGCAGGTGCTGGGGGCAATGCTGGGGGTGGCAGCATCCAAAGGTGACCACCTCCATGAAAGGAAAGAAGTGCCATATCTGATACTTCAAGGTGGCTCTAGTATTTGTCCCTGCACAAATACACTCCCGTCATCTCATGAGAGGCCATGGGAAGGGTTTAGACACCAAGGGAGGGAGGGGCTGCACCAAGTTTATTTATCAGAGGAGCGGTAGAAGCCAGACCAGAAGCTGGAATCCCACAGGCTCCCAGCCTGCCAGTGCACCTTGGGCTGTACCCTGGAGGGAGAAAGTGCAGGAAAGCAATGGGTAGCAACCCTGCGAGAGCAGAGACCAACTCCCAGGCTCAGGTTCCGTGCAGAGACATCTATGGAAAAGCAAGGGCACCAGAGACAGAAAGACAAGAGTTTAATAAAGAAAAATGGGCAAGAAGAGAAAGAAGTGAAAGAAGCTAGATGAGAGAAAAAGACAAGGAGAGAGGCCAAGACCCCCAGACTGGGGATGAGGCTCTGAGGTGGAGATGGAGCCAGTGCTCGGCTCTGCAGAACAGCGAGAAGCGGCACTGAATCCGCGTTGCGCCTGACAACCAGCTAAGGTGCAAATGAAAAGAGCTCAGTATGATAGCCTGCTGGGGCTCCTTGCGAGTGCCGGGCTCTGCCACCTGGCCTCTCTCAGGCAGACCTGCGGCCCGGGGATAATTTGCCCATGGCTGGAGGTGTCAGGCTTGGATGATGAGTGTGAAGCCTGCAGGTGACCTGCCCAGGGGGACACATCCTACGTGACTAATCACCAGGCAGAGGTGGGAATGGAGTCCTGGCACTGCAGCCGTTTCCTGGCAGAAGCAGATCTTGAGTGGAGGGCTGAAGGGCAGGGCTGTCCTCACTCGTGGCTGGGGAGAGAAGGGTTTTGGAGCGAGAAGGACCTGCAGCTTGGATGGCTGCAGGCTAGGGGACAAGACACTTGGAGGTGCAGGCTGCCATCATGGAGGGACAGGGTCACGGGGAATGGTGGTGTACAGGGTGCACAGTTCGTGTTCTCTCGTGCACACCACAGATCCAGCAAACTCCACATGTGAGTTAAGAGTAGAAACTCTGCAGCCAGACTGTTTGGCTTTGAAACCTGGCTCTGCCTCTTACTAACTGGGTGGCTCTGAGCTTGCTACCCAGCCTCTCTATGCCTTGCTTTCTTCTTCTGTACAGTGAGAATCATAAACAACTGTTCTATGTAGCTCACAGGCTGTCGTGAAGGCTCAATGAGTAAATACGTCTAGAGAGTTCTGATCAGTCCCTCTGGAACGTGGTTAAGTGCCGGGTTATGTGAGCTGGCATCACCCTTGCCACTGATGTTCAGGCAGCTGCTGTGGATGCTGGGCTTTGGGCTGGGGGCTCAGGCCACAGTGACTGGGACAAAAGAAGTTCATGCTTCTGTGGGTTTCCATTCTGCTGGGGGAGAGAGAAAATATGTAGTACAACCCCACACCCGCCAAGCTGATTTCAGAGTCGGATGAGGGCTTTTAAGGGGACAGAACAAGGTCCCACACTGGTGAGGGACTGGGAAAGAAGGAGCAGTCTGTGGTCAGGGTGGTCCGGGTCGGCGATGGGCGGCGGGGAGGTGGGGGGGGGGGGGTGCTGCCCTGTCTGTCCAAGGAGAAGTCAAATGGCGAGTAGGAGGGAGCCAGGCAGAGTGTTGGGGAAGAGCGCTCCAAGCAGAGGCAGCACTTCCCGTGAGGTGGGAAGGAGTGTGAAATGTCCAGGAACGGAAGGAAGGGCAGCGTGCAGCCGGCATGCCAAGCAGGAGCAAGGACCCGTGCTGGGAACGCAGGCAGGGACCAGCGATGAGAGCGTTGAGGGCGTGGCCGGGGGATGGGCTGGGCTCTGCAAGAGGTAAAGAGGGTCAGACAGGAGAGGCATAAGATCTCATTAGCATTTTTCAAAGAGACCTAGCTGCCAGGTGACTGAATTATGGAGGAGCTGGGTAGAGGCAGTGAAAGCAAGCATTGGGCTCTCTTGACAACTGGGAAGTAGATTCTTCGTGGTGAGGAAACTGAGGCTCAAACAGCTGCTGCAAGGTGAAAGGGGTACAAAGAGGGACTAGAGCGGCTACCGTTTATTGAGTACTCACATCTGGCAGGCTCTGTGCCCAGATACTTGCCCTGTTGCCATTTACAGAAGAGTTTCAGTTGGGAGTCTGAGACCACGCAAATGGTATTGGAACATGGTTAGGCTCTCGGGTCAGGCTGACTGCAAAGCCCGTGCCCTTGGCCCCTGAAGTTGCCCTCTGCTGTTGCCGGGGGTTGGGAGAAGACCCTCGAGGGGGCCTCAGGGTCTGAACACATCCTCAGGGCTCTGTCCTGCTCCAGCCCTAGGATGCCTGTCTACTTCACAGATGGAAACTCCCCACTGTGATGAGAGGAGGGTCATTCAATGTCAGAGGTGGGGCTGGAGGCAGAAAACCTTTATAATGTGTTTAGATCATTGACCTAAGTCGAGAAGATATCTACCAAATTGTGCTCCTATCAAAAGTTCACTCTGGCTTGATATAATTCTACCATGTAGCCCCAGAACTCAGCATCTGTCTCTTGCAGAAGGCGAGCCCTATAGATTCAAAGCACAACTTTGAGGGGTTTTTTTCTACCTAACATTAACTTTGCAGCTGCGTGAGAAAACCTATCACTATAGGCCTGTTCAGACATGTTCCCTGAATCATTTCCACTGTCTTCTCCCTGAAAGGGAACCTTTCCTGATGTCTCTCCATGAAGTTGGCTAGGCCCCCCAGAGACCTTACCTTGGTTTGAGTCATTACTACTGATCAGGGCCTATGTGCTGTGAAGCAGCTCGGGAACCTGTGGATGTTTGTGTGGTAGAGTAGCAAATTACTGCTGTCTGGTAGAAAAGATAACGTCAAGGGTTAGTTACCACCTGTAAGATGTTAATCAGTTTGCTATCTAACTTTGTAATTTTATTTCAATGCTCTCTGTCTTTCACTGATTATAAGCTCTCAGCGCCTTAAATGCTCCTTGGAACAACTTTACTGTCCTGCTGGTTTTCTCATTAATGAGTTAAATAATCACAATCACTTTCTATTTGTATGAGAGGCATGTTTCTAACTTTTTTACAGTCATGCTTTGGCAGCAATTTTATCTTCATCTTGCAGATGAGACCCCTGGGGCTGAGAAGAGCTGGTGAACGAGCTCAGTGCACGGAGCCAGCAGGTGTGGAGGCAGGATTTGGATGCCCCTCGGTCTGATGCCAAAACCCCTGCAGGTCTCATAGGGCATCTGAGCTGACAAGTGCCTTCTTAGAATGATCTTATAAAACCCCTGCATTTTACAGGAGACCCTGAGACCAAAGGGAGAGAGAAGACTTACTCGCAATCAGGCACTGCTAAGGAGAAAGGGTACCTTCAGCCGAAAAGATGTTTCTCCTTTAACTGCTGCCTCATCATCTTTCGTGTACTCCATCCTGGACACCCACAGGGAGCAAGAAAGAGTGCCTGCTCCACAAGGGACTCACCCAGCTGCGGGACCAGTGAGGCATCTCCAGCACAGAGCCAGTCCTCAGAGTGTCAGGCAGGGCTCTGACCCGAGTCCATAAGGGCCCTGAGGACCAGAGAGGGGCTGCCAAGGTTTGTGCACCCCTGGAATTGAGAGCAAGTTTCACCTACGTGCACAGTGCATCAGATTCTCAAAGGGATAGGGCTCCAAACAGATTACGAATCCTGCTTTAAGACTATCTGTAGAAGGTCCCTCTTGGAGAAGGCGATGGCACCCCACTCCAGTACTCTTGCCTGGAAAATCCCATGGATGGAGGAGCCTGGTAGGCTGCAGTCCATGGGGTCGCGAAGAGTCGGACATGACTAAGCGACTTCCTTTTCCCTTTTCACTTTCATGCATTGGAGAAGGAAATGGCAACCCACTCCAGTGTTCTTGCCTGGAGAATCCCAGGGACGGGGGAGCCTGGTGGGCTGCCGTCTATGGGGTCGCACAGAGTCAGACACGACTGAAGCGACTTAGCAGCAGCAGCAGAAGGTCCCTGTTAGAAGCAACAGAGCTACCCGAAGGAAAACACATTAACCTCTACGCGTGTGTACAGTTAGCCTGCTGAAGTGGAGCTGGCAGCCATGAGAACAATGCAGTCCAAAAGTTATTTTTTGGGGGGTGGCCATTCTCACATTTCATTTTATGTAATATAAATTTATTTATTTGAATTGGGGCATTTCATAGGTCAAGCGCCTGAAAGGCTCAGAATCTATACAATTGCATGTGAGAGTCTCAGGCCTAGAGACACATGGACGCCACTCTGGTGGCTCAAGAGCAGCCAAGGCCCAGAGGGTCTTGCCCAGCACAACGGGACATCAGCTCCCTGAGGTGGGGGTGCTGGTCTGTTTGTTGATCAGTTATCCTGGCGTCCAGAAGAGAACTGATATATTCTCAGCAAATATGTATTGTTCAATACATATTTGAACAGGCCTAGTGCAAAGCCCCCAAATAACAAGATTAAGCCAGGCCAAGTGCAAGACCCCAAAATAGCAAGATTAAGAGCAACTAACACTTAGTGAGCCCTTTGCTATCTTTCAGGCTTTACCTACCCCCTCTCACTCATTCCCACAAAGACTCCCCACGGTTGCTGTTCTATGGGAGCTCTGTTTCACACATGAGGAAAGTGAGGTTCAAAGAGGTTTGGTGATTTTCCCAAGGTCATGTAGTTGGGGAGCCCACCCCACAACCTGAATCAGATGTGTCTTAATCCAGATCTTAACCAGCACACAAAGATTCCTGCCCTTCCTGGATTCATGGGAGAACTGGCAGAGGAAAGAACCAAAGCAAAGAGAAAGAAAACCATTAATTGGAGACTTCCCTGGGGTAGTCCAGTGGCTAAGACTCTGAGATCCTAATTCAGGGGGTCTAGGTTTGATCCCTAGTCAGGGAACTAGCCCCTGTATGCTGCAACTAAAGGTCCCCCCATGCCACAGCTAAGACCCCAAGCAGCCAACTAAATAAAATAAATACTTTTGAAAAACAATATGAACCATAAGATCCCAATCAAAAACAGAAAACTGTTACGTGGAGTGAGGAGAGGGCAGTGCAGCGGTCAGAAGACATGATCTGTTTTGCAAAGCTCCGCTGGGACACAGTTTACAAGACCCCGGAAGGCAGTAGCAGAAAGGGAAGGGGGACTAGCAGCAAGATGTGGCAGAGGCTGCTGTGGTCTCCAGCCAAAACCCATTCTCCCCCTTTTCCTTCTGTTAAAACTGATTTTGGGGGGGCATCAATGTGCCAAGAAAAAAACATATATTTCCTTCTTCCCCTGCAAGCAGGGATGGCCAAGAAGAGGTAAGCAGAAGTTGTTTAACGAAAAAGCTTCCAGAAAATCTCTGTAAAGAAGGCTGACTCATTTGGTAAAGGTTGCCTTTGTATCCTTGCTTCCCCTCTTTTCTCCTTTTCTCTGCCTAGAACCCATATGAGATGAATAGAGCTTCAGCAACCATACTGAACAATGAGGTGACCTTAAGGATGGAGGATGAAGCCCAAGAATGTTGGCGCAAAAGACAGAAGGATCCTTGGACCTTGACTCCTAGCTGACTCTGTGCTGCCATAGTTTTATATGAGAAACCTCTATATCTAATTTAATCCATTTTTTCCTTTTCTTTCTTTTTTTTTTTTTTAATTTTCTGTTCTGATGAGCCAAACCCAATCCTTCCAACTGGTACAGAAATCCAGTTGACCTTTGAGGAGGTCAGGAGAGGTGTGAAGCACTCAGCATTACATCTGTAGAAAATATCAGATGGAGAGTCTGCTGAGCTGACCACAGCAAAGAAGCCAAGTCCTGAGATGAGGGGAACACGCCTCCTTCCCACCCCAGACTCTCTCAGGGCGGGAAACAAGGGAGGATGGGAACGCATGTGCAAAAGGTGACGCTGAAACAGGAGTGATGCCAGAGACTCAGAGACGAAGACTTCCAGAAGGTGACAGAAACCACCCGGGGCAGACTGACCCAGCACGGAGACAGTCAGTCACTGTGCTTCCGCAGAAGTGGCAGCTGGGTGGGGCGCAATGCCCCAGAGGGTCCTCTTCTTTCTAGCTGAAAGAAAGACCGAGGCTCCAGGGCATGTTGACCTGTGGGACTATTTCTAAGCAGCAAAGATCTAAGGCTAGTGCTGGAGTCAGAATCTCCAGGACTACAGCCAGGTCAGAATTAGAAAAAGATGCCCCTTCTTCAAGACAGTTCCATTTACTTGGAAATTGTCAAGATAAATACACTAATTTACATCTATGATGTGGATGTGTCCCTTAGAGATGGCACCCTTGAGCAGTGTACAGCCTGTACAACCGTGCACAATGATTTTACATACATATCTCTCTGGTCCCACTGCACCTGTACTGACCTGCTAAATGTTATGCTCCTAAGGATGTCCCAGGCTTATTGAGCGATGATTGCATGAGACCATGTGGACCCCAGTTAAGAAAGCAGGAGACATTCCACGCTAAAAAAAAGGCATAATGCCAAATTCAGGTGCCTTTGTTAAATGTCATTCGTAAGGAAAACACAGCTGTGTGGAGCTGGTAACAGCTACACTAAGAACCAGAAATCATCGTATTTCTTGTCCACGACTGTGATAAAGACCAAGCACAGGCCCTAGGCAGAAATCATAGTCTAATAAAAATTTGTTTGCTGCGTAAATGTATAACAAAATAAATGGGGGTGTGACTACCTCAGAATTTTATTGTAATTAATTAAGGCTACTTTGGGTCATTTTATTGGCTTATTTTTTCCCATGGAGGAAGAACTTTTACAATTTATGGAACTATTGTAAATAAACAAATAAATATATTTCCATAAATAAATTATTCAAACCTTAATTCCCTGTCCCACCTGCCAAAAAATAAAACTCCAAATTAAACTGCAGCCAGGCTTTCCAGCCAGGGTCCAGCTTACCACACTTGAACGCTGTTCTCACGCCAACCACTATTCCCCACAGAAGGTCCCTCTGCTTGAGTCCCCTTGCTCTCCATACCCCGTTGCCCCTTGTGTTGTCTCACACCTTCTGATGCCAACTCTGGGACCAGAGAGGAGAGGTTAGCATGTCCGGGATGGAGGAGAGGCGGGACTGAATCAAGTGCCGCTGAGATTCGTAGCAAGCGGCAGGGTGTCCCCAGACAGTACTAAGTGGCTCCTGACAGCAGCACCCAGGACAGAGGCAAGACACTGTCCCGTGGCAGGAAGAGAAGCTACAGCAGTACTTGGTGAACTGGCACTTGTTCCGGGCACGATATTGGGCATGAAGCTGAAATGACCCCGATTCGGAGGCCTTTTTTAATAGAGACCACATTAGCTGCAAGACCTGGGGTGAGTCCCTCTGCCGCTCTGGGTCTCAGTGTCCCCACCGCCCAAGTGAGGGTCCTGACTAATCTGTGGGTAATGCTTCTCCAGCCGCAGTTCCCTGGGGTCTTAGTCACAGGCGGCCCCCGTGGGTCTAGGGTGGGCATGAGAGTCTGCATTGCTGACAAGCTCAGACATCTCTCCTGGACCTGGCCTGGAGCTTCTGCTTCATTCCTACGGGCCAAGCACAGAAAGAACCCCTCACCCTCAGTGAAGCTGGCCGCTGACCCCTCTCCGGTCACTACCCCAGTGCCCATTAGATTTCAGCCAGCAGACAAAACAGCCAGCTGTGGACAGAACCCAGGGACCCAGCCAGCTGCCTTCTGCTTCTTCTTTTCCAAACAAAATTTGATCCGTCAGTGTTTTTTAAAGTCACAGAACAGAAAAGAAGTATTTCCTTCATATCCATCTCTGCTTCCCACTCACCACTTGCCAGAAACTAGCCTTGAAGTCTTCCTGTCGTTTTCCCCCAGCCCCCGCACCTGTCACTCGAGGCTGACAGGGTCCCTCCAGCTCCCCCTGCCCTCCCCACTGCTCTCCAGCTCACCTCTGGCGGAGCCAGCTTGCCAGGCTTATTTTTAACAGCTCTGATTGAAGCTGGGATCCCGCTGACATTTACACTCCCTCATCATTATCAGCTCCAAGCTTCCAGCAGCCAAGCTAAAAAGGCTTCGCAGAGCGCAGAGTGGGAGGGGCCGGGAATGAAATGTCAGCGGCTCTGCACTGGCACCACCACCTCTTGGGGAGCTGCCCCCCACCTGCCCGCTGCACGGCCCACTCTCCCCAGTTTGACCGTGATGGGCGGGGGAGGGGGTGGCGGTGGAGAGACGGAGAGCCTCTGCCCCACACCAGCCCAGCACAAGGCACCAGAGATCTCTTGTTGTGGTGACCACATTTTCTCTCCCAAGAATCAGGCCACGTGGTGTGACTTAGAAATGCACAGAGGTGAAAAGATGCACAGAGGCAGAAAAATTAAATCCCATTTAGTTGTGTGTTTAATGAGAGCCACCAACAAGCTGGGTGGTTTTATCCTCATTCAGACAAAAGCTGAACGTACAGCCTCTGTGCTTCTCTCTTGAGTTCTGGAATACTCGGAGCTCTGTTTTCTCATCTCCAAAAGGGGATAACCCTTCCCGCTCATAGGGTTCCTGGGAGGATTAAATGAGAACAGGCAGTGGTGGCCGCAGCCAGGCTCCACGCCAGCATCCCACCTCCCACAGCCGGTCCTCTCCCCGAGGAGTCGCCCTCAGCCTACATGTCAGACATCAAACACTACAACCACAACTCATCCTTCAAGCTGCTGAACTGCTGAGCCTCAGAAAGAAGAGATGTGAGAGCGGGGAGTGCCTTGATTCTCCCTTGTCTCTGAAGAAATCCATGGTTGTGTTTAATGTCTGCTCAGCAAGGTCAGAGTTCATGGAAACGTGTCTGACTCACCACTAAATAATTTACTCCTGGGTCATAACAGCAATAATTTTTACAGAGAAAGCATTTCCAACTCAATGCACTAAAATGCCAGTTGATTAAGATGGTGGGGGTGGGGAGGGGTTAGGAGGTGAGAACCAGGATCATGCCGACGCTTTCATTGGGAGGAGAAATTAACTGTTAAAAGCCCTGGAAGGACACACACCACTTAGATTTCTTTTCAGTTAGTTTGTTTGTCAATAATGTCTTGCCCCTATGGACTAATAAAAAGGCAAACCTGGAAGATTTTGATATTGGATATCTTAAAATACTAAAAAACTTTCTGTCCATCTCAAGGAGCTGCCTCCAGGAAGTCTTCCTAGATTTACCTTACTCTGAGCATTCAAGATAACTTTGCAATCTTGAAGTACTTTGCTGTATGTATGATCTGGCCCGCAATCCACTGCCTCTCAAGCCAAACATTAAACTTCTTATTGTTTCTAGCATTTGAGGAGGGCCTTTGCCAGACACTGTCCATGGGCAGCCACTGGTCTTGTCCCTCTCTGTCATTCCCTTGAAGAGAGCTGGCAGGCTGTACTTGGCTTGTTCAAAGCACTGCCTTCCAACCACTTCCAGACACACAGCTGCGATCACCAGCCTAACAATTTTGTTAAATTGTCATTTTAATATTACCATTTCAAGCGAATCAGGCAGCCCAGTTTACAGTTCAATTTGCAAAATTCTGTTCACACTGCCAGCTATCAAGTCTCTGGCAAAGCCAAGAGCCCTGAACTGTCATAGCTAGAACAACTATTCCCGGAGTGCCTTCCACATGAAAACAGTGATGTTCCCAATACCTAGGAATGCCGGATCTCTCCCTGGGTGCCATACATCATCATGTCGCATCCTCAGGAGAGCCCTACAGTTAATTCAATGCCAGGACTGTCCCACAGAGCTGGTGTGTGATGAGGAGCACGCCTGGTACCCAGGGACCCTCTTGAACACCAGCGTGGGGAACTTGGACTCGAGCCAACAGCAACGAGGAAAGCTGGGGAGTTCTGAAAACGAGTGACTGGATGGGAATGATGCCTTTGGAAGGTGATGCCTTGAAAGGATGGCTGTGGCTAGCAGAGGGCCCAAGGGGGAGGGACCACCTGGGAAGCCACAGTGGTCCTTAAAGCACGAGGATGGGGATCCCAGCTTGGAGGACCTGATTTCTCCTGGATGTGAAAGCTTTCTGGGTGACAGACCAACACAGCCATGAGCTCTGGAACTGGCTTCGCTGAGTGGCCCTGGGCAAGCAGTTCATGTCTCCGGTTTCCTGAGCACTGAGACAAGGGCTCATGCTACAGCCCCAGGAAGGGGCTGCCAAGGGACTGAATAAGCTCCTGTGTGTGCAGCACGGAGCCCAGCGCCTAGCTCGCAGCACCACTGGCTCACCGCACGTTGCCAGAAACAGGCGGGCAGGCGGGCCTGGCAGCGCAGCGACTGCCCCTCCACCAGGCAGCAGGGTATGTGTGACGGGGCTAAGGCGAGCAGTCTGGGTGAGCAGGCCTGATCTGGGGGTGACCGGGGGAAAGGAAAGGCAAACGTCAGGGGAGGCCATGAGATCTCCCAGGAGGACTCACGGAGGGAAGCAGAGTACAGGCATCGCCGCATAAGTTAGGTATTCGGAGTGAGTGCTTCAACCTTGTCTTTAACGTCTCCTTTTCAAGCAAGTCTGAACACTCCTTGGGTGCTGCCCTGACCCCGGAGTGGGGAAGGCAAGCTCAGAAGGCAAGGGGAACTCTGGCAGCCCCTTGCCTGGAGGAAGCAAGACCTCAGGCGGTGGCCCTGCAGCCTCTGGTTGCCAGGAAATGGAATTTATACATGAAAATCAGGAGAGGAGCAGCCCCAGGCACCTCAGTCACGGCTCTGACAGAACTCACAGCTAATTTGAAAGCTCTATTGGAGTCTTATGTTGAAAAGCCATTTAATAATTAAATGCCTTATCTGTATTTAAATTCTTCTGACAATGTATACTTACAGTATGGCCAGAGAACCAATTTTCTCACTTCCATCACCCTATAAGATACAATATTTGAATCCAGGCATCTCCCCCATTGACGATAAGTGAGATTCTGTCACTCAATTTGTATTGGGAGTATTTCAGCATCAGGGGGACTCTTCATCCAGGTTCTTGGATTGGATGCATCACCGAGACCCCGACTCAAAAGTAAGGTGATGTGAACACGGCCCTTCACAAATCACTGAGCTGGGGCAGGGCGGGCAGGGAGTGGGGGGAGGAAGCCCTCAGCTTAGTGGGGTGGTCTGGGGAGGGGCAGTGGGATCTGCTCCCCTGAATGGAGCCAGAAGGTGTATAAGGTCTGCAGAGCAAGAATAAAATTCTATAAATAATAAAGCATGTATTTAAATAATAATAAGAGAAAGTGAAAATGAAATGAAAGTTGCTCAGTCGTGTCCGACTCTTTGTGACCCAATGGGCTATACAGTCCATGGAATTCTCCAGGCCAGAATACTGGAGTGGGTAGCCTTTCCCTTCTCCAGGGGATCTTCCCAAACCAAGGATCAAACTCAGGTCTCCCGCATGGCAGGCAGATTTTTTTACCAGCCGAGCTGAAGCCCAAGAATACTGGAGTGGGTAGCCTATTCCTTCTCCAGCAGATCTTCCTGACCCAGGAATCAACCCGGGGTCTCAGGTGGATTCTTTACCAACTGAGCTATCAGGGAAGCCCAATAATAAGAGAAATCATAATGAAAGATGGTCTGCTTTTCATTTCTGCAATTCTAAAGAATTGCAGTTCTAAAGAATGCCAGTGATAACAGACCTCTCCCCACTAAGGCAGCTCCTGCCGCCACCCCCTCAGCATGCGCTGACTTGGCCTTAGGGACCATGAGCCCACGTGGCCTGGAAGCCACAGGGCTCCCGGGCTGCTCAGGGAGGGGAGAGGGGACCACCGGTTTCGAGGGAAGAAGGGAACTGTGCTGCTGTGTATTTCAAGGATAGACAGACACGGGCTGGGTTTGGTCCTGTGAGCGTGTTCCGCCCGCCCTGCAGGAGCAGTGGACTGTTAAAGGAGGTGACCTCGGGGCTCCCCTGGTGGCTCAGATGATAAAGACAGTCCCCAACACTCTTTCCCCAGCAGCAGCTTCCCAGGAGGTCCCACCAGGTAACCAAACAAGAAAGACACCATGGGTCTCCTTAGGAACCACTTCCAAGGCCCCCCAGTAATCATTCTAACGAGCTTCCAACTCTCCCCTGCAAACTGCTTCATTTTCACAATAATCATGCTCTTCTTTTCTCCTCTAAACCTTCATTTTAGTGCATCTGACCAGAACAGTGAGATCTCCAAAGCAAGTCAGACAGTGATTTCCTCACAAAGTGCAACCAACGCCCTCGATTAATGAACCCTCTGGGAATGAAGTTCCTCCTAACAAAGACACCATTAAAATCAAAGCTGACTCACACAGCCCCGATGTGTTTGTCACCCACTCATAACCAGTTAAGGGGTGTGCACAGTGGGGGTGACGTGGGCATCCCAGAGAGGGGCAGGCTCTAGCCACTCCTGGCTACTGAAGGAAGGAAAGGAGCAAGCTGTGGGTGAATCTGCAAGAGTATTCCAGGCAGCGGGAATGGCTGGTGCAAGGGCCCTGAGGCAGGAGCACCCTTGCTGTTCAAGGGAAGGCAAGGAGGTGAGGGTGGCGGAAGTGGGAAAGGGGGAGGGTGGTTGGAAGGTAGAGACTTTGGCTATCAGGCTAAAGGAAGTAGGAAGCCCTCAGAGGGTTCTCAACCAAAGAGCAACTTTGATTTAGAAAGTGATGCACTTAAGGTACTACCAACAGTACCTTGCACAGAGTTCAGTAAACATCACCCTCTAAATTTCTACCTGGTTACCAAACATCTACAAACATATATACCACTTAAAGCCCTTCAGTGTCACCCCTCTGGCTACTGATGTGTCCCAGATCCTTCTGTCTGGGACTCCAGTCTTCAATAAGGCCCAGTGCACATACCACCCACCACCCCAACACACCTGCGCAGCTGCAAACTCACTCCGCCTAAACCTGCACACCTTTCTTCTTCTTTGCTTTCACCTTTCTATGCCATTTCCTTCCTCCAGGAGGCCCTCTCCTCTCAGCATCTCCTAACACCCTCCTCAATGTCACATCCATCTCAAAGGACACCTCCTCCATGAAGGCTTCCCAGATGAATGTCATGTCCCCAGCATCAGCCAAGCACACCATGCCAATCACGGACCTTTTCATCTTTGGTTCTGCTCTTATCCTCCCACCGAAGGCCACCTCCAGCCCCTGCCACCACTCATAAGAAAGTTACCTACTAAGTTCTCTGCAGGATTCAACCAAGGCACTGAATATACCATTACAGAAGTCAGCGGGTAATACAACAAAAGCCCAGCCCCTATTTGCCCTCCTCCTCTTGACAGAGACACGTCCAAAACTCAGCCAGGCTGTGCAGGGAGCAGAGTTGGCCTCTCCTGGCCTGTCCAAGGGGCTCGTGTAATTTCAAATGGAAATGGGGCAGGTGGGGGCATTCCTCTTTCTTAACACACAAATGCTCAATAGACAAAATAAATCTAACAACTGCTCAGTTCTGTCTGCCAGTCAAGCCCGAAGGCTTTGGCCCCTCTGTGACCACAGACGCAGGTATGTCACAAAACAGCCACAGTAAAGAGGAGGAGATCAAAGACCCTGCTCAACACCACGCACACACAAAAGTCGAGCATGGCTACCTGGCCACATTCACACTCTTGTGTCTGGAGAAAGGGCCGCCTTCGCACCCAGGGGTCGAGGAGCAGGTCAGAACCCACTGCTGTCCTTGCAAGGTCAGCAGTGGGAGCCCTTTGGCCACCAGCAGAGGCCTCCAGCGACTGAGGGGAGTGAAGGTGGGGGACATGGCTTGCCACCCCCGCCTTTATCAGACTTACTGAAGAGCCTTGAACTCCCACGTGGTTTGCTGAAGCAGGCGGGAGAGATGTCAGATTAAACGGGGGTCAGAGTCTTCTAGATGACTGCTTACCCAGAGGCAGATAAATCACAGGCCATATAGCAGCCTCTGGAGGGTCTGAAGTAAGGGACTCAGGGTGAGAACAGGGTCAGGACTGCTGAAGTGTCATCACCCAGGCCTCTCTGGGAGGCTCCCACTCCTCTCTCTCAAGCCATCTCACCAGCTTAGTTCCTGGGGGGGCCAAGAACACAACAGACAACCAGCCAGGGAGGCAACGAGCACCCAGAATCTGATCCAAGACAAGGGCACACGCAGATGGCTCCCAGGTCCCATAACTGGCACCTATGATGGACACCCAGTGGGTTTTCTTCTGCCCTGGCTTTGTCCACAGCATCAGCTCACCCTGCTTCCCAGTGATAATCCCAATTTTTTTTGCCTGGGGATCCACCTTTCACGGTCAGTCAGAGATGAGCCCACTCCCAACTCCAGGGTTGCCCTGTTATTTCTCTGTCAAGGTGGCCAGTTTGAGATGACTATGTGATAGATGACTATCACAGCCAATATGATAGATTCTATGAGACTTCTGGGACAGAAGCTATCATTCTCTCTGGGTGGACCTGGAACTAAAGGCAGGAGCTTCTGCAGCCATCTCGGAACATGAATGGAGAAAGTGCTGAGAACGGGGTTAATGTGAAAGAGATTAGGGGAGGGAGGGAGAAAGACAAAGGGTGAATGAAGGGATGGGGCCCCCAATTCAAACTGAAGTCTTCTGACTCCAAAGGAGGGAAAGAAGTTCAAAGGCATTGAGTGGGACTTCCCTGGGGGTCCAGTTGTTAAGAATCTGCCTGCTAATGCAGGGTTCAATCGTTAGTCCAGGAAGACTCCACATGCCAAGGGGCAACTAAGCCTGGGCACCACAACTCCTGAAGCCTGCATGCTCTAGAGCTCGTGCTCTGCAACAAGAGAAGCCCCTACTACGAGACCCCCTGCACCACAACTAGAGAGCAGATCCCACGTGTCACAACTAGAGAAAGCCCTCGTGAAGCAACAAAGATCCAGAGCAGCCAAATAAACACACAAAATTTTAAAAAGAAAACTTATCACTCAAAAAAAAAATAAAGGCATTGAGTATTTATTGCTGGGCACAGTGCAAATTTTATTGCATTTAATATCCATAATAACTCTGTGAGGTAAGCCTTATTTCCCTCTTTATTTGTAAACAAGTAAACTTGTAAAGAGGTTTTTAAACTGGCCTAGGTCAGCCAATTCACAAGAAGCAAAACCAGAGGGCACCCTCTCAAGCTTTGTGCTTTGGGTTCCGCCTCAGGGCAAACAGGCCAGAGCTCAGAAGCAGCTGCAGTCCTCCGGAGTTCACATTTTGATAATGGAGCCGGAATAAGGCTGCCAATGAAATGTCTGCTCCAGGGGCTAACAACGGGCAGACAAACGCTCCGGGAGAGAAATGCCAGGTCTGCTGGGATATGCCTCAGAAAGGTCTCTCGGGGCTGTGGAAACCTGCAGAAGAGCAGCTGATATATGTCGCGTGCGCAGCCATCCTGGGGAAGCATGCAGAGTGGCAGGAATCTAAACTTTCCAAGCAGCAGTGACTCTGCTACCAGTTACCATGCAGGGGGAAGCTCTGAGAGTCCTCCAGGGCGACTGCCAAGGACACAGGTCTAAAGCCGGAAACGGCTCAAAGCAGTGACCCCACCGCGAAGGAGCCAGAAACAAAAGGCACAGCAGGTTACAGAGGGGAGAAAGCATCCCCCTGCTCCAGGGGTACGTGTACCTTCCCCCGGCTGGCACTGAGCTCTGAGGCTGCACAAGGTCCAGCAAGAACAACGTGTCCTAAAGCAGGAAGCCGTGGCTGCCTGTCAGCTCCATGCCTACTTTGTGAAGACTTGTTCTCCTTTGTTACATGAGTCCTGGGCTTTCCCCAGGGAGGGCAGGGCAGCTTGTCTAGGATGCCAGCTCCACTCCCTGGCCCTCTTCTCTTGGGCACCTGTATCCTGACTGTACCACGCACACCCTCAAAGGTCTGCTGATTGCTCCAGACTGTTTGGCCACGAACCAGCTCCTGTCCTCCAAGACGTCACTCTTCTCCGCCCAAAGAGGAATATCTGAAGGGGCAGGAAATACTAAAGAAGAAATTTGTTTTCCTCTTTGGAGATAACCAGGAAACACACCAAGGTCTGGTTAGAAAAGCTCAGTCCCCCTGCCCCGACCACCCTGCTGAGACCCTGCCAAAGGCTGGAAGACCCTGCCCCGCCCCAGGGGCAGACATCCCAGCTAAGAGCAGGGTGAGATGATGGAGGACACAGGGCCCACTGGGGACAGGGAGGTGGCAGGGCACTGCAGAGGGGGCCTGTGTCCCAACTTGGCCCATTTCACCCAGGAAAGAGGAGGAGGGTCACTAGCATGAGGGGAAGGCCAGAGGCCACGATGTGAAGTGAGATCAAAGAGTGAGACTGCGGTTTCTGGGTGAAAACAAAAGTCCTTATTGAGCTCTATACATGTGTACCTGGGTCTTTCCAGGCCAGGGCACTGCCATCCCCTCAGCTGCCCAGGAGACTCTTCCTTCAGGAATTCCTCATGACCCCTCCCCTCCTCTTCTCTCCACCTACTGTGCCCCTTCACAGACCAACCTGGGCACACCCTCCCCTGGGACTACTCAGCACCTTGTAGGTACCTGTGTGAAGCACTTTCTGGAAAATAAAAAGTGGAGGAAGTGAAGCTAAGAGGGTAGGTCTCCATACCTATGTAAACCTATAGCTGCCTGGGTTTACATCCTGGCTCTGGCACTTTGTCACTTTAACCAAGTCACTTAACCTCCCTGTACCTCCATTTCCTCATCTGTAAAATGGGAAGAAAACTACTGTTGAGGGTTAAATAATCCTTGGAAAGCAACTGGCCTGGCCAGCACCTTACTTGTGCAAAAATATGAATTTTCATATCTCTAACTTGTCCTTTTTGTCCACAGAATTAAAAGCTTCTCAGGGGCCCAGGCTCTGTTCACCCCTGTTTTTGTCCCCAGCATCTCCTCAGTGGCAGCAGGCACAGCCATTCCTCGGGGTCATCACCGAGGGTTTGAAATGGAGTGAGGGATGCAGGTGAAGGCTGGCAGCTGTGCTCTGGAGCCAGCAGTCCTGGGTTCAAGTGTGGGGCCAGGGTCAGGGCGCAGTGACAAAGGATTAGTTCAGTTCAGTCGCTCAGTCGTGTCCAACTCTCTGCGACCCCATGGACTGTAGCACGCCAGGCTTCCCCGTCCATTGCCAACTCCCAGAGCTTGCTCAAACTCATGTCCATGGAGCTGGTGATGCCATCCAACCATCTCACCCTCTGTTGTCAAAGGATAGGCCACTTAACTTATCTGAGCCTCTGTTTCCCCATCTGTAAACTCAAGATACAAATGACTCCTCATTATAAAGAGGAAATGAGAAGATATATTTAAGGAGCTTAGCACAGTCCCTGGCCCACGATAAGCCTTAATAAATGTAATGGTTCTATTGTTTTTCATAATAACAGTGCTGGCCTCACTATCAACACTGCACAGTGGGTACCCTGAGGCTGTTTACAGCCATGGCCTCTCTCTCAAGGGATGCTTCAAGGAAGAAAGCAGAGCAGAAAGACTGCTTCTGAGATGCTGGGGGAGGAGAAGTGCCTTCCCCCTCATAGGTCTGATCAGAAGAAGGTTCTGGAAACCTCCGGGCAGGGACCCTTCCCAGTGAGAAGCTGCACGCCCCGCTACTCTCCGGGTCTCTCCTCTCTCCGGCTCTGCTGGTTCCCTCCTCACTCAGCCCAGTCAATCAGAGAGAGGACAGCGTGAAAGGATGGAGTCTGCAAATTAACATTTCAAAGTCAGTGTCGGAGGAGGGCCGCCCTGAGCTTCCTGAGTGGTCATGCTGGAGACCCCCGCCCCCGGCCCCACCCCGCACGGAGGAGGGCGGGCGGTCGGGTGCTGTGATCCCCGCCTGATTAGTCATTTTGAATTTTCCTTCTGCGGCACATGAGAGAAACGATGGCAACCAACCTGCCCCAGCCACACAGAACCCGTGTTCAAACACAGCCCTGCGTTCTCTGCTCTGGCAGAAAAAGCCGTTTGCCTCCCCTCCTCTATCAGACCCCCATCAGGCTGGGCGTCTGAGATTCAGAAAGGGCATGCTGGATTCAGCCCGGTTTACTCAGGCACCCATTTAAGCAGTGATTAGGCCAGACAGCTACTCACTTCCCGGACGATGCACAGAAAGGCACCAGTCACTTACCATCGATCCACCATCCATCCAACAACTGCTGAAATTAGATTTTACTTGTGAAGTGTTTTCTGGCTCTTTCTCTGCCTGTCAGGGAATCATGCCTGGGGGTGCGGTAGGGGACGGGGGTAGACACAGAGACAGCCTCATGGCCCAGAAACACACAAAGGTACCAGCAGCCCCTCGCTCAGCACACAGTCAAAACAGCCACAGTGACAGAGATTATCCCGAGAGCCTCCAGAATGACACCAGGGAGAGCGGTGCAACCGTTTTGTAAACCAATTTGCTAACTGTTTTACACATGGCAGCGCACATAGGTCAAGCCCAAACTCCCAGTTCATCCCACCACTTGAGGGACGGGATAGGGGAGGGAGCGGATGTATGTATACATATAAGCTGATTCAATTTGTTGTACAGCAGAAACTAACACAACTTTGTAAAGCAACAACGCCCCAACGGAAACAACTATTTGCTAAGAGCCAGTAAAGCTGACAACACAAACGCCCATGACCTAGCCATCATATCCCCTAAGAATTCACCTACAAAACACTCCCAAACGTGGAGTTTGCATAAGGATGTTCTCAGCAGAACTGTCTGAAAAAACAAAATCCAAAACAAGAAAATGGAGACATCGTGGGAATTCCACACAATAGTGAAAATGCATGAGCCACAGCCACCCACGTCGTCATGGACAAATTTTAGAGACATACGCTGAATTTAAAAATTTTTTTGCAGAAGGATATGTATGTATATATAGTTTGGTTCCTTTTATATAAAGTTAAAGAATAAGCAAAACTCTACTGCTTATATACACATACGTATATAGCAATACAACGAGAAAATCAAGGAAATTAAAAACAAAAAGCAGCACAGTGGCTCTCTCTGGGGCTGGGGGCTGGGGCGTAGAAGCAGGGGGACTTAGGATAGCACTGCAAGGCTTTTGGCTTAAATTAAAACCACTGACTCCATGGACACTCCTTTTATTATTTTGCTTTGCCACTAACATATACATTATTCATAATATATTGTAAATATGCTTTTGTACCGTCAAAAATTCTCTTTAAAATATTTTCGAAAAGAGGGCTGGCAAAAACATTGGTAGGGATATCTGAAGGCAAATAGTGGCTGGAACTCTGAGGAATGCTGAAGTTGAACCAGGAAACCACCAACGTACTGCCTGCTATGAACTGGGGTTATTAAAATCCACAGAGACAAATGAAGAATAATAAAAGCTGCTTTGACTGGGCGCCCATCGTGCCATCGGCACGTGCAAGACTCTAGACGTAGATTGTCCTAAATCTCATCTGTGCAAGATGGGGGTCACGGTGGCCACAGTAAGCGTGGCTCTGAGTGGGGAAGGGACAAGGCCAGGGTCACCTCACAAGTCCTGCTGCCGAGTGCAAAAACAAATGCAGCCCGTCTGTCCGCGCTTGCAAAGACTGCGTCTTTCCACGATGCCAAGCAGCCTCTCGAATATTTATAGACATAAATGGTGAATGAACCAAAGCGCAATTCAATCCAACACATATTTATAAATATTTATAACCAAATGTTTTGCTTTGATAAGGCCTATTCTCTGAAGTGCCTGGCGTCAGACAAACAGGGCTTTTTCCGTGGGAGCAGTCTGCAGCTCACCTGGGAACATTCGCTTGTTTCCATGAACACACACTTCCGTCTGTGCTCACATCCGCACCCAGATGGCCCACCGTCCCATTACTCATTGTCATCAATTTAACACACCGTGAAAATAAGCCTTGGTGCTCAGGGACCACAGGGTGCTATGTTTGTGAGGGAATTCATGCCTTTCTGATGCCCAAAATCTGCCAGAGGCTCCCCACTGCTTTCGGGATGAAATCCAAACCCCTCGGCAGAATGGCACGTCCTGGCTGAACCCTCCCAGCTCACATCTGCCCTCACATCAACACCCTGACCAGCAGGTTGGGCTCCAGGGCCAGTTCTCAAAGGCATTGTGCTCCCGTGGCTGCCTGCCCTGCACAGGCTCACAGCCTCTCCCCCTCTCCCCCTCTCCCCTCTCCCCTCTGCCTCTTCACCTCCCTCCTGGCCTGGCTAATGCCCACTGGCCACTCAGAGCCCAGCGGTGGTGCCTCCTCCTCCAGGGAGATGGGCTGAGCCTCCCTGCTAGCTCTCATCACTCCCACACAAACCACCCCCAACATCCACCTCTGCACCAGTGCTGTTTGCTTTTCTGGTCTGTCCTCCCCAGGACCCTGAGCTCCTCTCTCTGCATCTCTGACCCGTAGGCTGGGGAGACACGAATTCAGAGCTCACTCTACATAAATGCATGTTGTCACCTGCATTTCCTGTCCCAGGCTCACATAAAACAACAGTGGGTGGCGAAAGACTGAGAGATGGTCCATTTGATGTGCGTGTGCCAGCTCTGCTGAGTCTTACCCAGTTTAATCCTCATAACCACACCATGAGGCACTCCTGTACCCATTTCACAGATGAGGAAACTGAGCTTTAGAAAAGCCCAGTGACCAGAACAAAATCGTGCAGCCAGCCACCTGCACCTATCAGACCCCAAAGCCCATGATCTTTAATTTTTTGCATAAGCAATTGAATGCCCTCAGAATCCAAAAATCAGAAGACAGTAGGCCTGAAAATCATCTTGGGAAGCAGTAACAACTTTTAGTAGTCGTTTCTCTGCCCCTGAGAGATTTTTAATTATCTGCAAAGATGCATTCGTGACAACACCTTAGATTTTTGTACTGCACATTGTAATGTCAGAGGATTCTCCATGAATCAGCTTTTCTGAAAATTTCCTTTTAGGACTTTAAAGGTGGGTTTAATGGGTGGTCCCAAGGGTATCATGACCTCATATAAAGACCCTACCAGCAAGGAGGCCCTCAGCACTGCCATCTCTCGCTGCGACCTTCTTGGCAAGGTACCAGGTGAAGGTGAGTGACCCCCAAAGGAACACCGTCTGCCCGGTTCCTGACCACTTCCCCACGTGGCGGCATTAAAAGCCAGGGGACCCACAGCACAGGCAAGAACAAATTACTCTAACCCTCAGAACTAACCCGGGGGCAACCAAGAGGCTTCAAGTCCCCCACAGAATGAACGGCACTGGGCTCAGAGTGCATTAGGGCCAAGGAGGTGACGGGGTATTCTGGGATCTGCCCAAGGGGGGCCACCCAGTCTAAAGGGGGGAGAAGTGAGCCCAGAAACAGAAAAAGAGTCGCAATGTACACTCTGAATTCTTTCCAATAAGGATGCAGAAGGCCCTCAGAGTACTATTCCTGGACACCAGGAGTAAGGCTGCAGTGCAGGCAGAGGCCGGGAGGCTTGTCTCCCCAGCCTCCTCCGGGCTCTCATCAGCTACAGGTTTTAATCAACCCCTGGCTACTCTGAGCCTCAGTTTTCTCCTCTATAAAATGGAGATGCTGATAATTTCAACCTCATAAGGCTGTGGAGAGGATTAGACAAGACAGAGCACACAAACGCTTCAGCACAGAGGAGGCACCTGGCGTACACATCTCTTGCCATCCGATGCGCAATACTCAGCCTCGTGTTACATGGCGACCGGGACCGTGTCTACCTTGTCACCATCAGAGCCTAGTCACAAAGCAGGTGCTCAGCCAACAGCAGCTCACTGAGTGAACCATGAACCATCAGAGGCCATTCTGGCTGGGCAGAAAGAGATGGACGACAGTGTGGGGCTGCCCAGCTCAGCAGCCCCTTTCCACCTTCCCTGACCACCCAGGCTCTGCTTGAACACGCCCAGGGCCAGAGCACTCACCATTGCTGGAGGCCAGCATCAGCTCCCAGGCTGCCCTTCTTTAGAAGTGACCTAACCCGCCTGGCCACCCTGATCCTACTCCTCGAGACCCGCTCCTGCGCACGCTCTCAGCGGCTCTGGCAACAGCATCGCCTCAGCCTTCTCTTCACTGACTGAAGCCTCTCCAGTTCCTTCACTGACCCTCACAGGTCAATGCTGGGTATTCATGGGTTTGGCAAACTTGCTGTCAAGGTGAAGAGTGTGGACGCTGGCACCACATTCCAGGGAAGGTTTCCGCAGCAGCCCTCAGCCCCGCTGCTGGCCCCCTGAACTCCCAGTCACAGGCTGGGAAGACCCTGGGAATCCTGAAACCGGAGTCTCCCCCATCCTTCTGTGATGAGGAGGTCATTGCTGAGGCAAGGGTCAATAAACAAGCCTGGGCGTGATGTGCTTCTCCCCAGCAATCCAGTCCCTACTACTCAGGGCACTATGAAACAGGGTTTCTCTGCCCTTCCTAAGGAACCAAGGCTCAGAAAGTAGCCTGGGTAGGATTCCAAGCCTTCTGAAAATTAAGAAAACATATATTCCTCCTACAAGGACTAGGGAAAAGGGTGCTTTCCCACAAGGTCAGAGGTCTCTGTCCTTGTCAGGCAGAGTACAAGAGGCATTGGCTGTGTCAACTCGCCTGCTGTGTGACCTTGGGAAAATTGCCTGACCTCTCTGAGCTTCAATGTGAAAGGAGAATCAATAAGACATACCTCACAGGACTGTCATAAGAATACAATGAAATAATGTATGGAGAATCACTGGCTGGCCTGGGTCAGGGCAGGTATTGAATAATAGTCTTCAGTGATGATGCTGATGATGAACTAAAGGGGTTGGGAGAGGAGGAGAATACTGATTCATCACCATCCCACCCCACCTCTTCCTCCCTTCCCCTACCAGAGAGGGGGACCGTTTCCTGAATTGTTGAAAACCCACTGCAAGCTTCCTGGTTCTTCCTTCCTATGAGGGGTCCTGAGGCCTGGGGTCAACAACCCTGTCCCACTTTATAGACCCGGGGAGAGTAGAAACCGTTAACAGTGGGGCACCCCCAGCCCACAGGACTGTCCTGGCCTCCTCACCCTCCCCAGTGCTGATGACCAGGAGCCTGTCCTTGCTCCCCTATGTAAGTGGGAGCAATGAAGTCTCTCGCTGTCCTAGCTTGTTTCTAGAGACAGTGGGGCTGGGGGGTGGGCGCCTGCTCAATTAACACTCCAGAATGCCAGCGGAGCAGCTGTGGTGGCAGCCAGACTCCCCAGGGAGAGGGGCCCAGGTGTTCCTGCCTCCTCTTTGGTGCAGGCTTGGGGAAGGGGGAGGCCCAGGAGCTGCAAACAGTCAGCAAGGCAGGTGCCTGCCTGCCAAGGGCCTGCCACCAGGCCCAAGCCCCGCCCCACGGCATCTGGGCTTTCTCTGCAGCAGAGGGGTAGGGGGAAGCAGCTGGCAGCCCATGGCCGCTCTGTGACCTCTGCCAAGAGGATGGCAGCCTCTGGAACCAGAGATCCGGGGCTCACCGGTCACCCCCAGCTTATGACAACACACTCTGCCCCACACTGTTGCAAAGTAACATGAGAGCGTGTGGCTTGGAACTGGGTCTACAGTTGGAACCCAATAACATGCTGGTTTTCTCTCTTGCCCTCCCACTCCTATTTAGAGTGGGTAGCAAAAACCATGCCAATACCTTGCTTTACAAACAGAGAAGACGGAATCAGAAACACACACACAAAAGCGATTTTATCTGCATGCTTCTGAAAGACAAACTTGAAAGAAAGATGCCTGATGCAAAAAAAAAAAAAAATTAAAAGAGGCTCTGACATCGAGAAACTGTACCCTGGTGATCTGAGAATAAAACCATGAATGATGTGTACATAAAATTAAGTAGATAAAAAGAACCAAGTGTTGGGAATAAAGAACTTAGGGACAGTATCTACTTAAAAAATCATAAGGAAAGACAGCTTCTTGCCTCTAATAATTCATTTGCTTATAAAACTTGCTCCAAACATATTATTCACTTCAATTTTGATTGATGTTTGCTTGCATTTAGTTAGTTTAATAAAGCTATTTATCTTTGTGCTTTAAAAAAAAAAAAAGGATGTGACTATTCAAGGTGTAAATCCATGAAGCTGTGGATTTCTAGTAACATAACCCATAAGGATCCGTGACACCCTCCTGCCACTTCATTACAGGGCTCTTACATCGGAGGGATCGACTGGTATACGCATCTCCTTCGTTGCTGAAAAGGGCAGTGCGCCTTTGGCCATGTCACCCACATGCAGTTTACCCCTCAGTCACCAGCCACTGTTTTTAAAAGTCAGAGAACAGAGATTCCCTTCTCAGCCCTCCTTGAAGGCAGTTCGTTTCCAAGTTGCAACCTAACCTTTCCCTTCTCTCTAAAATGAAAGTAGGGAGCCTGAAAGTGCTCTGAAGGCACTGCTGACACTATTTGAAAGTTCTCTGAATGCATTTCAGAACCCCCAGGCTGTCTGCCCAGGTGCAGATTTCCGGTTCCAGCCTCAGATTCTAAATTAGAGTTCTGGGGAAGGGCTCTGAAATCCACATTTTTAAAAGTTAATTAATTTATTTTTTGGCTGAGCAGCATGTGGGGTCTTAGTTCCTCAACCAGGAATGGAACCTGCGCCCCCAGCACTGGAAGCATGGAGTCTTAACCAGAGGATCACCAGCAAAGTTTGAAATCCACATTTTGAACAAACAGAATTCCATCTCTAGTTTGAGAATGGTCAAACTACATCAGTCCTTGGATGTAATATTTAAGATGTTGCTTTATTACATCTAGAAGTTTTGAGGTGTCTGGGCCCATGTGGTACCCTAACATTAAAGGCTTGAATATCACATAATACCCAAGGCAGCTTCACAAGGGCCTCATGGTGCAAGAAGGTTTAAGGCCCATTTTGCTGATGGGGAAATGGAGGCTCAAAGAGGTGACACAAACAGCCCCAGACCACAGGAGGCGTGAGATGGGTCTGAACCTTCAGTTTTGCAATGTCCATCAGCATCTCAAAGACTCTGGAGCATTCCTAACTAAGCAATGGTGTTCTCAAGGGCTTTCTTCAGCCTTGTGGGATACACTTCAATCTCCAGCTCAGGCTAACAGAAGATCAGCGTCCGCGGCATCCATCAAGGTGCTCCTCGAGCTCCAAGGTGGTCATTGTGGGTTCTGACAGTCAACCAAGAAAAACAAGCTGCAGCCACAACCTGTGCTCATCTTGTCTGCCCAGGAGAACACACATTTCTTAAAGAGAAAGAAAAGCTGGCTAGTCTTTCCTACAACTTTAATAAATAAGAAGCAATGATTCAAACCCCAGCTCTGTCACACACCTGCTGTGCAACCTTGACAAACTACTTATCCTCTCTGAGCCAATTTCCTCATCTGAATAATGGGGATTAAAAAAATTCTTACCTCACAGGGTTGCTGTGAGGATCTGTTATTTAGTTGCTCAGTCGTGTCTAACTCTTGGCGACCCCATGGACTGAAGCCCCCCAGGCTCCTCTGCCCATGGAATTCTTCAGGCAAGAATACTGGAGTGGGTTGCCATTTCCTACTCCAGGGGATCTTCCCGACTCAGGGATTGAACCTGAGTCTCCTGCTTGGCAGGTGGATTCTTTACCACTGAGTCACCTGGGAAGGCCAAATGAAATAATACATATAAGGTGTTACCATGGTGACTGGGATATAGTGAGTCCTCAATAAATGATAGTTTAGAAAAAGGTATTTAGATACACTGACAACATATGACTTAGGAAGAAAAATAACTCTCTCTCTGACCTGCCTGTTTCGCACTGACAGGCCTGCCCAGAGGCTGGCGGGGTGCAGAGGCAATAGTGGCTCGTCAAGAGCTGCTAGGGGCAGGCGCGGTGCTAGACCCCATCTGCTGTCCTAAAGGGCCAGTCTCCTCCACCGGGAAAGTGTTTCTGGCTAAGTTAAGATTAAAAAGAGTTCCCCTTCCTCACTGCCTCTCCCACCTTGTTGTAAACCTGTAGGAAACTCCTCCGGGGAACCACCTTCAATGTGAAGGTCAGGGTGTCAGCTCATCACCTTCCTTATTACTACACAGACGGCAGGCAAATCCCGTTTCCGTGATCCTTGGAGGCAGGGGACGGGGGTGTCTATTTATCTTTTAATGGAAGGGGGAGAAGGAAAGTGAGCCTTCCTGGCCAACCTAACCACTGCTTCTGTGTTCTTCAATTACTGGTACAAAATGATTTGATGAGAGGAACCAAGCCGACATCTGGGTTTCAGTTAGCATCTGACATGGGGCCTCGCTAATTAATGTGGAAACATGAATTGACAAAGGCTCAGATCCGAGCGCAGTCAGGGAGAAAGCTGGCTGACGGGCCGTGAACAGAAGGTGGTGCGTGGCGGGCGGCACCGAGGTCACCGGGAGTGTCCAGGAGGACTCGGAGATGGCGCCTTGTGTTCACCCCTCCTTCCCGGCTTTGTCATCTGACCCCCAGAGGACAGGCAGGAGGTGGCCCAGCGGCAGCTGGAAGGGGCACAGCTGACGCCGTCTCTGTGCTGGCAGCCAACTAGAAAGACAAAGGGACCCAAACATTTCAGCCCCAGCAGCCAGAGCAGGCGTGTGTTCACCCTGCCCGGAACTGGCACACTGTTACAGCTTCTCAGCTTCAAACCTTCCCCGTACAATCTTAAGAGTAAAAAACAAACAACATATATATACACACACACACACACACACACACACACATACATGTATACATATATAAATGTATATATATACACACATATATAACACATAGAAATACATACACATTTAACAATCATTTATCAACTGATCACACACTAGGCACCATGCACGAAGTTAAGAGCTTTACACATTACATGATGACATTTAATCCCTATGTCAAACTGGGAAAGCTTTATCTCCACTTTACAGTTGAGCCAAATGAGGCCCAGAGAAGTTAAGCTAGTTGCCAAGGATTGCACAGCAAGCAAGTACAAAGCCAGACTCCAGCCTAGGTTTGGTCAGAGAAGGAACGTGTTCCAGGCCCCCTGTTAGCACAGATCGCCCTCCACACCCTCCTCTTTCCCCTCCCCATCCCTACAATTGTCAATGTGACTTTTTTGCAGGGAGGGAGTGTTGGAGACACAGAATCTCTGAAAATTAAGGCTGAGGAAGCCCCCAGATCATTGGTGGAGGTCCATGCGCATCCACATGGCTTTGGAGGCAGGCCTGAGCCCAAGGGGCAGTGAGCAAGTGGATGGGACCCCCACCCTCCCCACAAGATCTTTTTGGTATCACAGAGTTTTCTGTGAGATTTGGCTTTAGTTTTTCTAAAAATCTGTCACCTATAAATTTTATGGCCTGCTGATTCAAATCCACCACCTACATTCTATAGCTAAAGCAACAAAAACCCAGGCAGGTTTTGTGACTGGAGCCAAAACGCAGGTTTCCAGACTCCAACACTTCCTGCTTCACACTGTGTCCAGTGGGCAGCTCCGAATGGAGGAACAGTCCCTTCCTGGCACTGCGCTTTCTCGGGCTCTGCCTCCTGCTAAGAGCACGGGCAAGTGCCTCCTGCCTGGGGTGTTTGGGCTTGGAAAGCAACAGCACCTAGAGGGTGCTTGGCGCACAGCAAGTGCTCTATCAGTGAGAACTATTATCACCGTTTTGCTTCACTGCTCCACGATGCTCAGATAAAGGCTCCCCTCAGCCGCTGGATGCTGGTCCTCCCTCCCCACCTCCCATCCCCACCCAGTGCGGGCAGTTGCCCATCTGAAATGAGAGCTGATTCAGACAAAATGCTTCCTTCACACGGTCCCTGGCTTGCAGAAGAACTCCATCAAGGTTGGTTAGTATTGTGGTGACCATTCTTGTATTACCTATGAGTCTTCCCCCTCCCCTCCTTCCCTCCGTGACTTATGAGACATCAAGACCGTTTCACTGGCCTGAAAGTGCCAGCATCTCACACCTTTCTCCCTGACAGTTGGCACTGCTCTGCATTCTCTCCTTCTGTAGACCTATTCATCGCTCCCCTGTTTCCTCCGGCTTTTGAAAATTAATTATCAGTGATTTGTTAAGTTCATTAGCTCTGCCTCTCAACAGCATGGAAGGCCTGCCATCTGGACCCGCATATTCATTTTTTATGCAAGTTGTTCCATAATTACACAATAAGCGGTGTAACCCTGCGAAGCCATGCTGAACACACTCAGCTTACCCCTCCTCTCTCCAGACTTACACAGTCTCTCCCCAGGACAAGCAGATCTTCCTGCCCTGCTCTTGGGGCTGCCCTCCCTTCAAACGCAGGGCCCCCTCCATCTTCCTCTTCTTAAACATTTACTGAGCACACATGAGGCCCAGATCTAGTGGAGGTGCTGTCTGAGGTTGCCATCATTAACCCACTAGCAGATGAGGAAACACAGGCTCAGACAGATGAAGCAACTTGCTCACAATAAAGCATAATTTTCAAGTAGTTGAGCCAAGACCTGAACCCAGGTCCTAAATAAACACCAGAAAAACCATGACTGTAGCATGATCCTGCAAGCTCATCCCTTGCCTTTTGCCAAATCCAGTTTCCCTCCTGCTTTCCACTATAGGACCTCTCTAATGTGTAGCCCTTCCTGACTTCTGTTTCGTCCACCCATTCTTGCCTGATCAGCTATGGTCCAGCTCAGTTCCACTGCTTTATAGATGCCAGATTCTTGACACGGTGGACGCATGTGAAACCACATGAAGAATGGATTCTATGTATTGAGCACTCACTACATGAAAGTATTAAATGCCTGGGTTATCTCATTTAACCCACTCAAGAATCTTATAGGCAAATAACTACAGGAGTTATCATACCCATTTTACAGAAGATAGATCTAGAGAAAGTCAGTGCCCTTGCTGCTGCTGCTGCTATTGCTAAGTTGCTTCAGCCATGTCCGACTCTTCACGACCCCATGGACTGTAGCCTACCAGGCTCCTCCATCCATGGGATTTCCCAGGCCAGAGTCCTGGAGTAGGCTGCCATTGCCTTCAGAACCAAGATGTGAACCGAGGCACTCTGGCCTCAGAGTCTATCACACCAATCTCCCTCCCAGGGAAAGAGTCAACTACATGTCTGAGAGGCTGCTACACACAGAAGGACGCTGACCATAGGGAAGACAGGTGTAGCATGTCATAGGCGAGTGCAGGCGACTCCCACAACTCCATTTTAGGCAAATTAAAACCCATTTTCATGTAAACAATCAGTAGAGAAGACGATTCTTAGAACACTCATTCAACATTTACTAAATACCCACTAGACAGCAAGGGCCACGTCAGGTGCTGGGGACGCTGAGAACACCATAAATGTGTACCCCGTCCTCCCAAGATCCTGCACAGATCATTACAACATGCAAGGGCCAGATGCATGTCACAAAGAGGTAAAGTCAAGGGCATCAAGGGAGCACGTGGCAGAGGAACCCCATCCAGTCCACAAGGTGATGAGGGAAGGCTTTGCCAGGGAAGCAGTGTCCAGGCTGAGACCCAGAGGATGGCAGAAATTGTCCCAGTGATGTGTACGTGAGCACGAGTGTGAGTGTGCCTGCACACCGGTGTATACAGGTTCGCACACCTCTCCAGGGAGGGGCGTGTTCCAGGTAAAGAGGACAGAATATGTGCAAGTCCAGGGTCAAGCATGAGGATGACATACCTGAGGAATGCTCAGAGGCTGGCACCACCCGGAAAGCAGCAGGTGATTCATCCCTTCCACACACGTCTATTGCCCGCCAGCCATGCTCCCTGGGATTCCCTTGTCTGGCAGCTGCTTTGCCAGCAAACCTGGTCCAGCTTTGGAAGTCAGCCCTTCTAAAACGAGCTGCCTTGTTTTCTCAGTTTCTTGAACAGTCTTTTAGCTTGGGCTTCACCAACTCTCCTGAAAATCTCCCTAAAGTCAAGCAGGTTCTCCCTAAAAACCTGGCATCTTTTACCAGCATGCCACATTTCAGCAAAACAAATAGATTCCTTCAAAAGTTCCATGGACTATAAGAGAGTGAGCCAGAGTGAGCCACCAGCAGAAGGGAAGGGGAATGATTGCCTTTCGCTTGGCAAAGAATGTAACCCAGGGAGAGACTGGACAATTAGATTTCTCAGGAACATCTGGACTGTGCCCAGACAATCCAGAAAAGGCACCCACCATGTGCCAGGCCCAGTGGCAGGCATGTGTAGACAGAACAGATATCCAGCGCAGGTCCCTGGAGTGAACCAGGTCATGAGGAGTGAACAGCTAGCATCGGAAATGCAAGGCACACTTAAGTGCCAAAGCAAAGCCCTAAAGCCGGGTTCTCAGCCAGAGCCTTGCCTACCTTTGGGCAGCACAGCGTGTATTTTTCCAAGGAGTCCTGAGAATCCACCATCAGGTACTGTCACCTGAATAAACAGTATGTCTCTCACATGTCTATAGACTCAGGGGGATGAGTGAAAAATGCTCTTAAAAGCAGGCCTGCAGTGGAAGCCTCACGGCTGAGGCCACACGTGATTTCACTTTCTATGTGATACGGTTCCAGGATATTTGAATCTGTATAACAAATATGCGTCACCTTTATAAAACTTAAATAATCTAAGTAAAAATAGCACTGCATTCATGATAGCTATGTCCATGTCTATTTTCTGAAATGATACCTGTTCCAAAGTCCAGTAATGACCTGGCAGGGCAGTGGAGGGTGGCTAGGGCGTCTTTTGACATTCAGAAGGGACCGCTGGCCTTGGGAAGGTTAGGCCCCAGGGCGGGGGCCTTTCAGCCCTGATCTCCCCTCACATAGTGCTGCCCTCCCTCGAGCCCTGCTATTCCAAGGCTGAGGCCATTTCATGCCTTATCAATAATTCACGGGGACAAACAATAGTGCCAGCTGGGTAGACTTGGTGGGTGGAAGGGGGGCCCCTGAGGAGGCTGGTGGAATAAAGCTCTAATCCTCTAGAAGCAAACAGCTTTGGAAACACTCTCAAAGCCCCCCAGCCCAACATTCTTCTCAAAGTCAGTGGGATTCCCAGGAATACCCAGCATGATGCCCATTTACCCCTTAGGAGCACTAGGCATGGCCGGTCCCGCCCTCAGGCAGGGAGGCAGCATGGGCACTAGAAGGACCATTAGACCAGGAATCAGAAGGGTAGATTCTAGTCCTAGCTCTGCTAGGTGCCTGCTGTGTGACCTTAGGTAAATGGCTTAACCGCTCTGAACTTCAACATCCTCCTGAACAAAACAGAGATGGAATAGAAAAATGGGCAAAGGACTCTAACAGGCGGTTTAACAACAACAACAAAAAAGAACACAACCTTATAAACTTTAAAAAGGGTGCTCAAGCACACTCATAGTTTAAGAAATATTAAGTTTGACCCGTTATACTTGTTCAAAAACAAAAAAACTCAAAGAAAAAGAGGTCAATCTGTGTACCAGAATCAAGCGGTAGGGGAGTGGGAGCCGGACCCGGATGAAGATAGACAATCCCTTCATGGCAAATAAAAGGGGAAAAAGTGGAAACAGTGGCAGATTTTACTTTCTTGGGTTTCAAAAATCACTGTGGACAGTGACTACAGCCATGAAATTAAAAGATGCTTGCTCCTTGGAAGGAAAGCTATGACAAACCTAGATAGCATATTAAGAAGCAGAGACATCACTTTGCCCACAAAGGTTCATATTGTCAAAGCTATAGTATTTCCAGTAGTCATGTATGGATATGAGAGTTGGACCACAAAGAAGTCTGAGCACCAAGGAACTGACGCTTTTGAAGTATGGTGTTGGAGAAGACTCTTGAGAGGCCCTTGGACTGCAAGGAGATAAAGCCAGCCAATCCTAAAGGAAATCAACCCTGAATATTCACTGGAAGGACTGATGCTGAAGCTCCAATACTTTAGCCACCTGATGCAAAGAGACAACTCATAGGAAAAGACCCTGATGCTGGGAAAGATAGAAGGCAGGAGAAGAAGAGGGCAGCAAAAGATGAGAGGGTTAGATAGCATCACTGACTCCATGGACATGAATTGAGATATAATGGATGACATGTGAGCCTGGCATGCTGCAGTTCATGGGGTCACAGAGTCGGACATGACTTAGCAGCTGAACAACAACAAACCAAAAGGTACAAACTTCCAGTTAAATGAATGCTAAGGATGTAATGATACATATTTGTTGTTCAGTCATTCAGTTATGTCCGATTCTTTGCGACCCCATGGACTGCAGCATGCCAGGCTTCCCTGCCCAGCTTTCCACAACTAGAGAACAGCCCACGCAGCAACGAAGACCCCGCACAGCCAAAAATACATAAAACTATTTAAAAACTAAAACGGAAAAAGAAGAAAAATGAATTTGAAAGAAGCAAAAAAAAAAAGTTAAAACCAGATGCTTTTTTTACCCCATTAAATTGGCAAAAATTAAAACATTAACATTGCCCAATACTGAAAAAGGTGTAAAAACAGATTTTTATATATTGTAAAGAGGGTATAACCCTTCTGAACAGCAATTTGGCAGAAGCCATCAGAAAAGAAAAGGCATCTCGACTCAGCTTTTCCAGTTCTAGAAGTTTCTCCTATAGGCTACCAGGCTCCTCTTTCCATAGGATTTTCCAGGCAAGAGTACTGGAGTGGGTTGCCATTTCCTTCTCCAGGAGCTCTTCCCAACCCAGGAATCGAACCCAGGTCTCCCATATTGTAGGCAAACGCTTTACCATCTGAGCCACCAGGGATTTTGTTTTGCTTAGATGGAGAACACCAGCATTTTGTAAACTGTAGAAGATCACACACATGCAAATTGCTATTAGTTTGCACACATGTACAAATTTCCACAGGCAGCATGGGCATTTCTTAAAAAAGTAAATCACTTTTAGGTCTAGGGGAGCAATGAATTGGGATGGAGTGCTCACTGCTTACTTGGGGTCACATCACATTCATCCCCAGGTTTTAATGGTTTGCCAAGCCATTAAAAGGACAGGGTCCGAAATGGTCTTTACCTAGGAGGTTCAGGGGAGGGTGGAGGTGAGGATAAACACCTCTTCATGGGCCTATTTCATCTGATGAACCCACTTCAAGGCCAGAGGCTGGCTCTCAAAGACCAGGGCTAAGGGATGCCTGAGGGCTTTGTCTTGTTGTATAGTCACTCAGTTGTATCCGACTTTTTGCAACCCTAAGGACTATAGCTCGCCAGACTCCTCTGTCCATGGGATTTTCCAGACAGGAATGTTAGAGTGGATTGCCATTTCCTTCTCCAGGGGATCTTTCCAACTCAGGGATCAAACTCGTGTCTCCTACTTTGGCAGGCAGATTCTTTACCACTGAACCAGCCACCAGGGAAGCCCATGAGGGCTTCATTTTACCATTTGACAAATGCCAACACCAGGCTGCCTGTGAGTGCCACCTGACAGCTGGAACTGGCCTGAAACCCAGTCTCCCCAACAGCTCGTTTGATGCCAGGCACTCAGGACCCACTCAGAGAACACGTGTGGAGTTGGGTGGGTGAATGCACATCCATGACTAGCCGACCTGCTAGGAGCTCACACACTGTAGGACCTGGAAGGACTTTCTGGAAGCCTACGAGCCCCTCTCCTGCACAGACGGAACTTGCCTAAGACCCACAGCAAGGAGAGATGGGGGTAGACTCAAACCCAAGACCTGTGAGCTTACTTGGCGCTCCCTGCCCTGCCCTGAGTGTGCATGGAAGCCACGCTGCTCTGGGCCCAACAGGCTGCCAAATACTCCTTCCACTGGCACCATGCTCAGGCTTTAAAGGTTTATTAAGTTGGTCTACAGTCTGACAGTCTTGTAAAGTATTCAGACCAGAGCCATCAAGTCAGCCGTATAATTCAAAACAGGAAAGGAGATGCCTGTCCCTACCACGCGCTGCATAATCCATACTGTCCCTACAAGATACCAGGAGGGCGCAGCTCACTGGCCCCCTAGAAGAGGGACTCAAGGAATCTCCCCAGTGGGGACAGAGCATCCCAGACGTACAGAAGCAATTCTGCAAGGCCCCCCTCAGCAACCACGGCCTCAGGGTACGAAGACGAGGGCTCTCCCAGCCCACTCGTCTGTATTCGAGCTCCACTCTACAAAGAACCGAAGAGGGGCCTGCCACCAAAGGGGACCTGCTCCCCCCTGCCCCCCGGCTGGGCAATGAACTCCTGCCACCTCTCTGGGCCTCAGTTTACTCATCTGTTAAGTCAGAAAGTGCTTTAGCCCCTCTCTCAGCTTCTTTCCAGTTCATATGAGGCTAAAGCAACGATTCCTCGGGGATGAGAGGTGGAAAGACCCCAAAGACTGATTTTCAACGAACTGACAAGCAATAGCCTCAGACTGACCAGCTCCCGCACCAGCCTCCTACCCAAGCTGAACAAAGACGCCCTGGGAAGCCACCACACCGTGTCAGAAAGAGCCGTGCGCTCTGGACCCCCTGCCCCTCCGCTCCACCACCTCACTCGAGAAAAGCCAGCCTCAGATTCCGCCGTTCTTTCAGTCCTCGCCATCTCTCAAGCAGATCTCTAGTCTCAGGACTCCATCCTTTCCCTTCCACGCAAAGCCTGAGCCAGAGTCCCCATGGGCTCTTCACGGCTTTTGAGGTGCAAACCTTTTGAACAAACATGTGTAATCGCAAAGATGAGCCCAGCAGGATAAGCAAGAGTGTTCATCTCACCTGGCACAATGCCTGCCTCAGGCAGCCCGGGCCCACTGTGACTACACACACACACATACACAAACACACACACTCCCCAGTCCTGCTCCCCTTCAGCAGCTCACCTCACCTAAAGCCCTTCCCTCGAACTCCCCAGAGCTGGCCCTCCCTCCTCCCCCTGACTCGGGGAGCTGGGGAGCCAGAGGTTAACACAACCCCTCCTCCCCAAAGCCCACAGCCTGCATTGTGTGTGGAGGAGCCACAGAAAGTATTGCAGCAAAGAAAGGCACGCCTGGAGCCAGGAGCCCAGAGCCTGGGGCTGATGGCGGTTGCTAAGAGACAGAGGATGCCCAGCTGGAATCGTGACTGAGGTTTCTTGTTTATGCCAGAGCAACATGAAGAGGGAAGGAGAGGACGTGTTTGCTCTGATGAATTTCAGCCTCTATCAGATCCTGCCAGACGGAAAAAAAGATCTCACTTAGGATTATACCCAATGACATTCTGTCTCTCCAGGCTTCTGGCAGCAGAAAATGCTATAAGCCCCATTCCTTAAATACATGCCCTGAAAAACTAAGCCTATATATATATACACATACACACACACACACACACACACACACACATCCTAGGAGAGGGTAAAAGTGAGGCATTCTGTTTTGTAAGACACAGTGCTGAAAAAGTTCAGCCTCAATCTGTAGACTCAGCCAGTCTCCATTCAATCCTGGCTTCCCTGCTGTGTGTCTTTGGACAAATCGCTTAACCCATCTGTGCCTCAGTTTTCACAAAGGTAGAATGGAGTTAATACACGTCCCTCATAATGTATTGTGAGCACTAACTCCAGGAGCCCACGTAAAGCCCACGGCACAGTTCCTGTTCCCAGGCCCCGAAGATGCTCATAGTTTACTAAACGCGGATTGCCAGAGCAACACCATCCATGGCTCCTTATTCCAAGATGAGGAATTTGAGGTGCAGAATGGTCAGGCCAGGAGTTCTGTGACTGCCTGGAGTCCGTGAGGGAAGAGAGGGTCATTTCCCTGCCACTCCGCCATCCCTCTCTTCCGTCCCCTGGGAGAGGCAGCAGCCCATCCCCCCAGTCTCCCAAGAAGGCAACCCCGAGCCCCGGTCACCACAGCCCACTCCTGTCTTCATTCCTCCTCTCAACACACGGGTCCTGAGCGCCTCCACCTGCAGAACCCAGTCAGGCCCTGAGCATCGCCTGAAAGAACATGACACCCCCCGCTCCCCAACAGATGCGGACTCAGCCCCTTCCAGGCACCCCTCCAGGTCCCTGACTAGGACCAAGGCCCTTCTCTCCTCAAAACCCCAGAACCTCTTCTCCTTACCAGGACCCTGTGGCCAATCCCCATGCCTTGCCTGGCCCTGGCATGGCCTCTAGATCCCAAAGAGGGTGAGGGTAACAAGAAGAGGGAAAGCAAACTCTCCCAGAAGGGCAGGAGGCAGGTTCAGGGAAAGGGGACTTGGGGAAAAAGAGAGAGGTTTTGGAAAGCATCCCCAGAGGGTAGATGAGCAACGTTTCTAAATCCTAAGCCAGGTGTGTGCTCTGGTGCCTGGATTTATTTGTGTAAAAACATGATGTCTCCTCAGGAAAAAAAAAATTAAACACAGAATTAGCATTTGACCCAACAACCCCACGACTGGAGATGTTCTTAGCAGCTTTCTTCACAATGGCTGAAAGGCAGAAACAACCCAGATGTCCACTGACAGATGAATGGGTAAACAAATTGTGCCAGAAGCTAGGGGTCTGGGGGAAAGAGGGAGTTGTTCTTTAATGGGTACAGGATTTCTATTTGGAAAGAAGAGAAAGTCCTGGTGATGGATGGTGGTGACAGTCGTACAACCATGTGAATGCATTTAATGCACCCAACCACACACTTGAAACATTCAGATGGTAAGTTTATATTGTATGTGTTTACCTCATACACACACACGCACGGGTGCCCGACACAATCGCGTGCAGTCGCACACTTAGCACAGTGCGTGCGTGTGCGCTAAGTCGCTTCAGTCTGGTCCGACTGTGTGCAACCCTACTGACTGTAGCCCACCAGGCTCCTCTGTCCAGGGAATTCTCCAGGCAAGAATACTGGAGTGGGTTACCATTTCCTCCTCCAGAGGATCTTCCAGATCCAGGGGTCAAACCCGAGTCTCTTGCGTCTCCGGCATTGGCAGGTGGGTTCTTTGCCACTAGCCCCATCTAGGAAGCTCACTTGGTACAGACCCTCCTTGAAAAAAAACTGAAATAACAGGACATTTGGGAGCAACACAGAAAATCTGAGGCTGAGTTGTCACCTGGGAGGTGGAAACTTCCAGAAAACAGCATTTGAATAAAGCTCACAGAGCACCGGTCCTGAGACCCACATGCCCCAGAGCAGCTGAGTCCAGGGAACCTGCAACCTTGGCTACTGGCAAGCGTAAGATGCGGAAGCAGGGGGAGGTCACAGGTCACTCACTGGGAGAGCAGCGTGGGCGCCGGGGCACAGCTGCCACCATCAGGTCTAATGCAGACGGGGCTCCAAGAGCCCTGCAGAAGGAGTCGGTGCCGAGGCTCAACTCCCACCTGGCCGGTGACCTCACACATCAGCTACCCGTGGGCTCAGTGTCCCCACTAGAAAAACGCGGGCCGATGCTCTCAACTCTACAGAAGTGTTAAGATTAAAGAAATAAGGAGAGAAAACACAATGTAACGGAGAAGAGCATGAACTCCGGAGCCAGACTGCCTGGGTTCAGATCCTGGTTCTGTTAGTTTCTAGCTGTATGACCTTGGGCAAGTTACTTAACATCTCTGTGCGACAGTGTCCCCACTTATGAAATATGTGTAACTGCACTGACTTTGGATGGTGCTTGGGAGGATTAAATGAGTTGATATAAGTTGGGTGGCTCCGACGGTAAAGAATCTGCCTGCAGTGCGGGAGATCCCAGTTCGACCCCTGGGTCGTGAAGATTCCCTGGAGAAGGGAACAGCAACCCACTCCAGTGTTTTCGCCTGAAGAATCCCATGGACAGAGGAGCCTGACGAGCTAAGTCCATGGGGTTGAAAAGAGTTGGACACGACTGAGCAACTAACACTTTCACTCATTTTCAAGCATCTGGAACAACGTGCAGCGCGTGGAAACAGCACTTCCGCACTGCTGCTACGACTGGTGGTGATGGTACTGTGTGGCCATCCTGTCCTGAGTTGAGGTGTCTGTCTTCTTTTCCTCTTACTCAGATTTGCTCAAGAAACACCCCCTGTGGTCTGGACCCCCAAGAAGCCTAAGTTCCCTGAGTGGGTAGGACCCGGGCCATGTGAACAAATCTTGTGCCCAAATCATGGGCGGCTGGGACGTTGAGCAGAGTCTGTGGGGCCCAGGCGGACCTGAGGAGTGAGGCGGGCAGCGTGCAGCAGGCTCAGTGAGGCATGCGGACGATCGTGACCTTCGCCATCAGTCGGCACCCGCGCTGGGCACTCCCTCCTGCCCGAGGGACGCCCAGCGTCTCCGTCTCTGTGCAGCTGTCCATCCAGGGCCCAGGAGGAGCCTCCAAACGCCCTTTTCAAATCCTGCCAACCTCTCTTACCACACACGCTCTTGCCACAAACAGACCCACTCAAGCAGCTAATTCAAACAAATTCCGCCTGGGCGCTGGCTGCACGCAAGGCCTCCCTTTCGGGCTGCGCCCACCAGCCCCGTGCTGGTTGGAGAGGTAGGTGGTGGCTCTGGGCACACAGACCCAGGCCAGCCAGCCGGTCATGGGCCAATGACACCATCACCACATTCCTCGCTACCCCCAAGAGGTGCCAGGCCCTGCAGAACCCTGCCAGCAACAGAGGCTAGTCCTGTGCTCTGGAGCCTGTGCCATGCCCCAAAGGGTTCCACCAAAGTGCCCTAAACACAGAGTGCAGCCGCATGCACTGAACTAGGAGGTCTCTTGTTTTATCTGACACATTCTGGTACATTTTGCATTCTCCTTAACGTCCCAGTTTTGGTTTGACCAACACTCATGATGATGGCCTCTATGTTCAGAACTGCACTGTTCCAAGCTCTTTATATTCATTGCTTCATTTGTTGTAACAGGCCTCTGAGGCATCAACAGGTCCAATTAGTACCTAAACTAGGGCAAGGAGAGGTCAAGCAACGTTGCCAAGGTTACACATCCTATAAATGCAGGACTGAGATCAGAAACCCAGCCTGGGCCTCGGCTGCCCTCCACTAACACCATCTAAATGCAGTGTGCAAAACTGTTTTCAAACACTTAGCTGTCCATTTCCCCCAAAACTGCAAGTGAATCTGAAGCTCGAGGACAAGAGCCCCATTTAGGCCCAGACTGGCTCACTGACTTGGCCCCTGAGGCAACCAAACTCTTCAAAGTTCAGGTTCCAGGTACTGAAAACTGAAGTACCCCTCTGCCAACCACATCCACTGCCTCTGGCTCCCCGGACACTGCCCTCTACAGGCTCAGGTGATCCCAGTTCTCAGACTACGCTGACTTAGATGCCCCTGCAGTATCCTGCCCCCTCTTCCTCCTCACGGTGAAAGAATTTACAGCGATAGCATGCTTTGGTTTGCTGCCCTCTTAGGAGTCCCAGAACTGACCCCTACATTTCTCAGCCGAGACCAGACCCCTGGGAGTCCCCGTGGTTCCCTGAGCCTCAGGCCATATAATAGGCACCTGTGCCACAGATCCATAGCCGAAATCTTGGACCCAAATTCTGTCCATCTGAACTCCACCTCAGGCCTTCTTTGTGGCTCAGCTGGTGAAGAATCCGCCTGCAATGTGGGAGACCTGGGTTTGATCCCTGGGTTGGGAAGATCCCCTGGAGGGGGAAAGGCTACCCTCTCCACCTTGGCTCCCACCCCAGGCTACAAATCCAGGCCACAACCCCTCTCCCCTGTCCCAGTTCCGGGTACTATCTTTAGACTCCAAACTACAACTGGACAGAACCTAAAATGACAACTGCCCACTCACTGTATTTCCAAGGGCCACACACCCCAACTTTTCACTGTGCACTCCCCTACTTAACGGGAGTCCAGCTACCACTGGGCTCCCCAGAACCCACCAGAATGTGCTGGAAAGGACCATGCCTCTGAGATGCTGTACCTTGTCAACCCAACTACATCCCCAGCGTTGACTGGGCCAGTACTCCCAGCTCCCAGCCCCCAGCCCACCCCTTCCCTGCCCAAATTAAAATCTTCCTTGTGAAGGAGAAAGGCCACGCTGCTAAGCAGCAGGAAAGATGAGCATCCACAATGGGTATGAAATAAATCACTGACAGTCCCGCTTCCGGAAGGCCTTGAGCGTTTGGATGAGGAGCAAGAAAAACAGTCACCAGTTGATGTCTGCAGGTCCTACAGGAAATTGGAATGGAGAGAGGCATGTTCATAGCAGCGTTACTCACAATAGTCAAAAGGTGGAAGCAACCCACCCAGGGATGAATGGATAAACAGAAGGTGGTGCAGACACACAACAGGATATTATTCTGCTGGAAAAGCAAGGAGAGTCTGACACAAGCTACAACATGGATGAACCTTGAGGACATTCCACTGAATGAAATACGCTGGTCACAGAAGAACAAATATCGCGCGATTCCACCTACAGGCACCCAGCGTAGTCAGCTTCATAGACAATAGAGCGGTAGTTGCCAGGAAGTGGGGCAGAAGAAAATGGGGAGTTGCCTAAGGGGTACAGGGTTTCCGTTTTGGGAAATGAAAAAATTCTGGAGATGGGCTGCAAAATAATGTGACTATACTTGATATTAGTGAACTGTTCACTTAAAAATGGTCCAGATGGTAAGCTGCGTCTTACACGTATTGTACCACAATTAAAAATCTAAAAAATAGCATAACCTGAAAGTGGGGGAGGACGATTTCGAAGTAGATTACACACTCTCTATTTCACCTCTATTCAATAAATTGCGTGTATGAGAAGCTGTGCATCAAGGTTTGGGGAAGGAAAGATCTGGATACATCATGAACCTACTATACTGTGACACCCCCACTCTGTCCTCAAGGGTCCTGGCTGCTGGGCCCCCTGGGTCATTCTGACTTGCCATCACTTGGGACAGCCTTGTGTCCTCGCTGTGCTCAATGTGGACAGTCTCTTTGCTCTGACCATGCTCTCGGGCTGTCTGGTCTGGAAGCAGACATCCCTCCAAGTTCATCGAGTACTTCCTGGAATATCATAGCTCCATCAAGCCTGGGAGGCCCCCAGCTCCCAGCAGGCAGCCCTGAACCTTGGTCAGGCCCATCACAGGCCTTCTGACATCCCCAAGAGGCTGTGGCAGCCTCACTTCCTCTCCCCAAAGGGGTGTGTTGGCTCTGCTCTGGTGGGGCGACCATTAGCCGGCCCCGTCGAATGCCCCTTGCCCTGTCCTGTCCACCCAACTCCTCCCTCCAAGGCCCCGCGTCTCCACTGTCATTGGGAGCCACAGTTGTGTGACAAACGACTGAGGAGGTCCTGGGGCTGCCATTTCATTCTGCAGGCGTCATTGTGCCTGACCTAAACCCGAATACCCAGGCCCCAGTCTCCCGGGTGACACCTGAAGGCTTCAGTTTCCTGGCAACCAGGAACAATGGCCCCTGGGAAAAGCACACACAGTTAGGGAAAGGGGAGCCTTTCTTCTCTGCTCCCCTGGGTGTGATGGGGAACTCTCCTCCACCACAGGCAGCGTCTGGAGGGAAATTCAAGCCGTGAGGGCGTCGGGGGCCTTCTGTGCCCAGCTCCCCACGATACCCTAGGCTGCAGGAAGTCTCCCAGTGCCCGGGGCTCCCCCACCTGGGGCTTTATGAGCCGCCTCTTAATAGAACAAAAACCCCCTTTAAGCAGACCCGCTGCCCCTCCTTCCCTCGGCAGCCCTTCACTCCACGTCCCCTACGCTGACTTACGGCGTTCAGGCTTCCGTTCTGATGGCCCCCAGTGTCACTTTTGCCTGAAGAAGTGACATTCACTTTCCCCTTTGAGCACCCTCAAAGGTCACTGGGAGGATTAGCTAGAGCTTATGTGATATACATAGCAGGTGCTCAATACATAGAAGCTGTTATCAAGGCCGTGTTCTGGGGTGCAGAGTGTCACCTATTTCCTAGTGGAAGCAGAGGAGCTCAGGGACCAGAAAGAGCCTAGGCAGGTCCCTGGGCTGACCTGTGCCCTTCACCATACACCCTGAAACCACAGACATTCAGGAGGCCTGAACTTCCTGGGTGCAGAATCACTGCCTCTGGTTCCCCACAGACACAGCAGGCTCCCAGGAGGATCTCAAACACCTCTCAAAACCAGGAACTCTACAGTGAATTCTCCTGTCGTAAGGTTGCTTCTCTGAGATAACTCTTGCCTACGTGCTAGGGAAAGGGGATGGCCGTTTCATAACTCACTCAGGTCCTGCTCATCTAAAAAATTCCTTCTGGCTAAAACCACAAGGCATCTCCCACAAAATCAAGCAAGTGGATTTTGAAGAAAGGTGAAGAAATGGCTCTTCTTCTCCAGCCTTTTTGCTTTAGCTCTGGGGACTCCATGTTGTCTCTCATCCCCAGGAGGAGAGGAAGGGAGGAAACAAGCGACTCTGATTTGAAAGATGGGACACCGGAGTCGGGATATTCAAGGTCACAGCATTACCAAGGGGTAACGTCTCCACTGGGACCCATAAACAGCCAGGCGCACAGAACTCAGCCATCATGTTGCCAACCCTGTCCCAGGAGCAGAGGCAGGAGTCCAGAGCACAGGTTAGGGGGCAAAGGCAGCTGGTCCAGAGAAGCGAGCCCCTCTCCAAACCACAGACACAGGCAGAAGGGAGCAACAGAAATGCTCTGGGCTGAAGCCTCCACAACCAAGACTGTCGCGAAGCAGGAGGGCTGCAGGCTACCTGCAGTGCTGCTGAAGTTGGACGAGACCTCAGGTGTCACAGATGTGACCTTCTGAGCCTGGACGGGCACCAAGTCAGGCAGAGCCACTCCGGCGAGCCGGAGGGCAGAGAGCTGGGCTCCAGCAGCCCAGCGTTGGTGGCCTCCTGACTTTCCCTCCAGCCATGCCCCACCGGGCGCCAGGGCCTGTGCTGGAGCTCCCGGAGTCGTGTCCTTCCCTTCCTGGTTTGACTGCCCTTCATGGCACAGGGCAGTGCACCGTCGGGGCCTGAAGTTTTGAATAAACCTCTAACTCGTGATGACTCCCACCCTCAACCGTGACCTACCAACAATGGAAGTTGAGACCACATCTTTCCCTTCTCACCCACAAACTGGACTGAGGTAGGCACAGAAATTTGGTGCTAGTGTTAAGTCGCTTCAGTCATGTCCAACTCTTTGCGACCCTATGGACTGTAGCCTGCCAGGCTCCTCTGTTCATGGGGTTTCCCAGGCAACAATACTGGAGTGGGTTGCCATTTCCTAAGTCAGGGGATCTCTCCAAGCCAGGGATCGAACTCAGGTTTTCTTGTGTCTCCTGCACTGGCAGACAGGCTCTTTACCACTAGTGCCACCTGGGAAGCCCAGGCTGAAACATGGGATTCCCTTAGGAGGTGGAGACAGAGACGCTGAGAACCATGCCAACCTGGAGTCAGCAAGGGGGTGCGGTGAGGTGTATGCCCCGGGAACGGGAGCAACAGTGAGGATGCCCAGGTGGCAGTGGTTTCTTGCTGGGCAGCAGTAAGGCCTTGAGAGGCAGAGGCCACAAACCTGAAAGCTGAGGAAGAGTTCAGCCCAGGTGGGATGCAATTAGTGCCTTAGCTCAGAAGGCTCTCCAGCCTCTTGGCAGCTCTCGCTGGGTGCTGTGCTCCAGGTCTCACACTGACAGGCTCTTTCCCCAGGGCAGCTGCTCGTCCAAGCAGAGGGAAGACTGCAGAAGGTATTTAAACACCACTGATGTGCCCTGCCTCCTGTTTCCAAAAATGGCGATGGTGTGGGGACCATTTTTCAGCTCAAAATGTTTCCCTTAGGCATTGTAAGATACAATCCTGTTTTGCCTGCCCTTAAGAAAAACAACCACGAGTTGACATGCCAAGCCCTGGAAGAGGCAAGAAGCGATGGTGGCTGGCGAGGCCCCTCCAGACTCGAGTAAGCTCCTGAATTTCTGGGGTTCTTTGGGTGACTACGGAATTTAATATTGGACTGCAATTCTAGGGCTGGCTATCCTAATGTGTCAGCTTCTGCACTTGGCAATGGTGGTGAAGAATGTAGACACACCAATAAAACCATATTTTGAATAAACAACCCTTCTAGTTAAATGAAAATGAGAACCGTTTCTGCCAGGCTTTTTACAGAGTGCTGGCGGGCGTGATTTGCTCACCGTGAAGGGCTGCTAAAACTTCGAAAAGAGCAGGAGGAAAGAAGTGATGCTCCCATGTGAACAAAGCCCTAATCTGAGAGCTTGGAAGATCTAGGGGCCCCATTCTTGGTGTGTAAGAGGCAACACGACCTCCTCAGGGCATGAGGTGACACGCCTGGGGGCAGCAGCTACATCACAGGGAGGCATCTCATCCCCCTCCTTTCTGGGTGTGAAAGTGAAAGTGAAGTTGCTCAGTCATGTCTAGCTCTTTGCGACCCGTGGACTGTAGCCCACCAAGCTCCTCCATCCATGGGATTCTCCAGGCAAGAATACTGGAGTGGGTTGCCATTCTGGGTGTGAGCTGATACTAATAATGGGGAATGGGCACAGATTGAACAGGGCCAAGTCCTCCCTGTTAGAGTAAAAACAGATGACTATCAATGCCTACACTTCAACAAAGCCAGATGCTCTTGGAGTTAAATGAACCGTGAAGGCCAGCATCCTTCTAACCTGAACCAAGTGGATGCCCAGCAGAGCCAAATAAGAGACAAAGGAATCTTTCTGCCAATTTAGCTCCAGCCCCTTGGTCAGCACTAAAAAAAACCTGTATTTTTACTTCTTGAAAAATAATGTTTTTCTCTTTCTGAATAATCGAGGAAATCCTCCACAGAGCCTGTCCATCAGAAAACAGTAGGTGTTAATGGATGCACTTTGGAAAGAGGCATCATCTTCACGACTCATTTCTTTCTTGCTGGAGAGAGAATTTTCAGAATCTAGACATAATCTTCAGAATCTCAACTCACATTTGGTTGAGAATCTCAATCAATTATCTTTGTTCAAAACAAACGAAAGAAATTACAAATCATCAAAAAACACCTTTGGAAAATTTTGCTGTCATATATTCTAAGCAGAGAAATGAGGATAAGATGCTGGTTGATTCTTGTGTCCTCTTCATCTCCTACTGTTAGGAAGACTAGGATTTACCTATCAAGAAAAACACAGGCTTAGCATTTCTTGCTGATTTACCACATGCAGAATGTGGGCTGGAATCCCAGACCCTGTCACCAGCATCACTTTCTTTTATCCCTGCTCAACAGTCTTGGCTAGGTCTTTATTAAGTTCTTTTTCCAGATGAGAAAACAGTCTAAGCAAGATGAAGCAACTTGCCTGGGTCAACCAGGTAATAAGCAGCAGAGCTGTTGAATTCCTGAGTCCAAACTCTTAACTTCCGTGTTATGCCTAGTCCTCGGCCCTGGTTATTTTGGCAGCATCAGATTATATACGTAGAAAGTTCAAACGGAAAGTGCCCCATGGCTTCCCCAAGTCAGGGTCTCTGGGACACCCGCACCTGCTTGTACCGCCACCACCAACAGATGGCGCTTCTCAGCAAGCGACACACTCCTGCTGGGAGCCCAGGGCCAGAGCCATTTGCAGTCTGCAGTCAATGTCCAAATGACCAGTTGTCCACAGCTTTCCTTTAGGGACAAGTGAGGTCTCAAGCCATCTCCAGCTGGCTGTGAAAGATGCTATTAAAAATCACTGATAAATGTGTTCCAGCTTTTGCTCACACAGTTTACTGTAAGGACCTGTCAAAAGTGATTTCTGGTCCTCTCTTTCCTACCAATGGAGCTGGTGACTTATAGCAAACGGGTTTGTTTTTTCCAGTTGCCTTTAGAAGAATAAGATATTTGGACGCCCAGGTGTGGCAACCACATTTCCATATATCTGACACAGAAGCATGGAAGTTTATTGTTCGAACACTGTAATTGACACATGTGTGTTTATCCCTGTGAAACTTTTTTTTTCTCATTTCACTGTGAGGGGCTCTGTGAGGGGAAAAGCCAGACTACCCACCATCCATCAAATTCTTTTGGTTTATACCCGCCACCTACTTATAAAATCAGCAACCACAAGAACACCAGTCAATACTCCTGCCAAGCCCAAGACCATAATCTAATTCATCTGATATTCCCCACACCCCAAATCACAGTAGGCTTGTAATAAGTTGGTTGGGTGAATGAATCTATCCATCCATTCATCCAGAGAGGGAAGCCAAGCCCAATCTGGGAAAGTGAAATTTGCTCAGTCGTGTCTCTTTGCAATCCCATGGACGATACAGTCCATGGAATTCTCCAGGCCAGAATGCTGGGGTGGGTTGCCTTTCCCTTCTCCAGGGGATCTTCCCAACCCAGGGATTGAACCCAGGTCTCCTGCATTGCAGGTGGACTCTTTACCAACTGAGCTATCAGGGAAGCTGGGAAAGGGGGCTGCCTATCAGCAAGGCAGCAAGGCGAGGAGCCATCTCCAGAATCACCATGTCCTTCAGGAGGGACACTCACCACGGGAGGACGTGTCCTGCAAGTCCTCGGGAGCCTGAGACCAGATGCTGCTTTCCAAACATCGACCAGGAATCACACTAAGGATTCTCACCCACAGCCTGGGTGCAGAGCCTCTCACAGGTGAGGGCCCCATGGTACAGACCCCGGGGATGCTCCCACCTGACGAGGCACCCTTCAGTAATGCTCCAGACCTGCCACTGTGGACAGATGTGCCCCCTTCCTCTTCTTCCCTAAATGGTCCCTAAAGATTATGAAGAGGAGAGCTGGCCACACACACACAGATAAAAAGTCACTTTGCTGTTCTGTTTTCTAAGGCAAGAGTACTGACATGATCAAAAACAGTTGGTCTGTGACAGAAAACTAACATCTCTACCCACAAACCACTGTTCTGGACTCCAGGGTACCCCTGGTTGTTTGGGGGAACCTTGTGGAAGTCATGAAAGTCCAAATACCAACTGCTAAGTGGCTTCCTCCAAAAGACTCCAGGTGATAAACACTGTCTCCTCTGAGAGCTGACATGTTCAAGGATTCTCTGAGAAAAGGTGGGCAGAGTTCCCATTGGAATGGTGAGTCAGTATCTGTGTACTTATGGGGCATGAGGCCTTTGGCTCCCACTGGTCAGCTGAGGACTCCCAGGAATCAGCCTGGGTGCCAAGTCTCTCAGAGGTGAGGGCTCCAGGGTACCAACCCCGGGTCTCAGCGCCCTCCACTATGCGACAGTGATGGGAACCTTCTCTCCCCTCGTTCCTGGCACTCAGCCTCAGGCTCTGGCTCCTGCAGAGAAGTGCTCTCCTCTTCCTCTCCACCCTTTCCGGGGCCCTGCAGGGCAACGGAACCCCAGCGTGGCTTTTACCCTTCCAGCCATCCCTCACCCCGGCGTCATTTCTTGAGAGTGGGAACATCTCTGGCGCTGGCTTTGGGGAGGTGATGGAGTGGCCGCTGTCCCCCTGCCAAGGGGAATGTCACGCCACCGGAATTTATGTGCCAGCTTTCCTTACACCAGCTTTTCCCAGGTTACCTCCCCACCCATTACTACCCCATCAGTTGCCATGTGTTTTCCCCTAACTGTCACCAGCCCACACTGCCTCTTTGTTACCCCGCAGCTCTGAGGCCAGCCCCTTCCCAAGCAAGGGGCTGAGCTTAAACTCCACATTGTGAAATAGTTCCTCCCTCTCTCCTGTCCCCCCTTGCTGGCCTCCCCTGGGCCCCAGAGCCTTTAGTAAAACAAACCCGCCAAAAGGCATTCTCTGCTCTGTTTGCACAGCACGAGTGGGCCCCTGAGTTGCCTGGCGCCCCTCATCTTCCACGAACACACTTCCCCTCCTTATTGGTATTCAGTCAATACTTTCCTTTCCTGACCCTTCTCTGCTTGGCCTCTGAAATCTGCCGACAGAAGGGCCTTTGTTGAAGGAGCAGAGGGGTGCAAACACCAGGGTTCCAGAGACGCCGTGTGGACTCCAAAGGGGAAATGAGTCGTTGCTCAGGAGGTCGGCGGGGGCACCCAGGATAGCGGTTCCTCTGAGCATCTCCGGAAGCAGACTCTCCTGAAGACAAACGTTTCGTGTCTTGTTACAGACCCAACACCATCTCTAGAGCTAACTCATTGATTTTTATTGTTCCAAATTTGATTCCAAAACGTGGGCCAGAATCTGGGGTCTGGTAAATATTTTGTTACACAATTCGCTGGAAGCACTTAGCTATAAAGCATGGCTTCCAACACTGAGGTTCAGGCAAGGGGCCTCTCAGGCTCCCACCATCTGCCAATTCCATGCGTCTGCAAGCAAACGCCATTAGAACCAGGCCTCTCCCCTGCTCACGAGTCCTTCATGTGTCCCTGGTTAGGCTGCTCTGCATCTAAAAGCACCCCAAGGCCTTCACAGCCAGGCGCCCCAGAGTCTCAGGCGTGCTGTCCTATCCTGGCAGGCGTGGATTCAGCCCCTTCTGGAACTCTCAGGGAATGAGGCGACAGGCCGAGCAGCCCACCCCTTGGCAGACCACTCTTTAGGAAGGCTGCCTGATACAGAACAAAACCCACGTCTTCATCCTAGGTGTCCACTTCTGAAAGTCATGCTTCTGGAACAAATCGGTCCCTTGTCCTCATGACCATCTGTCCTGTAGATTTTTAAATGATTGTCAGGGTTCATCTATATTTGTTTTCATCATACCAAACAGCCTCGGTCCCTTGACTCTATCTCATATGAAACAGTTTCCAGATGACCCTTGATGTCAGCCCCCCTCCTCCAGAATATATCTCGTTTTCTCCCTGCAGCCTCCCACAATGAAACACAAATAAATAAATAAATACACAATTTTACACAAGAAAATCCAAATCTTAGTTACAAACACTGTTCTCTGGATGCGCTCAAATCAGCATAGATTAAAACAGGCCTATCTCCTCCCCTGAAGAGGATGTTTTGCCTCTATTAGTTCAACCTAAGACCGCTTTCACTCTTGTAGCCACCTTACCGCACTCCTGACTGATGTTCAGCTTGAAATCACAGCCCCTTTTCATAACAAGGGCTGCTAAGTCAGGTCCCCTCACCACCCCTCTTCAATGCTTTAACAGTCATCTTCATATTTGTCAGCATTTCATTTCACCTCATTGATTCCCACCTCGTTCATGGAGCTCTTTCTCAGTCTTACTTCCATCATCTTGGGTATAATGGCCATCCCTTGCAGCTCTGAGTCACTTGTGAATCTGTTGAGCATCCTTTTAGTATGTTCACCCAATCCACTAATAAGAATGATAGAGCAGGGTCCAGAGATACTAATGACTTGTCTAAGGTTGTAGAGCCAGATAAGGATGGGACAGAGCCAGGTCTAGAACACAAGCCTCCTGGCTCCCAGTTCAGTGCTCATTTCTATCACACTCTGCCAAAGTCCCTAGCTGAGACCCCTCAGACAGCTCTCACCCTGGCTATCTACCAGGCCTATATCCTTACTGGTCCATCCTGATTATAGACAGGAAAGTCTGGTAAAGCTGGGTTCCTTGAAAGAAGATGGGAAACTGTCCCCTGGCTGAAGGATCCTACTTAGTCAAACCATGCAGCTTCCTGCAGGGAGCCTCTGGAATAGACTCCCCTCTCCTCCACCAACAAACCTGAAAAGGCAAGGGGCTCTCAGGGAACTCCTTCACAAAGATGCCCATAAATGAAACAGAACAAGGGAGACCACAGAGCTCCTGGGGATCATTCTGAACTTTGGAAAGAATCTGCACAATGACAGTCACTTACAGAAAGCTTCAGCCCTCTTACAGACAATTCTCATTGATCTGTCCTAGGAACATGACTGTTCCCTTGAAAAATCTGCCAAAGATAATGGCCAATTAAAGAGCTGACCCTTGGCTCGCATTCTTGCTCTGAGTATAACTCTAGAGAGCACAGAAAGATCACTGGGCAAGCATGCCAGGAAAACAAGCCAAGGTGAGCACAAGGATTCCTAATGATTCACCAAGACTAGCTGTTTGTGAGATAGAGCACTCCCCTTCACCAATGTGTTTAAGTAAAGGCTGGAGTAGATTACTTTTATCCTACCTGGATCCAAAGATCAAAGCTCCCATTCCCTCTCTTCTATTGTGACAGGTTCCTTGTGATTCCAAGTAAAAAGCCATCACTGGGCCCAAATAGCCAAAACAATTTGGAAAAAGAAGAGCAAAGTTGGAGGACTCACATGCCTTGATTTCAAAACATATTTAAAAGATACAGTAACCACTTCCAGTGACCAAGAGTCCAGTGAGTACACTGGAGTCCACTGATCAAAACACCACCCTTTCACTGCAGGGGATGTGGGTTCGATCCCTAGTTGGGGAACTAGGATCCCACATGCCACAAGGCACAGTCAAAAAATAGAAGAAAAAAAAAGATACAGTAATCAAAAGAGTGTGGTACTAAGATAAAGACAGACAAAAGGACCAATAGAATAGAACAGAAAGGTCAAGAATAAACCCTTATTTATGCGGTCAAATGATCTTTGACAAAGGTGCCAAGACCATCCAATGTTATTAATAAAAGGACAGTCTCTTCAACAACTGAGGTCCAGAACACAGGATATCCACATGCAAAAGAATGATATTGAACCCTCATCTCACACCATATTTTAAAATTAGCTCAAAATAGATCAAAGACCTAACATAAGACTCAAAACTATAAAAGTCCTGGAAGAAAACATATGGAGAAAGCTTCATGAAATTGGGCTTGGCAGTGATTTCTTGGGTATGACATAGGCAAGAAAAGCAAAAATAGAAAAATGGGACTACACCAAACTTTTAAACTTCTGAGCATCAGAAGACACATCAGGGGCTGCCCTGGTGGTCCAGTGGTTAAGACGGCACACTTCCCCTGCAGGGGCATGGGTTTGATCCCTGACTGGGGAACTGAGATCCCTAGCATGCCAGACTAAGGCAGCAAAAAGAAAAGACAGTCAATAGAATGAAAAGACAAACTGTGGAATGGGAGAAAATATTCAAAATAATATATCTGATAAAGAGTTAATACTTAGCATGTTTAAAGAACTGCTACAACTCAATAACAGCAACAACCCCCCCCAAAAAGCAAAAAAAACCTAATTTAAAAATGGACAAAAGAAATTGCCCAAAAGCTTTGGGCATTTTTCCAAAGATGATATATAAATGGCCAAAAAGCATATGAAAAGATGCCTGACATCGCTAATCATCAGAAAATGCAATCAAAATCACAGTGACATGTCACCTCACACCCATTAGGATGGCTGTCATCCAAAACAACAGAGAACAGCAAGAGCTGGTGAAATGGTGCAACCACTGTGGAAAAGGGTATGCTGATTCCTCAAAAATTTAAAACTAGAACTACTATATGACCCAACAAGCCCACTTCTGGTCATATAGTCTAAAGAACCAAAAGCAGGCTCTTAAGGAGACATTTGCACACCCATATTCATAGCAGCACTATTCACAATAGCCAAGAGGTAGAAGCAACCCAAATGTCTTTCAATGTCTGAGTGTATAAGCAGAACTGTAGTGCATATACATATGATGGCATATTATTCAATCTTAAAAAGGAAAGAAATTCTTTCCCATGCGATAACATAGATAAATCTTGAGGACATTATGCTAAGTGAACTAAGTCAGTCACAAAAAGACAAATACTGTATGATTTCACTTACAAGGCATCTAGTGGTCAAATTCATAGAAACAGAAAGTGGAACAGCAGTTACCAGGAATTGAGGGTAGGGGACCCAGATAATCACGATGGTGTGATCACTCACCTAGAGCCAGACATCCTGGAATGTGAAGACAAGTGGGCCTTAGGAAGCATCTCTGAACAAAGCTAGTGGAGGTGATGGAATTCCAGTTGAGCTATTTCAAATCCTGAAAGATGATGCTATAAAAGTGCTGCACTCAATATGCCAGCAAATTTGGAAAACTCAACAGTGGCCACAGGACTGGAAAAGGTCAGTTTTCATGCCAATCCCAATGAAAGGCAATGCCAAAGAATGCTCAAACTACCACACAATTGCACTCATCTCACATGCTAGTAAAGTAATGCTCAAAATTCTCCAAGCTAGGCTTCAGCAGTACATGAACTGTGAACTTCCAGATGTTCAAGTTGGTTTTAGAAAAGGCAGAGGAACCAGAGATCAAATTGCCAACACCTGCTGGATCATGGAAAAAGCAAGAGAGTTCCAGAAAAACATTTATTTCTGCTTAATCGACTATGCCAAAGCCTTTGACTGTGTGGATCACAAGAAACTGGAAAATTCTGAAAGAGATGGGAATACCAGATCACCTGACCTGCCTCTTGAGAAACCTGTATGCAGGTCAGGAAGCAACATTTAGAACTGGACATGGAACAACAGACTGGTTCCAAATAGGAAAAGGAGTATGTCATGAATGTATATTGTCACCCTGCTTATTTAACTTATATGCAGAGTATATCATGAGAAATGCTGGACTGGAAGAAGCACACGCTGGAATCAAGATTGCTGGGAGAAATATCAATCACCTCAGATATGCAGATGACACCACCCTTATGGCAGAAAGTGAAGAGGAACTAAAAAGCCTCTTGAGGAAAGTGAAAGAGGAGAGTGAAAAAGTTGGCTTAAAGCTCAACATTCAGAAAACGAAGATCATGGCATCCGGTCCCATCACTTCATGGCAAATAGATGGGGAAACAGTGTCAGACTTTATTTTTCTGGACTCCAAAATCACTGCAGATGGTGACTGCAGCCATGAAATTAAAAGGCGCTTACTCCTTGGAAGGAAAGTTATGACCAACCTAGACAACATATTAAAAAGCAGAGACATTACTTTGCCAACAAAGGTCCATCTAGTCAAGGCTATGGTTTTTCCAGTGGTCATGTATGGATGTGAGAGTTGGACTATAAAGAAAGCTGAGCGCAGAAGAATTGATGTTTTTGAACTGTGGTGTTGGAGAAGACTCTTGAGAGCCCCTTGGACTGCAAGGAGATCCAACCAGTCCATCCTAAAGGATATCAGTCCTGGGTGTTCATTGGAAGGACTGATGTTGAAGCTGAAACTCCAATACTTTGGCCACCTGATGTGAAGAATAACTCATTTGAAAAGACCCTGATGCTGGGAAAGCTTGAAGGTGGGAGGAGAAGGGGACAACAGAGGATGAGATGGTTGGATGGCATCACCGACTCGATGGACATGAGTTTGAGTCAACTCTGGGAGTTGGTGATGGACAGGGAGGTCTGGTGTGCTGCGGTCCATGGGGTTGCAAAGAGTCAGACACAATTGAGGAACTGAAGTGAAATAAGCCAGTCACAATGGCAAATACTGTATGATTCCACTTCAGTTCAGTCCCTCAGTCGTGTCCGACTCTTTGTGACCCCATGGACCGCAGCATGCCAGGCCTCCCTGTCCATCACCAACTCCCAGAGTTTACTCAAACTCATGTCCATTGAGTCAGTGATGCCATCCAACCTTCTCATCCTCTGTCGTCCCCTTCTCCTCCCGCCTTCAATCATTCCCAGCCTCAGGGTCTTTTCAAATGAGTCAGTTCTTCGCATCAGCTGGCCAAAGTATTGGAGTTTCAGCTTCAGCATCAGTCCTTCCAATGAATATTCATGACTGATCTCCTTTAGAATGGACTGGTTGGATCTCCTTGCTGTCCAAGCAACTCTCAGGAGTCTTCTCCAATACCACAGTTCAAAACCATCAATTTTTCAGTGCTCAGCTTTCTTTATAGTCCGACTCTCACATCCATACATGACAACTGGAAAAACCAAAGCTTTGACTAGATGGACCTTTGTTGGCAAAGTAATATCTTCACTTACATGAGGCAAATTAGAATAGGCAATTCAAAGAGACAGACGGTAGACTAGAGGTTACCAGGCCTAGGGGGAGAGGGAGAAAAGAGGAGCTACTATTTAATAGGTACAGAGTTTCTCTTGGGGATGGTGAGAACTTTTGGGGATAGATAGTGGTGATAGTTACCCAGCATTGTGAATGTAGTTAGTGTCACTAAATTATGCACTTGCAAGTGGTTAAAATGGTAGCTACTGTATGTGTGCACGTGTGTGCTCAGTCTTGTCCAATTCTCTGCAACCCTGTGGACTATAGCCTGCCAGGCTCCTCTGCCCATGGGATTTCCTAAGCAAGAATACTGGAGTGGATTGCCATTTCCTTCTCCAGGGGATCTTCCTCACCCAGGGATTGAACCTGAGTCTCTTACGTCTGGTGTGTTAACAGGCAGATTCTTTACCACTGGCACCACCTGGGAAGTACCAAAATGGTAAGTATTAAGTTGTATATATTTTACTGCAAAAAAAAAAAATGTTATAAAGGGAAAAAAGAGGGCATTAAGAGGCAACACTCGGTTTTGCCTGGGGAGGGAAGAACTGTGACAGGGAGGTAGCATTTCAGAAAAACTAAGGGAAAAATGTGGGCTCATCTGTCCCTCATGCTCAGGTGCAGACAGTAGAGGAGAGGAGAATCCTCTATGGTCCTCTGGCTATCACTCATTCCAGACTCCTCCTTCTAAAAGACACAGCCCACCCACAACCTCCTCCCAGGCGGACATCCACAAAACACTCTACAATTGCGGGGCCCCTGCTAGGGGGGCAACTGCACCCCCTCCACCCACCTATGTCTGCCACACCCTTCAATACCTGACTTTAAACCTACTTCTCCAAAAGACTCCTGAGTGATCTCTCTCTTCTTTCTGTTTCTCTATTTTCTAAAATTTTCTATTACGAAAGGCAGTACAGCATGGTGGGTAACAACTAGCTATGTGACCAATTTACTTAACTCAACCATGCCTCAATTCTCAACTGTAAAATGGGGATAATCATTGCTTAGGACTGCAACAATTAAAAAGAGAAAATGCCCAGAAATTATTTGGCACATAAGTGCTTAACCAATGGTATTCAACTCCCTTTAAAAGAAGATTGGAATGATGGCTCAAGCATTTTAAAATGCCTGTTTAACTGGAAAAAAAAATAAATCTCTTCTCTCTTATCTTTCTTTGCTTTTCTCTATTTTCCAAATGATCAATATCACAGCAGAATTATTTATATAATGTTTGAGATGGTTTTTTAAAAATCCCCACACCCCTAGAAGTTATTCACAATTGCCCCCTCCTGTGTGCACTCCCCTCTGTTCTGAATCTTCTCGATGCTTATGAATTGTTTATTCCTTACCGATTTTATCAAGCTGTAGGAGAGAACTGACTGCTTTTCATTCCTTTGAGCCCCTCTAAAAGGTCCCCAGCAGGACATAATCCCTAAGGATGACCTATCCACAGCTCTTGCCTCCAGCTCTGCCCCAGGCCCTGGGTTCCCTGACTACCCTTATTTGTGAAGGCTCACAAAAGTATGGCTGTGAGGCAGTTGGGGGTAGAGGGGGGTGGGGCAGTGAGGGGGGCCAAGGCCGAGGCTGTGCTAAGGACATCCTTCCATGCTGGGCCATGTCAGCCACTCTGGCGTGCTGGTTGCCAATCTCGTGCTGGCTGCCCTCTTCGATAGAGGCTCTGGGGCCGGCCCAGTGGGACGTGTGCATTTTCACTTGAGCCTTGACAGCAGGCAGAGATTTAATGATTGGAAAGCACTTTGAGAGCCCAGAGTGCTCCATAATTGTCAACTCATAATCCCCAAATCGCTCTCTGCATGGCAGCAAGAGGTGAAGCGTCTGCCCTTGGGAGGGTCTCTGTTCATGGGGCTCTCACTCTAGAACCAACCAGTGCAGAGGCAGACGGGCTCTGCCCAAAGAGCGGTCCCCACCTAAGACTCAGCAAGCATGCTGGGGAACAAGGCTTCTCAAAGTGTGGAGCAGACCAGACTTACCAACAATGCAGATCCTTGGGCCCTTCCACACCCGTTAACTTGGGGTCTTTGATGACAGTGCTGATTCCCACACTAATTTAAGTGCTGATGGTTTAGAGATAAGAATGTGGGTCTGGGATCAGGGGGACCTGTTTTCAAATCTCAGCTCTGTCTTTTACAATTATGGTTTTTTCAGGGTATATGCCCAGTAGTGGGTTGCTGGGTCATATGGTAGTTTTATTCCTAGTTTTTAAAGGAAACTGCATACTGTTCTCCATCACAGCTGCATCAATTTACATTCCCACCAACAGTGCAAGAGGTTTCCCTCTTCTCCACACAGTCTCCAGCATTTACTGTTTGTAGACTTTTTTAGATGGTATGAGGTGATATCTCATTGTATGTTAATGTTCATTGTAGCACTGTTTACAATAGCTAGGACATGGAAGCAACCCAGATGTCCACACACAGATGAATGAATAAAGCTGTGGTACATACAATGGAATATTACCCGGCCATAAAAAGGAACACATTTCAGTCAGTTCTAGTGAGGTGGATGAACCTAGAGCCTGTTATACAGAATGAAGTAAATCAGAAAGAGGAAAACAAAAATCATATATTAACATATATATATATATGGAACCTGGAAAAATGGTACTGATGAACCTATTTGTGGGGCAGGAGTGGGGACGCAGACCTAGAGAACAAACTTTGGATACAGCAGGGAAAGTAGAAGAGGGAGATGAATTGAGAGATAGCACTGAAACAGAAGCATTACCATATGTAAGACAGACAGCTATTGGGAAGCTGCTGTGTAACCCAGCGAGTTCAACTGAGGTGCTCTGTGACAGCTGGGAGGGGTAGGGAGTTGAAGGGAGGTGCAAGACGGAGGGGACGTATGTACACTTATGGCTGATTCACACTGTTGTAGGGAAGAAGCTGACACAACACTGTACAACAATTATCCTCCAATTAAAAATTTTTTTAAAAAATCTCAGCTCTCATCCTTACTGACTGTGGCCTCAGCAAGTTACCTGACACTAGACTCACAGATCTAGTTTTTTCCTAAAAATAAAACTTTGAAGAGTTTTGCAATCAGATCAGTTCAGCAACATCCTACATGTCCCCTACAAGTGGACTAAAGGGGCTGAAAGTAATTCCCAGAGAACCTTATTTGACCCAAAACTTCCCCAAACATTTTGAATGATCCAACAGATGTTGGCAATTTGATCTCTGGTTCCTCTGCCTTTTCTAAATCCAGCTTGGACATTTGGAAGTTCACGGTTTACATACGTTTGAAGCCTGGCTTGGAGAATTTTGAGCATTACTTTGCTAGTGTGTGAGACGAGTGCAATTGTGCGGTAGTTTGAGCATTCTTTGGCATTGCCTTTCTTTGGGATTGGAATGAAAACTGACCTTTTCCAGTCCTGTGGCCACTGCTGAGTTTTCCAAATTTGCTGGCATATTGGGTGCAGCACTTTCAACAAAGCTCCATCTAGTTAAAGCTATGGTTTTTCCAGTGGTCGTGTATGGACATGAGAGTTGGACTATAAAGAAAGCTGAGCACCGAAGAATTGATGCATTTGAACTGTAGTGTTGGAGAAGACTCTTGAGAGTCCCTTGGACTGCAAGGAGATCCAATCAGTCCATCCTAAAGGAAATCAGTCCTGAATATTCATTGGAAGGACTGATGTTGAAGCTGAAACTCCAATACTTTGGCCACCTGATGCAAAGAATAACTCATTTGAAAAGACCCTGATGCTGGGAAAGCTTGAAGGTGGGAGGAGAAGGGGACAACAGAGGATGAGATGGTTGGATGGCATCACTGACTCAATGGATATGAGTTTGAGTCAACTCTGGAAGTTGGTGATGGACAGGGAGGCCTGGCGTGGGGTCACAAAGAGTCGGACACGACTGAGCAACTGAACTGAACTTCCCCAAACCTTCCTACCTGTGCCAGAAACACCTCACTGACTTAACACCTCACAGACAAAGCTCATGAAATTCCTTTCTGGGAAAGGGAGAGTCTAGGGGTGAGGGATGGTGTGTTAAGGCAGCTCTGACAGGAGGGAGCCCTGTTCCTCATGCTCGGGGTCCAGGGCCGGTTCAGTCCCGCAGATCTGCTGCCTGGAGTGGGCGTGTCACCAAAGCGAGGTCACCTTCCTGCTTCGGGTAATTTCCCTCGGAGGCAAGACAGATCCATATTTAACAGTTCTTCATTTCAGCAGAGAATGCCCCCTGCCTCTGATAGGGGCTGGCGACCAGGGCGGGGAGGGAGGCTTTGTTCTTCTGACCAGTGCTGACAGTTTAATTAAACCCAGCTCGAGACAGGGTCAGCGGGGTCAGGCATTCTTCAACAGGGCTCCGGCAGGACATCACAGAGGCGCCTCGCCAGCCACCACTGGTAATGAGTTATCCTGGCCCTCACGGCGGGGATATAAATAAGGGGGAATAAATACCCTAGGCTGCCCTTAATCACCCACCCTTACTGCCTCCAGGCCCAGCAGAGACACAAAAGGTCAATCTTGTCAAGGCTAAAAAGAAGCCCAGAGGAGCTGGGTTTCCAGGAGCGGCCTCTGAATGAGGATGGGGATGAAACCGGCGAGAGGAGGGAAACCGGCAGGAGCAACTCCGCTCCAAATCCCAGACCTGGGAGTTCACAGGCAGTTGACACACACGGTGCTCCCCCAGCCGAAGTGGGTGAAGACTCAGTTTTGATGCTCTGAGAGAAAGTTATTGTCGTTTAGCGGCTCAGTCCTGTCCGACTCTTTGCAACCCCATGGACTGTAGCCCACCCAGCTCCTCTGTCTATGAGATTTCCCAGGCAGGAATACTGGAGGGGGTTGCCATCTCCTTCTCCAGGGGATCTTCCTGACCCAGGGATTGAACCTGAGTCTCCTGTATTGGCAGGCAGATCCTTTACTACTGAGACACCAGGGAAGCCCCATAAGAGAAGGAGGAAGGTTCAAATCTCTCTCTCTAACCCTAACCTTAACCCCTGCGTGCATTTGTGAAACAACATCTCAGCATATTCGCGTGGAGGCTGTCAGGCGAGGAAGCTGATCTTAAATCTAGTTAACCTGCCACCAGGGTAGACACAGGTCCAGCCAGTTAAGCATCTGCTCCCTCCACCCAACACTGACACATCAAACTGCTGTCAGGTCAGAGGATGCAGACTGCTTTCAAAGAGACTAGTGAGAAATCCTCACCTCTGGAGACACAGCGCCTACCCGCTCCCAGCTGTCTCACACAGCCGTCAAGTGTTCTCAGCACTGACAACAGTGCCTGGCCCATAAGAGGTCCTCTGTAAATGTTGGGTGAGTGGGTCAGGGGTGGATGGGCCAGAAGATGGAAGGTGAGAGGCCAGAAGTTGGATGTGGTGAGGGGAGGACAAGGGAGGGTGAGGAGGCATGGGGGGAATAGATGGGTGTGTGGTAGGTTATGGCTATGTTGGCAGATGGGTAAGTGCAGAGTGAATGGGTGGGTTTGGTGGGTAAGTGGGTGAAAGACTGGATGGGCAGGCAGATGGGTAGGTGAGTGGGAGGGTGTTAGATGTGGGGACCAGTGGAAAGAGATAGAGGATGGAGAGATGCTCGAATTGATGACGGGTTGGTAGATGGGTAAATGGGAGCACAGAGGAGAGGAAGGCTGGAAGGGTTGTGGTAGATGAAGATGAGAGGTGGGTGGGTTATCAGCAGGTGGATGGGTGGATGAGGAGGTGGGTGAGTAGGCAGGTGAGTATAGAAGGCAGTAGAGAGGGTGTAGGTGGGTAATGAGAAAGGATGAGCTTCAGCATCAGACAGAGCAGGGTTCAAATTTGACTCAACCCCTTGAACAAGTCATAAACCCTCTGAGTTTGCACTGCTTCATCAATAAAAGGGAAATTCACTGATTTTCTGAGCACCTACAGTGTTCTATGAGCTTACACCTGATATGAGAGGAAGTTACACCTTTCTTTAATCTCCACAACAGCCTGTGAGGCAGACATTATCTGGTAGAAGCACCTCAGGTTCAACGGGGTTCAAGGAAGTGCCCCAACATTATTTATCTAGTGTTGACTTTAATTCAGACAACAGAGGTTTTCCACTGCATACAAAAATGGGAAAATCTCCTATCATAAAAATAATGTACTCTGGGACTTCCCTGGGCATCCAGTGGCTAGGACTTGGTGCTCACGATGCAAGGGGCCAGATTCCACCCCTGGTCGGGGAACTGCCTCAACTAAAGGATCCTAAACACCGCAGCTAGGACCCAGTGCAGCCAAATAAATAAATAAACATTTTTTAAAATATATACTCTTTTTATTGAACACCTGGGAAATATAAAGAAGAAAAAAGTCACCCAGAGGTAACCCCTGTTGGCATTTTGTAGTCATTTTCCTGTGCACCCTTTGGAGTGATTTGTTTAGTGATCTTAGTCACTCAGCTTGCATCCTGGCCTCGGTATCACAAACATTCATCTGCATCACTCTACGCCTTTCATAAAGGCCATTTCTGACAAGGATATAAATATTCCACCAAGTCGATATACCAAAGTTTACTTAATCATTTCCCCAAGGTTGGACATTTTGGTTGTTATATTGTTTCCAGTGTTCTACATTTCAACATTCTAAATTATGCTGCAGTGAACATGTCTGTAATCATATTTTATTGACCTTAGGGTCAATCCCCAAACACTAGATTTCTACAGCAAGGTTTAAGCCCATTTTCAGAGATTTCATGGTCCCTTCAAGGCCTGGTGTCTATTTCCAACCCAATTACCAAACTGCTCTTGGTCCAAACCAATCATCTCTCTGGTCCTGAACGTGGAAAGAAATGGGCTGACTAACCCACCAACTGGAGAAATGTTAGTGAGGAATAACCAGCCACAGGATTTTAACTGCTGGAAGCTTCACAGACAAAATCCGTTGTAATGTGGGCCACATACCACTTTGTGACATCACCTTACCCTGCACACCTGGTCTCTCGTTTTCATGCTGAAATAGCATAATGACCCCTAAAAAAAAAAAAAAATCCGTGACTTGTTCCAGTTGAAAAGGATTAGTAACGGATCCCTCAAAGGAGAAGAAACATCACCAGATGAGAGACCAGAAGCATCAAGCCCTGCCTCCCCTCTTACCCTCCCCCTAAGGGGGGCCCAGAGTGTGACTTCGCCAGACAGTCCCACTGCCCCCAACTCATCCCCTTGGCCCAGGGGTGAATGCCTGACTGAAGATGGGCCAATCGGATTCTTTCCCTAGAAATCTGGGCTGGGACCACTGACACAAGGGGATCTGAGCTCCAAGGTCACAGGAAGTAGGAGAGGAGTGAACATGGTGGTCAACCAAAGTCACAGTGGAACTGAGATGTTGCTGGTAAACTGAGGACACTGGTCTGCAGGGAGAAGTGGGACAATAAAGTAGACAGACGGTCAGAAAGAACTAGAAATACCCCTCACACCTCTGGTCCCCACTGTGTCTCACTTCCTGTCAACAGGAGCCCATGAGTCTGCTGCTGATGCCCTTACAATAATACCCCAGCCCACCCTACCCCACCCTACCAGCCTGCAGGTCCTGTTTCTGGAAGCAGGCATCCCCAAGTGCTCCTCAGCCAGACCACTGGGAGAGTAAACAGAGATGTTTGGAATGCCAGATGCTCAAGTCAGTGGATTGGGGATGAGAAGGATAGAAAAGAACATTAGCAAGTAAGTCTTTAGGCACTTGCTCCTGTATCCTTCCCTATAACCATCACCAAGGGAAAAAATACAGGGTCCAGACACCAGGGACAAACATCCAGATCAATAAAAAGTCTTATTGAATCATTTCCTCTCAGCATGTACCCTTTTTGAGATGACCTGAGCTGGAGAGGCATCAGGAAGTACTGTCCCTGGTCATGAGTTCAAGCTCTAGGCTGATCTACATAGAGAGTGCTGCACAGCAGTCCTCCCCAAAGACCCATCGGCCTGCACACCTGTGCTGACAGGTGGGCTTAAGAAGTATCAAGAGGAAACAAAATTACAGTCTACAAACTGGGAGAAAATATTTGCAGATGATGCTACTGAGATTAATTTCCAAGGTGTACAAACAGTTCATCCAGCTTAATTTAATATAAAAAAAAGTCCAATCAAAAAATGAGCAGAAGCCCTAAACAGACTTTTTTCCAAAGAAGATATCCAGATGGCCAACAGGCACATGAAAAGATGTTCAATATTGCTAATTATCAGAGAAATGCAAATCAAAACTACTGTGGGGTATCACTTCACACAGTTAGAATGGCCGTCATTAAAGAGTCTATAAATAATAAATGCTGGAGAGGACGTGTCCCTACCCTGTTGGTGGGAATGTAAATTGGTATGGTCACTATGAAGAAGAGTATGGAGGTTCCTTTAAAAAAAAATACTAAAAATAGTGTTACCATATGATCCAGAGCAAACTCTAATTCAAAAAGATACATGTACCCCAATGTTCATAGCAGCAGTATATACAGTAGCCAAGACATGGAAGCAACCTAAAATGCCCATCAGTAGATGAATGGATAAAGACGTGCATATAGTTAGCTAGTGTTAGTCGCTTGGTCTGACTCTCTGTGACCCCATGGACTGTACCCTGCCAGGCTTCTCTGTCCATGGGACTTTTTAAGCAAGAACACTGGAGTGGGTTGCTATTTCCTTCTCCAGGGAATCTTCTGACCCAGGGGTAGAACTCAGGTGTCCTGCATTGCAGGCAGATGCTTTACCATCTGAGCCACCAGGATATACAACAGAATACTACTCACTTATTAAAAAAGAAATGAAATAATGCCTTTTGCAGCAACATGGATGGACCTAGAGATTATCATATTAGGTGAAGCAAGTCAGAAAGAGAAAGACAAACATGCTATGATATCATTTATATGTGAAATCCAAAGAAAATTATATAAATGAACTTATTTACAAAGCAGGATCACAGACACAGAAAACAAGCTTATGGTTAATTACTTAAGAGGATAGCAGGGGGCAGGAGGAGATATAAATTAGGAGTTTAGAATTAACATATACACACTATTATATAAAAACAAACAACAAGGACCTTCTATATTAAATATCCTATGATAAACCATTATGAAAAAGAATGTGTGTATATATATATATATATATGGGTATAACTGAATCACTTGGCTATACAGTAGAAAGTAACATTGTAAATTGACTATACTTCAATTTTTCGATGGTTAAAAAAAAAGAGGAGAGCTAGAGAAAACAGTCTCCCTTCATCCAGGCCAGCTATGCTCTGCATAAGGACTGGCTTAGTTAGGGACTAGATAGATAGATAGATAGATAGACCAACATGCACAGCATCCACACACACAGTAGAATATAACTCAGCCATGAGAAAGAAGGAAATCCTTCCATCTGTGACAGCATGGGGGGACCCCAAGGGATTATGCTAAGTGAAATAAGCCAAAGACAAACACTGCATGGTATCACTTACGTGTGTGCCTGTAAGTTGCTCAGTGTCTGACTCCTTGCAACCCCACAGACTGTAGCCCACCAGGCTTCTATGTTCATGGGATTTCCCAGGCAGTGGGGTGCCACTTCCTTCTCCAGGGGATCTGAACCTGAAGAAGGATTGAACCTGGGTCTCCTAGGCAGATTCTCTGCCATCTGAGCCACCAGGGAAGCCTGCTATCACTTACATGAGGAATCTAAAAAAGTCAAATTCACAGAAGCAAAGTAGAAAAGTGGTTGCCAGAGGCTGTGGGATGGACAAATAGAGAGAGGTTGGTAACAGAGTACAATCTAATGTATGACATGATGACTATTGTTGATAACACAGTCCTAACATAATTGGAATTTACTGAAAAAGTAAAACTTGAATGCCTTCAATAAAAAGATAAATATGTGAGATAATGGATATGTTAAAGAATTAGATGGAAGCAGGGGACCCTTTATCATGCATATGTATATCAAATTTTCACAGTACACACTTTAAGTAATTTCAAGTTTGTTAATTATACCTTAGCAAAGCTGAAATTTAAAAATAAATTTAAAAGTTTTTAAAAATAAAATAAATGATAGAGGATCAAAGCAGTGTCCAGAACTTAACAGCAACAAGGGCCTTGCTCCAGATCCTAGATGGTGAAGGGCATCCATGTGACCGAAGGGAAGAAAGTCAAAGCAGGTGAATAATGCTGGGAGAGTAGGGGCCAATGTGCAAAGGGCTAAGAGGGCTTAAGAGAAGGGGAAAGAAAAGCACAGAAGGAGACCAGGAGAAAAGATGTTCAGGATGAATTTTTGCAGAGAGTTAACAGAAGCAGAAGATATTAAGAAGAGGTGGCAAGAATACACAGAAGAACTGTACAAAAAAGAGCTTCATGACCCAGATAATCACGATGGTGTCATCACTCACCTAGAGTCAGACATCTTGGAATGTGAAGTCAAGTGGGCCTTAGAAAGCATTACTATGAACAAAGCTAGTGGAGGTGATGGAATTCCAGTTGAGCTATTTCAAATCCTGAAAGATGATGCTATAAAAGTGCTGCACTCACTATGCCAGCAAATTTGGAAAACTCAGCAGTGGCCACAGGACTGGAAAATGTCAGTTTTCATTCCAATCCCAATGAAAGGCAATGCCAAAGAATGCTCAAACTACCACACAATTGCACTCATCTCACACACTAGTAAAGTAATGCTCAAAATTCTCCAAGCCAGGCGTCGGCAATATGTGAACCGTGAACTTCCAAATGTTCAAGCTGGTTTTAGAAAAGGCAGAGGAACCAGAGATCAAATTGCCAACATCCACTGGATCACTGAAAAAGCAAGAGAGTTCCAGGAAAACATCTATTTCTGCTTTATTGACTATGCCAAAGCCTTTGACTGTGTGGATCACAAGAAACTGTGGAAAATTCTGAAAGAGATGGAAATACCAGACCACCTGACCTGCCTCTTGAGAAATCTGTATGCAGGTCAGGAAGCAACAGTTAGAACTGGACATGGAACAACAGACTGGTTCCAAATAGGAAAAGGAGTACGTCAAGGCTGTAGATTGTCACCCGCTTATCTAACTTATATGCAGAGTACATCATGAGAAATGCTGGACTGGAAGAAGCACACGCTGGAATCAAGATTGCCAGGAGAAATATCAATCACCTCAGATATGCAGATGACACCACCCTTATGGCAGAAAGTGAAGAGGAACTACAAAGCCTCTTGAGGAAAGTGAAAGAGGAGAGTGAAAAAGTTAGCTTAAAGCTCAACATTCATAAAACTAAGATCATGGCATCTGGTCCCATCACTTCATGGCAAATAGATGGGGAAACAGTGGAAACAGTGTCAGACTTTATTTTGGGGGGCTCCAAAATCACTGCAGATGGTGATTGCAGCCATGAAATTAAAAGACACTTACTCCTTGGAAGGAAAGTTATGACCAACCTAGACAGCATATTAAAAAGCAGAGACAGTACTTGCCAACAAAGGTCCGTCTAGTAAAGGCTATGGTTTTTCCAGTGGTCATGTATGGATGTGAGAATCGGACTGTGAAGAAAGCTGAGAGCCGAAGAATTGATGCTTTTGAACTGTGGTGTTGGAGAAGACTCTTGAGAGTCCCTTGGACTGCAAGGAGAACCAACCAGTCCATTCTAAAGGAGATCAGTCTTGGGTGTTCATTGGAAGGACTGATGTTGAAGCTGAAACTCCAATACTTTGGCCACCTGATGAGAAGACCTGACTCACTGGAAAAGACCCTGATGCTGGGAGGGATTGGGGGCAGGAGGAGAAGGGGACTACAGAGGATGAAATGGCTGGATGGCGTCACTGACTCGATGGACACGAGTTTGGATAAACTCTGGGAGTTGGTGATGGACAGAGAGGCCTGGCGTGCTGCAATTCATGGGGTCGCAAAGAGTCGGACACGACTGAGTGACTGAAATGAACTGAAAGTTGTGATAACTCCCGTAAGAAGCAGCTCGGAGAAAGGACAGAACAAGAGGAAACGAAAGCTGCTGGGGCTCGGTCAGGACAAGGCCAGCTGCCCACCAGGGACCAGTAGCAGCATGGACTTTGTGTGCAAGAGCTGGCCCCCAGGCTAAGGGGTTGCCTAGGCTGCTGGGAAGGATCTTGTGCCTTTAGCCATCAAGGAAAGAAAAGTCAAGCCACCCTGTATATGCCTGGCACCAAAGGGCCAGCCTAGCAGTTATAAGGGGGCTGACAGAGAAGGCCTAGCTCAAGCCCAAGGGTGGCAAAGGCCAGCAGAAGAGATCCTCACTGAGAGATCATCTCCATCTCTGTGGAGAGACCTCCAGGTCAGAAGAAGGACACAGGAAGTGACCAGAGAGATAGAACTGAAAGGGACAGTTTTGAAACTGGGGGACAGAACTGAAAGTTAGAGCTCTACCCTAAAACAAAACCTGGAAAGCAGGATCCATGAGAAATTCTGTGGCTGCCTCCAGACCATTGGGCTTACCAAGAAGTGGCAATCAGGACAGAGGTGGAAAGAACCAGCCATATTTAATAAGAGGAGAGAGATCAAGCTCCAGGCTCCCCAGGCACACCTCTCAGCACTCTGCAGCCCCATAGTGCCGACCCCCACCCAGCCCCCACCCCTTGTCTTACCCATTGCATCTCCAGACTTACCAATGGGGTCCTATAAGCTTCTTTAGGGAAGAACCGGCAGCCCAGTATCTCACACAGTGCTCTGCTGGGCATGCAGAAGGTCCAAACCAGTGGTTTTTCAGGTTTGTTAATGATAACTAAACCTCCCAATTCAAAATTAGAAAACCTGAAAACTCCTCAAAATTGAACAAAAGTACTGTACTTGATTGTTCTAGATACTTACAGAAAGCAAAGCTAGAAAAATCAAAAATTATTAACAACCGATTTAGGGCTCAAAGTTAAGAAAATGTTTCTAATATGCAGATGTGTCCAACAATGGAATTGGCTGCCCAAGGAGGTGATGAACTCCCCACTGGAAGTAGCCAAGCAAACATTAAAAGACTATACATACACTAAGAGGCTGCAGAAGAGATTCCTTAGGTAATCTCTAAGGTCCTGTCCAACCCAAGATCCCACAAAATGACATGTACAGAACAATTACAGACATATCTGGTAAATCATGAAGCCACGGAATTGGCCACTACAGTTTTAACTTGAAACAAGCACATTCACAACAAATAAAAGCATGACTTCGTGCCATGGTTAACAAGCTAGCAGACCTCGTTACTCTGAGTTGAAAATAGATCCAAGAAGGGCTTATTTGAATGAATAAACATTCCACCCAAGGCAAGTTATCAAAGGCAGCAAGAGACGGATGAGAAGGTCCTCCCTATAAAGTCTGGCATCACGACTGGCAAGCGTGCCCACCCCAAGAACATCACCACACCACACTGTCAGGGGCAGCACACAGAACTGGACAGACTACCAATTCTATCAAGTGCTTGCCATGGAGAAACGTCCCGAAAAGCACTGCAGAAAGATGGCCTTAGATCACCTGGATGATGCCTGCCAGGTGAGGAGTGTGGGGGCCACGGTCATGGGAATGTCCAGGCTCCACTGACCACACACTGCTCGCCCACCCCCAACAGGGCACGGGATAAGACCACAGAGAGAGCTCTCATCCATGGAGCGCCACTCACAGCCTCGACAGAGCCTGGTTATTCTGGAACAGCAGCTCTGGTAACGTGTGCAGCAGGTTCCGGTTGAGTCGTCTGAAAAAGAGAAGAGAGGAGACGTTGGAAGTGGCCAAGCTGTCCAGGAAACCCAAAAGACTTTTCAAAAAGCACGGGATTCAGCAGAGGGCCCAGCATTCAAATCCTAATGTGTCACTGTGTAACCCCAGGGAGTCACCTCCTCTGAGCCTCAGTTTCTTCATCTGTAAAGTGGGAAATCCACCATCCAACTCTGGGGAGGATAAGAATAGAACACCTGAAAGCCCCTCAGTGGAGGACCTGACATGTCCTGGACAGTCAGTAAAAAGAGCATCTTCCCTTCCATTATTCCCTCCATGCCCATCATTATCTTCACTTTAGATTTCCAAGTCCCTGTATAATGTATCTGGCACTGATTCAAATGCTACCTGTTTGTGAACTGGATACCTGACTACCCTTGAAATGTGAGATATACCCTAATGGGACAGAACTGACCACAGGGTTCTGATTCTTTATTGCTTTCATCCACATTTGGCTCAAGAATGATTCAACAGTTTTATTGCTTTAGGTATTTTTTTCAAATTGAAAATATCACTATAGATTTTTAAATTATTTATGAAAAATGCATGCTTAATATCTTTTAAAAGTCTCAAATAATAGAAGAGAAAGCATTAAGCCACCTGAATTTTTCTTACTCAACAATTTGCGGATGTCTTTCCGTGCCAGACAGGCTTCCCTGGTGGCTTAGACTGTAAAGAATCTGCCTGTGCAAGAATATGCAATGGAGAAAAGACAAGCTCTTTAACCAGTGGTGCTGGGAAAATTGGTCAACCACTTGTAAAAGAACGAAACTAGAACACTTTTTAACACCATACACAAAAATAAACTCAAAATGGATTAAAGATCTAAACGTAAGACTGGAAACTATAAAACTCCTAGAGGAAAACATAGGCAAAACCCTCTCTGACATAAATCACAGCAGGATCCTCTATGATCCACCTCCTAGAGTAATGGAAATAAAAGAAAAAAAAAGGGGGGGGACCTAATTAAACTTAAAAGCTTTTGCACAATGAGGGAAACTATAAGCAAGGTGAAAAGAGAGCCTTCAGAAAGGGAGAAAATAATAGCAAATGAAGCAACTGACAAGGAATTAATCTCAAAAATATACAAGCAGCTCCTGCAGCTCAATTCCAGAAAATAAATGACCCAATCAAAAAATGGGCCAAAGAACTAAATAAACATTTCTCCAAAGAAGACATACAGATGGCTAACAAACACATGAAAAGATGCTCAACATCACTCATTATCAGAGAAATGCAAATCAAAACCACAATGAGGTACCATTTCATACCAGTCAGAATGGCTGCAATCCGAAAGTCTACAAGCAATAAATGCTGGAGAGGGTATGGAGAAAAGGGAACCCTCCTACACTGTTGGTGGGAATGCAAACTAGTACAGCCACTATGGAGAACAGTGTGGAGATTCCTTTAAAAACTGGAAATAGAACTGCCTTATGACCCAGCAATCCCACTGCTGGGCATACACACCAAGGAAACCGGAATTGAAAGAGACACATGTATCCCAATGTTAATCGCAGCACTATTTACAATAGCCAGGACATGGAAGCAACCTAGATGTCCATCAGCAGATGAATGGATAAGAAAGCTGTGGTACATATACACAATGGAGTATTACTCAGCCGTTAAAAAGAATGCATTTGAATCAGTTCTAATAAAGTGGATGAAATTGAAGCCTATTATACAGAGTGAAGTAAGTCAGAAAGGAAAACACCAATACAGTATACTAACGCATATATATGGAGTTTAGAAAGATGGTAATGATAACCCTGTATGCGAGACAGCAAAAGAGACACAGATGTATACACGTCTTTTGGACTCCGTGGGAGAAGACGAGGGTGGGATAATTTGAGAGAATAGCACTGAAACAGGTATATTATCATATGTGAAAAAGATCGCCAGTCTAGGTTCAACGCATGAGACAGGGTGCTCAGGGCTGGTGCATTGGGATGATCCAGAGGGATGGGATGGGGAGGGAGGTGAGGGGGGTTCAGGATGGGGAACACATGTAAACCCACGGCTGATTCACGTCAGTGTATGGCAAAAACCACTACAATGCTGTAAAATAATTAGCCTTCAATTAAAATAAATAAATTAATTTTTAAAAAAGAATCTGCAAAATAGGAGACCCAGGTTCGATTCCTTGGTCGGGAAGATCCCTTGGAGAATGAAACGGCCACCCACTCAAGTATTCCTGGAGAATTCCATGGACAGAGGAGCCTGGCTGGCTATAGTCCATGGGGTCGCAGAGAGTTAGACACAACTGAGTGACTTAACACTTTCACACTTTCGCTTTCTTTTCCAGGCCAGACAATAGAGAATGACAAATCTATTTTTAATTATGTTACTTTTAGTATGTCCATCATTTCTAATTCTTCTATAGCTGGAAGATTATTTAGTACTATAGACATAGGCAGGAGTAAGAAGTTTGGTTCTGGAATGTGGCCTTATTCAGACTTGTGTGAGGAAGGCAGTGAAGTTTAACCTGACTCATCTTGACACCTTCGGTGACCAATTCTCTGAGACTGGAGTGCAGGATTCCTGCCCAACAGCAGGGGCTGTGGGAGGTGGGGGGGATGACACCTATAAAGTATGAACCTTCGGCACTCACGCTGTGTCCGTGGACCACCTGCAGGGGCATCACCTAGGAAGCTGGTGAGAGAGGCGTGTCCCAGGCTACCCCAGACCTGTTGATTCGGGCTCTGCATCTCAACCAGATCCCCAAGGGATCTGAGAGCACATCAGAGCTGAGAAACACTGGTGTCAAATGCAGCCCCCGTCCTCTAGTCTACTGTGTGTGGGCGCTCAGTCGTGTCTGCCTCTTTTCAACCCCACGGACTGTAGCCCACCAGGCTCCTCTGTCCATGGGATTTCCAGGCAAGGATACTGGAATGAGTTGACATTCCCTCTTCCAGGGGATCTTCCTGACCCAGGGATCAAGCCAGAGTCTCCTGCCTCTCCTGCACTGGCAGGTGGATTCTTTAGCACTGAGCCACCAGGGAGCCCCTAGTTTACCATCTATTTTGAATTTCCCACAACCATCTCCTTTAATAGCTCTGGAGGATGATAAACCAACTGGGCCAAAGCTTTCTTCTGCTGTGAGGGAGGAGGAAATATAATTTGACGAGCTCAGTCTCATTGGTCTGTGATTACCTCCTAGGAGGTCACCTTTCATCTGACGCGTGAGAAAGGTACCATTTTCCAACACAGGACAGTTAGAGTTATGATCTTAGACCAGCTGGAAGAAGTTTACTCTAAAGGGCAGGCTCCTAGGGAAACACATCATTGCCTTGGGGGGAATAAAGGACCACCAATGTAATCCTTAAAGCAACAGGAGTAGATATGAGATCGCTCCAATTTCCTTAAGCTCGTCCAACAAATTAATCCTATATTTACACTGCATGGTAATCACTGGGTTTTGTTTTGTTTTGTTTTCCCCCAAGACTTGCTCACTTTCCTGGCTTCAGTTTCTGAAAAACACTTAAAAGGAAAAGACATTCAACTGCTAAAGTGGAAAATCAAAGGATACCAAAGGAGGGACCTAGCATGCGGAGTGACCTGCAGAAAGCTAAGAAAAATGACAGTGTAGTAAGGCCCCAACCAGCCTCATTTTGTGCCAGGCACTGGGATAAATGCATTGTAGGCACCACCTTAGCATCGGAGGGGAGGCAGAAGGAAGGGTGACTTTCTCTCTTTTGAGTACAAAGCGTGCACGTAACCTCCCATCTCCTCCCTGAAATGACCCCGGAGAAGGTTTGACTATCGCCATCTCACCACGTGGCTGGGCTCTCAGGTTCTGAGAATGTGTTTGTAGGCCTGGCTGAGCTGTCTCTTTGATAGCTGAGGAAAGTGGGATGTGAATGACTCCCCCAAGTCACCACCGAGTGGGAGAAATGGGTTCTGAAGCCCACCTTTCCGTGGCCCCCACCCCACATTACACATGCTCCTCCCCCTCAGCCCACTCAGAGTGACTGAGTGCTCTGCCCCCTTCAACATCAAACAACCAAACCCAGTGACCCACCCATCCTCACGGCCAGCAGCACCACCCGCGTGTGCTTCTGCGCTCAAGTCTGTAACTACTTAAAAGAACCAATTGTGTCTGTTCCCAAACCTGCTTATGCCAGAGGTACTTATAATTATATAAATGAATGATGATTACATAGATAAATGAAACACTAGTGTGAAAAGAGAGTCATCTCTAGAAAAGCTGGTTGGCTGCCTTGGAAAGAATCACTGTAACGAAAGATGCTAATTAAAGAGTTGTTGGGTAAAAGACTGGGGGGGATGGCAGGAGGAGGTCATAAAAGAAATTCACAATTTTCCAACCAGATTGCTTCCAAGGGCCCTCTAAAAATCTCACTCTTCCTTAGAGAAACTAAAAAGTAAGACATTGGCAAAAAGTGAAAATAAAAAGGGAGCCAGGTCACTAAATGCACATTTATAAGTTTTCACATCAAATGGATAGTTTCCATGACTCCCTACTTTATCCAGCTTTTATGATTAACTGATCTACCACTGGTCTCCAACAAGTCAGAGGAGAGGGTGTGGGCCATCCATAGCCAGCGCTGGACTCCCCAGGGACAGAGCTGTCACACATCGCAGGAACAGCCCGCCCTGCAGCTGCTGGTGACTCACCCAGGAAAAAAGAATAGGAGAAGGAGAGAAGGGACAAAGGTCTCCAGCTACACGTCATGACTCGAAAAAGAGGCTCCTGCCCACCCTGGGGTGTCAGCCGCAGTGTGGCATGGGCCACCAGTCCTGCCTAGATTCCCGCCCACCTCTTCTCCCCCTGCAGGGCATGGCAGCCTCGGAGCCAGAGCTGAAATGGGTAAGGACCAAATCACCCCACACAGAAAGGCCATGAGCATGTCTTTTGCTTTGAGCCTTGGAAAGAAAATAAACCTGGGACGAAATATCTGTTGTAGCTCTGGGTTCCTTATGGCTCGGGTTTAGACCTGGATAAGAAAAAGTTCAGCTTGGTTTTTCTCCAGGCTACAGGAAAGCAATGAGACAATCACCTTCTTTCCATTTACTTAATACCTCATTTTCTTTGAAGTAAAAGAGGAAAGTGAGGTGTTAAATTACAGCCATTAAGAGCTCAGGCTTTGGCGGCAAAATGATCTGGATTCTAATCCCCTCTTCTGCATTTAATCACTTAATAATCATTTAATAAGGCAAGTGCCTTAACTTTTGTGCACCTCCGCTTCTCATCTGAATGACACCGCTGACCACAGTGTTGTTTTAAGGATTAAATGAGCTATTGGAGGACAAAGTATTTATCTTGGTGCCTGGCATAGAGTAAGGCAATCGATAAAAGCTATAATTATCATCATAAACTCATTGGGGGAAAAAAAATCCACAAAAAAGGAAAGCACAAAGAATAAAATTAAAGTTAGCTGTTATCCCACCACTCAAAGTAATGAGAGTTAACAATCTCAATCATTTTCTTCCTCTTGTATTCTGCACACATACAAGTTGATTTCATTTAAATAAAAGTCACTTCCTCCCTTTCCCACTTAACATTATATTAAGTGTGGACACATTCCTATGGCCTTAACAGTTCTTCAAAAATGTGATTTTATACCTTACATCTCCACCAGAATGGCTGTTTCCAACTTTTATTATATTTAAATAATGTGCAGTGAATACCCTGATATACCTATTTTTAGTCCTGTTTCTGATTATTTCCTTAAAATAAAATGGACTCTCTGATTCAAAAGGCACGAACTCTTGACACTTGCCGCCAAACCAAAGCAGAAAAATGAGGCCAGTGGCCAACTCCACCTCATCCATACCACATTCCTTTTTTTTTTTCTCATTATTGTCAATCTGAAATGCAAAAATTGATCAAGAACTATTTTCAAACTCAAAAGCCCCCAAAGGAACAAAGGATGCAAATCAGAGAATACCACCTTCAATTCTGTGCTGTGGCCCCAAGCACCCCAGACACTGCTCCTGGGGCGTCCCTGCAGTTGGTCCCCTGGGCACCAGTGCTTCCTTTAAAGCCACACAAATCAATGACTGGTTACGTCTGGGGTATAAGATTATAGGAAGGAAGTTTGCTTCCTCTATACTGTGTGGATGTTTTGCCATGATGTATTTTCAGGGAAAAACAGCAGAGATCGCTGTGTTTAGAACGTGGGGTGGGGACCTCTCCAGCCATCTTTACCATCATCTCACAGTGATGCTGCGACCCCTTCCACGCCGCTGCTGCCCCTAGCCCCCATCTGCAGGCAGAAGGCAGGCTGGGTGTGCAGCACTGGCTCCTCCCACCAGGCTCAACCTGCTGCAGTCCCCTCTGCCAGCCCCCACCACCTTCCTGAGCCAGCACCCATGGATACTCACAGCCGCTCCAGCTCCTTCATGTCATCAAAAGCCCCCCGTTCCACCACTCCAATCTGGTTCTCCATCAGCTGCCTGGGGAAGCAAAGAGACAAGGACAGCTCCAGGGCAGTGGACAAGGACTCCTAGAAATAGCTGGCACGAGGGAGTGAAATAGGAACAGTGCCAGAGACCGCACATTCCTGACCTCTGGCCTGAGTTAACACTTCTCCCCAGCTCCGCAAATTTCCAACACAGGCTCCTCAGCACACTCAGCAATTTGTGCTTCCAGCCCTGACCAGTACTGACCCTCTGAAGCTGTTAGCATGGCAGAAGGCCATGGGGAACCAGAGCATTAGGCCATTGCTCCAAAGGTAAGCTCAGGGAAGCCGGCGCCCAGACAGCAGGGGCTAGCTCTGCACTCCTGGTGTGTATGCCCTTCTCTGGCCCAGAGGGCACACATCCACAGGGCAGAGCAGGGGGAACCAACCAGCAGCAGGGGGAAGGGAACTTGTGCCAACTGGGCGCAGCCCACACATGCAGCAAACACACTCTGCAGTTGGCTGACGACACCCCCTCTGCCAGCGCCCCCACTCCGCCTGGCCACATCTGCTGCCAACTGAACCACCTGGCTCGGGGGAACTCTGCCCCTCCTCACCGCCAACGCGCCCTGAAACCCAGAGCATCTGGCTGACAGGGCAGCATTTTTCACCAGCAGATCACTTGGTGCACGGTAATTTCTGAGCTCATCGAGTATGTCTTTCTCCCATGTTTCCCCCCCCCCTCCCCTCAAGCAGGTGGCTTATGGGGTCCCACAAGGGCCTCAGATGAGGTTTGGGGCAGGGCAGGGGCAGCAGCTGCTACCAGACACTTCTCTTCCTCTGCTTTGTGTCCAAACACCTGGGCTGTTGAGGAGGTTACGCTGGAGGCTGGGGGCGGGGTGGAGGGGAGGGGTAACACCAAGATGGAAAGGGGGCTTCCCTAGACTCAGAGGAGGTTCCTGGAGCCTGGAAGGTGCCTGGGAAGGGGTCAGAGTCAGGGGTTCTGGAGAATCAGAAACCCTTTCCACAGTGATAGACAGCTATGATCCCAGAGAGGATCAACCGCAGGCTCACCAGCTCCTCCAAAGATCTTCGAAGCCACAAAGTCAGTCGCTCTGAAAGAGCTAGGGCCAGGACCCCTGCATCACCCTGGGAGTAGAGAATGAGGGACCCTAGGGCCATAATGAATTTCCTTGCCAGCCAGGTGGGATGTTGAAACTGGCTCAAAACAGAAACTGAGTTGAAGTAGAGAAAATAAAGAACCGCAGTTCTTCCCTGCACACCTGCGTTTGCAGGCTGAGACATTCCGAGCAGGAGAGGTAAAGAGATCCACCCCTTCCCCTCACTCCTCACCCCTGCCCAGCCTGACAAGGCAGGTGTCACGGATAACTCCTTTGCTGGCTGGTGGCCAAGCCCAACACAGCCATACCTGCCACCTCCAATGTCTGCCACTGCCAGCCACCTGAAGGGGTCGCCTCTGTCCTCAGCTGCCCCCCGTAACTTCCTCCTCAAATCAAGGGGTCTGTGGCCTCGCTGGGAAGTCTTTCTGGGGCACAAGTTCAAAAGAGCTGCGGAGACTGTTATAGACTGCATAGGGCCATTCTCCTCCCCAGAATTCACACACGGAAGTTCTTGGGGTTCTGTTTAGAGGTAAGGCCTTCAGGTACAGAATGAACGCTTAATGAGGTCCTAAGGGTGAGGGCCTAGTCTGCCAGAACTGGTGTCTTCATGAGAAGAAACACGGAGATGTCTGTGTGCACACACACAGGGAAGGCCACTTGAGGACATAGCAAGAAGGTGGCTAGGAGCAGAGGCCTCCCCAAACCAACCCCGACGGCATCCTGGCCTTAGACTTCTAAGCCCCTAGAACTGTGAGAAAATTAATTTCTCTTGTTTAACCATCCAGTCCGTGGCCTTCTGCTATGGCAGCTTGAGCAGACCTGGTCTTGCCTCACCCCAGCAGCCAGCCAATGGACAAGGCAGACCCATCTGCACAGGCCCTGCCAGGCAGTGTCCACTGGTGCCCGCTCCTCAGCCAGTTTTCTCAGCTATGTGTGAGGCCGCAGCCACTCTGGGTCAGGACTCGGCAGCACCTCGACCTCTTGCTCCCGTCACCCCAAGACTGACTACGCAGGGGCGGGGCCCCGCTGGCCTACAGCCCTTCAGTCCACAGCCAGGGCTCTACCGTGAGACCACCACGAGCGGGGAGGGCAGGAGAGAGGCTGCAAGGGGCGGCATCTCAGACTCACAGCACCCGCAGCTGCTTGAGTCCCGCGAAGTCGTTCTTGTGGATCCGAGTGATGTTGTTGCCATTGAGTTCCCTGGTGGAGGAGAGGAGAGAAGGGGATGGTGAGCTGCCCACGGTGGGCCTCAGGCCGGCGCTCAGCTCCAGGCTGCCTCTCCACGTGGCTCAAGTCAGTCATCTCACCAATGAGACTGCGTGCTTTCCTGCCAAGCTCCGGGACCCCAAGTCTATGTTGTCCTAGCAAGCTGGGGGGCTTCCCTGGTGGTCTAGTGGTTAGGAGTCTGCATTTCCACTGCTGGGGGCATGGGTTCAGTCCCCAGTCAGGGAACTAAGGTCCCGCATGCTGAGTAGGGCAGCCAAAAAATAAATAAATAAATAAATAAAATTTTAAAAATAAACTAAGACCTCTTTGCAGCAGGTGTTCAACCAATAGGAACACTCAGGGCCCAGGCTCACTACTGGGAGTGCTCCAGAACCCTAAAACATGCCTTTTGCCTTGAAATAGCTCAGTCTCACTGAAAAGACAAGACATTCACACAGGAAAGAACTTGGAAATTAGCTAGTTAGAGAGGCTCTTCAGGCAGAATCGCCACTGAGCCTCAGTTTCCTCGTCTGTAAACTGGGGATAATAACTGTTTACCTCACAGGATTAAAATAAGGCATAAACAAGTAAAGAGCGTGGCCCACACGTGGAAAGGGCTTCTTTGGGGGTACCACTACCATCACCTGGCAGGCCTGGCCCCCACGAGTCATCCATATTCAGAGCAGGAGACAGCAGAGAGGGCCCTGACACTAAAGGAGCTGAGCACGTGGGACTCAAGCTGAGGCCCCAAAGACAAGGCAGAGGCGCCGCAAGAGAGACGGAGCGAACATTCCAGGGAAGGCGAAATCCGGAATGGGCGGCTGTCAGGGGAGGAGACGCTGAAGGCTGGGAGCCCTGGGAAGCAGGATGGGGGGAAGGTGGGTCCCGATTGAAGCGGGCCTGAGAAAGCAGGCAGAGGACAGACAGGGAGCCAGCGTGGCTCCGGACAGGAGCTGCTTGAGACCAGTCCTGCAGAGGGGACAGGAGGACAAGGCCCAGGCAGGGGCCCCGATCCCAGGACTACAGCGTCTCCTCCCCTCACACCGTCCTGGCCTCCAGCTCTTCCTCCCTCCCAAGGCCATGCTCCTCCCTCGGCCCCTCAATCACACCCTGGGCACCCTGGACATGGACCCCACCTCAGGGGCCGGCTGGCCTCACCTCCTTCTCCCTTTCACCCAGCCTCCCAGGAAAGCTCACTCAGCCTCTGCAGGCCATTCCTCTTCACGGGAACCCGGTCCAGCACCGGAAAGGAAGGCCACTCCAGGGGTCAGGCACTCCACTCCTAAGAGACTTCGTCCACGAAGCCACACACAGCAGACTCTCACTCAGGCCCAGCCCCAAACCCAGCTGTCACTTTCACACCTAACCTGTCTTCCTGTGTAGCTCCGTGCTCCCAGTCACACGACCTCCTCCTCCTTCTCACCATCATCATGGTCCCTGACACACTTAACAACCCAAGAGCACCCATCCCGACACACGTGCACGCATGTGGGCACAAACACACACACACACACACACACACACACACACAGAGTTACCTGCAGCTCAGTCTCCTCATTTACCAACTTTGGTCAAAGGTTCCAGCTGTAGCCACTGTCCCAACCAGAGTCCAAGCTACTTTGGAAAACACCAAGTTCCCTTTCCTAAAAGTGTTTTGGAAGTGTGATGTTCTAGAGTTGCTTCCACCAAAAAGAAGGTGATATTGGTTTCCACACACTTCAGGAGCTGGGCTTTGTGCGCACCCTCACAAGACGCTGGAAGGCAGTCACTGTGTCTTACAGATGAGAAGAGAGAGTCTCAGGTGCGGTACCTTCTCGAGGTCACACCTGGTGATGGAAGAGCAGGGATCCTCACCCGTGGTCATCGGACCCTGGAGCCCGGGCTTCTTCCTCCCACCAGGCCAGGGTCTCTCCCTAGGTTGACAAGCCAGTAATTCATTCAACCCATCGCTGCCTCTGCCCTTCCCCTGAGCCTGGCTCCTGATCCTTCAGAGAAGCTGGAAAAACTCGTTCCCTGCTCCTTACCTCTTTTCTAACAGGATCTCTCTGAGGGGCTGGAGGCCTGTCCAAGGTACCCTTCTCGCTCTAAATGCTAGGGATGCCTTCTCCACTCGAGCCGAGTTCTTTTGAAAGTAAAAGACTCTTTTTGTTGAACTAAGCACTCTCCCCTGAAACAGCCACCTCTGAGCCTCTCTTTGCTGCTCCTTCTGTAACATGACTCTGCTTCAAACAATGAGAATGTCTTCTTGAAGCCCTGGAACCTGGTCCCCTCCTTTAAGCTGGGGGAACTGTTGAAACTTTCATCCCTGAACCCCAAACCTCAAGGTTTTTGATTGTAAAGTTATGTTAGCTTTGATTATAAGCACAAAAATATGAAATTTAAGTGGAGGGCGACAGAGCAGCACGTCGTTAAGTTTCAGTGCCTCTGTGAAACTGAATGCCCTGCAGCCACTGAAAATGGCAGAGATTCCTTTGCGTTGACCAGGGAAGTCCCCTTGATGCGGCACTTGGGAAAAGGGCTTCAATACAGCTTGCACGCCCTGAGCCCCCTTATGTAAAAACTCACAGGCTATAAGTAGAGGTCGATATGAGAGAATGAGTTTGCTGGGGGCGATTTGCCACATTCCTTTTTTCTACATTGTTTGAATTTTTAAGAGATCTATATTTTTTTAAGCTAACAAAATAGGCAAGTTATGGCACTGAAAAATAAGAGCAATATGTGTACTTTATTGAATTTTTTCAATTTCCTGAAGAATAAAGAAAAAATTCAAATCATACATAAGCTCATCAGCCAGAAAGAACCCCCTGTTAATATTCTGGAATATTTTCTCTCAAGCCTTTGGATATAAGTTTTATATTGTGGAGATAATTTGATAAATATTTTTTTGAAGACTTGCTATTCACAAAGCATTTTGCAAGGTTCTAAAGATACAACAGTGAGTGAGACGTAAATGGTATACACATCTTCTACAATGTCATTCCCTGCTCAATCTCCACTTATGATTTTGATTGAAATGAAGGATCCCCTTCATTGGATATATCAAGTAAAGTACTTGTTACTGGAACACATGGGCTGTTTTGATATTGCTCAATAATAAATAATACCACATAAAGTTCAGTGGGCATTTGGGAGGAATACGTTCCTGGAAACGGAATTACTCAGCCAAAGGCCATGAGAAATCTGTTCAATTTTACAATCATTCACTCATTCCTCCTCATGGCAACCATGGTTCATCAGGCAATTGACCACAATAATTATTCAATTCACAGACGGCAAAATGAAGCAGAGACAGATGTTAAGACGTGTCTGAACCAGGCAGAGCCCAAATGGAGCTTAGAATCCCTGAGGATGGAATTCCCACACGCAGGCAGGCTGTGGAGGAGGATCGAAGGGGACTGGTGATGCTGGCATCTGTCTGCCTCTCTGCTCGCCTTCGCCACCAGGCTCCACTGAGCAGACTCTGGGGCGCCTTCCTCAGCCATCAGTGGACTCCAGCCTCTCCTCCTCACTTCCTGCACCCCTCCTCCACTCCCAGCCCAGAAAAGACCTGGGGCAGGCAGAGGACAGTGGTGCAGACAGCAGAGCAGACAGCGCCTCTCTCTGGAGGCCCTGCTGGGGGCTTCCAGGCAAGAACGTGGACAGAGGTCCACCCACCCCTCCCGGCCTCCCCCATCAGCCTCGTTCTCTAACCCAGAGTCAAACTGAGTGCCTCTTCTCAAAGGAGAGCCCTCAAGAAGGCAGCCTGCGAGGCAGGCGCGGCTCTCATCGGGCTCCAGGTCCCGGGCTGCAGCCTAAGAAGTTATAATGGCCACTTAGCCTGACAGAATGGCCTCCACTGTCCCCATTCTCTCCCCTCAACCGGGCGGCCCACCAGGATTGAGTTTTCAACCTGGCAAGGCCACGTCCCCTGGAACCCTCCGCACAGGCTGCTGGAATGAGGCAAGGTGGTCATTTTTTGCCGGTGCCTGATTCCTATAACAGGTGGTCCTTGAGTGTTGCCATGGAGACCCCTCCCCAGCAAGCCGCCTGGGAAAAAACAGAGAAACTACTGTGACCTTCAGACCTTTGCATCCAGAGCAGCCAAATGGGGCGAGCCCTCTGGGGGCAATTCCCAGCCTCGCTTCTCAGGAAGAAGTCAGGATGCAGCGCTACCCTGGGCTCCGCAAGGTTCCGGCCACCAGAGCCCACTTCCAGCACTGCTCTCTACTGGGCACCTCTGCGTGCAGGCTCTGAGCCACCTCTAGGCATACTTCATTTCATCTCACCACACAGAGTAGCCTACGAGATGAATCATGTTTTCTCCATCTTGCTGATGAGGAAACTAAGGCAGAAATTGGTGATGAAATTTCCCCTGTGCCACGCAGCTCATAAGCAGTGGGGCTGGGACCAAACCACACCTAGGCCACTGCACATCCAGCTCTTTCCCCTTCATCACAACGTCTTGCGTTGCTGGATTCTGTCTACCCCACTCCTCACCTTGAGCAACCGTGCCTTGGACAGAGCTGAGAACAACTTAGATAGGACATCTTGGGGCTCTATGATAAGACCATGGGCTCTACCCAAGCAACACTGTCAGGTGGCTAAGAGCTCAGGCTTCAAAGCCCGATTATCCAGCTTCAAATTCCTGCTCTACCATCGCTAGCTGTGTGACCCTGGGCACAAAGTTTAACTTTTCTGTGCCTCAGGTTTCCCATTTGTAAAATGAAGACAATGATAACACCCACCTCCTAGAGATGTGGTGAGGTTTAAATGAATGACTTGACTACTTCTAAAGCACCAAGAGCAGTGCCTGGTGTACATAAATGCTCTCTCCATCAATACTGCCTGATGTGATTACTCTTACTACTACTGTTGGTGTTGTTTTGTTTCCCACAAGGACCATAGCCCCACTAGAAGGCTGGTGCTGGCCTAGCTGGACCACGCTGAGCAGGGAAGAGCCAGCTGCTCCTGCCCTGCAGACCCCCAGATGCTGCAGATGCCCTGAGATAGTCCTCCCTCTTCCAAAAGTAATGAGTCTGCATCCATCCTCCTCCCCGATCCTTCTCACCAGGAAGAAAGACACTCCAGTGGCAAATGGCCCTGATTCCCATCTGTTCCTGTGTGGTCTCAACCTGAAAGGAAAACCTCGGTGGTAAAAGATTTTGGAGAAAATCCTCTAAAGCAAAATTACCGAGGAAAAAACAAAAACACACCAGGATTTCTTGAATCCTCTCAGGAAACAAGAATCTGATCCCCAGCGTCTGGGTGTTTGTGATAAACCAAAAGAAACCCTTGGATTTCCTAAAGCTGCAGGAATAAACACCCTGGGCCCCTCTTGGGGTGTTCTGGGGGCTCCTCGAACTTCACAAGCATTTCTCACGGCGCCGGGGATGGGGGGTGGGGGTGGGGACAGCCACTCCTGGAGCTGGTTCTTCCACCAAGGGCCAAAATCTACAGTGGTGATGGGGAGGCTCAGCGCCCTCTAAGTTCCCTTCCTGCCAGGTCTCCAAAATCTGAACACACACACTCTGTGAATGAGACAAGCCTCGAGGCTGGGGGACTGTATTCCTTAGTTCCTTTGAAATCCTACCCTGGCCAAATCCATAGCCCTGAGTGTCTGTATAGTCAAATGGGAGAACCCAGGGAAGGAAGAACTTCGCTGCCCAGCTGCTGCCCCCACAGCAGCGGAGGGGCCCCCCACCCCCACCTGCGGGGGGGATAGGCTGCATGGAGTGCCCAGGGTCACACAAGCGGGCTCCCCTCATTCCCTCTGGCTCCCTTCCAATCTGTTCTCCAGGCCACAGCCAGAGTGATCTTTTCAAGATGCAAATCTGATCATGTCACTCCCCACTTAAGCCCTTCAATGAACCCCCATTGCTCTTGGAATCAAGACAAAATCTCCTTAACATGGACTTCAAGCTCCCATGTGGCTGCCCCCATGTTCCCTATTCCGATTGGTGCCCTCGGATGGCAGGGCCTTTGAATTTGCTGTTCCCTCTGCCTACACACGCCCTCCTTCCTCTTTGACTAACTAAATCCTCCCAATTGGTCCAGCCTCCCCACACATGCCCACAGGGCACTCCCTCTGCTCTGCAGCCCCCATCAGGGGCAATTTTACATGGATTTGGGGGGTTCCTTGACTGATGTCTCTACTCCCCCCACCCCCCCCCCACCATGAGGGTATAAGCTCCCTGAGGACACAGGCGGTCAGTGTTTCCTCATTATTATCTCCAGGGCCTAACACAGTACATGCACCTGATACCTGAGAGATGTCTCAGTAGGTATTTCTTGAATCCAAGAATAAGTTTGCATTAAAACAGACATATCCCAATAGCATTGGGTTGGGTGGGTTTTCCATGTTTCTCAACTGCTTGACTCAAAAAAAAAAGAAAAAGAAAACTGACACTAATTATGAAATACTCTCCCCAGGTGGGCATCCAGCATGAAAGCTTTACACACAGAGAACACTGCTGTTTCACCAACAACCGTTCCATAGCCCACAGGTTAAAAGGTTGGTTTTCCCTCAGTCCACTTGTTAGAAAAATACCAGCCCCCTGGCTTCAGCCACCCTGCTCCTCCACTTTCAATAACCAGCCCTTCTGTCTCAGGGCCTTTGCTCTCCTCCTCCCCACCAACACCCACAGCAAGCTCAGCCATCATGTCCTACAGGCCTCAATTCAAATGTCCCTTCCTCTCTACCACCTCCTCAAAGACACTCACTTAGCTCCTCCTCCAGATCTAGACATGTGTTTAATACGAGGCTCCTCCCTGGAGGAGCCTCCTCTGACAGGCTGTGAGAGGCAGAGGCCACACCTGTAAGTCATCACCTCTGAGGGTACCTGGCACACAGTAGGTGTTCACTAAGTAGAAGCCAGAAGAACAATCCTGCCCAAGGAGCCTGGCTGCTGCCCACACATCGCAGCTGAGGCCTGGCACATACTCCCATCAGCTCCCAGCCTTCCCCATAGTCCTCAAGCCTCAGTGGATCATGACCCAGAGGCTCCTCCACCCCCTCAGTGGAGCCCACGGACCTGGCGCTAACACCGTGTGACGAATCAAGAAACCCCAAAGATGAGAAGTCAGGGGCCCTGCTCCGGAGCTGATCTGCTACACATCCTGGTCTGCCCAGACTCCTGGACTCCCATCTTGTTTCCTTGGCTTGAGGACTAGTGATATCTATGCTGTCACAAGCAAGGGGCTCATTTAAGCCTCATAATAGCACCTGGCTGTGACATAAAGCATTTAAGTAACGGCTCAAGATCAGCTAGCTGGTAAGTAGGTTGAGAACGTAAGACTTTGAACCCTAGCATGTCTGACTCCAGGGTCCGGGTTTTGGGTTTGTTTGTTTTTTTTAACTTTAATTGCTATAAAATACATATAACAAGATTTGTCATTTAACCATGTTTAAGTGCACAGTTCAGTAATGTTAAGTACATTTGCACTGTTGTACGACAGACCTCCAGAACTTTTTCATTCAGTGAAACTGAAACTCTACACCTGTTACACACGAACTCCCTGCTCCTGACAACCACTTTTGTCTGAGAATTTGACTACTCTGGGTATCTCAGATAAGGAGACCTGGCTTATTTCACAGTGTCCTCGGGGTTCATCCATGGCATAGCATATGTCAGAATTTCCTTCCTTTTTAAGGCTGAATAATATTCCATTGCATGTCTACAGGCTTTGTTTATCTATTCATCCATCAGTGGACACTTGGGTTACTTTCACTCTATTGTGAATAATCCAGCTATGAACATGGGTGCACAAATATCTTTGAGACCCTGCTCTCAATTCTTTTGGGTATATACCCAGACACAAACTTGCTGGATTGTATGGTAATTCTATGTTTAACTTCTTGAGGAATCATCATACTGTTATCCACAGCAATTGCCCTGTTTTAAATTCCCAGAAACAACTCAGAAGGGTTCCAGTTTCTACACATCCTCGCTGCCACTTGTCATTTCCTGGTTTTTTATAGTAGCTGCCCTAATGGGTGGGAGGTGATCAGGGCTCAGCAATTAATCCCAACTCCATGGTGTATTCTGTTCTGAGGCCCAAAGTGCACCCCAGTGCCTTCACTATTGAGGTCCAATTTTCTTCTTGCCAATGTGATTCTCAGGTCTGCGGCCTGCCCCGAAACCACAACCCTAGAGCCAGGCCCCACTTCCAGCCACCAAGCCTCCACGTCCAGCACCTACAAGCCCCCTCTCCCCCTCTCCCCAGGCCCCTGAGAGGATACCCACCAGCTAACTCCCTGACCCTGACCTTCACCTGCAGCACCAACTGCCGGCATTCCCCAGCCGCCCCTAAGCTGGACACCCCTCCCTATGCCAGCTTGCAACTTGGCTCCAGCCAGTAAACACATGCAGACAGGAATCAGTCTTGGCCCCTTTATGCCTTAGGGCGAAGCCCTGACAGAGTTTTGTAGGTGCTAAATGAATGTCTGATGAATGAATGAATAAAGCCAGGCTTTATCAAGATGGATTGTCAAATTTAAAAATTAAACACAGGATTTCCCTGATGGCACAGTGGATAAGAATCTGACACCAGTGAAGGAGACACAGGTTCAAAGTCTGACCCAGGAAGATTCCACTTGCAGTGGAATAGCCAAGCCCATGTGCCACAGCTACTGAGCTAGAGAGCTGCAACAGCTGGAGCCCGTGGACCGCAACAGAAGAAGCCGCCGCAGTGAGAAGCTCACACACCACAGCGAAGAGTAACCCCACTCGCCACAGCTAGAGAAAGCCTGCACCCAGCAACGAAGACCCAACACAACCAAAAAAATAAACAAAGTTCAAAAAAACATTAACTACAAGCACATCTCAGAGCCTGGAGTCTCAGAGCACCACTTACCAGCTGGCTGTTTGACCCAGGACAGATGGCTCCACCTCTCTGAAACTTCTCATCTAGGAAGCAGTGGTTAAGTACAGGCTGCTTTCATCCCCCTTTTCTGGGGGTTCCAACTCCACAAAATCAACCAACTGCAGATCAAAAGTATTCACAAAAAAAAAAAATTCCAGAAAGTTCCAAAAAGCAATGTCATTTACATTTTTATTTACAACTATTTCTATCGTATTTATCTCACATTAGGTATGATAAGTAATCTAGAGATGATTTAAAGTACAGGAGAGGATGTGAGTAGGTGATACGCAGATAGTACACCATTTTACACAAGGGACTTGAGCGTGGGGAGTTTTGGAACCTTGTTGGTGGCGGGTGGGTGTATGTACTGGAACCAGTCCCTCGGGATACTGAGGGAAAATTGTAATGCCTTCCTCCCAGGACGGTTATGACGAGTGAGAGTGGATGCTGGGTAAAGCACCTGGGTCGGAGCCTGCGCACAAAGTAAGGGCTGTGAATGGTGACCACCAGCACCATCACAACTCCCCCCCTGATGCCCTCCACCGCTGCTCTCTGGCCTGGCATAGGTCCATCCCGCCCCTCTCCCCAGGGCTCAGCCTCCTTTCCACAGTCGCCTCCCACTCCCTCTCCCCGCGACGGGACTCCCATCCACCAGCCTCTCTGCAAGCATCTCTGAGCGGCTTCGTGCGGAGCGCCTGTGCTTGTTCTCTCCTCCCGCAGACAGCCTCACCACCTACTCGCTCCCCACCATCTGCTTCCGGCTTCCACTTCTCCCGGGAAACCGTTCTGCCCAGCTTTGCCAGTGACCCCCAGTCCCAGCCCCAGAGCGTTCCTTGGCCCTCGTCCCCAGACAGACTGGCTGCTCTCCACACGGTTAACCCTCTCCCCCGCCCCATCTCCAAACGCCTTCTTCAGCTTTGGCAGTAGCTGCGCCGCCCAGGTGGGAATCACAAACGTTGAGCCAGGACCCCTGCATTAAATCCAGAATGAAAGCTCTTCTTGCTCCTCCCCAGCTCCTCCCTGGTGGCTCTCCCTTCCAGCTGCCCTTTGGGCGGTCCTCCTGCCTTCAACGGATGCACTTTCTTCACCAGGAAACCCCGGCACCCATTAGTGTTTCACAGCTCTTCCCACCCCCAAATCACCAGAATGGCCTTTGCCTTTAAGACCTGCTGACTCAACACCTCTGGGGCAGGCCTGGGAATCTGCATTTACACCAGCTTCCCAGGAGATTTTTTTTTCCTCTGCCGTCTCTGTCCCACTGCAGTCATGGACTCCACCACTTCCCCAGGAGACCCTCCCAACTGTCTCTCCATTCTGAACACTCAACAGAGTCACCTTCCCCTGTTCCTACCTCTAGGGTTATTGTTTTCACATAGTTTTTATTGGCAATTCAAACAAAAGAAGAGAAGCCAATTTCACGGCTTCTCCTCAAGGGTCAGTCACCCTCCCCAACTTTACCCTGCAAGATCATTCTCCCAGGCTTGGGCCATGGGGTCACTCATGATGGTCCCATTTGCTCTTTCTGCACTCTCAGCCTCAGCCCAGGTCTGCCTCCTCTCATTCCCTGGCCTCTACGGTGCCCTCCAGACCCTTTAAGGACTATAGTAGATGCCTGCTGCTGTAGCAAAGTGAAGTCGCTCAGTCGTGGCCGACTCTTTGCGACCCCATGGATTGTAGCCTACCAGGCTTCTCCATCCATGGGATTTTCCAGGCAAGAATACTGGAGTGGGTTGCCTTTTTCTTCTCCAGGAGATCTTCCCAACCCAGGGACTGAACCCGGGTCTCCTGCATTGTAGGCAGACGCTTTACCGTCTGAGCCACCAGGGAAGTCCACTTAAACACAAGACAAATGTATTCTCTTACAGTTCTGGGGATTGGAAGTCCAAACAATCTCGCTGGGTTAAAGTCAAGATGCTCCCAGGGCTGCAGTCCTTTCTGGAGGCTTTAGGGGAAAATCGACCCCCTTTCCTTTTTCATCTAAAGGCCGCCTGTATTCCTGGGCTCGTGGCCCCTTCTTCACATCAGTCCAACCGCTAGCTTCCATCGTTACATTTCTCCCGCTACTGACTCTGACCCTCCTGCCTCTCTTTAGGAACACTTGCGATTTTGCTGCATGTGTGCTCAGTGAGTGGCTTAGTCACGTCTGACCCTTTGTGACCCTGTGTACTGCAGCCCTCCAGGCTCCTCTGTCCATAGGATTCTCCAGGTAAGAATACTGCAGTGGGTTGCCATTTCCTCTTCCATGGGGTCTTCCCAACCCAGGGATCAAAAGCACATCTCTTCTGTCTCCAGTGTGGGCAGGCAGATTCTTAACCACTGTGCCACCTGGGAAGTCCATGATTTTGTTGAGCCCTCCCAAATAATCTAAAATCATCTCTTATCACAAGATCTTTAAGTTAATCACATCTGTCCAGTTCCTTTGGCCCAGTAAGGTAACATATTCATAGGTTCCAGTGATTAGAATGTGGACATCTTAGAGGATCATTATTCAGCCTACCACAATGACCACATTTCCTAAAGTAAAGATCAGGATCATGAAATATCCTACCACAGGTTTTAAAAAAATTCATTAAACACATTTTTTGGAACAACTACGATGCACCAGGAGATGGAAATACAAAGATACATGAGACACAGTCCCTGCCCTCAGGAAACTCAAAACCCAAGGCACCCATCAAGAAAACAACCTTCTTAAAAAGAAATAAGATTTTTCTTCCCTACAGAAGAATTACAATTAATAAATGAAGAAGGAATGAGGGAAATAGAAAAGCAAAATTGGATAGTAATGGTTGCAGGCAACATCCATTAATGGATGCTAAAATTAGTAGGTGAGAATTTGAGGACAAAAAGGATATTACATACTCTCAAAGTATCTCCTCCCAAGTATTTAATAATCGCAAATGTAAAAATCACGTTATAGTGGTTAAACCTGGCAGACACCATCTTAACCAAAAGATCGAGATCAGCATCACCAGCAACGACACAGATCGAAGTCACCCACCTCTGACAGGATGCTGTGGGAAGAATACATCACCTTGGTAGCATTCTTGACAAAACAGAAAACACCAAATGCAAACTGAAGAACAGTCTACAAAATAAATAACTAGTTATTTTTATAAGTGTCAAGATCATAAAGAACAATGAAAGACTTAGGAATTATCACAGGTTGAAGGGGACTAAGGAGAAATGACAATTAGATGCCATGTGGGATCCTGGATTGATCCTGTAATAGAAAAAGACATTGGTGGGGAAACTAACGGAATGCAAATAAAGCCTATACCTGAGCTAAGTGTAGTGTACCAATGTCAATTTCTTGGTTTTGATCAGGGAATTATGATTAAGAAAGATGTTAACACGGGAAGCTGGATAAAGGGTGTATGGGAATTCTCTCTACTATTTTTGCAAATTTTCTAACAGTCTAAAATTGCTTTGTTTTCTTCTTTTGTTCTGTTTTATTTTATTATTCAGATGCACCAGGTCTTAGCTGTGGCAGGCAGGCTCTTTAGTTGCAGCGCTCGGGTCTAGTTCCCTGACCAGGGATCGAACCCAGGCCCCCTGCATTGAGAGCACAGAATCTTAAGCACTGGACCACAAGGAAAGCCCCTAAGATTGTTTTAAAAGTAAAAGCGTTTTTTAAAAGAATAAAAACACAGCAGTGATAGAAAATCCGCTGTCAGAAATCGCAGTCACCATAACCAACTGGTGGGCTGCTGTCTATGGGGTCGCACAGAGTCGGACATGACTGAAGTGACTTAGCAGCAGCAGTAGCAGCTGAACATCAAAATAATGTACTAACATTATTACAAATTATAACCCAATGAATAAAAGAATAATCTGCAGTCCATACTATTATAAATAAATAACAAACAGATGGAGAAGTTGCAGTTCTTCCTTACAGTAGAATGCCAGGTAATACATAGAGAGAAAATGATGGCGTCAGAAATTTCTCATCAGTGGTACTAACAGTAGTGAATGAAAGTTTGATGAGCAGGATATTTGCATGTATAAGTATCTGCTGGCAAATTAATTATTAATAACAAAAGAGAAATAGTAACTTTTGAGCAGAGAAGCCAAGAAGACACAGAATTACCAAGTAATCTAAAGCTAAAATCACCAGTATTGGGACAAATTGACATCGTGTATCTTCTGACATCATCCACTGAGAAGGGCACAACGTTGCTTGTTTAGCATTCCCGGCAAAAATGTGTAACCTGAATGCAGTCATGAGAAAAGAGCAGACGAAGCCAAACTGAGGGGCATTCTGCAAAATAACTGGCCAGTATTCTTCCAAAATGTCAAGGTCGAAAAAAAGAAAGGCTAAGGAACTGGTCCAAATTAAAAGGAAACTAAAGAACCATGACAAGCAGATGCCCTGTGTGATCCTGGACAGGATTCTGAACCTGGACAAAAAAAAAAAAGCTACAAAAGACATTATTAGTACCATTGATGAAATTCTAACATGAGCCACGGAGTAGATTATAATCTTGTACCAATGTTAAATTTTCTGATTTTCATAGCCTTACTGTCCTTAGAAAAATACACACTGAAATATTTAGAGGAAAAAAGTTATGTCTCCAATCTACTCTTAAATGGTTCAGGAAAAACAAAGTGTGTGTGTGTGTGTGTGTGTGTCTGTGTGTGTGTGTCTGTGTGTCTGTGTGTGTAACATATGATAAAGCAAAGTGGGCAAAGTACAAACAACTGAGTCTGGATAAGGGATATTCCTTTGTTGCAACTCTTTGGTATTTGAAATTATAACAAAATAAAAAATTACAATGAACCAAGGAATCTTTTTGGGTGATGGAAATATTTTAAAACTGGGCCATGGTGATTTATTAAACATCACTGAATAGTAAAAAAAAATAATAATAACCTCCAATGGCTCCCCATTCCCGTGGCCTGTGCCCACCTGTTACTTCAGTCTCCCCTCTCAGAATTCACCAACACAAACGTTCACCCCATCAGCTGGGTCTGCTCCTCATTCTCCTTCCCAAACGTATGGCACTCCTCTGGATGCCCCCAGACTCCCTTGCCTGGCTTCACCACTCGCCCACCTAATTCCTGCCCAACCTTCAAGGCCCGGTTCAAATCCCACCTCCCACAGGGCTTCATCTTCTCCTCTATGTCTCACTTCCATCTCCTCATCTCTAACATCCATGGAGTACTTTCTACATGCCAACATTATTCTAACCATCTTACGTGCACTATTTCATCTGAAGTCACAGCCCTACAAGGTAAATGCTCCCGTTTTACGGATGAGGAAATTGAGTCACTCGTGAACCGGCTGAGTTTTCTCAAGTGGTAGCTGACAAAGCCAAGATTCAAACCAGACCATTCTCACACCCAAGGCTGCCCTGGTCGCCCGCTGTGCTCTGCGTCCTGCATCCCTGTGAGCATCCTTACACATCTGTTCTTTCACAGACAGACCTTTCTCCAGCTTCCAGGCTGCAAGCTCCCAGAGGAGCGAGTCCGTACCCTGGACCACTCCAGACACTCTGCACACGGCAGGTGCCCAACAGCTGTTTGTCCGCCGCAGGCTGGGATCCAGAAAGAAGAGGAGGGGGTCTCGAGCTCAAAAAGAGGAGCCAATTCTCCACCCCGAGCACATCCCAGCTCCCTGGCTACTGCCCAAAGCCCGGCCGTCATCTGCTCTGGGTAATAAGTATTTGTATAGTGATAATTACAGCATTTGGGAAGAAAATCCCATTAAGCAAGAGCCCTGCCGAGCTGCTAATGCCGGCACAGAACTGAAGGCGGCAATTCCGCCAAGCTCCCGTCTGCTCCCAATAATGCGGGGGCTGCCTGTCCCCGCCTGCCGCCCATCAGCCAGCCCCCAAAGAGCACGGCCACCCCTGCTGGCAGCCTCGGGCAGCCTGGGCCACCACAGCCAGCCTCCTGCCTCAGGGAGGGGACACCACAGAAGGGGCAGCCCGGTCTCCATGTCCATCAGTGTTCCCTGGGGATCCAGAGCCCCCGCAGGATGCCTGGCGAGAGGGCAGGGCTGTGCTGGGATCCAGCATTGAGTGGTGCCCGAGTTCCTTTCACGGCCCTGCAATTCTCTGTCACCCTAATAACAATAATACCACTACCGTTTATTGGGCACTTGCTGTCTGCCAGGCCCAGTGCAAAGTGCTTCTCCCAGCATCACCACATTCAACCCTCGGGACCACCCTCTGAAGCAGGTCCTGTCATCACCCCCATCTTACGGGCGAGGAAATGGGAGTCTCAGAAGTCACACTTATCCCAGTTTGCGATTACGTGATTCTTCTCATATTGTGTCATTCATCTCCATCTCCCCTGCTGGACTAAATTCGGAGAGAAAGGGGTGGTTTCAATTTCCAGCCAGGACTATTCATTCGGCACCATGCAGACACTCAAGAGACAGCTATCTGTTGAGTGAGTGAATTAAACCCCATAACCTGCCCACGGTCCCCACAGCTGCTGAATGGCAGAGAGGGGCTAAACAGCTAAGCAATCTGGCCTCAGAGCTGTCTACCTTGCAGAGAGGCCCTGCAGAACACTGACCTGCGCCCCAGATCCTCAGGGATGTGGGGTGGCCCAGGGAAGGAGCACTCTGAGAGCCAGAATCCAGCGTGCAGCCTGGCCAACACTCAAATGTTTGTCTCCTCCTACACTCTCTCCTGCCCCACCTGAACCCTCAAGCCTTCAGCGTGAGCTTCTCCAGTAATAAAAATAACAATCACCTCACCTAATGTTTGAATTACAAAGCATTTTCACACATGTAGAGTAAGAGAAGTCTGGTAAAAACCCAGAGCTAGCAGGTGTCACTCTCCCCAGAGGGAGAAGGACGGCAAGACACCCAACATGTGCCAAGTGAGCCTCCAGGTCCTCCACATGCATGCTCTCACTTAATCCCCACCATCAACCCGCAGCCGTCACCCCTTCTACAGGTGGGGAAAGTGAGTCTCGGGTCCGATGGAGCGGCAACACCGGGCAGCACCACCAGCCACTCGGAGCCCAGCAATAAGCCCAGCACACCTGCTACTGGAGACACGAGCCTCAGCAGAAGCCGACATCCCTGCGGCTCTCCAGTGCAGGAGACCAGTCCTGCCCAGACAGCCCAGGCCCCGGTGGCAGACATGGCTCCTGTCTGGCCCCCTGAGCCCTCTCACTGCAGCCACCACCCAATCACTATTTGGAATTCCAAATAGGCTCCCAGACAATAAGCCTGAGGGTGCCCTGGGCAGTCTTCCTTAGTCACAACCACCTATCCCCATTGAAGGAGGCTCCAGACACAGGTGGCTAAACTGGGAGAAGGCAGGGGCCTCCCAGGCCTTGGCAACTGGCAGGGAGCTAGGGCAGAGGATGGACTGGCTAGGAGGCAAGGGAACTTATCGAGGAGGCAGGAACGTAGATCCCCAGGGCCCAAAGAGCAGGGAAAAGTGCTGGACCTGGAGGAAAACAGAAGACAGCAGGCCTTCCCAGGGCCCTCTCACCATCCTCAAGCCTCTCTCTCCTCTCTGCATCCTACACCCACAAGGAGCATCAGTGGCAAGCCTGGAATTCAAGTGTCCAGAGTCGAGGGGAGAAGTGGGGTCCACGTGCACTGCACACTGTCTGAAACACTCTAGTCCAAAAGATTCTTTTAATTAAAAAAAACAAAACAAAACAAAACAAAAACTGAAAGCCAAGGTCCTTGAGTGGAAGAAAAAACAATATTGGCCGTGACGGGGTCCCCTGAGTCTGGGCCCCACAAAGAGACGAGCTCCCAGGCCTCCTCCATCACACCCCCAACCTTGCCCTGGATTTCAGTTGTTCCTCTGCAGTGAATTATTCAGCATCCCTTCCCCACCAGCCCAACCAGCCCACAGACCCTCTGGGTGAACCCATTTCCTCAACAGCTCTGGAGCCTGCTCAGCCTCTTCCCAGAAGTCCCTGCAGCAAACCAATGACAATTTCTTCCCATATGAGGAGACGGGCTGGACCCTGAGGTATGGAATACATGATCATAAAGTTGCTGGGCTGCACAGGCTGCGAGAGAAACTGCCCGGAGGACAAAAGACAAACGAATGCACAGCTGCGGTCTATAAAAATTTCACAGCCTCGGAAGAAGCCGTTGTTTCGGGCTCTGATACTGCATGACACCCATATTGATTAGACAGAGCATTTGCCACAGTTATTTTGAGTCTGCCCAAGGCCTCTTCTTCCTCTTCAAATGGCTCTTTCGCGGCCTGTCTGTTGAAAACACAGACTCCCTCGGCTTTCACAGCCTTTCCCACTGAAAAGTCATGCACATAGCAAGGTTCAGACCTGACAACTCATTCCTGGGTCCCAACCCTGAAGTCTCTAAAGAAAAAATCCAGATAGGCCTTCCTGACCCTTCCCAACCTCAAGTCCCATCACATCCCCCTGGACGCGGCATGTTTCAGCCCTGGAGCAAACTGGTCCATTTGCCCAGCAAGCCTGGCATACTCACATTTGTAGGCCTTTCGCTCATGCATTCCCTGTCTGGGCCACCTGCCCCTCCCCTTGGCAAAATCTGACCCAATCACTGATGGGTCCCAAGGTACCCTCATAAAACAGTCTATCCTCTGAGAACTTCCTTCACCTGAGAAAAGGCCTTCTAATCCCAAAGCTTCCCCCATGACCCCACTCTGCTGCCAGAGTTTACAGTTCCATGTCCCCTGCCCCATCCTCTCAACGGTACATTCCTTGAGAGCGGGGCTTGCTCACTCCCAGCTGGAGCCTCAACTCCCAGGGCAGCTACTGGCTCCCTAAATGTTTGCTGACTTCAGTAACAAGACTCTTCTCCTGATCCTATCATAATGAAGATGGCACTCATTTAGCAGGCCTCACAATGTACTAAGCACTTCCCATACATTATCTTCAGTCCTCACAAGAACCAGAGACCTTATGTATCAACAGCCTCCTTTTCCTAATAGAAAACAACAATGGCTCAGAGAAGTTAAGTAATTTGCCCAAGGTCACACAGCAAATGACTGACTTTACACCAGGAAATTTCACTTACATCACATTCTGATTTGCAAGAATTCAAGAGTTCATAAAAGTTAAAACAGACCTTGTCCTCAAATCTAAAGGTGGAGAGACAGCAAGAAAGGAGATGACTTCAAGACTCAGACCCAAAAGCAAAGGAGAGGAGCTAAAATTCTCAGACCTAGGCTGCTACCAGGGTAACAGCTACAGGAGAAATGCCCGAAGGACAAGGCAAAGGAACAGAGAGGAGGTCCAGAGGGAACAGGTGTGGAGGGTGACCCTGCAGCCTTGGGGATCCTCTAGACAGATTTCTGACCTTCTGTTCCTCTCCAGGACCACACAGGATCCCCAAGGAATGTCAGTTTGTTCTAGCTTCTGCTGATGCAGCATCTTTCCCCAGCATCACAACACACACACACACACACACACTTGCCTCGATTCCCATCTAGATTGCATCTAGATTGCAAATTCTCTGAACCCTCCACGGGAATTTTTCAGTCTCAGCCAATGTGCTCATTGCTGACCTTGGTACAGAGTTTGATCCAGGAGACTGTTCCCCCCAGGGTCAGATTTCTGCCTCTGACCAGCTGGAAGTCATGAAAATACACTCAAAAGTTCTCAAGAGCCACTGCAGGGGCCCAGGAGTGTGAGAAGGAGAAGGCGGGTTTCAAAGGGGCTGGCAGCCTCCTCCCAAGTCCAGTTCAAAAATCTCCCAAGGCAGTCACCTCTACAAGCAGCACAAAGGCCCCACATGAGACCAAAAATCTACACACACAGCCCGTGGACAAGGAGATTCTCCCAGCTTTGTGCGAATGACTTAGGTGACCCCACAGATCCCAGGAATTCACACACACATATTCTGCAAGATAATTGGGGAAAACAAATTATATCGATCTATAAACACACAGGCAAGCTAACCACATACACACATGCTAACCACTCACACACTACAAAGCTTAGCCAGTCTAGAAAGGGCTGAGTTTTCTCAAGAATTTAGAAGTGGGAGACAACAGGCTAAGAGAAATAATGTTTTTTTTAATGACTTGTCATGGTCAATGTCTTTAACCTCGTGTCTCCCATTCCTAGTTCCTGACCTCTCAGCATTATTCACAGACTCCTGGTTCAGGTCACATGTACCCCTCTCTGGGTGCTGAATATAACATATCCCAAGCCTCAAACCCCAATTCCTCAAGTCCATTGTCTGGGTTGGGGATGGCTGGATGTGTGGTGAGGGACCATGCCTCCCACCTGCAAGGGAAAAATTCTAAAGGCTCTGGGGCAAACAATGGGGAGCAACCTGGGTGTGGGGGGAGGAGGACCAGAAACTTCAACTCCATCCCCTCCTGCTGCCCATCAGCAACCTGCAAGCCCTCAGAGCCCAAAGGCACACCTTCCACTCAGAACACAGACCGAGCCCCATGTGCCCAGAAGGAGCCACGGTGCCTGGTGAGCAGGAGGCACGTCCCTCCTGGGGCCAGCTAGGCTTTCTGGCACCAAATCATAGGCGCCCTGGAGAAACCAAGTGCTGGCCCAGTGGGAAGGCCTGCGATACCGAGCGCAGGGTGCAGGTGTGAGGATGGGGGCTGACAGCCCCCCAAGGGCCCTTCGAATCCCAAGAAAGGGAAAGGGCAGCGCTCCTGGCTCCTGGCCCCTGGCAGGCACTGACTCCTTTATTCGCTGCAGAGCCCAGGCCCCCACGGTCCTGCCCCCATCTTTGGCCCTGAATTGCGTCGGGGTGGGAAGGCAACCTCCGGGCTCCCCGCGGACTAAGGATGGGGGCCATACTCACAGGCGCTCCGTGTTCCGCGGGATGTTCTTGGGAACGGCCCGCAGCCCGGTGCCGTGGCAATCCACCGTGGTGCCAGCGCAGGTGCAGAGGGCGGGGCACCCCGTGGCACCCAGGCGCCACGAGGCTGCCCACAGCAGCAGCCAGAACGCGGGCCGGACGAGCAACGCCGAGGGCCCCCTCAGGGGTGTCAGCGCCATGGTGCCCTCACCGCGTCCCGCTTCCGTGCCGGACGGCGGCAGCCGCTCACCATCCCCGTCCGGGGTGGCCTCCAGGTGCAGTCCCGGGGCAGAGCCCCCGAGAGACCGTGAGCTTGTACGCTGCACCCTTGCGGGCTGGGTGGCACCTTGCTCCTCCAAGCGCCGGCGCCTGTGCGCGGACGGAGGGAGCGCGCCTTGGGCGGAGGGCGCTCGGCTTCTCTCCGTTTCTCGCTGGCTGCGTCTCCCTCCCTCCCTCCAGCTCCCAACTGACTGCTGCGAGGAGGAAAATGGGCAGGCCCCGCGCGCGCACGCACCCCGCGCACACACACACACACACACACACACACACACACACACTCACACCCGCACGCTCGCTCCCACCCGGCAGTCATCCATCAATCGAAAAGCACATAACCAGAGCCAGACTTCTCCCCGCCCTCCCCCCACGCCCCCTCCCCGCCCCCGCCTCCCGACGACCACTCGCCCGCCGCTGCCGCTGCGAGCGGGCTTGCAGTTTCAAAGGCGGAACATCCGAGAGCCGGCAGGGGCTGCGGGGAATTGGGGGGCCCACAGTTCGACCTGTCACGTCCCGACCTTCGCCAGCTTTACACACACACACACAAACACATACACACACACACACCGAGGATGCACACACTTGGACTCAGGCACCCGGCACCCACAACCGCAGCTGCTGGTCCAGAGAAGGGGGAGGGGATCTTCTTTTGAAGCCTGGACCCTCTTCCCCAGGCGACAGCCCAGCTTTCCCGAAGGCAGAAACGGCTCTAGGGCCCCACCAGACTTGCTTTTTCAGTTCGTGGTGAAGGGACGCTCCTGAGCCCCGGGTGACCTCTCTGAGTCACCTACATCACTTAGCCTGGGACCTTAAGGATGGAAAAGGAGAACCAGGCTCTGTGTGTGTCTGTGGCAGGGGGTGGGGGTGGGGGCGGGGGGTGGCAGTGCACAAAGGCCAAAGGCCAAGCAAGTTTCCCCCCCTCCCTCAACACATTCCCTGACAAGATGGCAGCAACCCCACTTCTCCAAAGGGAGTGCAGAAGTTAACTCCCCCCAGAATGAGAGTGACTCTGGAAGATGATATTTCTGCCCATTAGGCGATGCTGCCTTCCCAGAATATCAATAGGGGTTGGAAATCCTGCAGATATCCCAGTGGGTTCACACCAGGTTCCTCCATTGTGAAGACAGATGAAAATGATCCTGTCATAGAAGGATCGCTGTTAAGACCAGTGTGGACCCAGGTGTGAACAGGAAATCCAAGTGGAGAGAGAATTCACCTCAACTCAGAAAAGATAAGGACCTCCCCCAAATCAAGGAGAGCTGTTGATATCTCCTAGAAAACCCGGAAGTTGTTTGTCTGTGAGCTGGGGCCCTGATTCAAGGTTGCCTGGAGCCCAAGAAGAAGAAGCAGTTGAACAGGTCAAGAATCACCTCCCTTCACTGGAGTTGGCTACCCATATTTCTGCTTGAGAGAAACCAGAAAGAAAAGGTGAATGATCCAGGAGGTGCCAGGGGTAGGTACAGCAGGGTACAGTTTATCAGAGTGTATTGATAGACTCCACAAGATTAAACCGCATCACTCACTGTGTACCAAGGCTCAAGGGTTTTCTTTTTCTTTTCTATCTTGATGAAAAATGTCCAGTATCTCTACTGTCATAGACAGAACTGGGACCAGTGTGTCACAACTACTGTGACTGATTCTATGGGCTGATTCTGTGACTGATTCTATGTTGACGGTTCTTTTGAGTTTTCGCACAGTCCTGCCCGTGACCTCTAACTAGGGCCGTGGGTCCTGGAGCGCCAATTCAGTGACAGTTCAGGGGGAAGGGATTTTCTCAGGGTCCCTGTGTGGTGTGATCTTAAAGTAGTGAAAGTGAAAGGGTTAGTTGCTCAGTTGTGTCCAACTCTTCGTGACCCCAGGGGCTGTAGCCCGCCAGGCTCCTCTGTCCATGGAATTCTCCAGGCAAGAATTCTGGAGTGAGTTGCCATTACTTTCTCCAGGGGATCGTCCCAATCCAGGGATCGAACCTGAGTCTCCTGCATTACAGGTAGATTCTTCACCTTCTGAGCCACCAGGAAAGCCCTCTTTCTCGAGGGTCCCTGTGTGGTATGATCTTAGAACCTTCCCACAAGTCAGGCCAGAGCTTGCTGTCTGCAAGGGCCTTTTCTCTCTTCTCCCTCACAAAAATTCCTTCTCCACAGGCCCTCAGCCCCTTTCCTCTTCTCAGACCTCCCCCCACCCCCCCACCCCCACCCCCCACCCCCCACCCCCCCCCCCCCCGAGAAATCCTCATTCCTCCGTTTTATCCCCTCAGCTGGATCTCTGTTTACACATGTGGCTCCTCCTCTGACACCCCTCCTGGGACAGAGGCACCCCCCTTCTTCCCCCGCCCCCCTGCAGCTTCCTCATTTACTCGCTTTGGCACTTAACCCAGCACCTGGCACTTAGTAGGCCTTTCACAGACGTCTGGTCTCCAACCTTCTGCTCCAGCGGTGCCTCCCTGGGCCCCTGACTTCAGAAGACTCCTCAGAAGCCAGGACCCATGTGGGGAGGATGAGAGTGTTGATTAACGGGCAACATGCCCTGGGAGCTTCAGAGTGGCAGGGTGGAGAAGCAGGCAGAGGGGTGAGAGCAGGCAGGAGGCTGCAGCATTAGCCCTGCCAGTGGCTCCTGAGAGTCAGCCATAGCCTTAGAAGCTTTCAGACCAGCCTGGACAGTGAATCCCAAGCAGGCCTTAAGCCAAACTGTCACTGCCTGGCAAGGCCTGGCCTTTCCTTTAAAGGGGAGAAGGAAAGAGGGCCCCTCAGACCCAGGACAAAGACTCCCCCTGCCAGCCCATCATGGGAGGCCCTGCCCCAGTGGCAAGGCAGCTCCCCAACTTGGCTCCCATCCCCAGTTCCTCCACCCTAGAACCTGGCTGGCTCCCCGATTCTGGAAGCAGCTCACCATGAATGAACGCAGCTCATTAATGTTCCCAGCACATTTACTCCTTAAACAACCGCCTGGCCAGCCGCACACCCCCTGCCCCACCCATTTGCTTTTTCAGCTTCCTCTCCCATGCTCCTCCCTCTGTCGGATCTCCCTACCCCCTCCCTGCAGTCGGGCCACCTGCTCCCTCTGCACGGCTGGGGAGGAGGCAGGCCTGTCACATTGCTCCTGCCAGGAAGGCTCCTCCAAGCCCCTCTCTGCCCACTGGCCGCCAACAGGGCAAGCCCCCAGGGGATGCTTGGGGCTGGGTCTTTGTAGTCCAGCGGTGTGAGCCTCCTGGGCATCCCCTCAGCCTCACGTGCTCTGGACTTAAGGGCCACTTCCTGCCTGTAACTCTGGGAGAAAGTGCCTCCTTCTGGCTTTCTGCACCACCAGCTCCTCTGAAGCACAAGAAGGTGGGGAGCCTGGATGAGGCTCACTGTGGTTTGGATTTCCAAACTGCAAAAGGCAAGAATGAGACAGAAAGCCTGCTACTTAGGCATTGATTAGACACCATTTATTGACTACGTGTGTACTATGTGCATTGTACTGGAAGTCAGCAATTCAACAAGGAATACAAATGGCCCTGGCCCTCAGGGATCTGACAGTTCAGCAGGAGAATAGAAAGAAAAACCCACTCAGCGTGATAGGTGGCATACTCAGGGGATGTGGAATTGCTAGAGAAGCTAGAGTGTGAGACCTGGGGTAAGGCTGGAAGACTTCCTGGAAGAGGAGGCAATTGAGCTGATTTTTGAAGGATAAATAGGCATTAACTATATATATATATATGGATCTTAAGAACTGTTGTACTATGCTTAGTCCCTCAGTCGTGTCCAACTCTTTGCAACCCCATGGACTGTAGCCCACCAGGCTCCTCTGTCCACGGGATTCTCCAGGCAAGCATATTGGAATGGGTTGTCATTTCCATCTCCAGGGGATCTTCCCAACCCAGGGATCGAACCCAGGTCTCCCACATTGCAGGCAGATTCTTTACCACCTGAGCCACCAGGGAAGCCCGAAAATACTGGAGTGGGTAGCCTATCCCTTCTCCAGGGGAACTTCCCGACCCAGGAATCAGAAAAGGGTTTCCTGCCTTGCAAGCAGATTCTTTACCAGCTGAGCTACATTGGTGAACAGCAGAAGAGGAAGGAAGACTTTCTGCCCAAAGAGAACTGCATGAGGTAAGGCACACAGACAGCAGCAGCATCCTCAGTGGCTGAGCTGCGGCAAGTTCCATTAGGCTGGCACCTGCCAGGGCGTTCAGGTGGGGAGTACTGGCAGAAGTCTGGTACAGCCATTCTCTCTGGTTTATTGGGCTTTCAGAATCTCATGGCCTGTCCCTGTGCCCAAGACATGCCTATATGAGTGTATGCTTGGAATGTCCCTTGAACCAGTGACAGTGGCCTCCAAGGAGGGGACTCAGTGGTGGCAGGAGCAACTGGAGCACATGCTGTTGTTGTTTTCCACTGTTTGGATTTGTTTACCTGTGTAGTATAACATCATCCTCTATTACCACCTAAACATTTTTTTTTTAATTCCCAGGTATGCTTATTACAAATACCTGTCCCTAGGACCCACCCAAGACCTTAATCAGAACCTTCACTGTTAGTAAACTGGAGCATGAAGAAGTGCAATTCTGACGCAGGTGGTTCCAGAGACAGTGATCTAAGAATCAAGGCCGAGTGTGCTGAGTTAATGAGTTTGAACTTGGCCCTGAAAACTCTGGGGAGCCATTGAAGGAAGGGGGCCTGGCAGGAACAAAGGGTCTAAGGCCTGCCTGCCTCCCTCCTCTCCAGTTTCCACACGCTTTTAGCCAGGATGAGACACATCAAAGAGAAAGATAGTCACGGGGGAGTGGAAGGGGAGGGGCGGGGCAGGAGCCTTGTGACAGTGGTCAGAGTAGCTCGATCACAAGATGTCGAGCTGGAAAGGGATTCATAAGTGATCAGATCCAAACAGCACTGACCAGTTGGCGGCCCAGAAAAGAGAAGCATCTGAACCTCACAAAGGAGTTGCAGGGGTGAGCCATGGACGAGGCTGCCTCGTGCTCCACTAGACCCCAACCTGGGTGGAACCCAGCATCAGTACTCCATCCCAGACTCTCCTCCTGACCCTGTCACCCTCACTGGGACTGAGAAATCAGGAGCCCCTGGAAGGTTGTGGAGGCAGAACCCAGGATATTTTGGCTTTAATCCCTAACCTCCTCGGTATACTCAAGTTTGAAGGAGGCTGGACCATTTGAGGCTGTCAATGACAAAGCCTGGAGCACACGCCTAAGGTTACTGGCCTTTATTGAAGCCTCCATTGCATCCAGAGCAACTCTGGCAGATGAAGCTGATGTGAACGCCAACTGTTCCCAACTCTGTGGGTGCTTCAGTGATGATTCTGCCCTGGCAGTGGGATGAGGCGCCCCAGGGAAGAACTGATTGGAAATCCCTGGCCGCTCTCTCTGTGTGCAGCAATTTTCTCTCCTCTCTCCCCTGAGACCGCTAGCCCCCTTAGCCTCCCAGACTCTCACCTTTGACTCTGAAACTCAGCTTCACACCAGATTCCGCCTGGGTGCCCCTTTGGCTCTATGGTCTGGAAACCCTCTCCAGGCTACAAGCTGGAGGCAATTACAGTTCTCACCACCTTTGTTTTCCCTCTTAAAGGAATCATTGTCCCATATGACCAGTTGTCCACTGTCCAAAAACGATTGTTTCATATCTTTTTTTTTCTTTTTTCTGGCTTTTTAGTTGCTTAAGACAGAATGGTAAAGTTGGCCCATTGCTCCTTCTTGGCCAGAAACAGAAGTTTGTGAGAGATTTTTTTAGCAATCCTCTGTACCCTAAAAACACTCCCAGGGTGCTGCGGAGAAAGAAGCAATTACATGATTCCGACAAGTATCCTGAACTCGCCAGAGAGGAAGTGCCTCAGCCTTGCTGGGGGCGGTGGGGGGGAGTTGATTCTCTCAGTTGAAGAACCTCCTCCCACTCTCTGTGCATGAAGGTCCCCAAGCCAGATCCCCGATCATCCTTATCCTAAACAGCATCTTCTCAGGGCAGCCTTCTCTGACCCACTTAGGGGTTAAGTCAGCCTCCTGGCCTGTTGCGTGATCTCCTGGTTCACTGTGCCTCCCCCAGAGCATGAAATCGTCATTTGTAATTACTTGTTTATCCATCTCTCTTCCCCTCTAAGCTGAAGCGACAGGTTTGCAGCTATCTTGTTCCCTATTGCCTGTTCAGGGCCCTGCACTTGGGAGATGCGGGGAAATAAGTATATTTTCCTGAATTGTAGGGAGGTCGTTCTGGAGAGGAGGAATCTTGAGAATAAAGGCACAGAAAAGGCAGGCCTCCAGTCAGAGTGGAAGCAATGAAGAGGCACATTTGGCTAGAGAGAGAATTCCTTGGGGAACAATGAGATTGAATCGGGGTGTGAGAGAGCAGGCTGCTGAGGGACCGGAGGGCAGGCTGAAATCCTCTATGGGAGCCAGGCTGCAGGCCTCCAAAGTTCAAGAAAATGACAAAAACTGGTGTCTGGGAGCTCATTAATTCCCTTGTATCTTGAAGTTTTCATCTGTAAAGAATAATCCTGACAGCTAACATTTCCATTGTGCCTGTAAATTCTAAGGGCTTATACTATTTCAAGAGTTTTGCACAAATCATTTAATTCTCCCAATAAGCTTATGAGGTGGATGTTATTTTTACAAATGAGTATGTTCAAAGCACAGAGAGGTTCAGTAACTTCCCCAAGGTCACACAGCACAAAGGTAGCAGAGGTGTGGTGTAAAATAGGGAGAAGATCAACCTCCTAAAGAGGGTGTGAGATTGAATGGAAAGTACATATGAAAGTGCCTTATGCTGTCGTGGCATGCGGAAAATGTGTTCATTTCAAAAACACCCAAAACTGGTACGAGTTTTACGTTAGGGGAAAGGTCTGTCTAGAGATAATTTCTTCTGAAAAACACTGTATTATTAATTTTGCAGCACTTTCTTCTCTCCTTTTTCTTCAGCTCCTTCTGCAAATGACGCTTTCTGTGTCTGCCTAGCAATGTAACTGACACAGAGTCCAGATATTCTTCAAGCTTTCCTTGTCTTCATGGACCATACACTGGGTCTTCCACCCTCAAAGGTAGTAATCATTCTCAAACTGAACAAAAACCTAAGTTCAGCTGTTCATAGCCTAAAAACATTGAATGTATTTCATTGTAAATCTAATTTATTTTTTTTAAAGCATCAAAATAATAACATCATTGAAACTGTAGGTGATTTTTAGCCTATTTTATACTCTTCTCTATTTCTATAATAAACAGGCTATAATAAAAAATTTAAACATTATTATAGAAATAAAAATGTAGTTACTAAATCTGTGATTATTGCCTGAATACAATTACCATTAAATTTAATATACCAAATCTAATGATTTTATGAGCAAATAAATGTGTAAAATAATACATTTTACATCCCTGCACTTTCAGAGCTGCTATAGATCTGCAGAGGGGGTTTAAAAAAGTGATGACTTGTATGAAAAATCTAGAACATGCAAATTCATAGAAACAGAGAGCAGACTAGAGGTTATTAGGGGCCAGAGGGAGAGGGGAGGGGAAGTTACTACCTACTGAGTAAAGTTTCCGTTTGGAGTGATAGAAGTTTTGGAAATAGTGGTGACAGTTGTGTAACACTGTGAATGTATTTAATGCCACTGAATCATATGTTTTAAACAAAGGTTAAGGGACTTCCCTGGTAGTCCAGTGATTAAGACACCACACTTCCACTGCAAGGGGCATAGGTTCTATCCCTGGTCGGAGAACTAAGATCCCACATGGTATGGCAAAAAGAAAAAAAGAAAAAAAAATTATAAAATAAAATTTTAAATGGTTTGAATGGCATTTTTAAATAGACGTATAATTGAAAGTGAAATTCGCTCAGCTGTATCCGACTCTTTGTGACCCCATGGAATTCTCCAGGCCAAAATATTGGAGTGGGTAGCCTTTTCCTTCTCCAGGGGATCCTCCCAACCCAGGGATTGAACCCAGGTCTCCTGCATTGCAGGCAGATTCTTTACCAGCTGAGCCACAAGGGAAGCCCGTATGTGTAATTACCACAACAAAAAATAAGTGATGGCTCAGTTAAGGGAGTAGATATGGCTTAAAAAACCTTCTCCTCCCAAAGGTTCCTTGTCTCCTGCTGCCCAGGAAGGGCTCGATCAATGATGAAAACAATAGTGATCAGAAACGAGGACCGCTGCCTGGAGAAACTTGCTCGCCATGGACCACCAGCAGGGACAGGGGACTTGGACATGAATGCACGCGGTCTGACTCCAGATGTCACAGCTGTAACCGCTTCACTGCACGCCAGCGTGACAGCGCTGTCGCTATAGATTTTCTCCAAGACATGAATCATCTGCAGGTGACCTGCGGGGAGGTGCTGTTATCCCTAGGCACAGACAGAATCAGAATGAGCTGGCTGCCGGTGTATGCAGCCAGGTGGGGAACCCGGGAAAGCTTTATTCTCAGACCCAGGCTGAAAGGCGGGCTGGTGTCTGCAAAGCCCAGTCAGTGATAACGATTGGAAACAGTTTGCACAATATTGAAATTGAGTCGAAGGACCGGGGAGGAGTTTTCAGGGAGAGCAGGAAAAATTTTTTTAAAGCAATTGTTAGGCTGCTTTGGGCTTCTGCCAAGCCAGTTTGATTCCTTGGAGGGTCTCTCAGCATCTTCAGTGAACATTCATCAACTGGCCTGGGCTAGCTGGGGCAACAGCCTGGAACCTAGCGTCCTGGGATAGTGTCTGTTCACAGACACTTGCCCCCTTCTGACTTCCCCTTGGCTGGTCGCAGATGGGGCACCTGGGGGGTTCCCAGGAGAGCGAGCAGGGCAAGGGTGCCCGGAGGGCAGGGTGGGGCCATCTGGACCCGCTGTCTGCGTCTGCTAAGAGGGGCTCGGAGTTTTTGTTGGATCCTCAGAACAACGTCTGTGGACAATTAGGGGTGGGGGCCGGCGGGACAGAGCCCCTCTGGGAGGATTCAGGCGCCATCTGCATGGGACTGAGGGCAGATTTGCACCCAGGCGAGCAGGTCCAGCTCTGGGAATAAGTCTAGCAGCCCAACCACTCTGTCCTCGGCTTCCCTTGGTGGGGACAGATACATTGTGCTCCAGCAAACACAGTATAAGGCTTTTGCTTCTCCGGAAACAAGTACTGCAATGCCCAGATTTTATAGATAAGGAGATAGAACCCCTAAAGGAGAAGTAAGACACCCAGGGTCAGGAGCTGATGGGGACAGAGCAGAGTGCCCTCTGTTTACCTCATCACCATGATGTGGACATTGAGACTGTGTCTGCCTGCCTGCCTATCACATCAGCTCCCACACCATTCACGTGTACAGGCTAACACTCGCTCCAGTACCTGGAACTTAGTAAATACTCAGTGAATGTTTGTGAAGCAGAGATGAACTGGGATAGGAAGCCCAGGTCCTCAATCTTTGAGGAAAGACAAAATTTAGAAATCCAGGAATAGAAAGCTGTTCCCCACCAGAGTGGCTAGAGTGTGGATAAACAGAGCCAACCCAGCCATCTGGGGAGGGGCACCCAGGCAGCTCTCCTCCTTTCTGCAGTCAAAGTCAGTTCTGCTGATCCCCTGGAGAAGGAATTGGCAACCCACTCCAGTGTTCTTGCCTGGGAAATCCCATGGACAGAGGAGCCTGGAGAGCTACAGTCCATGGGGTCACAGAGTCAGACACAGCTGAGCATGCACACACGCAAACATTCAGTCCATAACAGTACCTAGCAGAACTGAGGGGTTTAGCTCCCCAAACCACATGTACAAGAATATTTATAGCAGCCTCATTCATAAAAGCCCAAGTTTGGAAATGACTCAAACGTTCAGCAACAGAAATGGATAAATACATTGTGGTGGATCATTATAACGGAATAATGAGCAAGAACAAACCGCCAGCAACATGAATGAATCATACAGGCATTATGCTGAGTGAATGAAGCTAGATACGAAAATACATAACATTTAATTCAATTTATATGAAGTAAAACATAAGCAAAAGTAATCTACAGTGATAGAAATCAAAATAATGGTTGCATTTGAGAGAACAGTGATGAAAAGGAGCATAATGGAGAGCCTGGGCTTCCAGAAATATTCTGTATTTTTATCTAGGTGATAGTTGCGTGTGTGTGTGTGTTTTTGTAAAATATACCAAATTGTACACTTTAAATTGTGCTCTTTATGAAGGCTATATCCTAATGAAAAAAGAAAAAAATAATTTTTATCAGGGATGACATGTATGTGGTGGGCTTGCTACCAAGGTCCCCTCCCTTGCCCATTAATTGCCCATTAATATTAATTAACCACCACTGCTTTTTGTTGAGTTCAGCATCAGAACCATTCTCAATTCGGCACTCCAGCCAGTCTGCTTTGAGAAAAAAACAATTGATGTTTCTTCATGTATACACAAGTATCTTAATTAAGAGAGAAACTATGATGCTATCATCTTCAATTTGTTTCTCTATGCTTTGAGAAAGCCTGGTGGCAGGCTCCCTGAATATTATGTTCATTTCCCAGGAGAAAGTGGCTTGGGAAGAGCGTACTTGGAAGCTGGAGGATGAGGGCGTGAGGGGCACACACTGGGAGGGAGCCCCCTGACCAAGGGCTGGGGAAGCAACTCAGTATCACAGATAACAGAGTATGCTCAGTCGTTCAGTTGTGTCTAACCCTTGTGACCCCATGGACTGGAGCCTGCCAGGCTCCTCCATCCATGGGATTTCACAGGTACGAATACTGGAGTGGGTTTCCATTCCCTCCTCCAGAGTATCTTCCCCACCCAGGGACTGAACCCACGTCTCCTGGCCTGGCAGGCAGATTCTTTACAACTGAGCACCTAGGAAGCCCCACAGATAACAGTAAGGCCCAGCATAGGCAAGAACTGACAGTACCATGTAAAACAAACTGATCTTTCTCTACCAGCAGAGAATGGGGAAGCAAGAGGAGGGGGGGAAAGGCGGGGCTGCAGGAGATGACACCTCTCGATTTGACCAAGGTCCTCTGGCAGCTGGAAACACAGCCACACTGCAAGCAGTCACCCCATCTCCTGGTGTATTATCAGGGGTGCTAATTCTCCCTGTTCATTCTTCACAACTTACAAAACCTCCTAATGAATACCTTCTCTACCGTACAACCACTTGATCTGAACAAAGTGGAAATACCTTTCCTCCATTTGAAATTTTTAAACTGAGGTTTAAAATGCTGGAAAAGGTGTGGAGAAAAGAGAAGCCTCTTACACTGTTGGTGGGAATGTAAATTCGTCCAGCCACTATGATGATCGGTGTGGGAGTTCTTAAAAAAAAATAAACAATGCCTGTCATGCGCAGCACATGTGTGGGGCACCTGGATTCTTAGACGACCTGCTTCTGGGTCCAGGTTTTATACCTAGCAGAGCAGTTGCCTCACTGTGATCTACTGAAAGTCAGCCCTTGACTCAAGGGTTGGTAAAATTTTTTAAAAAGAGGGAGGGGGATTTTTTAACTAAAAAATAGAGTTAGGATCCAGCAACCTCACTTTTGTACATAAATTAATAGAAAAACTGTAACTCGAAAAGACAGAGGCACCCCAATGTTCGTAGCAGCACTGTTTACAATAGCCAAGACATGGAAATAACTTAAATGTCCATCAACAGATAAATGGAGGAAGAAGATGTGGTACACGTGTGCAGAGGAATATTACTCAGCCATAAAAAAGAATGAAATAAAGCCATTTGCTGCAATATGGATATACCTAGAGATTATCAAATGAAGTGAAGTAAGTCAGAAAGAGAAAGGTAGATGTCATATGATATTCCTCATGTGTGGAATGAACTATTTATGAAAATTCTAATATTTACGTAATAGAAACAGACTCACAGACATAGAAAACAAACATCTAGTTACCAAAGAGGAAGGGTAAGAGAGAGATAAATGAGGAGTTTGGGATTAGCAGATATGAACTGCTATATATAAAATAGATAAACAACAAAATCTTACAGTACAGCACAGGGAACTGTATTCAATACCCTGTAATAAATCATAACAGAAAAGAAAAGAAAATACTATATGTATATATACATATATCCAAATCACTTTGCTGTATACCAGAAGCTGACACAACATTGTAAATCAACAATGCTTCCACTTTTAAAAATTAATTAATTAACTAAAAGAAAAATGATAAAGACAAAAAAACCTGAAACTTACAGATATCATGTAATTCATAGACACTTTGTTAACGAAGTTAACAATTCAAGATTCAAACCCAAGCCTGCTTTACTCCCAATAAAGCCTCCTTCTTTGTCTTTTCCTTTAGTTTGAGTTTTTATTTTTACATCAAAGCTATACATGCAGAAAAATGGCCAAATCATTCTATAAGATTTGTTATAAAAATAACAGGGCCCCCAACCCCCAGCCCTTTTGCTTTCCTCGGAGTCAACAACTTTGACCTCTTTAAACTGATTAATTTATAATTGATCTCTACCATATATAGAAAATAGACCCACAACAAGCTGAATCACTGTGGGGTTTCAGCATACTAAGAGCACAAAGAAGATGCTACAAGCTTCCAGAAAGAGTAGAAATCATGTCACCTGCAAAGAGTTGGAAATTCTAATGGCCTTGATCCTCTCAACAGCAACACTGGAACACAGAAAGCAGTGAAATAATACCTTCAAAATTCTCAATGAAAATGATCCTCAACTTAGAATTCTATACACAGCCAAACTATCAATCAACTGTGAGGGTAAAATAAAGATATTTTCAGATATTCAAGGTCTCAAAATATTGACTTCTCCCATCCCTTTTCCCAAGAAATTCATAGAGGATGCTCAATCCTTCCCAACTCACCCAACATTTTGTTACCATCAGCCCTTTTCTGTTATCCCTATTCTTGTAGATCTTACACCTTTAAAAAAAAAATCCTTTTTCTGTCAGTTTAATAGGACTCTAAGGGAGAAAAACAGGGAAGGCAATGGCACCCCACTCCAGTACTCTTGCCTGGAAAATCCCATGGATGGAGAAGCCTGGTAGGCTGCAGTCCATGAGGTCGCTAAGAATCTGACATGACTGAGCGACTTCACTTTGACTTTTCACTTTCATGCATTGGAGAAGGAAATGGCGACCCACTCCAGTATTCTTGCCTGGAGAATCCCAGGGCCAGGGGAGCCTGGTGGGCTGCCGTCTAGGGGGTTGCACAGAGTCGGACACAACTGAAGCGACTTAGCAGCAGCAGCAGCCAGGGAGAAAAAGCAGACCAACTCCATCAGTTACCATTACCCAGAAGTTATCTGCTTTTATTCATTTTCATAAGCCATGGACACTTTCCTCAAACAAAAGAAAGTGAAGTCGTTCAGTCGTGTCCGACTCTTTGCCACCCGTGGACGGTAGCCCACCAAGCTCCTCCGTCCATGGGATTCTCCGGGCAAGAATACTGGAGTGGGCTGCCATTTCCTTCTCCAAAATCTTATGTGAAAGATAAATATCGAAGACACACGAAGGTCGTGCGTATTGCACTGCTTGAAGCACAGTTTCTCCCCATTGGCTAACAGCTAAGAAAGTTGCTGCAGCTATTTAATGGGAAAGAAATGATCAAATTAGAACAACACCATTTTGTGCCCATAAATTAATTACTGGATCTAGGCACTGAGTATCAGCTGCTGTTAACACCCCCTACAGCACACACACAAAATGAGAATGGGACATTATATGTACTTTGTGATGAGAGAACATGCTACCACCTAGAGTTGCCAAAGAATCAAAACCTGAAAAGTCTGGATCCGGCTCTCAATTTACTGGAATGACAGAAGGACAGAAGGACATGCTGAACTGCATCATCAGTGCACAGTCTGCAAAACCCAGACTGGGCAAGGCCAACTGTTCCTCCACATATAAACTAAAAGAGGGGCAAAGAGGAATAGAGGGAGAATCCTCAATTAAAAGAGATTTAAAAGATACATCGAATCAGAAAGAGGGCAAATGCACACCCGTGTTCACAGCAGCACTATTCACCAAAGCCGAGAGGCGGCGACTACTCAGATGTCCTTCGAGGGATGAATGGGTAAATAAAATGTGGTGTAGAAGTGCAATAGAATGTTATTCAGCCTTCAAAAGGAAGGAAATTCTAATACATGCTACAACATGGATGAGCCCTGAGGACTTTACACTACGTGAAATAGGACAGTCACAAAAGGACAGACACTGGATGGTTCCTCTTATATGAGATATCCAGAATAGTCAGATTCAGAGAACTCAGAGAATGGAGGTTGCCAAGGGAAAGTGGAATAGGAGCTTGTTGTCTAGAGAGTTTCAGTTTTGCAAGATGAAAAACTCTAGAGACTTGTTGCTGAACAACGTGCCTACCCTTAACACAAGTGAACTGTACACCTGAAGACAGTTAAGAGAGCAAATGTTATGTTATGCGTTTTACTATAGTTAAATTTGTAAACTGAACTTTCAAAAGTGGGTAAGACTAAACGGCAGATTGAAGAAGGTGCCCGCGGTTGATCACATTGTATAGAAATGGAGGGAGGTGATCATCATGAAGGCTGGGATGGAATGAAGAAGGTGAAGGCTGGGATGGAGCCATTGGGAGAGGGGAAAGGAGTGGCATGTTGGGACAGGCCATGAAGAGGCTCCTGGAGCTCCTGACCTAGGTGCTAACTGACTAAAGTGGTCACCCAATAATCACCATCATGTTATGTATAACGTGCATTTCCTGAAGGTTTCTATATCTGTTTTGAATGCTATTAAAAAGCAAGACAAAAATGCTAAAGAAAAGAAAGAAAGTTGCTGCCATCCTGTCAGCATATTCTGGCCAAATAACCCTTTCATCTGAAAGAGGAGAGTTTGGGAGCGAGGTGACTGGAAACTGGGTCTACCTCACCTCCCCATCGCTGAGTACTTTTGCAAAGCCCTGTGTCTCCCCACTGCCTTCAAAGCCCCAGTCCTGCACACACACAGCCCCCATCCACCCACAAGGGACATTCTCACAAAGCTACAACAGCTGAGCTCTGCCTGGGGTCACAGAGGGAAACAGGACTGTGCAGCGTGACGAGCCAGGGTTTCGCCCACATGAATGCAGAAAATAAGACTCGGACGCTTTTGTTGTCAGCTGTCAAATTTCATTTTCTGGTTCCCAAATTCTCTGATGTGAATTCTGCTGAAATCCTTGTACCACCGTAATGTGCCATCACAGGGTCACGACTGCACCAGCTTTCTGTCAGTCTGCACCATGAGGGTCCCAACACGGAGTCCTTGACGCTTACACAGCCTGCAGCATGCATGGGAGGCTGCTGGGGGTTGTAGCTGAGAGGACAGCTCTGGCTCAAGCTGCCCAGCTTTAAATCGGGCTTAGGTGACAGCTGCTTATGGTCTCAGGGCCTCTGTCTCCCCACACATTAAGTGGGGCTTGTAAGTATTTCATAAGGTTGTTATGGGGCCTCAATAAGCTAAAATACATCAAGTCTTCAAAAAGAGAGCCTGGCTCAGGGTAAGGAAACGGTGCTTAGTAGTAGAGGTAGTGGTTGTTGTTCCATTTAAAGGATGCAACCCTACAGAAGGCCTAAATAGACATTTCTCCAAAGAAGACACAAATGGGCAATAGGCACATGGAAAGATCTCCTCATGGCTAATTGTTAGAGAAATACAAATCAAAACTATAATAAGGGACTTCCCTGGTGGTCCAGTAGTTAAGAGTCTGCCTTGCAACGCAGGGAACACAAGTTCAGTCCCTGGTCGGGGAATTAAGATCCCACATGCATCAGGGCAGCTAAGCCCACACACCACAACCACTGAGCCCACGTGTCACAACTCGAGAGAAACTACATTCAATACTGTGTGATAAACTATAATGGAAAAGAATGTGAAAAAGAATGTTTATATATATCACTGAGTCACTTTGCTGAAGAGTGGAAATTAACAACATTATAAATCAACTTCAGTGCAGTTCAGTCGCTCAGTCGTGTCCGACTCTTTGCGACCCCATGGACTGCAGCACTCCAGGCTTCCCTGTCCATCACCAACTCCCGGAGCTTGCTCAAATTCATGCCCATCAAGTCGGTGATGCCATCCAACCATCTCATTCTCTGTCGTCCCCTTCTCCTGCAGCCTTCAATCCTCCCCAGCATCGGGGTCTTTTCAAATGAGTCAGTTTTTCGCATCAGGTGGCCAAAGTATTGGAGTTTCAGCTTCAGCATCAGTCAATGAATATTCATGAATATCCAATGAATATTCAGAACTGATTTCCTTTAGGATTGATTGGTTTGATCTCCTTACAGTCCAAGGGACTCTCAAGAGTCTTCTCCAACATCACAGTTGAACTATACATTAATAAAAGTTTTTAAAAATAATAATAATGCTGCAAGGTACATGGCGGGTATTTATCTTTTTAAGTTAGTGCTTTCATTTCCTCCAGATAAATTTTCAGAATCATACAGTAATTCTATTTTAATTTTTTTGAGGAAACTCCATACTGTTTTACACTGCTTAAGCTGACCCTGGACGAGTCTTCTGTTACATTAAAAGCCACCTACAAAGACTAGGCAGGCAGCTGACACTTGCGAGCAAATGCTGATACCAGGCACCAAATCCCAAACCTTAAATCTCTTTCAATACCACCACTTTCACCCTAAGATTTGGGAATGATTTTGCTCATTTTACAGTGAAGGGAGCTGAGAGCCAGAGATGGAAAGGAACTCGCTCTGTCACCCGCTAAGAGCCTGGTAGACTTAGAACTGAAACCCAAGTCTTTAGCCCTCTTTCTTCTACACCTACAGTGTGGAAGAGTTTGGCCATCATGTTCAGGGGAGCTCTCCATCACAAGAACAAGAGACGTAAGCAGGGCCAGCCTCAACTTCAGATGGCATGTATTGGTTCTCCTCTCTCTCTTCTTTGCTTCTCTGTGACATCTTGCCCTCAGACCAGCTGCTCCTCTAGGCTAGACTCACCAGCAGCCTTAGTCTCACATCCCAGTAGCCAAAGGCCAAAAAGGACAAAGGTCTCATTTTTCTCAGCCTGAGTTTTATTGGCCAAATAAAACTTGGGCCACAATTCACCCTTGGGTTGCTCCTTGTATGAGTCTGAATCCTGGTTCTGTGGCTTGAGTAACCCAACCTTTCTATGCCTCAGTTTGCCCATTCTGAAATGAAGAAAATAACTGCATTTGCTTCACTGGGCTGCTATGAGACTGATTCTTCCATTAAAAACAAAAAACAAAAACACATTCCAACTACATGTTAGGCAATGCTTAGGTACTGGAGCCACAGTAGAGGACAAAGAGACCCCTCTCTGCCCTCATGGGGTGTATGAGTGCGTGAGAGCAGAAGTCGCTCAGTCGTGTCAGACTCTTTGTGACCCCACGGACTGTACAGTCCATGGAATTCTCCAGGCCAGAATACTGGAGTAGGTAGCCTTTCCCTTCTCCAGGGGCTATTCCCAACCCAGGTATCAAACCCAGGTCTCCCGCATTGCAGGCATATTCTTTACCAGCTGAGCCACCAGGGAAGCCCCATGGGGTGTATAGTCTAACAGTAAAGACAGACATGAAATAGACAAATGCATGAACAAATATCTCTACTACAAGTCTTGTACAGGACAAGAATAGAGCTCTGTGGGAGAGAAAGAAGGGGGACCTAGCTCCGATTAAACAAGCCTGACGCTGGGTGTGGTATGGAATAAACAGTCTATGGTAGCTGTAACACAGGTTCTTGTTCAGCATCTTCTCAACCATCTGGCCTCCCCACAGCAACGTCCCTCAAGGAGAAGAGCTGGTGATTTGGCTGCCCTGCTCTCCATCTCTGCGACCAATTTCGAGCCTCCTAGGGAGTGGAGAGAAAGCGCAACGCTTGTGCTGGGATAGCAGAAGTGCCATGGGTCCCAGGCGGCTGTTCCTGGTAGATAGCACTCACCCACCTCATCCGCAGCAGCAGCCCCTTCTGGCTCCAATGGAGGCCCCAACCGGGAGGCCTGCAGAGGCCCCGGTGGCTTCTCAGGCTGCAGGGTCTCCCCAGCTCCTTCCCCGGGCCCCGAGTCAGGCCCTAAATGAAGGCGTGCTGGAGAGAGATTTTCTGCATAACCAGCCAGCTTTCCACTCAGCAGTGCCAAGCTCTGCTGTCGCTGCAGCTCCTGGCCAGAGGGACGAGGGCCCTGCCTGGCCCCAAGCCATGGGGCTGTCTCAGTGCTTCCCGGTGACTGCCTCTGGAGGGACCATTTGCAAAACTCTTCATGATCCAGGATGTGTCTGTGGACATGCTGTGCCCTGACTGGGCTCCTCTGGGGCTGTCTTCCCATCCCTCTTGTGCAGACATGCTGTTTCTTCAGGGAAGAAGGGCCAAGATTTGCTGGGTTGGATTAATTGTCTCAGACTCTGACTCGGACTCTGTTCCTCTTCCTCTGATCACTGTCACCACCGCCCTGATCTCGGCTCAAGGCCCCAGGACCCTAATCAGGACCCCAGGGGCAGCCCATCCAGTCCGGCCTCCTCCCCTTGTCCACCACAGATGGCCAAAGGGGCTGCCTGGAGCACACGTCACTCCATTTGCCACCCTTTGATGGTGTCTGGATCCGAATAATATGACCCAGTCCCCTTGATGGAGCCAGCAGGGAGTTCTCAGCAAGTCGAGTGTATCATGCAGGGTTTGCCTGGAACGTCATACACTCTTTTCATCCAAGATTTTCCCAAAATGTGCCCTCCTCATGCATTAACTTGTCCAACGTGCAGTAATTTATCCATTAAATAATGACAGCCTTCTATATGAAAGCTCCTTTGCAGGGCCCAGGGATGTGATGGTAAGCCACACAGCTACTCCCCAGGAGTTCATGGTCCAGCGAGGGAGGCAGACATCACTGAAAAATCGAGAATCACCAGTTTATAGGAATCACCCAGCGTAGTGAGAGCTGAAGGAACCATGTGGATGCTGAGAGATTAACAGAAAAGCGTGTCTCTGCTGGGAGTCAGAAATGAAGCTCACCCTGACATGGGATAAAGGGTAGGCACCATGCGGGCGAAGACTAGGGGGAAGGGGAGAGCTTCTGGACAAAAGCCCTGAGGCCAGAGGCCACCTGCAGCCTCTGGGGTCTGAGGACCTGGGTGGCAGGTGGACAGAAAGTGCAGCGGTAGGCTGGAGAAGGAAGTGGTTACAGCCAGATAGGTGAGTCAGGAGATTGCTCTTGATCCAGAGGGCCCGGGGGCCCGGAGGGCTCAGAGGAGCTCAAACAAGGCTTGAGCCCGCTTGAGCAGGAGGGGTAAGAATGAAAACAGAAAATTTGGTGAGATATGACACAGGCTGGACTGATATCGCCACAACACAAATGCTGGTTCAAGAGGACTTTATTTTTTACCTTTGTATTATGGGAAAAAATTTAAACATATCATTGTAGATATAACAGTATAATGAACTGCCCTGAAGCCCTCATCCAGCCGCTTCAGCAATAATCAACCCAAGCTTGCTTCAGCTATACCCCCCACACATCCCTCATCCCCACTGGATTGTATTGAAGCAAATCCCAGCTGTATATTTCACCATTAATATTTCAGTATGTACCTGTAAAACAAAAGACATTTTTGGTGGGGAGATCTTTTTTTTTTAGTTGAGGCATTAGGAATCTTTATCGTCACCCTGCTTATTTAACTTATATGCAGAGTACATTGTGCAAAATAATGAAGCACCAGCTGGAATCAAGATTGCCGGGAGAAATATCAATAACCTCAGATAGGCAGACGACACCACCCTTATGGCAGACAGCAAAGAGGAACTAAAGAGCCTTTTGATGAAAGTGAAAGAGCAGATTGAAAAAGCTGGCTTGAAACTCAACATTCAAAAGACAAAGATCATGGCATCTAGTCCCATCACTTCATGGCAAATAGATGGGAAAACAGTGGAAACAGTGAGAGACTTTATTTTCTTGGGCTCCAAAATCACTGCAGATGGTTACTGCAGCCATGATATTAAAAGATGCTTGCCCCTTGGAAGAAAAGCTATGAGTAACCTAGACAACATATTAAAAAGCAGAGACATTACTTTGCCAACAAAGGTCCATGTAGTCAAAACTATGGTTTTTCCAGTAGTCATGTATGGATGTGAGAGTTGGACTGTGAAGAAAGCTGAGCACTGAAGAATTGATGCTTTTGAACTGTGGTGTTGGAGAAGACTCTTGAGAGTCCCTTGGACTGCAAGGAGATCCAACCAGTCTATCCTAAGGAAAATCAGTCCTGAATATTTATTGGAAGGACTGATGCTGAAGCTGAAACTCCAATCCTTTGGCCACCTGACGTGAAGAACTGAGTCACTGGAAAAGACCCTGATGCTGGGAAAGATTGAAGGCGGGAGAAGGGGATGAGAGGATGAGATGGTCGGATGGCATCACCAGCTCGATGGACATGAGTTTGAGCAGGCTCCGGGAGCTGGTGATGGAGAGGGAAGCCTGGCGTGCTGCAGTCCATGGGGTTGCAAAGAGTCAGACACGACTGAGCGCCTGAACTGAACTGACTGCACTGAGGTATCTTCAGTTGCAGATGTATACTCTTAGCTTCGGCTTATGGGATCTAGTCCCCTCACCAGGATCAAAGCTGGGCTCCCAGCACCGGGAGCTCAGAGTCTTACCCACCAGACCACTAGCGAAGTTCCATCTAAAAACAATTAATGAAAACACAAAGGGAAATTTTTAAGGCTTGATGTGGTGATGGTTTAGTTGTTCAGTCATATCCAACTCTTACGACCTGTAGCCTGCCAGGCTCTCCTGTCCATGGGATTCTCCAGGCAAGAATACTGGAGTGGGTTGCCCTTTCCTTCTCCAGGGGGTCTTCCCAACCCAGGGATCGAACTTGGGTCTCTGCTTTGCAGGCAAATTCTTTACTAACTGAGCTGCAAGGGATGCCCTACTTATAGTCAAACTACCACTCAGAAAAAGTCATCCCTCTCACTATTTCCTTGCACTGATGCCAGCACTTTCTTAGAAGAGATTTCCCCAAGTGCCTCATCCTAAAACATTAAAGAGAGCTAAACCTGAAATCCAGGTTCATTTCCTGAAAGGAAGCAGCTACATTACTAAGTCTGTGGAAGTCTAACGGACACCCCCAGGTGATACCATGTGCCCAGCAAGCAGAGTGCTCAGGACAGGAGGAGGTGGGCCCCTACAACTCCCCGCTGGCTTCCCGGGCAGGCCCTCAATGGGGCAGATGGAGAAAGGGCTTCCATAGCAATGAGAGGCTCCAGAACCAACCCAGGGGAAACCAAGAGGGAAGGATGGTCAGGCGCTTCCTCCACGGTCAGGCCTAGGTGCCAACACACCTCCCCACTTAGGCCTGCAAGTGTCTCCTGTTTGAGCTAAAACCTGGGGACTCCCTGTCTTGCCAGTCCTCAGGTGTGTTCTCCTGCCTCACAGGGTATCATTGGCCCCACGGTCACACAAATATACAGCCTGCACTCACAGGACTCCAGGTTCAGAGAGCGGTTCCCGTCTTCTGCAGTGAGAGGACAGCATCCGCAGTTCCAGAATCCTCTAGTTCCCAGAGCAGCGTGAGCCCTGGCATTACCCAGTTAGGATGGACCTCCTAATACAGTCGTCTATTCTCAGCCCTCGAAAGAGGCAGCTTCCCTTCTTCCACGCCCTCCATCATTTACAGAGCCTACTGTGCTCCGTGTATTAGGCCAAGCCTGGGAGACACAAAGGTGAATTAGACTCTGGCCCTTCGTGGAAGGAGCTCACCCTCTCCGAGAGAGACAGGCATATGAACACGGTGCAATTGGATGAGAGAGAGAATGCAGTAAAGAAGCTGTAGGAATTCAGCCCGTGGAACAAAGAGCTCTGCTTGTGAGAGCAAGGCGTCTTGGGGGACGTATCTTTTAAGCTGGGTTTTTTGGGTCGGGGGGTCCACACCTCACAGCATGTGGGACCTTAGTTCCCCTATCAGGGATCGAACCCATACCCCCTGCATTGGAAGGTGAAGTCTTGACCACTGGACCACCAGGGAAGTCCCTGAGCTGGGTCTTGAATGACACTGGGGAAAGTCGGGGAGGGGGACTTGCCCCACGGATCCAAAGTGAATCCATGCTCTTTGGACATGAGCAACAGAACTGAATTACACAAAGAACACTGTGTTTCTTTGGTCCTGCAATTCCACCTCTACAATTTATCTGATAGATTTACTCACTCACATGCGAAATGACATATGTTCAAGGAAACGTACTACAGCAGGATTTGCAAAGCAAAAGATTAGAAATAATCTGAATATCCATCAGCATGAAGATTTGCTTTCTGTAGCTGCTATAACAAAAACTGAAAATTTGGAGGCTTACCTCTACAGAAATGGATTCTCCCATAGTTCTGGTGGCCAGAGGTCTGAATCTAGCATTGCTGGGCTGAGGTCAACGTAATGGCAGGGTTGCGATCCCTCCAGAGGCTCTAAGAAGTCTTTCCTCCCTGTTCCAGTTTTTGGTGGAGTGGCTGCTGGTATTCCTTGGCTACTGGCCATATCACTCCGATCTTTGCCTCAGTGATCTCACTGCCTTCTCCTCTTTTCTGTGTCAAGTCTTCGACCTCTCCATTAACAAGGACACATGTGATTATATTTAGGGCCTGCACAGATAATCCAGGACAATCCCCCCTCTCTGAGCCTTAATTTAATCATATCTGCAAAGCCCTTTTTTTCCCATTAAGGTAACATTCACAGGTTCCAGGGATTGCTGCTGCTGCTAAGTCGCTTCAGTCATGTCCAACTCTGTGTGACCCCATAGACAGCAGCCCACCAGGCTCCCCCGTCCCTGGGATTCTCCAGGCAAGAACACTGGAGTGGGTTGCCATTTCCTTCTCCAAAGCATGAAAGTGAAAAGTGAAAGTGAAGTCGCTCAGCCGTGTCCGACTCTTAGCGACCCCATGGACTGCACCCTACCAGGCTCCTCCGTCCATGGGATTTTCCAGGCAAGAGTACTGGAGTGGGTTTCCATTGCCTTCTCCTCCTGGGATTAGATGTGGCTATCTTTTCAGAAGCTATTTAGCCAACCACAGGATGCATCCACACGGGGGAATATTGTACAGACATTAAAAAGAATGAGGTATCTGTACTGATATGAAATGGACCCCAAGGTATATTAAAAGCTTTAACATTTATATAATTTAAATTATATAAAATTTAAATAATTTTTTAAATTTAGTGAGAAAAGCAATGAATTCAAAGGCTTGTGAGCAGCTCATAGAATGGGAAAAAGAAAAGCAAATAAAGAAAGTTTGTATCTTGTGCTACCAACCTTTGTAAAAATTATACTATAAGTGTGTGTGTGTGTGTGTCCTCTCCAGAAGCACACACAATAAACTGATAATAATGTGTGAAGGGAATGTGGAAGTGGGGGACCAAGAAGCAGCTTTATTGAGATATAACTTACATACCGTACATGACACCCATTCAAAGAGTACAATTCCATGGCTTTTAGCGTATTTGCAGAATTGTGCAACCGTAAGCACAGTCAATTTTAGAATATTTTCATCAGCCCCAAAGAAACCTTCAGGCCAGCTGGTAACATAACCAAAACTTCAAGAGACCATCCCACAGTTCTAACAGGCCAACTGCTTCCAGGTTATATGACAAGTGCTGGGACTCGCGAATTCCTAAGAGAACAAATCTGTTGCTGCCCTCACATTGCTCTGAAATGAGTTTCCTGGCCAGAAGCAATATCATATAGAAACAGTCCCGGGACAGTAATGAGGTTTTCTGTGAGCACACAGATGGTTGGGCTGGCAGAAGAATTTCTGGAAGGGATAGCAAATTCATATCCAGAACAAGTATCTATTCCAATGAGGACTAAATCAATGCCCCACCAGGATGGAAGAGGTCCAGTGTAATCAATCTGCCCCCAGACGGCCAACTGACTGGTCCCCCCACCTCCAGCAGTGTAAGCTTCTAAACTGGTCTGGAGGGCACTTTGTTTCTTCTGTTCTTCATTTGCTAAATAATTTTCTGAGGCCCCCTGGGCCCAGGCTTTATGCGGCATTGCAGGGGCTGGGCTCTCAGCCACTGTGTCTAGCTCGGGGCTTTTATACCCAGGGGCATGAGAAACAGTATGGCTGCAACCGCCACCGTGTCTCAAACAGAGAGGCATGCTGAGAAGAGCAGTGAACTGGGGGTCCAGAGCGTCTGATTGCTAGTTCTAGGCTGGCCGTCAATACCCATGGGATGCAAATGGAAGCAAGTTGCCTAACCAGGCCCCATGCTTGAAACAGAATGGAAGCCCCAGGATAGCAAGTACCACTGGTGGACCACGGGTGGATGCACAAGGGAGTCAGTTGTCCATGGAGGATTTTTATAAATAATCAACTAATAGTTGATCTGCTTTTTATTATTACCAGATACCTTCAGTTCTAAAGAATGCCAGTGAGAGTATGCCTCACCAAAAAAGTCTTTTCAGTTCTAAACAATTGCTACTGTTCTTATTGTTTTACTAACATAAGTAAGCTTTAAATTGACATGCTTTTACTACTTATCCTTTAATAAACATTAAATTTTATATGGATATTAACTTGAAGAACTCCCAGTTATTCAATTGGCCCAGACACACATGAACCCAGCTACATGTGTTTACTTCTAGTGTAGGTTTATCATGGAATCTTTTAAGCTTGCATGCATGCTAAGTCACTTCAGTCGTGTCCAACTCTTTGTGGCCCCATGAACGGTAGCCTTCCATGCTCCTCTGTCCGTGGGATTCTCCAAGCAAGAATACTGGAGTGGGTTGCCACGCCCTCCTCCAGGGGACCTTCCAGACCCAAGGATTGGTCTCCTGCAGCTTCTGCATTGCAGGCAGATTCTTTACCGCTGAGCCACCAGGAAAGCCCTCTTCTAAGCTTGAGTGAGTAAGTGATAGTAGCTCAGTCACGTCTGTCTCTGCGACCCCATGGACTGGAGCCCACCAGGCTCCTCTGTCCATGGAATTCTCCAGGCAAGAATACTGGAGTGGGTTGCCATTTCCTTATCCATCTTCTAAGCTTACTTGTGGATAAATTTAAAGAGAGATTGAAGAGAGGTCCCCATCCACCCAATCGCTAACTCCTAATGCTTTAAGCAGGGGGATGGGGGTAGGTCGCCTGCGCCATCTAGTGGCCGAGATGGTGATTATCAGCACCTGTACTTGGACATTCTCATCCCAGAAGGCCGCTCAATGGAATAGGGTAGTGAGATGTGGAGGCTATTGAGTTCTTGAAATGTGGTTTATCTACATTGAGGTGTGCTGTAGGTGTAAATTATATATTGGGTCTTGAAGACTTAATGCAAAAAAAAAAAAAAAGAAAGTAAAAGAACTTCGCTAGGAGTCCGTTAAGACCGCACTTCCACTGCAGGGGGCATAGGCTCCACCCCTGGTCCCGAAACTAAGATCCCAGACGACCTGCAGCAAGGTCAAAAAAAAAGGTAAAATATTTCACAATTGTGCATAATGGTTAAATATTGGTTTTATAGTTATTGCATGTTAAAGTGGTAGTCCTGGAGCAGGGGGGGCAGCAAAGGAGCTGAATCAGACAAAGCCCGCTCCAGGGCTGGTTGCCTCCCCTGTCTGTCTAGACAGCAGTGCGCACAGGCGTTCCTGCACTTCTCAGGGCCTTGGTTTCCTCCTCCTTAAAATGGATTAATGATACCACTATCATGGGATTTTGATGATTAAATGTGATAGGGCTTATTAAAAACTCCTCAGACAGAGTGGGCGTTCAGTGGAATTGGTTTCCTTCCTCTCAGAGCTGATAAAAATGCCAGGAAAACTATAGAGGAGGCGGCCTACCCCAGGCACCGTCAGAGGCGCTCGAAGAGCTTCTCTTCTCCCACATTATTGCTAAGTTGCAGATGCCTTAGCTGAGTCATCGGGTTCCCTCATTGTGGAGGATCAGCTCCAGCTGTGGGCCTCCTGGATGCCCCACCCCCCCAACCATCAGCACCAACTGTGCACCCAGCACCAGGCACCAGCTCGCTCTGCATCCTGCCAGGCAAGGCTGAGTCTGCCGTTCTGCCTGGGTGTCTCCCAGTCCGCACACTTGCTCCTCCCCTTCTGCAGTGAGCCACGCCTCCCCCCGCAGCCCCTGCATCCACACCCACGACTGGGCACACACTGCTCACCCACTGCCACCTCTACATCAGCAGTTCTCAGTGTTGCCCCTGGTCCAGCAACAGCAGTATCGCCTGGGAGCTTGTTAGAAATGCAGATTCCAGGACCCTGACCACCACAATCAGAAACCCCGGGGGGCAGAGCTCAGCCACCAGGCCAGTTCTTCTCAGCTCCTATAGCCAGGTCTCGCCTTCTCCCCGCCACCTCCTCTGTCCTGTGACCCCCGTACCTGACACCATCCTGTTCTCTCCCCCTTGCCCACATTGCCCACAGTGATGCTGACCACACTTCAGTCATAGCAAACCTCTGTGTTTTCTGTCACACGAGCCGGCCACTTTTCTATTTCTTACTCAACAGTTTTAAGTCTGACACTAGTTCAAATACGCATGTTAGCCTGGCCCTAAAGAACCTATAAATTCAGACGATATACAAGTTATATTTTTCCTTTGCACATTAAAATAAACCCTATTAAAATATGGAGTTCATCCAAAGCACCGCCTAAAAGTTATTTGGGGGAAACAGAGCCTTAAGTGTGGCCTGGCTCCCCCAGAACACACTCCACCCCCTGCCCATCCCCCAAAGCCTCAATTTCTCCTTCGTCTCTCATTTCACTTCACGCTTCTATCAATGCCCCCTTCCTGGACCACTGAGTTAGCTACCCTCTCATTCGCCCGTCCGTGACTCTGATATCCCTGAGGACTCCCCATGAAATGTCACCAGCCCAATAAGTACATATGGGATGACTGAACTCTGGGCCACCAAGATGTGGCCAGACCACCCCAGACCCCCTCCTTACACCCTCTGCTCTCTGCATTATCTCCAGAAAGTGTCCCTGGGCCTCCCCACCGGTCTTTGCACCTTCTCTCCAAGAGCTAAACCCTTAAATCATTAGTACCCAGTCAAAAATAGCCTCCTTCATGCCCCTCAAAATCTAGTCCAGGCTGATCTAGACTAGACACACACATACAGACAGACTTTCTGCTAGGGTATAGTGTATATTGAGAAAAGTACACATATAAGTTCTCAGTTCAATTAATTTTCAAAAACTGAACACACCTCCTTAAGCAGCACCTCAGAACTTCTTGCTCACTTACTTGCCATTAATCACTGCCCACTGTCCACCCCAATCCAAGAGTAAGCAGTCTATTTTCTAATAGCAGATTCATTTTGCCCATTTTTGTACTTGAATGAGATCAAACGGTATGCAGTTTTATGTCTGATTTTCAGCCATATTCTTACATGCAATTATAGATCACGTGTTCTCATGGCTGTGTACTATTCAAAACTCCACTGTATTACTTTCCTATTCCTGCTGTGACAAAGTACCACAAATTTAGTGGCTTAAAACAACAGCTTCATTATCTTACGGTTCTGGTGGTCAGAGGTGAGAATTAGATCTCCTTGGGCTAAAATCAAGGTGTTGTCAAGGCTACATTTTTTTCTGAAGGCCCAAGGGAGGAATCTACTTCCTTGCCTTCTCCCGTTTCTAGAGACCACCCATACTGCTTGGCTTATGGCCCCCTCCATCCTCAAAGCCAGCAACGGCTGGTTGACTTTCATGTCACATACTCCAACTCTGACACTCCTGCCTCCCTCTTCCGCACTTACAGGACCTTATGACATTTGCCCACCCTGGTAACCCAATACAATCTCTTTAAGGTGATGAAACTCTTAATCCGTCTGCAACCTTATTCCACCTTGCTATGTAAGATAACACACTCACACAATGTGGACACCTGAGTGTTTGCCTTATTCTGCCTACCACACCCACCACATATCCGGCTACTGTACTGCTGATGAGCCCTTAGGTTGTTCCAGTACAAGAGTGTTGGTGAGCATATTTCTGTTGGGTATAGACACATCAGGGGACTCCTCAGGTGGCTCATCGTAAAGAATCCACCTGCTAGTGCAGGAGATATAGGTTCGATCCTTGGGTTGGGAAGAGACTCTGGAGAAGGAAATGGCAACCCACTCCATTGTTCTTGCCTGGGAAGTCCCATGGACAGGAGGCTGGCAGGCTACAGTCCATGGGGTTGCAAAAGATTTAGACGCAACTTGGAGACCCACTCCAGTATCCTTGCCTGGAAAATCCCGTGGACCGAGGAGCCTGGTGGGCTGCAGTCCATAGGGTGGCAGAGTCAAGCACGACTGAGCGACTACGGGACAGACTAGAAACTTAATATAACTGACCTACAGGCTAGGTGGCCAGCTTTAGCAAACTCTGCTGATTCTCCCTAAAGTGGCTGAGCAAATATAACACTCCCACAGCCACATGACGGCTGTTGGTAAAGAACCCATCTGCAATGCAAGAGATGACCTGCAATGCTGGAGACCTGGGTTTGATCCCTGGGTCGGGAAGATGCCCTGGAGAAGGAAATGGCAACTCACTCCACTATTCTTGCCTAGGAAATCTCATGGACAGAGGAGCCTGGTGGGCTACACTCTGTGGTGTCACAAGTCAGACACGGCAGTGATAACCCACCACTCCAGCACGTATAAGCTCCCCTTGTGCTCTGTGCTGCAACGCTTGGATCTCCCGTGGCTCTCACAGACACCAGATGCTTCCTTGCCCCTATGCCTCTCTTCATGTCTGCAGGGCCCAAAATGTTTCACCCAGCCATCCACTCATTTCCATTGCGGTTCCCCAAAAGCAAAACACAGTTGGACAAAATCAGGCCATTTTCTGACCCAAATCACGAATTTGTGTGGCTATCCAAGGGCACTTTCAGTTCAGTTCAGTTCAGTTCTCTTGCTCAGTCATGTCCGACTCTTTGCGACCCCATGGACCACAGCATGCCAGGCCTCCCTGTCCATCACCAACTCCCAGAGTTTACTCAAACTCATGTCCATTGAGTCAGTGATGCCATCCAACCATCTCATCCTCTGTCGACCCCTTCTCCTCCTGACTTCAATCTTTCCCAGCATCAGGGTCTTTTCCAATGACTCAGTTCTTTGCATCAAGTGGCCAAAGGATTGGAGTTTCAGCTTCAGCATCAGTCCTTCCAATAAATATTCAGGACTGATTTCCTTTAGGATGGACTGGCTGGATCTCCTTCCAGTCCAAGGGACTCTCAAGAGTCTTCTCCAACACCACAGTTCAAAAGCATCAATTCTTCAGCGCTCAGCTTTCTTTATACTCCAACTCTCATATCCATACATGACTACTGGAAAAAACATAGCCTTGACTAGACAGACTTTTGTTTGTAAAGTAATATCTCTGCTTTTTAATATGCTGTCTAGGTTGACCATAACTTTTCTTCCAAGGAGCAAGTGTCTTTTAATTTCATGGCTGCAGTAACCATCTGCAGTGATTTTGGAGCCCAAAAAGATAAAGTCTGTCACTGTTTCCACTGTTTCCCCATCTATTTGCCATGAAGTAATGGGACCAGATGCCATGATCTTAATTTTCTGAATGTTGAGTTTTAAGCCAACTTTTTCAGTCTCCTCTTTCACTTTCATCAAGAGGCTCTTTAATTCTTCTTTGCTTTCTGCCATAAGGGTGGTGTCATCTGCATATCAACAAACCTATTACTTACAGAATCTTATGATAACAGCAGTTTCAGGGGCCACATAAACTCCCTCCTCCCACTCAGAGCCATTAAGTCACAGGCACCACAGTTGGTCTAGCATGTGCCCTCCAGAAAAGCTTGCCCAGATCTCTCAGTTAGACCCTGTGCCTCCGTCTCTGCTTTGACAGCACTCAGCTCTGCCTTGCCACTTCCTGGGTCATATTAGAATCCAGTCTCTCCCACTGCACTGCATCACAGGGGCAGAACCAAGAAGACTGGATATAGCTCCAGCCAAGCCCAGGTCCTCCTGTGTTCCTCAGTGACAGGCACCAGCACCCTCCGCACATTTCCATCCAGGAAGGAACAGCTTCCCTGACAGATGATCCTTCTATTATTGGACAGGTCTGATCCAGTTCAGTACATTTACTAAGAGCCTTTTCTGTGCCAGGCACTATATGAAGCATCGTGGGAACAGATTATGAAGAACAGTTCCTGCCTTCAAGGCACTCAGGTCTCCAAAAGCCCAGAATCAGTCCTCTCCTTTCCTGCCATGGGTCCCAGAAATACAGAAACAAGGGTCCTCCCTCCTCCACCTCCAAACAGGTACAGTCAGCCAGGGAGTGAAAGGAGATATTGTCAACACACTCACTACAAATTAGAAGGGATTCGTGACATAAATAATCTCCAGTGACAGAAATGAGATGGCAGCCTGGGGCAGGCATGTGGGGGACTGACTGTTGAGTGGCAGGAGAGAACTTTCTGGAGTGATAGGGATGTCACACATCTTAATTGGGGTGTGAGCTTCAGGGATGTAGAAATCTGTCAAAGCCTATCAAACGGTACACTTGGTAGAGTTGATCTGAAGAGAGACACAAACTCAAGTGTCCCCACTGTCTCTCACTGCCACTCACTCACTTGCTGGCTCATCTCAGCCCCAAGTCACCATCTTTCCAAATCTCTGTTTCTGCCAGTAAGAGTAAAACTCTTACTCTAAGCCAGAGACAGGGGAGCTCCCTGGCTGAAGCAGGCGTGGGAAAGCTGGTGTCCTCTGAGCCCCTCCCCTGTTCACAAGGACCCCAAGGTGCCACCACTACTGCTGAGTCCCAGACAGCTCTGACTGGCTCTGACTACATCTATCTCTGCTTGAGACTAAATATATCCTCCCTTTCCTCCAAACCAGATGGTTTCTAGACTCGTCTGGAAAGAGGAGGCTGGGGAAAGCGAAGCAGAGACCAGGAGGAGGGCCATGTCTCTCCTCTTCGCCCTAGTTCATTCAATGCAGCACACACAGCGAGTGCTCAAGGCTGCCATACAAGACCCCTCATTTAAGTCCTTAATAAAGCCTGGATGAGGCATGAGGTTTCCACTAAGTCCCAAGGGCTTTTCACCAGCAAGAGGCAGAAGGCCCTGGCCCCAGACTTCCAAGCTGTACAGTATGCCTAATGGGTCCTTATGCCCAGGACGATGGGGAATGGGGGAGGGAGGTTACATTTTTAATGTTTCCTCTCCTCTGACCAGGCCAGCTTCCATCTCTGCTTTCAGTAGTCGCCTGCATCTAGGAAGAACTTTCTTAATACACACACGTTCCAGTCTCCACAGTTTATAGCAACATTTTCATCCACATGGGAAATTCAGGACACGCGCTCCCTACTGTGAATTCATTCACTTAAAATATCTTGATGGATCACAGCATGGACAAACCCCAAAGGGCAGCGCCCCCTCTGGGAGAGGCAGGCAGCGCTTGACACACACCCTGAGCAAAGTCCCCTGGTAGGAACCTCACCGCCCCAGGGCTGCAGCCCATAGGTACTGGTGAGCTGGACCACGCTGAGGATTCCCAGAGCCAGCCATGAATGACAGGAGCCAAGCCCAGAGAAGCCAAACGATAAACCTGTCACTGCCTTTTTCTGCCCTCCCCTCCACTCCCCATGGTGGTCTCAGGACTAAAAGAAAAGAGGTGATGTGACCACAGGAACTGGTGGAGTTGAGGAATAGGTTCTGGGGAAGAAAGAAGAGCCTTGGATTAGAGCCCCAGGAGCTGTGGGGAAAAAAAGCAACGTAAGTCACATATATAATTTAATATTTTCTAGCAATCATGTTAAAAAGATAAAAAGAAACAGGTAAGATTAATTTTAATGATATAATTAATCCAATATACTAAAATATCAAGGAATCAATATAAAATTAGAGACATTTTTATATTCTTTTTCTTATAAGTCTTTGAATTCTGGGGTGTATTTCACACTTAGAGAACATCTTAATTTAGACTGGACACATTTCGAGTGCTCAGTATCCACATGTGGCCAGAGGCTACCATATTGGGCGATGCATGTGGGAGAGCAACAAACGAGGACAGACTTTCCGGTGGGGGTGTGGTGTGTTTCAGTGGGCACCAACCCTCCTGGGTCTGAACACCGTTCCTGGAGGGCACACCACACTATCATCCCAGAGCCAGTACTGGGCATCACTGGAGAAAGTCCTGTGCAGAGCTGGGTCCCAGCTAGGAGCAGCACAGCATCGTGCAAAAGATGCCACATGGGGCTTGAGGGCCAAAGCCAGACTGTGGAGGACTTGTGTTTGGCTCCCATGAGTTTTGGGGTTTTTCTTAAGTGTCACTGTATTTTTATTTTCCTTTATACTTGGCCCTGTTCTTCCCAATTCACCCCTCCCCCAGTTTTGTGGACCTATTAGGAGTTTTTCCCTCATGTGATAGCTCCCCTTTATTCTCATCTGTTTGGCTGTTCATTTGAAGATAGCCAGTGGGAGGAACTTGTATTACGATTTGTTTTTAATATTTATTTATTTATTTGGTTACAGGTCTTAGTTGAAGCATACAGGGTCTTCAATATTCGTTGCAACACGCTGGATCTTTAGTTGCAGCACGTTGGATCTAGTTTCCTGACCAGGGATTAAATCCAGGCCCCCTGCATTGGGAGCTCAGAGTCTTTGCCACTAAACCACCAGGGAAGTCCCCCCCATGGTGTTTTTAAATCTCTCAAAGCCGTTGTTGTTTTCATGACTTTACACTTCCTTCCTGGCTCCTATAGACACTGGGGTGTGTGACCCTGCTTAAGACCACAGTTCTTAAAGCCCTGGATGTTAACCTTGACTCCACCACTTTTTAGTTGACAATGGATACATTAAACTCTTCATATGTGTCTTTTACTATAAAATTGGGGTTAAGAATACTTCACAGAGATGTATGACTTTAACGAGAAAAGGAATTAATTGGCCAGCACAAAGCTTAGTACATAAGCACTCAAAAAATTGTGGTATTAATTTTTCATTCGGACGTGAATTCCTTAGAGCCCCTATTATATTCCTCTTCCAGTATTGGAAAACTGGCAAGTACACGGGCAGGAGGAGCTCTTAAAAGCATCCCCGACTTTGGTGCAGAGGAATGGCTTCCGCACTTATAATTTTAAAACAGTCTGTTTCCGTTCTTTGTTGCCCACAGATATGGCTCTACTGAATTAAACATTCCTTGGGGCCAAAGCATCGAAAATTTTAAAAGACTGACTTCCAGTAATAAAAGGAGAAAGCTAACAATGACACCAAGGGGCCCTCCTACTAATCTGCATACTGGTTCCAAGGCCGAAGACTAGGGATCCAGGCACTGGATGCTTCCAATAAAGGATAAGATATTCATATCAACTAGGATCAAGACCTGGCCACTGCTCAACCCCAGTTTTTGGTTTTGCTTTTTATAGGGAACTTAAGAGGCTAGGACATAAAAGCAGCACCTATCAAACCTGATGGTCCCACCCCAACCCTCTAGCCTAGGTCTCAGGCCTCTTCACCATTCCCACTCTCTGTGCTTCTAATTCAGGAATCTAGGGGGGGCAAACATGGGCCACCTGCCATGGGGCACAAAGGCCCTGGCAGGGGAGAGAGCCGGCAGACTCTTCCCAGTTCCCTCTTCCCGCTGTGTGATGCACGTCTCCTCCTTCTCTCCGTTCTCTTAGTGACTGATGCTCACGTGCTCATCACTCGACTAGACATCTTGAGCCTCCTCCTGTTTTTCAGTCACTCCTGTCCCTCTACCCCTTTTCCTTTCGCATTACTGAGTTTCCCATGTGCTGTTAAGGGTCCCTCCACACTTTAAAGGAACAGAACTAGCTCCTTTTTCTATTGCAAATAATGTGAACTAGTCCTTGGGGGATGAGGAGAGAGTGACAGACGGTCTGAGCAGCCCCTTAGGGAGCTAACACAGCTCAAGAGGAACACAGAGGCAGGTAATGGAGCAAAAACAAGAGTTTTTTATTTCTATTCTGGATGGAACTCTTTTGTTATCAAAAATAACCATGTCAGCATCAGTAAGCCGCTGATTATAAAATGTGTCCTTGGCAGAGACAGAGAAAGTTAACATTTAATGACTACCTGCCATCTGCCAGGCACTAAGTAAGGCTAGTGGAGCTCAGTATTCAGCGGTCAAGGACTCCTCTGGGATTCTTATGGAGGCTCTGAAATCTCTCCCTTAGAAAAATTCAAACACACACAAAATTTTACATAGAATTACAGGAGCAAAAGAGTCCTGAAATCACAAACTCCAGATGAAAACCTTTGTGCTAAGCCCTTACATGTGCCTCTTGAGCATGGCATCGTTGAGATGGTATCGCTACCCACTCCCTTATAGAGTGGGGAACATGCCCAAGCCCACATACGTAAGTGACAGAAACAACATCTCAACCAGAGTTGTCTAAACACTACAGCTTGCTGGCCTAGATGAAAATGTCACTTGGTTTTTACTGTTACTATAACCATCACTCCTTATTTTTAAATGAGGAAATAAAGATTATGTGAGAAACTGAAATCTGGGCAAGGCATACTAGACTCAGCCAAGGGAAATCAGGAAACACAAAATTCCCAGAGGTTCCAATCCCATTTCCAATCAGCCAAAAAAGCCCCACTCCCCCTGAACCCACCCACCCAGCTGGAGAGCAAGCCAAAGACACACTGTTCTTAGGTGTCACAGTCCTCAGAACAAGAGGCCACCTCTGTCATAACAGCTCAGTCAAACTTGAAACAAACCATTTTTTTAAGAGGCAACCTCTCTTTAAAATAATCCATCAGTCAAATGTAAATGAAGAGACTGATCAAAGCCTATAGATATGAAACAAAAGAAATTTAATTTCAGAATATTACATGAATATAAAAGAAAAACAATACATGTTTCTTTACAGTTACATATATATATAGGATATAGCTGAATAAGAATGAAAAAATTAAAAATGGTTAGACAGTTAAGAAACCTTGCTTCTCTTGTTGAACGAGCTTGGGGTTAGTGAAAAGGCAAGCCTTGCTATGAAGAAAGGACCCTGGGGCAGGAGTGTTTTTCCCAACCAGTTCTGCTGGTCCCCAAACGTGTCTGGGGGAGTGCTCAATGGCTCTTTAGCATCTGCTGTGGCCGCGCACACTCCAGTTTCCATGGTAACCCGAGCACTCAGGCTATCAAGTCTTAACTCCACCTCCTTGCCAGCCCTCCCATCCACTCTCCACCTGTAGAAACAGCTCAGCATGACCTGCAGAGGAAAGCCAGCTTTCCCACAGTGAGTTTTAGATCGGATTAATTACCACTGGTCTGGAAAGCTTGTGTATCTTATAAACCTGAATCTTCCCCAATTTCTACAGCAATCCTGCCAACTGCTGGTATCCAGCTTTGGATCCAGGTCCTATCTTCAGTACCAAGGCTTCCAGATGGATGCGGGTCTCTCCTGGGGAAAGGAATTCTACTCAGAAAAGACTTCAGAATGAGAGCCAGCCTCAAGCATGTGTGTGAGGCTCTGCAGGAAGTAAGGAAGCAGATGAAGTCGAGAGACCACTCTGCGACCACAGGATGTCCTGGAAGGCAGTGTTTTAAACCGTATCCTAACAGAGATTTCTATGAGGAAAGCTGAACAGAAACACTGCTGTTCCAGAGGAGAGAATGGCTCTGCTCTGACACTCTGCAACCACTGGCTTTCTTACAAGCCAACAAAACAGCCACCGCTGGAACATCCAGTGATCACCGCAGTTAACCCCAAATTGCTCTGTTTCCCAAGGTAGCCCACTGTCATTCCTGACTACGGAAGAATCGTTAGGGGTAATGAGCTGGTGGAGGGTCAACTACAGTTTCAGTTGATTCATGAGGTACCACCTCCTTGACTGTGTTTGGTGCTCAGGTACAATCAGTATCATCTAATCCTCTTTCATTGCTGCAGTGCAGTCTTTCCAAGCAGGTGCGCTGCACCACTGTACCAAGTTAGAAAGTTAGAAAGTCCAGCGCCCAAGGTTTTCACTGACTCAACCAGGATGGCTCACCCAGTGCCAACTGATCTGAATTAAGGAAGTGGTCTGCATTTTTTATGCTTGACCCCACATAAGATATACTGCCCCCATTAATATTACATCAAAATCCACTGCAACTGACCCCAGAAAGAAAGGAAAATTTAAAAACAAGAGGCATTTCCAACAAAATTGTTTCAACATGAAAAACAAACAAAAAACAGATTTTTAAAAATATTACATATTTTTAAAATTGTTGAATACTGGCTCAAAAATGCCTGCCCACCAAGTCAGAAGGGCAACAGTATCCTCCTGTAGCAAATGCTTAAAGGGTCTTTTTATTCTCCCTAAGATTCCACAGGATTAGAACAGTTACATATTATAAGGCAGAAGGTTATACTGTTTATTTCTCAATCTGGATTCCAACTAGATCACAGCTTCTGTTAAAAAACAAACAAGAAAAGACCTTCCCTTACAGCAAGGGAAATCATATTTAATAAATACTTTAATGAAACACACATACCCAAATACCTACATAAACTGCCCAAAGGGGCAAGCTATATAGAAGCACATGACAGAATCTCTCACCACCCCAGCCCCAGAGCACTAGGCTGGATTACTAAGTGCACTCAACCAACTAAATCTCAAATAGAACCTCCCTCAGATAGAACCACAGAAGCACCTCAATGACAAGGAGGTATGAGGCCACAGCTCGGCTCCCTCCACCTGTGCCAGACCACGTTTGGCAGACCACACCACTCCAGAATGAGACGCTCAGACAAACTAAGAGAGCAAGTATTGAGTTAAGGGAGGACACCACTTTCACCTGGTCGTACCAAAAGGGGTCTGTTTGAACTCACTAATAGCTGGTGCAAGAAATTTTATAAGGAAAAAAGTCAAATAGAACCCGACATATATGAACTTGCTAATAAGTATTTTTTAAGAATGACATAAAACTACTGTAGAGAAAGGGACTTCTGAGCAGCGTTATACTCCTGACCATATATTATTCACAATCTATCAAGTTGGATGGCCAAATTTTCCATTTTTCTCCACTACTGTTGATACAGTGGCAGAAGAAACAGAAAATACAGCAGACAAGACTGACTTCCAGATACAAGCAAACTGTGCTCCCCAGAATCACGTTCTGTTTCCGCAATAACACACCGACAGTTTATAGACAGGGCAGAAGTCATCTGCTGGGCAACTGCCTTTGCCCTGAGGCCTGACTCAGCTCCGGCACGTGGGGTGAGAATGGTTACACGTCTAACAGAGCAAGCATAAGCTCCCTCCTGCTCCTGCTGCTCTCTGGACAGTGACGCCTCACACTGGATCAGAGCCTTGCCACTCTCCTCAAACACATGTGAACATCCCCAACGCAGTCAAAGCGCCAGCCCATCTCCAAACTACTCCCGGTGCCCACTGTGACAAGGAAAGGGGCGGGCCAGCAGCCACTCTTGAACACAGGTGATAAACCACAACTGCTTCCAAACAAGAACATTCTTTCCTTTAAATCTCTCAGTCCTGCAGAGAAAGATGCTCGCTTCCTTCCTCTGACTCCAGCTTGCTCTCAGGAGACGGATCAGCCTGCACACCTGATCCCTTAGAAGGATGCAGTGTAATCTCATCCATCAGGAGTCATCCTGGCCATAAAGCCAGCTCCAGCCTAATCCTACTCCAGAGCTTCCACTACATACAGGTATTTCAGCAAGCCTCACGTAAACTGTTGGTGTCATGCCTTGAGTCACAGTGACTGGGCACAGAAGGCACCACATTGGCACCAGAGATGTTTTAGGTGAGAAGAATCTGAATGAAGGAAGGAGTTCGGCAACCATACGACTATTCTGACATCACTGAAAAAAGAGGAAGACAGGGAGGGAGACAGAAAGGAAGGAGGGAAGAAAGGACACAGTTTAACATCGTTTGTTAAGATATTGCATCATTCTGAATTATTCAATACTGCAGGCCAAACACCTATAATCTCAGGCCCAAGAAATCATTAAAAAAAAAAAAATTCCCAGGAAAGCGATAAATTCTTTGGACACAAATAGGTACTGAGGAGTACAGCCTCATAAGACAAAGAGCTTAAGGTGAAAAAGAGACAAGACATCTGGCTTAGGGCCCATTTTAATTACCTATCCAAAATATGGCTTTTTTAAAAATAAGAAAAAACAAATAAACAAAAACAATACCCAACATATCCCCCAATACTATCAAAACAGAGAAAAGTCCAAACTATCAGTTAAAAATAACATCAATCCACTAGGATTGACTGCACTTTTTTTAAAAAATCACTGCAGCTGAGCACAAACTTCAAATTTTCAGAAAACAGAACCTGCCTAAACAAACACATGGAATAGGCGGAGGAGTCTGCCTAGTTCTGCTCATTGATTGTGCTGTGTGTAAGCTGGTTTGGCTGTTTAGTAGTTTCCCCAGAACATTTTTTTAAAGAGAGAGAGAGTTGCTAGCACCGGTTTAGTAGGCAGAATCTGCAGACATCTCCGCTGAGTGAGGTTAGAGGTATCAGTTGAGTCACAGGATTAGTTGGCTTTCACAATTCAACACGCAGCAAGCGAGCTGCAAGTCCCAGCTTTTCTGTGGGTGGTCACGGCCCGTGGCCCACAGAAGAAAGAATTCTGGGTGGACAACAGGAAAACTCTGGATCCTTCAGAAGAATCCTAGGCTGAAAGAGAAAAAGGAACATTAAACACATTTGTAAATATTTCTTTCTGCAAATATCCCACCTAAAAGCTAGAGAAATCTATACTTAGTATTTTCTACAACCTGAGGGTTAGAGATCAATCCATTGGATCACTGAAAAAGCAAGAGAAACAGAGAAAAACATCCACTTCTGTTTTATTGACTATGCCAAAGCCTTTGACTGTGTGGATGACAACAAACTGTGGAAAATTAAAGAGATGGGAATACAAGACCACCTGACCTGCCTCTTGAGAAACCTGTATACAGGTCAGGAAGCAACAGTTAGAACTGGACATGGAACAACAGACTGGTTCCAAATAGGGAAAGGAGTACGTCAAGGCTGTATATTGTCACCCTGCTTATTTAACTTATCTGCAGAGCACATCATGAGAAATGCTGAGCTGGGTGAAGCACAAGCTGGAATCAAGACTGCTGGGAGAAATATCAATAACCTCAGATATGCAGATGACACCACCCTTATAGCAGAAAGCAAAGAAGAACTAAAGAGCTTCTTGATGAAAGTGAAAGAGAAGAGTGAAAAAGTTGGCTTAAAACTCAGCATTCAGAAAATTAAGATCATGGCATCTGGTCCCATCACTTCATGTGATGGGATACCAATGTATCCTTCAAAAATAACTTATGCTTGGGGAACAGAAGGGGAAACAGTGGAAACAGTGACAGACTTTATTTTTTTGGGCTCCAAAATCACTGCAAATGATGATTGCATCCATGAAATTAAAAGACGCTTACTCCTTGGAAGAAAAGTTATGACCAACCTACACAGCATATTAAAAAGCAGAGACATTACTTTGCCAACAAAGGTCCGTCTAGTCATGGCTATGGTTTTTCCAGTGGTCATGTATGGATGTGAAAGATGGACTATAAAGAAAGCTGAACACCAAAAAATTGATGCTTTTGAACTGCGGTGTTGGAGAAGACTCTTGAGAGTCCCTTGGACTTCACGGAGATCCAGCCAGTCCATCCTATAGGAGATCAGCCCTGGGTGTTCATTGGAAGGACTGATGTTGAAGTTGAAACTCCAATATTTTGGCCACCTGATGGGAAGAGTTGACTCACTTGAAAAGACCCTCATGCTGGGAAAGATTGAAGGTGGGAGGAAAAGGGCATGACAGATGAGATGGCTGGATGGCATCACTGACTCAATGGATGTGAGTTTGGGTGGACTCCGGGAGTTGGTGATGGACAGGGAGGCCTGGCGTGCTGTGGTTCGTGGACAGAGGGAAGGGGAGGCAGACGACAGTAAAGCACTGCAGAGATGGAAAAAAACTAAAGAGGAAGGAGCAGGAGAACAGTGTGAAGAGTCAGACAGGACTGAGCGACTGAACTGAACTGAACTGCAGGTTAGAGAGTCTAATTGAGAAGCGTTTACTCTCTACCAAGTAAGCATCATTTTGTTCTCTTGCCCTAATCTCACTTTATTAAATCATGTTAATGGCAATAACACTACCTTTACTGAGTGCGTATTTTGTGCCAGGCATTGCTGAATTCTTTATGTATACTGTCTCATTCACCCTCACAAAAAACTGCATGAAGTAATGTTCTTGCCATTTTATAGGTAAAGAATCTGAAGCCTATACCAATGAACTTACTCTAAGATATATAGCTACTAAGGCTGAGGACTAAAACCAAGTCTAACTGAACTCAAAGCTCATATTCTTACCACCACTACGTCTCTCACCAGCAAATGTTTACTAAATGCCTACTGGATGCCAGGTAGTCATTACAGTGCAGAAGAGAAGGGCAGGGGGTCACAAACATATCAAGTTTGGCCTTTGTCTTCCAGAAGAGAAACTAGCTAAAGAAGTAAGACAAAACATACGAAGTAAATAACTAAGATAAATCACATTAAATGTCAACATTTTAGCAATGTCAATAAGAGTTCAAAGGAAAAAGTACATTTGTCTGAGATAGCCAAAGAAGATTTTGCAGAGGAGGTAGGGTTTAGGCTGGCTAGAATTCTGACTGCTGAAAAGAATGCCCATTAATACATGGGTGCTAAATCAGCAGTTCTCATCCGGGAGTGATTCTGCCCCCTTCCCTGAAGGGGATATTTGACAATGTCAGGGAGCAGACACTGGTTGTTACAACAGGAAGAAGGGTACTGGCATCCAGTGGGTAGAGACCAGGAATGCTACGAACTCTCACACAATGCACAGGACAGCTCCCCATAGCAAAGAATTATCTGGCTTAAAATGTCAATAGTGCCACCTGAGAAACTTCAGGCTAAATACATGTCTTTGGGAATACACTATTGATTATGATAATAAAATTGCATTATCTTCTTCAAAAAAAAATGTGTTCCTTTAATAAAATCAACATCAAAAAAAATCTAGTACTGTATTCATTGTGTAAAAGAAAGAGATGGCAGGTACTTGGATCTGTGGACCTGGAGACTAGACAGAGTTCAGATCTGGAGCTGCAGGCTGGGGAAAGGGTATCAAACAGGGAACAGAACTGAGCTGCAGAAGTAGACCAAACTGCTAAGGGGACAGGCACGGAGGGGAGGACAGGGACAGGCAGAGCCTTGAGACAGAGCACTGAAAAAACATGAAGAGAGGCAAGGGGAGGCAGACGACAGAAAGGCACTGCAGAGATGGAAAAAAACTAAAGAGGAAGGAGGAGGAGGAGAACAGTGTGAAGTCATGACACCCACAGGTGTTCCCAGACAACAAGCAAACAGGGAGAAGGTGAAGCGAAAATACCACTGCCTAGGCTGCAGACGGTGACTGCAGCCATGACATTAAAGACACTCACTCCTTGGAAGCAAAGTTATGACCAACCTAGACAGCATATTCAAAAGCAGAGACATTACTTTGCTGACTAAGGTCCGTCTAGTCAAGGCTATGGTTTTTCCTGTGGTCATGTATGGATGTGAGAGTTGGACTGTGAAGAAGATTGAGCGTGGAAGAATTGATGCTTTTGAACTGTGGTGTTGGAGAAGACTCTTGAGAGTCCCTTGGACTGCAAGGAGATCCAACCAGTCCATTCTGAAATCCCAGCCCTGGGATTTCTTTGGAAGGAATGATGCTGAAGCTGAAACTCCAGTACTTTGGCCACCTCATGAGAAGAGTTGACTCATTGGAAAAGACTCTGATGCTGGGAGGAATTGGGGGCAGGAGAAGAAGGGGGCGACAGAGGATGAGATGGCTGGATGGCATCACTGACTCCATGGACGCCAGTCTGAGTGAACTCTGGGAGTTGGTGATCGACAGGGAGGATTGGCGTGCTGCGATTCATGGGGTCACAAAGAGTCGGACACGACTGAGCGACTGAATTGAACTGAACTGAACTGAACTGAAGCCAGTAGGAGGTCATTCATTATCTGTGGGCCTCCACTTTTCTGAACCACTAACATTTTTGAGAATCTTATAAAAACTATATATTCTCTCTTAAAACTCCATCAATAAAACTCCATCAATAATACCAGGAACTTTATTAGAGCCCTTAGAAAGTCCACAGTAAACAGGAAGAATCTTTGCTCTAAAACTGCTTGGTAAAATATCAAACTAGCTTATTTTTTAATGCATTTCTTTCTTCCAAAAGTAGAGCTGTCAACATAGACAGTATTTCTTGATTATCTTCAAAAATGAAAGCAATAAAAGGTGTAACTACTACAAACAAATGTATCCTTCAAAAATAACTTATGCTTGGTTTGGACTTAGATAAGTAGAAATCTTTAGACACATACACTCCAAACCCTGAACTTGCCTCAGTCAGTCAATTGAGCCTACAAGTCAGAGGCAACAAGGAAAGAAGAGAGAGTTCAGATCATTCATTCAAGGATAAGTAAGAAGACCATACTGAAATCTAATTTCGTAGAAAAGAATAAAGATTCATCTGTAAGGACTGGGCTTTTGTTCTCCTTCTATTGCTTATATCTCAAACAGTAAGTATGCTCGTATTTCAATGGTAAAATGACCATATCAAACCAGAAATTACTTCATCTGCCATGCAAGCCTTATAGAACCAGACCACATCTTGCCCAGTCTTCCTTAGTAACAATTACTACTGTCTGTTAATGCTTTAACAATCACAATGTGCTTTCAAAACATTCTTTTAATTGAGACTCATTAGAAATCCAAGAAGTAGATACAACTGTTAATATTATCTCCATTTTTGGAGGAGAAAGTGGGTTGAGAGGGAGTGGCTGGTCCTAACCACAGATCCCCTGGCCTTTCCAGTGAGCCATGTGGCTTCCTCAGAGAAAAGCGCAGCAGTCGGTGCCCTCCATCGGCTGAGCCTTGGGCCATCAGCAGTCTCAGCACTAAATTATCCTTTTTACCCTAAATATCCTTAAAAACATGGTGTATGATCTGATTTCCGAGTCCTTTAGCATGAGCTCTTTATTTGAAAAGCCTAATTGAATAAACAAAGGTGAAATCTACACAGAAAAATAACACAATTGTTCCATGTTTGCTGAGCACCTTCTCAGCACGCCTGTACTTGGTTTCACAAGTTAGTTTACATTTGCTTTTAATTTGCTTAACAAGTACTCTTAAAATATCCTTCCCATGTGTCCTGTCTGTCTGAGGATTCAGGAACCCTGCGGGTCTGTGTTCACAGCTCTGCCCTCGGCACCTGGGACAGTTCTGAGTAGATGTTCAGGAACCATCTGCTACATGAACTCCAGGGTAAGGACCCAGCCTTGTAATTTTTACATTACTTCTAACTACCACCATACCACACTAGGAATTCAAAACCTGCTACTGACTGACTAGATGCGGAAAGGAACTACATCCACTGGGACGTGCAGAGTAAGTTCAACCAGTACCTTTTTTCCCCTCTTTCTTCCCCTCAGGCCATTTCAGTCTTGTTGGTGTCATCAGGACAGCTGGAGAGCCAGAAAATAACTGGAACGAGAAAATTTTAGAGTGGCTTAAATGTCCTAATGTCATTCCTATAAACAGATTTTGCTAACAGAGGAATTATTTACTTGTTCAATTTCAATATGAAGAGTTTTACCAACATATTCATATCTCATTAATGTAACTGTTTTATTGCTGGCTTAATGAAGTAGCCATTCCTGGAGGGATGGCTCCATGGCTAATGCAGCGCCAAGCAGGCCTGACTCAAATGTTGCCCACCCTGTGGAGCCTCCCAGTAAGCACCGCTCCCTCCAGGACTGTGTGTGCGGAGCTATTTCACTGCACTGGTCATTGCTGCCTATAGCTGGCTATGTCCTCCCTGAACTTGAAATGTGTTTGTTGAATGAATCAGTGAAAGCCTACAGAAAGAAGACAATCAGCATAAATGAAAAGATCGAGAAAAAAGGCTGAAAGGCCCAAAGAAACACAGTAAAACAAATGACGGCATGTTAATTTTCTCCTGTTCCACAGATGAACACATACAAAGAAAAAGTACAAAGAGCTGTATCTTACTAAGTTCATATTTTCCTTGCTGGCTCTCTTCAATTCACCAATGGCTACAGAATCCGGAGGAGGGTAATTGTTTTTCTTTTCTGACATCATTTGATTTCCCAGGACCTTCCGCTGATTTAGGAAAAGAAAATATTTGATTTATAAACAGCTACTATATCTGTATTATATATACCTATACTGGCCTTCAAAACTACAGTTTCTTAAGTTAAAAAATCTCAGCTCTCTGATAAAGTCCCACAGGCATCTTACACGAGAGGTCAAAGCATGTTACTAAAATTGCCTTTCTTTAGGTGATCACTATTCCTTTAGTCCTCTATCTAAAGGACCGAAATGTTAAAAGAAACTTTACAGTTGATTTAAACCAACCAATATGGGCCCATTACAATGTTTCTGAGGCCATAAAAGAAATGCCAGTTACCTACCAGTATAATTTTTTCCCTAAAGACATGTCTCTGTCTCATGACTCTTAAGAGTCCCTCCTCCCCTCCCTACTAAGAGACACTTAACACAGGACCCACTCTAAGATTTTGCTTCCCTGTCATGTCTTCCTCACACAGGATTGGAAAATTCGGAAAAATTCTCTAAGAGCTCCTATTATAACCACAAGAGGATACGGGCCTTCTTAAAAAGGTCCTGTGACTATACTGACATTCAACGCAAGACTAAAAACCCTTTGATGTCTGAACAGCTTAGAAGCTGATGTAACCTACTGTAACAGCTGACAGTGACAATTCTACCATCTTTGAAGAAATCCTCTCTTTCTTCTCGTTAGAGAATAAATTTGAATTCCAAAAAAAGAACATATCAAAACTAGAACATTAAACTTTACAATATAAACATCAGTAGGAATATTCTGATGCAATAAATCATTTACATAAGAGGAATTTTGGAGGAAAAAAGTCTAGCCAAAAAAAGGTATCAAAGCAGGAAAGAAATCAAATAGCTAAAACACAGAAATGCTGGAAAAATAAGGCCAGTCCATCTTCCTTTCAGAAGTCAGATACCACCTCACAGTAAGCTGAATAGGGGATGCCAGGAGTCATAGGACTAGCTATAAAGCTTCCACTGAATTTTTAACAGACCTTTCACTATTCCTTTGCTGTCAAGCAGAAACCTACATCTATTATTAGCTTGAAAGTCTCCTCATTTACAACGAAAACACTTAATCCTTCTGTCCTACAAAACTTGTTAACACTGTGTCTAAATTATTGTTCTGAAATGTTTTCTCCTGATAGAATTATAAGCTCTTTTATAATTCTAAAGTTTTAAATTCTCTCTCAGTAAAGAAGAGGGCAGATGCCAAGAGAATATTATATTCTTACCTTTCAAGCAACAATTAGCAATACTTCTAGAACCAACAGCAGAAGAGCTCACTATAAAGAAAAAACTATACCCATCTAACTTCAGTTAAAGGAACATTTGTTTGACTAACACAGAGAAACATTTATTTAACTATTACTTTTCTCATTACAACCATCTCTACAGCCAAGAAGAATGACAGACCTTCCTTGGCTTCTTTACGCCTGGAGATCTGAACCCCCATAACCAGCTATCTACTCCCACCTGCTGGTAATATCCCTTAGTTACAAGTTCAGATCATCCACGAAGACTGGAGTAAACTGAATATACAATCATGGCAGCAACAGCACAGAAGTATATGTTGCATTTGTTTTAAAAACAAGATTTTTAATGAAGTTTTAGATGAAGAAAAGAAAACAACTGATCAAAATTTGGGGTTTACCTAAAAGCCACTAGGCTATCAGAAAATCTATTTCTAGTGTCTGTCAACTTTTTCACTTCTCCTTAACTTCAGCAACCTGCACAGTAAATCAGGAAATGTCTGTCCTTAGCCCCAGGAGACAGCAAAGGACCTTTATTTCTCTTACCCCTTACTTCTCAAATCACAGAGTCCCTTCTCTGATTTGAAACACAGCAGAACGCTTTGAAAATTAAAAGCATTTCCAAATTCTATCCTTTTCTCTTTATAAGTGAACCCTTTATAGAACCCCAAAGAATGGAGTAAAACTGTTTATGCCTAAGAAGAGCCAGACTGTTAGATTTTCTCACGATCAACGTTGAAAATGACAGCACAGCATGCCTACCTTAATGAGGCCACTGAAGGACCGAGAGCGAGCCCTTTTCCGCACCGGGGGAGTAGAAGGCTCGCGTCCTGGTGTCTGGGTCCCAGAATGCTTATTAAACTAGAAGCAAACATCGAGAACATTTTGTTACAGTCTCCCATCAAGAGACAGCATTCTGTGACAATTAATAACTAAATGTAAATACCCAGAGACGTCCAGGAATAAGTGAATGTGTATATACATGGATTAGCAGGCTGGCAAGCAAATCACAAAGGCAGAAATTATGCCACCAAGAAGTCAAATTTTATTAAATTAGCCTGAGGGTAAGTTAAATACTACATACCCCAAAGCAATCAAACTGGAATCAGATTAAGCTTCTAGAATTAGATCTCACCACCAGTTTACAGCAAATACAGAGGACTAAGGAACATCTTAAATAATACCACAGGAATGCAATCAGCAAAATCCTGACTGTGGGAGACAAACAATCTGCTTTCTTTCACAAATAAAGTGCAAAGAGAGTGGGAGGATGTGTGTCTGTGTGTTTAAATGCAATGTGGTATCTGGACTGGCCCCTAGAACAGAAAAACGATGTTAGTGTTAAAACTGGTAACATCCAAATAAAGTCTGCAATGTTAACAGTAATGTACTAATGTTAACTGCTTAGTTTTGACAACTAAGGCGGAACATTAGTTAACATTAGAAGGAACTAGGTGAAAGGTATGTGGGAATTCTGTACTATCTTTGCAATTTTTCTCCAAATCTAAATTATTTTAAATTTAAAAGTTTAGTCAAACAAACAAGCTTCAGCAATTTTTAGGGAGGAAAAAAAACAGGAAGGGGAGAGAAGGGACCTATGTATTAAAAGAAACCTAGTAGCTGTATCAGCTTCCCCCAGAGAATGCATACCCTTTGGTCATGCCACTTCTAGGAAGTAATCTGTAAAGAGAATACTTATGAACAAAAATGTATAAAGTTAAAAAATGCCTAACTTCCCCAATATGTGCAGCAGAGGACAAACTATTTATGTATCAGGTTACAGACAATGAAATATACAAGCATTAAAAATGCTCATAGACTTTTAATGACATGGGAAATGTTCTGATATAATGTTACATGAAAAGGGTAGGGTATTTTAAAAATGGAATATATGTTTTTACCTCAACTAAGCAAAAAAAATATGAAATATATATTCATGGAAAGAAATACAAGAAGGAAATACTCCAAAATGTCACCAGTAGATTATAGATGATTTTTAACTTCTTCTTGACACTCTTCTGGAGACTGCAATATTTCTGCAAGTGAGTATTCATTATTTTTATAATGATGGAGAATAGTAAAATTATAGTTTTTTTCCAAAAATAAATGGCAATATTTTAAATGCAGGCAAGGAGTTTACGAGCATGCACTTAATGAGAAAACACTTATGCTATAATGGTTAATGAAAAAGGGAGAAATCAAAGTATATGATATGATCATAACTATGTCAAAATATATCCATAGGAAACAGACTGAAAGAATATCCAATATGTAAACACTGGTAGGATGAGTGATTTATTTTCTTTTAATCCTTCACTATAATCTTCCAGTTTTCTAAGAAGAGCAAAACTAACGCTAGCTTTTCCCTTTGTATTATCTTTGACCTCAGTCTTCTTGATGAGAGAAGTCATTTACACTTGTCCTACCTGAATTACTGGCTTAGTTTCTACCAAGAATTAAACCACAAAACTGCTTCAAATCTGTAGTATTACTCAGCCATAAAATTCCAGTCACAGCACAATCTGCTAGATCTCAAAGTAACTTCAAAGAGAGTGACAGAAAATTTTCTCTTAAAGGACTTTGTCAACTGTTAAGAACAGCTCAGTTCAACATTTTTGGAGCACTTGTTTTTGTCTGGCCCCATGCTTGAGATAAACTATAAAAAATAAAAATAAAAACACAGACTCATCCCTCAAGAAGGTCCCAGTTGAATAAGAATTCAAGAGGCCGACCTTGCCTGTTTAGCTAAAATTCAAGAAGGGTTGAGACAAAATAAGTTTCCTGAGAAAGAAACTAACCATGTCATCAGTATTTACACCGTGAGACTCAAGATGGCAAATAAGAGACCTAATTTTGCTCCCACGGCTCTAAAATAAACAAACTTAGCCACTTGAACTTCTATTTTTAGTATCAGACTAGGCTCTTGATTTCATGTTTTCTAACTGCAAACAACTTACTGGTGAGAGGTACCACTTCTGTCCTGCTACGCCAGCCACTTTACACAGATTCTCTCTAATCTGTACAACCACGGAACAGGGGCATTACAATTACCAATAAGAAGACTGACATTCAGAAAGACTGGGTTATTTGCCAGACTTAAATGTCGTATATGATCAAGTTAGAAAAACCAACCACACTGGATCCTTCTGTTTACTCAAGAAATCCAAGAGCCTACACCTCTTTCCCCAGTGGGGCAGCAGACAGAGATCACCACGGAGGTTCCATAGGCAAGTCTGTTTTCTTGACTAAACCAAAGCTTGGACCAGTAAAAGACAAAAATTAAATGAAATTGTTCGTACTATTCCCTAGTGATTCTACAGGCAAAAATCACATCCCTAAAGCCCCGTCACTATCTCCCTGCCTTTGGCACCTGTCTGATGAGCTGTTTCTTCTTTGCCGACTCTGGCATATTGTGGACGTGTTGGAACAATTCTCTTAGTGCCTCTTCCGTACGCTGCTGGGTCTCCTCCTGATGAGAGCAGAAATCTACCCGGTTCCATTTTTGAGATCTTGCCAGTTGGAAAGACCTGGTATGACACGAAGCTATCAGATCAAGATCATCCTATGGAAAATTTAAAAGAAAAGTGAATTAATGTATCTTGCCAGACATATTTGTTGCCAGATTCCCACAACCCTGGAAGAAAAAAAAAGGGAGGGTGAGATGTGGGGTACATCTCAGATGTAGGAACAAGAAAAACCTAAATACTATCATCAGATAAAGAGAAACCTACAATTAAAGACTGTATCAATAGCCTACTCCCATGACCTGCCCAGAAAACCTAAATTCATTTAGAATCTGCCATCAAAAAATATGTTTATATAATAGTCCACTATTCAGAGCATCTTTTAATCTCATATTTCTCACTGTTATCCTATGGGTTAAGCAGGGAAAGTGTCATTATTACCATTTCACTGAAGTAAAAACTGAAGTTAAGTTGTAGGCTTAAAGTCGTCTAGATACTAAAGTGACAGACCCATCCTGGAGACCAGATTCACTGGGTCTTGGCTGGCGCTCTTTCCCATACACGACAATATGTGATAACTACACAGCAATAGTAGAGAAGTAAAAACAACTTTCTAAGAAAAACCACACTCCAGTTAAACTAGTTAAAAGAAAATACTGTTTTCCTGGTCACACCAAATATTTGCTGAATGAGCGGCAGAAACCAACAGGAGCAGGAAAAAAAACATAAGATGACAGCTTAAAGTTTCTAATCAAGACAGACTAAACAGAAATTATCAAAAAGTGCTTGTAACATTTTTTTAACTTCTCACTTTTAAAGCTCAATAATCATATGTAATCTTGTTAATAGAAGAAGGCAATGGCAGCCCACTCCAATACTCTTGCCTGGAAAATCCCATGGACGGAGGAGCCTGGTGGGCTGCAGTCCATGGGGTTGCAAAGAGTCGGAAACGACTGAGCGAATTCACTTTCACTTTTCACTTTCATGCATTGGAGAAGGAAATGGTAGCCCACTCCAGTGTTCTTGCCTGGAGAATCTCAGGGACGGCAGAGCCTGGTGGGCTGCCATCTCTGGGGTCACACAGAGTCGGACACGACTAAAGCAACTTAGCAGCAGCACCAGCAGCAATATTGTTAATAAGCATCACACATGTGCTTTCTAACCTCATACAGTCTTAGGTCTTTTAGACATTACAGTGTCACCTTACCAAGGAACTTGAAAGAATGTCTTATATAAAATGCACTTTTGTAGCTAAAAATATTTAAGACATTTGCTATTTACAAACTTTTCTTATACATTTTATTTTCCTATGTCTTCACGTTGATTCTGTGCTTTGTTTTAAATCTCCACTTACCTTAATTGGCTCTCTCCTTGTTTGGGCCAAGAGCAATTTTCTATTCTTACCTTTGATGCTTGAGTTCTGGAACCCAAATAGTGCAATCTGGCACATTCCCGAATATAAGCAGGAGCCTGGGCAGGACATAAAAGAAAATCAAGAACAAACAGTTAGCAGTATCTAAAATTCTTGCAGATCGTGAGGACAGTGGTTCTTAAAATGATCTGACTGACAGATTACTCTAGAAAAACAAAAGATCCTCAAAATGCCCTATTTCATAGCTTCACTTCTCTTGCCACCAAAAAGATAGCTCAAGAAATCTAACAGGAACATTGTGAGAAGACACGGCCATAGTTTTAAAAATCATATATGGCACCTATGTGTGTGTATAATTTTTTTCAAATGAACCAAAACAGACATCTGTAGTAATGTATATACTTACAAAAACTACCCCCAAATCCTTACAAATTTCAAGTGGTCCCTAAATCACATTTTAGAAACTGTATAGAAAATACCATTTTGAATTACTATGGAGTACAACAGAAAAGGAATAATTTAGCTTACTGATATACTACTCAGAATCCTCTGGTAAGTACCCTGAAACGGTGCTAGTAGAAGAATTAAATAATGTAACCAGGACAGAAGAGAATCTGGCAGCATTTAAATAAATTGTTTTCATTTATCCTTTAAAACCAGAAATCTCACTTCTGAAAACCTATCCTGAAGATATAACTCCAAAAATACAAAACATACTTGCATAAAATTAATAGACACAACCAGATGTCTATTAATAGGAAGTTGGTTGAATAAGCTTTTATTAATATAATCCATACAATGAAGTGCTATGCAGTAGTTAAAAAGGAGAGAAGGGAGGGAGGGAAGAAACACTTTATGAACTCATATGAGTCTTTCCAGGACGTGCTGTTGAGTGGAAAAGTTACACATATAAAGTACTTGAGTGAGAAAGAAGAGGAAACAAGAGTATACACACATATATACAGTAGAGTCAGACACCACTGAGCGACTAAACTGAACTGATATAGTAATATGTTTTTACAAAACGAAACACTAAGAAAGTAAACCAGAAAATAATGAAAATGGTTAGGAAAAGAACTCAAATTTCTCTAAGTATACTTTTCTAAGAAGTTTTGAATTTTGAACCATGTAAACATACCACAGTTTCAAAAAAATAAATGCAAAAGAAAAAAAAGCAAACCCTAAAAACAACCCTACTCAACCCTGTTTTGAGTAACAACAAAATAAGCATATCTGTACATCAAATTGACAATGTAAGCATAGCCAGACATCCTGGAATGTGAAGTTAATGGGCCTTAGAAAGCATCACTACAAACAAAGCTAGTGGAGGTGATGGAATTCCAGTTGAGCCATTTCAAATCCTGAAAGATGATGCTGTAAAAGTGCTGCATTCAATATGTCAGCATATTTGGGAAACTCAGCAGAGGCCAGGACTCAGGACTGGAAAAGGTCAGTTTTCATTCTAATCCCAAAGAAAGGCAATGTCAAAGAACACTCAAACTACTGCACAACTGCACCCATCTCACATGCTAGTAAGGTAATACTCAAAATTCTCCAAGCCAGGCTTCAGCAATACGTGAACCGTGAACTTCCAGATGTTCAAGCTGGTTTTAGAAAAGGCAGAGGAACCAGAGATCAAATTGCCAACATCCACTGGATCATGGAAAAAGCAAAAGAGTTCCAGGAAAACATCTATTTCTGCTTTATTGAGTATGCCAAAGCCTTTGACTGTGTGGATCACAAGAAACTGTGGAAAATTCTGAAAGAGATGGGAATACCAGACCACCTGACCTGCCTCTTGAGAAACCTATATCCAGGTCAGGAAGCAACAGTTAGAACTGGACATGGAACAACAGACTGGTTCCAAATAGGAAAAGGAGTAGGTCAAGGCTATATATTGTCACCCTGCTTATTTAACTTCTATGCAGAGTACATCATGAGAAACGCTGGGCTGGAAGAAACACAAGCTGGAATCAAGATTGCTGGGAGAAATATCAATAACCTCAGATATGTAGACGACACCACCCTTATGGCAGAAAGTGAAGAAGAACTAAAGAGCCTCTTGATGAAAGTGAAAGAGGAGAGTGAAAAAGTTGGCTTAAAGCTCAACATTCAGAAAACGAAGATCATGGCTTCTGGTCCCATCACTTCATGGGAATAGATGGGGAAACAGTGGAAACAGTGGCTGACTTGTGACTGCAGCCATGAAATTAAAAGACGCTTACTCCTTGGAAGAAAAGTTATGACCAACCTAGATAGCATATTGAAAAGCAGAGACATTACTTTGCCAACAAAGGTCCATCTAGTCAAGGCTATGGTTTTTCCAGTAGTCATGTATGGATGTGAGAGTTGGACTGTGAAGAAAGCTGAGTGCCAAAGAATTGATGCTTTTGAACTGTGGTGTTGGAAAAGACTTTTGAGAGTCCCTTGGACTGCAAGGAGATCCAACCAGTCCATTCTGAAGGAGATCAGTCCTGGGTGTTCTTTGGAAGGAATGATGTTAAAGCTGAAACTCCAGTACTTTGGCCACCTCATGCAAAAACTTGACTCATTGGAAAAGACTCTGATGCTGGGAGGGATTGGGAGCAAGAGGAAAAGGGGACGACAGAGGATGAGATGGCTGGATGGCATCACCGACTCGATGGATGTGAGTTTGAGTGAACTCCGGGAATTGGTGATGGACAGGGAGGCCTGGCATGCTGCAATTCATGGGGTCGCAAAGAGTTGGACACAACTGAGCAGCTGAACTGAACTGAACTGAAGCATAGAGAAAGGAACTATTCCACCAACTTTTAAAAACTGTATTCTGACTATACAGTATACAGCCTAGTAAGATATATTCAAGGGAAATGGAACTGTAAGGAAATCTTTAACTTCAATCAGCAGATATACAGTTTATTATTAGTAGTAATAGTTGCATTATTTTGAAACTAATTTGTTATATTGCAGGATAAAACAAATAACATATATAAATGCTATTAAAATCTAGAATTTGCAATGTAAAAATTTATATAAGTATAAAGTAAAAGAAGTCAAGAAAAAAAAAAGCTCTGTAGTATTAAATCTGAATTGGAAATACTACTGTGAACTAGGGCTTCCCTGGTGGCTCAGAGGTTAAAGTGTCTGCCTGCAATGCGGGAGACCCAAGTTCAATCCCTGGGTCGGGGAGATCCCCAGGAGAAGGAAACGGCAACCCACTCCAATATTCTTGCCTGGAGAATCCCATGGAGGGAAGAGCCTGGCAGGCTACAATCCACAGGGTCGCAAAGAGTCGGACACAACTGAGCTACTTCACTTTCACTATGAAATAATGATTTCCTTTAAAACAAATTTTTGATCTACTTCCTTGCCTTCAAAGAGCCTAGAAGCAATGTCACCCAAGAAACAATAAGTAGGTACCCCCAGTGTCAGTGGAATAATCTAAGACTCCGTGAAGAAAATAATTGATTCCAGGCCCAGGGCAGAGCAAGTACAAAGTAAGCTGGGGACATTTATGCCAGAATGGAAACACTCAAAGACTAATGGAGTCCTGTCAAAAAGACACAGCAGGAAGCAGCTTGCAAGGGCTTTTATGGGCCAAATTCAGTACAATTTGAATATCAAAATTAACAATAGAAATTGATTAACACTTTGAATAACTAAAAATCCATGAGTCTACAGAGACTCATAAAAACAGAAAATAAGAGGGGACTTCCCTGGAGGTCCAGTGCCAGGGACACAGGTTCAATCCCTAGTTGGGGAACTAAGACCCCACATGCCACATGCTGTGGCCAAAAAATAAAATTAATTTTTTTTAATAAGAGAGAAGAAAAGCTCTTGTCCAAAGATGAAAGTCAGCTAATAAAGATTAAATAATAGATCTAGAAAATCACTATTTTGTAATACCCAATATAGTTACAGATGCCAGCAGGATTATCAGTGGATGCTAAAACCATTACACTCGGTGATCACCCTGCAGGTGCCTTACTAACTGCCAAGGGGAAAATGCACCCTGATATTTGAGATGCGGCAGCAATTAGCAGAACTAGCACCACTAAGACAATCTGACATTCTGCGCCTCCTAATGTGATGCAATGTGATGCAATATGTTGTACACAAATATCACCTATGAATCTTTGCCAAAAATGCTTAATCTGAATCTAATCAAGCCTCTAGACCCAACTTGTGGTTTATAGGAGCCACGGAGAAAGGGATAAAGGATAAAGGAACAAGCTAAACCACCCTGAGAAAACAATAAGACAAATTTAGAATACTGAATATTCTGTAACACAATAGGCCTGAATACTTCAACAAATCAATGACATAAAGAAAAAGGGCAGTGATTATTCTAGATTAAAAGTGACAAAGCAAAACATAAGCCTTGATTAGTTTATGTTTTTAAAAGAAGGAGCTATGAAATACATTTTTAGGACAGTTGGTGAAATTTGAATATGAATTGAATATTAGCTGATATGAAATTGTTATAAATTCTCTCAGATGTGATAATGATACTGTGAATATTAGGAGAATATTCACATTCTTAGGAGATGCATGCCTTTTCTTAATTGGTACTTCTGTATTACTATTTGACTTTTTTCTTTGTTTTTTATATTCTGAATTATGAAAAAGTGATAATATATTTATATACTTAGAAAACAGAGCAAAGTTACATATAGTTCTACTATATATTACAATTATTTGGATGTGTTAGATAAATTAAGATTCTCTGTTGGAGTTTCAATAGCAAACGCTCAAAATTTAATACAATAGACAGAAGAGTAGAGGGATACAGTCATGCTTAAGTTTTAAAGGACAAAATACCATGTCGGTGATTCAGCCAAAAAATAAAAAATAAAAAGCATGAACATAAAGAGATAAAGCAAACATGCCAAATGGTGACATTCATTGAATCTGAGAGTTTTATTTCAATCTTTCAACTTTTCTCTATATTTGAAAAACTTCACAATGAAGTTTTCAAAAAAAAGAGTCTCACGACAAAGACATTATGTTATCTAGTTTAATTTTTCCCTTGGTAAACTACAGAAGAGAGCCAAAGGAAATTTCCTCCAAACAAGACTATGATAGCCCACATCACCTATTTTAAAACTTCATTAAAAAAAAAAAAACAAACAGGACTTCCCTGATGGCCTGGTGGTTAAGAATCCAACTGCCAATGCAGGGGACAGGGGTTTGAACCCTGCCCCAGGAAGAGTCTACGTGCCATGGAACAGCTAAGCCTGAGTGCCACAACTATTGCACCTGGGCTCTCGGGCCTGGCAGCTGCAGCCACTGAGCCTGCGCGCCGCCACTGCTGAGGCCCGAGCGCCCGTGGTCCTGTGCGCTGCAACGAGAGAAGCCATCACAACGAGAAGCCAGGGCACCCCAACGAAAAGCAGTCCCTGCTCACCACAACTAGAGAAAAACCCACATAGAGCAGCAAAGATATGGCAGAGCCAAAAATAAACAGATAATTTAAAAATCTTAAGAAACATAAAAACCATTGCCCCAAAAGGATACTATGAGCTGAAGGGATACTCAGAAAGCGAATCAAAAGTAATCAAAAGTAGATGGGTTTAAATGAAAATCTGAGGGTCTGAAGTATTTTACAGTTCACAGGAAAACAACAAAAGGCCAGTTCATATAAAATGGGGATTGGCCTTAACTGTGTGTGTGTGTGTGTGTGTGCGTGTGCATGTGTATATATCATAATTTCTGAGAAAAGATGTGGTGACTCCTACCGAGAAGAGAGAAAATCAGACTGGGTCAGATGGGCTTATAATAGTAGAAGACAGAACTTCAAGTAGTTAGGAATAATTTTAGGTGAAAAAAATACAAAGTACACAGAATGAAATAACAAAGAATCTGAGGATTAAGAGATAAACAGTCCACCCAAGGAACCTGAGAACAAAAAGACAGAAAAACAGAAGACAAACAATCTGGGGTAAAGCAAGACCTCTCAGAATATAGAGCACACAGAACAATCAACCATTTCTCATCCAGGGAAAAGCTCAAGGAAGAACCTACTGAGACGAAGCGGGGAAGCAGGTGCCCACAAGGACAACAGTTCTGACTCAAATCCAAAGATAAAAGTTCTAAGACCAAAACAAATCACACACACAAAAAAGAAAGACAGAAAGAAAAGACCGTCTTTGTCTCCTTTAGAGATCAACAGAGGCTCAAAGAGTGCTCACACTAGCCTAGAAACAAAGATAAATAGTGAATAAGAATCAAAATCCCAAGGATGAGAAGCTAAACGAGAGATCTACAGAAAGGAAAAGCAAAACTAGACACTGTTTGAAAGAATGCAATAATTAGAACCTGTACCAAGCCAAAGAGTCCGAAATGCAGTACTGGGATGCAACCTCAAAAACGACAGAATGATCTCTGTTTGTTTCTAAGGCAAACCATTCAATGTCACGGTAATCCAAGTCTATGCACTGACCAGTAATGCTGAAGAAGCTGATGTAGAACAGTTCTATGAGACCTACAAGACCTTTTAGAACTAACATCCAAAAAAGATGACCTTTTCATTACAGGGGACTGGAATGCAAAAGCAGGAAGTCAAGAAACACCTGAAGTAACAGGCAAATTTGGCCTTGGAGTACGGAATGAAGCAGGGCAAAGGCTAATAGAGTTTTGCCACGAGAACGCACTGGTCATAGCAAACACCCTCTTCCAATAACACAGGAGAAGATTCTACACATGGACATCACCAGATGGTCAACACTGAAATTAAACTGATCATATTTTTTGCACCCAAAGATGGAGAAGCTCTATACAGTCAGCAAAAACAAGACCGGGAGCTGACTGTGGCTCAGATCATGAACTCCTTATTGCCAAATTCAGACTTAAATTGAAGAAAGTAGGAAAAACCACTAGACCATTCAGGTATGACCTAATCAAATCCCTTATGATTATACAGTAGAAGTGAGAAATAGATTTAAGGGCCTAGATCTGATAGACAGAGTACCTGATGAACTATGGACAGAGGTTTGTGACATTGTACAGGAGACAGGGATCAAGACCATCCCCAAGAAAAAGAAATGCAAAAACACAAAACAGCTGTCTAAAGAGGCCTTACAAATAGCTGTGAAAAAAAGACAAGCAAAAAGCAAAGGAGAAAAGGAAAGATAAAAGCATCTGAATGCAGAGTTCCAAAGAATAGCAAGAAGAGATAAGAAAGCCTTTCTCAGTGATCAGTGCAAAGAAATAGAGGAAAACAATAGAATGGGAAAGACTAGAGATCTCTTCAAGAAAATTAGAGATATTAAGGGAACATGTCATGCAAAGATGGGCTCAATAAAAGACAGAAATGGTATGAACCTAACAGAAGCAGAAGCTATTAAGAAGAGGCGGCAAGAATACACAGAAGAACTGTACAAAAAAGATCTTCATGACCCAGATGGTGTGATCACTCACCGAGAGCCAGACATCCTGGAATGTGAAGTCAAGTGGGCCTTAGAAAGCATCACTACAAACAAAGCTAATCGAAGTGATGGAATTCCAACTGAGCTATTTCAAATCCTGAAAGATGATGCTGTGAAAGTGCTATACTCAATACGTCAGCAAATTTGGGAAACTCAGCAGTGGCCACAGGACTGGAAAAGGTCAGGTTTCATTCTAATCCCAAAGAAAGGCAATGCCAAAGAATGTTGAAACTAACACACAATTGCACTCATCTCACACGCTAGTAAAGTAATACTCAAAATTCTCCAAGCCAGGCTTCAGCAATACGTGAACCATGAACTTCCAGATGTTCAAGCTGGTTTTAGAAAAGGCAGAGGAACCAGAGATCAAATTGCCAACATCCACTGGATCATCAAAAAAGCAAGAGAGTTCCAGAAAAACATCCCTTTCTGCTTTATTGACTATGCCAAAGCCTTTGACTGTGTAGATCACAATAAACTGTGGAAAATTCTGAAAGAGATGGGAATACCAGACCACCTGACCTGCCTCTTGAGAAATCTGTATGCAGGTCAGGAAGCAACAGTTAGAACTGGACATGAAACAACAGACTGGTTCCAAACAGGAAAAGGAGTACAACAAGGCTGTATATTGTCAGCCTGCTTATTTAACTTCTATGCAGAGAACATCATGAGAAATGCTGGGCTGGAAGAAGCACAAGCTGGAATCAAGATTGCCAGGAGAAATATCAATAACCTCAGATATGCAGATGACACCACCCTTACGGCAGAAAGAGCCTCTTGATGAAAGTGAAAGAGGAGAGTGAAAAAGTTGGCTTAAAGCTCAACATTCAGAAAACTAAGATCATGGGCATCCGGCCCCATCACTTCATAGCAAATAGATGGGGCAACAGTGGAAACAGTGACAGACTTTATTTTGGGGGGCTCCAAAATCGCTGCAGATGGTGACACCTTGGCAGGAAAGTTATGACCAACCTAGACAGCATAATCAAAAGCAGAGACATTACTTTGCCAACAAAGGTCTGTCTAGTCAAAGCTATGGTTTTTCCAGTAGTCATGTATGGATATGAGAGTAGGACTATAAAGAAAGCTAAGCACCAAGGAATTAATGTTTTTGAACTGTAGTGTTAGAGAAGACTCTTGAGGGTCCCTTGGACAGCAAGAATATCCAAGCAGTCAATCCCAAAGGAAATATTCAGTCCTGAATATTCACTGGAAGGACTGATGCTAAAGCTGAAACTCCAATCCTTTGGCCACCTAATGTGAAGAACTGAGTCACTGGAAAAGACCCTGATACCGGTAAAGATTGAAGGTAGGAGAAGGGGACAACAGAGGATGAGATGGTTGGATGGCATCACCAACTCAATGGACATGAGTTTGGGTAAACTTTGGGAGCTGGTGATGGACAGGGAGGCCTGGTGTGCTGCAGTCCATAGGGTAGCAAAGAGTCGGACACGACTGAGCAACTGAACCAAACCGAACTGAACCAAGCCGAATACTGTACTCACGTTTTGTCTCTAGGACTTGTAAAATCCGTATTCTATGATCCTCCACAGTGACGTGTTACCTGACACAGTAAAGTAACAGAGACTTTGCTGGTGTGATGAAGTTAGAGACCTTGCAGTGGGAGAGCATCCCAGGTTATCCAAGCAGGGTCACTTATAATCATGATCACATGGGTTCTTAGAATCAGAGAGCTTTTCCCAGCTGTGGTTAGAAGGAAAAATGACTATAGTGGAAGGATCAGAGAGACACAACATTGCTAGCCTTGAAGATGGAGAAGGGGGACTACAAGCCAAGGAATATGGGCGATCTCCAGGAGCTGGAAAAGACAAGGAAACAGATTCTCTGCTAGAACATCCAGAAAGGAATGCATCCCTGCCAGCACCTTAGTTTTAGCCCAGTGAGATTGCTGCCAGACTTCTGACCTATAGAAATGTAAGATAATAAATCTGTGTTGTTTTAAGTCACTTAAAAAAAATCCTTCACAGTGAAGTACAACTTCACTGTATACTTGAATTGTGTACGCTGGCCCAAGGGCAAGAGAATGGACTCCACAGATAACAGATCAGAAGGTGGGAAAGCTAAACTGTGAGATGCAATGAGATCTCTGTGATCCCATCTCTCTTTCAACTTATGAGTGGTGGGCCACAAAAAGTTAACCCCATGGCAATGGTAGCAAGAGAACGCAAAAGAATGAGAGTTCTATTAGGAAGTGCACCTGGAAATTCCCCATTCTGATTCACAACTACGGCCTTACTCTTCATATTCACAACTCCTCTCAACTTATTCCCATAAAATCATGCTTTGGAACTAGTTCTTCCTCTAAATGAGGCATATAAGAACTGACTTGAGAGACCTTTGCTCACCATTAAAAACTATTCTTTCTCCAGTTGTCCTCTGACTACTGCTCTAATTCACTTGTCTAGATCTTGACTTCTAATTGATCATCATCTTTGACTTGGGCACCTAAGCCTCCCATACAGCCCTGACCCTTTGTTTTCCAGGCTACTAAGCCAAAGATTCTGACCTGTGTTTTCTATACTCTGAACTTTGGATCACACCATCCTGAATGGGTAAATTCTAGGGTGGCCTCCATGTTTTCATTCTGCATAACTCCCTCTTCCTAAGTGTGAACAGACTTGTGACTTGTTGCTAACCAATAGAATACTGGTGACTGAGTGTTACTCCTGTGATGATTGGGTTACATGATATAGCTAAACAACTGTGATTAAATTATGAGATTATATTTATAATACATGATATATGTAATATATTTTATATATATGTATAAAATACATCTCAATCTCCATCTTATTAGCACCCAGTAGAGAGACTCTCCTGTTGGCCTTGCAGACTATAAAGTAAGAAGAGAGACAAACCGAAGGAAAAACTGTTAAATAAAAAGGAACTAAAACTAGCCAGAGCAACTAGGCAAGCAAGAGAAGTAAAAGACAACCAAATTTGAAAGGAGTAAAATTATCTCTGTTCAGATGATATGATCTCATATGTAGAAAACCCTAAATATTTGATAGAAAAATTGTTAGAACTGGTAAATTCAGCAAAGTAACAGGATACAAAGTCAACACACAAAAATCAGTTGTACTTCCATATACCAACAATGAACAATCCACAAAGGAAATTAAGAAGACAACTTCATTTACATATGCCATCAAAAAGAATAAAGTACTTAGAAATTAACCAAGGAGGTAAAAGATTGGTACAATAAAAACTATAAAAATTCACTGAAAAAAATTAAAGTCAACATAAATAAATGGAAAGACATCCCAGATTCATGGATTGGAAGACTTATTACTGCTAAAATGTCAATACTACCCAAAATAATCTATAGCACTTTCTATCAAGATTCCAATGATAGTTTTTGTAGAAATAGAAAAATCCATCCTAAAATTCATACAGAGTCAAAGGGACCCCAAATAGCTAAAACAATATTGAAAAAGAAGAACAATGCTAGAGGACTCACATTTCCTTATTTCAAAACAGTAAGATATTGGCATAAAGACAAACATACAGACCAACTGAACAGAAGAGGCTCCAGAAATAAACCCTCATATGTATGGATTTTCAATAAGAGTGACAAACAAGACTATTCAATGGGGAAAGGCAGTTTTTTTAACAAATGATGATGGGAAAACTGGATATCCACACGCAAAAGGATGAAACTGAACCATTACCTAATACCATATACAAAAATTACCGAAAATAAATAAACATAAGACATAAAACAATAAAACTGTTCAAGCGTAGGGCAAAAGCTTCAGAGCATTGGATCTGGCAATGATTTCTTGCATATGCCACCAAAGGCATAGGCAACAAGAGAAAAAATGGACAAATGGGACTTCATAAAAATTTTTTTAATTTTGTGCAGCAAGACACTATTAACAAAGTAAAAGCAATCCACTCAATGGAAAGAAATATTTTCACATCATATGTCTGATAAGTGATTAATATCTAGAACATATAAAGAATACCTACAACTCAGTAACAAAAAATAACAACCAATTCAAAAATGGGCAGGAATTCTCTGGTAGTCCAATGGTTAGGACTCGATGCTTTCACTCCTGTGGCATGGGTTCAATTCCTAGTCAGGATAATAAGAGCCCACAAGCCATGCAGCATGGCCAAAAGAGAAAAAAAGAAATGGGCAAAGGACTTGAATAGACATTTCCCCAAAGAAGATATGCAAATCAGCAATAAAGACATGATAAGATGTTCAACATCACTAATCATTAGGAAAATGCAAATCAAAACTACAATGAGTTGCCACTTCACACCCAATAACACAGTTACAATCAAAAAAATCCCCCAAACAAAATAACAAGTGTTGCTGAGGAAGCAAAGAAATGGGAATTCTCGTGTACTGCTGGTGAGAAGGTAAAACGGTGCATCAACTATGGAAAACAGTACAGCAGTTCTGTTAGGCCATATGACCCAACAATTCCATCTCTGGTACGGAGTCGCGCCTTGGAATCCAGAGTATTGCTTCTAGGATTTCCCCATAGATACCAAAATCCACAGATACTCAAGTTCCTTATATAAAATGGTGTAAGCTACATAATCTTCCTGCATACTTTAAATCATCTATAGATTACTTATAATACCTAATATAATATAAATGCTATGTAGTTGTAAATACAATGTAAATGATATGCCCAGGTTCAGAAAAGCATTATTCACAAGAGTTAAACATGAAGGCAACCCAAGTGCCCTCAACAGATAAGCAGAATGTGGCCTATGCAATGAGTGAAATGTCAGCCTTAAACGGGAAGGAGATTCTGACAAATGATACAACATAGGTGAACCCTGAAGGGATGCAAAGGAAGCAAGCCAGTCACTAAAAGACAAATATTGCATGGCTGATCCCACTTTCATGACACACTTAAAGTGGTCAGAATCACAGACAGAAAGCAGAATGGTGGTTGCCAGGGCCAAGGGGAAGGGGTGAATGGGGGAGTTATGGTTTAATGAGTTTTAGTTTTTCAACTAAACTAACTTTATTGTTTAATGGCATTCTAGTTTAGGAAGATGAAAGGAGTTCAAAAGATGGATGGTGGTGATGGTTTGTACAACAGTATGAATGTAATTAATACCACTGGCCTGCACACATATAGTAAATGTTGTCATATGTATTTTACCACTTTTTTTTTAACAAATGCAAAACAAGGAACCAGAACAGAGGGGTCTTAAAAATTCTCAGCTTTTCCAGACGGCAAAAGACACTAAAATTAAGAAATTCACCATCAGGAAAGTACACTCTAAAGAAAAGGCCAAGGATGTGACTGCAAAACCTTTTGCTAAAATACTGGAAACATCAAAAGGTCAAAAACATTCAGTTACACAAAGAGCCCTTTCAAAAGGGTAAAGGCGTGCCTCCCAGAGCTTCTCAATACAACCAGAGGGCCTCCAGGAAGCTGAAAGGTACTGTCCCTCAGCCTTCTCAGCAGGAGTCCATGGAAGAGAAGGGTTTATCTTCAAATTTATCTTCTGAGTGAATCTCACTAAAATCCACAGAGACCCACAAAGTTATTAAGAAAATTACGTTGGCAGAAACACTGCTAGTTTGTACTAAAAATGACTATGAATACAAGATAAAAGGAGGCTGTCAAATTTCAACTGGCAGGAAGCAGGCAGGATAAAACCACTACTCTGTGTCCAACATCTGCTGTTTTTCATGAAAAAGGAAGGATGACTCAAAGGCAGAGCCAACAGTCCAGGAGGTGGAGCCCTGCTCAGCTCCCAGGTACCTTCATATTCTTCCCTACCTAGGTCATTCCCTCTCAGTTTTACCACTGTCTAATTTGGTTTCCAGTTCCAGTCAGGGCCTTTCTTACTTAGTCATCTTTACAGCCCTCTCAGGATCCCATCTTGCTCCATCTCTTTATCTTCTCACTATCCAAATCCCATTTATTACCTACCTTAAAAAGTTTCTGAGAGTGTTTAATCATAAAAGCCATCCCATCATTTAATTTTGAGATATTCTCTTGAAGGTCATTTGCAGTGGCCTATTCAGAGCAAAAGAAAGCAAAAAAGAGAGATGAAGAACTGGGAAGTGGAAGGCAGATACTCCCATTTACTTATTAATAAGCTAATTCTTTCAAATGTATGATAGCATCTATCGCCAAGAAAGTTGACTCTAATACAGTGTTTAATTCTGGAAAGACTTTTTGGTTCAGCAGGTTTCCACTTGAAATGATATAACCTAGGAAGAACCATGTGTCCCTGAAGTGACTAGGAAATCCAAGAGAACCAATTTTCCTTTTCTAATTCTGCCTGAGAATTAGACATGTATGCTGAAGATCATCCTTCTTGGGAAAAGGCACAAGCAGAACAGAATCCATACCAGTTACCAAGAACATTGCTCTCCAGAGAAACTAGTTTCTCCAAAGACAAAAGAGAACTGTCACTATGAATTGATGTTAAAGGTGACATCCGTTTCTTAAAAACAGTCAAACAGTCACTGACTCCCTTCTGTTTCCCCTGCCTCTTTTTTAAGCACTTCAGCGTCTCTACTATCCCAAAGCCCGCATTCTCAACATGTATCTTTGTTACTTAATGTTTGCTTGTTCTAAGACCTCTTAACTTTATAGTCATAGATCACTTGTTTATTTTCAGTCTTATTGAGCTGGTTCTAAAACTCTTTCAGTTATGAGGTTTTATCCCCTTAACATGGACAAATCTTGGTATGTAGTCTTTTTCCTCTCATATCCCTCCCCACATCAACCTTCCTCTGGGCAGAAGCTCTGTTTTACGAATGGACAGGAATATGAAACTACGGGCTTCCAGGTCAAGAATTAGTTCAATCTTTCTGCCATCTTTCCATGCCGCCAGAATGGTGTGCATGAATGTCCTGGCTGACACTCTCAAGAGTATCAATAATGCCGAAAAGAGAGGCAAACGCCAGATTCTTATTAGGCCGTGCTCCAAAGTCATCGTCAGGCTTCTAACGGTGACGATGAAGCATGGTTACACTGGTGAATTTGAAATCACTGATGATCACAGGCCTGGGAAAATTGTTGTGAACCTCACAGGCAGGCTAAATAAGTGTGGAGTGATCAGCCCCAGATTTGATCTTTATGCAACTCAAAGATCTAGAAAAATGGCAGAATAACCTGCTCCCATCCCGTCAGTTTGGTTTCATTGTACTGACAACCTCAGGGGGCATCATGGACCCTGAAGAAGCAAGACGAAAACATACAGGAGGGAAAATCCTTGGATTCTTTTTCTAGGGATGTAATACATACAAATAAAATGCCTCAGCAGGGAAAAAAAAGAATTAGTTCAAAAGACTATATAATTTACTTCTCATGTAAGTCACTAGGAAGGCCGTGGTCTCAGTTAAAGCACATTCAGGATATATATATATATATATATATATATATATATATATAAAAAAATATCTCTATGGCTGAGTCCCTTCACTGTTCACCTGAAACTACCACAGCATTGTTAATCGGCTATACCTCAATACAAAATAAAAAGTTGAAAGTTGAAAAAAAAAAAAAAGAAGAAGGACATTCAGCTTTATCTAAGGAGAGTACATCTACAGGATATAGAAATGTTAGGACAAGGCAGTATCGCTCTATCTGAAAGCTCTTATCTAAAAGCTCAGTGATACTATCCTGTAAGATCATACAGCTCTGGTTTAAATTCATACCATCTGATCTTCAGAAATCAATTTGATTTCCCAAGAAGGCTTTCATGTTAAGAAGGAGTTTACATTGACCACCCAACATGAGTATTCTGGTATATTTAGTAGCTATTATCTTCCACTAAGAGTTTCCACTAAAATTATAATTCAGGTTTATCAGATTTATTTATAAGCGAGATTAACAGGAATTGGCGGTTTGATAACTCTTAAATGATCTAACAAGGTAAGTTCCTAACCTTATAAAGCTGAAGACCAGAACTTGGACCCTTGATAACCACACAAAGTACAGCTATAAGATGAGACCCAGCTCAATAAAACCAAGCAGTCTTTCTGTTCCCCCCGACACTTACATTTTTTGGCCATAAGACATGAGGTGCAAACATAAGGGCAAGGTTATGGGCGGACATCTTATTCTTGTCTTGTTTCTTTGCTGTCTGGTACAGGAGATCAAGCAGTAACTTCAGCAAGTTACGATTGGGTGGAGGGAGAATGAGGAAGAGCAACTGAAGAGCCTCGATTTGCCGTTCCTTATCTGGTACATTGGTCTTATTTCCTTTATCATCAAACTGCATCAAATCTTGAGGATAAAAGAGATGATCGTAAGGGATGGAAAATATACAAGAAAGAAAAAAAATCAATGTTGCTACTATGTTTCATCCTCCAATAAGAGAAAGGAAAAAAAGAATCAAGTATAAACACAGATTATAGCAAAATAAATAACAAAATCTTATCAATATAATTTAATAATAAAAAGACAAAAACCCAGTCAAAAATAGGCAAAAGACTTAAACATTCCTTCAAATAAGATATACAAGCAGCCAATAAGCATTTGTATACTCGGTATCATTTGCTATCAAGGAAATGTAAATCAAAACCCCAATGAGATACTACTTCATAATCAGTGGTGTGAGTGAAGTCGCTCAGTTGTGTCCAACTCTTTGCAACCCCATGGACTGTAGCCCACCAGGCTCCTCCGTCCATAGGATTCTCCAGGCAAGAATACTGGAGCAGGTTGCCATTTCCTTCTCCAGGGGATCTTCCACACCCAGGGATTGAACCCAGGTCTCCCACATTGCAGGCAGACGCCTTAACCTCTGAGCCACCAGGGCAAAGGTATGGCTATAGTCAAAAAGACTGATAATAACAAGTGCTGGCAAGAATGCTGAGAAAATTAAACTCTTCTACAAGGACTTCCCTGGCAGTCCAGTGGTTAAGACTCTGAGCTTTCACTGTAGGGGGTACAAGTTTGATCCCTGGTTGGGGAACTAAGATTCCACATGCCATACAGTGGAGCGGAAAAAGCCCACCGCTCTCCCACACTGCTGGTGGGGATGTAAGAAATGGTGTGGCCGCTGTGGAAAACAGCTCGGCAGGTCCTCAAGAAGCTAAACACAGAGTCATCGCATGACTTAGCAATTCCATTCCCAGTTACATACTCAAGAGAAATTAAAACAGTCCACACACGTCTCTGATAATGCCACCCCCTTCACACTTTCTCAACAAGACATTTTACTGCTAAAATACTATGAGAGTGAATCATGACCTGATACCAGGACGATCCAGGCAGCTCCTTACAGAGTCAGAATCATGGCTTCTTCTCTCACAGGCTATACAGGCTATCAATTAAAAACTGTCCCTGTTGCTGCTGCTGCTAAGTCGCTTCAGTCGTGTCCGACTCTGTGCGACTCCGTAGATGGCAGCCGCCCACCAGGCTCCCCCATCCCTGGGATTCTCCAGGCAATAACCCTGGAGTGGGTTGCCATTTCCTTCTCCAATGCATGAAAGTGAAAAGTGAAAGTGAAGTCGCTCAGTTATGTCAGACTCTTAGCGACCTCATGGACTACAGCCTACCAGGCTCCTCCGTCCATGGGATTTTCCAGCCAAGAGTACCAGAGTGGGTTTCCATTGCCTTCTCCCCTAGATCATCAGAATTTCAAAAGACACTGAGAAACATTTGGGTATAATTCATATAGACCTGAAAATGATTACAGTGTGTTATTGAAGCTGTTTAACTTCAATTATAATTCCAGGTTTAGGAAAGGCAAATAATATCTCTAGAAACTGTCTCCTGTTAATACGAAATTGATAACAAAAACCCCTCCCTGTTGTCAGTAAGGCATATCAAATGCTACACCTGTGCCACACCTTAGTGTGATCTCAAAGACCAGTGAATCATGGGGTGGTAGAGGGGAAGTTTCAGATTACTGTACTAAATTAACTCAACAGGAAAGCAAACAGAACAGGCATTTTTCATGTTAACTCTTATAAAAAGAACTTATCAATATTTTCCATATCTTTTTCAAAGATCTAAAAACTTTTATTTCTCCCAAAAAAAAACTGTAATGATATCGAGTGTTGGTCATTCCGTCGTACCCAAATCTTTGCAACCCCATGGACCGCAGCCCACCAGGCTCCTCTGTCCATAGGATTTTCCAGGCAAGAACACTGGAGTGGGTTGCCATTTCCTTCTCCAGGGGATCTTCCCGACCCAGGGATTGAACCCGGATCTCCTGCACTGCAGGCAGATTCTTTACCAACTGAGCTGCGAGGGAAGCCAAAAGAAACTATAAAGCTGTATAATATTCTGGTAATATTTTCTCATTTGAATCATCTAAATTGTTCTTGGAAGTGCTAACAAAATCTAATCTCACTTAAGAAATTCAAAACCTATTTTTTTCTAAGCGGTAAAAATTATTCAAAAGAAAAAAATCTTCTATTTATTTTCCTTAAGATTAGAAGCAAGAGAGAAAGGCTCAAGGGTAGAAAACTAAGTAAATACAGTATGGATGTTGATGCTGTGTGCACTTAGAGCCTATAGCGGCGCAACTGCTGTGCAATTTAAGAATGAATTCCTTACCACACAGGCATGAAAGGAAAAGAGGAAACTACTTATGAGCTGAGAATGGAACATTCTCCAAGACACATTAAATAAAAAAAGCAAACCACAGAACCATGTGTATAACACCCTACCATTACATAAAAAGAGAGAAAAGAAATATATGCAGGTGCTTGTAAGTGTCTAAAACATCTCTGTAAGGACACATTAGAAATCAATAGTATTGGTTCTCTCTTGGAAGAAAAACTGAGTGCCAGGGAACAGAGATGGAAAAGAGGCTTTTCACTGGATACTCTTGGAACCTTTTACATTTTAATTCGTGAGAATGTATTGCCGATTTAGAAAACAAACAAAATTATTTTTTAAAGAGCAAATTTCCAACAGTAGAGATGATCTCAACTGAGGCATATTAATACTTAGCAAAAGTTCCAAACCAAGGCAAATACATCAAAACTGTGACCATTGATTTGGGTGTGTCAATCAATCCAGACATTAATTAAACAACTAAAATGTTTAAAGCACAATGCTAGGACCCATCAGGAACACAAAAATAAACAAAACCCAGACTGTATCTTCAAAGAGGTTTATTCGACAAAAAAATTTGACTAAATCAAACGTAACTAGCCAATGCTTAAGAGTACTCAGAGAGCCCAGAAATATCATGAAGTGTTAACCAATATTAGCAGAAGTTACAAACAATACAATATTGTTGTTTACAAACAACAGAATATTCCAGATGACTTTGCTAAATTGAAATAAATGTACCTACAGCCCCTTCTCACCTCTGATACTCACCAGCAATTTTGAGGTGTGCGTGAAAATGTTTATGTGTCAGCAGGGGCTCAGGTAACTCTCCTAGAAACATCTTCAGCAAGGTAGCAACGTCATTTGAGTGAAACTCCCCTGATTCCAAGTCAATATCAGTTCCATTATTGAGAGCATCTCTTAAAATCTGCTGCCGGACACTATTCCCTGGTACTCTAAACAAACCCTCTACTCGTAAGTCTGTTTGGCATGGAAGAAGAACAGAGGACAGGAAAAAAGAAACAGAGAATTATGATTAAAATAAGTCATCTGTAAGACCACTTTATACTTGAAAGACCCTTCCAAAGACCCTGAAGGAGGAGTTAAGACCTACTGGCCCCTGGGGAAACTTATCTGAACATCCCTGAGCACCCAGAGATCTTCCAGGCTGAGATGGCCCACCCAGGAGTCACTGAACCTCCTGGGGCACATCTGGAGACTGAATTTTATCCGGTCTTTTTTTTACACTTATTGAAATATAGTTGATTTAAAATGCTGTGTTAGCTTCAAGTATACAGCAAGGTGAGATCTATGTATGCATGTGAACGTTGCTCAGTCGCGTCCGACTCTCTGCGACCCCATGGACTACACAGTCCACGGAGTTCTCCAGGCCAGGATACTGGAGTGGGTAGCCTTTCCCTCCTCCAGGGGATCTTCCCAACCCAGGGACTGAACTCAGGTCTCCCACACTGCAGGTGGATTCTTTACTAGCTGACCACAAGGGAAACCCATATATATATATATATATATATATATATATATATATATATATATATATATATTAGATTATTTTGCATTATAGGTTATTACAAAATATTAAGCATAGTTCCCTGTGCTATGCAGTAGGTCCTTGTTGGTTATCTATTTTATATACAATAGAGCTTGAAAAATAAGCTGGAAGGAAAGCCACGTCTTCCTGAAGTCCCCTTCCCATGAGCCATCCCAGACTTTGTTGGAGGGGCTGAGTTCATCTGTGGAGGTTCATTGCTTCTATAAACAGTTTCCCAGCCTAAAATGAATCGAGGGTCTCTGCACTACCCCAGGAATTAAACTCTAATCGGTCAGATCACCTTTCCATCTAAGAGACTGCCAGAAGCTCAGAGTCATTCCAACTAAACCATTCTTCCCTTCAACCTAGATTCTAAACTAATCTAAGGGTTAAAAAAGATGAGACACATTGTTTCAGTTTGATCTGGTAGAAGTATGAAAGTTCCTGTTTTCAGCTTAGGTATGTATTTCTTTGAATAGCTCCTTAATTCAGGTTTCCAAGTTGAAATGCCTACCAGCCACTCTGGCAACAGTAAATGAATGAACAGGAACCCTAACAAACTGGGAAGCACCTACCTGTGCTCCAGATGACTGCACCCCAGAGGCCACAGGGCTCAAGTATGCTAGATCTTCCTGTTATCCAAAGAAAGCGGGAAACCTGGACTTTTCCCATTTTAAAAGACTGGAAACTAGTTTTATTTTTAACTTGATCCTTTGCCAAACAAAACATGAAAGTAGATAACTTAAGCCCTTAGGCTGTCAGTTGGTAACCTCTGCTCTAGCTCCCAGCACAATGTCCCAGGGAGAGCAAGCCAAAAATAACCATTAGTGTTGAATTCATCATGGCATCACATAAAGCCACACACTGCATATACACTCAGCTGTGCCAAGTACTTAAAGCAATGACATAACCAGTATGACTACTAAAAAAGGGAAAAGGGAATTAAGTTGAGTGTATTTTAATCAGAGAATTTTAGAGTTGAAAGGTCTCTTTGGTAATAAATTATTACCCCTGGAATAAATGTTGAGACTCTTTAGAAGCAATGTATTTCTGCCAGAAGAAATGCCTCTCTTAATTGAGGGTGAAATGTGATTTCACAGACACTATCTAATGTGTGTGTGTATATGTGTGTGTGTGTTTGAGAGTATAAAGCAAATCAATACATGAGATGAAATTTATAAGGAAATTTATCGAGAAACATGCCACCTGAAATTATCATTGATTAGTGTCTTTGTTAATGGTTAACTGACACCTACTAACTCAAGGATATTAAGCTCCCAACAGAAAACTGACAACTGTTCATTAACAAAGAATGAAAACATTTCAAGTAGTCTTACTCTTGTGTAGATATTCAATTAGTTGGTATATCTGGGCAATGCCTTCCTCTGTCAGTGGGGATCCAAATACTACTCCTTTTTCTGAAAAAAGCCATACAATAGAACAAGGCTATATTTTCCACAAACAGTACAAAATCAGCATACTTAAAATCATTATACCCCTCAAGCATCCTATGTTACAGTTGAGCAAGTATGTTCACATGGTCAGTACAAAAAAACTTTATAGAGTTGGAAGTGCATCAGAAAATGCAATCAGAACACCTTTCAATCAACTCTCTGCAAGTTTAATCTTAGATAGTAGGTTCCCTGAAGGCAAAGACCATCTTCTTCTTTAATTAACAATACTTGGAATATTGATATTTAATTTAAAAACAAACAAAAAATAGAACTTAGACCCATGAGTATCAGAACATGATAGATTATCCACTAGAGTTGGTATAGGGTCTAACCTGTTATGTTTAAACTTTTTTGCTGCCCTCGGGATTTCCTTATATTTAATAAAACAAAATAGAATCTCTTTCACATCTTATCAAAAACAGTATAAATAATCATAATTTATGTATATAAAACTAATAACTTATTTCTGAGAAGGTTTTTTGAGTGATTCATAAGTATTAATATTTGCCTTATCAAAGCATTCTATGGAATGAAAACATTAGAGAACTACTACAATTAAAAAATGGTCTAACTTTCTTTACTGCATTCACCAGCTGTATAACTTTGTTCTTTTAATATTGTTTTAGTATAGTATTAATAGAGCATGAAAATCAAGGTGCTCCTGATAACTATGTAAACTAATCATGCTATTTTCTGGAGACTGATATATATGCTTTAATTAATCTAGGTAATTTTTATAATTTTTATCAATATTACTTAAAGATTTACTATTCATGTAATGAAAAAGAATGACTAAAAAAAATGCTTTACAATAATAGTAACTCCTCCATGAATGTGCAAATGTTCAGAGTAGAGCCCAGGAAGCAACTGAGACCTGCCCCCTTCACAAACACAATTCCTACCCTTTCGCTTGAGAGACATTAGAGACCGGAAGAATCCTGATGCTGGGCCCGCCCCGCCAGGCAACTTAAGGTCCACTTCTCCCATCAGCTGAGCCAGCTCGGTTCCAGGCAGATCGATAAGTCTTGTAATATTGCTGACCACCAGCTCAGTGAACACCTCGGGTTTCTCATGCCGGAGCTTCTCCACAAAAAAGTCAGGATTGAAGATAATGGGCTGACTTTGAAGGGAAGAGTCATTGCAGATAACAAAATTGCAGATAGCTTCACTGAAAACAATGAAACAGAAGAATCTTTGAGAGGATCATTTTTATACACGTTTTTCATTCCCCCTCAACAACACAATCATTCATTCTTTCTGTGGGCTCATCTGCATATACCAGTCTTTTGAAAACCTAATACTTAATCTGTTGACTGCACAAAGGAGACAAGTGGGACTTGCTGTTGTTTAGGTTATACCCACACAGATACTTAGAAATTTAAAGAAAAGACATCAGATAGCCTCTATGATATGACCTGAATTTGCCTCTTAATTTGACACATTCAGTTTACAAGAAGATAAGACCCGCACAGCCTCCTGAGTCTAACAGTATTTTAGAATTGGCAGCCACGTAGACCACATTTCCTTATTAAAAGTTAAACCCTAAACCATCATCATTGATAAATACTTTTAAAACATCAGACCTGCAGCTGTTCCCCCTAACATGGCAATGGGCAATCATTAAATTAAGGCCTTCTTAGATGTACATGCTCAGTCGTTTCAGTCACATCTGACTCTGTGTGACCCTATGGACTGTAGCCTGCCAGGCTTCTCTCTCCATGGAATTCTCCAGGCAAGAGTACTGGAGTGCGTTGCCAAGCCCTCTTCCAGATCTTCTCAACCCAGGTATTGAAACTGTGTCTCCTGGGTCTCCTGCATTGCAGGCAGATTCTTTACCACTGAGCCACCAGGGAAGCCCCCTCTTGGGAGTACAGCCAGCACTATATCGTATTTCCCATCCAGTGATCAATTGCTTATAGTACCACAGTCGGGCTACTGGCAAATGCCACAGAAACCACGTGACAGTAAGGATGAGGCTACTGAAGAGATAAAACTATATCTAGTCTAATAGACATTTTGAAGACATTTACTCTACCCTTAGGGTTTTCTGGTTCCTAGGTCCCTACACAGACAGGTGTTTCCTTATAATCAGTCCCTTTCAGTTGAGCCAAGTATCCCTGGATTCTGTTCCTCATAACCAAAAGCCTTCACTAGAATGGAAGGCACTTACAGGTATACAAAACAGATATTCATTCAGCCTTGCCCAGGTTCAGAAATAGGTTTTATTTTAAAATCCTTCGTTCTGGATGTCTCTGGCCCATCATCTAAGTCCAAAGTTTGCTCAAGGTCCTTCCACTCTAAGGCACTTAGAAAAAAATTCATATTTTGCTTCTTCTATCTCTCCTATCACTGAGTAATACTCAGCAGATATGTTCTGTTGGCCCGATCTTACCTGGTTTTCCACTCCTACATTATCTGGGCTATACTTCTGGAAAAGCTCCTTTGACTCTCAGAAATACTTTCTTCCTTATTGTTTTCTAATACGTAATTACTAAATTCTTTTTACTTTTAACATGTACATATAAGAATTGTATTATTCCATCTCTTGTAGCAGAGATATCACCACCTGTTTGTATCTATTATCAATTATCTCTAATGGCTTGTTCTAATTCTTATTGTATAAACAGTCATCTACTATACAACCAATGAGCAGATGTAACACAAGCTAGAAAGAACAACTGATAACATCTGTCAGGCAGAGCTGAAATTTACCTGACTCGATCAAACAGTCCCACAATAAAACAATCACAACTTACAAGTTTCCACAACACCCTAGCTACCAAACCTCTGTTCCAGGAAAAATGGTACCTCTACATATTAAATACAACTAATCTCTAAGACACTTTACCAATACTACCTGGATCTCTCTTTTTTTTTTTTCCCCACAGCATGTTTGGATCCTAGTTTCCCTGCAGTGGAAGCACACAGTCTTAACCGCTGGACAGCTAGGGAAATTTTACAAAGATCATTTTTAATTTGTATAATGAAAACAAGGTGTGGTTAAAACTTCAGAGTTCATCTCTACGTCCTTGAAAAGTTATTACCTAATTTTAATCAACAGCCCAAGTCTTCAGTTGGTGACTACTATATTTCTTTCTTTTCTCTAAAATGATAATATAAGAATTCACATAAAACTTAAAAATTATAAATATGTGTTCTCAAGCCAAAGTCTTAAGAAAGAGAACTAAAAATGCTCTTTCCTCAACCTTTTTACATACTAAGGCTAAAGATGCCAGTGATTTAAAGATGCCAATGATTATGATATGAGCCAATTAAAATTAAAAAGAATATTCATCCTAAGTCATTGACAAAGCCTCTTTTTATTTTAACTGTTGGCTTATTTCAGTCACGATATGAGTCAATAGATTATTATTTATAATCACTGCCAATGAGAAGTTACTGCTGTACTGAGAGCGCCAGAAAACCATGAAATGGAACAGCACCAAGAGTCTTACAATTTATCAAATCTAAGCTTTTACGGCTTCCACATCTCTCTTAATTCTGAAAAGAAATTTAGATCAAATTAATTCTAACATATAAATGTACATTAACAGCATCTATTATATTCCTAAAGTAGACATACATACATACATATAACCTCCAGACCTTCAGTTTATTAATATCCAGAGTAAGACTCGGTTGAGATTCCAAAACTTACATCAGAGTTGACCTTCAGGCACTAAACTGGATCAAAGACACTAGCAGAAAGGAGCCAGAAGCACAAAACCCTGCATACAGTGCTTCTCAACAGAATCCTTGCTGCCTTGCAGTCTGTTCCCTCACCGTTAGAAGAGGTGGGAGAATGAGTAAGTTCAAGGCTGCCCCTACCTATTTACAAGGAATACAAGAAAAAGATACCTAAAGAGTCCTAACCCAGAAGTAACCAGTAAGCAAGCTCAGTTTCTTTTCCCCTTCCGCTTTTTCTCCCTTTCCTTCCCATAATCATTCACTTTTGTTTTGTCTCACTTCAATTTCTTTAACCTAATTCTTTTTTGTCCTCTTCCTCACTTTTTCTGAGTGGAGTATGTGGTAAGACAAAACTGGAGAGAAATGGTTAAAAAAGAAGTAAAATGGAAGATAAGAGAAGGAAAAGACAGATATAGTAGGTTATGGTTTTAAAGTATCCCCATATCACAAAGTGCAGTAGTCTCTTTCCATGGAATACATAGTACCACAATGTAAAGCTAAGAATATCAAGGAACATGGTCAAGAACTTAAGAGAAGGGCTAAAGGAAATAAATAAATAAATAAATAAATACTATTATTAAGCAAAAACCACTTCCTCCCTCTACAGTAACTAATTTTAAAATGAACTGTAAAGTTTGTTCAAGTTTAAGAAAAAAATTAATTTCTTACATAAGTGCTGAAAGCTTCTGATGAGGCATTGGTAAATCGAAGAGACAGGAAAAAAACTTTCTCCTTGTTCGCTGTAACAAAGAAACCCTCCTTTCCTTGCCCTATCACAGCCTACACAAATTCCAGATAAGTTAGAGGACACAAGGCACATTATGTGGCCTGAAAGGCAGCATTTCTTAGGACTCTTAAGCATTCATCTGCAAGTAGGAACAAAATAGAAATTAAAAACTGGACCAGTTAATTATATTTGCCAACACGTAGATGAAGCTCAACAACAGTCTCCCGTCACATTGAACACTGTATTAGACAAAACAGTCACACAATATAAGAGTATAAGGACAAGCACATAAAGGGAAGAGAGATCCCTACACAAAAAATAAATTCCAGACAGAATAAAGATCTAAATATAAAAAGTCAAACTTGGAAAAAAATAAATTAATGAGGCAGAGGAAAGCATTCTTAAACACAACATAAAATGTACAATCCACAAACAAAAGACTGAAACATTTAACTAAATCAAAATTTTAAATGTCTGTTCAACAAATGATATTATAAACAAAGTTCTTAAAAAATGAAGTCACAGTACCTCTAGAGAGGGGAACTGGATGAAAGGACAGGAGTGGGAGAGAAACTTTTCACTGTATGTTGTTTTGTATTTTCTGGATTTTTGATTCAAGTGAACATATTAACACTACTCACTCATAATAAATAAATTTACATTTTTTAATTATTAATAAAAGATAAGCCATAAGCTGAAAAAAACTTTTATTCATAAAAAGGATTAGTATTCAGAACTTATCAATATGACTAAAATTTATAAGAAAAACACTCAAAGAAAATTAGTCAAAAGATATGACCAATAGGGTCTAAATAACTAATAAATATGAAAATAATCTTAACTTTAGAAGTTAAAAAGGTAAAGCAAATTGAAAAACGGTATCTTCCCCCATCTATCATTTTGGCATAAACTATCAGATTCAGTGAAAGTGAAAGTCGCTCACTCATGTCCGACTCTTTGCAACCCCCAGGACTGAACAGTCCTTGGAATTCTCCGGGCCAGGATACTGGAGTAGGTAGCCGTTCCCCTCTCCTGATGTTCCCAACCCAGGGATCGAACCCAGGTCTCCCACTTTACAGGCAGATTCTTTACCAGCTGAGCCACCAGGGAAGCCTATCAGATTCAGGTGATACCAGATTAGGGTAGTATCTTCTTATTACTTTGCTTAGGGTTATTTATTTATTATCCTAAGTCTGTGCTTCAGTTCAGTCACTCAGTGATGTCCAACTCTTTGCAACCCCATGGACTGCAGCACATCAGGCTTTCCTATCCATCACCAACTCCCAGAGCTTACTCAAACTCATGTCCATTGAGTCAGTGATGCCATCCAACCTTCTCATCCTCGGTCGTCCCCTTCTCCTGCCTTCAATCTTTCCCAGCATCACGGTCTTTTCTAGTGAGTCTGTTCTTCGCATCAGGTGGCCAAAGATTAGGAGTTGTAGCTTCAGCATCAGTCCTTCCAATGAATATTCAGGACTGATTTCTTTTAGAATGGACTGGCTGGATCTCCTTGCAGTCCAAGGGACTCCAAGAGTCTTCTCCAACACCACAGTTCAAAAGCATCAATTCTTCGGCGCTCAGCTTTCTTCACAGTCCAACTCTCACATCCATACATGACTACCGGAAAAACCATAGCTTTGACTAGACAGACCTTTGTTGGCAAAATAATATTTCTGCTTTTTAATATGCTGTCTAGGTTGGTCATAGCTTTCCTGCCAATGAGTAAGTGTCTTTTAATTTCATGGCTACAGTCACCATCTGCAGTGATTTTGGAGCCCCAAAAATTAAATCTGTCACTGTTTCCATTGTCTGTCCCATCTATTTGCCATGAAGTGATGGGACCAGATGCCATGATCTTAAGTTTTCTCAATGTTGAGTTTTAAGCCAACTTTTTCACTCTTATCTTTTGCTTTGATCAAGAGGCTCTTTAGTTCTTCTTCACTTTCTGCTGTAAGGGTGGTGTCATCTGCATATCCGAGGTGACTGATATTTCTCCCTGCAATCTTGATTCCAGCTTGTGCTTCATCCAGCCCAGCATTTCGCATGAGTATGTGCTTAGTATTATGAAAATTTGTTGAGAATCATATAATTTTTCTCCTTTGTTTATGTAGTGAATGGCACTAATTAAGGTTAAACCAACTGGGTATTTCTAGAATAAACCCAATATTGTAATGACGTTTTATCATTCTTATATACTGCTGAGTTTGGTTTGCTGATTGTTTGTTTAGGTTTCTCCACATATGTCCCAAGTGAGATTATCATGGAATTGTCCTTTCTTATATTTTTCTCCATCGGGTTTTATACCAAGTTTGTGCTGGCCTATCAAAGTGCGTTGGGGACTGTGTCCTATTTTTCTATTTTCTGAAAAAGTTTAAGCTTCCTTAAGTGATGGAATTGGCTGATAAAGTCATGTGGACCTAGAGTTTTCTTTGTAAGGTTTTTAATTATATTATATATATTCAATTTATTTTGTGTTACAGAACTATTCAAATTTTCTATTTCTTTTTGTGTTAATTTTGATAAGTTGTGTATTTCTTTACTGGCATAAACTTGTTTGCAATAGTCTCTGAGGAACTTATTAACATGTCCAGGTTCCACAGTGATCTGCTCGTCCTTGTTCCTGATACTGGTAATTTTTTTTTAATTTATGGATCTTATTAGAGATTTATCAATTTTTATTAACATTGTCAAGGTTCCAGTTTGGGGGTTTTCTGAATTCCTCTATTACATGCTTGGTATTTATTTCACTAACTTCTGTTCTGATCTTTATTACTTCCTTTCTTCTTTACTGGACTCAGGATAAGGTGCTACAAATCAGTGGGGAATGAATGACCTTTTCATTGAATGGTGCTGAGCCATCTGGATAACTATAGGGGGAAAAAGTGAAAATTGACACCTATGTCACTATGCTGCTGCTACTAAGTCGCTTCAGTAGTGTCCGACTCTGCGCGACCCCACAGACAGCAGCCCACCAGGCTCCCCCGTCCCTGGGATTCTCCAGGCAAGAACACTGGAGGGGATTGCCATTTCCTTCTCCAATGCATGAAAGTGAAAAATGAAAGTGAAGTCACTCAGTCATGTCCGACACTTAGCGACCCCATGGACTGCAGCCCACCAGGCTCCTCCGTCCATGGGATTTTCCAGGCAAGAGTACTGGAGTGGGGTGCCATTGCCTTCTCCAAAACAGTTCCATATGTCCACCTAATGAATTACAGCTATCTTTCTTCAGTTCAGTCGCTCAGTCGTGTCCGACTCATTGCGACCCCATGAATCGCAGCATGCCGGGCCTCCCTGTCCATCATCAACTCCCGGAGTTCACTCAAACTCACGTCCATCAAGTCAGTGATGCCATCCAGCCATCTCATCCTCTGTCGTCCCCTTCTCCTCCTGCCCCCAATCCCTCCCAGCATCAGAGTCTTTTCCAATGAGTCAACTCTTCGCATGAGGTGGCCAAAGTACTGGAGTTTCAGCTTTAGCATCAGTCCTTCCAAAGAAATCCCAGGGCTGATCTCCTTCAGAATGGACTGGTTGGATCTCCTTGCAGTCCAAGGGACTCTCAAGAGTCTTCTCCAACACCACAGTTCAAAAGCATCAATTCTTCAGTGCTCAGCTTTCTTCACAGTCCAACTCTCACCTCCATACATGACCACTGGAAAAACCATAGCCTTGACTAGACGGACCTTAGTCGGCAAAGTAATGTCTCTGCTTTTGAATATGCTATATAGGTTGGTCATAACTTTCCTTCCAAGGAGTAAGTGTCTCTTAATTTCATGGCTGCAGTCACCATCTGCAGTGATTTTGGAGCCCAAAAAAATAAAGTCTGACACTGTTTCCACTGTTTTCCCATCTATTTGCCATGAAGTGATGGGACCAGATGCCATGATCTTCGTTTTCTGAATGTTGAGCTTTAAGCCAACTTTTTCACTCTCCTCTTTCACTTTCATCAAGAGGCTTTTTAGCTCCTCTTCACTTTCTGCCATAAGGGTGGTGTCATCTGCATACCTGAGGTTATTGATATTTCTCCTGGCAATCTTGATCCCAGCTTGTGTTTCTTCCAGTCTAGCGTTTCTCATGATGTATTCTGCATATAAGTTAAATAAGCAGGATAACAATATACAGCCTTGACATACTCCTTTTCCTATCGGGAACCAGTCTGTTGTTCCATGTCCAGTTCTAATTGTTGCTTCCTGACCTGCATATAGGTTTCTCAAGAGGCAAGTCAGGTGGTCTGGTATTTCCATCTCTTTCAGAATTTTCCACACTTTATTGTGATCCACACAGTCAAAGGCTTTGGCATAGTCAATAAAGCAGAAATAATGTTTTTCTGGAACTCTTTTGCTTTTTCCATGATCCAGTGGATGTTGGCAATTTGATCTCTGGTTCCTCTGCCTTTTCTAAAACCATCTTGAACACCTGTAAGTTCACGATTCATGTATTGCTGAAGCCTGGCTTGGAGAATTTTGAGCATCACTTTACTAGCGTGTGAGATGAGTGCAATTGTGCAGTAGTTTGAGTGTTCTTTGACATTGCCTTTCTTTGAGATTAGAATGAAAACTGACCTTTTCCAGTCCTGTGGCCACTGCTGAGTTTTCCAAATTTGCTGGCATATTGAATGCAGCACTTTCATAGCATCATCTTCCAGGATTTGAAATAGCTCAACTGGAATTCCATCACCTCCACTAGCTTTGTTCGTAGTGATGCTTTCTAAGGCCCACTTGACTTCACATTCCAGGATGTCTGGCTCTAGTTGAGTGATCACACCATCGGGATTATCTGGGTCATGAAGATCTTTTTTGTACAGTTCTTCTGTGTATTCTTGCCACCTCTTCTTAATATCTTCTGCTTCTGTTAGGTCCATACCATTTCTGTCCTTTATCAAGCCCATCTTTGCATGAAATGTTCCCCTTGGTTATCTCTAATTTTCTCGAAGAGATCTCTAGTCTTTCCCATTCTGTTGTTTTTCTCTATTTCTTTGCATTGATCGCTGAGGAAGGCTTTCCTATCTCTTCTTGCTATTCCTTGGAACTTTGCATTCAGATGCTTATATCTTTCCTCTTCTCCTTTGCTTTTCGCTTCTCTTCTTTTCACAGCTATTTGTAAGGCCTCCCCAGATGGCCATTTTACTTTTTTGCATTTCTTTTCCATGGGGATGGTCTTGATCCCTGTCTCCTGTACAATGTCACAAACCTCAGTTCATAGTTCATCAGGCACTCTACCTATCAGATCTAGTCCCTTAAATCTATTTCTCACTTCCACTGTATAATCATAAGGGATTTGATTTAGGTCATACCTGAATGGTCTAATGGTTTTTCCTACTTTCTTCAATTTCAGTCTGAATTTGACAATAAGGAGTTCATGATCTGAGCCACAGTCAGCTCCTGGTCTTGTTTTTATTGACTGTATAGAGCTTCTCTATCTATGGCTGCAAAGAACATAATCAATCTGATTTTGGTGTTGACCATCTGGTGATGTCCATGTGTAAAGTCTTCTCTTGTGTTGTTGGAAGAGGGTGTTTGCTATGACCAGTACATTTTCTGGCAAAACTCTATTAGTCTTTGTCGTGCTTCATTCCATATTCCAAGGCCAAATTTGCCTGTTACTCCAGGTGTTTCTTGACTTCCTACTTTTGCATTCCAGTCCCCTATAATGAAAAGGACATCTTTTTTGGGTGTTAGTTCTAAAAGGTCTTGTAGGTCTTCCTAGAACCGTTCAACTTCAGCTTCTTCAGCGTTGCTGAATAACCAACCACAAAGAAAAAGCTCAATACATTTGAGTTCATTAAAATAAGAACTATGTTATCAAAAGACACCATTAAGAAAGTGAAAAATATATCTACAAAATATATGGTGGGAAAATATATCTACAATATATATGGTCAAAAAAGGCTCATACCCTGAATATATACAGACTTCGTGTAATCAAAATGAAAAAATAAATAAATAACCAACAGAAAAACAAGCATGAGATTTCAAGAAACTGTCATTTTAAAAACTACTCAATACCACTAGACATCAAAGAACTGCAAATTAAAAATCAATGACATACTATCATCCAACAGAATGGCTAAAATGGACAATACCAAGAATTAGAGAAAATAATTCTAACTATAAAGTAACTCTAACCATAAAGTAACTCTTTTATACAGATAGTGGGGCTATAACTATTTCATCTTATCTACAGTATTAATGAACATGTATACCCTATGAGCAACAATTCTAAAAACATGCCTAGCATGTGCATGCAGCAACATGGGCACCAAAAATCCCAAGCAAGAATGTTCACTGATACATTAATTTCTAAGCAGCCAAAACTGGAAGCAAAATGTCCAGCAGAATGGTTTTTAAAATGTGGCATATATAATAGCAATTTTTAAAAATTTTTATTTATGTATTGATTCATTTTTGGCTGTACTGGGTCTTCCGTGTACTGGACGTTTCTCTAGTTGTAGCGAGCAAGGGCTACTCTTCATTGCAGTGCATAGGTTTCTCACTGCAGTTTCTCCTCTTGTTCCGGAGCACAGGCTCCCCGGCTTCAGTAGCTGCAGAGCAAGGGCTCAGTAGTTGCCGCTCCTGGACTCTAGAGCACAGGTTCAATAGTTGCGGCCCATGAGCTTAGTTACTCCGCAGCATGTGAGATCTTCCTGGATCAGGGATCAAACCCATGTCTCCTGCACTGGCAGGCAGATTCTTCAATAATGGCAGATTTTATAGCAATGAAAAAGGACAAAGTCCAGTTACATACACAATCATGAATGAATCTCACAGATAACTGAGCAAAAGATGTCCTTCTCTCTCTCTCTCTCATACACACACACAGACACACAAACTACTTACTATATAGTGCTATTCATATCAAATTTTAAAAACAGACAAAAAATATAGTTTCTAGAGATAAGTCTCCAATTTACAATGGTTCAACTTACAATTGTTAACTCTATGATGGTGTGAAAGCAATATGCATTCACTAGAAACTCTACTTCAAATTTTTGAATTCTGATCTTTTCCTGGGCTAGCGATATGTACAATACTGTTTTGTGATGCTGGACAGCAGCAACGAGCCACAGCTCCCAGGTAGCCACGAGGTCATGAGAGTAAACCAAAACATTTACAACCATTCTGGTTTTTGACTTTCAATACAGTATTCAATATAGTACATGAGATATTCAATACTTTATTATAAAATAGTCTTTGTGTTAAATGATTCTGGCTACAGGCTAATATGAGTGGTCTGAGCATGTTTAAGTTAGGCTAGGCTAAGCTATCATGTTCAATAGGTTGGGTGTATTAAACGAATTTTTTCAACTCTATTGTAAAGCAAGGAAGAATTATACTTGCTTAAGTAGCAAATTGTAGAGAGAAGCAAAGATGTATTTACCATTCAGGATAATGGTTACCTTTGGGGGTTAGTGATTATGAGAAGACAAGAGGGCATAAGGAGAGTTTCTAGGGTGCCAGCACTGTTTTGGGAAAAAGTATTAGGCTGTGGGGAAACAGGAGTGATTCATTTGAAGTAAATATGAAAAATGCTGAGATTTGTTGAAGCTGGGTATTAGAAAGAGTATTGATTATATTGTACATATAACCAATATCTTTCATGACAATTTTTTTAAAATACCAAGTATAGATTTGACCTAAATCTTGCTACAATTTGATGTAAATATCATAGAAAATCAAAATACAGTATACACTAAAGGTTAATTTTCTCATCATAAAAGTTTTTGCATAGATAGCTAGTACCAGGAGAATTAGTAGTTAAGTATAAAGGCAAACAGAGATAGCAAAGACTTCAGTATTTAAGAGCATATACCAGGGCATTCAAAGCCAGTGCTCTGGGACAAAGCAGAGGGATTGGGATGGGGAAGAAGCTGGGAGGGGGGTTCAGCATGGGGGTACACATGTACACCTGTGGCTAATCCATGTCGATGTATGGCAAAAACCACCACAATATTGTAAGGTAATTAGCCTCCAATTAAAATAAATAAATTTTTTTAAAATTAAAATAAAGGACTATAAGAATAGAAGAAAAAAAAAGCATATACTAAGCAACCATCCCAAAGAGTAACAGAGGCAAGACTTATCCCTTAAAAAGGGTATTTTTTAATACTAATAGTCTGCAGTGATTACTTTTACCACTAGATGGAACTCTACATGTAAGGTGATATGCTTAGTGAAGGACTGGAAACAAAATCCACAGCTGAAAAATCAATTACATAAAAATGAAATGCAAATGCTTTTAGGCATTTTGAACCCATGAATCTGTAAAATTCAAGGCAGTGGGGGAAAAAAAAAACAACAACCTGTATCCTACAGATGTATCTTTTGGCTGACTACTACCAAAAATGCATACCCACAAAACTAAATGTTTCCTCCCTAGTGAATCGCTTAACTTGATTTGTTCTCCAAGAACCACAATCTTGGCAACATCTTTCAAAATATGAGCTATATTTAAAGTTGTTTAAACCTGACTTACCACCCTGAGAGAAGTATGCACTCTCTTACTATGTTTTCAACCTTAGCTGTGAAACATGGCTTTAAATGTGTCACTTTATTGAAGAGCTGTTAGATTTGAATACATACAAGTATTAAACAAGAGGCTATTATTTCTCCCTTTTTCTACCTGCCAAAGTTAAACTGGTATGAAAATTGTACATAAACAAAAAGGATAAAGCAGGCTCCAGGTGTTCAAGCCGGCAGGTTTTTTATAACACAGGTTAAGGTTGATAAGTAGTACCACAGTTTTTCAGGAAATAATATTCAATTCCTTAAACAAAAATTTTGAAACACTTACATCCCAAGATCTGCTCTTAAGAGTGGCTGTCCAGGGTTTAGTAATATGGACCTCTTATCACTAATTTAGACTTCAGTAGTCTACAAAAATATATTTGGCCCCTTTATTTGATCCCAACTTGAACTAATTTCAGACTGTTAGAGCAACTTTATCTGAATTAAAGTGGCACATGAAGGAATTCCTGATCGTTTACCCTCTTAACCTAAACATTCTGCAAATGTGGTCAAAATTTTAACCCTATGAAATGACAATGGAAAGTTCTCAGTCTAAAAGACTAATTTGTCTTCCTCTGAGTACCAATAATGCAAGTTAATTAACATATATTTAATTTGTCAATTTTTATCCCTTTGGGTGTCACAGAATCGGTATTAATTCTGTTGCTGCCACTTCACTTACTTTTTGTCATCAAGACTGGCAAACAATTGGAAGAAAGTTTACTTGTACTGGAAAAATAACATAAAAATTCCCTATTTATTTGGAGAAAGTTCTATAGGATGCTTAACTGACAAAAGAGTATCTCTCTTATCATTACATAAAAGCTGTTTACCCCTCAAAAAAATACAGTCAAAGCTTCGGGAGACTCTTCCTATAGACTTTAAATGCCATGAGTCTCAGGCAATTAAAACCAAAGGATTTCTACCTATGATCAGATTACCTTTCAAAAGACTACTTCTAAATCCACTTCTTTCAAAGTCCAGAATGATACTATCCAAGAGACTGCTAATGCTTTTGCTCTGGCACATGACTGTTCATATCTATACAACTTCACATATTGAAAATTCTTAAGAGTTTTAATCTCTTAGTCAGTACTCAATGAACCTAATAGTAAGTCTCTTCATCAGCTAGCATAAGAAAGTGAGTTGCTTTTCTGAGGCACATATCAGCCAAACAAGAAATCAGTTACTCACGTGTCATTTAAATTCAAACTAATTGTGATCTACCTGCTGCTGCTGCTGCTAAGTCGCTTCAGTCGTGTCCGACTCTGTGCGACCCCACAGACGGCAGCCCACCAGGCTCCCCCATCCCTGCGATTCTCTGGGCAAGAACACTGGAGTGGGTTGCCATTTCCTTCTCCAATGCATGAAAGTGAAAAGGGAAAGTGAAGTCGCTCAGTCGTGTCCGACTCTTCGTGACGACATGGACTGCAGCCTACCAGGCTCCTCCGCCCATGGGATTTTCCAGGCAAGAGTACTGGAGTGGGGTGCCATTGCCTTCTCTGGTGATCTACCTAGTTCTTTATAATTTTAAGAAGCTGTAAGGTACAGGAACAAACTAAAACAAACTAAACTAAGTCTGTGGCGCCCAAAAGGTTAAATTTCACTGAATACTATAAGATGCTATTTTGTTTTCCACTATCTCTATTTTCAAAAATACAAATGGTCAGCTATAGGTACAATTAGCACATAGGCACCCAGAAGCCCCTGTCAGAGGTCTTGAAAATTAGGTTGCAAACAATTTTTCTTTCACTGCATTTGCACATAGATGCTAGTCCTTTAACTGTTATTATTTTAAAGAGATCTTTGGGTATTTGCTAAAACTCCTTTGAAATTGGAAGTAATTATGAGGCTTTTTCCACTGTGGTAAATCTTAAGCAACCACCACTTTGGCTTTTCTCACTCAACACTTTCTGAATGATACCAACTGTTGAGATATGTGATATTGAAAAGATGGATTCTAATACATGAAATTTTATGGTGCATGAAATTTTTTAAATTTAAATATCCCAGTTTCTTTTAATTGGGATATCCCAACACTTTTAAAAAGTTATTTTATTTTTTTTTGGCCATATCTCGGGGCTTATGAGATCTTAGTTCCCCAACCAGGGATTGAACCTGGGACCTTGGCAGTGAAAGCAGAGACCTAACTACTGGACCACTTTTTATTTCTTAACTCCTAAAAAGAAACTATTGTGTCAGTTAAAATAGTTATGCTTTGAAAAATTTAGGCTTTATCCTCCATACACACCTTAATACACACACTCTCAATTTAAATTTTAATGAAAATTTAACACAATGACATAAGTGTATGCTTCATACTGGTATATTTATTTTTAATATTTAAAAGCCGTATTTATTTGATGAAAAATCCAGATTGAAAAATGACTGATCTCTTGCTTAGGGTCATCCTGACAAAAACAGCAGATTGAATAGCAGATCTAATAAGGAGAGCTTGGTCATAAGGATAACTACTACAAAATGACCTGATCAAAGGAAAAAAATTAAAGCAGACCTTGTTATTTGAGTGAAAAAAAACTATTATTGCCACCAGTGAGAGACTGTAGAGATTCCAAAATTCAGAAAACTTTAAAATGATAAATAGACTTCACCATACAAAAGCTAGTCAGATTTAAAAAAAAAAAAAAAAACCTAGTCAGATTTCAAAGGGCTTATTATAGTGCACATAGCTTTCTCTGATTAACGTTTGACTTTCGTAGACAGCAGAAAGTATTTGAAGATAATGTCAAGAATGTTACTAAATACTATTGCTGTACACTTCCTTGGCTTCTCATCTTCTCCTAATTTTTAGTTTCCTGTTATTTGGTGAGTTTTTTTTTAATTTCATTGTTTTTAACATTCTTGGTTTTATCCTTGCAATTGTGTTCAGCATAAAAATAAAACAAGCGAAGAACTTCTACATTATGTAATCCCAATGTCATTCTTTATAGTTTCTAAATTAATGAAGTTCGCCCCTTCCCAAATGTACTGATATAATTAAGACACATACAGCAATTGTTCAGTCTCATAGTTCAGCTTGACAAATCGCCTGTATTTAATTTCATAACTGATATTGTTATTTATGTTTTCATCTGGTTATCTTAGAAGCTATGGCTTTATACAGTTTTATAGTTTGATACTAACACATTTCCCATTATAAAATGTATTGTCATTAACTCACTCCATACTTTTAAAATTATTTATGAAGTAGATCACAAAACTTGTGGACTTCTGACAAAACTGTTCCTTTTTTATCTATCACTATATTTTAAAATTACCGAAAAGAACAACAGTTTTCCTACAGTAGGCACTAAAGTCTGTAACACAAAAGACAATAACAAGATCATTAACTGCTGAATGCATGGTATAATGAAAGCTCTAAGCATTCAGAGGTAGGAGAGAATCTTTCACTCTTACACAAGGAGTTGAGACTTGCAGGAGGTCTTAAAGATGAGAAGGGTTTGACAGAGTTTGACCGTACTCACCTTGAACACTCTGACTCCCAACCTCCTCCTTCGGACAGTTTCCGTCCTCCAAGACCCCATCCTACAGGGCTCATCAGCGCTGCCTCCAAAGCCTGCCCCTGTGGCTGTGGCTGGCAGCCTCTACAGGAAGTCACCCTCTTGTCCCCACATTTTCGTTTTTTCGTTTTCATCTACTCTCTTGCTCTGCTCCCTTCCATACCACTTCTCCAATGCTTCCTAGTTTCTCACAACCCACAGCTATTGAGCCTGTGCTCTAGAGCCATGTGCGGCAACTGCTGAAGCCTGCGCACCCTACAGTCCATGCTCTGCAACAAGAGAAGCCACCACAATGAGATGCCTGTGCACCACAACCAGAGAGTAGCTCCCCGCTCGCCATGGCTAAAGGAGAGCCCACGGAGCAACAAGGACTCAGCATGGCCATAAGCTCAGCAGGAAAGAATCTGCCTGCAGTGCAGACGCGGCAGGAGATGTGGGTTTGATCCCTGAGTCAGGAAGATTCCCTGGAGGAGGAAATGGCAACCCATTCCAGTATTCTTGTCTGGAGAATCCCACAGACAGAGAAGCCTAGCAGGCTATGGTCCACAGGGTTGCAGAGAGTTGGACACAACTGAAGAGACTTGGCAAGCACGCATGCTCACTGTGCATGGGCTTAAATAAATAAAATTATTTTTTAAATTATACATATTTTATATCATTATAAACATCAGTTTTTAAAACCTCATATAACTATATACCAGTAACCCCAAACAAAAAGACAAGAAATGTTAAAGTAGCTTGCTCAAAGACACATACTGTTTTAACTGAGGGAAAAGTTATCAGTAAACAACGTATCTGCTGGGATCTTCGCAAGTTTGAAACTGCAAAGATCCATGCTGTTGTTGCTGTTCTGTCAATATATCGTGTCTGACTCTGCGACCCCATGGACTGCAGCACATCAAGCTTCCCTGTTCTTCACTATCTCCCAGAGTTTGCTCAACCTCATGTACATGGAACAGTGATGCTATCTACCTATCTCATCCTCTGCCACCCCCTGCTCCTCCCGCCTTCAATCTTTCCCAGCATCAGGGCCTTTTCCAGAGAGTCAGCTCTACACATCAGGTGGCCAAAGTATTGGAGCTTCAGCATCAGTCCGTCCAATGAATATTTAGGACTGCTTTCCTTTAGGATTGACTGGTTAGATCTCCTTACAATCCATGGGACTCCCAAGAGTCTTCTCCAACACCACAGTTCAAAAGCATCCATTTTTCAGCGCTCAACTTTCTTTATAGTCAAACTCTTCCATCCATACGTGAGTACTGGACAAACCATAGCTTTGACTAGACGGACCTTTGTTGGCAAAGTAATTAATGTCTCTGCTTTTATAATATGCTGTCTAGGTTGATCATGGCTTTTCTTCCAAGGAGTGTCTTTTAATTTCATGGCTGCAGTCACCATCTGCAGTGATTCTGGAGCCCAAAAAAATAGTCTCTCACCTTTTCCATTGTTTTCTCATATATTTGGGAATAGGTTATAAATATTACATCGATTTTTATATAGATTCTATATATTTATATTAATATTATATTATATTATATTTTATTGGAAAAGGCAATGGCACCTCACTCCAGTACTCTTGCCTGGAACATCCCATGGACAGAGGAGCCTGGTGGGCTGCAGTCTATGGGATTGCTAAGAGTTGGACACGACTGAGCGACTTCACTTTCACTTTTCCCTTTCATGCATTGGAGAAGGAAATGGCAACACCCTCCAGTGTTCTTGCCTGGAGAATCCCAGGGACGGGGGAGCCTGGTGGGCCGCCATCTATGGGGTCGCACAGAGTCGGACACGACTGAAGCAACTTAGCAGCAGTAGCAGCAGCATTATATTTTATAATTATAGTTATTATATAATATTATATACAAATATACATTTTAAATTATATAATATTATATATTATATAACATATAATGTATAATCTTTTATATTATCAATATATAGATTATATAGATTAAGGACTTCCCTGGTGGCTCAGACAATAAAGCATCTGTCTACAATGCTTACAATGCAGGAGACCTGGGTTCAGTCCCCGAGTCGGGAAGATCCCCTGAAGAAGGAAATAGCAACCCACTCCAGTATTCTTGCCTGGAAAATCCCATGGACGGAGGAGCCTGGTAGGCTACAATCCATGGGGTCGCAGAGTCGGACACAACTGACGGACTTCACTTGCTATTATATAGATTTCCCATCTATTCCCAAGCCATGAAGTGATGGGACCAGATGCCATGATCTTAGTTTTCTCAATGTTGAGTTTTAAGCCAACTTTTTCACTCTCCTCTTTCACTTTCATCAAGAGGCTCCTTAGTACTTCTTCACTTTCTGCCGTTAAGGGTGGTGTCATCTGCGTATCTGAGGTTATTGATACTTCTCCTGGCAATCTTCATTGCAGCTTGTGCTTCATCCAGCCCAGCATGTTGCATGATGTACTCTGCATATAAGCTAAATAAGCAGGGTGACAATATACAGCCTTGACGTACTCCTTTCTGGATTTGGAACCACTCTGTTGTTCCATGTCCAGTTCCAACTGTTGCTTCTTGGCTTGCGTAGGTAGGCCAAGATTTCTCAGGAGGCAGGTAAGGTGGTCTGGTATTCCCATCTCTTTCAGATTTTTCCACAGTTTGTTGTGAACCACATAGTCAAAAGCATTGGCATAGTCAATAAAGCAGAAGTTTTTCTGGAACTCTCTTGCTTTTGCAATGATCCAACAGATATTGGCAATTTGATCTCTGGTTCCTCTGCCTTTTCTAAATCCAGCTTGAATATCTGGAAGTTCACAGTTCACGGTTCACATACTGTTGAAGCCTCGCTTAGAGAATTTTGAGTATTACTTTACTAGAGTGTGAGATGAGTGCAATTGTGCAGTAGTTTCAACATTCTTTGGCATTGCCTTTCTTTGAGATTGGAATGAAAACTGACTTTCTCCAGTCCTGTGGCCACTGCTGAGTTTTCCAAACTTGCTGGCATACTGAGTGCAGCACTTTCACAGCATCATCTTTCAGGATTTGAAATAGCTCAACTGGAATTCCATCACCTCCACTAGCTTTGTTCATAGTGATGCTTCCTAAGCATCTTGACTTGACTTCACATTCCAGGATGTCTGGCTCTAGTTGAGTGATCACACCGTTGTGATTATCTGGGTCATGAAAATCATTTTGTACAGTTCTTCTGTGTATTCTTGCCACCTCTTCTTCTGCCTCTGTTAGGTCCATACCCTTTCTGTCCTTTATCGTGCCCATCTTTGCACGAAACATTCCCTTGGTATCTCTAATTTTCTTGAAGAGATCTCTAGTCTTTCCCATTCTATTGTTTTCCTCTATTTTTTTGCATTAATCACTGAGGAAGGCTTTCTTATCTCTCCTTGCTATTCTTTGGAACTCTTCAAATGGGTATATCTTTCCTTTTCTCCTTTGCTTTTTGCTTCTCTTCTTTTCTCAGCTATTTGTAAGGCCTCCTCAGACAGCCATTTTGCCTTTTTCTTGAGGATGGTCTTAATCATTGCCTCCTGTACAGTGTCATGAACCTCCATTCACAGTTTTCAGGCACTCTGTCTCTCAGATCTAATCCCTTGAATCTGTTTGTCACTTCCACTGTATAATCGTAAGAGATTTCATTTAGGTCATACCTGAATGATCTGGTGGGTTTCCCTATTTTCTTCAATTTAAGTCTGAATTTGGCAATAAGGAGTTCATGATCTGAGCCACAGTCAGCTCCCGGTCTTGTTTTTGTTGACTGTATAGAGCTTCTCCATCTTTGGCTGCGAAGAATATGATCAGTCTAATTTCAGTGTTGACCATCTGGTGATGTCCACGCATGGTATTCTCTTGTATTGTTGGAAGAGGGTGTTTGCTATGACCAGTGCGTTCTCTTGGCAAAACTCTATTAGCCTTTGCCCTGTTTCATGCTGTACTCCAAGGCCAAATTTGCCTGTTACTCCAGGTATCTCTTGACTTCCTCCTTTTGCATTCCAGTCCCCTATAATAAAAAGGATATCTTTTTTGGCTGTTAGTTCTAGAAGGTCTTGTAGGTCTTCACAGAACCATTCAACTTCAGCTTCCTCAGCAGTACTGGTTGGGGCATAGACTTGGATTACCGTGATACTGAATCATTTGCCTTGGAAACAAACAGAGATCATTCTGTCATTTTTGAGATTGCATCCAAGTACTGCATTTCAGACTCTTTTGTTGACTATGATAGCTACTCCATTTCTTCTAAGAGATTCCTGCCCACAGTAGTACATATAATGGTCATCTGAGTTAAATTCACCCATTCCTGTCCATTTTAGTTCACTGATTATTAAAATGTCGATGTTCACTCTTGCCATCTCCTGTTTGACCACTTCCAATTTGCCTTGATTCATGGACCTAATATTCCAGGTTCCTATGCAATATTGCTCTTTACAGCATAGGACTTTACTTCCATCACCAGTCACATCCACAACTGGGTGTTGTTTTTGCTTTGGCTCTGTCTCTTCATTCTTTCTGGAGTTATTTCTCCACTGTTCTCCAGTGGCATATTGGGTACCTACCGACCTGGGGAATTCATCTTTCAGTGTCCTATCTTTTTGCCTTTTCATACTGTTCATGGGGTTCTCAAGGCAAGAATACAGAAGTGGTTGGCCATTCCCTTCTCTAGTGGACCACATTTTGTCAGACATCTCCAGCATGACCCATCCATCTTGGGTGGTCCTACATGGCATGGCTCATAGTCTCACTGAGTTAGACAAGGTTGTGGTCCATGTGATCAGTTTGATTAGTTTTCTGTGATTGTGGCTTTCATTCCGTCTGCCCTCTGATGGATAAGGATAAGAGGCTTATGGAAGCTTCCACCTCATACTTCTCTATAGAATAGACCTAGGTAGTGTTGCAGCAAGGGAAACCAGGAACTTGGAGATAAGATGATTTTCCATGTGCCAGTCACCAACTTACTGCCTCTCATCCATCACTGCCTACTCTGCAAAAATGGAGCCAGAGCCTCTAAGTATACTTCGTTTTCTAGCTGGTACAATATTCAGCATTACTGATAAAGAACACTGCAGAGACAGAGCAGGAGGCAGGGCCTTTCCCTTTAGGATTTCAGGCTGCTCCTCTAGGCAAGCTCCTGTAGCGTGCACAACTTCTCCACTGACAGGCTCCAGGTTATAGCAGCCAGCTGCTTTCTACCCCCACACCCAACCATCCCTGAGACATCTCCCTATGAATAGCTTTCCCAAGTATCCTACAGTGGTGGGTTTCGGGAAGGTTCCTGAAGGTGAATTTCCAACAAGTTCTACGACATTATTTCTTTGCTATTCTGTGGCTCCAATGTGGGATCTCTGGCCTAGGGTATCTATCTCTTCTTAGCACATTCTATCTCAGCCCTAAGAATTATAGTGGATTCTTTTTATCCAGCTTTATCAACGTATAATTAACAGACAAAATGATAAGATATAGTATTTATAAAGTGTACACCATTATGATTTGATATACATATGCAGTGCATAGTTGACGCTGGTTTCTATCTGTAATTCTTTAGAGATCTCTTTATTTATTAGCCAATCCCTTGTTACTCCAATTCCGTTAGAATCAATAACTCTTTATACTAAACTTTCTTTGTTCAAATTACTGTATAGTTTCTGTGTCCTAGCTGAACCCTGACTGATATATCAGGTAAAACTAGCAAAAAATCAGCACAAAATAGATGGACTCTGGCATTTCTAGAAACATGGTTAAAAAAATGTAATTAATAGGGTTTACTCAAGGTAGCCAGAAGGTATCTTCAGGAAGAAAGTACTGATAAGTGCTGATTAAATAACAAAAGAAAGCAATAATCTAATCAATCAACTGTAATAAGTCTCTTTCAAACATAAAATGGGACAACCTGACATACAGATCAGGTATATTCTTTTTTTTTCTTTTTACTGAAGCATAGTTGATTTACAATGTTTCAGACAAAGTGTTTCAGTTATATATGTGTGTACGCGTATTCTTTCTTCAGATTCTTTTCCACTGCAGATTATTAGAAGATGCTGGAGATAGCTCCCTGTGCTATTGGCGGACAGGTCCTTGTTGTTTATTTTACATATAGTGTGTGTTCTTTCTCCTTTGGTAAACATAAGCTTGTTTTCTATGTCTATGAATCTACTTCTGGTTTGTAAATAAGTTCATTTATATACTTTATGCAAATTACCTAAACTGTCTTATCAGTTGGCTTACGAACCTGAATGGAATCAGTCCTTAAATCTGTTTAACACATAAAACAGTTTTTTGAATTTGCAGTAACAAAAAGACTGCTGCTCTCTGAGGACCTTCCACACAACCACCCAGAAACCTCCTTCTTCAACACTGTTTAACCTTACAAACTCTAAAGCTAAAGGTTCGAGGCAAAGAAAGGTAGGCCATTGACCAGTTTATAAAGATTAACTTTAAAATTATATTTTCTTCTTCCCCTCTCCTTCCATCAAGAGTGCCCTTGCCTGTAAATAAACTCTCTAAGCCAGATAAACTGATAAAAATACAAAATAAAAAGATTCTGATTCAAGAAAGATCCCTAAAGAACCTATTCCTCATTTCAGTTCACAGAATTTGACAGTACAAATAAAAAATTAGATTCAGGGAGTTCTCTGGTGGTCAGGTGGTTAGGACTCGGGGCTCTTGCTGCCATGGGCCCAGGTTTAATCCCTGTTCGGGAAACTAAGATCTCGAACGCCTCACAGCTCAGCGGCCAAAAAAACTGGATTCAACATTTAAACCATGTTTTCTACTTTTACAAGTGAGAATAGAAAATTCTTCCTAAGATCAACAGGTTCTGTCTATCACTTTTCTTGAAGGGCCACACTGCTGTCTTCTAAGAGAAAAGAACAATGTAATTTTAAAAAGGGACTTTACGAAGTCTACACTGTAGTGATTCAGCAGGATCCAGGGCACTTTCCCCGCCTTCAGACACCTTCCTTATCCTCCAAAAACATTTCCAAACTGGGATGTAACTATCCCAAAGTCTGTTCCAAAGTTTCCTACTATTCCTAAGTCCCATGGGCAGGGCTACAAAACTCAGACACTGCTGGTATATTAACTGTCTCCAACTTTTCACAAATGCTATCACTTCCATGACTTGCTCTGCCACCCTCCACTCCTATATGTTCTTGTTTGCTTTTTCTGGTTCACAGTGGGTTTCTTTTTTCAGGGAATATTGAGGTGAAAAAGCCTGTGACTCTGTTATCAATTTCCCCTCTTCATCTAATAATAGTTAGGACTTTCTTTTTATGCCTCTTTTCAACTAAAAAAATACTGAGCCATATTTCCCTACTGCCAATTATGTGGGTAGGTGGCTATAATTCTTTTCCTGCTTTTGTTTTTTCTCTCTTTGGCCCTTGAGAGTCTCTACTTTTTTTTCCTATTATTTTTATACTACTACTGGTAGAATAGATAGCTTCAATTTGTGGATTTCCCTCATTAGATGCAGGCTTAAAATAATGAAGAAATAGAACTAGAAAGCTAAACAGTTCTAAACAGATGATCATATATTCTCCATTCAACTTGCAAATATATATTGATTTGTGCAAATCAGACAATTCTTTCCTCTTCTTTATGGACTACAAGGGACCATACCACCAACAGAAGATTAGAAAGGTTAATATCTGTACAGCATAAAGTAATTTGCATGGCATTTATCACAAGGTAATATTTTTGTCTTAAAAATACCAAAAACTATTATTCATTCACTACTGACCACCTTGTTATCGTTGTTCAGTCAGTAAGTCGTCTCCGACTTTTTGCGAACCCATGGACTACAGGACACCAGGCCTCCCTGTCCCCACTATCTCCTGTAGTTTGCTCAAGTTCATGTCCACTGAGTTGGTGATGCTGTCCAACCATCTCATCCTCTGCTGCCCTCCTTTCCTTTTGTCTTCAATCTTTCAAAATCATCAGGGTCTTTTCCAATGAGTCAGCTGTTTGCACCAAGCAGCCAAAGTATTGGCCAGTAAACTGTAGCCTACCTACACAAACCTAATTGTTGGGAATACATAATAAAAATATACACGTTCAGCTCAGTTCAGTCGCTCAGTCGTGTTCGACTCTTTGTGACCCCATGAATCGCAGCACGCCGGGCTTCCCTGTCCATCACCAGCTCCCAGAGTTCACTCAAACTCACGTCCATTGAGTCAGTGATGCCATCCACCCATCTCATCCTCTGTCGTCCCCTTCTCCTCCTGCCCCCAATCCCTCCCAGCATCATTGTCTTTTCCAATGAGTCAACTCTTCACATGAGGTGGCCAAAGTACTGGAGTTTCAGCTTCAGCATCATTCCCTCCAAAGAAATCCCAGGGCTGATCTCCTTCAGAATGGACTGGTTGGATCTCCTTGCAGTCCAAGGGACTCTCAAGAGTCTTCTCCAACACCACAGTTCAAAAGCATCAATTCTTCGGTGCACAGCTTTCTTCACAGTCCAACTCTCACATCCATACATGACCTGCCCTCAAAAAGACCTTAGAAAACTCAACTTCTCTATGAATTACTTCAGGTTCAGATAACAGTCTGTGAATAAGACTGATTATGTAACTAATACTATTGCCCCAAATTTAAATTCAAATAGCAATATCCTTTAAAGAAATTCAAACTATTCCTGCTATCGAATGGTATTTTTTCTTCAGATTTTCATCACAATTCAAGATTTTAGAGCAGGCTAAAGGATGATCTAATCAAACTCATCGATTCCCTCTACAGTTTCTAGGGGAGGAAAGGACCCAACCATTTATAGGCAGCTCCAAGAGGTGAAAATTCTTCCCTATAAAATATGAAATATGGAATATCAACCACTCCCATCTGTGCTAAGTAAGGAGTCCAGGTGCTACCCACAAACCCAGCTTTCTGGGATGTGGATTCTCCTATTCAATACAAACAGCACCAACAGATACCAATCAAAAGTTTTACTTACTCATTTACACTGGGGCAATGTATACAACACAGGCCTGGCGGGCTAAAGCCCATAGGGTGGCAAAAAAGTCAGACTCCCATATGTAAAATAGATAGCCAAAAGGAATTTGCTGTGTATGGCTCAGGAAACTCAAACAAGGGCTCTATATCAACCTAGAGGGGTGGGGTGGGGAGGGAGATGGGAGGGAGGTTCAGAAGGGAGGGGACATATGTATACCTATGGCAGATTCATGTTGAGGTTTGACAGAAAACAACAAAATTTTGTACAGCAATTATCCTTCAATAAAAAAAAATTAATTTTTTTTAAAAAAGAGTCAGACTTGACTTAGAGACTCAACAAACAACACTGTAAATAAGCTCACTCTACTGAATTCCAGAATGAATTAAGACTTCCCTGGTGGCTCAGACGGTAAAGCGTCTGCCTACAAGGTGGGAGACCCAGGTTAGATCCCTGGGCTGGGAAGATCCTCTGGAGAAGGAAATGACAACCCACTCCAGTACTCAGAATATCCCATGGATGGAGGGGTGTGGTAGTCTACAGTCCATGGGGTCACAGAGTCGAACGCAACTGAACGACCTCACTTTTTCTTTCACTGAATTTCAATATACATTTTCTCAATTAAGACAACTAAGTTCTTAAAGCTGGGATAAAACCACCTAGAAATTCTTTCTAGGAAAAGCTAACTTGGGAGTGTGCTAACTTGGGAGAAAACACTCTGTAGAAACAAAGCAATGATTTCCTAAACTGATTCCTCTGATCTGTTCTTTAGTTCCTCTACTAGAAGAACAAAAAACTATTAAGTATGGAGTGGTTATTAACTACTAGGTTCAGCACTGACAGCTTTAAAAGGATTGTCTGGTTTAATACTGACATTCTCTGGACTAGACATCATTATGTCCATTTACAAATGAAGAAACTGAAGCTGAGAGAAGTTTAAAAATTGGCCCAAGTATTTTATTCTTTTTAGTGCTCCTATAATTATGATTCTTTTCCTAATTTCCTTTTCAGATAGTTCATTCTTAGTGTATACTCATAACTGATTTTTGTATGTTAATTTTGTATCCTGCAACTTGAACCTGTTTATAAATTCTAATAGTTTTTTTTTTTGTTAGCATCTTAAGGATTTCCTACATACAAAACCATGTCTTCCAAGAGGAATAACTTCATTCTTCCTTTTCTTATTTCAATCCCTCCTTGTTTCTTTTTCTTGCCTAATTGCTCTGGCTAGGACTTCCAATACTACGCTGAGCAGAAGTGGCAAGAGTGGGCAGCCTTGTCTTGTTCCTCACCACAGTGGGTATCATCTCACATCTGTCAGGATGGCTATGATTAAAAAAAAAAAAGTGTTGGTGAGGACCTGGAGAAACTGGAACCTTTGTACACTGTCAGTAGGAAAACAAAATAGGGCAGTGCATAGCTCAGTGGTAAAGAATCCACCTATCAATGCAGGAGACACCAGTTTGATCCCTAGGTCAGGAAGATCTCCTGGCAACCCACTCCAGTATCCCTGCCTGGGAAATCCCATGGACAGAGGAGCCTGGCGGGCTATAGGGTTGCAAAAGAGTCAGACACAACTTAAGAGACTAAACAACAGCAGCAGGTAGCCTAGAAGTTCAAAAAAAAAAAAAACCAATTAAAATAGAACTACCTAGGACCCAGTAATCTCTTCTTCATATTTATCCAAAAGTATGAAATTAGGATCTCAAAGAATTATTAGCAGTCTCATGTTCACTGAGGCACAATTAACAATAGCCAAGATGTGGCAACAACCTAAATGTCCATGGACATATGAATAGATACAGGCAAACTATGGTATATGCATAGAGTGGAATATTACTCGCCTTTACAAAAGAAAATTCTGCAGTATGTGACAGTATGGATGAAACTTGAGGACATTATGCTAACTGAAATAAGCCAGTTGCAGAAAGGCAAATGATTCCACTTATATGAGGTATCCACTTACACGAGGTGTCTAAAATAGTCAAAGTCACAGAATTACAGAATGGAATGGGGCTTGCTAGCAGCTGGGAGAAGAGCAATGAGAAGTTACTATTTACTTAAAGTTTCAGTTAAGCAAAATGAATAAGCTCTTGAGATTTGCTGCACAACACTACCTACAGTCGACAGCACTCACTGTACTCTTAAAATTTTACCAACAGGTAGATCTCATGCCAAGTGTTTTCACTACTATAAAATTTTTCAAATGTTTAACTGGTCCAAGGACTCATATCCATATCTAAACGACACTCAAATCTGTGCTCCGAATTAATCATATAAACTGCCTCGGAAGAGATTAAAAAGTACTGACAGCGTTCTCTCCCCACGCTGTGCGACGTTGGGGAATTCGCTTAACAGCTCTGGGCTTGTTTCCTCACCATCGAGATGAGTCTCAGCGCAAAGGCACGCAGCGTTGCCACCACAAACAGGTCGATTTGCAGCCAACCCCGCTAGTGGACCTCCCAATAGCATCGGCAGGATCAAGCAGGGTCCTGGCTGTGGCCAGCGCCGGCGCCAGACCACCGAGCCTCAGTCCCTGCAGCCGCAAAGATGAGAAACGCCGCAGAAAAAAAAGGAACAAAGCCTGGCCCCCTGGGTCACCGTGACCCAAGAGAAAGGCGTCAGTACGACCAGCCCACGGCCTCGTTTCCTAGGCAGCTGGACCAAGAACTGGGCTCACCTCCGGCCAGGCTCCCGGGCTGGCACCTCCCCTTCACTCTGCGCCTCAGTCGCCATCTTAGTCAGCAAACTTCTTTCACCGCCCCCAACCCTGGCCCCACCCTCATGCCTCTGGATTGGCTGAAGTGTTACCCCCTTTTTTATACGATTGGATAACTTGCCCGCCCCTCCTCAACCCGAATAGCTTCATGATATTATTGGTCTATTCAAATAACTAACCGTCATTAGTGGCCCCCTGTCGTGGCGGAAAAGAAAGGGGAGAGGGGCCAAGGAGGCGGCGTTGGGAAACCCAGCCCCGTGGCCTGCGGGGAGTTGTAGTTTCTTATTTTGATTAACTCCGGATTCCACCGACTTTTAGCTTCAAGTCAGAAATATACAGCTTACGCTCAAATTCTGTCCGGATGTGTAAGTCTTAGAATTACAGAATTGTCGAACTTGAAAGTGACTTCAAGAGTCACTCTCTAAAATGGCAAGATGAGTTTTCTGTCCTGATACAGAGGTACAGAGTGGCAGCCAAGAAGTACTTACTAAATTTGTTTCACAGCCTGCTTTCTTCAGACGGCATACCAGTGGGTCACTTCTTCATTCCACCCGCTCCCTTCTGGCTTCCCAGGGAAGCCACAGTTTGCCTCTCTGATCTGAATCATGGAGCCAAAACCTGCATAATTTTGTCCCTGGCTGAGCTTTAATCCTCAAAGAGAGAAAGAACCATAATTATGCTTTCCCTCCCTGCCTCACAGGCTTCTGGTGAGGATTAACTGAGGCAATAGATGCTAGACCATTGTAAACTTAAAGCATTAATTTCTTTCTCTGTGTTAGTTTCCTCTGCTGGGGTTTTCTATGGATATTTTTCCTGTTGTTCTCTCTGACAACCTTTCACCTGAAGATCACCCAGCACTCTCCTTTTCTTTCACTAAGTTCTACCCACATACATTTCAGTTTCTCAAAAGCCTTTGCTCTGTTGCTTTTCCTGGGTGGCCTGCCGTATTGTTTTTCACATCTCAGTTTAAAAGTCACTGGTTCAGGGAATTCCCAGGTACTCTAGTAGTTAGGACTCGCATATCCACTGTGGGGGGCCTGGTTTGATCTCTGGTTAGGGAACTAAGATCCCCACAAGCTGAGTGGTGCAGCCAAAATAAACAAAAGACACTTATTCAGATGCCTTCCATGGCCCCCTCTGAATAAATCAGTTCCCCTACTAAACTTTCACATAGCACTTGAACTCTTCCTTCATACCTCTCACCACAACTTATATAGTTTATGTGACCATTTCATGTGAGGGTTCCCAACTAGATTTCCCACCACACGTGAGTAGAGGCTACATCTGCTTTGCTCCCTGGGGCATATGGCACATAGTGGCCTTTTGTTAAATTTTTTTTGGACAAATGCATAAGCAAATCCTCAGACTCTGTTATCCAAACCAAAAATTGAATCAATCATGTTTTCTAATAGATTATTTCAATTGATGAATTTTGGATAAAAGTGTCTAAATAAAATTGCATTTAGTTTTATGTTTAACAAAATGTCCTTATTGTGCAAATGCATGAAAAGAAAGGCAAAATTCAACAAACTTTCACTGAAAATTTTCACTGAACTCCAGGTAGCCTTGGAAAATCCGGGTTGTATAATTTCTGCATATACGAAGAAGGGAACCCAAGGCTCAAATCCTGCCATTTCCCTGACCTGTGAACAAGTTTTTTAGGTTTTATTCCTGGTCCCATTACACCCAGGACATCAATTAATTGACTGAATTAAATTGATGCTTTCACACAAATGAAATGTTCAAAACTAAACTATTACCACTACAACTAGAAGAATACCATACAACTGTATTTCTGGTTCATCTGTTTTGATGATTTTTTTTTTATACAATGTCCTTAATATTTGGGGAACTACAGCACTATAGTGAAGAGTTAGGCTGTAAAGTTAGTGAGCCTAGTTTCAATTTTTGGCTCCATCACTTCGAGTTGTGTGACCCCAGACAAGTTACTTGATTTTCTGATTCTGTTTCCTTTTCTGTAAAGTGAGGACAATAATAATCCTCAGAGGGGTATTGTGAAGATTAAATGAGATCACCTCTGAAGAGCTGCTTCACAGCAGAGTGCCTAGCGCACACTAGGTCTAGATAAATGTTCAAGATGAGACGGTAAGTATTAAGAATGCTAAACTCCACAGGAATTCCCTGGTGATCCAGTAGTTAAGACTCTACCCTTCCACTTCAAGGGGCGTGGGTTCAATTCCTGGTCAGGGAACTAAGATCTGGCATGCTGCATCATGCGGCCAAAAAAAAAAAATAGCTGAACTCCCTTCTCAGATAGCCCTTCTATCTCTATTACTGTGTGATAAGGACCATACATTGCACTTGTAGTTACAGTTTAATCGGTTACCCTGAAAAAGGGAGGGTTCCTCCTCAAAACCAACTGTTATTCTGTGACTTCTGATTAAAAGCAAGTATCATTGCTGACTGAGTGCTGTAAAAGTAGCCCGCAGTTGACAAGCCTGCACACCCTGTTTCTGCAAGGATGTCACGGCTCTCCTGAAATCATCCTTGCCCTGTTGAGTTATTGATTGTCAGCATGATGATAAGCACAGCTGTACAGCAGGCATTCATGAAAGTTCAGAAAGTCATCTTGTTTCCAACTGCTTGGCTGAACAAAAGGTCACAGAAAAGTGGCCCCAGGCCTCAAGGAGATTACAGTAAACTCAGGGAGACAAATAAACACATGAGTCATATACAACAGAACACAGTTTAGAATTATGAAGGTCTAAATATCGAAGTTGGAGAAGGAAATGGCAACCCTCTCCAGTTTTCTTGCCTGGAAAATCCCATGGATGGAGGAGCCTGGTAGGCTATAGTCCATGGGGTCGCAGAGTCGGACACGAGTGAGCGACTTCACTTTCAAATATCAAAGTAGAGAACAGATTGGCAGGAATTCAGAAATGTGGAGAAAGGAAGAAAGCCAGGGGTCTAAAGGATGGTTGAAGAGCAGAGACGTGGACTTGAGTCCACCACAAATATGATTGCAAATCCATCTACCTATCCCAACAGATCTGGAGTTTGAAGGCAGAGAGGTTATTTGAATCATCTTTGTGTTTCCAGGCCCTCGCCTCAAGGGAAGGGGGAGAAAAAGGAGGAGGAAATACAGGCAGAAAGTAAAAGAAGGAACAAGGTGGAAGAGAAAGAGGAGGAGTATCTGCCCAGGACAGCAGTTCCAACATCGTCCTCTCCACTCCCACCCTCCAACAAGCAAGTGACTTGGAATTCCCTGATGCAAATTTCTGTTTTCCACTTTTGCTCCTGCTGTTCATTCTCCTTGAATTAAAGCAGGACATTTTGATGTCTAGGTCAAAATAGAAAAATATCATGTGTACAATAAGCTTTTCTGAGTCTTGCATCAATATTGAGCCTGGTTAGGGAAGGGATGAGACTGCTTATTGAACATTTGAAAAAAAGGAAAAAGGCCTAAAAAATGTAATCATTAGTTCTCTTGTCAAACAGGCCAGCAACTTTACCAAAATATCATGTACTCATCTGGAATACCCATTCTCTCCCCCTTTCCTTGCCAACTAACTTTTATTTGTTATGATAGTCTTTGAAATCAACATTTTAATGGCTTTTTAATCACCTGTTCATATTTAGTTCTTTTATTTTTATATTGTTTAACAATACAAATAATACATGAAGACATAGTCCTTGTTTTAAAAAAATACAAATAATTCTTGTCCCTCCTTTAAGGAACCCCTATTTTCTGTTTGATGTGTGTTCATTCAGATCTTTAGCTATGCAATACATTTATTCAACAAATATTTATTGAGTGCCTACAATGTGCCAGCCACTGCTGTAGGCCTGAACATACAGGATAACAAAACAACATCACTCTCATGATTTCTCATTCTACTGGTAACACATACATACACAGAGAAATACATAATTTTTAAGTTTTAGATAAATGGTGAAATGCTGTACATATGGTACTTAGACTTGCATCTTAGAGATTTTTCCATGTCAGAACACCTAGATCTGCCATAACTTTTTCTACTTTTTCTTATGGTCGTGTCTCGAAGCTTGTGGGATCCTAGTTCCTGGACCAGGAATCAAACCCACATCCTCTAAAGTAAAAGCCTGGAGTCCTAACCTCTGGACCGCCAGGGAGTTCCCTGCCATTGATCTTTTGAACTGCTATGTAGTATTCCATCTTATAGACATTCCCTGGTTTATTTAAACCATCCCCTGCAGATGTACATTCAGATTTATGTCAATCTTGATTGCAAGCTCTGGAAACTAACTTTGGCTAACATCACAGAAACTGGATTCATTGGAATGAAACTAGGTTGAAGAGCTGGCAAGAAGGAAGGGGGCCAAGGAACAGGAAACCCAGCCAAGGTCAGTCCACTTAGCGTCACTTGATTCTCAGCAGTCAACCCTCTGCTGATTTCCCACCTGTCCATGTGTCTCCAAGTCACCCCCTGGAGAGGCAGAGTCATCAGAAGAAGAGGTCATTTGCCTCTACCCTTCTTCCTGGGGGAGAGCTCTGTCTCCCAACAAAGCTCACCCAGTGGGGGATCACCAGCAAAAATGGGGAAAAATTAAAGGACAAATGTGTGCTACAAATCATTCCCAAAAGTTTGCTTCCTGGGGCACATGGTTACTCTGGGCGGGGGCAAAGCTTAACCCTTGTCTCCTTCAGACACACTAAAGACTAATATCTACATATTTCACATGTTGGGGAAAAAAAAACAAAACTGTCCAGCTTTGCTATGGAATCCTCTTCAAAACTGGCCACAGGGCCAGAAATCTGGGGAGGGAACTCAGTGAGGGGAAGGAGAGGAACCGGTTCTATACAGCTAAACACAAGTTTGGGGCTGGAACCCAGAGTGAAAGTTCTGAGGGTCGTTTTCCCTAGCCAGGACTATAAGGTCAGAGGTAAGAAGCTGGCAGAGAAGAGGACTGGAAGCTTGCACAGTCCTGAAGCATTACTCACTGGAAGTCACCATCTGAGGCTACAGTGTTGAATAAGCCATGGATCCTACTCTCCAAAAACTCAGACTGTAGCTGGAGGGCAAGAGGGCCAGGCTGTCTGGGCCACAGCAGAGGCAAAGACCAAACTCTCTGAAAGCCTGAAAGTATTACAAGCAGCCAGGCTTGGCGTGGGGCAGAGCTGAGGGAGGTGGCAGCGGTCCTCAGTCTTGCAGGGTGAGTTGGAAGACCTGCAAACCGAATGAATCATTTTGAATTGGAATCTCTCTGGTGCTCTAATCAAAAACACCCCAGACCTCAGGTGAGGAGGCCCCAGGTGCTGACGGTAAGTTTCAAAGGAGTAACATGTATGTGATGTTCAGAAATGGGCCAGTACATTATGAACTCTCCGTGCTGGATGTTATCTCCACCGTCATGTGAGCTGAAGCTGGGAGGGATCCTTTCTTCCTGCCATTATAACCCATTCTTGTGCAGGTTGTTTTGGTACACAGATAAATTTTGCACATGAAGCTTCTATAGCTACTAAGAAGAGTGAAGGTCAGCAAAGGCCTTATGACTTCCACACCTCTCCTGTCGTCTAGACAGGATCCTTCAGAGCCAGCTTCCAAGTGTCCCTCAGTCAAAATCAGAAAGTAAAGGAAACTGTTCTTTAGCCTCCTTAGGCCTCTGCAGTCATCCTCAACCACAGGATCTATCTTCTTTCAAGGATTTAGGAAGAGAGGGCTGCCTTGCTCATTCACACTTCAGCGTGAATTAAATCCAAAGGTACCTCTTCTGGAACATATAAATTTAAAGGACCAGTTTAACTGTGAAATAAAAGGCTCGTCACCCAGCTAAAATAATTTACAGGATCGTGTGAACTAGAAAACCTGAAAACCTTCTCGAGATTCAATCACTATGTCTCAGGTTACATTTTGCAGCATTTCTAGGTTTCCTTTTATTATTGATTAGTTTTGGCTTCTCCCACTAGACTGTAAGTTCTATGAGTTAAGGACTATATTTGGTTTTTGCTTATGTAACTATTTTTGAATGAATAAAGGAACACGTGAACCAAATATATCAAAGAGGTATTAAGTAAAATAGTGAGGTTACACAGGTCTTATGGAAAAGGTACATCCCACCTATACTTGGACATAGGTCTTTGTTTCAATGCACCCAGCATCTCTTTAGGGGTTCTATGCTCCCCTATTCTCTGTGTGTTTTGGGTGGCACTGATGCTGTCTCTGTCTAAAGAGAGTGGACAAATTTCTCTGGTCGGGCAATCAAAGGACTCTCTGGATTTTACAGTCGGGACCAACCCAAGTTAATACAGAAAGTATGTAGTACAGAAAGTATGTAGTAAGAGCCCCACTGGGTGAGCTGAATGGGGTGAGAAAGCAGTAGGCCAGGAGGAACCACCCCCTGTTGGAGGAGGTTTATAGCTGGACCAAGTAAGATTTAGACGGATAGAAATTTGGGGGAATAGTACTCTCTGCAGAAAGAACAGGACCAAATACAGGGAGACAGGATCATGTTAGATACATGTGGAAGCTGGCAAGGACCCAGTGTGATAGGAGCAAAGGGCTTCTGTGAGGTCAAGAGAAGGTTGGAAGAGTGGACCAGGACCAGGCCTCTGAGTTCTGGATATGATGTTAAGAAGCTAAGGGTTTTATTCAGGAGGTACTGTGGACCTATTCAGAGTGGGGGTGGTGGGTAATCTGAGCAAGACTGGGCATTAGGAAGTTGATCTGCCAGAAGAGTGGATTCAAGGGAAAGAGGGTAGGGCCCAGAAGCAACTTGCAGGAACCCAGGCAAGGAAACATGAAGGGTATGGCTGGTGGGACCAGAAACAGGACATGACAATTGGCAGAAGCCCTGAAGGCAAGAAACAGGCCTTAGGGAGTAAGAACCAGGCAGAGTTAGAAGAACAGATTACAGAACCTGGGTAATGGTTTAAGAAGGGCACCCTCTGGCATCAACCAAAACCAAGTTTGAATCCTGGCTCTGGCACTGGCAGTTTGTGTTATTTTGCACAAGTTTTTCTTAACTCTGGGCCTTAGTTTTCTTGTCCATGAAAGAGGATAATACTAAATGAAGAAGTTATTGGAAGACTAAAGAAAATAATCTCTTTAAAGTGCTCTTGGGACTTCCCTGGTGGCCCAGTGGCCAAGACTCCCAGCTCCCAATGCAGGGCACCCAGGGTCGATCCCTGGTCAGGGAACTTGATCCCACATGCTGCAGCCACAAGTAAGACCCAGCTCAACCAAATAAATAAATAAATTATCTTTTAATAAAAATTAAAGTGTTTACCTAATGGGTACAAAATTTCTTTTTAGAATGCAGCAAATATTCTAAAATTAGGTTTTGGTGCTGGTTGCTGCTGCTGCTAAGTCGCTTCAGTCATGTCCGACTCTGTGCAACCCCAGAGACGGAAACCCACCAGGCTCCCCCGTCCCTGGGGTTCTCTGGGCAAGAACACTGGAGTGGGTTGCCATTTCCTTCTCCAATGCATGAAAGTGAAAAATGAAAGTGAAGTCGCTCAGTCGTGTCCGACTCTTAGCGACCCCATGGACTGCAGCCTACCAGGCTCCTCCGTCCATGGGATTTTCCAGGCAAGAGTACTGGAGTGGGGTGCCATTGCCTTCTCCAGGTGCTGGTTGCACAACTGTTAAAAATACTAAAAACCACTGAATTGTACATTTTAAATGTGTGAATTTTATGATATCTAAATAAAACTGATAAAAATATAATCAATATGTGGTAGTTACTATTATCTGTCTCATTTCCTGATCTGAGTACATCTCATAGGCCTTGCCTGACTGGCATTGCCCGCCAAACCACCCTTGCAGGTTTTATTTAAATTGTATTCATTTATTCTCATTTGGCTGCACTGGATCTTCATTGCTGTGCAGGCTTTCGTCTAGTTGTAGTGAGTCGGGGCTACTCTGTTGCAGTGCTTCTCATTGCGGTGGCTTCTCTTGTTGGGGAGCACGGGCTTCAGGGCACGTGGGCTCCAGTAGTTGCTGTATGCAGGCTCTAGAGCACAGACTTAGCAGTTGTGCACAGACTCAGTTGCTCCACCACATGTGCGGTCCTCCCAGACCAGGAATTGAACCCTTCATTGGCAGGCAGTTTCTTAACCACTGGACCAGCAAAGAAGTCCTAAGGTCTTTTTCTGAAATACTGAACTATGCTACCCTGTGTCTCCTGATTTTCAATGTTGTTGACACCCAGGCATCCAGACACACACACAAAGCCTCTGCAGGTCTGAGACTGCCTTCCTCTGACACCTGCAGCCAGTCATCCTGCGAGTTCGAGTATCTACTTTTCTATTCTCACTACCATGGTTTGGCAAGGGCAGTACTGCCCTTTCTGCAGTCCCAGAAACAGGAGCACATGCATCAGCCTATGTAGGATCACCCTAACAGTCCCTGTAGAGATGTGTTCCTACATGGCCACTTTTTACCTATGATCAAAATACAATGAGAGTGTAATGGCTCCTTGTCATCTCTTCATTCTTTATATATTTTTAAAAATTTATTTAGATTGCACAACTCATAGCATGTAGGATCTTAGCTCCCCGATGAGGGATCAAACCCATGCACCCTGCATTGGAAGTACAGAGTCTTAACCACCGGACTGCCAGAGAAGTTCCCCCCCCACCCCCCGCCACCGACTTTTTTTTTAACTGTCCCCTCACAGCAGCCCTATTCTTAGGACAGCCCTCCTAAACTACTGACAGGGAGACTGCTGTGTATCCTGACAGCCTCCCAGGTTAAAACTGAGCACAGGGAAGCAGAGAAAGCATAAGCCAGGATCACATCTCTCTATTCTTTATTTCTATTCTGATGGCAGACCTGACTGGGCCAAGCGTAACCCAAAATCCATCAGAGACACTCATAGACCTTCAGTTTTTTCCACTGAGTCTCAGAACTACCCCCAGGAATCTTCAGTAAATTTCCCCATAGCTTACACATTCTAAACAATTCCTCGAAAGTATTTGCACTAGTTTCCTAGGGCTGTTGTGATCAATTGTCATGAACTTGGTGACTTAAGACAACAGAAACTTGTTTTCTCACAGGTTTGGAGGCCAAAAGTCTGATGTAAATAAGGTGCCGGTTGGCAGGGTCAGTTCCTTCTTGGGGACTCGAGGGAGAAGCTACGCCATGCTCTCTCTCGGCTTCTGGCAGTTGTGGGCAGTCCTCGGCATTCCTTGGCTTGTGGTAGCATCCCTCTAATCTCTGCCTCTGTCCATACATGGCACCCGCCTGCGTGTCTCTGTGTCCAAATTTCCCTCTTTTTAAAACATTTATTTGTTTGTTTGTGGTTGTGCTGGATCTTCATTGCTGCGGGGAGGCTTTCTCTCGTTGCGGTGAGTGGGGGTTACTCTAGTCGCAGTGTTCAGGTTTCTCATTGCTACAGCTTCTCTTGTTGTGGATGGAGCACAGGCTCTAGGTGCTCGGGCTTCAGCAGCTGCAGCTCACTGGCTCTAGTGCAAGGGCTCAGTAGCTATGGTGTGTGGGCTTAGGTGCTCCGCAGCAGGTGGCATCTTCCCAGACCAGGGATCGAACCCATGTCCCCTGCATTGGCAGGCGGATTGCTAGCCACTGTACCACCAAGGAAGTCCCCAAACTTCCCTTTTTTCAAAGGATACCAGTCACTAGATGAGGGCCCACCCTAATCCAATTTGACCTCATCTTAAATTGATTACATCTTCAAGGACCCTGTTTCCAAGGAAAGTTCACATTTACAGATTGTCAATGGACACAAATTTGGTGGTAGCTGTTGTTTAGTCACTAAGTCGTGTCCTACTCTTTTTCGACCCCCATCAACTGTACCCATTAGACTTCTGTTCATGGAATTTTCAAGGCAAGAATACTAGAGTGGGTTGCCATTTGCTACTCTAGGGGATCTTCCTGACCCAGGTCAAACCCACATCTTTCGTGTCTCTTGCATTGGCAGGCAAATTCTTTAACACTGCACCACTTGGGAAGCCCGATGAATTCGGAGGGGCTCCTATTCAACTCAGTACACTATTCAAGTCTCTACCTCTGGGGCCACATCCCTCAAAACCTTTCCAATCTTGAGTCTTTTATACTTTTATAAATGGCAAAATATTCCACATTACTGCATCACTGTTAGCCCAATCCTTTAATCCATTTTAACTACTGAGTTACAGATCTAACTGTTCCTAGCACCCTGTTTAACCTGTGGGCAGTTATCTTTCCTACCCTATGAGCAGCCTCTAAGACATTTTCAAATTTTGCCTTCCCTGGTGTTTCCAGCTTTCTCAGCTGCTACTCTACGGAGAGGTGTTTAATAACTCATTAGTACCTTTTCGCATCTCAGTGTGAGTCCCCTAAATCTCTTAAATTTTCTCTGTACCAATTCCTCCTCCCTGACCAACCCAGCTTCTAGAGCCGCCGGTTTGGGAGGCAATGAAAGGAGGGGTATAGGAGCAAGCCTGTGCCTGCTTTCCTGTTTCCGAGGCCCATTGCTCAAGGGTGCTGCTGGCCTCTAAAACAGCAGCAAGTCTTATTCCTGCCATATCGTTTGAAATCCTCCACAGTGGGCAAGAATGTAGTCAACCCACAGTAGGCTGTCTACATCTTTTTAACACTGGATTGTGAATCTACACCATTGCCCTGTCAGGCATTAGGCAACATGCTCGCAGGGTGTACACTTCCTCCTGCCTTCCTTCCCAACAGTCAGCCCAGTGCCCCCTGTGCCCTGGCTAATTCTAAAAGAAGTCACAAAAATACTTGCTCCCTTTCTGTGGCTTATTTTTTTTTCCCCCTCTAACATTTTACTCTAAAACGTTCCAAACTGTCAATAAATTGGAAGGAATTTAATAGTGAACAACCCTATTACTCAGCACCTAGATTCTACCATTAATATTTCTTAGCATTTAAAAAATTGAGCTATACCTCACATAACAGAAAATTCACTTTAAAGTGGCTTTTGAGGTATACTCTTTGGGGGACTCTCTGGTAGTCCAGTGGTTAGGACTCCATGCTTCCACTGCAAGGTCTGAGGTTCGATCCCTGGTTGGGAAACTAAGATCCCAAAGTTGCACAGCAAAATAAATAAATAAAATCAAGTGTAAACTTTTGAATTGTGCGCTTTAGTGGTTTTAAGTGTATTCACTATGTAGTACAAACATCACCACTAATTCCAGAACATTTTTGTCACCTCAAAAGAAATCCCACGCCCATTATCAATTAGTCTTAATTCCCCTCTCTTCCCAACCTCTGACAACTACTAATCCACTTTCTGTCTCTACAGATTTGTTTATTCTGGAAATTTCATATAAACGGAATCATACAATAGGTGGCCTTTTGTGTCTAGTTTCTTTCACTTTCAGGGTTCACCCATCAGTCAGTTCAGTCGCTCAGTGATGTCCAACTCTTTCTCTCATACTGTATACAGGTTCACCATACTGTAGCATATAACAGTATTTCATACCTTGTATGATAAATTATATTCCATTATATGAATAAATAAATTTTATTCATCCATTCATTAGCTACTTAACATTTAGGTTGTTCTACTTTGAGGCTATTATGAATAATGCTGCTGTGTAAACACTTGGGTAAACTTTTTGAATGACTATGTTCTCAAATTTCCCACGTATATACCTAGGAGTGGAATTGCTCGATTATACAGTGACATTAGCATGTCACTATACATGCTTTATCATATACCTACCTGTCCTAACCATCCTTCTATGTATCAATCCATCTCATGGTTTTGGGCACTTGAGAATAAACTGCAAACATCAGTATACCTCACTCAGGGTGTCTATTAACTGGAAATCAATATTTGTGAACAGTTTTTTTCTTTTCACGTAAAATGTACATACAATGAATTCTAAGTGTAGGATTCAATGACTTTCCTGGGAAACCTGGAATCAAGATATCAAGATACAGAACATTCCCACCATGTCCTGAATCTCCTTCAGGGCTCTTCCAAGTCAGTCCCTGCTACTGCCCCAACCTCTCCAAAGGCAATCAGTTTTCATAAATTGATTTTACTTGTTCTGGAACTTCAAATAAGGAGGATTAAGCCATATATGCTCTTTTTCGTCTGCCTTCTTTCAGTTAGCATACTCTTTTTGTTTTTTAAATATTTATTTATTTGGCTGCACTGGAGCTTGGTTGCAGCACTCAGGATCTTCAGTCTTCATTGTGGCTTGCAGAATCTTTAGTTGTGGTATGTGGAATCTAGTTCCCTAACCAAAGATCAAAGCCAGGACCCCCTGCATTGGGAGCATGGCACCTTAGCCACTGGACCACCAGGGAAGTCCAATTACCATCCTGTTTTGGAGGTTCATTCACGTTACTGCCTGTGGCGATGCTCCAGCCCTTTTTGCTGCTGAAGAGTATGTTGTCACCAACATCATGTGAATGTGCTATAGTTTATCCATTTACCTGCTGATAAATCACTTATGCACTTTCCAATTTATGGCTTTTATGAATAAAGCTGCTATATTCATCTGCCTATAGGCCTTGACATGGACCTATGATTTCATTTCTCTTAGGTAAATATCTAGCTTTGGAGTTATATCATAGGGCAGGTGTATGTTTAGTTTTGTAAGAAACTGCCAGACCTTTTCCCAAAGTAGTTGTACCATTTTCACATACAGAACGATGCATGAGACTTACAATATTTTGAACCAAAAAAATCAAAACAAAAATTCTAAACTGCTGCTAATTATTTCCATTTTAAAATTTTAATGAAGTTCAGCATACTCTAGCTAATAACTGGCTGCGTTGACAACTCTCAAATGACTAATAATTACAAATGAAGGAATGTCTTCAATTTACATAAGGTATACATCAATTATAACTCAAGTAAAGATAAAGAGAAATGACCCATTCATAATAAAAAATGCTCAACAAACTAGAAAAAGAAGGGAACATCCCAACCTGAGAAAACGCCATTTATGAAAACCTAGAGCCAACATCATACTTAATAGTAAAAGACTGAATACTTTCCCTGAAGATCAGGAACAAGACAAGGATGTCTGCCCTCACCACTTCTCTTCAATCTTGTTCTAGAGGTTTCAGCCAGAGAATTAGGCAGGAAAAACAAACCCCATCCAGATTAGAAAGAAAGAAATAAACCTTCATCTGTCTGCAGATACGATCTTGTACACAGAAAATCCTAAGGAATCCACTGAAATAAGGTGATGATTTTTAAGACACCCTGTAGAAGTCCAGAATTCCAAGATTTAAAAATTCATTCGCTTTCTTCATACTGCCTCTTCCTTTATTCTCACATTCTTCCCTCCAAACTTGACAAAACTTCCCACCTCTTCCCTCCATCCCACTCCTCCCTAAAGGTTTGCTCCTGTTATTAGCATCTTGGAACTGCCCACCAAGACCCTTGTTTCTACTTACCTGGATCCCCAGGCTCCAGTTTCTTTCCAAATAATGCTAGTCCCCTGCTCCATACTGTAAAGTAGCTCTCTACTGCCTGGCTTCTGTATTTGTATGTGTGTACTTTGTGGCTAATTGTTAAAACAGCTTTATTGACATGTAATTTACATGCCAATTAAATGAGTTTTTACCCTCAGAATGGGAGAAAATAATAGCAAAGGAAACAATTGACAAAGGATTAATCTCCAAAATATGCAAGCAGCTCATGCAACTCAATGCCAGAAAAACAAACAACCTAATGAAAAAGCTGAAGTGAAGTCGCTCAGTTGTGTCCGACTCTTCCAGGCAAGAATACTGGAGTGGGCTGCCATTTCTTTCTCCAAGGGATCTTCCCAACCCAGGGCTTGAACCTGGGTCTCCTGCATTGCAGACAGATGCTTTACCTTCTGAACCACCAGGGAAACCCAATCAAAGAGTGGGCAGAAGACCTAAACAGACATTTCTCCAAAGACACACAGATGGCTAAAAAACACATGAAAAGATACTCAGCATCACTCATTATTAGAGAAAAGCAAATCAAAACTACCATGAGGTATCACCTCACAGCGATCAGAATGGCCATCATTTAAAAGTTTACAAACAATAAAAGCTGAAGAGGGTGTGGAGAAAAGGGAAACCTCTTGCACTGTTGGTGGGAATGAAAATTGATACACCCACTAATAGAACAGTACGGAGATTCCTTAAAAGACTAGGAATAAAACTACCATATGACCCAGCAATCCCACTACTGGGCATATATCCCGAGGAAACCATAACTGAAAAACATACATGTACCCCAACGTTCACTGCAGCACTATTTACAATAGCTAGGACATAGAAGCAACACAGAAACAATCTAGGTGTCCACTGACAGACGAATGAATAAAGAAGTTGTGGAATGCACACACAATGGAATATTACTCACCTATAAAAAGGAACGCATTTGAGTCCATTCTAATGAGGCGGACGAACCTAAAGCCTATTATAAAAAGTGAAGTAAGTCAGAAAGAGAAAAATAAATATTGTATATTAACACATACATATGGAATCTAGAAAAATGGTACTGATGAATCTATTTGTAGGGCAGCAATGGAAACGCATACATAGAGAACAGACTTTGGACCCATGGAGTAAGGAGAGAGTGAGACAAATGGAGAGAGTAGCATGAAAACATACATTACCAGATATAAAACAGCCATTGGGAATTTGCTGTAGGACCCAGGGAATACATTACCAGATATAAAACAGCCATTGGGAATTTGCTGTAGGACCCAGGGAACTCAAATCACTCTGTGATAATGCAGAGCAGTGAGATGGGGTGGGAAGCGGGAGGGAGGTTCAAGAGGGAAGGGACATATGGGTGGCTCAGATGGTAAAATGTCTGCCTACAATGCGGGAGACCCGGGTTCAAACGGAGAAGGCAATGGCAATCCACTCCAGTACTCTTGCCTGGAAAATCCCATGGATGGAGGAGCCTGGTAGGCTACAGTCCATGGTGTCGCGAGTCGGCCTCGACTGAGCGACTTCACTCCACTCACTCCATGGATGACTCATGTTGATGTATGGCAGAAACCAACACAATATTGTAAAGCAATTATTCTTCACTAAGAAATTGTTCAGTCGCTAAGTTATGTCCAACTCGTTGCAACCCCATGAACTCCAGAACACCAGGCTTCCCTGCCCTTCACTGTCTCCTGGAATTTGCTCAAACTCATGTCCATTGAGTCAATGATTAAATTAAAATAAATTTTTTTTCAATAAATGATTTTTAGAAAATTTACCGAGTTGTGCAACCATTACCATAATCCCATTTTGGAATATTTCAATCACCCTGCTATTATCCCTCCCCTATAAAGGTTGGTCCACCAAAAATCTACCTACAAGGGTAATTAATGTTCAGAAGTTAGGCCTGAGGGGTTTGGGATTTTTAATACAGGTTTTAAAACTCCAAACAATACGATGATAAAGAATCGTTCTCTATCTCTCTTTCTTTTAAAAAACGAAGTCTTGGTTAATCATTAAACCAACCAGGATATCTTGGAGGGTTACCATGGCCGTGTCTCCATTTCCATCCAAATAGCTGACCGTTTTCCTCTCCTGCTACCCATTTCAGAAAGGATACTCCCCTACTGGGTTGAGTCATTCTTCTTAAAAGAACTTTCTAGCTCGCCGCTCCTCCCAAGACGAGCAACCTCCTCTACAGTAACTGTCCAGGTCCCCACATACCCACGCTCCCGATCAAAAAAACACGAATCAGTGGCTTTTCTTTGCCAATTTCCAACCCGCCACCCCCATCGCACCACAGGGTCCCCTTCCTTTTCATCTGTCAGCCTCGTTTCCCTAATCTCCAGACAGATCCCTAGCCTGACGCCTTCTCTCCATCACTCGCCTCACTCACGCTGCCATCACTTCCCAAATGCCGGCATCCCTAACCTCAAAAGCGTAAATGCCAAAACCAGACACGTTGACGCGCCTAGAGAAGTGTGTGGGTGTGTGGGTGTAAGTGTCTGTGCTTGTGTGTGGAAGAAACCAACAGAGGCCACGCCGGTGTCCATCTTCTGGATATGTCAATCATGCCAGGCTCAGAGAGCGAAGATCGGCTCCCCAGTTCCCCCCGCAGACAGCATTCAGGGCTGTAAAGCTCAGAGGGAGCAAGGCTTCACCCACGACTCTTGCCCAGAGGTTGCCCCGGCCCCCAAATGCACGGAGCACCCCTCCTCGGCCCGGTGGTAGGGCCCGGCGGCTACGTCACCCATTGTTTACAAATCAACCCGAGCCGGTAGGATTCCGGCTCCCGCGGCTGCAGGCGCGCGGCGCGAGTGCCTGGCGGGCTCCGGCTTCCGCGTCCGCCCGGGCTCCGGCTTTGGCCTCGGCACCGCGCCCGGCTTCGCCGCGGCCCACCGAGCCCCCGGGACAGCCGAGCCGCCAGCGACCCCCGCACAGCTCCGGGTGCCGGCGCGGGGGGCCATGCCGTGCCGGAGGGAGGAGGAAGAGGAAGCCGGCGAGGAAGAGGAGGAGGAGGAGGACAGCTTCCTACTGCTGGAACAGTCGGTGACTGTGGGCGGCTCGGTTGAGGTGGACCGGCTGGTGGCCCAGATCGGCGAGACGCTGCAGCTGGACGCGGCGCAGGACCGCCCTGCCTCCGCGTGCGCGCCCCCGGGGCCGCCACTGCAGCCCCCGCGGCCCCCGGCGGCGGTGAGAGCGGACAAGGCCCGGGCCGCAGCGCAGCCGCTGCTTCTACCGGCCGCGTCGGTCGAGGCTGGGGGCCCGGCGCCCCCGGGGGCCTTGCGCTGCGCCCTCGGGGACCGCGGCCGCGTGCGGGGCCGGGCTGCGCCCTACTTTGTGGCGGAGCTCGCCGCAGGCCCCGGCGCGCTGTCCCCATTGCCCCCTCAGCCCAGCCTTGATGGGCCTTTGGGAGCAGACAAACGGGGTTCCCCGCAGCCCCTGTCGGGCCCTTGCCGGCGAGGTTGGCTGCGGGACGCCGCTGCCTCCCGCCGCCTCCAGCACCGACGCGGGCTACAGCCTACAGCCCGCAACGGCGACGACGACCCGCACCGGCTCCTGCAGCAGCTCGTGCTCTCGGGAAACCTCATCAAGGAGGCGGTGCGGAGGCTTCATTCGCGACGGCTGCAGTTGCACGCAAAGCTCCCCCAGCGCCAGCTCCTGGGCCCTCTGTCGGCCCCAGTGCATGAGCCCCCTTCGCCCCGCAGCCCTCGCGCGGCCTGCAGCGACCCCGGCGCATCCGGGAGGAGGGCGCAGCTCAGAACAGGCGACAGCGTTCTAGTCCCTGGCAGCTAACACCTCGAGAGTGGCCACTGCGCGAGCCTCTGCCTGAAGGGCAAGGGGTTCCCCTGAGGGCTATATCTCTACTCAAACTGGTGAAGTCGCACTTCCGGAAGCGGGAAAATACCTTATATGAAGATGAGGAATCGAAAAATTGAGAATGTGTTCGCGGGAACTGAGGTCTAGGGCCCCGACGTGGTTGACTTCGTTGGTGCCACTGAAGGCAGATTAGAGTGCACCCCAAGCTCGCAGTCAGTAGGACTCCTCACTGGTGTGACCAGCCCTGGTGGCGCAGCGTGCGGTTCCACGCAGCCTCTGGGGTACTCTAACCTGGCAACCACGTGGCCGGAGTCCATGCTTCACAGGATCGCGGAGCGCCCAAAGGACAAGGATGACCCCAGTTACTTGCTTTACCTTTCCAAGGCTGGTTCCGGATTCACTTTAGGAGAGGGGAACATTTGTAGATCATTTAAGGGAGTACCTCAAACTGCCAGACTTGAAGTTTTACGACACTTTAAAAAAAAACAAAACACCTATCTCGTGTATTTTGAGGTGCTTGTACTTGGTATAAAACACGCGGCACCGTGAAAGGACATTTTGGAGAACTGAATAGAAGTAACCTTTTCTCTGCGAACCCCCACCCCACCCGCTTTGCGACTGTCAGCGTTTCTCAAAGCGGCGGGGGAAGGCGGAGCACCTGGGATGCTAATTGGACGTGGGGGTGAGAGGTCCTGGGGAAAGGTGAGGGCGCGGCGCGGAGCGAACCCGCGGTCCTCTTGAATGTGTATTTTCACCGTCTGTCCGCCCCTCCTCGGGTTCAAGGTCACCATTTCCTGGGCGCAAACGAGATTGCGGGGCTCTAGCAGGGCAGAGTCACCCGGTTCTGCCTGTACTCGGAGTAGTACGCGGTGTTTTGCAAGTGCTGGAGTCTTCTGAGGACACGGGCACCGCTGCAACCGCGGGTTGAGGGAGGTGGCGACGTGCTAGGCGCCGGTGCCTCCTGCGGGCGGCCGCGCCCTGGACTTTGACGGAAACTGCCCGGAGAACTGGCCTCGAGTCCCTCCTCTTCCCCTCCGCTGTGCTGTCCAACTCTAGCTGGTGGCGCTGCCGCTCCTGGGGGCCCAGGCTGGGGGCTGGGAGACACCACGTGATGGGGCACTCCAGGGACACACAGCCTAGCGCAGCAGCTTATAATGGGCTCTCCGGGGCCATTTGCAATAACAGCTGCAATTCCCTGGATACATGGAGTTGATTTCCTCCTTCTGCCCCTCCCCCCAGCCGTGCCAGCTTGCCTTTGTAAGTGAAGGAAACCGAGTAAAAAAATGTGACCCTCCGAATGGAGAAGCTGCAGAATTTGCCATTGTGAACCTGGTGAAGTGCTCGTAACAATGTTAACGCAGTCTAAAGGCTCTAAGACGGTATTGTTGATGTTTTAGTTGTATAAGATTCAATGGCATGTTCGTCATCCAGATGTGGCTATTGACATACCTACACTTCGCACCGGAGTGTCTGGAATTGTGGCTATCCTGATTATAGGATGTTAACTTAACTGAAATATCTGTTTTTAATAAATGTGTTGGTTTTTTTGTTTGGTTTTATTTTATACTTGTCAGCGGTGGGAAAGATGCACAGAACACATTTCTCTGATCTCCATAAACATGAAAACACTTGAAATCCTTGTCAGGCCTGGCTTGTGGATGGTAATTAGAGCGCCTTTGTGTCTGAGCAGCTCCCTAGTTAGGGTCTGCGCCGGCTGGGTGTGTATTGGTGCTGGCATGAAATTAAATGAAAGTGAGGTCAGGATTTGGACCAGTCCCATTCACTAAAACCTTAGAGCTTCTGGATTACTAGTCAGTGCTGGAGAAGCTGCCCCTGACTGTATTAGCAAAGGACATCAGATCAGTCAGTCACTGCAGATTGGGAAGCTTATCGCTTTTTTCTTTCTACTGTGGTTATGAAGTGGGCTTGTTCCACAAGGTGGCCCTTTAAGAGCTGGGGTCAGCTCTTGGTTAGGGGGTACTCAGGGTGCAAATGTGCAGTGGGAAAGCTGCTTGGGGGTGGGATGGCAGGTATGAAGGGACTCCTCTCTTTGCCCTTGGCACATTTACTCCCTGTTTCTCCCCAACAGCCCATCTCTATCCCTCTGGTTCTCAGTTACTTCAGTCTGTTTCCTCCAGGAAGAAGCCATGCTGGACAACAGGACATCCAGAGTTCAAGTCCCCTTATTAAATGGGAACCTTGGACAAGTTGCTTAACCTCTATGGGCTTCAGTTGCCCCATTTGTATAAAAGATGAGAAATGAGATGATAAGGAAACAAGTTCCTTGTGCCTGGCACATCCTGGAGATAAAATAGTCTAGTCCCTACCCCTTCCTTCCCAGGACTGTCCCTTGGTAGCCAATCAACTGGATCCTTGGTTTGTCGTGAAACAAAGGCACACCATGACCCGAAGAGTGCTTTCCAGATAGAATGCTGTTTGATTTAGAACCCTGATTTCCTAACTCCCTTTTGGACTCAATGCCTTTTGTTTATACCTCCTCATTCTCTCCCTCCAAATGCACACACAGACCCTAATGGTAACTGCAGAGTACACCAAGGCAGCCATCTCCCTCAACCTCCCCAGAAAGGGTTGTGGGGGAGTCAGTCACGTGCTACCTAGCAAGGGAATGGTGACTCTGGAGGCTCTAATACAAACTGAAGAGGGATGGGGGGCGGGCTCCAATAATGCAGTGGGCTATCACCTCCAGGCACTGAGCAAGAGGAAACTGATCAGGTGTCAAATTCCCCTGGTATTGCTTCTACCCCTAAGGTCCTTGCTTCTTAACCTGGGTGGTATTCCTGGAGGTCAAGGAGTTAGGAGCAATCCAGGATCAAGTTGGCTGTGATTCAATGCTACTGTCCAAACCATGCTGGCTTCTTGTAAAGATGGTTAAGGCTAGATTCAACTATAGGGTTCACGTAATACAACCCCCTTCTTCAAAAAGGAATACTGGAGAACACAATGCTTACCATGAGGTACTTTAACTGCACTGTGCTTAGTGGCTCAGCCTATCTGTCTCTTTGTGACCCCATGGGCTGTAGCCTGCCTGCCTCCTCGGTCCATAGGGATTCTCTAGGCAAGAATACTGGAGTGGGTTGCCATGCCCTCCTCCAGGGGATATTCCCAACCCAGGGATTGAACCCAGGTCTCCTGCATTGCAGACAGATTCTTTACTGTCTGAGCCACCAGAGAAGCCCAAGGATACTGGAATGGGTAGCCCTATCCCTTCTCCAGGGGATCTTCCCAACCCAGGAATTGAACTGGGGTCTCTTACTTTGTAGGCGGATTCTTTACCAGTTGAGCTACTGGGGAAGCCTTAACTGCACTACAACCTTATAATCGTCACTGTCCATTTTTTAAAATGCTGCAAGGTCTTACTAGTCACCCACAAGACCTTTTTTGGGATAAGTCAGGGTTTACGTAATTTTTTTTTAATTAGACCATTTTATACGTAGAAAAGGGCTTCCCAGGTGGCACAGTGGTAAAGAATCCGCCTGCCAATACAGGAGACACAAGAGACTCGGGTTCAATCTCTGGGTCAGGAAGATCCGCTGGAGAAGGAAATTGGCAACTCACTCCAGTATTCTTGCCTAGGAAATCCCATGGCCAAAGGAGCCTGACAGGTTACAGTCCATGGGGTCACAAAGAGTCAGACACGACTGAGTGGCATAGGTGGAAAAATAGTTGGAAGGGGGCAAGGCAGAATGGCCTAGAAAGTCATTTACAAAGTCAAATATCTGACAGAATCTAGAAACCAGGTCTTTGGGTTCCCAGTTCAGTCCTCTTTCCAGTAGCCTGATGCCATTACACACAGTCCGATACTGCTCACTGCACAACTACTTACATATACTATAATGTGACTGACACCCCTGCAGGTGTCCAAAGGGATGATCCTGCCATTGGAACACGGAAAACCATGCCCCAGATACCTAGGCTGAGCTAGGGAAAGCTAGGTATGCTGTAACCATTTTCTCACCTTCAGCATCCTATGAAGACAGCTGTCCACGGAAAACGGTCTAGGTAAGATAAAAGACCAAAGCTATAAACTCAATGAAAAAAAAAAAACTAAATAAACAAAAACACAGAAATTGACAAGTGATTTGGAGAAAAGAAAGCCATACTTCACAAATAACTCCAAAGTCTGCCACCCCAAGATTTCATTCTAAATTAGGCATAAATGCTACAATATTTGAATTCAATGTTACCATTTTTTTGCTCTTTCCTTTTCCAGCTCAGAAGCAGAAACATGGAGAGTACATCAGACACCACTTTCCTATCCAGCAAAGTCTGTGTCAAACCCTGTGATCCCTTCCTTCCAATCAGGAAAGAGTTACCCTGGCAACCAAATTACTAACTCACTCAATTAGCTCCCCCCAACACACCCTTCCACAATGCTCAGTAATCACAGAATGTCAGCCCCGGGAGAGCTCAGCCTTCAGTGGTCTAGTGCTAAAGCCTCATTTAGAGATGGAAGCAGAGAGAGGTTTCCACTCAGAGGTGCACTCCATTTCAACACCGAGGACACTGGTGCAGGCAAAGCAGCAAAACTCTCCCATGCAGCGCTTCCTCCTGGTTTTCCAACCATAACTGAAGACAGAACAAATGACCTGCCCATAACAGTGTTTCCCAGGAGGTGTAATGGATAAGAACATGGGCTGTGCAGGCAGCTCTGCATTGGTAGTGTGTGATTGCAGGCAGGATCCTTAACCTCAATCATCTCCATTAACTCATCTGCAAAATGGGGTAAGAAGAGCACCTACCCTGGGATGTCCCTGATGGTCCGCAACTCCCAATGCAAGGAGCCTGGGTTCGATCCCTGGTCAGGGAACTAGATCCCACATGCTGCAATTAAAAGATCCTGTGTGGTGCTGCAACTAAGACCCAGTGCAGCCAAATAAATAAAAAAGTTAAAAAAAAATAGCCCCTGCCTTGAAAAACTGAGTGAAGGTGAAATTAGATCTCTAATTTCACTCTAATAGCAAAACAAAACATCATTCCTAGAAGCTACTCCATTAAGATGACTACTTTAAGTCTTTTGTGGAAAAATCTTGCCTCTTAGTGACCTCTTCAATCTGTTTCTTCAAAGGCATTAACCTGTTTGCTCCAAGGATAAGACGTTTCTTAAACATGCACTCCTGTTGTAAAAAGTGCTAAGGGAAGTAAAGGTAGGTAGGTAGGTGGGTAGGTTTAGTCACTCAGTTGTGTCTGACTCTGCGTCCCTGCAGACAGCAGCTTGCCAAGCTCCTCTGTCCATGGGATTTCCCAGGCAAGAAGACTGGAGTGGGTTGCCATTTCCTTCTCCAGGGATCTTCCCAATCCAAGGATTGAAACCGGGGCAGGGTAGAGGAAGGGAATACTTTGCTGCTGCTGCTAAGTCACTTCAGTCGTGTCCGACACTGTGCGAGCCCATAGATGGCAGCCCACCAGGCTCCCCCATCCCTGGGATTCTCCAGGCAAGAACACTAGAGTGGGTTGCCATTTCCTTCTCCAAAGCATGAAAGGAAAAATGAAAGTGCAGTTGCTCAGTCATGTCCGACTCTTAGCGACCCCATGGACTGCAGCCTACCAGGCTCCTCCATCCATGGGATTTTCCAGGTGAGAGTACTGGAGTGGGTTGCCATTGCCTAGAAGAGATTTAATAGGAAGAGGGTTGAGGTCTTCTTCAAATGGAAACTTGAAAACAGCTCAGGACTGGGACTTGTACAGTAGGGGCAGTAGGGAATGTTAACAAAAGCAAGGGTTTGTGGGCAGAGCAACTGGAGGACACAGCTCTTAAATCCTCCATTCCCATTAGTGAAAGTGTTAGTTGCTCAGCCATGTCCAAATCTCTGCCACCCCATGGACTGTAGCCTACCAGGCTCCTCTGTCCATGGGACTTTCCAGGCAAGACTACTGGAGTGGATAGCCCTTCCCTTCTCAACCTTCCCTTCCCAACCATTCCCATCAGAAACCCTTCGAATTCAAATTCAGCACTCAGCTGAAGGTCTTCATGCCCGCCCTGTCCACCCCCATCTATAATTTGTACTGAGAAAACTGCAATGTCTTCACAGGAGGTGATCTTCAAGTTCATCTTGCTCTCACTCTTCATTTTATTTACTGTCATTATAGGGTTATCTCAGGGGCTCATATGTGAATGTCTTCTTTTTCCAAAGAGATTATTTTATTCTTTGACAGCAGGAGTGACAAGTTTCAGGCAGATTATCAGGCGACACAGTGTAGGGGATGGACTGGGGTGGAGAGGGAGCCTTTACAGTCGGTTAGATGCCTATATAACATCCAGGCAACAAGAGATAAGGCTCTGGGCTCAGAGAGAAAGGAAAGGACAAGAAGGGACACATTTCGGAAAGAAAACGCATAGCCTTCAGCACAGTAGCAGGTAGTTGTTAAAATGATGTCTCTGCCTGGGTCACAATCCTAGTTTGTTTGTTTTTTTTTTTAAAGCTTCTTCTTGTGACTGTGGGCAGATTACTTCACCTCTCTCACCTCCAAGTCTGATAATAATAAAGTCCCTGCCTCATCGGGTTGGGAGGATTCATTGAGTTAATGATAGTAAAAATGTTTAGGCCACCGCCTGAAACATAGGTTGCATTTAGTAACAACACCTGGGTATTGGCATTTAGTAAATATTTGCAAAGCAAACAAATGGGCAGTTTCAACAGACTTGTGGAGGCTGAGAGAGTACTTGGGGCACAGACGATGAATTGTGGTGTCTGGAGTTTGGAGAGGATGAAGTAAGAGAGACAGCAACTAAAAAGGGAAATGAGAATCAAGGGAAGGTTTGCTCAAGGGGGAGAGACCTGCACTCGTCCAAATGTGGATAGAGGACATGAAAGGAAGGAACTAAAGGGAAGATGCTATAAAGGATGAGGCTCCTAAAGGAGATAGGAAGGGATGGGTGCCTAAGGGGACCTTAGAGGTGGATGTCCCCTGTGATAGCACTCTAAGTCACATACTATCCTACCACAGAGAGACTGGGGACCAGTTGGCTGTTGAAACAACTTTGTATAACCCTTCATGCCTGAGATGGCTGGATATGTTTTTGTGTGAACGAGTCTTTCTTCTCTGTACCATACTCCACGGCATAATGAAATCTAAATCCGAAATCAAGGAGCTTATTAACTACTCCCCCTCCTCAATTGATTCACAAGAGGTAAAATTCACCACCCCCCATTGATAGGCTGTTCAGGGAGTTTGTTTGACTTATTGATTTGGATGGGTTAAAAAAGAATCACAAGCTGGTTATCACCTTGTTACCTTTGCCCTACCTTTTGCCCATTTCTGTTTTACTGTCTGAATTAGATTCGGTTTCCTAGGTTTTCCTGAAAATCTTCCCTGGACACCAGAGACATCACCACCTTTCTCCAAATTCACCATAAACAGGACTTCTCTTCAGCAGGGTTAAGCAGGGCAAGGATTCACAGTGTAGATGTTCAAAACACACTGCTTAATGGTGCTGATAAAGAGAAGTGGAATAACTTCAGGATTAAAGAAAGATAGTGAAGGTCACTGAGCAAGATCTGACTCCATATACCCTGGACCTGACCACGGAGGTTATATAGAGATCACGTCCCTGTAGCTCTGCATGTGCTTGTATGTGTGCACCTGCGCATGTATGTAGATAACACACACCCAACCATCCCTTACAGTTCACCCTTTAGCCTCCCTTGGCCTCTGGGTTCTACTCTTCGTCTTTGTAAAGTGCTTAGAACAGAGTCTGGCACTTGGTAAGTGCTATGTATACTGGTTGGTGTTCTTCCTTCCCAACCAACAGTGTCTCCCAGGCTCCATCCACCCATCCTAGCGCTAAGCACCTAGTCTTTATCTTCAGCCCCGATCGCTCTTCCAGCTCCTAATGGTAGATGAGGCAGCAGGCCGCTGTTGCTGTAACTTCCCACATGAGACACCTGATCAACCCCAACCCCCCACCACCACACAACCAGCTTCTTACAACTTCCCTATTGCCCTTGTCCTTCTGGACTGAAGACTTGCAGAATGTTACCAGGGAAACCTAGGCCTCAGCTCAGATAGAATTGTGTCAGCTCTGCCCGTGTCCATGTGCTTAGTTCTACCTAGTCCTAGGGACTGGGAATATGCCAGCCACAATCACCCCTGGGCCAAGTGCTAGGAATAGGCTAGCACAAGCTGCAGCACGTTGAAACGGTCATTGCCTCCTTTGCACAGAGACCCTTTCCCAGGCCCAGGGCCAGGACTCGGCTCTCTACAGCCTTTGCAAATGGTTGATCAGTAGCTGGGGCTGAGGTTCAGGAGGAAAAGTGTGGGTAGGCTCAAAAAGGAGGTTAAGAGATTTGCCTCAAAAGCCATGAGCTCAGATTCTGTTCTACCACCCCCAGTTCCTACCTCTCCCCAGCGTCAACAGTGAAGGGCCATCTTGTTAAAGGTCCCTGGCAGAGTTCTGCATGAATGGGGCCGTTTCCTTCTCTACCTTGCTTTGTCAAGGCCTGTAGATCTTCAGGTCCTTTGGTCCAGTCACCATTCTAACTTCATTCCAGGCCATGCTGCAGATGTAGAAGACGTTTGCATTGGGTGAGATCTCACCATCTTGGCCTTATGCCCTCATCTTACAGAAGGCACAAGGTTCTAAAAGGAGCAGCCATTTACCATTGGTTATCTGTGCCTCTCTTAACACAATTCCTATTAACTTATGTGAAGGTCTCAGCCCCAAACCTGTTTGCAGGCTCTTCCAGGATGTCTGAAACCTTGTCTCATCCCAGATCCCCAGTGCCTTGCATATATGCGGCTAGCCTGCAAGAAAACTTTGTGAGAATGGTGACGCTACAGGGTTGAGGTATTTATTGGGTCAAGGTTTTTAAGGCTTAAATTCTCAAGGCTCTTAAGAATTTAATAAATCCAACATGGGAGAAAATGCCGTCAAAAACACCTTGTGGAGGTAGTACACAGCATGACTGGACGCTCTGATTAAGAACAGCAGGAGAACCTAGAGCCAGAGTGCCTAGGTTCAAACCCCAGCTCCTTATTAAAAGGTGGTGACTTCAGCAGCGAATCACTTAATCTCCTGGACCTCAGAGTCTTCATTTATTAAATGGAGAAAATAGTGCCTACATCATAACGAATGATAAAGCCATGATGGAATGAACAGTACCTGGCACGTGTCAAGTGCCAACCCCGTAATGATAACAGCAGAGACAGATCATTTGGAAGGTGTGTGGAGGTGGCCTTCTGGAAGGCGTTCAGGAAAAGGGACTTATAGAATACGGACGCAAAAGAGGTGGCAATGACTGTGATCACGGTGGAGATCAAGGGGTGTCTGAAGTGTTAGGACATGTGGAGCACATTGACGAGACAAATAGGGGCCTGCTGAAAGAAGAGGGCGCAGTGGTGATGGTAAGAATCCACAGTTATTTTTTTCAGCCCTAAAGTGTCCTGGACATCTCAGATCCTCATTACACTTAGCAGTATTGTTTTATAAATGAGAGCAAAATGCAGAGCTGTCACTTGCCTGGTATAACACACATGGTGAGCAGCAGGGCTGAGTCAAACTGAGTCACTGAGCACTAGCCTTCCCCTGCAGCCCATGTGGGAAGGTGCTGTGCAGGACAGGTGCCCCTGGGGCCAGTTAGCAGAGCTGGGCTGTACCAAGTAAGGCTTCCTTGGGGGAAGGGGGCCCATGCCAGCGGAAGATGGGATGGAGAGCAGGGGACCCAGCAGGGCCACTTTCATGAACTGAACTCTGCCTGCTCAATCCACACCAACTACCAGGGACATTGCTATAAAACCCTATTGTCCTTTCTCTAGGCCACAGCTCAAGACTGGGTCAAGTGTCCAAGATCAAAATAGTGAGGCTCTGTCTATACCCTCCCCATTCTTCAAATACAAAAAATTCAGCAAACTCACCTTCCTCCACCCTCTTCCAGATATAGCAAATCACTTGGCCTCTGTCCTCCCTCCAGCCTAGAAAGTTTCTGGAATATGTTTTGATTCCACAAAGGGAGCTGAAAGCCCACCTAGCATGTTTTCTAAAACCTGGACTGAATTTTTCTATCTTGTGGAATATCGACCCAGAAACACTCTTGGACCGCAGCTGCACCAGTCTCCACCTCCCACCTCAACCCCCTCAAGGGCCCTCTCCATTATAACTTCATTATGAAAGGTGTCACCTATGTGCTTTTCTTTCCCCCGCCTTCCACCAAAAAGCCAAACCAGGCTCCAAAACAAAAACCCCATTTATTCAGCAGACATTTTAATTATGAAATCCTAGAAATCAGGACCACCACAATTTCAGACACTCCGGTGCGAAGTGTACCTCAACAGCTACATCTGAAGGATGAGCAAGCCATTGAATCTTTTTTAAAAAAGTTAGTTTAGCTCCCTTAAAGTTTGGAGGTGGCACCTTATTTAAAGCGCCCTCAAGTTTCCTAAGTTTCACGTGGGTAAAACCAGCAGTTTCTCCTCTTGGAGAGTCACATTTAAAACATGGTTTCTGTCACTCACAAAGAGCTGGTGCCTAGAGGAAACAGAGAGGTGAGGACCCTCAGAGACTCAGGCTCATGGCTCCACAGAGGGCCAAAATAGAGCAGACAAACAGCCAGGGTCTCATCCATGCAGTGCAGACATCAGAAAGGGTGGAATAAGGAAGGCCAGGCAGGAGGACAGGAGAGACTCAAGGGATTGTTTATGACCGTTTCTGAGAAAGCTCAGGGTATGGCCAAGAGTGGCCTCACCAGAGGAGTTCCAGATAGAAAGAAAGCATGGAAAAAACAAGTAATTCTCCTTACATCTATATGTCCGCTCCAAGAGGTAGCAAAGCATAAACAGGACTCTTCTTGGAACAAGAGAAAAGACAAGACACAGGGGTGAGTTAGCTTTCCCAGGAACCCCACAGCCTTCCACCTACAGCACACTATGACCTTGAATCACAGGTGGCAAGGTCAAGGCATTTAAAAGTCCACATCCAAGTCGACCCACCTTCAAAATTCTCCACCTCCCTGCCCCAGACAACTGGAGTTCCCATCTCCCACCTCGATCAGTCATCGGATGAGGTGGGAGAGTAAGGGGGCTGGCATCCCAACCCACCCACCACCAAGCTTTTACATTCTTCTTCTCCCTGGAATTTCTTTGCACAGCGATTGTAGCACCATTTTCACTAAGCTCCTCCACCAGAAAATAAAGAAAATGTATTCGAGTCATCAGTTTTCAAGTATTGTTAAAAGCCCTCACGATTCTTGCCCCTTGAAGCCGAATCGTTAAACAATCCTAGCACACGACATCCCCAAGGGTTAAGTCAGGTACAAGTTGATGCAAATAGCTGCCATAGTTCTCCCAGTTTTGTCCCAGGTCCCTGGGGCCGGGGTTAATTCTCACGCGACACGAACGCGCCCAGGCCCGCGTATTTCTCCACGCTCAAGTTTTCTCCGACAGTCTTGCCGGGGCCACTAACTTCTCGGCTTGAGGTCTCTCTCCACGCGCCTCCTTGCAGTCTAGGCGGTCGCTCCAAGAACGGCAACGGCGGCTTCAGCTCAAGGTTGGGGTAAGTAGGACGCCGTAGGGTCCGCGCAGCAGCTTCTTTTCCTCCCTCCAGGGGCCCTGGGTCAGTGCAAAGCGCCGGAGGGTTGAAGGGAGACAGGATCCGGTCGGCTGCGGCTAGCCCCCGGTCCGGGGGGACCCGCGGGGCCTGTGGCTGCCACCGCGGCGACTGCTCGCTGGAGCCTCCGCACGGCCTCCTTGATGAGGTTCCCCGAGAGCACCAACTGCTGCAGAAGCCGGTGCGGGTCGTCGTCGTTGGCGCGCGCCCCAGCTGGGGGCCATCGTCGCTGTTGCAAGCGGCGGGAGGTGACAGCGCCCCGCAGCCATCCTCGCCGGCACGGCCCGGGTAATGTGCTGGCTCCAGCGGCGAGCTCAGCCACAAAGTAGGGCGCAGCCCGGCCCCGCACGCGGCCGCGGTCCCCGAGGGCGCAGCGCAAGGCCCCCGGGGGCGCCGGGCCCCCAGCCTCGACCGACGCGGCCGGTAGAAGCAGCGGCTGCGCTGCGGCCCGGGCCTTGTCCGCTCTCACCGCCGCCGGGGGCCGCGGGGGCTGCAGTGGCGGCCCCGAGGGCGCACACGCGGAGGCAGGGCGGTCCTGCGCCGCGTCCAGCTGCAGCGTCTCGCCGATCTGGGCCACCAGCCGGTCCACCTCAACCGAGCCGCCCACAGTCACCGACTGTTCCAGCAGTAGGAAGCTGTCCTCCTCCTCCTCCTCCTCTTCCTCGCCGGCTTCCTCTTCCTCCTCCCTCCGGCACGGCATGGCCCCCCGCGCCGGCACCCGGAGCTGTGCGGGGGTCGCTGGCGGCTCGGCTGTCCCGGGGGCTCGGTGGGCCGCGGCGAAGCCGGGCGCGGTGCCGAGGCCAAAGCCGAGGCGGTAACCGGAGCCCGCCAGGCACTCGCGCCGCGCGCCTGCAGCCGCGGGAGCCGGAATCCTACTGGCTCAGGTTGATTTGTAAACAATGGGTGACGTCGCCGCGGGGCCCTACCACCGCGCCGGGGAGGGGGGGACACGCGAGGAGGCGGCGCGGCGCGGGCAGTCGCGGGAAGGGCAGGGACGCAGCCGGGGCCTTCTTGTGTCTGCGCTCGGTGTCTGCCTGGGAGTGGATTCCGGGAGTGGGGAGAACTTCGTACTTCCCCGGCCCGATCAGCAGCACAAGAAAATGAAGACTCTTGAGGAGGCCTGTATTGGATTCTCCCACTCACGGACACACCCACCCACATACCCAAGCCCTCCTCCTCGGACGTTTCCTCCCTCCCCACGTGTCAGCACGGCTAGGGCCGGCCCTGCTCTACCCCCGCGCACCCGCAGTCACCCGAACCCGGAGTGGTGGGGGAGGGGCGGGCCCTGCCACCGGCCGGCTCGGAAAGGGTGGGGCTGGGGAAATTGGGGCTGGGGAGGGCGACGTCGCATTGGCGGGCCTAATCGACCTGGGGTGGGGTCTGTGAGCTTACCCCCTCCGCCCAGGCTTCCGGCCCTCAGGCCCCGCGTGAGAGAAGGACGCGCCACCGTATGGCTAAAGAAGAGCTGACTTTGTTCATTAAAAAAAAAAAAAAAAAGATTTAAATAGAAATATAGGGCAATGGAAAAAAAAACTCTAATTATAGAACTCAAACATGGTTTACATATTAGAATTTTTCTTTTCCAGCCTTATTCTATTAAAAGTGTTATGCAAACAGCCATTCGTATACAACGTAATTCACTTTCCCACTAGCATTATACCATAAATGGTGTTCGTGTTATTGCTTGCGCTTTGAGAACATTTAATGATTACGTAAGTACCCGTGAAATGACTGTGCCATGAATTATTAAACAGCTCTTTTAACGTTTGCTGTTTACCTTCTTTCACCGTTGTAAATAAGTATATGATTAACACTTTTGTGCGCAGAAATTTTTTCCGTGTTGATTCTTTCCTAAGAACATATTGCCAGGAATGGAAATTCAGGTCAAAGGATATGGATATTTTAAGTTTCTGATAAATGTACCAAATTGCTTTCCTTCCAACAGTTGGGTAAATTTATTCTCCCGTCATTCATGTGTAAGCATATGGTATTCACTGTGTCTTCACGAGTACTTGAGTATTACAGTTACTTTTTTTTCTGGTTTTGTAAGTGATATGGATAACTCATTTCCGTATTTATTTATTTGATCTTACTTAGGTAGAGGAGTTTTCTAAACGTTTATTAACCAATGTACTTCTTATTGGGGGGAATAGTTGTCTCGTAATATTTTCCTATTGAGTTTTTTTTTTTTGTATTTGCATAACTCTTCTACATACCAGAAACTAACTCTTCTCTTTCATATTTTGCTGTGACTCTTTCTTCCATTTTTGTTGGCCCTGTGCAGTTTTTTATTTTTCACTAAAACTTAAACTTTTAAAATAGTCATATCTGTATAAAGTCCCTTCCTATGAAACTTTTAATACAAAGCTAAATTTAGAGTCTGGCCTCCAGAAAGTTATTAAATATTCAGTTATATTTTCCTGAGACTTTCCTAGTGTCTTGACTGTCTTCAAATCCATCTGGATTAATTTTGGTCAATAGTGCAGGGAGATAATATGATGCCACACCCTCCCACCCTGAGGCTGCAGGCACAGCGGAATACAGGCAGGGCTGTATTTCTTCACTGGCCCAGAGGTGTTTGGGTACTATAGACACAAGCTCTTCCCTGATGAGCTCCCAGCTGCTGGGTAAGCCGAAGGCTGTAAGGTCTGGGTGTGACTGGGAATATTATGATCAATTGAAAAAAAAGATCTGAACAGGTTGTACAAAGACCTAAGCAGATTCACGTCTCATTCCTGCCTTGTCTGGGTGTGTGGCTTCTGGCAAATCAGTTTACAAGTGAAAACACTTGTAAAATGGAAAAAAATAATCCTGGCCCTGCCTCCCCCTGAGGATTGCTTTCAGGATCAAATGAGATAATGAGAACAGGCTTTGTCAGGCATTACCAAAGTAATGTGGGATTAGGTCCAGTGGTTTACTAACAGAGGTCTGGCTTAACTCCAGCCATTCCCTCAGGGTAACAGCTAATACATTCACGTTAAATTTCCCCCCTTGCAGCCCACTAAGTAAAATGTACCCCCAAGGGATTACTTCCTTGAACTTGACTGGTCCCTGAATTCTGCCTTCTGCTTATGGACCTGGGATTGCTTGAAGTCAGTCCAAAGCCTCCCAGATCCCAAGGGGTGACCCCACAACTAGTTCTGCAGGTTTTGGCGACAGATCCTTTCCCAACGTGCAGACTTCCTCCTGCATCTCTGTGGAGGGCTCTTCACATACTTTATGGATGTGAACTGAAAGCCGTTGACCTCAGAGAGAGAGGAGTCTCATTTTCATTCTGATGACACTTACTAGAGAGAATTTCAAGGGGAATGAAAATTAGGGGAGGTCTTATGGATTTCAGCAGAGTTAAATGGTAATTTTTTTCCTCTCCTCTCTGTAAGATGATGCCTGCCTGCAAGTAGAGAAAAGCAGTTTTATGCTCCATTGACTTTAAACATTAATGGGGTTGGTGTAGCTATTGTCTCTAACCCAGCATCCCTGGAAGTCGTTTTTTGTCTTCTTGTCAGGGTAATTCCCACAGTGCTCTTAGTACTATAGGAAATAGAGCTGAGATGGCATTCTTTTAAAAATCTTCCCTTTGTAATGTTGCTTTTGTGTGGAGATTGCTATGTAAATATGCGGGGACTCGGATATTATACTATTCATTATAGAGAGGAATTCATTACTGGAGACCAACTCAATTTTCCTGGGGGCACTTCTCTGGAGAGCTCTGAGAGAGGAAAGTGCAGTGCTGGACCAGTGGGAGGCAGAGAAGTGCCCTGGATTAGGAATCAAAATACAAGATGCTAGAGAGACTCAGATGCAATTAAAAGTAATGAGAGGGTATCAGAAAGGGAAACGATGAGAGCTGTGTGCCTGGCACGCTGGCCGTCTGCCTGGAAAGAGACATGGAGGGTATTCAGCATCACCCATGGAAGGACACAGAATTCAAGGATTTTCTCCATTTGTTTAGACTGCATTGAAATTCTTCACAAGGAGTTTGCTTTCCACATGGACTTTGTTTTCAGTCGTCTGCACTCAGAGACGCCAGCAGGGATGAAGAGAGAGACTATAGGCTTGGAATCCCACCTGCATCCAGCCACTTCATCCTTCTGTCCCTCAGATTCTGAATCTGTAAAACGGAGGGTGATCCCTTCTTTACACAATTGTTATATTGCATAAGAATATGTATGGGAAAACTCATCGCATGACCCTGGGGGTGATATTGGAATGAAGCTCTGAGAAGCAGAAATAGTCTTAGAGATGTTTAAGCCTGAAAAAAGGCAAGTTCTGTGCTGTGGTCCATTAATGGATGACTAGATAAACAGTGTAGCCACACAATAGAATATTACTCAGCCATAAGAAGAAAGGAAGTGATGGTGTGCTACATTATGCTCAAAAACATTACACGAAGTGAGAGAAGCCAGAAACACAAGGTCGTGTATTGGGATTCCACTTACAGGAAATATCCAGAAGAGGTAAGCCCACAGAGACAGAAAGCAGGTTGGTGGTTGCTTAGGCCTGGGGAGTGAGAATGGTGGGGGTGGGGGAAGACTGCTCAAGGGAGCGAGGTTTCCTTTTGGAGTGCTGAAAAGATTTTGGAACTTGATAGTAGTGGTTGCACAACTCTGTGGGTATATTCAATGTCACTGAGTTGTATACTTCGAAATAGCTAATTTTATGTTATGTGCATATCACCTCAATAAGACAAATTCTATGTTGTATCTGGTATTTGATCTAGTTCTTTCTCTGTAATTGTAACCGCAACCTACTAGCGGATGTGAAGTCATCGCATCTTCACCATCCTTCCAGTGCAGGCCACAGATCTTTTTCAACTTTGAAGTCCATTGAAAATGCCAAAGCAGCTGATTCCCTCACTCCTGCTGTGTGATTTCCTGACTGAGGTAAACTGGGTCATTGTCTTCCTTTGGCAAGCAAGCAAAAACTAGTCCAGCGGCGGCCAGGGGACCCCGACAGTCCTGATGAAGATCTTCAGTCATCTCTTCCATCCTCCCTTCTTTGTGCTAAGGGCATAGGTTGGCATAGGTTGCAATTATTTTTAATAAAATGTCTACCTAGGTAATCATGATTAGAAATTGCCTTGGGCAAAACCATAGGATCAGATAGCGGATCAGTGATTGCCAAAGGTTAAGTTGGTAGAGGGAAGGCTGTAACTACAAAAGCGAACACAGGGAAATTTGGGGGGCCGATGGAACTGCTCAATGTCCTGATTGCAATAATGGTTACACACATCTGCACAGATCTTAAAACTTAGAACTGTATACCAAAACAGCAAAACAAACTGTAAACACAGATACCATATATTAATTATGGTGGTGGTTGCATGGGTATATATATATTTGTCAAAATTCAGTGGACAGGGACTTCCCTGGTGGTCCAGTGATTAAGACTTTGCGTTTCCACTGCAGGGGCCACAGGTTCAATCCTGGTAGGGGAACAAAGATTCCCACATGCCATGGTGTGGGGAAAAAAAGAAACCCAGTGGAAAAAAAAAAAAAAAGAAACCCAGTGGAGTTTTTAAATGAATGAAAGAATTATAGTATAGGGCTTCGCTGATGGCTCAGCAGTAAAGAATCCACCTACAATGCAGGAGACACAGGAGGCCAGGGTTTGATACCTGGGTTGGGAAAATCCCCTGGAGAAGGAAATGGTAACCCATTCCAGTATTCTTGCCTGGAAAATCCCATGGACAGAGGAGCCCGGCTGGATACAGTCCTTAGGGTAACAGAGTTGGACACAACTGAGCAACTGAGCATGTACGCACACACAATTATATTATACCACAATAAAAAATTAATGTTCAAAAATTTGCCTTGGGACATGAAAGACATGCCCTGTACATTCTCTGTAAATCACAGATGGGGAAGTGGGAAAGATGATGGTTGGGCTGCTGGTTGTGTGACAGACCAGCAGGGAGCGGGTTGAGGGAGATCCTGGCAGGGTCATCGCAACGTGGAGCTCAGCTTGAGAGGCTGTGACTTCCCTTCATTCCATCACCCGGCGCATCGAAGAGTACCTACATAGTGTCCTTACAGAGCCTAACAGTCCGTGGTGGGAAAAATAATGGCGCTACAAAAATGTCCATGGACTGAGCTCTGGAGCCTGTGAATATGTTATCTTATGAGGCAAAAGGGACTCTGCAGATGGGATTAAGGGACTCTTGAGTTGGGCAGTTTATCCTGGATTGTCCAGATGGGCCGAGTGTAATCACAAGAGGGAGACAGGACTTCCCTGGTGGTCCAGTGGTTAGACCAAGAATCTGCCTGCCAATGCAGGGGACATGGGTTTGATCCCTGGTCCCAGAAGATTCTACATGCCATGGGGCTGCTAAGCCCATGAGCCAAAACTACTGAACCCAAGTGCCCTAGAGCTTGTGCTCCATAACAAGAGAAGCAACTGTAGTGTGGAGCCTGAGCACTTCAGCTAGAGAGTAGCCGCTGCTCACTGCAACTAGAGAATGTCCATGCCCAGCTACCATAAATGAAAAAAACCATTTTTTTTTAAAGAAGAGGGAAGCAGGTGGATCAGAGATGTAATGGTAGAATTAGAGGTAGAAAGCTGTGATTCGTTTGAAGATGGAAGGGGCCATAGGCCAAGGAATGTAGGCAGCCCCTAGAAGCTGGAAAAGGAGAGGAGACAGTTCCTCCCCTACAACCTCCAGAGAGGAACACAGCCCTGATGACACCTTGACTTTAACCCAGTAAGACCCACTTCAGGCTCCTGACCTCTAGATAGTAAGATAATAAGTGTGTGTTGTTTTAAGCTTCTAAATTTATGGCAATTTGTTAAGAAACAACAGGAAACTAATGCACGGTCTAATGCAGAAAATGTATAAATAAACAATTTTCATACCCTACCCTAAACATGGGTCATAAAAGGATTGAGTACCAAGTGTGATGGTTCAATCAAGAAGCCACTCAACCCACTCAATGAGTTAGGAATTGCTTTCTACAAAAGTGACCCAGACTGATGCCTCAAGGATGGTGTTGCAACATGTTCACAAAAACCCATTCTTTCTTCCCTGGGAACACAGCTAGAATATGTTTTCCAGACTCGCTTGCCGCTAACTGTGGCCACGTGGCTGAGTTCTAGTCAGTGAAACCTGAGCAGAAATGACGTGTGCTGACCCCTAGAAACCTCTTCATGTGCTCATCCAATGCTCTTTCCCACTGTGCTCACAGCGGTGTCAATGCCCAGGGCAATGTTGGAAGCCACACATGGAAAATGGCAACCCTGCCCCCAGCCCGATCACCCAACATCTAGAAACACCAGATGTTTAGTTTTCATGAGAATTTGAAAACCAATTTTTGTGTTAAGTGCTGAAAAGTTTGAGATTTGTGACAGCATCCAGCATAACACTAAGTAACAGGGATGGGGAAAGGTTAACAAGGAAGAGAGAATAGAAGAGAGTAGCACCTCTAAGCAACTTGAAAAAGCTCAAATATGGCTGGACCAGTATCTAGAGCAGAAACAAAAGGGGGTATGTGAAGGATGGGGTGCAGGTTGAGCTGCGCAGGTCAACACTGGGTGGGTTGTGAGCACAGGAGGGCCATGAGACCTGATTTGCATTTTAAAAAGAGCAATCTGGTAAATTCCCTGGTAGTTCAGAGGTTAGGACTCGGCGCTTTCATGGCTGGGGCCCTGGTGGTGAAATCACGCCATGCAGCACAACCAAAATAAATAAATGCATCAGTTCAGTTCAGTTCAGTTCAGTCGCTCAGTCGTGTCCGACCCTTTGCGACCCCATGAATCGCAGCACGCCAGGCCTCCCTGTCCATCACCAACTCCTGGAGTTCACTCAGACTCACATCCATCGAGTCAGTGATGCCATCCAGCCATACATGTATACAAAAAATAAAAACAAGAAATAAAAGGAGCAATCTGCCTATAGGTGCCAGAGTCCAGAGGGAGTAAACCCCAAAGAAGTAAATATAAAGGCCAGATGCCAGTTTGGGATGATGGTGAAATGGAGGCCTTCCTGCTCAAGGAAGCACTCTGATCTGATCGTGCACAGCCCAGAGGAGCTTCCGATGAGCCGCAGGCAAGCTGGGTTCCCATCCCTGTCCTGCAGGCCAGGCCAAGCATTTCACCACCTTACAGAATTTGTCCTATAGAGGGAAATTCACTTCTAGTAGGCCACTCTGGATTTTCCTGCCGGAGCAGCTTTGCTTCTAGTATCTTGAGGTGAGGTAAGAGACTGGTGAGTTCAGCATCTGGACTCACCTGTGGACCTCGACACGCAGGTGCGCTGAAGCCTTCTCTTTCCTGTTTCAGACTCCTGCAGGCAGACAGCGGACTGCCTCAGAGTCAGTGCTGGTCTCCACAGAAAAACCACACAACTTCATGTGGGAAAACAAGCCCATTTGGAAATGCAGACTTGAGGACGTTGTCTAAATTCATTCTTGCCCATTGCAGGCCTGTGTCCCTAGGTCTAGTGAGCTGTCCAGGGACCACAGTCTGTCTCCTGACCAATGTTAGAGGGGACACCTCGTTGGGAGTGGGGTGACTTGGGTTCTTCTCCAGTAGCTGGATGCTGGGGACAGCAGTTCCAGCTCTGGGCCTCATGGTTCCATTTGTAGCCAGGGGTTAGACCCGACTCCTAAAGGCTCCCTTGGTTCTGGGATGCTGGGCAAGCAGCTGGCCTCATGGTTCCATTCTAGCCAGGGGTTAGACCCAACTCCTATAGGCTCCCTTGGTTCTGGGATGCTGGGCAAGCAGCTGGGCTATGATATCTAAGCTTGTGATTTCTAACTCTTCCTCATGGTCCTCTAGCAAAATTAGGATGGCTAGCAGCTAGTGCCAGAAAAGCTGACAAGGGCGCTGGGAGACTTTGTGCTTTTTACTCTGTTTCCAATTGTGTAAAATGAGCATAATAAAATCATCTAATTTGGGAGCTACTCGAAACAGGGAAGGAGGAGCCATCTGCACCCAGGGCTCAGCTTGCCAGCCCCAAGTAAACCATGACCCCGCCCTCTTAATCCAGGCCCCAGGAAAGCACACTTTTAGAAATCTATTGGCCTTGATTTGAAGGGGCTCTTTCAGTCTCGCTGTATCTTTGACTTTTATTATATAAATTTGTGAATGTAAATGGACTGTACATTTAAACAATAAAATTGCTCCCCAAAACAATAAACAAACCTTACAAGATTAAATTAGAGAAGAATTTAGGAGTGGAAGGGAGGCTTCAGAGGGAAGGGATATATGTGTACAAATAGCGGATTCACATTGTTGTACAGCAGAAACAAACACAATGTTGAAAAGCAATTATGCTCCAATTAAAAATAAAGCTATTGGGTCTTTCAGCTGCAAAAAAAAAAAAAAAGAAAATTTAGGTAATAATTCCTAACATGTATTTGTAGCTATTACTGTGCCATATACTGGGCTTAATGCTTTATGCATAGATTTTATTTTATCCTCAAAACAAATGTGTGAGTTAGATATAATTGTCTCTGAGGATCTTATCTGTAGGGAAACAGGCTAGAGAAGTAAAGGAACCAGCCCAGGGTTGCACAACTAGGAAGTGGGGGACTAGCCTTTGGGTGAATCACCACCCCAGTTTGCCTGAGACTCTGTTTTAGCACTGAAAATCTGCTGTCCTAGGAAGCCACCCTTATCTCAGGCCAACCAGGACAGCTGGTCTCGGTAACTCAGTGGTCCTCATGGGGGGCAACATTGCTCCTCAAAGGCATTCTGCAGTGGTTGTTATATTAATGGTAGCTATTATTATTTGTATCACTATTACTACCACATATAATTTTTTAACTTCTCATCCTCCCTCTCCTTACCACCACAATATACTGACAAAAGTACAATATTAACCACTCCCCCAAACCCCTTCCCATACTTGCAGAAAGAGGAAGGCATTGATTGGGAGTACCCAAGGTAAAAGGCACGCACTTTTATTTTTTTGTTGTTACTTTTTTTACAGCTTTTAATCAGAGCCCACTTTTCTGGTTCAGCCACAGCTTGGATGAGAGCTCTGAGCCTGCCCCATCCTATGCAGCCTTCGATCAGGAGAAAAAGCTTGGCTGAAGAGAAGAGCAAAGTGAGCCGAATGCATCGGTGAGTAACCCCCGCCCTGAGCTGTTGCTGCGGGTCGGGTGCTTCCCTCCATTAATCCTTATGAATCCTTAAAGGGGACTTTCTTATTTTCTTTTCTGAACAATGAAAGTACATTGTAAATAAAATCACTTCAAAACATGGTTGAGTCATGGTTTCCACACAAAGGGAAAACCCTCTAAAAGGTAAACAGACCAATCAATCGTAAGGTAGTTCAAGGGCCAAGGGTCCTTGTCCTATAGAAGTGGCTCTAAGCCTCAAAAAGTTAAACAGAAATACCATATGATCCAGCAATTCCATTTCTGGGTATATACCCTAAATTGAAAGCACCACATTCATAGCAGCAATATTCTCAACAGCCAAAAAATGGAAGCAACCCAAATGTCCATCCAGATTTATGAATAGATAAACAAAAGCGATATAGCGATACAATGGGCTATCATTCCTCCCTAAAAAGGAAGGGAATTCTGACACAGACAACAATGTGGATGAAACTTGAGGACATTACGCTAAGTGAAACAAACAAGTCACAAAAGAATAAATATTTCATGATTCCAGTCATATGAAATATCTGAAGTAGCCAAATTCATAGGGACAAAAAGTATAATGGTGGCTTCCAGAGACTGGGGGGAGAAGGGAAATGGGAGTTAACAGACATGGAGTTCCAGACTGGGATGATGAAAAATTTCTGGAGATGAATGGTGTTGATAAATGTTGCATAACAATGTGAATGTGAATGTCCTTTATGCTACTGAACTATACACTTACAACTGCTAAGATGCTAAATTTTAAGCTATGTAATTATTTTATCACAATGAAAAAAGAAGTACCAGTTGCCTGTAAAAAGGAAAAAAGACAGATGTTAACAAGTGTTGGCAAAGATATGGAGAAATTGGAGCCCCAATACATTGTTGATGGGAATGTGAAACAGCACAACATTTTGGCAGTTCCTCAAAAAGTTAAACATGGGCTTAGCATGAAAAGAGTGAAAGTGTTAGTTGCTCGGCTGTGTCCCACGCTTTGTGACTCTATGAACTGTAGCTTCTCTGTCCATGGAATTCTCCAAGCAAAAATACTGGAGTGGGTAGCCATTCCCTTCTCCAGGGGATCTTCCCTACCCATTCTGGTCTGCTACATTGAAGTCAGATTCTTTACCATCTGAGCCACCAGGGAAGCCTATAACCCAGCAGTTTCACTCCTGGGCATATACTTGAGAGAACTAAAAGCATATGTCCATACAAACACTTGTACAGAAATATTCATAGCAGCATTATTCATAGTAGCCAAAAAGTAGAAATTACCCAAACGTCCATCAACTAATGGATATGAATAAATGAAATATGGTATACCAACTCAATGGACATAAATCTGAGCAAACTCCTGGAGACAGTGAAGGACAGGGATGCCTGGAGTGCTGTAGTCCATGGGATCGCAAAGTCAGACACGACATAGTGACTGAACAACAACATCTATACATGGGGTGTTATTTAGCCTTAATAAGGAATGAGGTGGCTTGGCTTCCCCAGGAGCTCCTGGTAAAGAATCCACCTACGATGCAGGAGACTTGCAGGAGACATGGGTTTGATTTTTGTGTCAGGAAGATCCCCTTGAGGAGGAAATGGCTAGCTACTCTGGTATTCTTGCCTGGGAAATCCCATGGACAGAAGAGCGTGGTGGCCTACAGTCCATGGGATTGCAAAGAGTCAGACAAAATTGAGCCACTAAACAACAACAAACACAAGGAATAAAGTACTAATACATGCTAAACATGGATAAAACTTGAAAATGTTACATTCAATGGAAGAAGCCAGATGCAAAATGCCACATGTTACATAATTCCATTTATATAAAATGTCCAGAATAGGCAAATCCATAAAGACAGAAAGTAGACTTCCAAGGAGTTGGGAAAGGAAGTAAGGCATGAGGAATGACCACTTAACGGGTGTAGATTTTCTTTTTAGAGTGGTGGAAATATTCTGGAATTAGTGGTGATAGTTGTAAGACATTGAATTATGTGCTTTGAAAGAGTAAGTTTTGGGAATTCCCTAGTGGTGCAGAAGTTAGGACTCCACGCTCTCAGTGCTGAGGGCCCCGGTTTAATCCCTGTTCAGGGAAATAAGACCCTGGGGCAAGCTACCAGGTGAGACCAGAAAGAAAGAAGTCTGGCAGTTTCTTAACAAGTTAAATATAAACTTAGCATATGACCCAGGAATTCCACTCCTAAGACTCTATCAAGAGAAACAGAAACACATCCATAAAAAGGCTTGGACGAAAATGTTACTAGCTGCTTTAGTCATAATCACCCGCAGGTGGAAACATTCCTGATGTCCATCAACTGGTGAATGGATAAACACAATGGATGTCCATACATTAGAATATTATTGAGCAATAGAAAGAAATGTACTGCATTATGCTAAAACATGGAGGAACCTCAAAAACACGAACTACATTAAGTTAAAGAAGCCAGAGGCAAAACCCTGCATATTACTTGATTCCCTTTATGTGAAATTCCAGACAAGGCAAATGTACAAAAAGAAAGTAGAGCAGCCTGGGGCTGTGGATGGGAGCAGAGAGTGACACCAAAGGGGCACAAGGGAAATTCTGCAGTTGATGGCGATGTTCTAAAACTGGAGGCTGGTGGTGGTTGCACAACTTTTGTTCCATTAAAAAGCCTAGAACCGTACATTTACAGTGGGTGAATTTAATGGTATATAAATTATACATCAACAAAGCAGTTAAGGGCTTCCCGGGTGGTGCTAGTGGTAAAGAACCTGCCTGCCGATGCAGGAGACATAAAAGACATGGGTTCAATCTGTGGGTTGGGAAGATCCCTTGGAGGAGGGCATGACTACCCACTCCAGTATTCTTGCTTGGAGAGTCCCATGGACAGAGGAGCGTGGCAGGCTACAGTCCATAGGGTCACAAAGAGTTGAACACGACTGAAGCGACTTTAGCAAGCATGCATGCACAAAGCAGTTAAACCTTGCTCTAAGGATATATATTGATTCAATAAAGGAAAATTCTAGAGCTCTTTGATGGTGCCCAGCTACAAGACTATTCAGCACTTGAAATATACCTAGTCTGAATTGAGATGTGTCTTTTAGTGTAATACACACTAGATTTCATGGACTTAGCATGAATAACAGAATGTAAGCTAGTTATTAGTAATTATTTACTTTATTACATACGTTAAATGATAGTATTTGGATATATTAAGTTAAATAAACTATATTACTAAAATGAATTTCACCTTTTTCTTTTTTTTTGGCAGTGCCATGTGGCTTGTAGGATTTTAGTTCCCCAACCAGGCCTCAAACTGGGGACCCCTGCTTTGAGAGCATAGAGTGTTAACCACTGGAGCACCAGGGAAATCTTCTTACTCTTTAGATGTGGCCACTAGAAAACTTTCACAGGTGACTTGCATTATATTTCTATTGGTCAGTGCTGCTCTAGAAGGAGGTCTAGCTACAGGTGAACCTCGGCCTAGTAGCTTCACAATGTTACTCAAGATCTGATTTCTTTCTAGTTTGATCTTCCACAGCACCGATTTCAACCTGGAGCTAGCTACTGTCAGTGTTGCAGCCAGCAGCTCTTAGAGGGACATGCTTCTCTATTCAAGAGTAGAGTCTGTATATCAGCATTTTCTCCCAGACAGGCTGGGATTCACCCACTGGACTGCCTTAGCTCACGTGCTCACCCCTGAGTCAATCCTGCGGACAGGAAGAGAGATTCTGTGGATAGTTCATGTGCCTTACTCTTACAGCTGGTGAGAGGGTCAACCTCTCCAGTATCACAGTAGACTCAGAACTGAAATCAAGAGTGTAGGGAAGGGAAAAGAATGGAATAATTGCTGGGGAAGAAACCAGGAAATATTCCCACTGAGAAAGAAAGATAAATAATAACAACACAGTGTGATGAGTGAAGTCACAGCGGTATAAACAGATTGCCTGTGGTCTGTTCTTGCTGTTGTTTCTGCTTTCTCTTTCTCATACTTTTTCTCCTTGTATGCCGGGTTATTGTTGATAGACTCCTGGACATTGCATTTGAAAAATTTTTTGTACAATAGAAATAATTTGGGAGCTAAGATGATGTTGTCATCCTCCACATAAGATTTTTGTTTCTTTCTATCAAATTCATGAGGACACTAGCAGTCTGAAACCACCTTACAAGTCCTAGCCTCAAGATTCCCTGGGCCACCCAGACTACTTGATGGTAATTTTCAAGTGTATGTGATACACCTCAGATTTACCCTTACTCCAAGACTGTAATCCATTAAGGTCCCAGCTGAAGATGTGTGTGTGATTTATTTGGGTCTCCATTCTTAGTGATTCCTAAACTCAAACTTTTATCCCCTTAACCTCACAAGACCCCTAAAAGTGCATGTCAGCCACACAGTTTGTACTCCACTCATCCACTCACGCATAAAGTTGCCTTTTGCTGGACTCTCTGAGTCCTATTGGCTCCTGAGGCTTGGTCAGGTAATTCCTTGCTATGATGTTAGCTCTTTGTTGCTTTTAAAAAGCTGTGTTTGTCTTTTTAAAGGGTTCATCCTACTTCCTTTTTCATTTTCAGTAATAAAGTACTTTAAATTAAGGTATAGACTTTTTTTTAACTTAAAAAATTTCATTTGTTTATTTGGCTCTGCCAGATCTTAGTTGTATCACGCAGGATCTTTGATCTTCATTGTGGCATGCAGAATCTTTAGCTGTGGCATGAGATTCTTGCAGCATCAGTTCAGTTCAGTTCAGTCACTCAGTTGTGTCTGACTTTTTGCAACCCCAAGGACTGCAGCATGCCAGGCCTCCCTGTCCATCACCAATTCCCAGAGGTTACTCAAACTTATGTCCATTGAGTCGGTGATGCCATCCAACCATCTCATCCTCTGTTGTCCTCTTCAATCTTTCCCAGCATCAGGGTCTTTTCAAACGAGTCAGCTCTTCACATCAGATGGCCAAAGTATCGGAGTTTCAGCTTCAGCATCAGTCCTTCCAATGAGTATTCAGGACTGATTTCCTTTAGGATGGACTGGTTGGATCTCCTTGCTGTCCAAGGGACTCTCAAGAGTCTTCTCCATCACCACAGTTCAAAAGCATCAATACTTCGGTGCTCAGCTTTCTTTATAGTCCAACCCTCACATCCATACATGACTACTGGAAAAACCATAGCTTTGACTAGACAGACCTTTGTTGGCAAAGTAATGTCTGTGCTTTTTAATATGCTGTCTAGGTTGGTTATAACTTTTCTTCCAAGTCTGGCAGCATATGGGATCTAATTCCCTGATCAGGGATTGAACCTGGGCCCCCTGCATTGGGAACATGGGGTCTTAACCACTGGACCACCAAGGAAATCCCTCGACATTGGTGTTTTTTTAGATATGACAGTAATGCACACTTAGCATAAACACAGCATAACTTAAACATAATTCTTATGTGTGTGGAAACCAAAACATTCATGTTACTCCCCTGCCACCCTGTTTATTTTTTGGCCCCACCCACAGTTTGTGGGATCTTAGTTCCCTGACCAGCAATTGAACTTGGACCCTCAGCATTGAGAGTGTGGAGTCCTAACCTCTGGACTGCCAGGGAATTCCCCTTGTGTTACCCGCTTTATTGTAATAGTATTTGCTTTTTGTGGTGGTCTGGAACTAAGCTTGCAATATCTCCAAGGTATACCTATAATGTGCTTGACAGATTTTGAAATCAGAGTCATGCTAGCCTCATAAAATGGGTAGGAATGTTCCCTTTTATCTACAGTATGAAGGAATCTGTGCAAGATTGATGCGGTTTTATTCTTAAACATGTGTTGGTGAAGCTATTTGGACCAGGAGTTTTCTTTTTGAAGTTCAACTTTTTAAATAGTTATAGGGTTACTCAGAATTTTTTTTTTTAACAATTCAAAATTTTTATAGATGATACTCCATTTTAAGTTATTATGAAATATTGACTATATTCCCTGTGCTGCACAAGATGTCCTTATAGCTCGTTCTTTTTTTTTTTAATGTTGAATGTTTCTGAATATTTCTTTTAAGTCTTTTATTTTTTAAAGTTTTTCTTTTTTTTTTTTTAATTTTTGGCTGTGCTGGGTCTTTGTTGCTACACTCGGGCTTTCTCTAGTTGTTGCAAGTTGGGGCTACTTTTCACTGTGGTGCACAGGCCTCTTATTGCAGCGGCTTCTTTTGTTGTGGACCACGGCTCTAGAGCGTATGGGCTTTAACAGTTGTGGCGCACAGGCTTAGTTGCCCCGGGGCATGTACAATCTTCCCAGCCCAGGGGTCAAACTTGTGTCCCCTGTGTTGGCAGGCAGATTCTTAACCACTGGACCATGAGGGATACCCTAGCTCATTCATTTCACAATGCATTCTAACTTTTTTTTTAGCTGAACGCCAGATAATTTTGAGCTGAATTGCCACAGAACTCCTCACCGATGACCTTCATGTTACTAAATTCGATAATCCTCAGCTTTCTTGAACTTTAAACAGGTTTGATGCCGCGGATAACCTCTATTTTCTTGAAGTTTCCAGGATATCATGTTCTCCTGTTTTGTGTTTTATCAACTTTTTTTCTTCCTCACTGGCTGTTCTTATCTGCCCTTAATGTTGAAGTGTCCCAAGCTCAGTCTTAGATGTGTTTTCTCTATCTACACTCACATACTTGTTGATATCCCAGTCTATTTACTTGAAACACACACACACACAGGCTCCCAAGTGAATACATCTACCCTGGAAGCTCTCCTCTGAGTTCCAGGTTCATAGACCCAGTTGCTCTAGGGGCTCAGTCTTCCTTTGGATGTCTAATGGTCATCTCAAACTCAATATGTCTAAAACCGAACTCCAGACTCTCCAGCTTCCAAATGCTTCATCTGCAGTGTCTTCCCATCCCGACTGATGGTCACTTTGCATCAGGTGACCCCTAGCTTCACAGTCGCCCAACGACTCCCCTTTCCACCGGGAGGAAAAAGTCAAAGTCCTTATAGTGGCCTATAACCCTATGCCAACTCATCTCCCTCTTACTGTCTCAGCTCCAGCTACTTTTCTTTGACTAACCTGAGCACATGCCTATGCCAGGGTCTTTGCGCTTGCTGCTTCCTCCAGCTACAGGAGTTATCTAAGGGCTCACTTCTTCAAATCTTTAGCCAATTTAAAGTTGAAACCACCCCTCCCTCCCATCCAGTACTCCCTGTCCCCTTTTCTGCTTTACAATTCACTGTAACACGTATCGTTCGCTAACGTATTGAATTCCATATTTACTTTGTTTCATTACCCCATGGAGGCTGGGTGTTTTGTTTGTTTTGTTCTTGATGTATCCCTAGTGCCTAGGGCAGTGCCAGACATGCAGGGAGCAAGGATATTAAAAAAAAAAAAAATCCTATCTAGCCTTCATAGTCCGAAAACCCAGGGGCCCAGCTTCCCTCTCCTGAAGCTAAAGATCCCTCCGTGAACAGCACTGGACTTCAAGTTGCAGTTTCCAAGCCACTTCCAGCCACTTCTCACCATCTCCACCCCTGAAACTACCGCTTCCCATTCCAGCCTAATGTACCATCACCCTCTTATCTGGATTGTTAAGAGCAGGTTCCCAGCAGGTCTGCTCATTTCCTCCAGCCTGTTCTAATCTATGACTCACACAACAGCCAGTAATCCCTTTTTTTTTTTTTTAATGCAAGTCAAATCAGGTCGCCCCTGTGTATCCTCCACCCGCACCCTATTTTTATTGGGCTAATCCAAGGCCCTGTAAAACACCCCCATCCAGCAGCTTCTCTGGTCTTCAGCTGCCCCACTCTCCACGTGGCCCCCCTGGCCAAGCAACCCTGGGCTCTTGTCCGTTCTTAAGGGGCCATGCGTGCGTGTGTGCATGCTTGCTAAGTCGCTTCAGTCATATCCGACTCTTTGACACCCCATGGACTGTAGCCCGCCAGGTTCCTCTGTCCATGGGGATTCTCCAGGCAAGAATACTGGAGTGGGTTGCCATGGCCTTCTGCAGCGGAGCTTCCCAACCCAGGGATCGAACCCATGTCTCTTAGGTCTTCTGTACTGGCAAGCAGGTTCTTCATCACTAGCGCCACCTGGGAAGCCTGAAGAGGCCATAGTCCTGATTCCAGGGCCTCTGCACATGCCGTGCCTAGTTTGGAGCATGGGCCAAAAGTGGGTGACAGGGGCTTTAGCAGCTCTGCCCCAGACCCCAACCACATACGCACACACAGACATACAATCTAAGCAAAAAAAAGGCCTTGTCTGCAACAGCGCTTCATGACAAAACCCAGAAACCAGAATATGTTGTCACTTTGGTTGTTTATGCAAACAATCTAACCTGAAGCCTGCTCCACCCCAGGTCTCAGACAAACATCGTTCACTTCAAGGGGCCTCCCCCACCAAACCAAGTCCAACTCCCCACCTTGTCCAAATCCATCCCTTATGGCCACACTTAGACTTCATGGCAAGTCCAATCATGTCTTTATTGATTTATTTTTAATTTATTTTCTGTCTCCACCTCAGAAATTTCATGAAGGCCAAGTTCCTATCTGCTTTGCACACTGCTGAATCTCCCATGCCTCCCAAAATCTATTTGTGGAAAGAAGTCCTTTTTTCAGAATAAATGCACAATGCCAGTGTGTGAAGAAAATGTTGAAAAAAGAAAAGATTTGTAGGCCAACTCCATCCCCCTCCTTGAAAGGGGAGGAGGAAGAAGAAAGAATACGATACATGCCCCCCCACCCTACCCCTCCTGGCCCTCCCAGTCCTCAAGAAAGTCGGTTCTGGTCCAGCTCCACCCTTCTCTCACCAAGTACAGAAACCTGTTCTGTAATTAGTTTTAGTCTGAGTCGCCGGGCTTTGGGGGTGAAGAGCCTTCAAGATGATGAACGGGAATAAACTCTGTTGAGACTCTGGTGTCCCAGCAACACCATGTTCCCCCAGGAGCTAAGTTACTTCTGCGGCAGGCAGCATGGGCTAGAACTCTAAAGGCCTGGGTGGTCCCTAACGCCACCTGCTTAAGTTGCCTGTGGGGTCTCAGCTATAAAGTGGGATGATCATGAAAGTGAAAGTTGCTGAGTTGTGACAGACTCTTTGCGACCCCCTGAACTATACAATCCACAGAATTCAGGCCAGAATACTGGAGTGGGTAGCTGTTCCCTTCTCCAGGGGATCTTCCCAACCCAGGGATCGAACCCAGGTCTCCTGCACTTCAGGCGGATTCTTTACCAGCTGAGCCACCAAGGATGATCATGAACGTGAGCATCTTACCACAATGAGGCTCTGTACAGCTCGACTTGTAGTTGCCTCTGTACACCTGTGCAGGTAACAGTGGATCAGGTGTGACTGTGCCCTGTGTGGCGTCCTAAGGGAAGGGATTCACATAACCCCTGTGATGACCCTCCTGTGGGCAGGGAAGGGTTTTCTGCAGAATAAATACTAGATGTCAGCTTTGCTAGCTGATTATTATTTGTCTTGGAGGTATACTCTACCCACTCAGAAGGAGTTGAACTACCTGCCAGAATGATTAAGGCCAGTTTTAGATAAGTATTATCATACAGCGACCCAATCAATACACGCATACAGGCAGCCATGTAAAAATCTGCTGGGGTAACACTGCGCCTCGTCATTTTTATGAGTGTTTTATAACAGAGGGTTATTGGCCATGGATGTACTTCAGGTTCAGTTCCCTCAAGTCCGAGATCTATGGCAGAGCAACCATCCTAGGGCAAAACAAGACTTTTCAAGATCTTGCAAGACCTCCAGAGGAGCCACTGGACCGTACAAGCTGTTTCTAGCATGGTTCATAAATCCATCTGCCTATAAACAGTGCCTCAGACCCTCTCTGAATGTCTGGATAAAAATTGTGTCAGCTCTGTAATTGGAACCTGCAGGTCTGCAGGGTGACATCCCTGGAATCTGGAAATCAGGCTGCCCTCTAGAATTCAAACCCTTCAGTCTGCACCGAAGTGAAGAAGGCAGGAGGCAAATCAAATCTCAGAAAAGCTTCTGGACAGCAGGTAAGTGGGTCCAAAGAGCCTAGAAGATACCAGAGAGGAAGGATTGGGCCTGTTGTGCAGTGGTACACAGAACCGAGAGGCACCCAATGGGCAGTATTTATATCCCATACACCAAGGACAGCAATGACCTTAGTAACATATCACTCACGTGGTTCCCTTGCCTATTTCACGCTCACAGAAGCCTCTGATTTTGACTCCTTTTTCAGGGGACAGTATGTCCAGAGCGGTCACCATGACACCAAGTCTCCGGCCCTGTAGCAGTTATCGTTCTCATTATGAGTTAATAAATGGCAATTCTGACTAGGACTCTTGTGAGTCTGTTTTTACTTCACTGAACCTATCAACTCTGATTTTACTTCCTTTATTGTTTTAATCAACACTGATTTTAAATTTATTTATTTTTATAAATAAACATTCAGACCTTCCCTCATGACTCAGTTGGTAGAGAATCTGCCTGCAATACAAGAGGACCGCATGCAATGCAGGAGATGCGGGGTTCGATCCCTGGGTCAGGAAGATCCCCTGCAGAAGGAAACGGCAACCCACTCCAGTGTTCTTGCCTGGGAAGTCCCATGGACAGAGGAGCCTGGCCGGCTACAGTCCATGGGGTCACAGAGAGTCAGCCACAGCTTAGTGGCTGAGCCACGTTTCTATCTTTGGCTGTGCTGGGTCTTTGCTGCTGTGTGCGGGCTTTCTCTGGTGGCAGCGAGCAGGGGGCTCCTCTTCCTTGTGGTGCGCAGCCTTCTCACTGCAGTGGCTTCCCTTGTTGTAGAGCCCAGGCTCTAGGGCTCTCGGGCTCCGGCAGTTGCGACCCGAGGGCTGTAGAGCAGACTCAGTAGTTGTGGCACGTGGACTTCGTTGCTCTGCGGCATGTGGGATCTCCCCAGAGCAAGGATCTAGCTAGTGTGCCCTGCATACGCAGGCAGATTCCTGACCACTGGACCGCCAGGGAAGTCCCGAGGCTGATTTTAGATTGCAAAGCTGATATCCAGAACTCAACGGGGATGAACATGCAGCCTGCGTATGCAGTGGCAAGCCACTATGCCCTCACCCACTTTCTTAATCAACATTTACTCATTACTGACAACAGCTATAAATGGGATAAAACCTTCCAGCACTGCTGGACCTGGATGACTTGGCCAGGCTCTAACACCCTGGTGAATATTTCTAATGGCAGCAGTGACATTAAGCGTGATTTCAGGAAATGGCAAGCCAGCTCACATTGCTCCAAATCAGGGTAATTTTCTGGAGTACAGTCATCTATCCATTCATAATAATGTCTAGCAAAATATAGAACAAGGAGCAGTCATCGTGTCACTTTCTAAATATTGCTTTGCACATGACCCAGCATCTAGTGAGGGCACTGTGCTGTGTGCTTAGTTGCTCAGTCTGTCCAGCTCTTTGTGACCCTATGGGCTGTGGGCGAGCAGGCTCCTCTGTCCGTGGCGTTTCTCTAGGCAAGAATACTGAGTGGTTTGCCATGCCCTTCCCCAGGGGATCGTCCCAAACCAGAGATCGAACCCAGGTCTCCGACATTGCAGTTGGATTCTTTACCATCTGAGCCACCCGAGAAGCCCAAGAATACTGGAGTGGGTAGCCTATCCCTTCTCCAGGGGAACTTCCCAACCCAGGAATTGAACTGGGGCCTCCTACATTGCAAGCAGACTCTTTACCAGCTGGGCTACCCGGGAAGTCCAGTGAGGGCATCAAGAACAACATACTTATGGACTCAAAGACCATTTCTAAGTACATTGAGCTACATCTACCAGGCCGATATTTAAGCCAGGACATTGAAAACATGCTTATGAAATGTTTATACCTCAGTAAGGTAAAAATTTTGTGATAGCCAAGTGCAAGCTTAGAATATAAACTTGTAATTTAAAACTCTATTTTTATGAAAAAAGCCCTGTGTTTAGAAACAAATGAAATATACTAGGATTAACAGTGAGAATTTGGTAGAAGGATTCTAGCCCATTTTTCACCTTTCTGTTTTTTCCATACTGGTTTTCATAACTTCTGTGACTCTTTACTTTTTTTGGCCGAGCTGTAAAACTTGTAGGATCTTTGTTCCTCAACTACGAGCCCTCAAGATTGAAAGTAAGGAGTCCTAACCACTGGCCTGCTGGGGAATTCCCAAATCTTTATTAATACTTTTAAGTGAAATACAGAATACATTCCAATTTTCTAAGTTACCTTTTGAAGAAACATATGCGATGAGGATAAATGAAAACAGGGGCTACTTTAATTTCTTAAGTAATTTTCTCACTTGTAAACAACAGAGTAAAACACAGGACCAAGCATGTGGACAGATGTAGGCTTGCAAAAGCACCGAAGACCTAATAAGATAGCGTATGCCAGGGATGAACTGTGGGCAGAGCCACTACCACACCTGCTGAGGCCATCTTGAGATACATCATCTCCCAAGAAGGGGGAGGGTCGCTTTAACCTGACCCACCAGTGTCCAGAGCGTTGTGTTAATAGGGGATATGAGCGGACTGCCTTTGCAAATCCCCAGAATAATGCCAAATTCACGGCCAGCACAAGCATTGCTGTTTCGGTGCACTCAGGGTGGGTATGTTTTGTCTTCCGTTTCTTTATTTTTTTATGTTTCATCATACCTTAATCTAAACTGGAGTATGCTTGCTTCACAACGTTGTGATAGTTTCTTCTGTACAACAAAGCGAATGAGCTTCATGTATACATAGATCTCCGCAGCCTTGAGCCTCCCTCCCAGCCCCCCGGCCCCCATTTTACCCCTCCAGGTCATCACAGAGCAGAGTTGAGCTCCCTGTGCTAAACAGAAGCTTCCTGCTAGCTAGCTATTTTACTCATGGTCGTGCATATACATCAGTGTTTCACTCCCCATTTGTCCCACCCTCCCCTTCCCCCACTATGTCCAGATGTCTGTTCTCTGAATCTGCCTTTCTATCCTGCCCTGCCAATAGGCTCATCTGTACCATTTTTCTAGATTCCATATATTTGCATAAATAAATATACAGTATTTGGGCTTCCCGGGTGGCACTGGTGGTAAAGAACTTGTCTGCCATCACAGGAGACAAGAGATACAGGCTCGATCCCTGGGTCAGGAAGACCCCCTGGATAAGGGCATGGTAACCCACTCCAGTATTCTTGCCTGGAGAATCCCATGGACAGAGGAGCCTGGCAGGCTACAGTCCACAGGATCACAGATGGACATGACTGAATCAACTTACACCATATTTATTTTCCTGATTTATCTCACTCTGTATGACAGACTCTAGGTCCATCCACATCACTGCAAATGAGCTAATTTTGTTTAAGGCTGAATAAGACTCCATCGTATTTAGATGCATCACAGCTTTATCCATTCATCTGTCAATAGACATGTAGGTAGGTTGCTTCCATGTCCTGGCTAGTGCTGCAGTGAACACTGGGGTACCTGTGTCTCTTTGAATTATGGTTTTCTCAGAGTATATGCCCAGTAGTGGGATTGCTGGGCCTTATGGGGGTTCTATTTTTATTTTTTCAGGAACCTCTATACTGTTCTTCACCGTGGCTGTATCAAATTACATTCCCACCAACAGAGCAATAGGGTTCCCTTTTCTTCAGTCTCTCCAGCACTTGTTGTTTGCAGATTTTTTTTTTTTAACTTTTTGTGTTGGGATATAGCTGATTTGTTTGTAGATTTTGATGATGGCCATTCTGACTGGCATGCAGTGATGCTTCATTGTAGTTTTGATTTGCATTTCTCTAATAATTAATGATTATTGAACACCTTTTCATGTGTTTGTTGAGCATCTTTTCATCTGTTATGTCTTCTTTGGGTAAATGTCTACTCAGATCTTCCATTTTTTGGATTGTTTTGTTTTATATTGAATTGCATGAGCTGCTTGTATAGAGATTAATCCTTTGTCAGTTACCTCACTTGCAAATATTCTCTCCCATTCCGAGGGCTGTCTTTTCATTTTATGGTTTCCTTTGCTGTGCCAAAGCTTTTAAATTACTAGGTCTCATTTCGTTTTATTACTCTAGGAGGTGGGTCAAAAAGGGTCTTGGAGTATTCTGCCTGTTTTTAGAGCGACTAGCCTTATATTTAGTTAATTCATTTTATTTTTGTGTATGGTGTTAGGGAATGTTCTAATTTCATTCTCTTACACGTAGCTGTCCAGTTTTTCCAGCACCACTTATTGAAGAAGCTGTTTTTTCTCCACTGTGCATTCTTGCCTCCCTTGCCAAAGACATGGTGACTGTAGGTGTTGGGTTTATCTCTGGACTTTCTATCCTGTTCCATTGGTCTATATTTCTGTTTTTGTGCCAGTACCATACTGTCTTAATTACTGTAGCTTTGTAGTATAGTCGGAAGTCAGAGTTGTCTTCCATTTCTGAGGATGGACCCCAGAAAATAAAGCCCAAAGTCTCAGATTCTGACACTGCCAAAAGCAGAACAAAATTAACGTAGTAAATCTGAATTTTGAGGGGAGGGCCTCCACTGTTCCAGTTGCCCTGGAATCAAATGAGCCTTGCACTGATGAATACGCCCAATTCTCCTTCTCCCCATAGACAGAGAAAAGCAGCACTGCCTTTCCTAACAGATGTTTCAAGCACCTGAAGTTTCTGAAGCAAGATTAATTCTTGCCTCTGCATCAAGATAATTTGCATTTGAAGCCTACTTCCCAAAGGATATGGAGTTTAACATATCACTAACATCTACCTTTCTAGGTCACCCGTTCTTTCCACTTTTGAAAGAAACAAAGCTCCTAGGAAAATACACCATGATAAGCAAGTTGCTTCAAATTTTAAGACATCAATCCCGGGCAGTTGGGCAATCCTACCCATACTTATTTCACGTGACACTTTATACTGCACGTGCTTGCATTCCTGAGAATGGAAACAGAAAAGGGCCGGGCCGGCTTAATTTGGCCCACCTTGTGTCCAGAAGTGTAACAAAGGGTGTCACGGTTAGACCACCTTTGCAAACCTAATAGCCACCTCTTTCGACCTTCCTTGCTCTCCAATTCCAGACTTTCTGTGAACAAGACATGTCAACAGCGCCACCTCTGGGCAGCGTGTGATTCCTCTCAGCTTCCTGGCCCCAAATCAGCAGAAGAAATGCCCTAATTTGGGGGCAATGGATCAAGTTGACATGAGTTCCCTGAGAGGATGAGAGGAATGGTGCACAGGGTCTCCTGGGAGCCATTTCCAATGTGGAGATTTTGAGATAAGAAAAACTGTCAATCCAATGCCAGGGGACACGCATAGTTCCTTATACCTGGGGGTGGGAAAGAGCGTGTGGTTCTTTGCACCTTGATTCCTACTGGGAAAGCACAAGGAGTATCCTGGGCTGACAGGATATACGGTCTTAGGAGCAATGGGAGCTCTGTACCACTCCCTTCTCTGCTCCAAACCAACAAAAGCTGGACAGTGGGAAACACACTGCGCTTCATACCACAGCTTGATCCGTCTGTCTGGGGAAAGAGAATGTGAGGAGGAGGAGGGTAAGTGATCAGGCTGTGCTTGGCACACAAGGGCTCAGTAAACACCCTACTGAGTCAGTGAACAAAGCTGCTGGGAGCAACCTGTACCCTGGGGCAGGCTGGGGCAGCCAGTGCTGCAACTCCCCTTTAGTGTGAGTCCTTGGTGCTCGACCACGGCTCTGCAGGCCAAGTTCAGAGCGTTCACTGCCACACTGGACGCTCCAAATGTCACCTTCTAACTGGGATGTTAGTTGGAAGTTGGGAAGACCTCTCAAACAGGTGGGTCAAGATCCAAAGCCTGACCCAGGGCTATCATGCTATCAAGCCAACTGGTGCCAATGACTAGGCACTGTTCTTATACCCGAGGGAGGCAGGAGATAAAACACGGCGTTTCTAGGGACAACACATGGTGTTGCATCTTTATTCTATGTCTGGTCAAAGCAAACCTCACACGCTCAGAACTGCAGCCAGGCTGAGTGCCACGGGGCTACAAGCAGGTGGAGGAAAGGAAGACCATCTATCTACTCTGTCGTTTGCAAACACTCTGGATGGAAAGCACAGATGCCCCACTAGCCACTCAGCGATGACAAAGCCACATTCCCATCTCCAGACCCCAGGGGCATCTCTGAAGGGAGACAGATTCTCATTTGGAGCTTCCAAAATCCAGGGCACCTCTGGGACCCAAGCCTGGTTCCAACAAGTCACTCTGAGTCCAGGCTCCACTGCTGACAGGAGCATCTGGAGCTGGTGTCAAGGCAGCCTGGGGGCTGAAAAGGGCCTCAGGCTGGACCACAGAGCAGCTTGGGGAGGAGGGGGCCCTGGGGCTCAGGGCCGACGATCCTTCCTGCGAAGCTTGTGTCCCACGTGGGAGCCCCGCTGAGCAGCTCTCACCAGGCCCTTGAACTGCCCCTGTAGCTTCATCTTCTTCCTGGCAAGAACGAGGAATAGGAGGGTCACGTCTCCCTGAGACCAGGGAGTTCTCCTTCCCTTAATGTCAAGAGATAGCCCCCGACCCTGACCAGCTTGAACAGGGAGAAGGGGCGCTGCCAGGAGGTGGGCAGCATGTGATCAGCACAGACCATGCCCTTTGTGTTCAATAGGGCAGTTCAAGCCAGTAATACTTGCAGGTGCACGTGGGCAAGTGAAAACAGAAAACTGGAAGAGACTTGAGCAGTTGAGTGGACAGTGTGATGAGCACGTGCCACCCCAGCCTGCACACACCGTACCTGCGGTTGAGCTTGGTTCTGTTGAGGGGGATGTAGGCGTAGGGGTCGAGCCGACCCTTCTTCTTCACGTCACCCTTTGCTTTCTGCTCACCCAGAGAAACAGAGTCAGTCGGGAGTGTGGGTTTCCCTTTCCACCCTTGCCCCTGATGTGACAGGCCGTGTCCTCCCTTTCCGTCATTCTCTGCCTCAGGTGTTGCCCAAGAACCCCTGCACCCCGAGATGGCCACCCAGCAAAGGCCTGGACCACAAGACGTCTGTGTGCCCCTCGGTGCGGCCTCCTGCTGGCTCCACAAAAGCTGCCTCTTGGGGTGATGATGGGCATTCGTCCCCAGGCCTCTACCAGGGGAGCCCTTCCCCTGCCCCCAGCTCTTACCTTTGCCTTGTACTCAGCCCCGGGGACAGTCTTCTTGGCCACAGGGCGATGGATGCCAGAGCCTCCCGCTAAAGGGGGAACACAGAGGCCATGAGTCAGGCAAGGCCAGGGCACCTTCTCAGAACACTGCTGCTGAGATAAGTCACAGCCAGGACCGGATGGCTGTCCCCTAGCAAGAGGACGAAGACCATCCTCGAGAAAGGACTGTCCAGTGACTTGACAATCAGACCACTGGGCTCCTCAGACTGATTCGAATCCACATAAACCTACCAGTGACCTCTGGGAAATATATATATTCTCGACTAACATAAATTAGCGCATACTCTCCAAACTGGACCTTCTCCATTTTTTCTAGAAGAAAGATCACAGGCTTTGAAATCAGGCAGACTGGGCTTTATCTCCAGACAAGACTCTTTAACTTCCTGGAGCCTCTTAGGCTTATCTGTAAAATGAGGCGCTAAGGCTGGATCTCAGTTCAGCTTCACATCGACACCGTGAGATAGAGAGGCAGCTCTCATCGCATCGTACAGACATGAAAACTGAGGCTTCAGGACTGAAGTGCTTCCAAGGTCGGTGTCATTTCCAGTCTGGGCTTCCACACAGTCACGGATGGAATCCCAGAGTGCTGACTGAGGACAGCTCTCGGAGATGACCCAGATGATCCTCCTTTACAGGTAAGAAGCCAGAAGCTCAGAGAGGTAGCGTGACCAGGCCAAGGTCACACAGCTGAGAGCAGCTGGGCAAGCAGTCTTGAACCCAGGCTCCTGCTGCGCTGTATGCTACTACTACTTCTGCACACACCTTCTTAGAGCAGAGGAGGTGAGCTGGGATGTGGCCTGTCGGGCCAAGAAGTGGAAGGAGCCTTGGCATTCTTCTACTGGTTGATGCCATGGGGCTGTGAGCAAACATCTGCTACTGAGATTGGGGACCTCCCACACCAGCCCCTAGACCTCCAGATGCAGAGCAAGGGCCTGGGAGCAGGGACCCTGCAGGGGCTGCCTGGCGGGAAGGAGGCAGAGGTGAGACCTCCTCTGGCTTTGGGCAGCCACCTTGGTACCTCTAGTACCTACTCCAGGAGCTCAGGAACAACTGTACAGAGCGACTCCCTGGGCAGGCCTCTCAACTGCCACCCTCAGCACAGGACTAATCTGGCCTGACTCAAGGCCATATAAGAGACACCCCCCAGGAGAAGGGTGGGCTGCAAGTCTCAGAAAATCTTGGGTGGGTGGGGAAGAGATGAGGCTAAGGGGCTTCCCAGAAGGGCTGGGGGTTCTGTACACAGATCTCCTAACCCCCAGGCCCCCTCAGCCCAGTCTTAGGTGACGTATCAGGCAAACTTTGCTGGTGTCACCTGAGTGCAACCAGGCCCTGCAATCTCTTGGCTCTGCCTGCAACACACTCAGCCTCGTGCAGGTGACAGGGTACCTGCTCCAACAGAGAAGAGAGGAAGCCTCACCTTGGTACTGAGGGGGCATCTCCAGCTCCTCATCATCAGCCTCTTTCTGCTTAAGCTTCTGGTGCTTCTTCTATAAAGAAGCAACAAGCAAAGTTCATGAACAAGGGGACGTGATCATACTTGCTAATGGCAGCAGTAAAAGCAGTCATAACATGCATTAGCAGAAAAGGTTCCCTGCCAAGCACTCGACCCCCCACTTACAGATGAGGGCACTGAAGCTCAGAGAGGGCAAGTAACCAGGCAAGGTCACAGAGCTAGGTGGCGCAGACGTGGGGTTACACTTTTAACAACCCCTGTGACCTTGGGCAGGCTGCTTGCCTACTGTAGCCCCCTCTGGAAACAGGAATGGTAGAGTCCCCACCTCCTGGGAGGATCGAGGTGACACGTGGGGCTCTCAGCACTCCCCAGAGGTAGGTACCCGACCCCACAAGGAGCTGGCCCGTGGCAGCATGGAGGCCGGCTACTGCCCCTGCTGCCTGCACAGTATATGCCCTCAGGGGAGAGACAAGGGACCGTCTCTCTTCCTTCGGCTGGACAGCGCAGCCAACACCGAAGGAAGCACTGGGTGCTTCGGGGGACCCAAGCCCCCACCATGCCCTGCAAAGGGGTTGGCCGTTCCAGACTGCATGCTGTGCGCACCCCCAGTGCTCCACTGAGAAGTCAGGAAGCAAGGAGGGTGATTCTGCGGAGCAGGGAGATGGCGAGAAGCTATGAGGCCCAAGGCTTAGGTCTTAGGGCCCCGGCCCTCTAGCAGCAGGAATTACTACTCACACTCTTGACGCCTACATCTTCCATGAGGTCAGCCATCTCCTCATCCTCCCCTGGAGCCAAAAAGAGAGAGGTCTGTGATCACGCAGGGAGCTCCCTACTCCATCTTCCCAAAGCCCACAGATTTCAACCTGCTTCCTTCCGGCTCGTCAGGAAGCAGGGGCTGCCAACTGCAGCCCCAGAAGACATCCTGTGGAGGACAAGATCCTGACTCCCGCCCCTTCCTCCTCCCCATCCTGGGACCCCTGGACAAGAGCCCCTCTAGGAAGTGGTGACCTGACTTCTAAAGTAAATACAGCTTTTGTTTTGGATACTCTAAGAAAGTGCCAGGTTTCCTGGGGAGCCGGGCACTACTGCGTACACTCCACTTTGCAAGGAAGACTGCCAGTCCCCTACTTGAGAATCTTTCCCTCCCCACGTGTGGGCACATAAAGAAGCATGAACCAACAAAAAGCACGGGCAACAAAAATAAAGATAAATAAACTCCATTAAAAATGTTAAACTTGTGTGTGTCAAAGATGAAGGTCCCAGGATGAAAAGGCAGCCTGGAGGATACGAAAGTATTTACAAATCATACATCTGATAAACGGTTACTCTCCACGATAGTATAAGATTGTGAAAAGAAGAGAAGCGAAAAGCAAGGAAAGTTATACCCATTTGAATACAGCGTTCCAAAGAATAGCAAGGAGAGATAAGAAAGCCTTCCTCAGTGATCAATGCAAAGAAATAGAGGAAAACAACAGAACAGGAAAGATTAGAGATCTCCTCAAGAAATTAGAGATACCAAGGGAACATTTCATGCAAAGATGGGCTCAATAAAGGACAGAAATCGTATGGACCTAACAGAAGCAGAAGATATTAAGAAAAGGCGGCAAGAATACACAGAACTGTACAAAAAAGATCTTCACGACCAAGATAATCACGATGGTGTGATCACTCACCTAGAGCCAGACATTTTGGAATGTGAAGTCAAGTGGGCCTTAGAAAGCATCACTACGAACAAAGCTAGTGGAGGTGATGGAATTCCAGTTGAGCTATTTCAAATCCTGGAAGATGATGCTGTGAAAGTGCTGCATTCAATATGCAAGCAAACTTGGAAAACTCAGCAGTGGTCACAGAACTGGAAAGGTCAGTTTTCATTCCAATCCCAAAGAAAGACAATGCCAAAGAATGCTCAAACTACCACACAATCGCACTCATCTCACATGCTAGTAAAGTAATGCTCAAAATTCTCCAGGCCAGGCTTCAGCAATACATGAATCGTGGACTTCCAGATGTTCAAGCTGGTTTTAGAAAAGGCAGAGGAACCAGAGATCAAATTGCCAACATCCACTAGATCATTGAAAAAGCAAGAGAGTTCCAGAAAAACATCTATTTCTGTTTTATTGACTATGCCAAAGCCTTTGACTGTGTGGATCACAAGAAACTGTGGAAAATTCTGAAACAGATGGGAATATCAGACCACCTGACCTGCCTCTTGAGAAACCTGTATGCAGGTCAGGAAGCAACAGTTAGAACTGGACATGGAACAACAGACTGGTTCCAAATAGGAAAAGTAGTATGTCAAGGCTGTATATTGTCACCCTGCTTATTTAACTTCTATGCAGAGTACATCATGAGAAACGCTGGACTGGAAGAAACACAAGCTGGAATCAAGATTGCTGGGAGAAATATCAGTAACTTCAGATATGCAGATGACACCACCCTTATGGCAGAAAGTGAAGAAGAACTAAAGAGCCTCTTGATGAAAGTGAAAGAGGAGAGTGAAAAAGTTGGCTTAAAGCTCAACATTCAGAAAACTAAGATCATGGCATCTGGTCCCATCACTTCATGGCAAGTAGATGGAGAAACAGTGGAAACAGTGGCTGACTTTATTTTTTGGGGTTCCAAAATCACTGCAGATGGTGACTGCAGCCATGAAATTAAAAGACGCTTACTCCTTGGCAGGAAAGTTATGACCAACCTAGATAGCATATTCAAAAGCAGAGACAAGACTTTGTCAACAAAGGTCCGTCTAGTCAAGGCCATGGTTTTTCCAGTGGTCATGTATGGACGTGAGAGTTGGACTATAAAGAAAACTGAGCGCCGAAAAATTGATGCTTTTGAACCGTGGTGTTGGAGAAGACTCTCGAGAGTCCCTTGGACTGCAAGGAGATCCAACCAGTCCTTCCTAAAGGAGATCAGTCCTGGGTGTTCACTGGAAGGACTGATGTTGAAGCTGAATCTCCAATATTTTAGCCATGTGATGCGAAGAGCTGACTCATTTGAAAAGACCCTGATGTTGGAAAAGATTGAAGGCAGGGGGAGAAGGGGATGGCAGAGGATGAGATGGTTGGATGGCATCACTGACTCAATGGACATGAGTTTGGGTAAACTCTGGGCGTTGGTGATGGACAGGGAGGCCTGGAGTGCTACGGTTCATGGGGTCACAAAGAGTTGGACATGACTGAGCGACTGAACTGAACTGAACTCCACAATAGACAAAGAACTTCTTATAACTCAATAAGAAACAAACAACCCAATTAAAAAATGGTCGAAGGACTCGAGTAGACGTTTCTCCGAAAAAATAAATGGACAATAAACATGAAAAGATGCTAAACATCATTAATCATTAAGGAAATACAAATCAAAACTACCATGAGATACCACTTCAAACACTCCAGGATGTATACTATCAACAAAATACAAAACAGCAAGTGTTGGTGAGGATGTGAAGAAGTTGAAACCCTTGTGCACTGTTAGCAGGAATGTAAAACGGTACAGTTGCTGAAGAAAACAGTATGGCAGTTCCTCAAAACATTAAAGACAGAAACCACATGATCCACTTCTGAGCATGTACCCCAGCGAATTGAAAGCAGGATCCTGAAGGGCTATTTGTACATTTATGATCACAGCAGCACTATTTACAACAGTCAGAAAGTGGAAGCATTGCTTATGTCCACTATTGGAAGATGAACAAACAAAATGCGTTCTAGGTGTACAACAGAACGGGAAAGGAAAGGAAAGTGAAGTCGCTCAGTCGTGTCCGACTCTTTGAGACCCCACGGACTGTAGCCCACCAGGCTCCTTAGTCCATGGGATTTTCCAGGCAAGAGTACTGGAGTGGGTTGCCATTTCCTTCTCCAGGGGATCTTCCCGACCCAGGGATTGAACCTGGGTCTCCCGCATTGCAGGCAGATGTTTTACCATCTGAGCCACCAAGGAAGTACAACAGAACAAGGGCAGACTTAAAAAGGGAGGAAATTCTGACACAAGCTATGACTCTGACAAACCTTGAGGACATTATGCGAAGTGAAATGAGCCAGTCACAAAAGCACAAACATTGAATGATTCCCCTTATATGAGGTACCACAGCTCATATTCAAATTCACATTAATACAGACAAAAAACAGAATGGTGGCTGTCAGGGACTAGGGGAGGGGGAAGCGAGGAGTTGCTATTTCATGTGAACAAGAGTTTCAGTTTTGCCAGATGAAGCGTTCTGGAGATGGGCTGTACAACAATGTGAGTGAACAGTCCTTCTAAAAAATGGCTAGACAGGGAACTCCCTGGTGGTCCAGCAGTTAGAACTCTATGCCTCCACCACAAGGGGCATGGGTTCCATCTCTGGTTGGGGAACTCAGATCCTGCATGCCACGTGGTGCAGCCAGGAAGAAAAAAAAAAGGAAGAAAAACACAAGAAACAGAACTTTGAGACTGATCGGCTGGAGGGAAGAGAGTGAAGTGAATCCAATGTCACGGGAAGCGTGTGACCAAGTACAGAACCTGGGTGGTCCCTGGGCTTGTGGGGAGTTCTGAGGAGACACAGCTAAGGCCGGGGGACTGTGGAAAGGCCGCATGAAGGGCTTGCACTGGATCTTAGAGTGCAGAGGGTCTGGGAAGATGGAGGGGAGCCGGGGCGGGGCACACTCAGTGTCAGGATTCCATGCAAGAAAGGAGCAAGGAGATGGGATACAGAGATGAGAAGGGGGCAGTGAGAGGTCAGAGCAGGAGAGAATTAGTGTCGCCACCCCCACCCGCAGCAAATCTACCATTTCATCTTTACAAACACCCTCTGAAGTTGGTGCTGGTATTACACCCACTGTGGGGAAAGGAAACCGAGGCACAGAGAGGTTATGGGACTGTCCACCGTCCCAGAGCTGGCTGGTCCAGCTGCCTAGGCAGCAGTGGCCGTGCTAGCTGAGAGGCTGCAGTGTCGGCGGTGAGAACCAAACTAAAGAGGAAGACGCACATTTTAGAAGACCTAGGCTTTTGTGATCTTACATGACATGGAGAGATATATGTGCAGAGAGGGAACAGGGAAAATGAAACAGGACTCGGAGGTGTTACACCTGAGCAGCCCCTGGACAACAGGAGACAGTGACGTGGGAAGTTGGGAGGGGCTTGCTCTCTTCAAGCTCTAAATGAGCTTCCAGACCTCATCCAAGTTTACACTTGGAATTTAAAAAAAAATTTTCTTTTTTAAAGGAGGAGGAGAAGCAAATAGAACAGAAGACAGATCAAGACAGCGTATGACACAGGGTAAGAGGAAGTACTGCCTTTTGAAAGTTTTGTTTGAATTATGGAAGTATTGAATAAGTAGCTGAGTTACAACATAAAAAGATTTCTTAATGTGGTCAGCAAAGTTTGAGAAACTCAAAAAAGAGCTGCCTGAGATATAAGCTCCTTCTATCTGTTTTCACCTATGCTTCCCCAAAGGTGGTCACCGACTGAAGGACCAGATGAGCGGATGGCTGCATAAGCAAATGCACGCAGCCTTGGCCCCTCCTGCGGGGGCAGGTGGCCCCACCTTTGGCGCCCTCCTCTTCCTCCGTCTTGGTGTTGGCATCCTCCTCCTCTCGGATGATTAGCCGGCCGTCGGCGCTCACCTTGAAGCCATGGTCCTTCTTCTTGCCGCGGCCTGGCCCAGGCTGCGTGGCTGGTGGGGCAGAGTCAGGTAGTGAGGAGGTGGCAGGCCAGTCCTTACCTGCTCACACCCTCATCACAACCCTCCAGGCCCAGGTCTGCGCCTTGGATGGGAACCCGCAGCACAACCATGTGTGTATGTGAGAGGTGAGAGTGCCTGCTGGCCTCCCTAGAGGCCATCCTACTTCCGAACTTGGCCCGAGGCAAGCCTGTCCTCTGTGCCCATGGGCCAGCCGTTTCTTGCTCACCCAGGACTCGCTGGGCCACCTTGGGGTCGAGGAAGTTGAGGGGCTCGTCCCCGCCCCCCTCCTTCAGCCACGCCCGGCTCCTCTGGCGGGCCAGTCTCCGCTGCTCCTTGCCCCGACTCCGCTCCTCCTCCTCGTCCTCCTCATCCTCTGAGTCGGCCAAAATCTCCTCGATGCTAAGGACAGAGAAGCCCCAAGTCAGGGAGCTCCGGAAGAGGCAGGGTGGCTGGGCACGGCCTGGGCAGGCTTCCGGTGGGGGGAGACCAGGTCCCCAGGACCTGGCCACGGGGCTCACCTGTCGCCTTTGCCCTGGACGGGCTCCTCCTCCTCCTCTTCTTCCTCTTCCATGGCGGTCTGGTGGAGGGCCCGCTGTTTCTTGGCCCGGGACTCTGCTTTCCGGATGTTTACCAGGACTTTGTGGTACTCCTCCGGCAGCAGTTTCTTCACCAGCTCAAACCTGGGGGGTGAGGGGGGCACACAGGTGAGCAGTGAGGTGCCGGGGACAGACAATGTGTTCCAGAGTGAGGGGTCCAACCGGAGCCCTTCCAGTGCCCCGGCTCGGGGCTTTCTTGGCAGCAGCCCTGGTGGGACGAAAGCCCCTCCACTCCTCCCCTGCTCGCTCCCAGTCAGGGCACAGACCCGAACTTGCGGATAAACTTGGTGAACAGGTTCCGAAGCTTCATGCGGAAGTGCCGCCGCATGTCGTCTGAGAGCTTTCCGATGGCGCCCATCTGCAGGACAGAGTGCAGGCTTGAGGGGAGGAGGCACCCTGCCCTGTCTGCCTCGCACCCCATGGGGTTCCCCTGGTTCCACGCGTCCTGTCTGCTTCCCTGTAGTAATCTCTGGCTGGACCTCTCTCCAGCCTTCATGAGGCCTGGACTGAGAACCGTGTGGCCAACAGGTGTCATCTGCGGTGTCCCTCTGGGGGCTCCCCTGAAGGCTTGTACTGACCCCCGTCACTCGGGGACAAGTCACCGCCTAGGCTGTTCTGCTGATCCATGGCCCCAGTTAGGTGGCAGGCTTTAGCAGGAGAGGGTAGGCTGTCCTGCCTCTCATCTGCCCCTTCTTGCCTTGACCCAACCCAAGGCCAGATGCAAAGGCAATCAAGAGCCCTGATGCGACTCAACCCCGCTGCAAGTGGGAAAGTGAGGTGGTGGGCGCAGTGGACTGTGGGCTCAGAAGACAGTCCCGGCTTGCTGTACCCCTTGTGCCCAGCAGGAGGGGGCCAGGGACCCAGCACCAGAGGGTTCTTCAGGGACCTGAAACCAGCAGGGGCATCCAAAGGAGTCTTCTCAAACCCAGAAGATCACAGTGAAGAGGGAAAATGCAAAGGGAGCTTTGGGGGCTGCCCAGGGCAAGCCCAGGCTGCAGCTCTGGTCCAGGACTACTCTCACCTACATTGTGGTCAGGGGAAATCTGGCCTTGGTTGGCCATCTATAAGACAGGGGGTGGCCCCACCCACTGGCCCTGCCCTGCAGAGCCCCTGCTGCTGTGGGAGGGCCGTGGGGGGATGACAAGAGGTGGCCTGGGCGCTGTGCCCCTTAGCCTCCACCACCAGCCGCTCCAGGGATCCTGCACAACCTTCTGCTGCACCAGACAGCATGTGGCTAAAAAAGTGTTGGAAGCCGCCTGACCTCAAGGCCCCACTGGGTCTCTGCTGGCAACTCTCGGGCCATGTTGCCACCGGCCAAGGGGAAGGGGACGCTCACCACCAGCTGCACGTGCTTGGCCAGATGCACCACGTCCATGACGACCACTGCCACCTTGATGAAGCCCAGTGCCGACTTCACCACATCGCGGGTGCGCGAGGCCAGGAGCAGACACACGTTCTCCAGCAGCTGCTCCACTGTGCTGGTCCCCATCAGACCTGTGGGGGCCAGAGGGCCACTGTCAGGGGCACTGGGAAACCTGCCCAGACCCCAGGCCCCAGCTGGGCCAGAAGAGTGGGAGTTGACCTCTGAGGGGCTTCTGTGTGCCTGGCCAAGGACTAGACCCTTTCCACGAGTATCTCCTCTAGTCCCTCGGCCACCCTGTGAGCAGGGGCTATGCTTTTCCCGTTTGAGAGATAAGAGAGTAAGGTTCCAGGAGGATCCTGAGTTTGTTCAGGATTGATAAGCAATGGTTGATATGAAGCAGAACCTTAACTAAGATCTGGGCAAGGGATCTAACCTCCCCCCGCCCCTACCCTCGGGGACTCTGGCCCCTGCGGAAGGAGGAAGGCTGAGCTAGGCAGCAGGGAAGGTGGGAGGCAGTTGGGCTCAGGTCCAGCTCTTCGTCCTCCCTCCCAGGACCACTCTTCATTCTGGTAGCCACCCTGTCCTGACCTCCTGGGCATTGTCTGACCCCGAGGGCTTACCAGGCCTTCAAGGAAATAGTGTTTACCTTTAAACTCGAAGAGGAGGTGGGTCAGGGCCAGGATGCTGCAGCTGACCATGGTCACTGCGCCCACAAGGCCAGGGTAAATGAGGACGAGGTAACGCTGCAGGGCCTCTGGGGGCAGAGAGCAGGAGGAGTTGCCTGGGGCAGAGCCCCCTGCGTGTGCTGCTTCGTGGGCCCACCAGGAAGGGGGAACTCCAGCCAGAGAGGAGCAGCCTGCCTGGGGCCAGAGCCAGACAGCTCACACTACCCCAGCTCTCCGACTAGTGGCTGAGGGGTGCCTCCTCCCCGAGCTGGGAGCAGAGCATCCATCCCAGCCCCAGGTCACCCAGGCCTCACCTTCCTGGTTTGGGCCAAACCGAAGGAAAGCATGGCCCATCTCCACCAGCAGTGCGAAAGCATTCTTCCGAGCTCCCACCGAGACCTCCTTGGTGCAGAGGATCACCTGCCGGGACAGCCCCGCTAGCATGCGCTCCCCAAGCTGGCCACCCCAGGGCTGGCAGCCTGGGGCAAAGGGGCCAGGTAAGGGCGCTCACGCTCCCTGGCCACCCCCACTCCCAAAGCTGTGCTCCCGGATCCCAGCAGACCTTCAGGAGCCACATTCACACATGCGCCCCATCTCCCCACCCCCCGCACCCCGCACCTCTGGGACAAGGGCACTGATGAACTCCTCGTGCTCGGCTGAGAGCTTCTTCACAATATGTATGAGGCACTTCAGACGGGGCTGCGGGACAGGGCGACAACAGTCAGGACCCTCAGTGCCACCTTCACCCTGGAAGCCCCCTAAAGCGCCTCCAGGCAGGTCCTCTCCCAGTGTTGCCTGTCCACGCTCGGGCGGAGTGGGGGCCCTGGAGTCCGCACCCTCTTGGCGGGCGAGGAGGTGCTCCGCAGCGAGTCCAGCAGGGTCTTCTTCAGGTCATCCAGGTGGCTCTGCACGAAGCGGGCCCCGGGGCCCTGGGGGCTGGCACACACCTCCTCCAGCACACGGTAGGCCTTCTTCTGTATCCCGTGGGCCTTGCTCTGGGAAGGGGTATGATGGACAGGGTGAGAAAGGAGGCCGGGGAGGCCTACCCATCCACCACCCGCCTCAACTGTCACTCAGGCCAGTAACATCCACAGAGCAGCCACATGAGCTGTGACCAGCCCTGGAGGGGACCCAGCAAAGCCTGTCCTCTGGAGCTTGCGACACCTGACTAGAGGGTAGGGAGACCACAGGTGGTGAGAGGTTGACTCTGGGCCGGGCAGGGGAAGCTGAGAGGAGTGAAGCCCCCTCCCTCCCTTCTGCTCTTCCAGGGCCACCTCTCTGGAGGTTGGGTGACCCTGCCCTGGACTTGTGTGCCTGCCTGCATGTTCTACCCAGGGCACTGCTCACGCTGCTGGGTACCTGCTTATCACACGTTGTGGTGGGGACAGTTTCCAGGAGGTCACGCTGGCCTGACTCTTGCCTGGTGGTTAGCCACAGCAAGCAGGGAACGGGCTAAGGCCCACAAGGGCTGCTGTGTCTGGAACTCTTAAAGCTGCCTAATGAGGCCCGAGTGGCAGCAGGGGGATGAGGTTGGGTGGGGTGAAGGTCAGGGCCGGCGGGGATGGGCCCAGTGAGTGAGTTAGGCCTCAGCTCTGTAAGAGGCATCCTCGAGCAGCTGAGGCCTCAACATGGCATCCACGTGACAAGAGTCCAGGACCAGACAGGTACAGAGGGCAGCCACGCCACAAGAAAGCAGACCAAGACCCGGTCTTGGGCGGCAGCAAGGCGAAGAGACAGAGACATCCCCCTAACACACACACCGCAAGGAGCCCCCACTTGCCCCAGGAGTGGTCGTGCGGGGCTCCCGGCCTCTGTGGCTCACCTCTAGGTAGGGCCGGATGGTGGAGTAGAGCTTGCTGATGGCGGCTTCATCAGCATGCGGAGCCAAGGCCACAACCAGGTCCAGGACAGACAACCTGCTTGGGGACAAGAGACCAAGGAGGGGCTTAGCAGAGGCTGGGGAAGGGCGCAGACTATCTGTGTCCTCATGACTACTGGGGACAGAGGAGGTGGGAAGAAAGGTCAGGGGGAGGAGAACATGAGGCCTCGAAGGAGCCCATGAATAATCAATGTCTGTACCTAATTCAGCACTCATAAGATACCAGCTACAGTTCCTGACCCTTGACATGTGTCAACACCTTCAATCATCATAGCAACTCTCTTGCAAGTATTATCATTATGCCCATTTTATAGATGAGAGCTTAGAGTAGATAAATAACTTGTCCAAGGTCACAGCTCGTAAGTGGCAAAGCTGGGATTTGAACCTGTGCAGCATGTCTCCACGGTCCTGGCCCATCCCTAGCAGACTACAATGCCACTCTGGGAAGGAGGAGCCAGTCAGGCCTCATGGAGAAGCTGGGTCATTCAGTACCTCAAGACATTCGTAAATAATTCCGGAGAGAAACACAGGGCTTCTGCCAGCACACTCTCTGGTTCCCTGGGTTGCCCCAGCTCAAGTGGGGTACTCACCTGGTGAAGTCAGAGCTAGAAGGGTCCAGCACCTTCTCACTGGCTTTTTCCAGAAAACCATTCACCAGCTGACAGCCCAAAGGGATAAGGAGATGGTTGTTCAAGAAAAAATACAAAACACACATACACAAAAGAGAAAATACAAAATGGCAGAAGGTCACAGGACTACCCCCTTGTGCCTTCCTCCCCCTCTCCTCCCTATTTAGGGCCCCAAGCCCAGTGCGCTGCTGACATCGGTCCCTGTTCTTCTTGGGGCAGAGGTCCAAGTGAGCCATGGTGGGTGGAGTCTCGACCTCTCCAACACCGCCAACCAACCCTCACCTACTGGAGACTGTTCCTCCCCCTCCTCCACCAGCTCACCTGAGGCTCAGTAATGGTGAGGTAAGTTTTGATGGTTTCCAGCACAGCCCGCCGAGGAGCTGGGGTATCTCCGGCTGCAGCAGGCTGCCCGTACAGGTTGAATAGGATGGGCAGAAAGTTCTTGGCAAAGCGGCTCACTTCAGCACGATCAGCCTCTGGCAGGAAGATCAAAGTTTGCACAAAAGGGGCAGAACATGACCCCACCTCAATGGCCACTGGGGCTGCAGCCCAGAGCCATTCTTTTGGGGGACCTGTGATGGGACCAGAGGTCTGGGGGCCTCTGGGACAGGAGAGGCTGAGGCCAGAGCACAGAGAATGGGGCCACCCCAGTCTATGGGGCCAGCGAAGGACCAGGCCCACATAAAGGCTGGACAACTGCCAGCACGCTGAGAGTAAAGAGAGAAAGGGGGCAGTTTTCAGCGTCCCATCAACTCCTCGGGTCCCCAGCAGACACTCAGGCCCTTGCAAAGGCTGAGTGATAGCTCAGGCAACGAGCAGGCCAGACAGGGTCAAGGACTCACGCCACAGCAGCCACCTTCTGCCAGGCCTGACCCCACACGTACCTGCCTCACAGCCCCTGGTGATGAGAGTGCGCAGGGCCTGGCATACGGTGACCCTCAGGTCTGGGCGCTCGCTGATGGCCGTGCCCAGAGTCCGTGCCAGCCCTTTGAAGGCGGCGGCCACGTCTGTGGGCCTCGTGCAGAACCCAGGCAGGAGGGTCCAGATCTGGAGAGGGAGGGGATGACTGAGGAAGGTGACGCCCAGCAACCCTGTGCCCACCTGTCCTCCCCACGTCCCCCAGCGGACCCCTTACCTGCCACTGTAGTGTGTCATAGATCTTGGACTCCACTGTGCTGCCTGCCTGGGCCAGGTCCATTGCTAGAGTGACACAGGACACAGTCTGACCCTGGGCACACTCGGGGCCAACAGGCCTCATCTTTACCCAGACCAAAAGCCCACTGCTGAGGAAGGAATTTGGGTGAGTCCTCCGCTCCATAGATGAAACACTTATTAAACAAACATCTGTTTGTTTGAAAAAACTAAAAAGGCCCGTGTGAAATAGAAAGCGGCGTCTGCCCACACTCCTTCCCCGCCCACCTCCCTCCTCTCTTGTTTTTGTCACATTTCTCCAAACACATGCACACTTTTAAACCACAGAAGGACTGGACCAGCCATATACTGTTCTGAAACCTTGTTTCAGTAGGCAATGAAGTTGGCAACATTTGTTGAATAACTTCTACAAGGCAGGCTGAGTACCGTGCGCTTTCATGACTATTCATTTAATCCTCACACCATCGCAATTACGGTCCTCATTTCGCAGATGAGGCGCAGACCCAAGCGGGGAGGATAAACGTGCCTGACGTCACCAAACTGTGGAGCGGCTGAACTGAGATCTGAATATAATCTGAATATAATCTGTTCAGCTCACCAGGGACTACACAGGTCCATGCCCACATCGGGTCTTTCTTTCTTTACAGCGAGCACTGTGTCCCATGGGGGGCTTTGCCATGACTGACTTCACTGGAGCCCCACGTCCCTCAGTGGCTCTCAGGACTTGTACTGGGAATACACACAAGCACACACCGCATGTGTACATCAGTGTGTACTCGTCTCCCTTGGTGGGAGAAGAGGCCCCTGTCTGCCTGTCTCAGGGCAGGGTCCTGTAACGGGGGAGCCTGGCCATGCCTCGGACCCCACTGACGATGGCGCTCTAGCACTGGCCAAGCAGCCACTTGGCCCGGGGAGGCTGCCGCACATCCTAAGGCTGAGATGCTGGAGCAGGAGCCCTTCCTGACCCCTCCAGGACTGCAGTGGGCCCATGGTACCTTTCCTCTTCAGGGTGGTGGCCAGAGGCAGGAAGTAAGCGGTAAAGAAACCAAGTCGCGTTTCCCGGACATGGTCTCGGATGACAGGCAGCAGCCAGCTCCGGGGGAAATCCAGAGTCTCTCTGGGAGGAGGGAGGGAACGCCCGGTGAGAGAGAGGTGACGGCCTGGAGCCGAGGAGCAGCACGGGCCCTGTTCCGCCCTCTCCTACGGACCAGCGCTGCACACAGAGCTGTCACCCCAGGGCGTGGACACCCTCCCAGGGGACAAGAAGCCATGCGGCTCTCCTGGGGCTGGTATGGAAGCCAGGCAGGGCCGCACTTACTCAGAGCCATCGATTTCCAAAGGCACGGCCTCTAAAACCACCTCGGGGCCCATGCTGGCCACCGCAGCCCCCACCGCGCGGTCCAGAGCTGCCGTGTGGGGGAAGTGGGGGGAGAGGCGCAGGTCACACAGCGACTGGAGGCACTAGAGAAGAGTCAAGGGACCAGGCGTGAGATGGGCATGCAGGGCAGGGACCATGGCTGAGTCTGGGCCAAGACGATGAGGTCAGGAGCGTGGGCCAGGTTATGCTCCCTCGGAGGTCAAGGACCAACGACCAAAGTAACCTGTCCTTGACTCCTCCTCAATGCCTCAGGATTTTGTTAAAAGTTCTGTATTTGCTAGTAACATGTAAAAATCAGGTGATTTCACATACAAATGTAGAGTTCCAGTTTATCTAGAAAAATGTGAAAGTCTGGGAAGCGCAGACCCACACGGACTATTAGCAAATTAATAGGTGCTGTGGAGTGGCTGCCCCCCGAGCTGCACCCTCTGGCTCTCCATAGCCCCCCAGAGCCCCACTGCAAGCCTCACACTCCTTGGGGACCTCTCCTAGGGGTCTGATTTGCCAACCTAATCTGGCAGTGCCCAGACCAGCCCTCTCAAGGCAGCCCCCGCCCTCCCAAGGTGGCTCCTTTCGTCCCACCAGCATCAGGGGGAGATAGGAGGGCCCCATGAGGCCTGCAGCCTCCACTGCTAGAGAGGGGTCTGCAGCCTGTCCTCGGGCCCCCACCTGCTGCTGGAGCTGAGGAGTGATCCTGAGGTTTCATGATCCCATGGTTTCCTCTGGGCCCTAGTAACCTCCCCGGGACTTAAGGCTGCTTAAAATGCTATGCTCACTTGTTATAGGAAATTTGAAGAATTAAAACATAACAGATAGAGGTGAGGAAGAATCATACTAATTCCCTGTGAGTTTTGAAACCATCACCTCCAGCCAAGACTAGCAAGCAGGCATTAGGGGTGGGGGTGGGGGGGTTCTGTCCCTCTTCTCGTTCCTTCCACGCTGGCCCAGTCACCTTCCTGGGGACACAGTACTGAGCTCCTGCTGTGGGCCCTTGGCGTGGGTGAAGGTGGGGTGGGAGTGTGGATAAGCGCAGACGTAACAGAGACACATGCCCCTCCAAGAGGCCCTGGTCTAACAGCCCAGCGCCACCTCCTGCCCTGGCCCACTCACCTTCTTCATCACAGGATGGGCCTGTCTCCCACAGGCTTCGAAGAAGACACACAGCAGCTGCAGCACAGAGCTCCATGCTGCATGGAATCTGTACGTCAGGCCCTCCTCTACCGCCCTGCCAAGGGAGTGGGTAGTCAGGGTCACAAAAGTCCATGGCTGGCACTAGGAACTACTGACCACAGCGAGGGTAGGGCTCCAGGGAAGGCCAAGGGGGGAGAACTAGTATTTATCAAGTGCCCTCTGGGCTAAGAATCTCATTTATATAATCTTCACACTTCCAGAAAAGGCTGTGAGGTTATCTGTTCCATCCTCAGATGCTGGGAAAGATTGAGGGCAGGAGAAGGGGTTGACAGAGGATGAGATGGTTGGATGGCCTCACTGACATGAGTTTGAGCAAGCTCCGGGAGACAGTGAAGGACAGGGAAGCCTGGCATGCTGCAGTCCATGGGGTCACAAAGAGTCAGACACAACTTAGCGACTGAACAACAAGAACAGATGGGGAAACTGAGGCTCAGAGGGACTAAATACCCTTCACTGAGCCATGAAGTCACTGTCTCATGCTTTCTTGGTCTGACCAGAGGTAGGAAGCTGGGGTAGGAACAGGTGGTCTGGACAAGAGGGAGGAAAGCCACAGCAGTGGGGGTGGGCAGGGCGCTAGGCCTTTCTGGCCTGTGCACACTGTGGTCAGTTCATCTCTCAAGGCTGAGCTTCAGAGGCTTTAGGCAAGAATGGCTAATAGAGGTCAGTGTGGGGAAAGAGGTGAGTTGAGGAGTGTGGTGCGGGGGTAGAACAGCTCTACTCGGTCTTCCAGAAACTTCACTCCAGGTCTTCACAAGGAAGAGAGCCCAAAGCACACCCGAGCTGAGCAGACAGACCCAGAGGCGACACCAGCATCCGGGCCCCTTGGTGCTCCGAGGCTCCTCATGGTGGCAGGGGGGGCGAGGTGGCCACATCTGTGACCGGCCCTCTCACAGTGGTGTAGAGGGCAGCCCAGCATGTGAGTGGCCTCTGCAGGCAGGCTGCCACCTGGCAGCTCAGCCTCCCCAAGCTGTAAACGGGGCCAGCACCTATCTCCTAGAACCACAGAACTACCACTAGTTTCCATTTATTGGTGCTTACCTACACAGCAGGCACTATTCTGCGGACTTTACATTTAAGACCTCATCTATCCTCACCTCCGTTAGCCTGATGAGGACCCTGAGGTACTGAGAGGTGGAGGACGGGCCCCAAGCGCACACTCACGAGCACAATGACACAACAGCACCTGGAATGTGACCAGCACGCACACGACAGCTGCTGCTCTGGCGGTGTGCGCAAGGCCCACCACGCTGATAAGAGGAATGCCTGTCACCATGAGGAGCTTTCGACAGGCACACCTTACTCCCTCCTAACGCAGAGGCTGCATTCTCACCTGAACATCTTGGCAATGTACTGGGAAGGGCCTGAGGCCGAGGAGGTCACGGAGCCAATGTCGGCCATGTGGGGAGCGACACACCCTTTCAGGATTTCCTGCAAAAAAGAGGCCACGGCCATTTGGGCCTAAGCTAGCCCCGCAGTGCCACGCCGTCTTCCCGGGTGACTGCTCCCTGAAGCTTCCAGGAAGTCTGCCTCCACTCTGAGAACCTCTTCCCCAGCACGCAGCCAGAGACCGTGGGCGAGCTCTGGGGGAGACAGGGCGGCAGGAGCCCCCCTCAGACTCTCTGCTCCCCTCGCTGAAGCTGGGGCTGGGGCAGCGGTACCTGGAGGCACTGGGTGGCAGCTGTTACCACTGGCAAGTGGGGGGAGAGGAGGCAGCTCGTCGCAGTTCCAAAAAGGCGAGGCAGGTGGCCCAGCCCCAGATCCCGGTGCAGCCTGTCAAGACAAAAGGCTTCTGTGGCGCCCGGCCCGAGGCCTAGGGGACTCAGATGGCCCAGGTCTGACAGCAGCCACAGATCCAAGGGGCACCAAAAGGCCCTTCCGGTGGGCAACTGTACAGAGTGCCGTCAGGCAGGTAACAGCTACACGTGGTAAAAGGTTCACACAGGTCTCCAGGGTACAAAACCAAGAGCACGCCTACCGCCCCACACTGTCTCCCAGACTGACTCAGATGCACTTCCCTGGGGAAAATCAAGGCTAAGTTTCTCAAATACTCTTCCAGAAGATTTTATGCTCATACCAGCACACAAAATAATAATTGCCAACACTTATGGAACAATTATCCCATGCCAAGTTCTGGTGTAACAACATTAATTCACTTAAACTTTGTAAAAAATAAAAACAACAACTGAGATTAAACCCTATCACAATTCCCATTTCAGAGATGAGGAAACTGAGGCACAGAGAAGTCAAATAACTTGTCCAAGGTCACCCAGCTAGTGGGGGGGTGGGTAGGGGTGGTCTAGATTCACACCCTGGTAGTTTGGCTCAAGAATGCGAACTATTACACACCTTGCTTTTTCTCAATATACCTTGGAGATCTCCCCATATCAGCATGCACCCATCTACCTCAGTTATTTCTAACAGCTGCCTAGTATTCCACTGCTTGCATCTACGCAGTACGCTCCTGGGACACATCCAGCTTGCTCCTAGGTGTTTCTGCCATAGGGTCACAAAGAGTTGGACATGACTGAAGCAACTTAGCACACATGGGAAAAAAAAATCCTACAATTACGGGAGTCCTCCTGCAGGATAAACCCTGAAAAGTGGAGAACAAAATGATCCAGCCACTTTCTGGCACCTCCAGCTAAAAAACAGTTTGGTGCAGGAAAAGAACATGAGCCTGGCGGACCCGGCACTGCTCCCCCACAGCTGCGAGACACGCTCACACACAGTGCTTCAGATTCTGGCTTATGAAATGGGCTGAGGCCTTCCTCGTGGGGTGGTAAGATCAGCGAGATGAAACATGGATGCGCAGTACCCAGCACAGCCTTCTGAGGGCCAACCAGAAGCCTTCAGAGGACAGAGGATGACACAGGGGTCGAGCCGTCGGGGACTCAACCCTGGCTCCAGGCAAAATGCAATCGCCAACTGACACTCTGTCTTATTCTCAGTCTTATTTGCGATAAGTGGAGCTATCCAGTAGCTACTACAAGAGTGAGTGTTCTGTGTGCATGCTAAGTCATTTTAGTCATGTTCAACTCTTTGCAACCTTATGGGCCAGGTTCATGGAATTCTCCAGGCAAGAATACTGGAGTGGGTTGCCATGCCCTCCTCCAGGGGGTCTTTCCAACCCAGGCATCAAACTCACGTCTCCTGCATTGGCAGGCCAGTTCTTTACCACTAGCACCACCTGGGAAGCCTGATAAGTGTTATGACAGAGACACAAAACAGAAACTGGGCTCGAAGGACTGAGAATCCCAGAGAAGGGGACCATTAACCCAGGTGGGAAGTAGGGTGGAGCTGCAGAAAGCAGATGATACCCTCTGAGAAGTAGCCGACTGCACAGGGCAACAGCCGGGGTTGACAAGAACAGCGCTTGGCCTCCACCCTTCAGTGGGGAAGATGCTCTCAGACGGCCTTGCTGCTCCTCACAGCTGATTGGTAATCGCTCTGGCAGGAGAGGCAACAGCCCTGGCTAACCCAGGCTGTGCTCCCCAGCCCTGCCTGCACAAACTCAAGAGCTGGTGTGCACACACTCAACACAGAACCGCCGCCACCCCCAGAAAAAGCTGAACCCCTCCAACTTCTAGCTCATGGCCCTCCTGTCTGCAATGCAGGGTGGGGAGCCTGGCTGGCGGCTGCAGGACCGCCCTCTACCATGACCTTACCTGACCAGGTTGATATGGGCTTTCTCCATGACCTTCAGCCAGGCCAGCAGGGGCTGTAAATCATTCTCGCTGGGAACATAGTCGTACAAGGCCTAGGCGAGGGACCAGGAACAAGCAGGTGACTGAGCAAAGTGTTTCAGCAGCAGCCCAGTGACAACACCCCTTCCTATCACTCCACGACAGCCTGCACATGGGGCCCTAGAACTCTCAGCCCCCTTGGCCTTCCTTTCCCCGACCCATGAAGCCCTTCTGCTTCCGCTTCTAGGGGAGAACCGTCTTTAGGAGCAGTCGAGAATAACGGGTCACACGACCCTTTGTGAACCTGACAAAGACCAGAACACTTCTCTGGAAAAATGCATGTGAGCACACACACACATTTTTACAATTTTTTGGAGGGGTTGGGGGGAGGGTTGTGCTCCCTTCCCCAAATCCACTTAGAGATCCCTGTTTGAGGTACCAGCTACCATGAGATCATGCTGAATGGGTTACTGTGATAACTACCACAAGGTCAAGGGTCAGGGCCCCGCCTGTGGACACTCATGTGGCTTTGGTGGATGGTCTCCTGGCTGTCTACCCGCCTCCTATGCCGGGACAGCCCAGTCTGGCCTATCCAACCTCACTCTGCAGACAAGTAACAGGGCTGCCCCCCAGCACAGCCATGTCCCCCGTTTCCCCATCCCTCCGTTAGGTCTCACTGTGATGATCTGGGCGTTGAGCTCTGCCGGCAGGGTACGCACACCGGGCTTGGCATGGAAGAGGCTGTGAAAGGCCTGCATGGCGCAGGCTGTCACCAGCTGCAAAGGACGTGGAGGTTAGTGGGAAACCCACTGCGGAGGCCAAGGCAGCCCTGGGCTCCTCCACATCCCACTCCAGCTGGTGGGTTGCTGGGGAGACCTGGGCCCCCTGAATCTCAATGCCCCAGACGCCTAGATACTCAGACACAACTGTTGCTTTAGGAAGTCTTGGCAGCCACTGGGAAATTTTTTTAATGATTTAAACGACATCAGAGAAACGTGAACAAAATGTTTTTAAAATTATGGACTAAAAAAACAGGCTACAAATGGTTGGCATACTATAATTAAAACAGTATTTTTATGTGTTTGCTTATCTAAAAAGAAAATGTTTAAAAGGATACACAGCAAGCTGCCTGTACTATATATCTTAGGAAATGAGACTTGGCGGGAAAAAGAGACATCTATTTTTTACTTTATATACTTTGGAGGTTTTTTTTTCCTTTCTAAGCAACGATCATGTTATTCATATAATGAACATTTTAAAATATGTATGTGAACAAACACTGTATGAGAACATATAAAGATTAACAGAATTGTGCTAGGATAGCAGAATTGCAAGGCATCGCTTGTATGTGTCTTTAGAGTCTCATACTGATCTTACTAAATTACTATAAGCAAAAAAAGAAGGTGAGAGAGAGAGAAAAATATAACCATAAGCATGGGTAGGGCAGAGCTCAGGCAGGGGAGGACTGCTGCCTCACCAGTCCCACACAATTCCACGCCCCCGCCGAGCTCATCTCCCAGCTGAGGCTGACCCGTCTGCCCCACCCCAGGGATGAGATGTGTCCTCAAGTGTAGCCAAGAGCAGGGTCGGGGCCAGGAGGCCCCAACTCCCGCTTTTGGCCTGAACAGCGAGCTTCCCGAGTGCCAGCACACAGGCCTGGGGTCTGAAGCTCTGCCCGCCCCCGCCTCGGTACACCCCCATGCACTGGGGCATGAGCTCACCACATGGTTCAAGGTCATGACCCGCAGGAGAGTCTCGCTGCAGCTCTTCACCAGGCCTTCTGGGAAGCAGGGCAGTAGGTCCTTCAGCAGGGTCAGCATGTGCAGCATGGTGGTGGCCTCCTTGGAGCCTGGCAGACAGAGGGGCAACTGAGACTCCAGCCCACTCTCTGCAGCTGGCCCCAGCCCCACCCCACCCACTCCACTGCGCTGCCCCACCTCCGGACTTCTCGATCTCCTGGATGCAGAACTTGGCGGCAGAAATGGCAGCAGGGTGATGGGCAGGGGCCTTTTCACCAAACATGAACTCGCTGCCCTTGAGGATGGAGCACACCCCATGCTGGGCAGCCTTCCTGATCTGAGGGGCAAGAAAAGGGGACAGGGCCGGGTCAGCACTCAACCAGCAACGTGGGTGGTTGTCATGACCACCAGCAATGAGCAACGATTGCAGACCCATGCTAGGGGCATCCTTCGCGTGGACTCCCGGGCTGATAAGTAAGACAAACCTGGGTTTCAGTTTCTGCTCTTCTACTAACTCACCAACCAACCTTGAGCAAACCAAACTACTTAGTCTCTGAGCTTCAGTGTCTCATCTTTACAACACGGATTCCTCTCTTCATGCCATCATCCAACAATACAGAGTGCTAACCAGTTCAGCACTGAACCAGCAACTCTTCAGGAGATAGGAAGCAAAGAAATGTATGCCAGAAGATAAAAGTACTTTGCAGACAATAAAACTGGGGCTGCTACTTTTTTATGCAATGATCAGGTAAGTGTCACTCCAGTGATGTGACGTTCCAGCAGAGACCTGAAGCAAGTGAGAGGACCGCCATGGGGAATCGCAGGGAAGGAGGCACGGGCCTGCCTGGGATCAGAGTGCTCAGCACCAGGAGTGATTCTTAGGACTGTTTTGACTGATACATGCCCCTCAGTTCTAAATTTCAGGAGGAAGCAACGTGGCCGAGCACCACTTACTGGGCACTGGCTACAAGCCAGGACCTGAACCAGGTGTGAGGAAAACTCCCGAGTGTCGCCATGACCTTGCAGCAAAGTTGATTTTATTATCCCTCTTTACAGCTTAAAAAACCAAGACTCAGAGAGATTAGGTAACTTGTCCACGGTCCCAGCACAGTGAGTCAAATATTCAACTCAGTTCTGTGTGACTCCAAAGCCCCCTCCAGCCCCCTCTCCTTCCACTGTAATTAAATACATCACTGACCAGTGAGGCAGCAGAAATTCAAACAGGCCTGACTGTGACCATCCCTCCTGCAGGAGTGAGCAGACAGGGCTTCAGGCAGGAGCAGAAACTCCAGATGGGAGTCCAGTACTCAGGGTGACCTCCCCGGGCCACTCAGGAAGCCAGCACCAGCCAGCTTACTGGAATGGGAGTGGCCGCCTCCGCCCACGCCAGGGTCCCACAGCCTCACCTTGGGCTTGGTGTGCACGGTGAAGCTCAGCAGCCCGTGGTACACCTGCATGGTCACAGGGAAGCTCCAGGCCTCGAGGCTCTGCTTCCGCAGAAGGGTGGCCAGACAGGAGAGGACCTGGTAGAGAGGCAGAGAGTCTCAGCTCCACCCGCTTCAGCCAGGTGGGAGACAGCCCCGGTTCTCAGGGACTCCGGAAAATGCCAAAGGGCTTTCTGAGCGTCCAGAGTGCCTATACCCCTCCCAGGAAGCGTGCAAGCTTTAGCCAAATCAGGTGGGCTCTGGAAGATGGCAGGGGGACACCCAGACCCAGACACTGACCCATCGGAGGGCAGAGGTGGAGCCACTGATGGCCTGGGCTGACATGATATCCATGAAGGCTTTGGAGGTATCGGAGAACTTCTTAATGAGCACAGGACTGGGCACGCTGCGGGGGAGAGAGCAGAGACAGTGAGAAGCCCAGAGGGGTCTCCGAGAGCTGCTGGTCAGGAGGAGAAGCTGGACAGAGTGGGGCAGCGCGGGCCCCGTCACTCAGCTGGCTCCCCTGTCGTGACACCCAGTTCAGTGCGTTTCGACGGCCCCTGAGCTCCCCGCCTCCCTCATGTTTCCCACCACTACCGACCCAATGGGCCCTTATAAGCTCCCCCTAGTCCTCTCCCCACATGTCCCCTGGCTGCAGGTCCTCAGACAAGTGGGCCCAACATTCCACCTCATCCCTCCTGCCCCGCTGGCCGTGCAGGGCTGTCCCTGCCCAGCCACCCCAGGCACACTCTGTCCTGCTACCATCCCAGGCCACCCGGAGCCTGAGCCGGGAGACTGCCACTGGATGCTTAGCACCTCTTTGTTCTTTTTAATCAGTCCTGTGTTCCTCCCTCCCCCCCAGCCCCTCTCCCTTCTTCCGTGACGAGGAGCCAGGACTCACCGCTTGAGGACAAGGTTCAGCAGGTAAGCGACAGCCGCCAGAGACTCCGCGGACTCCACCGCTTCCATGGTTGTCATCTGACCAGGCCGCAGGGTGGGAATGCGGGAAGCACGTCACGCTGGGCAACTGGGGTACTGGGGCCCCGGGCACCCACGGGGATGGGTAGGACCAAGAACCCTGGTGTCAGAAGCTGAAATCCCAACCCTGTCCCTGCGACTCTGGACTAGCAACTTAACTTTTCTGTGACTCAGGTTTCCTCACTTGTAAAGCAGGGATAATTAAGTTGATGTGAGGTTTAACTGAATTAATACACAGCACACTTAGAACACTGCCTGACGTGTGACGAAAACCATTGCATTGCTATTTAATTTACTTCATTATTCTAGAGCAGAGGTTAAAAAGCATTCTCTGCAAAGAGCAGCCAGATAATAAATATTTCAGGCTTTGCAGGCCACATGTGGTCTCTGCTGCATATTCTTCTTTGTGTGTTTTAACTACCTTATAAAAATGTAAAATCCATCCTTAGCCCTCAGGCTATACAAAAACAGGCCACGGGTCAGATGATGCCCATGGGCTATAGTTTGCCCCTTCTCCACAGTGGTGCTTTTCATACTTTCAAACCCTTAAAAATTATTGAGGATTTCCTCAAAGAGATTTTGTTTATGAAAATTATACCTATTGATATTTATCATATTAAAAATTTAAATGGAGAATTTTTTTTTAAACGTAAGAATATGCAAGCACAATTCCACGAGCTGTTAAAATGTCATCAGACATTACATAACTTCTGGAAAACTCTAAGGTATACTCATGACACAGAAAAAGGTAAATGATGGTCTAGTAGTACTATGGAAATAATTTTGACCTAGCCAAGCCCCCAAAGGGCTTCCCCAGTTGGTCTGAGGGAAAGAATCTGCCTGCAATGCAGGAGATGTGGGTTCAATCCCTGGGTCGGGAAGATCCCCTGGAGAACAAAATGGCAACCCACTCCAGTATTCTTGCCTGGAGAATCCCATGGACAGAGGAGCCTGGCGGGCTACAGTCCATGGGGTCACAAAAGAATCGGACATGACCTAGAGACTAAACAACAGCAAATCCCCTGGAATGGTGTTGGGAACCCCCAGACTACACTCTAAAAACAATTTTACTAGAGAATCCCCTGGGTGTTAACCCAGCTTTATCAACTAGGGAAAGAAAAAAAAGAGAGGACTGGATTTTGCTTTACAAGAATCACATAGGAAATCCCACCAGCCTTACCAAGCCCTTTGAGAACAACTGAAGCCCTTTCACCTGTTCAAGGCCGTCTCTCTCCACCCCTGCACGCAGGGGTCCCTGTCTTGGCTCTACAGCCTGAAGAACCTGCCACCCCAACGCGCACCGGAAAGCTGCACTCACTCACCAGCGCAGCGAAGTACTCAGTCTCACTCTCCTTCCCACCCTGGGAGCGAATCACCTCTGTGACAGCAGCCAGCACAGCGCAGATCTGCAGGCGAGGGGGAAGCCACCTGTGACGTCTATTTCCCATCAAATCCCACCCCAGGGCAGCCTCTTTTCCTTCCTCCGTCACAAGCTGACCTCCTGACAAAGCCCAGAGCAGACAAGATGAACCCCACTGAGCCCGGGGAACACATCACAGGGCCCAGCAAACTGGAAGACATACACATTTGCCCCAAAACCCACCTCTACCCCTACCCCTTATAGAAATACCCGAACAAATGTGCAAACATTTGTGCACAAGTGTGTTCACTGCAGCAATCAACTGGAACAATAAAGCAGCCATCAACAGGGGATTAGTAATGTAGTATCATATAACAATGACAGATTTGAATACTATGTAACTACTGAAAAGAATGATGACCAACTATATAGAAGAATTTAGAAATGCTGATCAATGGGGAAAAAGTTGCAAAATAGTGTATGTAAAATATAATGATGCTTCAGTAAACCTAGACAAAGTCTGGGTAAAAAAAGTCTAGAATAGTATTAATAGCTTGATAAGAGGCTGTTGAGAACTTGAGATCTGGCTAGGATGACTGAGAAACTGCATCTTTAAACATCTGAATTATTTATATTTAAAAACAAATACTTTAGCAAATACTTATGGAGAAACAGATTTAGAACTACTTGGGTATAAGAATCTACTTTTGCAACTGTAAGTTTCCTGAACTTTAAATACTAATCAAGTACTGCCCATGAAAATTTAGCATCCAAATGGAGACGTCAGACCAGATTCTGAAAACTCAGTACAATAAGTATAATGCAAAAATACCTCACTTTAAAAAATATTGATTATAAGTTGAAATGACAATATTTGGAGTATACCAGGTTACATGAGAGATATATAATTAAGGTTACTTTCACCTGCATTTTTTTTTAACTTTTATTTAACATAGCTACTAGAGAACTTAAAATCCTGTGTGTGGCTCACATTACATTTCTGTTGGACAGCACCAGTCTAGAAAAGTACAGTGACTTGTCAACAGTAACTACCACAAAGAAGTCAAGCTGGGAGGCCAATTTCCATATTTTTTTCTACTCATCTCACTTTGTTACCATTTATAGTTTTGACACTTCTCATCTAAACAATGAAAAAATACAAAATATATATAATTTAAAATTATAAACAAAAAAAGCAACATTTAGGTCCTATTAGATAAAACGTTTTCTAACCACTGTTATTCAGTATTAACTTTTTTAACAAATGTTTTCTGAAAACATTCTATATAAAAAGGCCTGTGTTAGGTATAGTTGAAGAGAAAAAAAGTTTGCAAAATATTTTTTGGACGTTCGGAAATTGTCTGGAAAATACACTGAGGAACTTTACCCTTGAGATGAGAAGATACTCTTAGAAAAAGCAGAGTGGAACCTGCCCTAGGAGATTCAATAGGTCAGGGACACAGAGGGTAGGAAGTGTGACCATCACCCAGAGATTCCACCTTTTGTCACCAGACAGCAGTCAGTTCTGTCCCCCCCTCCAACTAGCCTCAGGCTGTCCTGAGCATCCCCCCTACCTCCTTGTGGGCAGCCGAGTTGGACTCCCAGAAGCGCTGCACTTTGCTGAAGGTGACGTTTGTGCAGTCAGACAGGCCGCTCAGGAAGGTGCCAGAAGACTTCTCGGTGAAAGCCGGCGTCACCTCTTCTTTCATGGCCGTCTCAGGGGCTTCGCTTTTTCCCAGGCGCAGGGACCCCGACTGCAGTTCATTATGCAGCTTCACCGCATCAACTGTCAAGTCGCTCTTTCCTGAGAACCAGCGAGAAACAGTAAGGCCCCCACCTCTACTCGAAACTCCTTGGCCAAGAACACAAGAACCATCCCTAGGAAACAAACCGACAGAGCCTGGGCTCCTAATCTGAGAGGCTAAATTCTGAACGCAGTCCGCCTCAGCAGCCCACGGTACTTATCAGACCCAGAAAGGGAACCCTCCAGCTAACCGTTTCGCTTGTGTGAGTGTGCTGGGGGCTGCAGTGAGGGGCCTGGGAAAGAGTAGAGGGTGAGAGCGCTCTGTGAAGAGCCAGATTAATCACAGGCATGATTACAGACGCTGACACTCGTGGTACCCGAGCCAAGTTATCTCCCTCCTGTGAACTCAGTTTCTGCATCTGTTAAATGGGGTGGGTGGGCCCTTACAGCAGCTTCGAGATTGGGCATTTTAAGAGACGAAGCGTCTGGTGCCTGGGCCCCAGAGCAGCTTGGATTCGAGACTCAGGCCGACCCGGAACCCCGCCGCCCGGCTGCGTCTTGGTCGCGACCCTGCTACCTGAAGGCCGGCTGAAGTAGCGGCTGCGGGCGGCCTGCCGGTGGCGGCAGATGACCGGGTTGCTGTCGCTGCTGTGGCCTTTCTTCCAGCGTTTCAACTTGGCCGAGACCCCGGAGGGCAACTTCCCCGAGCGACCCATGCCTAGTAGGCAGGGAGAGAGTTTAAAGAACTGGGTTCGGGGAACTAAAACACACGCAGGACCCACGTGGGTTCGCAGCCGCTCCACTTCCTCTTCCTCTGGCGTAACTTCCTCATTCGCGTCCGTTTCCATGGCAAAAGAATCAACATCCGGTTTCACCTAGTCTCCAGGCTCTAGACTCTGTTGAAGGAGAGGCTGGAGGGAGACTCCATTCCTAGGAAGGAAGCTCTGCTGGTAGAGTGTAGCTGGGGCTCTTACTCCACGGCTACTGCTTCTTGGCCCCAGGAGTGAACCTTATTAAACTGGAATTCCTTTGCAGGTTAAAACACAAACGTACATTTATATTATTTTTTAAAATCTAATTTCAGGGAATTCCCTGGTGGTCCAGTGGCTAAGACTCTGCACCCTCTATACAGGGGGCCTGAGTTCGATTCCTGGTCAGGGAACTAGATCCCACGTGCTGCAACTAAGACGTTATGCAGCCAAATCAGTAAAAATAATTTTTTAAAAAAATCTAATTTCAAAAGGTAAGCATAGAAACCAGGTGGCGCCGGTGGTCAAGAATCTGTCTGCCAGTGCAGATGACACAGCAGACAAGGGTGCAGTCCCTGGGTTAGGAAAATCCCCTGGAGAAGGAAATGGCAACCCACTCCAGTATTCTTCCTCCGGGAATCCCATGGACAGAGGAGCCTGGCGGACTGCAGTCCATGGGGTTGCATGCAAAGAGTCTGTCACGACTGAGCATACACACAGTCCTGTATACCACAAGGAACTATATCCAATCTCCTGAGATAAGCCACACTGGAAACATGGGAAAGAATATATATATAAAACAGAATGTGTATGTGTGTATAACTGAGTCACTGCTGTACAGCAGAGATTTGAACAGCATTGTAAATCAACTGTACTTCAATTGAGGGGAAAAAAAGAAAGAGTTAAAACCTGGCCAGACCTGAATGAAAACCAGTTCAGGATGGAAAAAGAGAAAAGCAGCCAGGGATGCTCTAAACCCACTCAGCTATTTTCATTTATTACTGGGGATATGCACTTGCTAAACCACTCTTGCCTCATTATTATTGCTATTCAGTTGCTAAGTCTTGTCTGACTCTTTTTGACCTCATGAACTGCAACATACCAGGCTTCCCTGTCCTTCACTATCTCTCGGAGTTTGCTCGGACTCATGGCCATTGAATCAGTGATGCCATCCAACCATCTCATCCTCTTACCTCATGATAGCGCTCAATTCCTGCTTGCTTAATCTCGTCTTCTCCTAATTTCATTTCGGAAAATGAAAGTGAAGTCGCTTAGTCATGTCCAACTCTTTGGGACCCCATGGATTACAGCCTACCAAGCTTCTCCGTCCATGGCTGGGAGTGGGTTGCCATTGCCTTCTCCAGGGGATCTTCCCAGCCCAAGAATTGAACCCAGGTCTCCCACATTGCAGGCAGATGCTTTACCCTCTGAGCCACCAGGGAAGTCCAAAAGTTTCCCATGTGCCGCCTGGGAAACGAACCCAGCTCGCAAGAATGGGAATCTTGCATGAAACCACTATACCAGAACTGATTGGATCCCATTGCAATCCACTCCCCTGAGCCCCTCCCCAAAATCCTTTAGCCAGAACACAAAGTTTACAAAAGAGCTTCCCTCCCCTCTCTTGCAGAGCAGCATTCCAAGATTCCTCCAGAATTCTCTTCCTCAGTTCAAATCAATAAATCTGATTTTGTCAGACTAAAGCTTGATCTGGGGTTTTAGGCTGATTAGGCTTTCAGTTAGTTCAGTTCAGTCGCTCAGTCGTGTCTGACTCTTTGCGATTAGGCTTTAAACATGCATTTTTTCAACTTCTGTTTTTTGGCTTCCACTAAAATAAGACCCTTCAATGAGTCAGTCTTAACGTACCAGAACTTGACAACCATTTTGCGTCCTTCTTCTTTCACTTGATACAATGTGAATTTCCCCCATGTGTTACAAACTGTGTCCTCTGCTACTGCTGCTAAGTCGCTTCAGTCGTGTCCGACTCTGTGTGACCCCATAGACGGCAGCCCACCAGGCTCCCCCGTCCCTGGGATTCTCCAGGCAAGACACTGGAGTGGGTTGCCATTTCCTTTTCCAGTGCATGAAAGTGAAAAGTGAAAGTTTTGTCCGACTCTTCGTGACCCCATGGACTGCAGCCTACCAGGCTCCTCCGTCCATGGGATTTTCCAGGCAAGTGCCCATATTCAAATGTTAAAAACCCTAATTCCCATAGCTGATGGTATTAGGAGATGGGGCTTTTGGGTGGTGTTTAACTCGTAAGGATGGACCCTCATGAAAGGAACTGGCAGAGCTTCCCAACCTTTTCCCACCATGTTTCCACAAAGCGAGAAGGGCCCTCACCAGCCACACCACCCCCCCCCCCCCGCCAAAGTTTAAAACCAGACATAACTAATCTACAGTGTTAGAAGTCAGGATAGCAGTGTTCATGGTGGCAGTAGCTGAGAGTGGGCACAAAGGGAATAGTAACATTCTAATTATTTCTGAGTAAGGAGTTTACATGGATGTTATCACTGTGTGCTAACTCACTGAACTGTACCCTGACAATTTGTGCACTTTTCTGTGTATATATTACACTTCATTGTTTGACTAAAAATCAGAAGTCATCCTTGCACACAGGGCAGAGAGAGCATGAAGACTGTTGACATGAGAAAGCACCACTGCAGTGAAGGCGGTGAAGGCAGCTGAGTGCCGACTCCAGGCCCCGAGCCTCCAGCCACAGGAATCACCACCAGCTCCTCTGGTCAGGCCCACTTCTGGCACAGAGGCTGAGTTTTAGGTCTGAGAAAAAGGAACTAGTGGCCTGAGGAGGAAAAGGAAACCAAACTTGGAAATTACTATAAGCAAGCCAGTGCTCATGACCAAGGGAGAAGGCAACGGCACCCCGCTCCAGTACTCTTGCCTGGAAAATCCCATGGATGGAAGAGCCTGGTAGGCTGCAGTCCATGGGGTAGCTAAGAGTCAGGCACGACTGAGCGACTTCGCTTTCACTTTTCACTTTCTTGCATTGGAGAAGGAAATGGCAACCCACTCCAGTGTTCTTGCCTGGAGCATCCCAGGGACCACTTGAGAGAAGATAGAAAAAGTGTTGGGCTCAAGTCTCGACTTACTTTCTGCATCACACAGAGCAAGAATTGAACCTCTTTGAGTCTGCATTTCATAAGGTGGTAAAAATAATACTGAACCCGCTGGTCTACTCTGAAGATTGTGTCAAAATGATTACAACGCAGTTTTAAGTGTTGTTAGTGGTACCATGTGAGGGGTGCTATGGTGCCCTTTTGCCACCAGAGGGAGCACCGCAAACAAACTGTTAAAGCCAAAACCCCACAGAGATCATAACTACTGAGCCACCTGGGGTTTTGCAAATCAGATGGGGAGATGAAGAGGCCCAGGCTAGTGGCAGCCTTCAGATCCTTTTCCTAGAGAGCAGGCACTGTGGGCCGGCCAACTGAGTCTGCACCGTGACTGGATACAGCCCCTGGATGCTCAAGAGCAAGCACTGGAGGGGCCACAGGCTCCCTGGTGGCCCTCCATCCTGAGGCATCTGCTCAGAGTCTCCTCCGGAAGGCATGTGGAGCCAGGAGAGGGGAAGGAGACATCCAGATGGCCTGGGCACACTATAGCTCACTCTTCCCCACCCTGCACCCCAGGGCTCACCTTATTGCTGAAGGACTAAACTCCTCCACCCTGAATTCCACCAACGCCTTCCACCCAGAGGCATTAACTGTCTCCATGACTAGCCACGTATATATGGCTCGTAAAGATGACTCTTTGCATCAGGTGGCCAAAGTACTGGAGCTTCAGCTTCAGCTTCAGCATCAGAAGAGCCGACTCATTGGAAAAGACCCTGATGCTAGGAAAGATTGAGGGCAGAAGAAAAAGGGGCGACAGAGGATGAGATGGCTGGATGGCATCACCAACTCAATGGACATGCGTTGGAGCAAACTCCAGGAGATAGGGAAGGACAGGGAAGCTTGGCGTGCTGCAGTCCATGGGGTCGCGAATAGCTGGACCTGACTGAGTGCCTGAACAGCAACAAAGGACCACTCACCACTCACGTTTGTAGGATGGATCCTCTAGTCACACCCTCAGGGTTAGAATTCAAGTACCACCACTTGCTGTCTGAACTTGAGCAAGTCGCGGTACTCTCTGAGCTTGTTTCTTTCATCTGTAAAATGGAGATAAGAATGTCCGCCCATAGCATTTTTGAGAACTAAATAAGGTAACACATGTAAAAGTGCTTAACCCTATCTGGCACATAGTGAGAAGGCAATAACTACGAGCTGACTCGTTGGAAAAGACCCTGAAGCTGGGGAAAATTGAGGGCAGGAGAAGGGGTGACAGAGGGTGAGATGGTTGGATGGCATCACTGACTCCATGGATATGAGTTTGATGGCTATCTCCATCACTAATTCCAGGATATAGTGAAGGACAGAGAATCCTGGCATGCTGCAGTCTATGGGGTTGCAAAGAGTTGGCCATGACTTAGCAACTTAACAACATTATTATTATCCAAAATAAAAATCTTCTTGAGTTACAAAGCACCTTTTCACCCACTATCTAAGTGAGGAGGAAAGAAAGAGCACATGTCCTCATTTCACAGACGGGTAAATATGGTTCCAAGGAGTTGAGTGACACCACTAAGGTCATACAGTCGGTCAATGGGCAAAAGCCAGGAGCTCCAACTCTTAGCTGAGGAGCCCCCTCTGTAGTCACTGCTCTTAAAACTCTCTTTAAGGCTTATGTGGAAGTAACAGGGCTGCTGCACCCGAAGCACTGAGCCCAGGGCCACAGGAAGGCCTTTTTTAGATTTGTGGGATTGTAATCTCTTATGATGCTAGGCAGGAGGAAAGGGAAGTTGAGGTTTAGCCTCTTGCCCTAAACAAAGAGGAAGCGATGGTTTGGATGTTTGAAATAGGGCTCAAGCCCTGAGGGTAGGAGAAGGGCTTTGTCACCCTGGGCAGCCCATCATGATCAAGCAGTGGAGTTGCAACTCCAGAGGGTTTTCCTAACTGCTGCAGTTGTGTTAACCACCAGACTTTGGGCTTAGGCAAGCTTGCATTTGGAGCCACATCCTAGGTATGTGACTGGTGACTGGACTTTATAAGCCACAGTTTGATCATCTGAAAATGGAGCTGCTCTTTGGAGGCAGAAATGAGATAGCACACGCCAAGTGCTTAGCACCACGCCTGGCACGTCACTGTTGCAGAAGGCCGAGTGAATGGGGCAGTGACATTCGTTTGGCAAAGAAGAGCTTTTAGGAAGAAGAGTTTACTTCCTAGAGTAAGTCTGGGGGGGTAAGTGAATGGCCTGGTGTACTAAAAATGACAGAGAGGACCAGTATCTGGGCATGGCAGGTGTGATATTGCACAAAAGGAGAACTGTCTTCCAAGGTGGAGTCCACCCTTTCTTCCCACCTGGCAGTATGTGTCCATGGCTAGCTGAAGGGAGTCTGGGCAAGGAGAGAGTGTGATCGCCACTATAACCTGGCGTCCTGATTCCCCCAAATCAGCCTTACTCCAAAATGAAATCTTTGCCACTTACTACTTTGAATACCACCCCCCCACCTCACCCCCCCCTCTTTTTCTTTTTTTTGCCATGAAGCGTATAAGATCTTAGTTCCCCGACCAGGGATCGAACCCATGCCCCCTGCAGGGGAAGCATAGTATCTTAACCTCTGAAGGGCCAAAGAAGTTCCACGAGGTGGGTTTTTGAAAATGAAACTGGCAAAGTAGATTGGGAGCATATCCTAATGGGCTTTGAGGGCCAGGCTAAGGGGTCTGGATTCTAATAGGGAGTTTCAGAAGCACATTGCACTCACGCTCCTACTGAGTCCTCACAGCTGTGCTGTGCAGTAGGTGCCATTATCGTCAGCCCAACAACAAGCACTCACACACACAGAAGGCTGCAAAGAAGAAAAGAGTTTATTTTGTTCTTAAGAATGGTAATTCTGGAGAAACAAATTTGGGTGAATACTAAAGAGTGTTCCAAGGAAGAGTCAGAGGGTTATAAAGACAAAAGCCACCAGAATACATTCTAGAGCAAGAAAGGATATGTATGCCCTTAAGGGACAGGCTGTGACAAGTGTTTTAGGGTAAGAGTCTGATACAAATCTTGAGTTTCTGGAACATTGGGCAGATACTCTGGATGCGTTCATTAAGGCAATAAATGCTCAAAAGGTCAGATTTCCATCCAGGCAGAGAACCACATAAGTCACACTTCCTTAAAGACCTCCCAGCTCCATTTAATTTTTCATTTGTATTTTAAAAACTTTTATTTTTATTCATCTCTTTGGCTGCCCTGGGTCTTAGTTGCAGCAGGTGGGATCTAGTTTTTTGACCAGGGATCAAACCTGGGCTCCCTGCACTGGGAGCATGGCGTCTTAGCCACTGAGTTCAGTTCAGTTCAGTTGCTCAGTCGTGTCCGATTCTTTGTGACCCCATGAATCGCAGCACGCCAGGCCTCCCTGTCCATCACCAATTCCCAGAGTTTACTCAAATTCATGTCCATCAAGTCGGTGATGCCATCCAGCCATCTCATCCTCTGTCGTCCCCTTCTCCTCCTGCCCCCAATCTCTCCCAGCATCAGGGTCTTTTCCAGTGAGTCAACTCTTCGCATCAGGTGGCCAAAGTATTGGAGTTTCAGCCTCAGCATCAGTCCTTCGAATGAACACCCAGGACTGATCTCCTTTAGGATGGACTGGTTGGATCTCCTTGCAGTCCAAGGGATTCTCAAGAGTCTTCTCCAACACCACAGTTCAAAAGAATCAATTCTTTGGCACTTAGCTTTCTTCACAGTCCAACTCTCACATCCATACATGACCACTGGAAAAACCAAAGCCTTGACTAGACGGACCTTTGTTGGAAAAGTAATGTCTCTGCTTTTGAATATGCTATCTAGGTTGGTCATAACTTTCCTTCCAAGGAGTAAGCATTTTTTAATTTCATAGCTGCAATCACCATCTGCAGTGATTTTGAAGCCCCCCAAAATAAAGTCTGATACTCTTTCCACTGTTTCCCCATCTATTTGCCATCAAGTGATGGGACCAGATGCCATGATCTTCGTTTTCTGAATGTTGAGCTTTAAGCCAACTTTTTAACTTTCCTCTTTCACTTTCAACAAGAGGCTTTTTAGTTCCTCTTCACTTTCTGCCATAAGGGTGGTGTCACCTGCATATCTGAGGTTATTGATATTTCTCCCAGCAATCTTGATTCCAACTTGTGCTTCTTCCAGTCCAGCATTTCTCATGATGTACTCTGCATAGAAGTTAAATAAAGCAGGGTGACAATATACAGCCTTGACATACTCCTTTTCCTATTTGGAACCAGTCTGTTGTTCCATGTCCAATTCTAACTGTTGCATCCTGACCTGGATATAGGTTTCTCAAGAGGCAGGTCAGGTGATCTGGTATTCCCATCTCAGAATTTTCCACAGTTTATTGTGATCCACATAGTAAAAGGCTTTGGCATAGTCAATAAAGCAGAAATAGATGTTTTTCTGGAACTCTCTTGCTTTTTTGATGATCCAGCGGATGTTGGCAATTTGATCTCCGGTTTCTCTGCCTTTTCTAAAACCAGTTTGAACATCTGGAAGTTCACGGTTTACATACTGCTGAAGCCTGGCTTGGAGAATTTTGAGCATTACTTTACTAGCGTGTGAGATGAGTGCAATTGTACGGTAGTTTGAGCATTTTTTGGCATTGCCTTTCTTTGGGATGGAATGAAAAGTGACCTTTTCCAGTCCTGTGGCCACTGCTGAGTTTTCAGCCACTGAACCACCAGGGAAATCTTTCCTAGCTTCATTTTAGAGGATTCTGTTAGCAATATTGACTCCATTTTTAATTTTCTTTTCACATCATTATCCATATTATACACGTGGAGAAACCAAAGCTGGAGAAAGTCGAGTACTTGCTTAGGTTTCCAACAGCATTAAATGATAGAGTTGGCATTTTATTTATTTATTTTTTTTTAGTTTTTTATTTTTTAAATTTTAAAATCTTTAATTCTTACATGCATTCCCAAACATGATCCCCCCTCCCACCTCCCTCCCCATAACATCTTTCTGGGTCATCCCCATGCACCAGCCCCAAGCATGCTGCATCCTGCGTCAGACATAGACTGGCGATTCAATTCACATGATAGTATACATGTTAGAATGTCATTCTCCCAAATCATCCCACCCTCTCCCTCTCCCTCTGAGTCCCAAAGTCCGTTATACACATCTGTGTCTCTTTCCCTGTCTTGCATACAGGGTCATCATTGCCATCTTCCTAAATTCCATATATATGTGTTAGTATACTGTATTGGTGTTTTTCTTTCTGGCTTACTTCACTCTGTATAATCGGCTCCAGTTTCATCCATCTCATCAGAACTGATTCAAATGAATTCTTTTTAACGGCTGAGTAATACTCCATTGTGTATATGTACCACAGCTTTCTTATCCATTCGTCTGCTGATGGACATCTAGGTTGTTTCCATGTCCTGGCTATTATAAACAGTGCTGCGATGAACATTGGGGTACATGTGTCTCTTTCAATTCTGGTTTCCTCGGTGTGTATGCCCAGAAGTGGGATTGCTGGGTCATAAGGTAGTTCTATTTGCAATTTTTTAAGGAATCTCCACACTGTTCTCCATAGTGGCTGTACTAGTTTGCATTCCCACCAACAGTGTAGGAGGGTTCCCTTTTCTCCACACCCTCTCCAGCATTTATTGCTTGCAGATTTTTGGATCGCAGCCATTCTGACTGGTGTGAAGTGGTACCTCATTGTGGTTTTGATTTGCATTTCTCTAATAATGAGTGATGTTGAGCATCTTTTCATGTGTTTGTTAGCCATCCGTATGTCTTCTTTGGAGAAATGTCTATTTAGTTCTTTGGCCCATTTTTTGATTGGGTCGTTTATTTTTCTGGAGTTGAGCTGCATAAGTTGCTTGTATATTTTTGAGATTAGTTGTTTGTCAGTTGCTTCATTTGCTATTATTTTCTCCCATTCAGAAGGCTGTCTTTAACAGAAGGACATGGTCCAGGGGAGGCCGGCCAGGAACGCAGCAGACGTGATCAGGACAGGCCGGGGCGGTCAGGTCTCGGGGTGAGGGAGAGGACAGCTCCCATCACTCCCGCTTCTTGTAGCTGTCCAGGTGTGTCAGGACCCAGCCCGAAGGCAGGAGGAAACACAGGAAGCAGGAGGTGAGCCCAATGGCGATATCCATGGTCCCGAGCTGCTCCCGCGGCGGCTTGGAATGTATCTGGGCACGCGGCACCGGGAGCCGCCGAGCAGGGCCTGTCAGGCCTCTCAACAGCAGCGGAGTTAGCACAGACATGACGGCACGGAGTAGACTGCAGGTAACGCGCAGCCGGACTCCAAGGTCGCGAAGTCAAAATGGCCTAGAGTTGGCATTTTAAACTTACTTTTCTCTCAAGTCCTTTTCTTCATGATCAGCTGATTACAAAGACATCAAAGTGGCCTAGTTCTCATGTACAGTGCTCACAGGCTGGTTGGCGTGGCGGTGAAGAAACCATGGTGATGATATGATCCACGCCATCATCCAGGTATGCCCAGGAGTCAGGGAGCCTTGAGCTTGGCAGGGTGTGGGCAGGTCTAGGAGGCAGATTCAGTGTCAGGTGAGGATTGCTTTCTGATCCATAGGCTGCTGTCTACTTGCTGAGTCCCCACATGGCAGAAAGGGCAAGAGAACTCTGTGAGCTCTCTCTCTCTCTCTCTTTTTTTTAAATAAATGTGTCCATTTCTTTTTTCTTCAATTTGGCTGCACACACGGTATCTTCGATCCTGGTTGAAGTATGCGGGATCTCTGGCTGCGGCATGTGGGATCCAGCTCCCCGACCAGGAATTGAGCCCCAGGCACCTGCACTGGAAGCGTGGAGTGTTAGCCCCTGGATCATCAGGGAAGTCCTTGGGCTTTCTTTTATAAGATACTAGTCCCATGAGCCCTCATGGTCTAAGCACCTCCCATAGTCTGCACCTCCTAATACCATCACATCAGGGTTATGATGTTTTTTTGCATTTTTAAAACATTTATTTATTTTTAATTGACAGACAATTGCTTTACAATATTGTGTTGGTTTCTGTCACACATCAACAGGAATCAGCCATAGGTATACATATGTCCCCTCCCTCTTGAACTTCTTTCTCACCTCCCACATCCCACCCCTCTAGGTTGTTACAGAACCCTAGTTTGAGTTTCCCGAGTCATACAGCACATTCCCACTGGCTATCTATTTTACGTATGGTAGTGCCTATGTTTCCATGGCACTCTCTCCTGTCACCCCACCCTCTCCTTCCTCCCCACCCCCACCACCCACCTGTGCCCAGATGTCTGTTCTTTATCTGTGCGTCTCCATTGCTGCCCTGCAAATATGTCCATCAGTGCCATCTTTCTAGATTCCATATATGTGCATTAATAGATGATGTTTATTATTCTCTTTCTGACTTACTTCACTCTGTATAACAGGCTCTAGGTCCATCCGGTTATGGTCTCTTTTGTAGTTTTCACTTTGAAGGTTAAGATTTCAACATATGAGTTTGGGGACATAAACGTTCAGTCCATTGCAGTGACACTGGAGCTGCATGGTGAACTGAAATTGATCAGAAAGGAAAGGTGGAGGTGTGGGCCAGGCCTAGGGAACAGCAGCTGCAAAGACACAGAGGCTAGAGGTAACATGACATGTTTGCCCTAGAGGCAGGATGCTAATTAAAGACTACTGCACCAGGACAGGCAAGAAACAATGAGGTCTGACACCAAGGCTGTGGCAGTGGGAGCAAAAAGGAGAAGAGAGATGGGAAAATGTAGTTAGGAGGTGGAATGGGCAGCACTCACTGACTGACCGGTTATGAGGAATGGGCTAGATTGCAATGTGCAGTTATGTAGACTGTGGACTGCTCAATTTCTCACCTGAGGGATCTGAACTCCCATTCTCATTGGAACTGGTCTTTTTCTAAGTAACCAAGATACTGTAGAGACTAGCAATAGCCCTAGAGGGAGGAAAAATTACTCCCAGGGAGGCAAGCAGTTCCAGACTAGATGTGGAGGGTGTCTATGGAAGACACCACTTCTAAATAGCTGAAACAAAAAGCTGAATCTCTGATTTACTTTGGGAGTACACAGCACTGCCTGTGGGGCAGTCTCTGAGTGGAGCAGGGAAGTGATCGTCCATGAGGTGCTGGGAGGTGTGAAGGTCAGGGATGGGCACACTTAGAGGAGGGAGAGTTTAGGTGACTGTCTCTGACTGACCTACAGAAGTGTGGTCACCAAGGCAAACTGTCATCGTTCCATTAAAGGGAGATGAGCTGTCATTGCTGATATGGTTTAAAACCCTTTGGGGTTTTTACTTGTTGCCTTGGCAACAGGACAGTCTTTGGGGTATGAGAACTTTTCTTCATGAGACAGCTAGCTTAAACCGTTCACCTCCTTCCCTTCAGGAGCATTTTACTTTAACAGTGGACCATGTTTCTCAAAGGGTTAAATCTCCAGAGGGATTTAGGACCTGTTGGGGGCTTAGACACCTGCCTGGTCCAGGCAGTGGCAATAAGATCCAGTTTCTGTCCTTTCCTTCCAAATCCTGGACCTGGGGTTGTCCTAAAACCGGGATCACGGAAATTAGTTACACAGTAGGGGAAGGTCCTGGCCCGGGGCTGGCAGTCATATATCAAGTCAAAACTGGGACCTAGGAGTGAATGAAAGTTTTATCTGGGGACCTTCTGAGAACTACAGCCAGGAGGACAGCCTCTCAGGTAGCTCTGAGGAGCTGCCCTGGAGTTGGCCAAGGGCAAAGTCTCCACGGGTATATGAAATAGAGATGCAGTGCCCATCCTCAAGGAGTTTCTAGTTGAGTTGATCTGATATAAATAGATACATAAAAAAATCTTTCATAATCTAAGGTAGATATCCTGTGAGTTAGAGTTCCTCAGAATTCCAAGGAGGTGAGAGATTCCTTCTGGAAGCACAGCAAATGGATGAAAGCAATAAATTAGGATTCCCGGGCTCTCTCCCAAGGCTGGTGGCACAGACACCCTTGGCCTCCTGCCCAAAGTATCCCACTTACATGCTCAGTTCCAATCCCAGTCTTGATCGCATGGGTAATAGCATTTGTTATCAATATGTTAATAATAACATTATTATTATTTATGACTATTTGCTAGTCTGAAAAGGCAAGGTTAAGGCTGGCAGTGTATGCTCATCACTACTGCAGTGACCAAGCAGAAGGAATGGCCAGAGGGAGAACTTCCAAAGCGGGAGTCTTCCAAGGTCCCCACATGGGCCGTGCCAGGAGCTTGAACAAGGAAACCTTCCGGGGCAGGTCTTGCTTCGCAGCCCTGGAAGTCCAGAAACTGCAAGTGCAGCTTTTAGTGCTGGACCTCATTCCAGTGATCTCTCTGGTCACTGAGTCCCATCTTCTCCCAGCTGCAGAGGAAGGAGGCAATGGAACATTGTGGTTAGAGTGCACACTCGGCCACTGACTGTCTGGGTTTGAGTCCTGGATTCTTTTTCACTTCTGCCCGCAGTTGTGACTTTGGACTAATTATATCCCCAGGCCTCAGTTTCTTCATCTGTAGAATGGAGAACCTACATTATATGAATTGCGAGAAGGTTGAGATAATATGTTAAAACACTGGACATGGTAAACTTCTGTTACCAAGTCCAAGTAAGGTCTGCCTGTCTCATGACAGGCCAGTGAATCCAACAGATGAGGTGTTGAGGCAAGCAATACGACTTTGTTCAGAGAACCGACTGATCGAGAAGATGGCAGACTAATGTCTCAAAATAATCATCTTCCCTGGGTCTGGATGCCAGCTTCTCTTATGAATCAGAGGTTGAGGGGCAGGGGAGCGAGCAAAATAAAAAGGCCATTAATTCAAATATCTCCTAAAATAGCACGCTTTAGACAGGAGGATGTGTTCATTTCTTTCTTCCTGCCATCTGCAGATGGACAGAGTTCTTTCTGAACAAAGGCCCTTTAGTTTAACAGTCTGGCAGGGGGGCAGGATTCTCTGAGGCAGGCCATTACGTATGATTATAATAACAAAAGCAATGGAAAGCAAGTCAAAGAAACAGTTTTAACATGGAGTCAGAATTGACTTCTCCCTGCAATACTTTCACGGACAGTAGATGACATATCTAAAAACCAATCTTATGTGCTTTGATTCACGTTTTTAACAAAGTACCTTTTCTCTGCCTATCAAACCCTTCCCACTCTTTAAAGTCAATAAGTGCCCTAAATGCAACATTTATGTGGAGCCCACAGAGAATATTAGGTTAGATATACACGGACTTGGGAGGCAGCGAGCCTAGGCTTGAATCCTGGTTCCTGCAACCCTGGGAAAATTGCTTCATCCCTCAGTTTCCTCTTCAATAAATAGGGAATCAATAGTACTAGACTCCTAAGAGGGCTTCCCTGGTGGCTCAGACGGTAAAGCGTCTGCCTGCAATGCGGGAGAGCTGGGTTCAATTCCTGGGTCGGGAAGAGGAAATGGCAATCCACTCCAGCACTCTTGCCTGGAAAATCCCATGGACTGTGGGTCGCAAAGAGTCGGACACGACTGAGCGACTTCATTTCACTTCAGTCTCCTAAGACCACCATGAGGATATGAATGAATGAGCTAATGTTTGTAAAGTACTTAAAACACTGCCTGATACATAGTAGGTGCTTTATGAGTGAGTGTTGAAAACTTTTGTATAATTTGTCAAAGTATAACACAGCACAATTTCTTTGTTAGGTGTTTTACACATGGGCCTTATTTGTACTCCGCCTGCTATGAAGGCCAGAAAACACATTCTACCCATCTTTAACCCTAGTCCGCTGCCTGACTCATGTTTGGTGCTCAATAAAGTGGCAAGGTTGAAATAAACCAGGACATAGTGGCATGGGCACTGGAAAGCTGTCTAGACAAACAGCAGATAAGCTGTCTACTTAAACTGCTGATTAGGTGTAGCGGAGGGACAAGCAGTAATCCTTCTCTTTCTGGAGCGTTTGATCGGCCTAGAGTTTGCTTCTCTGTTGGTCCAGGAGGCATTGACCAGAGGCTGTGAGAGACTAGAAAAGTTGGGACAAACAGCTCTGTGTTAAATGAAGAGCAAGTCTTTCAAACTAGCAGTCAGAACCAGTGTCCTTATGGAGATCATTGTCCATGGAAATGAGATAGAAACAACCATTATTTACTGAGCACCTTCCGCATAGATATACTCACGCTCGGCCACTTCAGTCTGTCCAACTCTTTGCAACCCCCATGCACTGTAGCCCGCCAGGCTCCTCTGTCCATGGGCTTCTCCAGGCGGGAATACTGGAGTGGGTTGTCATGCCCTTCTCCAGGGGATCTTCCTAACCCAGGGATAGAACCCGCGTTTCCTGTGTCTCCTGCTTTGCAGGCGGATTCTTTACCCATTGAGCCACCTGGGAAACCCTCCTGGTAGATAGCCACCCGCTGGATATTTACTACGTTCGTTTACAGACGAGGGTGAGCGAGGTTAAGCAGTGTCCACATAGCGAATAAAATGGAAGAGTGAAGACTGGAACGCAGGCGTGTGAATCACAATCTGTGTTCGGATGGGAAAGTGATCTGGGCAAGCCAAGCGCGATTGGAATAATGAAGAACATTTTATTACAACGAAGGGCTTATGAATGACTGCAATTCAATTCGATGACACTCCGGCCGGTATGCACTTCTGGGCACCGCCCAAAGGTTCCACCGCCTTTGGGCGCTTACGTGCGCTCCGTGACCGCCGCGGCGGACGCGGGGTAGGCGGCGGAGACCGCATGCGCCCTGTCTTCCTGGGAGAGCGCCCCCTCCGCCCAGCGGCTGCAGCGCCCGCACGGAGCGCATGCGTACACCCGGCGGGAGGAGGGTGGCCCGGAGCTAGTGGAGAGATTTGGCCGTGCAAGTGAAAGGGAGCTGACCGGTGGGGCGCAAGCGCGCAGGCGCAGCCGGGGGCCGGGCAGCGACTCCGGAATCTCGGTGATCCCCAGTCTGCGCCGCATCCCGAACCGCAGCCATGGCCGCCTACAAGCTGGTGCTGATCCGGCACGGTGAGAGCACATGGAACCTGGAGAACCGTTTCAGCGGCTGGTACGACGCGGACCTGAGCCCAGCAGGGCACGAGGAGGCGAAGCGAGGCGGGCAGGCGCTGAGAGGTGCGTAGCGGGCCGGGGTGGTGGATGTGGGCTGCGAAGGCCGGGGCTGGCGCCTCTGGGTCACGGCCGGCTGGCCTCACCCCCTCCCGGAGAACGTCTAGACCTTAGGCTTCTTCTTTCTAACAGTGTATTTTGCAGTTGAGAAAATGAGCCGGGGTTGGGGGATCGACTTGCTCAAGGTCACCCAGCCAAGAAGAGGACCCGGGCGGTCACCGCGCAGTTTTATTGCGCTCTCCACACCGCCTTGCGAAATCGCTCTCGTCTTAGTCTGAGCATTTAGTAACTCGGGGACGGGTCACTAAATTGGATGCCCAGTGTCTTCCAGTGGCTACAACCAAACCTACTCTAGGCTAGGGAGGCTGATGAAGTGGCAGGCCACATGCTTCTCCCTGCCGTGGGGGAGTGAAACGGCGGCGCGGAGACCAGAGACATCCACGTGCTCCTGTAGGATGCTGTTTAGCAGCATTCCACAAACCCTGTGTCCAGAGTGCATCCACAAATGTAAATGAGTGGTTGAATGAATGAAGGATTTGAGTTAATCCTCTTCACAACCCCATAAAGTATACAGATTTCATTCCCGTCCTTCCCAACTCTCCCTGGCCCTCTTTCACAGTTGGGAAAGTGAGAGTTGGAAAGAGGACTTGACCAAGGCTACATTTTATTCCTAGTCTACCACGCTGGCCTCTGTTCTGGGGATGAGTAAACAGGTAGGTGCGAGGGAACTGGTAGGCTGTGGCAGGCAAAGGTGGAAGTGGAAGTGAGATAAGCTTGCCTAACTCAGGCTGGCCCCCTCTGGCAGACGGCTCTCTGTGATTTTGAAATGCTAATAAGGAAGCATTCCCTGCTGCCAGCAATTCAAAGAATCTCGGGACTGAGGAGGTGCTTCCATTGATCCTGCTCTGCTCCCTTTTAACCTCGACAAAGCAGCAGCCGTTGAAATAGGTCATTGATGCCTGGTTGATGTGAATCAGGTATTTGGCCCAAATTTGCTCTTTCTAGGTTCTTGCCTCCACTGTAGATCTTTTAGAAATGAAGCAAAGGCTTGGAAACAAGTCTGGGAAATGTAATCCTGCTGAGGATGTGTGTGAATAATTGGGGATGGCCGGGTGTGACCTCATACCGGTTAGGAGAGGCCAGGATGGGGAAAGTGCTGGTAACGGAGGCCATTTTCTCTCCTGTCTGGCAGGAAGAACTGAATGGGTCTGTGGTGGCTTGCTGATGACTGACCCAGGACAAAGCAAAGTGCAACTGTCCCCTAAGACTGGTCAAATGCCTTAACTTGTAATCTCTTAAAATAACAGACCCAAGTTCAGTTTTTAAGTAAATGTTAGTAGCATTAGTTTAAAAAGAAAGCCCATTAAAATTTTAAAATAGCTGTTTAGGGGCATCACAGATGATTAAATAAAAAGTCAATGACTAAAAGCAAAAATTCTGAATGATGAAGACCATATGAATAATCTAATAATATAAAAGGCCTAAAATAAAGTATTAATTTCACCAGGGCTTTAAGTACTGTAGGGCTTATAAAATCTTGCATGATTTCAGGAGCAAATTAGCAAGAACTGAGTTTCACCACGCCATATTATTAAGGGAGGATGGAGGCCACATGGCACACCAGCTAACCCCATCCCTGGGAGCATCCTAAACTCTGCTTTTGTTTGATGGCCAAGTTAAAGGAAGAGGCTTTAGAGTTTGTTGAGAGTTATAAGGGGAACTGCCCTTTTTCTCTGGGATCTATTTGTGTATCTAATGTGCAGCACTCCACTGCAATTAGAAAACTCAGTGAAAAAACCACAGCTTTTCAGCATGGCAGCTGAGCCTTGCACTGAGGATGCTGCTTCCCAGTGACTCAGCCTTTTACTGGGAAATCATTCTTCCCTATAAAGTTAGGGAGGAGATGGTAAGTGAGTCTACTAGGACTGGTCCTGAGGCTCAGCGATGAGATGTGTCTTTTTCCCTTGTGGGTGCTGGTGAGTCTCCTGGTGACTAATCCTCCCTTCCCCCATCAGTGTAGTTCTTACTGGCCTTATTCTCAGCTGAATGACTGGCAGAAAATTCACTTCATTAATTTCTGTTGGTGGTTTCAATACAGGAAAGTTTGTGCTGAATTTCAATGAGGGCCTTATAGCCTCATTGAAGAAAACAGGAATGTTTTCCTGGCTCACCGCATAAGGAAAGGGCCATCTCCCCATTAAAGTGGGAGGGAGAATAATGGTTTGTGAAACATAAATGAAGATATATATGGTTGTAACTTACTGGTTGGGCCAACATAACTCTTGATACCACCCCTCATAACTGCTGTGTGTAGAGGAGAGGTCTGCTTTTTCTCCAGTGAGTGGCTTCTCTTAAACTTGGTTTAACAGTTGATGTAGGTAGGTAGATATATAGGGTAGTCAAGTAATTTGACTAGCAGAAAGGAACTGTGGATGAAGAGATTGTGATGTGATTTCCATACGCTAGGGAAGATACAATTTCATGCAACAGACTGGTTTTATCAGCATCCTGTAAGAGCTCTTGCTGTATCCTAATTGTTGAATTAAAAATCCCATTTCTCCTGGACCAGAAATTAGAGAGGACTGAAATATATCAGTAATTATCAATCAGAAGTGACAGTTCTAACTAAAATACAAACATCAGAATCCTTAGAAGTTAGGAAGCTATGGAGAAAGCTAGAGATGGTGGTTATGAGTTGGATTATAGAGTCGTACAACCTGGGTTTTTAACCTTTCATATAATATCTGTGACCTCAGATAATTTGCTTAACTCCTGCAGTTTCTATTTCCCCCACCCAGTAAGATGGATTGTAATGACGTAACCTCATTAGATTGTTATGAAGACTAAATAAAATACATACAAAGTACTTACTAGTCCAGTGCCTGACAGATGGTAAACCCTCTATAAATATTAACTATTATGTTTATTAAGTGACTCCAAGCTTTTAATATCCTTATGTTAAAAGAATTAAAGCAAATAAAAAATTAAAATGTGCTTAAGCACAGCACTCTGGGGATTAGCGCAGATCTCAGGTTAGCTTGTTGACAATACATTTGGGCCTTTGGTTAGATGAATTATTGGGAAGCTGCTGGGAAGTATATTGTCAATTGCAACATAAATCAACAAATGTTACCTTCCCCAAAGGCAAAATATTGTTTTTCCTGTATGTAAAATAAAATATTTAGGGTATACAAAATATTTAGCAAAATAATTTTCATTTGGGTTGTCCATACCTGAGATTTATATGTAAGAAAATTCTGGCTCTAGGGAATTTCCTGGCGGTCTAGTAGTTAGCACTCCTTGCCCTCACTGCCAAGGGCCCAGGTTTAATCCCTGGTGGGGAACTAAGATCCCACAAGCCATGTGGCATGGCTAAAGAAAAAAAAGAAGAAATTCTGGCTCTAGAGTGGACCTCATTGGCTTATCACTTTTAACTTACAATTTTCAGATGCTGGCTATGAGTTTGACATCTGCTTCACCTCAGTGCAGAAGAGAGCAATCCGGACCCTCTGGACAGTGCTGGATGCCATTGACCAAATGTGGCTGCCAGTGGTGAGGACTTGGCGCCTTAATGAGCGACACTATGGGGGTCTGACTGGCCTCAATAAGGCAGAAACTGCGGCCAAGCATGGTGAGGCCCAGGTAAAGATCTGGAGGCGCTCCTATGATGTCCCGCCACCTCCCATGGAGCCCGACCATCCCTTCTACAGCAACATCAGTAAGGTATGGACAAACTGAGGTTTGGCTCGCTGCACACAGGACCAGGGGATCAGAATCTGGACTTCTCTCTTTTAGCTTTTATTAGTATCTGCCTAGATCACTGAGTTTCTAATTTATGATAAAATAAATACCCCTTGTAATCCCTCTTTTCCAAGGAATGACCATCACTTGTTAAGAGTTTATGTGGTTTATCTATAAAGAATTTCTATCTTTTTTACATGTATTGCCATATTTTTTAAAACTGCACTGTAGCTGATAGGGCCTTCCTAAACCAATTGCGAGGTAAGAGTGAGTTGGGAAGGCCTTGAGGCCTACCTTTCCTAAGCTGTGTTCTTTTGGACTATTTAATCTTCCCTGTCGTGGGTAATGGGGGAGGGAGGGCAGGATAGTAATAATCCCCCTTCTCAAGCTCTCAGTGCCCTGGTGAGAGACTTTTACCTGTACTGTGATCCCTTAGGGGATGAGGAATAGGCAGAACAGATGCAACTGGTAATAACTGTTAAGCTGGGATTTTTTGTTTAGGATCGCAGGTACGCAGACCTCACTGAAGACCAGCTGCCCTCCTGTGAGAGTCTGAAGGACACAATTGCCAGAGCTCTGCCCTTTTGGAATGAAGAAATTATCCCCCAGATCAAGGAGGGGAAACGGGTACTAATTGCAGCCCATGGCAACAGCCTTCGGGGCATCGTCAAGCATCTGGAGGGTATGTGTGCTTTTCAGAGGGGCCCTTGGGGAAGGGTAAAGCAGAGCTGCCACTACTCTGGACTGATTTAGTATGAAGGAGACCTTCAGGAAAGGGTTGGATGTACTGAGAGCCTTAGAGACAGTCCAGATTATCTCCTAGTAGAAACATGATCCTTGCTTCTCAAAGCATCATCTGCAGAACCAGAGGCTGCCACACCCCACTGGGTGCTTGTTAACACGTTAGAACCTCAGGTCCCACTTCAGACCTGATTTGGAAGCTGCATCTGTCATCGCTCCATTACAGCAGAGTGATCACCCAAAGAATGCCCCCAGTATTCTTTCTTAGCCACTGAACAGCAAGAAAAAAAGGGATGGAAAGTATCTCTCCCCAGAGGAGATACACACGAAAGTTTGAGATGCCTACCTCTAGACTGGGTCGGGAAGACTCCCTCGAGAAGGAAATGGCAATCCACTCCAGTACTATTGCCTGGAAAATCCCATGGACAGAGGAGCCTGGTAGGATACAGTCCATGGGGTCACAGAGGTGGACACAACTGAGCGACTTCACTTTCACTTTCACCTCTGGACTAGGACTGCTAGTTGAAATTGCTGATAAAAATCCTTAACCACAGCCTGATTACAACTCCCCACATGAGTGTCAGTTTGCATCCTAAGTTGTTTCACTCGAGGGCCTAGAGGCCCAGATGCGCCACGTTTTGGCAGCTGTATGGACAACATAGGACATTTGAGATACTAAGATGTATAGTCCTGCTTCACTGTGGGCTTCCAGATCCCCCTTGGGGAGGGATACCTTTCATCCCTTTTTTCTTACTGTTCAGAAGCTGAGAAAGAATATTGGGGGCATTCCTTGGGTAATCACTCTACCCTAATACAGATCCTTACTCTTATGACAAGTATCAGAAAGGGTGTCTTAATTCCTGCCAGAGTCCTTGGAGGACCCATTTCCTCACCTGGAGGATGAACAGAAAAGCTGGAGAGGTCTGTGGATTCTTATCTTGCTTGACTGATCATGAGGCGGGGGTATATTTTCAGGTCTCTCTGAAGAGGCTATCATGGAGCTGAACCTGCCGACTGGCATTCCCATGGTCTATGAATTGGACAAGAACTTGAAGCCCATCAAGCCCATGCAGTTCCTGGGGGATGAGGAGACCGTGCGTAAAGCCATGGAGGCTGTGGCTGCCCAGGGCAAGGCCAAGAAGTGAGGGCAAGCAGCAGATTGCTTTCCCAGGGATTACCCTCCTCCCCTGCCCTGGCCCACCCTACTCCTCTGCACCTCTCCCTGGCACGTGTCCCACTGATGACATCTGTAGGCATCATAAGTTGTAGCTGCAGGTGGGGACCAGCGGCTCCCAATTCCACATTAGCCATTTTATCTCTTGCACCCACTCCCTTCATACAGTCTAGTCAGAATGGCACGTCTGGGGCATGGTCCTCGGTCCAAGCTGAGGGAAGACTTATCCAGAAGTGTTGAGAGGTCATCACTGGCGGGGGTTGATAGTGGTTTATTACTAAGGAGCTGCTTGCGTAGGGGTCAGGGAGAAAACCATGCTGAGGTGTGACCAATGGTAAGAGCCTGTTCGCATCCCCAGAGGCCAGCTGGGCACTGTTGTTAGGTGACTCGGGGCTCTAGTCATTCCAGTGGGAGATGAATGTAACCTGCATGGTGACTCAATCAAATATTCCTCCCTGACTCTAAAAGGCTGGATCAATCCTCAACGTTTCTGTGTTGCATTACTTTAAAAAAAAAAAAAATTATATATAAATACAAAAAAAAAAAAAAAACCTTCTGGGGTTTTTAGTGGCGGTTGAAATACTCCCACATGTGGTCATCAGCAAATAAGTCATTCCTTACACCATCATGGGATAAGCTCCTTGACTTCTAAGGCGTAGGAGTTCATCCTGTTGTGTGTTTTAGAATCCCTCCCCGGCCTTAGTGTTTTGTGGCAGCGGAATGCCTCTTGATCATGTCCAAGTGTGTCTCTCACTGTGCCTGACTTCTGAACCATGTTCCAGTTGCTTGGCCTAGCACTTGGGCCCCGTACTCATTTGAGCATAACTGTACTAAAAATATCTTTTTTCCAGATCAGTATAAAATAAAGGAGTGATGTGCAATATTTTCTGTGTGATATGTCTTACCTGAGGAAATCAACTCGAACATTCAACTCGAAATGTCTCTCACTGCCCAAGTTCGTGTATGACTCAGAGCTTTAGGATAGCCAGTCACAACTTTACACAGCCATTTTATCTCTTGCACCCACTCCCTTCATACAGTCTAGTCAGAATGGCACATCTGGGGCATGGTCCTCAGTCCAAGCCGAGGGAAGACTTATCCAGAAGTGTTGAGAGGTCATCACTGGGGGGGTTCCCAATACCATGTATCTCACTGGGTTTTCCACTACAGGTTGAGCTGAACTGTTTCCTGTTGCCTCTCTACAACTCTTGCTCAATGGTACTGGTTACTAAAATCAAATTTTGAAACTATTATACCTTCTTTCAGTTCAGTTTTAGTTCAGTTGCTTAGTCGTGTCCGACTGTGCGACCCCATGAATCACACAGCACGCCAGGCCTCCCTGTCCAGCACCATCTCCCGGAGTTCACTCAGACTCATGTCCACTGAGTCCGTGATGCCATCTAGCCATCTCATCCTCTGTCGTCGCCTTCTCCTGCCCTCAATCCCTCCCAGCATCAGTCTTTTCCAATGAGTCAACTCTTCGCATGAGGTGGCCAAAATATACCTTCTTTAGAAAGGTAAAAGTTTGTTTACTAGACTTAAAAAAGCCAGTCCCTTTCTATTAGTAAACTGTAAACTTGATTCACACCTTTCCTTTTGGCTCCTGAAGTTTTATCCCTGTCAGTTACCTAACCTCCTCAGAAATTATACTTGCAGGAGAAAATGAATCTATAGTCATCCCTTATCTGCAGAGGGGAGACTGATTCCAGGACTCCTCTGGATACTGAAATTCACAGATGCTAGGGACTTCCTTGGTGGTCCAGGGGCTAAGACTCAGCTCCCAATGCAGGAGGCTAGGGTTGGATCCCTGGTCAGGGAACAGGATCCCACATGCATGCAGCTGAGTCTGCATGCTGCAGTGAAGAGCAACTAAGACCCAGCACAGCCAAAATAAACATTTCAAAATTAACAGATGCTAAAGTGCCTAATACAAGGTGGCATAGTACAGATGGCTCTCTCCCCAGGGGTTTCCCATCCATGGTAGGGAGGACTGACTGCAGTTGTCTACATAATTGGGGAGGGGCATCGCTCACACTTGCCTTTTCTCTGAGGCCTCCGAGAAGATCACTGGAATATGAGAAAGCCCATAATGCCGTCCTCTTCTAGTAGGAACAAGTGACGCCCTCCATCTAGGAAATTCTTAAGCGCTCTGTGCTAGCCATCAGGTGAGACATGTATACATAATCTTCAATCCTGATAACCTCCGAAAGGGCTAGTGTCGTTTACAGAAGAGGAAACACGCTGAAAACAGAAACGGGCCAGAAGGTCCACTACTGAGTACTGGGACCCAGTAGGAATGTTGCCCTTATTCTAAAATTTAAGCATCTTGCTTTCCAAGTTAGCTGTTTATCTGATGTGCCCAGTAATCCTAGGAAGACTTTTAGTACTTTAAGTCTAAAGTAGCCTGATGGGATGTTAGTTTCCTTAGCTTGTACTGAATCTTAGAACAAAAGTTGGTAATTTTGTGCTCAACCCATGCCTGACACATAGCAAGTACTCAAAAGTATGTAGCACGTAAAAAAACACACAAAAAAAGATAGGTGATTAGGCATTGTCTACAAAGACTCTGCTCTAGATGTCATGTCAGTTTAGATTCTTTACCCTACTTGAGACAACAGAAACTAAAATTCTTTTCATAAAAATGTTTTCTTTGTCATAGCAAAAGCACACATTTGCAACACTCAAAGAATAGGCTATAATCTAACGTCATACAGGTTGTTTGCTGGTGCCTCCAAAAGAAATTACTCCAGAGAAGAAAACCCACTGAAAGGTTCACAAGAAAAACGTTCCACCTACAGGAAAGATTTTTCTAAAGGTGGCTGTTGACCAACCTCTGGTGTCTGAATAAAGACAACAGCCTCCTGATGTCACTCACACTTGTACTCTTGGAAAACAGCTTCCCCTCTGCTTGGGGAAAGTGGCTTCTTAGGTCTGCAGGAACTCAGGCTGCACTCGGGCCACCTTCCGGAATTCTTTGGTGTGGGTCTTTGGGCACTGCATCTCACACCAGCTGATGGGGACCATCTGGACACCTGCAAGGGGAAAGGTGGTGTAGGAGCTGGGACCCCAGATACTTGCTCGAGACATTTCTCTTTTCAGCTGGGTGTGAACTGATGTCACCAAGCTGCCTAGTGAACCTCTCACCTCATACAGAAAAAAGCCTTGTTTATTCCACTGATTTAAGGAGTAAGTGGCTCCTTTCCTTAGATTATATAAGGAGAATCATTCTAATCCCAGTAGTCAGTATCTACACTCACATTGCTTCTAAGATAATTAAAAAACGAGGGAAAACAGTAGACTAATCCCAACCTTAGCTCTCAGGAAAAGGTAAGCACATGGTAGCATGGACAAACTCACCTGATTCGCTGTGGGCCACCACCACTCCCAGCTCATTTTCGGCAGTGGTTAGCAGGTAGTTGGATTGCGCATCACCTAGGGAGATCTAGTCATATCACGTTAGTAAAGGAAAACAAAGACTTACAAATCTTCCCTCTCATAGCTACTTGAGTGATTTCTCTACTTCCATTTCTTCCTTTGACAAAGGATCACAAGTCTTCAGGGAATAAAGGATACCACTTTGGCCAAGACGATGTCCCCTGGGCGGAAACTCTTATAAATTTCAACCTGTAAAGAAAGAAGTGTTAAGTAAAAACTCCGATCAGGTCTATAATGAAACTATTAACCCCACTGGGTAGAGCTAGTTTACTTCTAACCCCAGAGGGTAGAACCCCAATGGCAGATCTACCATTACTCAAGTAGAGCAACAACTTTTATTAATTCTGCGGCATCATCACAAAAATGAAAGATCTGAACTCAGTAACCTGATCAGGAATCTGACTTAGACAAAAGGTACTATGGTTGCCCTGAAAGGGTCCAGAATAAGTCTGAGAGAACAGCCATGAATAAATACCTGGCTTCAAAGACAAAGTGTAAACTAGCTCCTCTCTGGTCAACAGAAGAAAAATCACACAAAGAGGAAAGGAATAGTGAGGTGAATTCCACACCTTCCAGTAGAGAACACCTTAAAATTCCTTGGACTCCACATTCCCACAGACTTTTGAAATTCACTGGAATAATCTCAAAGGACTGAGATTCCTAAAGCCATGAAGAAAAAAAAGAGCCAACCAACAACCTTGTCTTTTTCAGTAGCTCGGACGTCTTCTTTGCTATAAAGAAAAGAAGTAACAGAAAGATTAATTATCTGTGAGAAAGAATTATCCGGCAGACTCCTAGCAGAGAAAGAGCTATAAGAGCAAAGAGAACAAGTCCTGATCCGGACCCTGCTGCCACCCAGAGGAGCAGGTGGAGAAATATTTCCCGTCCTAACCCCGAGGAGAAAATCACAGTTCCCATTCTTGGATCAAACAGAACAGGAGTATCAATACCTCCCACTAGAGGAAAGTGGATCCAATTTGGCAGAGGATAAGGAGCTCTGCTGCCTTAGGAGAGCTTGAATGGCAGCATCACAGAACCACACAGAATCCTGAGGGTGGAAAGAGCCTCAGATGTTAAATTATCTAGCTCACAAGAACTGTCTGTCCCTTCTCAAAGAACCCATAGTGGGGAAAAAATATCACTTTACCCACTACCCTTTTTATTGTCTTATAATGCTTGGGTTAATCGATATTAAACACAAGAAAAAAAGGTACTTCCTAAAATGCCTTCTACTTTGGTATGAATCATACCCACAATGCACCTCCAGCTTATTCAATTCTTTTTTGTTCTATTTAAAGCCCTATCTCATTAATATCTTCCTTCTGTTTTAACTCACATACTATAATATTTTCTTTAGATACTAACTGGGGAGAATCAAAGCACAAAGAGGTGAGACAGGGCAGGAGTAGACTGTTAATTGTTCTTAAAAATTCCAGTCTCCCATCCTATCCTAATCTCATTCCAGGCGCTGAGGCGAATATGAAGACAAAAATACTCCTTACCGGATGGTTCCTCGAAAAGAGTTCTTAAGTGGCGTGGACCCCACATATAGGATATGTACTTTGGCAAAGCGTGAATTGATGCTGGAGACCTGTGGAACAGAGGAAAGGGCAACATTATAGAGGGCAACATTATAGAGTATTAGCAGTTGTCAGCTGAAGGAGGCAGGAATCAACTAGGAAAGACTAGGATTTTAGTCCAAGCATCCCTACTAAGCATAGAATTTCAGATAAGTTAACTCGTATTTATCCCTGCATAAGTGATGTTCATAAAGTGGAGTAAGAGCCACTCTGGCCACCTAAAGTAGAGTTACCGAGGGAATCAAATGAAATAATATGGCAGAGATTTTTAAAAATGTACAAGTCTAACATAAATACACAAGGGAAGCATAGCAACTCTAACTAGACCTTTAGCAGATCTCACCAAGAGGCCTGTAGTGTGAATGGAACTTAAGTCTCCATTTCAGCTGCTGGGTAATATTTGGATCACTGTGCCTGTCCAGTTATTTTCAAAATAATGCATAGATTTTCTCTTTTTTTCCTTTTTTAAATTTGGCCACGCTGTGTGGCTTGCAGGATCTTAGTTCCCTGACCAGGGACTGAACATACACCTTTGGCACTGAAAGTGCAGAGTCCTAACCACTGGACTGCCAAGGAATTCCCCACATAGATTTTCTGTTGGAGAAATTATTTATAGAGGAAAACTAAGAGCTACAAGTTAACTGGCAGAGAGTGGGGATGGGCAGGGAATACGGATGTCTTATAGTTACTAATTGGTACAGCACTAATTTGCACTTGCCCTCAAAGACTTTATAAAAATCTTTCATTTCTCTGCAGAAAAAGTTTCGCTTTAGATGTTCAAAAATACACCTCCTTATGACCTTCTGGTACTCCTGTTTCCCAGACAGAAATAAAAAATTACATACTGAGGAAACCAGCTCTGTCTGTGAAAGGACTACATAAGCTTGAACTTGACCACACTGATCATTATCCTAGAAATCTCTAGACCCAGCACAGTCCAGTAAAACTTTCTGTGATGATAGAAAAATTCTGTTGACCAACATGGCAACCACCATTCACCTGTGGCTACTGACTACTTGAAATGGAGCTAGCAGAACTGAGGAAATAAATGTTAAATTTGTTTAATTTTATTGAAATTTAAATGACCTTATGTAACTATTGGTTACCATATTGGACAGTGCAGTTCTATAAGGATCATGATTTCAACACTGGATGGTATCCTAAGCAGGGAGCTTAGGACCAACTTACCTTGCAGGTTACAATAGCTCCTACATCTGGCAGTAATTGGGACTCTGTTTCTCTCATCACAGATATGACAGGAAGCTGCAGAGAGAAAAATAAAACATGAATATTCTGGCTAAGCCTTGGATAAAGGTATTTATGGCTTGACAGTAAAACGGGATACCTTGGGCCACAGTAGACGTCACATGGGCAGGTGGACGACAGATTCATTTGTAGCCCAGAGCAGAAAGCCTTAGAAACTTTAGGATACAGGAGGGCCAAGGGGCCACAGAAAGAAAGGTACAAGAAGATATAATCTTACCACTTCAGATGAGTTCTGAGTTTTTTTGTGATTTTCTTAAGAGTTTTTCCACATACAACTACATTGCCTGTAATCATGGATAATTTGACTCTTTCCTCCAAAGTTATATCTTTCTTTTGGTTTGTCATTTTATTGGACAGGCTAGAATTTTCAAATAAATGTTATATAACAGTGGCCATACTTGTTTACTTCTATTTAACACTTGTAGAGTTTCCTCTTTGAGCATGGTACTGGCTATTGGTGTAGGAAAGATATTTTTGAGCCTGATCTTTTCTTAACCTTTCCCTTGTTCAACATGCTTCAGCTCTCCTGGTCTTTTTTCAGTTTCACCAATTCACGAAATTTTTTCCCATCTCAGGATCTCTTTTCAACCTGCTCTTTCTGCTCACTCACTCAACTCTTATTTATCCTTTAGATTCAGACTAAATATCACTTCTGACTAGGCTGGATTTACCTATTACATATTCTCATGGTACTCTGTAATATTGTTTCAGAGCAGCCATCATATGTGTAAGTATACCTTCATTTGAGCATTTATTTGCTTACAGTTTGTATCTGTACCCCTTGATAGCAGAGACCACATATATTTGGCTCATTATCACATCCCACAGCTATAAAATGAACAAACTTTCAAATCCTAGGGAAATTCCCCAAATTGATCAAATACAAAAGTCTCTCATTTTATAGGTAAGAACCTATAAAGGGAGTGTAAGTTTCTTACCTAAGGCAGAATTAAGGTTTAGTCAATACTGAATCCTCTTTCTACTATGCTCCCAGTCTCTAGGGCGTTCCTGGTGGCTCAGCTGATAAAGAATAATCTGCCTGCAATGTCAGAGACCTGGGTTCGATCCCTGGGTTGGAAAGATCCCCTGGAGAAGGGAATGGCTACCCACTCCAGTATTCTGGCCTGGAGAATTCCACGGACTGTATAGAGATTTGGGCTTCTCTCATAGCTCAGTCAGTAAAGAATCTGCCTGTAATGCAGGAGACCTGGGTTCAATTCCTCCGTTGGGAAGATCCCCTGGAGAAGGAAATGGCAATCCACTCCAGTATTCTTGTCTGGAAAATCCCATGGACAGAGGAGCCTGGTGGGCTACAGTCCATGAGGTCTCAAGTGTCGGACACGACTTAGCGACTAAACCCATGCCCCCCACCACCTCCAGTCTTTAAGCTGCTCCTCCAAGAACTGCTTATCTGATCCCAAGCTAATAATGGATCAGCCTCTGGAACCAGGGAGAATAATATTATTCATACATTCAATAAACATCTACTGAGCATTTACCTTGCGCTACGTGCATAGTAGTGGAAGGGTCTAATGGGGAACTTATAACTGAGTGTTAAATTGCATGCTGAACTAAGTGCTTAGAAAGGGAGTAACAGCTCTTGGGACCTCCCTGGTGGTCCCATGGTTAAGACTCTGACCTTTCACTGCAGGGGGGATGGGTTCCTTCCAAGATCCTGCATGCTGCCTGGCAAAACAAACAGGCAAACTGACCCCAACAGTTCTTTGTGAGTGTTAAAACAAACAAAAAACAAAACTCCCTCTTTTGACTAGTGGTGTCTATAGGGCTTCTCTGAGAAAGTGATAACTAGTGAGGTTATCTAAAGGGTGGTGGTGGTTTAGTCGCTCAGTCGTGTCCGACTCTTGCGACCCCATGAACTGTAACCCGCCAGGTTCCTCTGTCCATGGGATTTTCCAGGCAAGAATACTGAAATGTGTTGCCATTCCCTTCTCCTGGGTCTTCCCGACCCAGGGATCGAGCCCGCGTCTCCTGCAATGGTGGTGGATTCTCTTCCGCTGAGTAGGTAGGATTTAATCGGGCTAAGGAAGAGAGGAGCGTGTTCCAGACAGACGGCGTGTGTACAAAGACTCTGTGGTCCACTGGCGATATTGAAAAAGACAGTAGGACTTCTGCAAAGAGTGAGGCGCGGGTAGCGGAGCGAAATGAAGCCAGAGAAGCAGGCGACATTCGGCCAGGATTCAGCTCACAGCACGGCTGAGCTCGCCTCCGTTCTTTCCCCAGCTTGCTTCCCGGAGGGTCAGCAACACAGCCAAGCCAGACAACACAATTAATTTGTGATGGCTAAGTGTCCAGCAGCGGGGATCCCAGCTGTCAGAAACTCAGAGACTAACTCCTTCTCCTAAACCAGGCACTAAAGACGCGCTCGTAGGACCCTGCCTAAAGACAGTGAAATCAAAGGCAGCGTAAGACAAAGAGACAGAGGAGAAGGGAAGCTGCCCCATTTACCGCGCCGTTCTCGCTGGTCTTTGTCAAGCAGCCAGCAAGCGACGAAAAGATGTAGCCGTGCCGGGTGTAGGTGCCGCTGCCCGGGCTGCCCTCCTCCAAGTTACACAGACGTTCGCCTGCGGAAAAAACGCTGCATCAGCCACGGGTCCGCTGAAGCTGTTGGTCGTCTGGCCTTCTTGCCCCTGTCTCTGCCCACGATTTGCTCTAGATACCGCTGACTTACCGGGGATGCAGTACCTCACGGGTGGCGCCATGACTGCCACTGTTCCAAATCCCGAGGAAAATGAGGCCGACCTCTCATTGGCCAATATCCAGGTGCAGTTACGCAGTAAGAAACGCGCTAATTGGTGTGCTCTATCTGTAATCTCCGGAAGCGCTTCCAGAAGACGTAAACTCCATTTCCCAGGTTGCATCGGGACGAATTCGGGGGCGGGGCTTCGGAACTCTTGCGCTTGCGCCTGTGGACAAGGATGGGCGGGCGGTGGGTCCGGGTCTGCAGGCTGGACCTGTGGGCGGTGGGCCATGGTTGGTTGGATTGAGCAGGGCCGGTGGACGCCGAGCTGGAGGGGGTGGCAGTGAGCTGCGGCGGAGGCTGCGGGGTTCGACTTGGCTGATTGAGGAATCGGCCAGCGGCAGGTAAGAGCGAAGCTGCGGCCTTTTCTGCCCAGTCCTGTCGCTTTTAATAGGGTCGGGCCCTGTTCCCGGGCCTTGTGAGCCCGAGTTCCTGCTCTGCACGGCCGTGCCCTCGAACCGGACGGAACACACCCTCCGGGCAGCCCTGAGGCGTGGAGCTGGAAGGTCACCCCAGCCAACTCGCCCATTTCACAGATTTGGAAATTCATCCCCAGGGATAGGATTAGAATTGTACAGTATCTCTAAAATCAAGATAGAGACCGAACGGGTACTCAAGTTATTTTTTACTTTCAGTCTATCATTCTTTGTTGAGAAATAAAACGTTTCCTCAGTTTCTGTAACTGCAGTCTCCAATCTTGCGGAAGCGTGCTAGTCTGGAAGGAAAGTCTGCATGAATTAGTGTTGCTTTTACTGATGATTGACACTTGCTGCTTCAGGCAGTAAACACCCTGAAAACAGCATCTTTGTTCAAATGAGTTATGTCGACTTTGTTTCCTCTGCTCTTCGGTGTCTTTGGAATCTATGTGTGTCCTCCCACCCCTAATAGCCCCCATGTCCAGTTTCCCCTTGGGAAAGAGTTGGTGACTGAGAGCCTTGGGGAGAGGAGAGTGCTGTGACCTACACTCCCCTCTGAACTGGTGGCACGTGTCACTATGTTGGTAGGACTGAGGGATCAGAGTGTTCAAGGCTTGTGTTGGGGGTGATGCTGCTGCTGCTGCTAAGTTGGTTCAGTCGTGTCTGACTCTGTGGGACCCCATAGACGGCAGCCTAGCAGGCTCCCGCGTCCCTGGGATTCTCCAGGCAAGAACACTGGAGTGGGTTGCCGCTTCCTTCTCCCATGCAGGAAAGTGAAAAGTGAAAGTAAAGTTGCTCAGTCTGTCTGACTCTTAGCTACCCCATGGATTGCAGCCTACCAGGCTCCTCCATCCATGGGATTTTCCAGGCAAGAGTACTGGAGTGGGTTGCCATTGCCTTCTCTGTTTGGAGTGATAGGGAAACTCTTATTTCTTGCCCTGTTCACTTCCATCACCACCCTTCACCCCCAACACACAGTTTTTTGAGTTCTGCTTTATCTCAGTTTCCTGAGATGAAAACTTATGTTCACTTGTGGTCCCATGGACTACATATTTCTTCCCTGGCATTCCCATACCCCCCTAAACCTCATTAAGTAAAATAAGGGAAGGGGGCCTTGGTCTCAGACTTCTTTTACATAATCTGGTCTTAAGCTCTGTACCTACAAGCTTTCAGCTTACATGTTTGTGTTGATTACTGGTTGGATAGTTTTCTAGAATGATTTCTAACTCTGAAGTGCAATGATTCCACCAGTGGTTTTCATTTCTCTCTCTATTGATCATGAAGAATATAGCAGTTTACACTTATTTTGTGTTATCACATTGGCAGGAGTGTCCTTGCTGTTATTTGTAGGACAGATGGACATCTGACCAGCCTTTCCACTTTGGCATCCCTCCAGTTCGTTCATTCAACAAGTATTTATTGAGTACATCCATGATCCAGGTATTGTGCTAAGCACTTTATAAACATTTCATTTGTATCTTACCAACTGTATATGTAGTCATAAAGTGGGTGGAGCAGAAAGGTGCCTTAGTATTTAATCCTACTCTCTTATTAATGGGAACACAAGAAAACTGAGTCCCAACAGAATTTGGTGCTTTGCCCAAGGTCACAGATCTACTTCAGGGCAGAACTGAATCCTAAGTAGTCAAGTTATGGGGCAGGTAAGAGTTGGTAAGTCTGGTCTTTGAGGCATTTCCTGTAGAGTTCAGTAATTCCACAAGTAGCTGAGACAATCTAAAAAGTTGAGAATCAGAAAATGAAGGCTTTTTTTCTTTTAAACAGGAGAGATGGCATATAATTTTTGTTTATTACAGATGAGGCACACATATTATTTGCATGCTGTTGCTGTTAGGACAGGGGAGCCTGGTGGACTGCCGTCTATGGGGTCGCATAGAGTCGGACACGACTGAAGCGACTTAGCAGCAGCAGCTGTTAGGACAGGGGAGCCTGGTGGACTGTCGTCTATGGGGTCGCACAGAGTCGGACACGACTGAAGCGACTTAGCAGCAGCAGCTGTTAGGACAGGGGAGCCTGGTGGACTGTCGTCTATGGGGTCGCACAGAGTCGGACACAACTGAAGCGACTTAGCAGCAGCAGCTGTTAGGACAGGGGAGCCTGGTGGACTGCCGTCTATGGGGTCGCACAGAGTCGGACACGACTGAACGACTTAGCAGCAGCAGCAGCAGCAGCTGTTAAAAATATTTTGGTAAATAGAAACTCTCCATTAGCTGTAGTAAGGGAGTGAACGATGGTGTGGATAACCTAAGTCACTTGGATTTGTTTTGGGGTAAAATGTTTCGTTCCACTGTTACATTAGATTGTAGCTGTACACTATTTGAAGATTCATGCTTCAAGCTAAATCATTATTCCACACAATAGGAGTCCAAGTCGAAGGAGGTAGGAAGTTTGAGCTTTTCCTTTTCCTCTTTTCTGCACTGTCCCTTTGTTCTCTTAGCCGCTCGGAGATGATGGAAATGGCCAACTTACTTTATCCTGCTACAGAAGTAGGGCCCTACTGGATTGTCTGTCTTCTCCTTGCTGGTTTTATCTGCTGGCTTTGTTTTTGCCTTAAGTCTTCAGAGGGCTTATGGAAGGAGGTAATTGAGTTTTCTTTGCAAGGCCTCTTGTGGGGATATCAGGGTAGTAAGGAGAGTACCTTGCTCCAGTTACTGAAATGACACCATCCCTACAGTGGAGCAGCTTCCTCCAGTTTCTGCTGGGCTTTGAGCTGCCTGTTAAATAAGTCAGTGGAGTTGCAGAGGACAAAGTAGCCATAGGGGAAAATCAGATAATTTCCTCTCTGATAAGACCTTTTGTCTGCAGAATTGATGAGAATATCATCAAAATAATCCATATGGTCTGTTCTGGGCATTGCCTGGGTAGCTGACGTCCCGTGGCTGTTAGCTGAGGTAAAGATCACATGGAGGAGGTTAAGGCACTTTCAGAGGAGCCATGCACAGCACTAAAGAGCTGGACAGGCTGGTTGGGACACCTGGGGCCAGGGCAGCAGCTGCAGAGAAAGCTCTCAAGTGTCCAGCTAGAACAGAGCAAGGGAAACTCATTACGCAGGGGGCGGGTCCTGTGGTCTTCTTCCGCCGTCCTCCATACCGCCATGTCTCCTGCTTGGTGGTGGTCTGCTCAGGACCTGAGTTGTTTTGTTCATGCTTGGAGTGGGACTGGGACTAGAATTGGAGACAGAGCATCTTATGTCATGCAAGGGGGAGGTGAGCTGTCCCCACAGGAGACAGGGATTCTCATGCCCCCAGGCTGGTAATGGCAGTAGAACAGATAAGTGTCTTTTGCCTGGATAGCACCAGGGAAGATCTAGGTGCAGGATTCACATGGTGTGAACTCACTCCCTCACTACTGTTCTTGGTGAAGACAGTTGTTAGGAGGTAGGGGCTTCCCTCGTGGCTCAGACAGTAAAGAATCCGCTTGCAATGCAGGAGACCTGGGTTCAATCCCTGGATTGGGAAGATCCCTTGGAGGAGAGCATGGCGACCACTCCAGTATTCTTGCCTGGAGAATCCCCACGGACAGAGGAGCTTGGCGGGTTACCGTCCATGGGGTCGCAAAGAGTCAGACACAGCTGAGCAGCTAAGCACAGCTCAGGGCAGGCAGGAGACCCCGGACACCTCTGCTACAGTGGCCAGGCCCACAGGGCCACGCGGATAGCTTTGTGCACATTGGTTGGGCTCTTCCAAGGGTCTGTCCACATAGACAGTTCCAGAGACCCTGTGTGAGCTTGGAGCTGCCTCTCTCTTTCCCAGCTGGTGACTGGCCCAGCAGGCCTCAGCCTTAGGTCTCTGCCTCCAAGCCGCCCACTGGTGGGGAAGGGAGGGACAGGATCCAGGCTGGCCCCTCACGGTGTTGTGCTTTCCTAGGAGCCATGCGGGGCCAGTGGAGCCTGCTCCTGGGCCCTGCCCGCCTCTGCCTGCGCCTGCTTCTGCTCCTGGGCTACAGGCGCCGCCGCCCACCTCTGCTCCGCGGCCTGGTGCAGCGCTGGCGGTACGGCAAGGTCTGCCTGCGCTCCCTGCTCTACAACTCCTTCGGGGGCAGTGACACCGCCGTGGACGCTGCCTTTGAGCCCATCTACTGGCTGGTGGACAACGTGATCCGCTGGTGTGGGGTGGTGAGTGATGCCCAGGGGCAAGAAAAGGGTTGTTTGGGGAGTGCATGCGTCTGGCGAACCTACCCTGGGTCAGGACCCACACTGGCCTCCTACCCTTGGGAAGCTCCTGAGTCTGCTCTGGGCATTGCCGAGCTCTCTCACGGCATCTTCCTGACCGCCCCGGTGCTGGCAGGTGTTCGTGGTGCTGGTGATTGTGCTGACCAGCTCCATCGTGGCCATCGCCTACCTGTGTGTCCTGCCCCTCATCCTCCAAACCTACTCCGTGCCCCGGCTCTGCTGGCATTTCTTCTATAGTCACTGGAATCTGATTCTCATCGTCTTCCATTACTACCAGGCTATCACCACCCCACCTGGATACCCACCCCAGGTGGGTACCCCCCTCCAGGGGCATGGGGGTGGAAGAGAACTGCAGGCCCCAGGAGCCAATCCCAGGAATGGGGAGGGAGAGCGCCTTGGTGTTTTTGAGGTGCGAAACCGGTGCTGCTGCAGTCGTCACGTTGCTTTTCTCCCTCTGCACAGGGCAGGAATGATATGACAACCGTCTCCATCTGTAAGAAGTGCATTAACCCCAAGCCGGCCCGAACGCACCACTGCAGCATCTGCAATAGGTAGGTCTCCGGGAACCCCAGCCCTGGCCCTTTTGCTGTAGCCCCAGGGCAAAGCCTAGACCTGGCATTTGCCTGGACATGCACGGGGTACCCTGTCATGTGCCAGGCCGTGTGTCCTGAGGACACGGGCCCTAGGATGGTCCTGCGAGTTATGCATTATCACCGCTTGGGGAAAGTGAGGTTCAGAGAGGGGCGTCAGGGTGGGCAAGAGCCCCGAGTTACCTTGTCCAGTGTCGTGTAGCCAGTGAAGCAGGGTTTGAAGCAAGGCCTGGCTGTCCTCAAAGTCTGTGCCCTTTCCGCCTCAGCAGGATGCTGGTCCTTGTAGGAAAGGATTGGCACTGACATCTCAAGAACCCTGGCCACCGTAACAGAGCCTGTGTCCCTTCCTCACAGGTGTGTGCTGAAGATGGATCATCACTGCCGTATCCTTTTGCTATCTCCTCTGCCTGAAATCTCCTCCTTTAGCTCCAGAGCACTGCACAGGTTTAAGGGCCACAGACCCAAGGCTTCTAGCTTCACCCTGCAGAGAACGCTGGGCTCAGGAGAAGTTAGTAGAAGAGCAAGTTGTGGGGACCAACCATCTCCTGGGAATAACAGGAGGCTTATGTGCTGTCTGGGACGGATCTTCTGGGAGCAAGGCCTCTCTCCCTAACAGTTCTTTCTTTTGTAGACTTTCGTGCTAACATCTATCGGATGGAAAGAGAGGTCTTGTTCAGTGGGTTGTCCAGTGGGGGTCCAGATAGAACCATCGGTCCCTTTCTGCTGTCCCACACAGATGTCTGGTAAACCCGTTTGTCTGAATATTAGCAGACTCATTTTACTGAAGGATTCCAGCTTTCAAGATCTCCTGGTGGGACTCGTGAGGGCTTTGAAAAGCTTTAACCCTTTCACCTCAACTTCAGGGAAGTCCCATATTTTCCTGCCTTTGGTGATGGAATCCTTGGGCTTGGATGATATTGTGAGGAACCACAGATAAACCAGAGAAACCAGGACATCCCCTGAAGTTGTGTGTTTGATCTTGTCCTTAATCCTTTCCCCACCAGCCTGGCTAAACAACTGTGTGGGCCACTATAACCATCGGTACTTCTTCTCTTTCTGCTTTTTCATGACTCTGGGCTGTGTCTACTGCAGCTATGGAAGCTGGGACCTTTTCCGGGAGGCTTATGCTGCCATCGAGGTGAGCCCATAGTTAGGAAAAAGGGCAGCTCAGTAGAGAGCACTCCGGGGTGTGGAATTTGTCCCTAAGAAGGGGCTGGTAGCACCCCCCTCTCCTAGAGGCTTGAGAGTGTAACCAGCACTGTTTTCCATCCCCTTAGAAAATGAAACAGCTCGACAAGAACAAACTACAGGCGGTTGCCAACCAGGTGGGCTCTCCCCACCCCACTGCCTCCTCCTGCTCAGGCCAGGGGTATAGAGTTGCTGAGGCAACTGGGGCCCACCTGTTAGTCGAGTTGTAGAGACTGGGCTGAGGCCAGTCGAGACTGGATCAGGGGTGTTCTGGGGGCTGCCTGCCACAAGTAGGCTAAGTGGCCTGGGGACCAGCTGGGAGTCCCTGGTATGTGAGTTTTTGGCTCTCTATCCCATTTCATCTTCTTTGGGCTGAGCAAGTGCTCTGCCTTGGTGATGGCCTGAGCAGTGAGGAGTCCATGTCAGTCTGTGTGATGGGGTTCCAGGGGACAGAGGCCGGGCCGGTCCAGTCTGGCGATCCTTTGCTCCTGGTCTGTCTGCATCTGCATCAGGATCCCCGGGCCTCTTAGGACTCCTTGCTCTGAGCAGACTGTCGGCTTGAGCTTGTGCCTCTGCTGCCGTTTTGGTCCCTAGTGGGGCTCCCTGTTCTCTCCCTCCGTTCTATTCTGGGTGTGATCTGGTCCCCTCTCTAGGGGATTACAGCCACACAGTTCCAACTGGGAAGTGGAGTGGCTTCCCCTGGAGCCCCGTTTGTGTTGTCACAGCTAAAGGCCCGGGGTTGGTCCCTCCTGTGCTTGACCATCCTGTCCAGACCCGCTCTGCCCAGTGTATGTCCACACGACGATGCCACCGGCTTGGTCCACCCATCTGGCTGCTGCCCTGACTCCTCTGTGGCTTAACCCCCTCTCTTCTCCCCCTGGGCCTGGATCACTTCCCTGCCTGCAGGTGCTGGGTTCTGGTGGAGACCAGCAGAGTCAATGAGCCAGACTGTGCTGTTTTCTTTTTCTAGACTTACCATCAGACCCCACCACCCACCTTCTCCTTCCGAGAAAGAGTGACTCACAAGAGTCTTGTCTACCTCTGGTTCCTGTGCAGGTATCTTAACTCTCATTTTTGACAGTTTAAGCGGGGAGGGGCAGCTTCAGAAAGCCTTTTACAGAGCCCACACAGGCAGGAACCCCTCCCTGTATGAACTGTTGCTGTTCTTAGTCTCACTTAGGTTGGCCAAGAGTAGAGCTTAATTTTCTCCAGCATTCTGGGGGAGGGAACACAAAGGACTTGGCACTGAGGGTTTGGTATGTGCCAAGGGAAGTTCAACTCCTCCTTATAAGAGCAGATGCATTTTGTAGAGGAGGAAAATTGCAGATGTGAGGGGGTGAGGTGATCTGTTCCATGATACGCAAGTAGAGACGGTAGAGCTGGAATCTGATGTGCCATTTTACTTTGATCCTTGGTGCTTACTCCCCTTTCTTGTCTCCCAAGCATGGGTATTTTAGGAAATATATAACATTTTCATTAGTAATAGACTTACTTCCCCATTCTTCTTGCCTCATGATTTATTCTTAGCCCAAATAGATGCTTTTTCATGGATGCTGTTTTTATCAGTAGATGCAGTGAAGTTCATTGAGGACCCCTCAGCTGGGAGAGAAGGCAGAAGTCCCTCACCAGTCACTGTTGCTCAGTGCAATTTCAGACCTACTCATGGCCTCTAACCCTGTCCGTGCTGCCCCCCAATCTCTGCCCTTCTCTTCTCAGTTCTGTGGCACTGGCCCTGGGTGCCCTGACTGCATGGCACGCCGTGCTCATCAGTCGAGGTGAGACAAGCATCGAAAGGCACATCAACAGGAAGGAGCGTCAGCGGCTGCAGGCCAAGGGCAGAGTGAGTAGGGCTGGGGCTGGGGTGCTGGGCGCGTGGGAAAACCAAACCTGCTGCTGTGACGAGCTGGTTTTTCCCCCATGGTCAGGGCCAACTAGGGCAGGCCTGAAGCCCCGAACTTGCCTAGCCAATTTAGGCTCAAAATTGGTTTAAGGAAAAGGGTTCCTAGAAACGTTTTTCTTTTCTCTAGGTTTTTAGGAATCATTACAACTATGGCTGCTTGGACAACTGGAAGGTATTCCTGGGTGTGGACACAGGAAGGTAAAGTAAACATGTAGCTCGGCGCTGTCCATTGCACTTTCTGTGTTGGGAAGAACGTCCTACACCTGTGTTGCCTAAGACGTGAGCCACTGGTCACATAGGGCTTCTGAGTGCTCGAAACGTGGCTCATGTATTAGTGGATTGAATTTTAATTTCATCTTTACCAATTTCATTAGGCACATGTGGCTAATGGCTACTATACTGGTACAGCAGCAGATGACTACAGTAGAATCCTGAAAGCTGTTCTCAGGAAGGGACCTCTAGCTAGGGTCTGTTGGCCACCGGTGACCTCCCATTTGTATGGCAGTGTAGGATTTCAAGCAGATGCTTTGTGGGACTGAAGTTATTTGTGACAGAGGTCCTAAGACAATAAATGAAGCTAGCTCCCTCAGCCCAAGAGACAAAGATAAATCATTTTTTAGATTGCAACTACCGAGGCAGTAATAAATAGGTGACCATTAAGTACCTGCCCTCCTCCCTTTTCTATCCTCATCATTGCTGCCTGTTACTATGCTCGCAGTGCCCATTGTAGCTCAAAACCTCTAAAGGCCTGCAAAGCACCAGAGGGTGTATTTCTTGGACTAAACTGGAACTTATGTTACTTTTGTGATGAATGCCAAGGTAGCTTCAGACTGCCTTGAGCTATCTTTGCTGTGGCATGAGGATCAGGGAGGAAGACTGGGAACGCCTCGGTCTCAGGAGTATTTGTCTTCTCTTACAGGCACTGGCTTACTCGGGTGTTGTTACCTTCCAGTCACTTGCCCCACGGGAATGGAATAAGCTGGGATCCCCCGCCCTGGGTGACTGCTCACTCAGCCTCTGTGATGGCAGTGTGAGCGTGTAAGCTGGAGTGTGTCAGCCACAACTTGAGCACCACCCTGCTTCCTGCGTTGCCTCAAGGGCCTCCAAGGATAGCTTCTTGGGATCCTTGAGCCAAAAGAGCCAGTGGGCCTGCCCCCAAGGTGCCCTGCAGGGACAACTCAAGGACTCATCTCCTGGCTGCTGCAGAAGCAAGGCACGATGTGGAGAAATCCGAGGACTGATGTCCCTTTACTCAGGCAAACAGAAGTTCCAGCCCCAGACTGGAGATCAGGCAGCTAGCAACCTTGCCAGGTTGACCCCGACCTCCTCCAGGTTACAGCACTGGGGTTGGCCACCACCTCTTCCACTTGCCGTCAACAGCTGAATGGTAGAGATGAGATTCTGGCTTCTCAACAGGGCAAAGATACCAGGCCTGCTGCTGAGGTCACTGCCATTTCTCATGTGCTGCTGAAGGGAGCAAAAATAAAGGTATTTGATTTTGTAAGGACTGTAGCTTTTCACTCTTTGCCTTTCCTGTGGGATGGGGAAGGGGAAATCGGGGTCAGGGCCTAGTGAGCAGATGTTCTGGTCCTGCCACCCGTGCCTCACTTGGAGGGGTTGGATGTCCTCAACAATTCCTATCGTTTCTCTTCTAGGTCAAGCAGTGATGCTTCTGAGGCATAAGTGGAAGAGGGAAATAACTGACAGCCCCGTTACCAAAAAAATCTTTATTCTCCAGCAGGTACACACACACACCACCCTCCCTGGTCCCCAGGGCCACACACATCTGCATTCACCCTCAGCAGCATAGCTCCTTTTTTCTGACATATAAATGGAAGAGCCCCAAGACCAAGGATCATTCTTCAAACACAAGTAGTCTCACACACAGTTACTTCCCAAATCCATTAGAAATCAGGATTCCTGTATTTCTTTTATAGCCATGCGGCAGAGGCCTGGCATTTGTGTTGTGTCTGTGGGAAAGGCAGTCACGGGCCAGTGGTCTCCCTGCCTGGGCAAGGCGGCTCGATGGTTAGTAACTTCAGGTTAGGCCGTCAGCCAGTGTAGGCCAGGGATGGGGGCTCAGCTGCCAGGGCTCCCCAGCAGAAACCTGGAGGCAAAAAGAATGTTGACAGCACTGGCGGTGAGGCTCACTTCAGTCCTGTCTCTCCCCGTGACCTAGAAACTCACCATTCTCCCCTGGCTGACACTGCTTCCTTGCGCACCAGTCTCTTCTTGTCATCCAGGGGTTTGGCTAAGGCCCGGATCACCTGTGGTTTGTATGGCAGCAACTGTGGAGTTAGAGGCCTTCATCTTAGCCTTGTTCAACCACGGTAACCAAAAAAGTTGCTCTGACTCTACATCTAACAGTCTTCCTATTCTTGTACTGACTCCAGACAGTCAGCACAGCCTGCTGTGTGGCAGGCTGGCCATTCTATTTTCAGGGACTCAGGAAATCCTTGCCTATCTGTACTCTACAGTGCATACCTCAGTAGCACAGCCGGGTGGCCAGTCCTGCCTGCTTAAGGCAGAAAAGTGCCCTTGGCTCTTCCAGGAAGTTTCTGGGCCAGAGAGGGACACCTGTGGTACTCACCACGGGGGTGGGCAGGCGAGTGAGAGCATGCATGCACTGCAGTGCAGCGATCCGGACCGCCTAGAACACAACCATAAGGAGGTGAGGGGAAGCCCACGAAGGGGAGACGTACAGGCCGAAGAGTAGTCAAGGCTCAACGCACCATGGAAGGGCTGGCACTGAGGGTCAGGAACTTGGTGACGAGGGTGTCGACGTGAAGACTCATGACCTGGGGTGCTTCCAGTAGAAGAGGCTGAAGGCAGCTGAGGGTTGAGAGCTGCACCACAGAGTCAGGGCAGGACAGGGCCTCCAGCAGTAGGGAGAGCAGCTAAGGGGTCACAGGAAAGGGCAGGGTGACCACATCTTTGATAAGCCTGCTTCTCCTCCCCTTTCCAGACCCAGCATGGGGAGGACAATGGCTTCGTCCCTGTTTAGAGGCTGTGACGGCAAGGCTTACCGTAGGCAGCTCTGGCAAGAGCACAGGCTTTGGTAGCCTGTTAAGTACATGAGACAGACCCTTCAGGTAGTTTGGCTTCACATCTGCAAAAAATGGAAAAGCTTAGGGGAAAACTGGGCTCAGACAGAGCTTGGGATTTCAATTCCAATCTCTGATGAAGCTGGGACATCAGCCTACAGAGATTTTTATTTTTTCTTTTTTACAAAAAAAAAAAAAAAGCCCCACAGGCTCAGAATAGGCAAGGTATACCCGTCAAAGGAAAAGAGTGGATCAAGAATCTAGATGTTCTGCCCTCCGATAGAGGCCTACTATGCTCTAAAGAAGCACTCAGGCCCTAAATTCTGACTGTGGGCTGAACAGAAGAGAGGTCTGTATATTCGAGGGCCTTCCTCTAACCTCTCCTCACCTTGCGGAGCAGCATGGAAGCCCCGGACCAAAGCAGGCACGTTATCCGTGAAGAACCGCTGGCGGAACATGATCCGCACTTCAGCATGGCCAGCACGAGTTAGCACGTCAGTGCAGTCGGACATGAGCAGAGAGAAGCCATCAGCGGCTGCCGGGCCTAGTTCTGGATCACTCAGGAGGCCCATGAGCTGGAGGAAAGAGAGCTTTTGAGGTACATCAGTGGGGAAGGATCTTAAATACCAAGAAGAGGACAGTAGTCATTTTGGGGAGGAAGGGGGATCAAGAGCGAAGTTCCTGTTAAGATTCTAGGTTCTGCTTGTTCAGCGAAGACTTACCCGCTCTGTAAGGCAGGAACTGAGAGGATGGTATCTAAGCACTAAGGCCTTTGTGACCTGTCACCAGAGAGAAAGAAAAGTCAGGGCAAGATGCCCAAACCCTGAGAAGCATGCAGGGTTCAATGGAGAGATTTTATTTAAGCAGATTAACTGCTCTAACAAACTGCATTCCGACTCCTTACCCAGAGAAGCAGTGTGAAGGCCTGACTACGACAGGGCCCAGAGCTCAGCCCAGCCTCCACTTTGTCCACAGCCAGCTGCAGAAATTCATCCAGCTCTTGCCCTAAAAAGGAGGTAGGAAATGCTGACGCACGTGTGTCTGTTTTGACAACAAAGGCTGTAAATCCTTTAAATGCAGAAGCCGTTAGAAAAGAACCATGTCATTGTAGCTGTGGACTTGGCCCACTTAGCTCTAGGACACCATCATGAGCCTGGGATTCTCATAATGTTGGGGTGCTGGCATAGAAAAGTCTGCTTGTAATAAAAAGTCTTTTTTCCGAAAACAGCTGTCCACTTCTAATAAAGAATTAGCCCTGATAGCCCCCTGCAGGGAACAGGAGGGACGGAACCAGACAGAGCACTCTGGTTGAAACCCTCATCTTCTTCCATTCTATAAAGCTTTGCCCAGCTCTGGTCTTGACTCCTGTCCCAAGGGCTGTCCCATGGAAAGCCTGATTATATTAGCAAACTCCTTTTAAAAAGAGAATGAGTGACTACTAAACTTCAAGACTGCATCAGAAGTTGATTCTCCCTCCAGTACCTGCAGGGTGCTTGTTTAGGAGTCCTGCGAAGCACTTGGCGGCTGCCGTAGAGGAGAAGGGGCAGCTTTGGCAGCAGCTCAGCTCTAAAAGCTCCCGCATGAGTCGGTTCAGCTGTGGGATTTCCACCTGTGGAAAACCTGGTCGTGTCACGGACCCAGAGGACACCTAACTCAAGCGACAACCAGGACAGAGAGGCAGCAGGGGCCAGGGTGAAGGGGAAGTGAGCTCTCCAGTGGGAAAACAGAAGATCAGCTCAGCAGGGGCCAGGGTGAAGGGGAAGTGGATTCTCCAGTGGGAAAAACAGAAGATCAGCTCAGCAGGGGCCAGGGTGAAGGAGAAGTGGATTCTCCAGTGGGAAAAACAGAAGATCAGCTCAGCAGGGGCCAGGGTGAAGGGGAAGTGGATTCTCCAGTGGGAAAAACAAGATCAGCTCAGCTGCGACGAATTTCAGCCCAGAAGTCACCTGGGCTCCAGCTCCCCTGGTCAGGATTAAAGTGGGGTATTCCCCAAAGGTTGTGGTCACTTACGTTTCGAGGCAGGGAGCAGACAAAGGCCATAAGCAGTGCGACCAGTCGTCTCTGCCCTGAGGAGCCATCCTGTAAGGAAGAAGAGTCCTATCAAGCCTGTCCCACCAGCAAGAGACTTGTGACCCTGATGACACCCATCCCAGATTTGCCGGAAAGATGTGAAGGGCAGATGTCCCAAGACTGTTCCCCATCGGGGTCTGATCCATCGGACCCTCACCTGGAATGGCTGGAATCTGCCAGAGAAGCTGTTTTCAGGCAGGAAGGAGATGTTGCCGTCCAAGAAGAGGGGCACGATGTGGGCGACACTCTGGGCGGCTAAGCTAGGGGGCACACCTAGTGTCACCAAGGAGCCAGGGTTCTACAGCAGCCCTGGGGCTCCCGGGACTCACTGAGTCCAGGCACCAGAGCATGCTCACTCACACCTTCAACAAACACTAACTCAGCACATACTATATGCCAGGAACCATTCCTGTCCTAGGCCTTGGTGCTACAGCAGTGACCCAGCCAGATCAAATCCCTGTTCCCTTGGAGCTTATAATCTAGCAAGAGGACTCTGTATATGTCAAAAATGCTTCATAGGTGACTCCTATGCACAGCTATCTGTAGCTAAGAACCATCAGTCCATGGCTCCCCAGAACCTCATCCACAGTCCATGGTGCTAAAAGAGCCCTTCTTTCTTTGCCAGTAAGACTTACAAAACAAATAACCGGCTTCACATTTACATCTGGGTGAGAGGACAGCTCAGAAGGAAATCATCTGCTACTTCTTCCCAAGAATGCTAGCCTCCTCGGGATCAAGTCGCATGCATGATTAGACTCACTCAGGGCTCAAGTGGGTGGTGGCAGTGGCAATGACCGACGCCATAGTGGCCAAGACCTCATCCTCCAACAGGACTTTTTTCAGAACTGAGTGCTCCTTCTCTGCCAAATCAGAACACACACAAGCACAGGCCATGACTGTGGCTCACACGGTTAGGTCCTGTCCCCCTCGTGACTCTGGCCTTGGCTCTCGTCACAGCAGGAGCAGTTTGTAACCTGTCCTCTAGCAGTGCTGTAGCCCTGGGAACCAGCACGGCACCAGAAGCAGGAATGTCTGATGCGGGCCACGGGGGGTTCCTGAGGATCGCCCCTGACTAGACAGTGGGAAACAAGCCTAGCTGATAGGAATATTCCTAACATCAGAGCTGTTAGTCTTTTCAAAAACTTAAAGGTAATGTGGATTTATCTTTGTGGCTCCTTTTACACAGCAGCTACCATACACACATATGTTACTGTTGCTAAACATTACAAATTACCTTATTTAATCTTATTTACCAACTACCCTGTGATATATAGGTATTACTCTCCATCTCCTTTGCACAAGTGGGGAAACAGAGCTTAGAAAGGCTAGATATCTTCACCTAAGTTAGCAGCTGGTGGCTTCCCTGGTGGCTCAGACGGTAAAGACTCCACCTGCAATGTGGAAGACCTGGATTCTATCCCTGGGTTGGGAAGATCCCCTGGGGAAGGGCATGGCAACCCACTCCAGTATTCTTGCCTAGAGAATTCCCATGGACAGAGGAGCCTGACAGGCTACAGTCTGTGGGGTCGCAAAGAGTTGGACACGATTGAGTGACTAAGCACGTAAGTGAGCAAGTGGTAGAGTTGACCATGAGACCCAACTAGGTCTGCTAAACTCCAGAGCCTAATTCTAACTAATCTAATTACACAGCAATTGAAGGGGGGCGGGGGAAAGTGTGCATGCTTTTGAGTGTTGCTAACACTAGTAGATTTTGGTTCTTTCCAGAGGTCAGCTTGGCACCTTTTAAAGTGAAATCTCATTATGTGAACATAGAATTCAAAGGACACCTCTGCTGGTACAAGATGCAATACCAGTGAAACCCTGCAGGTGGCAGTGCTGTTCACCACTAGTGCACAGGCTGGGGTGAAAGGAGGGAGGGGTGAGAAGGGGAAAGTTACCTGGTGTGGAAGCCTGCACAGCCAAGGCAAGCAGGCAGGGGACAGCTGTCTGATGGAAGTACCAGCAGCTCTCGGGGTCTCGCTGGCATTTTTCTGCCACCTGCTGGAGGCTCTGACAGACAGCAATAACTTCACTGGTTCCTGGAGTCATATTCCCTGTGTGGTGAGAAAGTTTTCTGTAAGGTTTTCTTAAAAGCACTCCCAGGCCTGTCAGATATGGGATATAGGAAGAATAATCAAAGATAAGTATCTTATTGATATAAAGAGCCAAGTCATTTTATCCAGGAGCGGAGAACTGCCCTGCCAGCTCTGCAACAGAAGCACTGATACACAGCGTGGGGGTGAGGGGAGCTACCCTCTTGCACACCCAGAGATATATGTGTCAGTTATAATCCTCCTTGAAGCGGTTCTTCCATATCTGCAGTTCTGCATCTGTGGACTCAACCAACTGCGATCATGCTGTACTATAGTTTTTACCCAGTGAAAAGAAATCTGTCTGTGCTGTACAAACTTGCTTTAAGGGTCAAACACACATCCTCCTTTAGTTTTCATAACAACCCCCTCAGCAGTATCATTTCCCCCATTTTATAGAGGAGGATGTGAAAGCTCAATAAATTAGCAGTGGTTTTCCCAGGGTCACACACCCGGGCCATGCTCTGAATCCAGCGTTCTTTCTATTGTGTATCAGGCACTGGAGCATCCTCTGCTGACTGGATCAACCGCAGAGGACGGGGCAGTACAGAGTGGGGAGCTTGGGGAATTAGTGAGGGCCCATGGCGGGCATGCACAGTTTCCTAACAGCCACAGCTGCTGTCGCTTGTAAGGAGCAGTGCTCCTCACTCCAGGGTGTGTACAACTCACCGGGAGATCCTGCTAAAATGCAGATTCTGACCAGTGGGGCCTGAGATTGTGCTTTTTTTTTTTTTTCAGCTGGAACGCTGTTTAAGTCTACATAATGCCTTGTTGCACAGAGAAGAGAATACTGGAATAGGTTAGACTTTCTTTCTATAGCAAGCTCAAATTGTGTCAGACAATTTTATCTGCTACAGAGTGCTGCTTGCATGAGTCTGCTTTTCTAATAAGCTCCCAGATCATGCCCATGCTCCTGGTTGATGAACTCTATTTTGAGTAGCATAGCCTTACAGTGGTGCTTTTCAATGGATTCCACACTAAAATCATCGAGGCATTCTTAATAATCGTTGCCCAAATCCCATCCCTCCGTAGAGACTGAATCAGTTGGACTGCATGAGGCCAGGCAGCATTTTTTCAAGTTCCTATGTGATTCTTGCTAGAGCCATCACTGGAACCACTGTTTTAGACACATCAACTCCAAAGCTGACTGCAGCTCCCTCTCCAGCCCAGCTCCTCAGTGACTGTTTCTTGTAGTCACCTCTGTTCATCCAGCACAGATGCTGCAGCAGAAGAGGCAGCGTCTCCTTGACGATGCTGGGATGTGTGGATACAGCTGATAAGGCTTGCAGACAGCGTGGATGTCGGGAGCACCTGGTGGGCCCATCCCCTCTAGCCAAATCTGACTCCTCTGAAAAGCAACCCAGGAGATCAGGTTTCACTGTGTGATGGCAAGCATGCAGGAAGCCCCCCCACCCCCGCCCCACCAACTTCCCTGGGAAGGAGCAAGCCACAGAAGCTCAGAGACACGTACCTGAACACAGATCCTCAGCAAGCTTGGGCACTAGGTGGCTGCTGAAGGCCACGGGGTAGAGAGTGGCCAGGCTTCCTGATGCCTCCAGTGCTGCCACCCTGCTGGGGCACAGGGCAGGTGAGCATTAGCTGAGCTGGCTCCGTGGCTCTCTTGCCTAGGCCTCCCATTCGGCAGATTCAGGAGCGTGGGCTTCTGAGACCACCTTTCTAAAAAAGCAGGATTCGAGTACCTATACCACTAAGTTGGACAGGGCTTCTTAATGCCCCCCAAAAGAGAACATTCCCACAACAATCGCTCCAACCAGTTAGCAGCCAGAGCCAAGCACAGACTCCATGTCCTCTGGGAAAGCCAAGGGTCAGGAGCACAGCGGCCTGGAATAGCTGGCTCTATCTTGCTGTCTTATATTCTCACCAACTCTGGGAATCCTCCTCCAGGAAGCTCAGTCTGTACAGGTGACCCACTGCTAGCTCCAAATCCCCAGAAGACAGGAGATCTGTATTAGAAGGAGACATAAACCTCATCTTTCTTCCCCAGCAGCCACCACCATCCTTCCCAAAATCCTATTAGAAATCCCAAATCATACAGAATTGTGAGAACCAGGGAATAAAGACTGCTCTTTATTTAAGACAGAAAACCACAGGAAAGGGACCAAAAGCTCCAATCTTTTCTCTTTCCCTTAAGTGTACCTGGCTGAGCACCCAACACTGTGAGTGTGCGAATGCCAACAAGCTGAAGCTGGGTGTTGGGGTCTGCCAGGGCCATGAACAAGAGTGAGCACAGCTGGTCCTTGAAGCCACTCAGAGGTCTTTCATCTAGGGAGAAACAGTCCAGGTTAGAGGGAAACCTCATTCAGCACCGATACAAAGATAACTTGGGGCAGATTTTTTTTTTTTGGCTGTGCAACATGGAACATGGGATCTTAGTTCCCCAACCAGGCATCAAACCAATGCCCCCTGCAGAGGAAGCATGGAATCCTAACCACTGGACCAGGGAACTGCTGGGACAGATTTAAAGAATTTAATCCATTGGATATCCAGGAAGTACACTAGGAAAAAAAATGAACAGGGCTCATTTCTTAAGTGTTCTCTTGTGCTACAACTTGAGAACAACAGGTCGGCTGTTCTAGGCTCCTTCTCTATAGCACTCCCGGCCTGCCCTCATTTACAGGGCTGCAGCGCTCAGCACCCCAGGACAGCACATCTAGAAGGCAGCCTCACCCTTGTCTTCATAGCTCCATTTCTGCTGCAGCTTCAGGAAACCCAGGATCATTTCAAGGATTGTCCTCCGCTGGTTGCTCTGTAACGTTTTAAGGGGTTATGGGGGTCAAAGACTACCTTTTAATGGATTTCAGTCTTGCTACTATGGAAGTGGGGAGAATTATCGTTGTACGTAAGAGTGTGAAGAAGAGAGTGAACAAGGGAACCAGCAGCAGCTAATGGGAGCAAAACCCAAGATCTGCTATATCTAGGCCCAAGCGCAACATAGCTTTCTCTATGAGAGCGCCATGCTAGCCCAGGGTCCCATCACTTCCTAAAGAGATTCTGCCTCCTTACCTGGCTGTGCTTGTGGAACTGTTCCAGCAGCAGAGGCAGCACGTTGCTGGTGATGTGGTCGCAGGCCCGGGCAGATGCACCTGCAGCCGCCTGCAGCAGTTTGGCGCTAGGCCACACCAGTTTCATGTCCGGTTCACACAGATGGTGCCTGCAGTCTAGAAAGGCAGCACATCACAGACCTGGGGAGTAGGCTGAATGCTGCCCGGTTCCCCTGCAGGTCATAGAAGCTGGAGGCTCAGCCCCAGGACTAGCAGTTATCACTTAAATTTCTTTCAATTCAAAGCAGGGCTCCAGTATGCAAATCACTGAACTTGGGGGCACTCGTGAAAGGTCACTGGCCTTAAGGAATTTCCCTCTGTTGTGTGCTCTCCCCTTTCTAGCTGCCATGCCCCATTACCCTGTAGAATGTTGCTAAGGAAGGAGTCAAGGAGGTCCTCAGCATCGGCCCTCAGCACAGAGCGAGACAAACACGCAGTCAGGGAGTTGAGGGCCGCCAGGCCCTCGGCCTCTACCCGCTCACTTGCCGTCTGGAACACCTGTCAGGGAGGGATCCCATGGCTACTGAGGTGAGCCTGCACCAGGTGAGACCCTACCCACCTGCTGCCTATTTCCTTTTGGGGAGAGGGTGGTGAGAACCTTTAGGGCACAACAATGGAAATTAACCCCTCACATGAATTTCATCTCAACTGATGCATTCTCACTAGGTCCTTAGTACCACTAGGATATTGATACACATAGTTCTTTTTTTTCCTTTTCAATTCTGATTATGCTGCACAGCATGTGGGTGATGTTTCCCGATGAGGGACTGAACCCATGCCCCCTGCACTGAGAGCATGGAGTCCTAATCACTGGATCGCCAGGGACGTCCCCACGTACTTTTTGAGAAACTGAATACCGACCTTGAGTGGTGGTTGTTGGGATCCCTTTCCCCAAGTCTGTTCCTCTCCCCCTCTACTCAGAGTGACCTATGCCCTTTACCAAGGAAAGACAGGAAGTGGGCACTATGGGAGACTGATCATGTCATCAGGAAGCAGCTGGCCCTACCCATTTCATTCAACTAAAGTATGCCCCTTGGCTCTCCTGCTGAATAACCAGGCACAGCAACAGAGGGAAAAGGACAGGGTGTGTTATCTCCCCTCATGCCTGACCTGACAACTAGGAGTTAAGAGTAGTCAGTTTATCTAAGTGACACTCACCTCTCTGCGGATAGAAGCCCAGAGGCTGGGAAGGAAGTCCTTTAGTTCTTTCTGTCCGTACACGGCACAGCAAGCATTCTGCCAGGGAAAGCAGAGGTTAACGGCAGTCTATACTCTCAGGCTTCCTGGGATGTGCAGCCCCCTCAGCGTAATGGCACCTGAAAGAGGCGGCTCTCAGCAGTAAAACCAGCAGGGTTTCATAACCATCCTACCCAGATCACTGAAAAGCAGGATCTCGCCCCAACTGATGAAAACAAGCATGAAGAGGGAGCCCTGGTCAGCCTTTCCTCAGCTGCCACTCTATTACTACAGAACAGGGCAAAATGCAGCTGCGGGCTGTAGGTCAACCTACAGGCTGAGACCCTGAGTATCCCTCTCCTGACGCCCAGGGAACAGCTCCCCGGCTCTCTAAGAATCAGTCCATAATCCTGTAGCATTGCTAAATTGTCTAAAGACAGCTGGGTCCTCAAAACAGAAGAATCACTCACCAGAGTCTGCAGAGAATCCAGCTTGGCACTCAGCATCTCGGAGTCCACTTTCTCAATCAGCAGGGGCAGCAGGAACTGTGGGAGAGAAGGAAGAACCGAGCACGGGATGTGGCTGGCGCTGCAGCCGCACCCAGCCCACCACGTCCTCGCTGTCATCAGCCCCCGGGGTAGGTGCTACGTCACCGAGCTGCACTGAGTCAGGAGTTGTGACTGTAAGCCAATCTCCCTCCCAAGCCATGGCCGGACTCCTAGTGACCTGAAAAGTGGGCTAGCTGGCAAAGCTAAAGAATCTCAAAAGAGTGCACCATATAGGGACTGGATTACTATCTTAAATGAAGAGATGGTAAAGTTTTCTACTTCGAAGTCTGAAGACACTTGCAGGATGCCATACCTTAGAATGTATACTGGATCTTTCTTTTCCTCCATGCCTTTAACTGTTCTTTCTTCAGACCCTTCTGAGGCCTGAGGCTACATGCCCTAACTCTGGCCAGACCCACCTCAGCAAAGCGTGGTGTAGAAGCCAGCACAGCTCGAAGACTCAGGATGAGATCTTCTCTCTGGATGCCATGGGGATCATTAGGTGGCTGCAAAAGGGAGAAGAGGCGTGGCCTTGTGTATCTCTTTAGACCATGCCTGGACACAGGACCGAACCTACCAACCCTGCAGAACAGGGTGAGATTTACAGCCAAATTGCCAGACAAGTGGTACAAGGCCCCAGAAGGAAGACAGCTTGCTCTTTCGTGTTGTTCCTTGGGAATTTCTGTCTGTTGGGGCTTTATTTTCTATCTGATCATGCAGTTTTCATCTGATCTATCATCTCACCACTCAGAGATAAGCACCCTTAACTTTCTGGTGCAACTTTCTTCTCTGTATATAGAGTATGATGACTATGTGATTGGTAGACACTTTCCCTTTAAAATATATATAGCTTTAGAAACCGTGATTCTTTTGAACATATGGTTTGCCATCTATTTTTTCACTTAATACATTAGGTACATTTTTTTCCTGTTATTATTCTTTCATAGCATTTGTTTTAGTGGCTGATATTATTTCATTGTGTGGTTGAGCCACAATTTATTTGGATAATCTCCCTTTGACGGACAATTCTATTTTTCCACCCTTATAAAAAGCTGTAATCCTGGCAATATAAAAGCACTGATGATTTCTGTATCAAGAAGGCAGATTTTTTTTTAATTGAAGTATACAGTTGACTTATAATATTGTGTTAGTTTCAGGTGTACAGCAAAGTGGTTCAGTTATATACATTTATATATATATTTTAGATTCTTTTCCATTATAGGTTATTATAATGTATTAAATATAGTTCCCTGTTTTATATAGTAAACCTTTGTTGTTTATCTGTTTTATATATAGTGATATGTATTTGTTAATCCTGTTCAGTTCAGTTGCTAAGTAGTATCCAACTCTTTGCAACCCCAAGGACTGCAGCATGCCAGGCTTCCCTGTCCATCAATAACTCCTGGAGTTTACTCAAACTCATGTCCATAGAGTTGGTGATGCCATCCAACCATCTCATCTTCTGTCATCCCCTTCTCCTCCTGCCTTCAATCTTTCCCAGCATCAGGGTCTTTTTCAATGACTCAGTTCTTCACATCACATGGCCAAAGTAGTTTCAGCTTCAGCATCAGTCCTTGCAATGAATATTTAGGACTGAACTCCTATATATCCTGTTAATCCTATATTCCTGATTTATTCCTCCCCAACCTCTTTTAAAACCCTTTGGTAACTGTAGAGTTTTTTTCCTATGTCTGTGAGTCTGTTTCTGCTTTGTAAATGAATTAATTTGTATTATTCTTTAGAGTCCACATATAAATGGTAACATATAATTGTCTTTTTGTGTCTTACTTAGTATGAAAACCTCTAGGTCCTCTACTTTGTTGCATGTATCTTTTAAAATTAGAGTTTTCCTCATTTCCAGATATATACCAGAGGAGTGGGACTGCTGGGTCATATGGTAATTCCATTCTGTTTTCCATAGCAGCTGCTGAATTTACAATTCCCACCAACAGTGTAGGAGTGTTCCCTTTTCTCCACACCTTATCCAGCATTTATTATTTGTAGACTTCTTGATGATGGCCATTCTGACTAGGGGCTTCCCTGGTGGTTCAGATGGTAAAGAATCCGCCTGCAATGTGGGAGATCTGGGTTTGATCCCTGGGTTGGGAAGATCCCCTGGAGAAGGGAAAGGCTACCCACTCCAGTATTCTGGCCTGGAGAATTCCATGGACTGTACAGTCCACGGGGTTGCAAAGAGTCAGACAGGACTGAGAGACTTTCACTTCACTTTACTTCATTCTGACAGGTGTGAGGCAGTACCTCTTTATATTTGTAATTTGCATTTCTTGAATAACTACAAAGTTAAGGATCTTTTCATGTGCCTATTAGCCACGTGTATGTCAAGAAGGGAGACTGAAAACATGAATCAGATTTTCCTTTTCCTCTTTAGAAATCCCACCAAAAATGCAGTAAGGGAATTTTCTTTTCTTTCTTTTTTTTTTAAGATATAAAGCTGAAGGGTGAACAGGACAAGAGATATTAGCAACAAAATTGTAAAAGCAGACTGGTAAGAAGAAAATGACTTAGAGCCAAGACAACAGACTCCTCAGTAGGCTTGGGGAAAGCTTAGTAACTCTCCATACACACCACACAGTCTCCTCAGAAAGCTTTGCAACCAGCAGTACCAGGCACCTTTGGAACTGGGAGTGGGGTTAGAGGAGCAGTCTGACCTCCCAGATTGCTTCTCAAGTCCTTCCTAGCTGCAGCAGAATCTGGGGGTTTAATTCTTGGAGAAGGTGAGACAGAGCTGAGACAAAAATGCAGTTGAGGGCCTGGGTGCTGAATCAAAAGAGGTCTAAGTGGGAATTCCTTGGATGTCCAGTGGTTAGGACTCAGTGCTTTCACTGCCAAAGTCCTGGATGGGGAATAAAGATCCTGCAACCTGAGGGTTCCCAAACTGTCCATGTAAGCCACTCTATAGGGAAGTTCATCCTCAATCAGCCCACTCTATGTGCTCAGAGCTCCCACTCAACTTTATAATCCTCACTTTGAAACACGTGCAAACTCCCAAGGATTACGAGGTATCTGGAGAAAGCCTCTAACCTGGAAACAGAGAACAACATAAACTGAATAAGAAACTTGGATGAAACAAAGACCACACATGTGGGGAGAGTTTTCAAGAATGGTAAGAAAGTAATTCATTCATGGGTTAAATAAGAATAGAATGCTATTAAAAAAAAATCGAAAAACATTCAAATCATCAAAAATGACAATAAAAGGCCCTGGGAAATTCAAAGCATGAGTGCAGAAATGAAAAACAAAATCAGCTGCTGGGAGATGTGCTGGTCCTGGGCCTTTCTGCCCTCGGATCCCTTCCTCAGGCTGACCACCGTAGGCTGCATTCTCCCGGTTCCCACAATGGCCGAGCTTCAGTCAATGGGAAGCACTTGCAGATGAACGCAGGTTAGAAGGAAAGGAAAACCCAGGACACTTCTTCCCATCTCTATTTAGTGGACACTTTCACCACTGGTAGCATCTCCTCCTTGGCTCCAGGTCCCACTGAAGGCCTATGTTTTGTCATAGGCTGGCCCCTGAGGTCCAGTAACATCAACTTTCCTCTTTGTCCCTCCAGCCTCAGGGTGGTAATGGTTTTCTGCTGTTGACAGGCTGCCTCACTATCCTTTGTTTGGCTTCTCGGCTCGCCTATAACTCGTACACACAACTTCCAGCATTAAATTATCTCTTTTAAAAGCCAAAGTGGTTTCTGTTTTTCATGCCTGGACTCTGATAGAAAAGATAGAAAATAAAAATTTCTTATAAAGTGACAAGAAGGTAAAGGAAGGAAATAAGAAAGAAAAGGTAACAGACTGACAGGAGTTCCCAAAGGAAGGAGCAGAGAGCTAACAGAGGCAAAGACAGCAGCAACGGAGAATGCCAAGAAGTCCTCCCAGGCCGGAGGACGCGGGCTTCCAGACCGACAGGACCTCACAGCACCCAGTACAATGCGTGGAAACAGACCTGTACTAAGGCACATCACTGTGAATTTTCAAAATATTGGGGGGAAATAATCAACGCTTAAAAGCTTCCCAAGAAGAGGGAAGAAAAGTGAACATAAAAGTTTTGCAGAGCAGAAAGAATTCAGACTTCTTCACAGCAACTGAAAATTAGAAGTAAATATAGCAATGCCTTCAATTTTATACCCATATTATCGATAAGTGTGAGCAAAGAATGATGAGATTCTAGATTTAAAAAAACGAAAACATTTTATACTCTTTTTACACCCACGGGAAGCTCATAAGGGACGAGCACCACCAAAATGAGGGAATCAACCATAAAATGAGGAATATGTAAACACAGAAAATGGAGATCTGATCCAAGAGAAAAAATAAAGGAATCCCTAGATGATGGGAAAGAAAGATTCAGTATTGACTCTGCATTAAGAGTAGGAAGCAACCAGCTAAGACTGTATGGCTAAGTTAAGACTGGTTTTTACATTTTTAAATGGTTGAAAAACAAATCAAATAATATCTTGTGGCACATAAAAATTACATGAAATGTGAATTCCCAAGTCCATCAATATATTTATTGCAATACAGCCAGTGTACCACATTCCAGCGGCGAGGGAATTTCTGTGCTAGAACAGCAGAGCTGAAGAGTTTCAATAGGGAACATAAGGCTCACAAAGTCTAAAACAGCAGCTATCTGGCCCTAACTTACACTGCTGTGATTCATGATGGTGATGGCAAGTGGCCTGTACAGATTGGTAAGACCGTGGAGAATATTTTTAACACAAATTTAACACTGAAAGCCAGGTGTCCCTATTTTAACTGACAAGAGCTTTCTGCTTCCCATAGACCACACTGTGGAAAAAAACACACAACTCTGCTCAAATAAAAGAAATTTTCCAATTATTATCTATAAACTTGTTTTTCCTAGAACATCTCTGAGAAAATATATAAGCAGTTGGGAGCAATGATTATCTCTGAAAGGAAAATGGTTGGCGGCAGTAAAGAGGCTTAATTCTCTAAATGTTGCATCATGTTCACTGTACTATCTTTCAAAAAAAAAAATATTCTTGCCCACCCTAAAATTTTAAGTGCATATATTCCAGCACACATTCCTAAATTTTAGGAATTTATCCTAGTGTTACACCCATATACCCACATATGTGTGAAATGATTCATGTACAGGCAGGGTATGTTAAGTGGCAGCATTGCTTGTAACAGCAAAAGATTAGCAAAAACCTTTGTCCCATGGAGGACAAGTAAAATTAATTAGGTATGTCCATGCAAAGGAAAATCACAGTCATAAAGAATAAAGAGCTAATTTATATACTGTTATGGAACCCTCTCCAAGATATACTGCTAAGTGAAAATGGCAAATAGAGGAAAAATGTGTAAATCCACTACCATTTTTATGGGGAAAGGGAAGAGCATTTTTTAATACATGGATGAGAAAGCTCTGTAAGATTCAGACGTAACTGATAAAACTGGTTGACAATGGAGAAATAAACTTGATGGTATGTAGATTTTTCACCTATTTGTACCTTTTGTATTTTGAATCCTGTGAACGTGTTATCTTTTCAAAACAAACACAAAATAAAGAAAGTAAAAACAGAGAAATCTGGCAGCCTAACCAAGAGCTTTCAAGAGTTCAAAGGCTTAAATACTTCTGAGCAGAAATAGTGATACTGATTACAAAAGCAATGAAAAGGATATTAGGAGAGAGGTGGCCCCAGCAACATGATGTCAGCTAAAATAAGCTGCTAAGAAATTCCCTATGGCAAAAATGGCTTTTTATCTTAAAGGCAGGGAAAGTCAATAGTGAAAGGCACTCAAGTCATGTCCAACTCTTGGAGACCCCATGTACTATACAGTCCATGGAATTCTCTAGGCCAGAATACTGGAATGGACAGCCTTTCCCTTCTCCAGGGTTCAATGCAGGGATTGAACCCAGGTCTCCTGTATTGCAGGTGGATTCTTTACCAGCTGAGCCACAATGGAAGCCCAAGAATACTGGAGTGGGTAGCCTATCCCTTCTCCAGTGGATCTTCCCGACCCAGGAATCGAACTGGGGTCTCCTGCATTGCAGGTAGATTCTTTACCGACTGAGCTCTGATGTAAATTTGATGTGTGTGGTATAATTCCTTTCATTTCATCTACATACCATGCATACCCATATAGTGCTGAGACCCTGAGTATTTGGAAAGAGAAGGTAAATCAAGATGCAGAGTGGGAGAAGGGCTGAGGCATGAGAGCAAACACCTCCTGTGCATGCTATGCTCAACTGTGTCCTCTTTGTTTCTATTGCCTGAGATGTGCCCTCAGAATCCAGGACCACATGCTACACATCCTTCAGAAACCAGCTGAAATCCTATTTTATCTGTGAGTCAGTTCCTGCCTACTCCAGCTCACACTGAACTCTGTCTTTGAACAACTGTACCACCACTTGTTTTGGTCCATAATCTCTTACTGTTACTTAAATGTTTCAACTTTCAAGGACATGAATCATGTTCTACAATCCTGTAGCTCTAAGCACTAAGTACATTTTTAGGAAGTTTTTTTTTTCCACTTCCCAGTTGACTGACATGTTAGGTTCTTGAGGGCAGGGATCGTTTCTTTTGTTCACTGCTGTACCCTCAGTGCCTAGAACTGGGCCTGGCACACAACAGACACTCAATATTTGAATGAATGAATGAATGAAAGGTACTACTTACAGGAGTAAAATCAATAGGGAAGTAACAAGATGTCACTTCAAACAACTCCTCCACAAAAGGTCCTAAAGGCAACAGAGAAAGAATGAGGACTTACAAGCCTTTCCTCTGACAAGCCCCAACCAGCTAATCCAAAACTGCAAGGACGTACCCAGGCTGTAGTCTCTGGAGATGAGGTCATAGACAATGCGGAAGGCCACCAGAAGATTACGGGGATCCTTTTCCCCATCCATCACCTGGATGAAGCCAAAGGTGAAATCAGCTCCTAGGCCCTTCAGCTCTAGGGAGGAGAGAACAAGGTCACTACTGTCCCACAAGATAGAAAGTGGGGCTTTCTTCTGGCCTGCGTTTTCCCTCTCTCACTGCCTCCCTCTTCACGCCTCCCAGAGCTGACCATTTCTGCTTTCCTATTCCAAGAGAGTTCTCAGTGAAGAGAAGATGTGTCACAATATATAATGGTTATGGAGGTAGGAGTTTAACACTTCAGCTCAAACCCCACCCTTTCTTTCTTTTGCTGGGGAGTGAGTGACTCCCAGTTTCCCTTTATCTTCCTCTCAAAGTACTGGCTCTTTTATATCACTCTGGGCTAAACTCAGTCCTGGTAAAGGGGGAAGAAAAGTTGCATTCACTTTTTAGGTCTCCTGAAAGCCTGCCTCTTACCTTCTTCCCGGGTTCGCATGAAGTTGGTGATGATACTGTAGACTGTGTGTCGGTCCACCTGCGGCAGGGACTTAGTAGGAGAGACAAGAAAGTAAAGTAAGTGCCCAAAGAATACCTCAGCTGACAAAACTATTTCCTGCTTCACCGTCTCTAACTGGGTAATTCTCTTTATACCAGAATAAGATGACCCTCAGAGTAAATGCAGAGAAAAGGTATGGGTCTGGTCCAGCAGTCTAGCAGAGGAACCAATAACCAAAACCTGTCTCCTACGTGCCTCACTTTCTTTAGGTGTAAGAGGACACAGGTCAGATGTAATTGCATGCCTCCCTCTCCTTATACAGTAGCAAGGGACAGCAGGCAAATATGGTCAAAGGCCTGTAAGAGTTCAGAACTCTTAGAAGGCAATTTTTTTTTTGCCATGTAATTCTAGTTATGTCAAGGGCTGGAAGATAGACAATACCGAGGTGACTGTTACCACTCACCTGTACGTGGACCTCCTGGAAGATGGCTTTAAGCACAGAGACTGCCAGCCCTGGGGGCAGGGCCACACACAGGCTCTGGGGGAGAAGAGAAGTGTGAACACAGAGGGAAGTCTGGAAATTTTGGTGTAGCCTTCAAGCCTAAAACAGGCCTATCTAACTGCAGTGGGAATTACAACATCCAGGCTGGGGAAGACATGTGGACGGTGAGAAATAAGGGCCCTTTTCTCAAGCTGATTAGGTCTCTACAGCTCCTTCCAGGTTGACGCTGAATTCCAGTCCCCAAAGGACACTTTTACTCTCCAGACTAAAAACAGAAGTGGAGCTGGCTGAGACTAGTTTAGCCCCATATCTAGGCATCTGCTTTGAAGTACCCGAAGTCTCACCCACTAAGGGGAAGGAGAGAATTCACTGGAAACAGATTTCTGTAAACATGGTATGTAATACAGAAAAGGAGAACTCACAAGTGCCCTCAAACCCTGCAGGACAGACGGGATCACGAGATGATGATCCTTCAGCCGGTTCTCATAGAACAGGATCAGGTGGACCACTGAACAGACCAGAAATTCAGGCATTAGTTTCCACAAGCTGGAGAAGGGCCCGCTGGCATCGCTTCTTCCCAAAGTTTCTAAGGACTGTTCCTGCCTGGGCTTCACTATAAATCGCCTCCTTCACCTAGGTATGTCCCAAGCCCTCCCATTTGGGGGTTCCTTCCTTATCTGTCAAGAAAACAGGTGAACATCTTGGGTCATCCATTCACATAGAGGTCACAATCAAACCCATTCTCAACCTGAGAACTGCCTTTCTACAGAACTTGGGTTGGCATGTTTTCTCACAGGGCCATATGGTAAATATTTTAGGTGTTTAGACACAGTATGTCACAACTACTCAGCTGGGCCACTGTAACATAAAAGCAGCATAAACAGCAGGTTCATAAATGGACATGGCTATATGCTTATAAAATTTTATTTATAAAAACAGGCTGTAGTTTGCCCACCCCTGCTAAGGAAGATAAATAAGCTGTGGGTTTTTTCCCTCAGGACTTCAAAGCATTTTGATATTTCATTACTCTTCTGCTCCATCTATGAAACACTACTTTGTCCATTTTACAGATAGAAGACATACTAGGGAAAAAAAAAAAAAACTGTCTAAGGCTACATTTGAAATCTATGTGTCTTGTGGCTCAATTCTTATCTTCTTTGCCACATATACTAGTGCGGTGTGAAGACCCTGAGTTAGGAGTGCGAAGATACCTTATGTCCCTCCCTCCCTCCCGGGTAAACCCGCCTGATAGACAAGGAAGGCTCAGCACGCCTACCAGTTACCTTCCTTCTCCAGGAGCAAGGAATGACACTGGAGGAGCACCTGTGACAAAAGCTGGATTCCACGTGCCCGAGTTCGGGGTTCTGGATTCTCTAGAGAAGACCTGGGGGAAAGTAAGATAGAGAGCCCGATATCACCCAGTTCAAACTTCGGAAGTAAATATTTTGCAATTAGTCAGTCACACTCAGCCCCTGGGCATGGAAGCTGGCCCAGGAAGGTACTCTGGAGGCGCTCAGCATTACAAACAACAGTAAGGCCAATCCCCAGATTGGCCTGGAGGTGTCATCAGGGGCATAAGTGACACCACAGCCAACAGAAGTGTCTGTCTCCAGGCACCGATTGGGTGTGGGGTTTACTCTTTCTCCTCAGTGATACAATTGTGACTTTCCTCTGAAAGAGAGCTTAGCAGTTACCCACAGGGCTCAAGAGATGGCAACTTCTACCAAAATAGGAGAAGAATAACTATATCACTATTAAAGCAACCATTATAGTCTTTACAACTGGAAGTGTACTATGTAAGATGGTCAGAATAAAGGCTTTAACTATTTAGGATTATTGATACGGGAGGACCCAGGCTGAAGCAACAACAAGGTGATTTATCTTCAAAACAAATCACAGAGATTACATTTAAACATACCACAAGGAATCTAAGCAAATGAAGGAGGCAGAAGACTTCTGAAGGAGAGCTGGCCAGGGTACCTTAAGGAAACAAGGATAAGAGTACCTTATCCTGCTGAGCTCAGTCGTCCAGTAGTGTCCGACTCTTTGCTACCCCATGGACTGTAGCCCCCTAGTCTCCTCTGTCCATGGAATTTTACAGGCAAGAATACTGTTGCCATTTCCTCATTTCCTCCTCCAGGGGCTCTTCCCAACCCACGAACCCTCATCTCCTGCATTGCAGGTGGATTCTCTACCCCTGAGCCACCGGCGAAGTCCCAAGAGTATCTGTACTAGAGGAGCTGGGGCCGAAAAGATCAGCCTTGACAGGATACCTGGGATAGGAGCTTACAGAAAGGGCCCCACTCAGAAGCAGAAAGCTGTGCATTTAAAAATGGACCAAGGCACACAGATGCTCACAGAAGCATTATTCAGAATAGTCAAAATGTGACAACAACTCAGATATCCCTCAACTGATGAATGGGTAAACAAACTGTGGTATATCTGTATAACAGAATATTACTCAGCAAGCAATGAAGTACTGATACAAGCTACAACAGGAATGAATCTTGAAAACATTATTGCAAATGAAAGAAGCCAATCATAAAGATTATATATTATTGTATGATTTCATTTATCTGAAATTTTCAGCATAGGTAAATCCACAGAAACAAAGTAGATTAGCGGTTACCAGGTGCAAGGAAGAGAAAGGAATGGGGAGTGACTGTTAATAGGTGTGGGGTTTCTTTTGGGGTGATGAAAATGTCCTAAAATTGACTGTGGTAACTAATGGCTACACAAATCTGTGAATACACACTTTATTATTTATTTTTTTAATACACACTTTTAAATGGTGAATTTATGATAGGTAAATTATATCTCAATAAAGCTGTTACTTTAAAAAAATGAACCAAGGCCACAACAACATATGGGAGAAATGCATAATAGTGACCTACTCTCCCATCTTCCCCCCAATTTTCTATTTTTCTCTGTTTTAAGAGACACACTAGCTATGACAGTTAACAACCTTTGCTACTAAGACTTTCCATTTTAAATGGTCTTCCAAGTACAAAATATAAGAAGAGTAGGCGTTAGACTATAAGCACATGCCTCCTCTGGAGCTTGGAATATCTGGTTTGAACAGTGGTCTTCCAGCTGTTGTTCCAAGCCTTTTCCTACAGTGGGAAATCCCGTGCCAGGTCAGCCTCCCAGGTGGAGCCCACAGGGGTCTGAGTCAGATGCAGGCTGACTAGGATGCAATGGGGGAGGGTGGGGCTAAAGAAGCATTAACATTCAATGGCTTTCAACCACCCACCTTCACCTAAACCTGCGGGCTGATGCAAGAGCTACTGCGGCCCACAGGCTGTGCTCTCAACACCTCGTCAAGGGTCTCAATCAGCTGGCATGAAACTTTTTTCAAGAGAAACATAGGCTTAGCCTGAGGTACTAATATGGAAGGGGAGGGAGGAACTGGGCTACAGTGGAAGAAACTGAGGACAAAATAACTGTTTTCAGTGTGTACTGCCAGGGCTGATGAAAGTTGTTCTGGAGCACGTCGCTTACCCAAGGGCTTCCACCACTTGTAACACTGTATAGCTTCCAGACTTCACATCTAGAGGAAAGAAAAAAAACCAAAAAACAAAACAAAAACATGAAACAACAACAGTAAGGACAAAAAACTCCACCCTAGGGTTTAATGTCTCTATTGCCGATGTTTCTGCCTATCCTGGGTTCACACCTGGGGGTCCACTGTGCTTGCCAAGAGTCCCTCCACACTAGAGGCATTTCATAATACTTCAAATATGCAGCTCCAAGTATAAACACTGAAAAGAAAGTAAATATATCATTTGTAGGTAACCTGATTGTTTACCTAGGAAAATTCAGGAGAAATACATGAAAAAATATTACAAGCAAAACAACTCATTAGGATGGCTTGGTACAAAATTAATATGAAATTAAGAACTTCCACATATATGTACATTAGCCTGTAAAATCATATAAAGGAAAAGAGTAATAATAGCAACAAATAAAATTTTTAAAAGAGAGAGAAAAATACCTCAATATAAACTGAACAGAAAAATGTGAATATCTGAATGGTGAAAACTTTAAAGCACAAGTGAGAAAGTTGAGTGCAGAAAATAATACATAATCAGGCAAATTCTGAAAAAGAATGAGAGCGGAAAGGCGGTTCTTCCAGATAAAACAGATTATTCAATAAATGATGTTGTAATGATTGGATATTTGGGGGAAAAGAACAAAAACAAAAAAACCAATGGCTCTGAATTTTTCACCAAAGTAAATTTCAAATGGATTAAAGAAAAAAAAAAAAAAACAGGAGAACATTTCTAAGTATAATATAAAGTTATACTTTAACCATAAAAGAAAAGATTAGTTAAAATTAGCTACATTAAAAAAAAAAACCTGGATTTTCTGCAAGGCAAGAAAAGAAATCATAAGACAAACTAGGAAAAAATAAATGCAATTCTTATAACAAAAGGCTATTTTGCTAATATAAAAAGAGCTTCTACAAATCAATGAGAAAAAGACCAACAACCAACTTAAAAATCGGCAAGACCAGAAGATGCTCAACTATATTAACAACAGGAATGCAAACAGACTGGCAAAGATCAAACATTTTGTGTAACTCTATGTTCAGTGATGATAGGCAGAAATAAGGCACTCAAATGCTGCAGGTGCCATGTGAGTTGGTACAACCTTTTTATAGAGGGCATTTTTTCCCTGGCCCATCCACTTGGCATGAGGGATCTGAATGCCTGGCCAGGCTGTGGACCGTGCCCCCTGCTTTGGAAGCACAGAGTCTTAGCCACTGGACCACCAGAGAAATCCCTAGGAAGAGCAACTTGAGAGTATCTTCTAAGTTACAAGTGTATCAATACATATGCTCTAACCCAGGGAATCTTCTCAAAATTTACCCTACCTACCTACTTTTAAAAGTGCAAAATAATGCATGTACAGATTTTCTCACTTCGAGTAGTTTATAATAGCAAATGACTGTAAATAACAAATGGCCATCAATGATAAGAAACCAGTTAAATTAGTTATAGTACACCCATACAATGGAATTCTCTGTAGCTAACTTAGAAAAAGAAATTGAAAAAAGGCTGAGGAACCTATATATTTCTACTAATAATGGAACAAGATTTAAAAGCAGAACATAGAGTGTACATAAATAGTATTAATATATAGTATGTGCATGGCATTGTTTTTAAAGGGGGGGAATGATTTCTACTTGTATTTATTTATATCTCTAGAAGATAAAAGGAGTTAGTAACACTGATTGTCTCCAGGGAAGGAGACTGGTAGCTAGGGGAATGAGTGTGTGTGTGTTCAGTCACTAAGTCCTGTACAACTCTTTATGAGCCCAGTCTACAGCACTGGATTCCCTGTCCTTCACAATTTCCCAGTTTGCTCAAATTCATGTCCATTGAGTCGGTGATGCTATCTAACCACCTCATCCTCTGCCACCCGCCTTTCCTTTTGCCTTCAATCTTTCCCAGCATCAGGGTCTTTTCCAGTGAATAAGCTCTTTGCATCAGGTGGCCAAAGTACTGGAGCTTCAGCTTCAGCATCAGTCCTTACAATGAATATTCAAGATTGATTTTCTTTAGGATTGATTGATTTGATCTGCTTGCAATCCAATGGGGTTGAGAGGTAGACTTAAAAAAAGGTTTTACTTTGGAATAATTTTAGGTTTAAAGAAAAAAGGTTGTAAAGGTAGTACAGAGTTCCTATATACTCCTTGCCCAGTTTCCCTGAAGGTTAACATCTTACATAGTACATTTGTCAAAACTAACAGAGATGAGCATTCGTATATTACTTTTAACTGAACTCTAGACTTTATCAGATTTCACCAATTTTTCCACTAATGTAATTTTTCTGTTTCAGGATCCAGTTAAGGATATCACACTGCAACTAGTCATAACGAATCCCTCAACCTTCCTTGTTTTTCACGACTTTGGTATTTTTAAAAAGTATCAATATTTTCATAAAACGTCTTTTGATGAAATTTTTTTTAATGTTTTCCTCGTGTTTATCCTGGGGCTATGGAGTCGGGTAAGAATAACAGGCACAGAGGTAAAGTGCCTTTCTCATCTCATCCTATCACAGGTACAATATATCAACACGACTTATCACTGGTGATTTTAACTCTGACCACTTGGATAAGGTAGTGCCAGCAGGTCTCTGCACCACGCATACAGTTATTATTTTTCCTTTTCCCGGATTCTTTCCTTTGGAAGGGAGTCACTAAGTCCAGAGTCCACACTTAGTGACTTAGGACAAAGGGGAGATTAAGCTCCGTTTCTTAGAAGGAGTACTTATCTATGTTATTTGGAGTTATTCTAAGGAAGATTCATCTCTTCCCTTCATTTATTTAGTTATTTATATCAGCATAGGCTCATGCATATTTTATGCCTTGGGTTATAATCCAATACTAGGCTATTTCGTTGCTCAATTTTCTATCTTTAGCCATCTGGAGTTTTTTTACACTGGTTGGCACCAGCATCCCTTTGACATACCCTATCCTTTTATTTTTTTACAGTGCTTTCTTCCCTTTTGGCACTACAAAATACTAAAGGTTCATGTTGTAATTTCCCTGCCCCAACCCTTAAATCAGCCTTTGCCCCAAGAAGTCCTGGTTCTTTTTATTGGAGAATGGTATTAAAAACCAACATACAGAAGTAGCTGCACTTGTTGCTACTGTGATATCACTGCTTCTAGGCCCTTCTCGGCAGAGAGAGCTGGGAAATATATGTTCGTATTCTAACTTATGTGTATACACACATTATCATTATTTCTGTACCTATCCATATATATCAAACTAAATAAAAGATTATACTAGAGTCTCCACTCTAATATAGTACCACAGGGCCCATTCTAGCCTTCCCCTTTGCTTATTTATAATTTGTTTCTTGGACAGTGAGGAACTTGGCTCCCATTATCTACCATTTTTTATTCTTTTCAACCCTAGTGTAGCTATAAATTACTTTTGGAGTTGTCCACCTCTGTGAGAAACAACTTCATAAGCAGAGCACAGTACTTATGGGCAGTTTTGCCTTCAGCCTGAAACAGTTTCCAGACAAAATATTGTTTTTCAAACACTGAATCAGCTTGCCCTCCATGTCCCCTTTCAGTTCAGCTCAGTCACTCAGTTGTGTCCGACTCTTCGCGACCCCATGAACCGCAGCACGCCAGGCCTCCCTGTCCATCACCAACTCCCGAAGTCCACCCAAACCCATGTCCATTGAGTCGGTGATGCCACCCAACCATCTCATCCTCTGCCATTCCCTTCTTCTGCCCTCAATCTTTCCCAGCATCAGGGTCTTTTCAGATGAGTCAGCTCTCCGCATCAGGTGGCCAAAGTACTGGAGTTTCAGCTTCAGTCCTTCCAATGAACACCCAGGACTGATTTAGGATGGACTGGTTGGATCTCCTTGCAGTCTAAGGGACTCTCAAGAGTCTTCTCCAACACCACAGTTCAAAAGCATCAATTCTTTGGTGCTCAGCTTTCTTTATAGTCCAACTCTCATATCCACACATATCCACAACATAGCCTTGACTAGATGGACCTTTGTTGGCAAAGTAATGTCTCTGCTTTTTAATATGCTGTCTAGGTTGGTCATAACTTTCCTTCCAAGAAGTAAGCGTCTTTTAATTTCATGGCTGCAATCACCATCTGCAGTGATTTTGGAGCCCAAAAATATAAAGTCAGCCACTGTTTCCACTCTTTCCCCATCTATTTGCCATCAAGTGATGGGACCAGATGCCATGATCTTAGTTTTCTGAATGTTGAGCTATAAGCCAACTTTTTCATTCTCCTCTTTCACTTTCATCAAAAGGCTCCCTTTAGTGAGGATATATCATACATGAGTAGTATAATAATACAGACTAGTTCCAAATTGGGAAAGGAGTACATCAAGGCTGTATAGTCACCCCCTGCTTATTTAACTTATATGTGGAGTACATCATGAGAAATGCTGGACTGGATGAAGCACAAGCTGGAATCAAGACTGCCGGGAGAAATACCAATAACCTCAGATATGCAGATGACATTACCCTCATGGCAGAAAGAGAAGAAGAACTAAAGAGCGTCTTCATGAAAGTGAAAGAGGAGAGTGAAAAACTTGTCTCAAAGCTCAACGTTCAGAAAACTAGGATTAGGGCATCTAGTCCTATCACTTCATGGCAAATAGATGGGGAAATAGTGAGGGGCTCCAAAATCACTGCAGATGGCGATTGCAGCCATGAAATTAAAAGACACTTGCTCCGTGGAAGAAAAATCATGGCCAACCTAGACAGCATATTAAAAAGCAGAGACATTACTTTGCCAACAAAGGTCCGTCTAGTCAAAGCTGGGGTTTTTCCAGTTATCATGTATGGATGTGAGAGCTGGACTATAAAGAAAGCTGAGCACTGAAAAATTGATGCTTTTGAACTGTGGTGTTGGAGAAGACTCTTGAGAGTCCCTTGGACTGCAAAGAGATCCAACCAGTCCATCCTAAAGGAGATCAATCCTGGGTGTTCATTGGAAGGACTGATGTTGAAGCTGAAACTCCCCAATACTTTGGCCAGCTAATGCAAAGAACTGACTTATTTGAAAAGATCCTGATGCTAGGAAAAATTGAAGGCAGGAGGAGAAGGGGACGACAGAAGAGGAGATGGTTGGATGGCATCACAGACTCAATGGATATGAGTTTGAGTAAACTCCAGGAGTTGGTGATGACAGGGAAGCCTGGCATGCTGCAGTCCATGGGGTCACAGAGTCAGACATGACTGAGCGACTGAACTGAACTGAGTAATACAGGTAATTCATCTGCCACAACCTGCATGCCATCCTGGGATGAAAGGAAGACTTCTCACGGTGGGTCTTTTTGCACCTTTTGAATGTTGTACCACGTGAGTATATTACGTGAGTATATTTTTGAAAATGCAATTTTAACAGCACAATGGTAATTCACTTAGATCTAACAGAATTATTATAGGAGAAATTTTCAAAGGAGCAACTAAGAGTGAAAGGTTAGCAATCTTCTATGTGTTTGATTAATGTAGAGGAGTTTTAGCTCAATAAAGTGTGGCAATCAGGGAATTACTTCCATAGTCTGTTCTGGGTCCTTAACCCACCTACCTTTAAACACAAGACCTAATTAGTCAGTTCTCGCCAAGACCAGACTTTGGCTAAGTGAAAAAGAGGCTTGAGAAAACGAAACTCCAGTTCCCCTTAAGTGTGTGGTCTCTGAACAATAGCTGTGAGCTGAGCTGGGCAGAAGCGTAATCTGGTACTAGAGTAAGAAGCCCAATCTGACTGAGAAAGGGAGTGCTCTAGTTGGGATTCACAGCTCGTGACTGGCACCAATTTAGACATCAGGCACTCTTAGCCTTACTCATGCCAGGATGTGGAAGGCCCAGCTGCTGCCCCAGCTCCTGAGAAAGAACCAAGGGACAAAATCTGCAAGCAGTGGGGTGGGGGAAGGGGCAGCAGCTGGACTAACAGGACAAACCAAGGCACTGAGACTTAGGTTCCACACCCCATCCTGTGATGGCAATACTTAAGAGACAGACCCATTCCCAGGTTACAAATTATGGTACCACTTGGGAGGGTGGAAAAGGGTACTTTTCTGGAATCTCCTGGACAGAACCCAGGAAGCTCTGCTGAAAAACCCATCTGAAAACAAATTTCAGTAGCAGCCACAAGGGTTAGCATGCGGGAAGCCACAGGGGCCTGATAGCCCTTACTAGCAAAGAATATCATGGAACTGAAGCGTTCTTTTCCAGCAAGACCGTCAGAGCCCCTGTGGATGCTCGGCTAGAGTCTCTCTTCGGAAATACCTCAAATGCTATAGGACAAAGACTTGACTCCTAGGCCCCATTCAGTCACCTCTAATTGTTTCATTAAAAAAATATTGAGGTAAACTTTATACACAGTGAAATGTATAATTTGGTTAGTTTTAACAAAAGTATACCTAGAGTAACCAACACCCAAACTAAGACACAGAATACTTCCATCACCAGACACAGCTCCCCTTGTGCTCCCTATAGTCAATCTCACTCTTATAGCCTGCCTCACATTTTATAAATGAAAAAGACCTCTTCAGCATTCAGTATGTATTATTACAACACTGGCTGCTTTATATCAGTAATTACAAAGAAACGTCCATATGCATGTGATCTCTTGAATCCCAGTATACGGGCAAATCCTCCTAGCACAGCCCTTCAGTCTTCATCCTTTCACAAAGACTTCATGTTGAATTAATGCAGCACCAACATAAAAGAGAAGTACAAAAGTCATACAAAATAAGGAAAAAAATGGGGACTTCCCTGGCGGTCCAATGGTTAAGACTCCGAGTCTCCATGATAGGGGGTACGGGTTTGATCCCCGGTCTGAGAACCTAAGATCCCACATGCCATGTGGTACAGACCAAAGGGAAAAAAAAAAAAAAAGGAAAAAAAATGAAGAGACAGTAAAGCTGTTGCAACAGTAAATAATAGTAAGAGAAATGTAAGTAAGGTGGCAAAAAACTAGAATCAGTATTTTGAGGATGTTTTAAAAAAGCTGACTAAAACTAACATTTTATTCTAGTCTTGCTGCGCCTATGTTAGAAATGTCTTTCAAAGTTTCATCTTTTTTTCCTTGTCATCCCTATGACCAGACTATCAGGGACAGCTGTCAAAATACCCTTCCACTTTTAGTGGAATGAAAATGTTCTGGAATTTTTAGGGAGTGCTGATAGTTGTGGAACATTGTGAATATACTAAGCCACTTATTTCTTAAAGTGGTTACTGTGAATTTTATTTCTTATCTCATTTTTATCTCACTTTTTACAGTGAATTTTATCTCACTATTTCACTTTTTAAAAAGCCTTCTGATCCATTCCTAATCTATCTAAAATGCACAATTAATTATCTGTTCACCAATCTCCATTTGCTCCTCACTGCCTGAGACCTAACTCCTTGGCTTGATGTCATTCACGATTTAGCCCTCAGTCTCCTCCAGCCTCACCTTTCATCATAGCTCCTATCATTCAGTCACAGGAGTTCTCAACATGAGAAGCTCTTCCATATCCTCAAGCCTGAAGACATGCTCCCTTGGTTTGGAATGCCTCTTTCTTGCCCTTGTCAGTCTGAGGAACTTCAACTCTTCAAGATCCAGCTCAAATTGCAACTCCTCCTGTGAAGGCTTCCTTGATTTCCAAAACAAAATTACTCCCTTTTACATGTCCCTTTAACCATTCTTTAGGAGTAAAATTCTTAAGTGTATACTGGAGTAGGAGCCGTTCCCTTCTCCAGGGGATCTTCCCAACCCAGAGATCAAACCCAGGTCTTTTGCATTGCTGGCAGATTCTCTGCCATCTGAGCCACCAGGGAAGCCCATGTGGGACCATCTATCACTAGCTTTATTTACTTTAAAATTTCTTTTAAATGTAATTCTATGTACTTGGCTGTGCTGCGTCTTCACGGCTGCATGAGCTTTTCTCTAGCTGTAGAGAGCGGGCGGCTGCTCTCCTGTTGCACTGTACGAGCTTCTTGTTTTGGTGGCCTCTCCTGTTGGTGGGCTTCCCTGGTGGCTCAGACGGTAAAGAATCTGCTTGCAGCGCAGGAGACCCAGGTTCATACCTGGGTCGGGAAGATCCCTTGAAGAAGCAAATGGTAACCCACAGCAGTATTCTCGCCTAGAGAATCCCATGGACAGGAGAGCCTGGCAGGCTACAGTCCACGGGGTCGCAAAGAGCTGGATACAACAGCGACTAACACTCTTGTTGTGGAACACAGGGTCTAGGGCACGCAGGATTCAGGAGTTGTGGTCCCTGCGCTCTGGAGGACAGGCTCAATAGCTGTGGTGCACGGGCTCAGTTGCTCCATGGCATGTGGGGTCTTCCAGGACCAGGGACGAACCCCCCATCACTGACTTTAAGTGATTAGTTCTTCCAAATGAAACACACCTAAATACCTGGAAGTTAAATATGCACTTGAACTCCAGGAATGAAAGAAGCCAGTAAGTTAACTTTCCTAACGGCAGTCTCACAGGCACAAGGAAAAATAAATGTAAGTTTCTCTCCCTATTTAGGTAGATCTAAGTTTTTCCAATGTGTTCAAGATCTGTTCTCTAAAAATGAACCTACTAGCACCTGCTAACTACCCACTCTTTCCTTAGCGGGGCACCAGTTCATGTGGTGCGCTGAGGAGTCGTCAAAGGAGTATTTACATGAGCACTGACATAGAATGCACAATCACACCTCTGTCCGATGGAGGTGCAGCCTCTTGAGTTGCAGCCAAGTGGGCAGGGGGGAGGATGTAAAGGAACAGGAGAGAGAAAACCCAGTCAGTACTCAGTTCCAATCAAGTTCTCAAAATTCCCTTTCTGCTGAGGATGCCACACTTTTCTCAGAACTATATTTATTTTTCTTTAACAGCCTTCTGATTTCAGGAATAGTGGTGTCCTCATGGAACCACAAAGGTGGGAAAATACAATGAAGACTGAAATGAAAGCAAATCCAAATAAGAGGAAGAATTTTTATATCCATCACCTGTAAGGCCAACGTGTTCAAAATCTCTTTCCCCAATTTTTGGACATAGTACTTTTCTTTTGCTCATCCTCAGGCTCAAATTCTTGAGATCATCTTTTTTTTTTTTTTTTCCTGAGATCATCTTAAGAGTCCTCTCTCACCCTATAACTAGTTAGGCCTCAAATTCCACAAATTCTTCCTTCAACACCTCTTATTCATTTATTCATCTCTTATACTACCTACTTTTGCTAGTCTCCAGAGGGACTCTACAGTAGGGTATGATATGGAGACGTGTACAGAAGTAGCTACTAAAGTCAGGTAAAAAGTATGAGTGGTTGAGAAATAAGTTTCACAAAGATTCTGAAGTATGAGATGATGTCTGCCTAGAGGATAAGGAGACACTTGGGGGCAGACGCTGAGCACTCAAACTGGGCCTTTTATCCCAGGTCTAACTTGAATTAGATGGAGCTAGTGGAGGGATCTGGGAAGGAAAGCACTTAGGGGAACAGCAAATCAAGGCTGCTGCCTGGAACTAAAGATCCAGGAGGGAAGTGGCAGCCACTGAATGCCTGGCTGAGAAGTCTTTAACCCTTAGGCTGCCAAGTCATTTCTCTTCCATCATTTGCACCCTCTGCATCTGACACCTACTTTCATCAGGAACTCAAATGCAAAACAAAGTTGGTGGTAACTACCTTTGTAATCACAGGGTGTTCCTTCTGCAGTTACAATTCGTAGGGGACGCTGCTGCTGTGAGTAGCTGAATAGAAAGTGGGTCCCTTTCAGCAATCACAAAGCTTGACTTAGGCTGGAGGATTAGAAAGCATATCTTTTTCTGCTGCTGCTGCTGCTAAGTCACTTCAGTCGTGTCCGACTCTGTGCAACCCCATAGACGGCAGCCCACCAGGCTCCCCCATCCCTGGGATTCTCCAGGCAAGAACACTGGAGTGGGTTGCCATTTCCTTCTCCAATGCATGAAAGTGAAAAGTGAAAGTGAAGCCGCTCAGTCATGTCTGATTCTTCGAGACCCCATGGACTGCAGGCTACCAGGCTCCTCCGTCCGTGGGATTTTCCAGGCAAGAGTACTGGAGTGGGATCTTATACTGGGGATGCTTCAAAACTCTGTCACCCTTCAACAACTCTAACTAAACCTGTGATATAAGATTAAGAATACCAACTTAATCCTTCTCAAATTCACCTTCACTATATGACTCTCTTGCTCAAGGATCTACACTGACTCCAATTGCCTACAATAGGTCATTCAAATCCCTCTGCTTAGAATCCAAGGTTAGGCATCATTCAACCCCACCAAACCTTTTCAACCTTATCTATTATAACCCCTCGGTTAGTTATCTGTTATTACTAACCTCCTTTCCTAATCAGGAGGGTTAAATTACAACAGGGCTAGTATTACAGACCTAGCTGAGCTGAGTTAAATTTAAACTAGACAATAGTTTAGGCCACTTTTTTTCAGGCATAAAAAATACAAATTTTACAAAAACATTTTAAGAACTTGGCAGTCCTTATTCACGCTGGCTTCTCAAATGTGTTCTGAATTTGAAAACCCTAAATTACTTTGTTCATAATGTATAAGCGGGAAAAGAAACAGTTACAAATAACACTTTTTATAGTAATGTTCTTTATCTTGGTAACTGGTAGGTGCATGCATTTTTCAAAATCAATGAATGTATGCTTGAGAGTTGTACACTTCACTGAATACAAACTTTATACCAAAATAAACTAAACAAACCCTAGTCAATGACATGCATACCAAAGCAGTCAGAGGGAGGTATACTCATAGCTGCAATTTAAATGATGGACAGATACATGATAAAGCAAATTATATTAAAATGTTAATGGCAGAATCTAGGCAGTGAGTGTCTTTGAAAAAATTATTAAGACTTTGCTGGATGTTTGAAAATTTTAATAATAAAACATTGGGGGAAATGACACTGGTAACACCGTGCAGTTCTTAATTATAAGCACTGACAACACACCATAGTGCACAAAGCTGTAAGAAGTTTAGCTTAGTGGAATGACTGCATCAGGGATTCATTTGCTCCTTGATGTTTCCATGTCACCCTACAAATACCTCCTGCAGTCCTTTTCATGGTGTATTGTACTGTTTACATGACTGCCTCTCCCACTACATTTTAAGTCCCTGGCAGTCACAGATCTAGTGTAATTTGTATTTATATATAACTTTGCATGTTTGAAAAATGTGTTAGATAACTGTGGAAGCATTGAGTGAAAGTGGGATATCACTAAGGATCAATGGTTTACGCTTCTGACAAATTCACTTTGTTCATTTTTCACACATCCTGAAAGTGATTATGTTCAGTTTTCAAGAGAAATGTATCTTTACTTCTCCCTAAAACATGCAAAATTTCCAAAAATAAAAGTCATCTCTACTGACAATATTACTTTGTATTCTATTACTTAAATGTCAGGTCTGAAGGCCTTCTAACATTCAATAACTACTGAGGGTTTTTTTTTTCCCCCTAAAAGAGTGAAGTCTCAGAATTCCAAGGAAATCTGTAATTTATTTTATTCAAATCTTAGATAAGCTGCCGGAACTAAGAGATTCCTAAACTAATCACAAGCGGGAAACAGGAGTTCTGGGGAAAAGATAAAAACAAGCACCACTTGCACCACATTAAAATGTCACAAAGCAAATTGATCAAGAACTTTAACAAGAAACGGAGGGTAAGCCTTAAGAGGGATACGCAGAACATCTCAAACTCCTCCTAAACAGGTGTCTCTCCTCCTCTCTGCAACTACAGCCAGTCAGAGATCCGGCCGCCCGGCCACTCCCAACATGCCACGCGACTCGAGCCGATGCCGCTGAAGATGCTTCTTCTTACGTCAACTTCATAGAAACAACGTGCTCTCGCGGCACGAGCCCCTGGTTCTAAACTGGAGGACCTGGGTCCGAATCCCAGCTCCTCCACCGGCCTCATCTGAAAGTCTCATGCCCTCGCTGGGCAGCAGTTTGCTCATCTCTGAAATAGTACTGATTCTCCTAACCGCGGCCGGCGCACAGAGTGGCAATAAACCGAGACGAGGGGCGTAAGGGCGTTTTAAGGAAGACTGCAAGCGACTCGCAATTTGTTATGGCTCTCAAGCATGCGGTGCTCACAACCAGCCCCGGACCAATCTCTCAAAGTCACCGCCGTCCCTTACTGCCTTCCCTCCAGGCGCCTCTGCTGAGGCCTCTCCCTTCTGGATGTCCCAAAGCGGAAGCCGTGCGGCGCCGTCTGCCGTACCTGCAGCCACTTGGTCAGCGGGGCCCTCCTGCTGACCCATGACGAAGTCTTGCACGAGGCCCCACAGGGCGCCCAGAGGCGCCACCGCCTCCAGAGCCGCGGCGGCGGCCATGACGCGAACTGGAGACCGCGGGAGGGGAAGTGGGCGGTGGCACCGGCCGGGTCTCTCAGCGCACGCGCCTCCCCGAGCCAATCGCCTGGCGAAGGCTGAGGGGCGGGGCGCTCCCTGGATCACGTGTCTGCCGGCTCCAGGCCAGGCAGTTCCCGGGAGGGATGGGGACGGTCCCTCCCAAGGGGCGGGGCCTGGGGTCGGGGCGGTGGCTCAGGGAAGGGAAGGCTGCTGCCGGGCACGCAGCCGGGGGCCATTGAGGGCGAATAATTCCCGGCCCGGCTCCCCGGGAGACGGGCGGCGGGGCGGGCACCTGGCTGGGTGGGGCCGAGGGGGCGGTCCGCACCCTGGGGGAAACCAATGAGAAAACCAGGCCCGGCCCAAGGGGGCGGTGCCGTCGGTCACATGCGCACCTGGGGCGGGCGGCGGCGGCGGCGCGGGCACCGCGAGCCGGCGGCAGGCAGCGGGGCTGGGCTGGGGCGGGGTTAGGCAGGTGAGTGACAGGCTGCGGGGGGCCGGCCCCAGTTGGGAGCCCCGAGCTAGCCGGGAGTAGCTGCGGCGGTGCCCGCCCCCTCTCTCCGCCCCTCCAGCGGAGCTGGTCTTCGCCAGGGCACCGTCGCGGGCCCCCCTGGCCCGGCCACCTGGGACTGTGCTGGAGAGTCGGCCACCTCCCTCTCTCCCCTCGCCCGCAAAGTTTGTGGCGAAGCCGGTGCCGGGGTAGAGCTCCCCCGGGGGGAGATTGGTGAGCGTCCGATGCCGGGCAGCAGGAGCCGTTGACCCGGGACGTCGCCGTCCGTGGCAGGAGCGCGGAGCAGCCGATCAGCCCGCCGCCTCCGGTGCATGGGGCCCGGCTGAAGAGCCAGCATGGGCAACTGCGTGGGGAGACAGCGCCGGGAGAGGCCGACCGCCCCAGGACACCCCCGCAAGCGAGCAGGTAAGACGGGGAAGGGAGCAGGGTCGTCGGCGCCCAGTTAGTTTTCCTCCTTCTTGCGGGAGACCTGGGCTTCCCGAGCGACCTCCCGCAGCTCCTGGCGCCTGGGTTTCCCCGATGGCTGCTCCCGAGCCAGGCGGGACCCCCCCCCCCGCGCCCTTCCCAGCCCCCGTGGCCGGGGAAGCTGAGTTGGGGCAACCGCGAGCCCTGACCCGTCTGCGAGCCCAACTCGCTCCAACTGGGAAGCTCCGGGTGGGGGTTGGGGCAGGGGCAGGAAATGTTTGCAGACCGCTGAGGGGCCGACGGAGGGAAGGAGGGCCCCGGGCTGGGGCGCAGCTGGCCTGGCCGCGGGGCCGTGGTCGGAAGCCCGCACGTCGGGGCACGGCGCGGGCGCCCAGGCGTCCTCAGAACTCTGAGAGAGCGAGACGAGCACAGTCTCTCCTTCCAAAGACTGTGTCATTATCAGGCTGCAGATCATGTCTGCTGGAATCCGACTTGCAAAAAGCAGCGCAGGACTCTGGGAAAGAAATCTTTATTTTTCCCGCAGGGCTTTTTAGAGCCTCCGGGCCGTCTGGGAGTCTAGGAAAGGTGGGGTGCGGGGTGGGAATCGCGCTCGGGTTGTTGGGATCCTTCCCAGCCTTGGGGATGGGATCTGCTCGCTGGTGATCCGCGAGGGCCGGCAGCGCCTTCTCACTTTCTGGGTACACTCCTCCTATCCTGGCGCTCCGCCTGGGTAAGAGGTCTGGCGGTCGTTTCCCCGGGTCAGGTACTCACTTCACTTCCTTCTTAGAGAGTGTTGCAAGGACCTTCTGAGAATGATAAAATCGCACACTTTAGAGCTCAAGGAGACCTTCGAAACTTGTCTAGAGTCCAGATAGACCTACCTCTTCATGGCTATATTAAAAGCCCAGATCCAGAGAATTTGAGCAACTTGTCCTCAGCCACTCAGCTAGTTAGTAGTGCAGCTGGGAATAGAACGCGGTCTCTTACTCAGTTGCCACATATCCCTTTATGTAAGAGGAGCCACAGGCAGAGTTATTAATGAAGTAGAAACTCTGCTTGCTGTTTCCTGTCTCCTTTGACACCACAGGTTTGTGCTGCTTGAGTTTCGGAAACTGGGAATGAAAATGAGGGGAAACAAGGGGAAAGCGGGGAAGGATGTCTGTGTGTTGGACAGGATGACTTGTGCAAGAAGCAACATGTTTTTTATAGGGAGGATGACATAAAATTTAGCATTGAAATCCATTTGTCTGAGGGCAACACAAGCCATTCTTCTGACGTGGAAAGAGGGTTCTCAAATCCAAGGGCTTTCTTTCATTCATTTATTCAACAAATACTTATTATTTATGTGCTCAGTGTATGTAATTGATTAGTAGGGTGTTTTTTTGTTTTTGTTCTTGTTTTTTTTTACTGTTGACAACCCTCTCCCCTTTGAAACTACCCTCCCGGCAAAAACTTTTCCTTCCTTGGCATTTTGGTTTTTCTCTGATCACTCAGGCCCACCATCACCTCCTAGTGTGGGACACCGTGGTTCTGTTTTTTCTTTTTTTAAATTTATTTATGTATTTATTTATTTTTGGCTGTGCTGGGTTTTCCTGGTTGCAGGGAGTAGGGGGCTACTCTTTTGTGATGTGAGGGCTTCCCATTGCAAGGGATTCTCTTGTTGCGGGGCACAGGCTCTAGGGCTCAGGAGCTTCAGTAGTTGCAGCTCACCGGCTCTAGAGCGCAGGCTCCATAATTGTGGTGCAGAGCTTAGTTGCTCTGAGGTATGTGGACTCTTCCCAGACCAGGGATGGAACCTGTGTCCCCTGCATTGGCAGGCAGATTCTTATCCACTGCACCACCTGGGAAATTCCCAAGGTTCAGTTTTACATTCTTTTTTTTTTTCTCGTCTCCCTCCCAGAGAAATCTTAGACCCACAACTCTTTGTCCATTGGAAAGACACCTACACTCTATCTTCAGCTATTGCCTCTCCAACTCCAGATTCATGTACTGGACACTGATGTAACTAACTTCAGAGTCAATGCTTCTAAACCAGCTCTGTGTCTCCCCGCCTTCAACTAGCTTCCCTATACGCTTCCATTCTTCCAGCTGTCTAAACTTATACTTTGAGGAACTCTCTCTGCTAACTTTCTTTGCCTCCATGACCTGGAGGAGTCATTCTCTGGGACCTGCTAGTTCTTCACTCGGCAGGTCTTACAGACCCGCTCCTTGTTACCTCAAAGCCAGCTCATCTCCCAGGCTGAAGTTAGTTTCCCAGCAGAGACAAGTACATCTTCAGTCATTCATCTAATGCCTGCACACGCTGGTATCCCAGAAGACGTCTGTTAAATTCACCTATTCCAGTCCCTGTAGTTCTATGTTCAGAAATCTTTCTGTACCTCCCACTCCTGCAAGAACTTTAACTTCCAAGGCTGTTCAGGTCTGGTCCAGTCCTTCCTTTTATGACACAATTTCTTTCTCTTCCTTGACATTAAGGTCACCTGTGTTTGCTCATGCCCTTTCCCCTTTCTTATCAAGAGCCTTTCTTCTCTTCAAGGTCCACCTCCAATCCCTTATCTTTCTAGAAGCACCTTGCCTGACAAATCCCCCAGATCCCCCAGCAGATAGAGTTGCTGTTTCTGAGTTGCCTTATGCACTTACTTAACAGTGATCCACTCCATATTATTAGACAGTTCTTTGATGTTATAGTCTTCTATTAGCAACGGCACTGCAAGCCTTCAAGACCTTGTATGTATGTGTGTTTGCCTCTCTCACTCATTCATAGTGTCATACACACACACACTAGGCACTTAGCACAATGACTTGTACAGAGGAAGCACTCAATTTTTGTTGATTTTAAAAACTTGCATGGGAATTCCCTGGTGATCCAGTGGTTAGAACTAAGCACGTTCACTGCTGTGACCCAGGTTCAATCTCTGGGAACTAAGATCCCATGAGCTTCACAGCTCAGCCCCCCAAAATTAGATATAAATAAATAAAAATTTCATCTTAACATTTTACTGAGGTATATATCTGCATTAAAAAAAGAAAATCTGCTGGTGTATCTTTATTTCACTTTTGTGGGTCCTGCTATGAACAGCTTTATTCATGAAGTCCAAAGCCAAGCAGAACCCTGGAGGATGACAAATTTGGTACAAGCGAAGGAACCATTCTTAACCTCACAGCGTGTACCTAGTGTTTCCTATGACACCTGTAGTTTCCGTGTTGACTAGGACATAATTTTATGTTATAAGACTAATGCCTAAAACTCCCACTGTAACTCTTACCCCTCCTTTGTCATTGAAGAAGCCCTCAACAGAAGGCTAAAACCCTCCTTCTAGTCCTGGGCCTGTAGCTGGGTAACCCTGAGCGAGTCATCAACCGTCTTAGGGTTGCGCTTGCATTATATCAGAAAGGGAGGGGACTATAGAGCTGTTTTTAGTAATCTTCACAAAGGTAGCGATTCTAAACTGGGAGGTTAATGAGCTGAAATCTTACGCCTGGTTATATCACTCATTGGCCATAGTTATCTCTTCCTGGTCATTTGGTGGGTGAAGCAGAGACATGATGCCCATGGTCAGGGAGTCTTGCTTTAGCTAGAAGGATTAGGCAGTGCTCTCATCTCATCAAGATTTGGGGTTGTCACTTTTTTTTTTTCCCTCACCTATTACTTGCAATAGGTTCCCAGTAGGTCTGTGTTCTCGCCTTCAGGTGCTGAGTGGTCTTTTCAAACTTCGGAGAATACATGAAGGAGGGGAATGACTCCTCTGGGGGGCTCTCATCAGCCTGTGCTTGTGCCCTGGATAGATGCAATCTCTCTGCCTGTGAGTGGGCGAGGGAGCCCCTCCCCTGCCCATCCCAGGGAGAAGTCGATGTGGTAGAACAGGCAGGTCTCTTGCCCAGCTCCACCCTTTGAGAATGTGGCAAGGCTGAAACCCAGATATCTGTGATGTGCCAAGCATATCCACTTACATTCTGGAATCTCAAGCTCGGGGTGGACGGACCCAAGGCCCTGTTTTGGGCTGGCTTGGCTTGGCGCTGTGCTTACAAGAGAGTGTACTTCTCGTTGTGTGGGCTGCTGTGACTATTCTTAAGGGAGTAATTGGGCAACTTCTCCATTTGCTCAGTAAATATTTACCGAGTGCCAGGTACCTTGCTGGGTGTGAACTGACATGGTCCTTGGCCTCATGGAGCTTATAGTTTGGGGTGGGGGTGAGGGGCCAGACAGTAAACAATCTGACCATACATGGAGATCCTGTATGATAATACATACAATTATGTATTATTATATGTGCTGGTGATTCCCACATATATCATTTCAACCCATTTGGTCTAACTCCAGCCATGTATATTCTGCTGCCTACTCAACACATCTTGTGTCTAAAAGTCGTCTCAGTTTAATGTGTCCAAAACAGAATGAACCCTCCCACCCTCACCGCCTGCCCCCATTCTCCCAGTCTTTACCATCTCAGCTGATGATGATTTCATTCTTCCAGTTGCTCAGACCTCCCAAAATTCTATCATCATCCCTGGCTCCTCCCTTTCTCTCAATCCCACATCCATTTAATCAATAAATCCTGTTGACTTCACCTTAAATATATCCAGCACTTGACTCTCACCATCATTACTACTTTCATCCTGGTCTAAGCTACCCATCGGCCTTTTAACTGACCTTCCTGCTTCCTCCCTTGTCTCCCGACAGACTGTTTTCATCATAGCAGCCAGAGAGATGCTGCAAACTGTAAGTCAGATTCTGTTACTCCTTTGTTCCCCATCTCATCCTGAGTCCTTGTGTTGGCCTACAAGGCATGAGAGGATGTTCACCACCTTGCCTTTCCTCAGCCTTCTCTGGCTCTTCATTCCCCTGCCACCCTCTAATAGCTAAATGGGTTTCCCCCTCTCCCCCTCCAAGACTCGCCACGTCTCATCAGTCACGCCCTCCCAGGCCATCCTTTTTAAAATTGACCCCCTTCCCTCCACTGCCTGCTCCATTATCTCCACCTTTTCCCTATTTTTCTCCCTGTCACTTCCCACCACCTGACATTGGCTATCTCCCCTACTCTGTGCAGTCCGAGATTCTTATTTGTTCTATGGCACCTAGATCCATGCCTGTCATGGAGTAGGTACCTAATAAATATTTATTGGATGAAGTTAGTGTGTAGAACAGACTTGTAAGGTCTGTGGAAGAGCAGGAGGGAGCAGTCCTGATTGCTGTCTCATCTTAGGTGGGTGTTGGGTGGATGGGTGTATCCTAATGAACAAATTTAACTGCAGCCTCAAAGTGGTATTCTGTTCCTGGGACTGGCTTCTGTCTCGACCCAGGCCTGGAGAAGCTCTCAGATACCTAGGATATAATTCCCCACTGTTTGGGGGCCTCTTGCAAGGAGATCCTGGGGCTGAAGGTGGAGGACAGGATGAAGCCGCTTACCACAGTCCCAGCCAAGCAGTAACACTTTCCTGTCATTTTGTGTGCGCATCTATGTAGGAGTGGGCTCTTCTCCGAGGCACATATGTTTTTTGCGGCCATTAACTCAAGGGTGGACATGGGGAGGTCTGAGAGAGTGTGAGGCCAGAAGGCGGGTGAAGTGGATTCCAGGCCTCTCTACACATTGAATTGACTTGCTGGGGAATTTTTAGAATCATAGAATTTTAGAGCTGAAAAGGAACTTAAAGATTTCTTTAACCTCTTTTCTTTTCCCCAGCCATTAAAAAGAGAATAAAGGTATGTCTACTCCCTGCCAAGTTCACAGAAATATGGTGTAACCTATATAAAAACTGCATGGGCTCCTTTAAGTTTTGAGTATGCTAAGGTCAAGAAATTGTGGACAGGGTACTTCCCTGGCCATCTGGCGACTCTGAGCTTCCACTGCAGATGGCGTGGGTTTGATCCCTGGTCCGGAAACTAAGATGCCACATGCTAAGTGTGGCATGGCCAAAAAAAAAAAAAAGAGAAATTGTGGGCAAGGTTAAGTTTGTAAGGGAAGTGGTCAAGGTCAAGTGCATTCAATGGGAGGGGCTATAGTGTCTTTGCCACTTTCTTGAATGGTGCACTTGGGCAAGTCATTTGTTTTTTGCTCAGTTGATCATCTGTTAAAAAAAAAAAAGATGATATTTCCAGTTTATTTCAGAGATGCTGTGGAGATAAAACAATCAAACATTGTTTTTAAAATTACTTTCATGGCTAAATGGTCTGCTCAAATGTGAGGTTCTAATCCAGAGTGTCATCTGGCATCCAAGGGAAATGAGGTCTTAGTTCTCTGCTCTTTCCTAGCTATGTTTGCTGCTTTGGACAGGCCTCTTGATCTCTTTGAGCCTCAGTTTCCTCATTTGTACCATGGGATAACTGCTGCCCTGCTCAGCTCCCAGAGACATTGTAAGAATCAAGTGAGATCCTGTATGAAAAGAGACTTTGTGAATGTATGAAGTTCCTATTATTCAAAGCTATAGGATTTTTACACACAAAAACCATAGCCAGTGATTTTCCCCAGATCACTGAAGCTTACTCTTTTTTAAAGAGCAAAACTATAAAAGAAATGTTTAAAAACTATTTTTGGATGGGAATCTTTCTGAAACGGATGATACCCTTCTAAGCAAAGTATGCTGAGCATGAATAACCTCCTCTTTGCAACTCAGGGGAGTAGGGTGCATACCTGTATGTACAAAGCACCTGCTTGGTGGAGGGGAGGGACCACAAAAGCCTCTTTCTCTGAAGAGCCTTTATCTCTGAAAGAAGATAGGGGTGAACTGGTGGCGGGTGGAAGGTAGATTGACAAGGGAGAGCCCCTTACACAGTGGTCTGCCTCAAGGGCCCAAGCACTGTTGGTGTGGGGAGGCTCCCGAATCCTGCTCTGGGCTCTGAAGGAGAAGAGTGAGTCCCGCAGATCAGTTGCTGTGTTCATGACAGTGTGCGGCCCCCAGGTTTCGGAGACGATAGGGCAGTGGGCCCCAAACGATATGGTGATTCCCAGCTGCTGTGCTTTTGGGGTTCATGTTCCCACCCAAAACTGTTGCTCTGTCTTCTCCCTGGTAATCAGTGTCACTTCTCCTCCTCCACCCCGCCCACAGTAAAATAGATTGTGGTTAAATATACGCAACAGAAAATATCCCGTTGTAACAACTTTTAAGTGTACAGTTCTGTAGCGTTAAGCACTTGGCATTACGGTACAGCCTTCACCACCATCCATCTTCACAACTTTTTCATCTTCCCCAGCTGAAAATTTGTACCCGTCAAACACAGACTGACCATTCACCCCTTCCCCAGCCCCTGGCAATCACCGTTCTGCTTTCTTCCTCTATGAAATTTCACAACTCTGGGTACCACTTAGAAGTGGAATCATTCACTATTACTCCTTTTGTGTCACTCCGTGTTATACCTTCAAGGTTTATCCACGTTGTACTTCCACTGCTTTTTAGGGCTGAACTCCGCTGTATGTCTATGCCGCATTTTGCTTATCTGTTGTCTGCTGATGGACACTTGGGCTGTTTCTGCCTTTTGACTGTTGGGAATAATGCTCCTGTGAACATGGGTTGTACAAGTATCTGTTCGATACTGTCAGTTTTCTTGTGTAATATCTAGAAGTGGAACTGCTGGATTGAATGTTAACTCCATGTTTAGTTTTTTGAGGAACTGCTGTCCTGTTTTGCTGAGCCACTGCATCAATTTATATTCCCACCAATAGTGCACAGAGATTGCAAGTTCTCCCCATGCTCACCAATACTTGTTATTTTCCATCTTTTTAATAGTCACCGTCCCAGTGGGTGTGCAGTGGCGTCTCTGCGTAGTGGTCACTTCTTGAGATAGCGTCTCCCAGGCTCACATAGCAGCCCCTCTGGCTTCCTGGGGAAACAGAGGGCAGAGATGGTTAGAACTGTACGCAGAGAGTTAGTCAGTGTCAGTCGCTCAGTCGTGTCCAACTCTTTGCAACCCCACAGACTGTAGCCCACCAGGCTTCTTTGTCTAAGGAATTCTCCAGGCAAGAATACTGGAGTGGGTTGTCTTTTCCCTTCTCTGGGGGAATCTTCCCAACACTGGGATCGAACCTGGCAGATTCTTTGCCATCTGAGCCATCTGGAAAGCCCCATAGTAGACGGGCTCAAAGAGAAGCCTGAGGGCCCCTCCAGAGAGGGAAGTCCAGGAGCTTGGGTGGGTAGATTTTGTGACATCTTTTCTAGTCACTCAGAATGTCACTTGCGCCTGGGTTTCTAATAATGTGGTCAGTGGCTGGGATAGGTGAATAGTGGCTTCCGATTAAGCAAAGCAGTTCTGGGTTGTTACAATTCACGTGGCTCCCAAAGAACATTGATGCTGTCTTCCTCATGGAGTGTTCCCTTTTGCACAGAGATGCAGGACTGTGGTTCAGATGGGAGCACTCGGGATGGGTGAAAGGGAGAGGGTCTTATAGAGACATGGCATCCTGGTGCCTTTGTCAGCTGCTCCAGGCCACGTGCTTTTCTCTAAGCTGTTGGGGGCAAGATCTCCCTACTTTCTGAGCCCACAGGAATGGGGAACCGAACTCAAGGTGTCCCCACACCTTTAACCAGCCACAGCCCCTCAACTTGTGGCCTTGGTTGCCCTCGGAAAGGGGGACCTGTCGGGAAAAGGGGTGGGGCGTGGTGTGGAGACAGTAGGGGGCGGGGATGGCACGTCATTGGTGCCTGTTTCCTCTGGGAGGCTGGCACTAGAGTTGAAGCCTAGGCAGCCAGGCCGGTACCAGGCAGCCTGGATCTTAGAGGTGAGCCTGTGGACTTGAAATTCTGTTGTTTTAAGGAGAGGGGCGATTAGCAACATCTCACCTTTGCTGGGTGTGTACCATGTGCTAGCAGCATCAAGTGCAGTATGTTGGTTAATCCTCACAACCCTCCTATGGGTGGATACTATTATCACCTTTTTACAGAGGAAGAAATTGAGTCTTAGAAAGGTAATGTCCCCTCCCTAAGGCCATTCAACTTGTAAACTGCAGGGCCTGATTTGAGAGCCTGAGCTTCAGCCCCTATATAGTTCAAGATTAGGAGGAAGGGAGCAAGATTTTGTTTTGTTTTGTAAATAAGAGCTTCTTATTGAGCACCTTGAGGCACCCTGCTTACCAGGGTCAGTCAGTCATGCATTTGATTCTTCTCATTTTGCCTATGGGAACATTCCTACCCAACATAAAGGAAAGCCACCACAGTCAGGAATGTAAGTTGATTTCTGGTGGTCACGAGGTTGAGCAGACACAGAACTGGAACTCAGTTTAAGTACTTTGACTTGAAAATTTCGGTGCCCTGAGCTCACTCCATGTGCTGCCACGCCCCACCCCCCAGCCTGCCCTCACCGGGACATGAATCTGGGAGGGGACTGTGAAGTCTGCAGAGCTCCAGGACTGTGGTCACTCTGCTCCCTCCCCATGGCTTTTGCCTCCTCCCTTTCATTTCCTGAGGGGCCCCATGCATCCATCGGATCTAGTGCTTGGCACACAGTAGGTGCCTAGTAAATGCGTTGAATGTTTTTTGACAGCGGAAGCAGTAGAACCTCAGCCATTGTAGTGTTCCTGGAGAAAAACATTAGCAGAATGCAAACAACGTTGTTTCCTCCCTCTCCTACCAGAAGGAACCTCTACTTCCCAGCACCCAGATGCCAAGGACTTGCAGAAAAGAGTGCCCTGGCTCTGCAGGCTCTGAATTATCCCCAAATTCCCAAGGGAAAAGAGGCAGCAGAGAGTCACTTTGGCAAAGTGCTTGCTGGATCAGGTGTTGCTCTTTGTAATTAATAAGACTAATGATCCCTTGCTATGTTCAGCAGTTTGCCGTTTTCAAAGTGCTTTCTCAAATGTTACGTCTCATTTGATCCTCACAACAATTCTGTTAGGTAGACTTTATGGATGAGGTTACGGAGACTTGGGATGTTAAGAGCTATCCAAAGTTGTTGACAAATAAATGGCAGAGAGGCAGAAGCCGTGGGAGGTAGTGGTTCCTCTGCTGTCTCACTGTGGTGAGGAAGCCTGAGATCAGAGCCTCGTTTTTTGCATCTGTGAAATGGGGACAAGAGTAGACTGCTTAGGTAGTCAGGGATTAAAGGTGATGATGTGTATGGAGTGATGACCACTATGCTTATGTATAGCAGATGCTTAGCCAATGATGGCAGTGGGTCATTAATGACAGTAACCAAGGCCAAGTTCATTGTTCCTTTGGGGGCTTGTATTCTGCTGACTCTTGTTCAGCTCAGAGTGTTGGGAAGAGCAGAGTGTAGTCTTCTCTACCCCAACATGGGAAGTCTGATTCTGGTGCACACTCTGGCCCTTCCTCTGCACTGAGTGTATAGCAAGCGCTGACCATGAATTTCTTTTCTTTTTTTAAAATATCTATTTATTTGGCTGTACTGGGTCTTAGTTGCAGCATGTGGGATCCAGTTCCCTGACCAAGAATTGAACCCCAGTCCCCTGCATTGGGAATGTGGAGTCTTAGCCACTGGACCGCCAGGGAAGTCCCCATGAATATCTTTTGATGTGCAAAATATGAGATCTTTCAAAGAAGGCATTGATGAGATGGAGATTTTCTTTTGATAACAGGTAATTATCACAGTTGTGACAAATACTTTATTCATTTTGTATCCATTTGCATTCTATTATCCTAGCTCCTCCTGCTCATTAGCTGTGTAACCTGGGCAAGTTATTTTGGATTTGGGAGCCTTACCTTTCTCATCTGTCAAATGGAGATAACAGTACCTATTCCACAGGACTGTCATGAGGATCAAATGAGTTAAAACACATAAAAACCCTCAGAGTGGTAGCTGGGACATGTTAAAATATTCAGTTAATGGTAGTTGTTATTTTTTTATTACTATCACCATGCTTGGCACTGTGTTTAAGCCAGCTGTCCCCAGTCTTCTTCTCCCTCCGCCAGTTGAGATATATGGCCAGTGAAGCTCATATACAAAACCTACCTTCTGCTGTGTACCCTGCCTATTTACCATTCTTATAACTCCACTCACTCATTCAGGAAAGCAAAATGGGAAGCAAGTTGCACAAGAGTGATTATTATAGAGGCAGCCTTGAATCTAGCTTCATTTTTTAAACATGTGAAGCATTCACGGAAACCGAGGACTTCCACTCTTGTAAGTTACAGATCTCTTGCAGCTTCCAGCATACTCTTGCTAATTCCAGCAGCAACCAGTGGCTACTTTTCTGGCCTCTCTGGAACAGATAGGAACTTGTTGCCAGGTGGGTTAAGGCTCAGGAGTGCCCTCAGGTGCTGTGACCCAGCTTCAGCTTGGCAGAACCTGTCTGGGCCCACTGGGGCCTACTTCCGGGACCCTGGCACCTCCTCCATGAATTTCCAAGAAGGTGGTGATAGGCATCCACAGCAGGCCCACTTTCCACAGTTGGTAAACACCCCCCTGCAACTGGCTTCAAAAGCAGCTGTTCTGTAGTTATTATACCTGCTGTTTATCGAGAGCCAGCTGCGCGGCAAGCACCGCAGTAGGTGCTTCATGCACATCTCCAGTCCTCCTGGTAATTCGCCAGGAGTGACACTGTCCTCGTATTAGGGGAGTGGCTCCATGGCATTAACTGTCATGCCCAGGGTCACATGGTGAAACGTGAAGGGATTCAGATGCCAGACTTGTGTTTTCAGTGCTCAGCCCTGCCTTCCTTCCATGCGACACCTGCCTCACCGTCAGTTTCAACTGAGGGCTCACAAGGCCCTAAACAGGTATAGCTGGTTTACTGACATCACTGCCACCCATGACTCTCAAACAGTCCGCTTCTGCCAGTTCTTGCACTGCGTATCCTGAATATGCCAGAAAGAGCACTTTGCAACAGCCTTCATGGGTTTTCCCCTCCTTTCATCTCTCCTTGCCCCCCATACTCCCAGTGTCTGCCTCCGTACCGCGGGATATGGCACATGGCATTGGATTTGTCACTTAGCCAGTGTGTTCTGTTCCCCCCAGATAGACTAAATAGACTGTTGCGTGGCCTGAGCACTTCCTTTCATGAGCACTCACGGCAGCTTCAGGAACCATGCCTCCCCGGAACCAGTCCTCTGTGCGTGGTAATCTCTATGTGTGTTAGGCACCCTACTGTGGGTTTCACCTCACTGTCTTCAATTTCCCCATCAGCCCCTGGAGGTGGACATAATTACCTCCATTTTACAGACAAGGAAGCTGAGGCTCAGGGAGGTTAAGACCCTTTCCACGAAAGTGCTGCCGCTTCTATTTGAATGCTAGCAGTTATACCCTGGGTACCCGTATCATAACTGCTATGGGAAACTGCCTCTAAAGAGTCACGCCATCTGCCTTGTCCATGGTGTTTGCACAGGAAGCATTGCGAAGAGTTCCTTTCTTCTTGGAGTTCACAGTGTGATGGGCTGAATAATGTCGAGCTCCTGTGATCTTTTTTTATTTATCCCAAGCCCATTTCCACGGGCATACCTGGGTGGGCAGATTCATGCCAAGCACACCGAGGAGGCAGGACGAGCTGAGGGGACAGCCCCCGGGAGCTGATGATGCCCCGCACGGCCGTGTTTACACCCCGGGTTGATTGCTCTGTTTGCTCTTTGCCTTTCTTCCTTCTGGCCTCTCATATCAAGTTCTTAGAGCCCAGAGGTCATCTGGCTCTGGCCCCGTGTGATATTCCTGTTTGTGGCCCAGTGCTAGGCTGGCGGACATGGAGAAGGGAAGCCTTATTTCACTGGAAACCTGCTGCTTTTATGGCTTTTTAGAAGGCCCCAAATGATTTTTGGGGAACATCCGCATGCTGTTTGCACTGTTATTTGGTCCTGCTCCCTGAGGAACAGAATGGGCTAGTTTTAAGAGTCCGCAGGCAGAAGGAAAGCTGCATTGGGCCCTTTAATCTGCAGCTGACCCCTCCTCTCTGAAGCCTAGCTCTGCCCTGCTTTGAGATATGTTCCACGGAAGATCCAGGACCTGGATGTCTAATCCATTGTTGGCCCTCAAGCAAATTTTCCTGAAGCCCCGGACAGAGATGCTCAGTCGGCTCCTTTGACAGCACCACTCCTTGTGCGTTCAGGGGCCGAGGCCCAGGGCGAATATTCAAGGAGAGACTTCGGCCTGCGAACCCTGCTGCCCTGGTGTCTGGCTCACCAGCTGATGCTGGTTTGGATATGAATTGATGGGGACCCCTTTTGTAGTCTGGGTCTGGGGCCTCTGTTTTAGAGGTGAAATGATCCAAAAGCTGTGGGGTGGCCAGGCTTGCTCAGAATCCACCCTTACCTTTTAGAGGAGAATTGGCATTAATAGGGAGTTGAGCTGGAGGAACTGGTTCAGAAAGGGCAAGCCACTGATCTGTGGCCTGTCCTGCCACAGTCAGAAGTGGTAGAGCTAGTACCTAACCCAGGCAACCTGACTCTTATTTCCCATGTCTTTTCTGTACGTGTGTGCCCAGTCGTGTCTGACTGTCTCTAAACCCATTCTGTACCTCCTGCCTTCTTCCTGTGTACACGTGTTATATATGTGTGTCTCATTGCCCATGGTGGCTTACAATCTGGGGAATGGAGCGAAGACAAATAGAGGTGTGATACAGTTTCAGGCAAGATAATGCGTAGACAAGTGGTAAATCATGCCGTGTAGACAACCAGAGACAAAGGCAATATGTAGACATTTTAGAAAGAGTTGAGGTTGGATAGGGCAGGGTAAGTGAGGAGAGATTACTGAAGGGTTAGTGATCTGAGTAAGGGGTTCAGGTTAGAGAGAAGTGAGCAATACAGTTTTCTTTGTTGTAAAAGTAGGATGTGGTTAGGTAATAAATGTGGACAGTATCATCAAGTCCAAAGAAGAAAATCTCCTTCATATTCCCACCACCCAGAGAGTCCCCATTCCTGTTTGGTATTTATTTTTCTAGCCTTTCTTTTTGTTTTTCAGGCAATAGAATCAAATCGGCTGTGTACACCAAGGTCAGGGGAAGGTCTCGAATAGTAGATGGGGAGTTTAGGTCAGAGAGAACCTTTGCTGGTTCCTTCCACAGGGGTGCAATGAATGAAGTGGTTCAGGAAGAGGCACCCAGCACCTGCGAACGGATGGGACCAGAGCCTGGGGCGAAGCAGGGGCTCCTCCACCGCGGACCTGGGTCTCAAAGTTCATCCCCCGCTGCACAAGAGTCGCAGGTTTACTCCTCCCTGCACCGCCCAGGGTCAAAGGAAAGATTTTGTCTCTAGCTGTGTCAACAGCTTGCTCCCCCGCCACCCCCACTCCCGCATCCCACAGACTCTCTTTCCTATTTACTATCCGGTGTCTCCAGCAGAGTTCTCCTCCCCTGGTGTTGGGGACACACGGCCGATTTTGCCACACCACAAAGCTTTGCTGCTGCCTGAGGTCATTTCAGGGGAGAAACTAAATATAGCGGAGGAGTAGCATCAGGACAACTCCATATTGTTCGGGCCGTTTAGCATTGCCCTTCCACCGACAGACAGGGTCGCCTGGGACTCAGCGCCCATCTCCTGGATTCTGCCCTGTGTCTTCATTTCTCTCTCTCTGTGTTCCCCAGCCGGGGCTCCCTTACACAGGACTGGGGTTCTGGCTCCGCGCAGGCCCAAGAGAAGCTTTAAAGGAGTTGCCTAGGGGAAGGGGCAGCAGGGAGAGTCCGGGCCGGGATTCTCCGCCAGCTCAGCCACTTGGCACCTGTGTGGTCTTATGCCTTTGAGTCGCTGGCTCTTCTTCCGAATGATAGACGGGTCAATCTGAAACAGGAATTCTGCACTGTTGTGTTAAGCCCCTGGAACCCTTTCAGATGCACACGCAAGGTAGCCTGATGTGTACAACCAAATGGGCATTTGCGCTGGTAGAGGCTGGGGAGACTGGAGCCCCAAGAGGCTCCATCGGAGTCTCAGGGTCCTGCAGGTGCAGTTTGAAAACAACTAGGTGAAGTGACCCTGTGAGGTTTCTTTCAGCCTTAGGATTCAAGGGTCTGACCTTACGATGGCCTGTGGCATAAATGACCCATCAGTAGGGGTAGAAACTTTGTGACCTCTTGGAGTCCTTGATGGGCATCTTCATAAGGGTAGGAGTGGCACAGGGACGGAAATCTCGGGGCAGAGGTTTCTGTAGTGGGGGCCGCCCCTGGGGGAACACAGTGTGCAGATCAGTTGGACATGCTGGCCCACACTCTCACAGGCTGTTTTCCCCTGGCCTGCTCCTGCTTGCCTTTCCTTTGAATGCTGGTTTGTCCCAAAGATGAGATGAAAGTGAGGATATAATGCACTTCAGGCAAGGAAAATGCATTTAACTCAAGTTGCCTGGGGCCAAGTTACATATTTGATATGTGCAGTATTTGTAGAGCATGATGGCGCCTCTGGCAGAAATCAGAAAGCCAGGATCTGGGGCCCGTTTTCTTCATTGAGCAAGTTTGTTTGTCAAGCACCTGCTTTGTATTCCTGGAGAAGCTTAGGGGAGATCCCGGCTTTATTAGGACCCCTCGATTTCAAGTAACAGAAACCAGCTGCATCTAACTTCAGCACCAGAGGTGATTAATTACAGGGTCTCAGGGATGTGCAGGAGCCCACAGCGCAGTTGCAGCCTGGCCTTCAGCAGAGATTGGAAAAACCTTGTTAGATCTCCCTCCTCCTCTCAACTCTGCTGCCCTGTGGGCTTCCTCCTTACCTTGGCAGCCAGGCTTTCTCCTTCCTCAGCCCACACGGCCACAAATGTTCCTACTCCAGCTCCAGCCACACCCAGAGGGGCTCAGCTCACCCAGCCCCATTCCAGACTCGCAGGGAAGCGGGTCTGATGGGCCCAACTTGGTGCGCTCAGCTCCAGCTAGGAGGTGGGCTCACATACAACAAAACCCCCTAGTGGTGCCACTTTGGACCCTGTGCCGATTGGAGGCAGCTCCAGCAGAAGGGCGCTGGTGAGGCACACAGACAACTCCTAAGCCCTCAGCCAGGAGCTCCAGGCCCAGGGCGGGAACCGGTGTACGGGGGACGCCTGCTTGCCACACAGGGAGACAAGAAAAGAAGCGACCCTTGGCAGGGGATGTTGTACACGGCTCCTCCAGTTGGGGCTGTCTGATGGAGGTGACGGGGCTCCCAGGCTGGGGTCAGCAGTGGTCCCCACAGAGCTGGGGCCCCTCCGCATCAGCTTAGGAGCAGAGGGTTTGTTGGCAGGATTACAGTGAAGCAGCTGGTCTCATGGGAGCCAGGACCGGAGAGTAGTCAGGGATGGAGGCGACTCTGTCTTTGAGCGGCTAGTGACCTCTTGACTTGTGTCTGAGCATTTGCTCCTGGCTCCCTCTCTATAGACTCAGCTTTCTCTTCTTGTCGGCTGTTCCACGACCGAGCACACCAGTGCCAAGTTCTGGCAGCCAGTTTTCTGGGTGCAGGGACCACCCAGGTACAGACAGCAGCAGCTGGGGGACCTGATTCTGCAGCCTGTGTGGCTGAGTCTTTCAGGACTCTGGGCAGGGCAGGTGCTAAGAAAGGGTCTGTTCATCTCTCCTGCAGTCAGGGGAGTGCTTGTGGACACAGGTGAGGGGAGCCTGAAGATGGAAGAGAGAAGGGGGCTCGGGAACGGGGACCAGCCTGAGCTGAAGCAAGGGTGCACGGAGGGGCTGGAGGCAGGTGTGTGCTTCAAGGAGGGGGCAATAAGAGGCAAGGCCTGAAAGGCACCTTGCGAGCCAAGCTGTGGGCCAGGGGTGTGGAGGTGATGGGGAGCCACTGGGAGCATGTGGCTAGGTGGATGCCAGGGACTTGAAAGGGTACTCTGGACTCAAAGGCTGAGAAGGAGAGCTGGGGCAAGGCCGAAGCCAGTGAGGCTGGATAGGGGTAGGAGGGGAAAGCTCTGCACTGATGTCTTGGGAGTGGAAGCCCCTTTGAAGAAGGAATCCACAAGGTCGGGTGACAGGTTAACCAAAGGAGAATGAGGGCCAGAGTTGTGGGAGACAGGGGTGGGAGCATCAGGGAGGGCCTGGCGACACCGGGGACTTGGGGAAGTTCGTCAAAGCAGAGAGGCCGTCAGCCTTGCAGAGCAGAGGGCTGCTATACCGCTTGTTGTTTTAAGTTGGGAGAACTGAGTCAATGTGGAAAGGGAAGTAAGTCCCAGGCTAAAGAAAGGAGACTTCTGGAGAATGGGTCCTGTGCCCACCAGCTCTGCTTCTCAGAAACTGTGATCCTGCCTGAGTCACTCAGCTTCCTCATCTTCAAAATGGGAACAGTATCTGCCCAGTCCTCTGCTAGCCATGTGGGGAGGGTCAAAGGTCACATACAGGACAGTGCTTCGTCACAGGAAAAGCTGTGCAGCTGCAGGCAGCCTTGTTACCGTGGCTGCTGGTGTGCCTGCCTGCATGCTGACCCCTCTGCCGGGTCAGGGAGCCTTCCTTCCCGAGGCCACCCCTGACTCTCGGCTGACCTCGCTGCTGATGCCCTGTCACCTGGGGTCACGTTGAGATCAGCACCCTTCTGGAACCAGAGCCTGGGGGTACCCAGAGGGCCAAATAGGTGTGAGATCAGTCCCCCTCGTTGATGACAAGCGTTCCCCTGGTGGGTGCTGGGTATGTGGAGCCCAGTGGGCAGGACTGAGGCTGAGCTGGCCCTCCAGGAGAAAGTGAAGAGGCAGTTGGGGAAGGACCAGATGTGCGCTGGCTTGCCCATCTGCATTTCAGAGTGGAGCTGGAAGGTGCTTTTTCCCCCGTGTGGGCCTCCTTGGCCTGTTCCCCACAGAGAACTATGGAGCACTTGAGTCAAAGTTCCCAGGAAAGGGGGAAATGATGAAACCCGCATCCTGTTTTGCCACCGGCCTCGGGAAGGGGACCCAGGTGGGGATAGTAGATGGTGGCAGGGGCAGAAGTTCTGGTGAAACCCTGGGGCCTGCAGAGTTGGGGGAGCAGAGACCTGAGGAGGGGACCCGGGGTCAGGAAGAGCCAAGTGTGTGGCCCTCCTTCCCATCCTGTCCCTGCCTGGTTCCACGTCGTAGCATCCAGCAGCCTGGAAGCCTACTCCGTCCTCTCCGCCGCCCCTTCCTCAGGATGTGGCCTGGCTTTCCCTGGGTGCCCACGTCCTGGCTTCCTGCCGGTTCACCTGCAGCTTCCTATCTCTGGAAAGGCCGGCTTCCTCTGCCCACCTGGCTTTGGTTCGGGTCTTCCCCTGGTGCTTTCTCTTCTTCCCCCTCCAGCTCCTTCGGCCGTTTCTGTCTGTTTCCCTCCCATGGAGCCTCTGCTCCCTGCTGCCAACTCCTTTCCAAGCCCGGGCCCCGAGGAGTATTACTTTTCCTCAATCACAGCAGCTGTGCATTTCACTGGCTTACCCAGCTGTTCTTGTCCTTGACCGCGGAGGTCATGTCATCTGTTACGATAAATAGAAAATGAGAATGAGAGGGTTGCCTGGTGCCTCTGGGCTGCCCTTCCAGCTCCCTTCCTGCAATCCTACCAGGAAAACAGTGATAGTAACAAAAATAATAAGGTCAATGCTTATATTAATCCTTTCATTTTCACTTATTGTTTTTCAGATGCTGTGCTAAATATTTTACATGTATTATTTACAGTTAATCTTTACAACAACCCAGAGATATAGGTTTTATTGTCATCCTCTCACTGTTGAGGGGGACTGAGGCTTGAGAGGTTACGAAAATTGTCTGACATTACCTGTGAGTCCATGGCAGAATGAGACTGGAACTCGTGTGGGCCTGACTCCCATGGCAGTCTCCTGACTGCGGTGATGTATCTGCCTGCCCCGGAGGAAGAGAAGTTGCCACAGGACCAACATCCCCTCAGCCCACAAAAGCTTCAAGTTCACCTTTCTACCAGTTGCCCGCTGGAACTAATAACTGCCCAGATAAGGAACCCTCGTGGTGTCCTTCTCAGAGCTGTGCTTTCTTTTTTCTCTTTTCTCTGTACCTGAAACAATCAGAGACCTTCCGATGGCTGCTGCTAAGTCACTTCAGTCGTGTCTAACTCTGCGACCCCATAGACAGCAGCCCACCAGGCTCCCCCGTCCCTGGGATTCTCCAGGCAAGAACACTGGAGTGGGTTGCCATTTCCTTCTCCAATGCATGAAAGTGAAAAGTGATAGGGAAGTCGCTCAGTCGTGTCCGACACTTAGCAACCCCATGGACTGCAGCTGACCAGGCTCCTTCATCCATGGGATTTTCCAGGCAAGAGTACTGGAGTGGGGTGCCATCGCCTTCTCCGCTTCAGATGGCAGGGGTCATAGTATTTCTCTTTGCTGTGGACTCCCCCTGTACCAGCGTTCCATTTTACAGATGGGAAAGTGCCTCCTAGTCTTAGGAACTTCGTTTGACGTTATCCTGACAAAGGAGCTCCAGAACTTGAAATCGTAGTCTCATCTCTTCACAGGCATCTGGTACCCTTCCCACTGAGTCACGGTGCCATTCTGTTCTGAGTGTGCTGGAAATATGCCCCAGAGGTTGCCTCTTCCACACATTCCGTATTGACTTGGGGTATGTCTGCTCTTTGCAGTCAGCCCGCTGTTTTCTTTTCTTATCTGTGAGTATTGAATGTCACTGGGAGAGAGATGGAACGAAATCTCTGGGGACTGGGACATATAGGAAGTTTGAAAGAGTGTCTTCAGTATCATAATCACATCTTAGGTTTGGAAAAATATGTCGTTTCTAAAACGCAAGCTATCAAAGGTAGAGTTTGGCAAAAAAGTCTTGCCTAATGTTACAGTTATTCCCAAGTGGGGCATGATACAGTTGTGTGTGTGTGTGTGTGTGTGTGTGTGTGTAAGTCTGTATTTATCAAAAGAGATGTGTGCTTAAAAAAGCTGGGAAATGTGGTTTCCCAGTAAGAGACTATTATGCTATGGCCCTACAGGTGTTTTCTGGAGGGGCCTGTGGATGCCTTACACTGTGTGGGGGCATCTTGCCTGCTTTGTCTCAGCTGGACCTAATTCTCTTGGGGCTCTGGGCAGCCTACCTCATGGCTTTGTCGTGTGCCAAATGAAGGCCATGTCTAGGGTAGAGGCCCCATCCTGGGGTTGAAAGCGAATCTGAAGCATATACGTTTGTGAAGCTAAGGTGTGCGCTGTTTCTGTGTGCCTGGCCCTGGCTTGGTCCTGGGTATGCGACTGAACAAAACCGGTATGGTCCTGCCCTCGTAGAACCCGCAGAGAGGTGGAGAGAGAGTTTATACCCAAATCATCCAAATGCATACTACAGAGGAGAGAAGAGGGCACCGGGAGAGCATCATGGGGTAGGGGGGTGGGTTATTTGGGGGTGGAGGGTCAAAATCACTTTCTTGACAGAGATACCTAAGCTAACCGTGAAGGCTGAGACTGAGGGAGCCGTGTTTGTCTCACGTGGCCCCACTCCAGCCAGGGCTCCTTGCTGGCCTGTGAGACACCTTTTGGATGAATGAGAAAAAGATGCCTGTTCTGTCCCTAGCCTTCCTGCTAGAGCCCACTGCTGATGCCTGAACATGAACTAGGTTTCAGCCTCTGCTGGCCCCAGGTCCTGGCCCTCATGTGCTGATACAACCCAAAGCGGGGTGAGGGCGAGGAGGGTTACCCAAGCCAGAAGGAACTGCACAGGTGGAGGCCCTTGGACAGCAAAGGGCTTGAGGCCTTCCAAGCAGGGGAAGAAGCATCAGAAGAAGCAAGTCACCACCTCAGCTTTTCTCCCCCCATATGGACGTATTTTCCCTTTCAAGGAGGAAGGAGAGAGGCTGTGTCAGGGGCATTGTCCAGAGCTGTGAGGCTGTCCAACAAGCCCTTGGAGTTTGGCTTCCATGGGGCCATAGTTAGTGAGTGTCTGCTCTGACCTTCTTCCCAGAACAGATGTCCCTTCCACAGGGTCCTGCTGCTGCTGCTGCTAAGTCTCTTCAGTTGTGTCCGACTCTGTGCGACCCTATAGACAGCAGCGCCAGGCTCCCCTGTCCCTGGGATTCTCCAGGCGAGAACACTGGAGTGGGTTGCCATTTCCTCCTCCAATGCATGAAAGTGAAAAGTGAAAGTGAAGTTGCTCAGTCGTGTCCAACTCTTCGCGACCCCATGGACTGCAGCCTACCAGGCTCCTCCGCCAATGAGATTTTCCAGGCAAGAGTGCTAGAGTGGGTTGCCATTGCCTTCTCCCCCACAGGGTCCTAGGAAGAGAGAAAGACCCATAGGAGGGTGTTATAGGGAAGCCAGGACAGTGACCAAAGCCCGGGGCCTGTCCCTGCCAGCTTCCATTCAGCCACTCCAGGCCAAGTGTGTGCTTTCTGCCAAATTCTTTGCTAATCATGCCAGTTTGGAATGTCATGAACCTTTGACTATTTTCTTATTTTACCTGGGACACACCACCTTTCATTCCACAAGTAGGGATAATGGACTCAAATGTGAATGATGGCTGGTGCAGGGAGGCTCTGCTGCACAAAGGGCTCTGCTTGCCCTGGGGAAGGTGGCAGGGAGTGCTGGAGGAAGTGGCATTTGAGTCAGTCCTAGGTGCATTAATGCACGTGTGTGCATGCGTGTGCATGCTCAGTTGTGTTCGACTCTTCGCAACCCCATGGTAGCCATCCAGTTCCTCTGACCGTTTCCTCCTCCAGGATATCTTCCCCCACCCAGGGACTGAACCCAGGTCTCCTGCGTCTCCAGCCTTGGCAGGTGGATCCTTTACCACTGCTCCACCTGGGAAGCCCTCAGCACTGATGCCCTGGACCATTAATTTATGGAGGGGCTAAACTCTAAGCTCTTGGAAGGAGAGAGAATGTGAAATGCAGAATGTTGACACCTGGCTCACGTAGGTTCTCGGTCTGGCTTAGAGATTCATTTGGAGATTCAGTGTCTCTCCAGGAAGACTCTCCAAATTCAAACCCAGGTTTTCTGTCTCTTTGCCCAAGGCCTGCCATTGTGCCAGCTGCCTAGTGACAGAACAACTAAGGAGTATTTGAGGAACTTGAAATCATGCCTTGGGGAACTGGGAGTGCTTAGCAAGAAAACACAAAGGCATAAGGAGAACAGGAAGGTGGTCTTTAAATCCTCTAAGAACTGTTGTCAACTGATATTATTACTTTTTGCTGAGCCCTTCCAATGTACTGGCTACTGTGCTAGGGGCTTCATATATATATACGTATATAACCTTATTTACGGAGAAGGCAATGGCACCCCACTCCAGTACTCTTGCCTGGAAAATCCCATGGACGGAGGAGCCTGGAAGCTGCAGTCCATTGGGTCGCTGAGGGTCGGGCACGACTGAGCGACTTCACTTTCACTTTTCACTTTCATGCATTGGAGAAGGAAATGGCAACCCACTCCAGTGTTCTTGCCTGGAGAATCCCAGGGATGGGGGAGCCTGGTGGGCTGCCCTCTGGGGTTGCACAGAGTCGGACATGACTGAAGTGACTTAGCAGAACCTTATTTAATCTTCACAGTAATCCAAAGAGAAGAATATTAGTATCTGTATTTGATAAGGGAGGGACCTGGGGCTTAGATTAAATGACCCACCCAAGATCATCTCTCTGGGATTTGGGGTGGGTCTCTGACTCTGCATGGTTGCTGAGAGATTTTAACCACCACACAGTGCTGCCTAGACATTCTGTCATGTGGTTTCAGAAACTGGAGCCGGCACTTGTGGGTAGGAGTTCAGGAAGGTAGTTTTCTGTTCCCCATAAGGTGATTTCTCTTCCTAAAGGAAAACAGCCTGAAATTAGACTGGGCTCAGGGACGGTGGAACCTGGTGGGCTGCCGTCTATGGGGTCCCACAGAGTTGGACACAACTGAAGCGACTTAGCAGCAGCAGCCTTCTGAGAGCCGAGCTTCTACTGCAGAAGACCTCCTAGGATCTCCAGCTCCACTGGGATCTGGTTCCACAAAAGCTGAATCTCTCCTGCCCTAGCCTGGTAGGGGCTTTTTCTGAGCTGAGCAGTGAGGGCCACCTGCAGCCAACATGAGCAGCAGTACCCAGACTTCTTGAGTCCCAGTCTGGACTCTGTGTTCTGGTCTCTCTTCTCCCTGAAGCCCCAGTTACAGGGCTGAGTTTTGGTTTCTTCCAACAAGAGCTGGGCAGTAGTGTGTACCTGACCCCTTTGGAATGGGCCACACAACCACCTGGCCAGGTCTCCGGACCCTGGCACTTGTTTAGGCTGCAGGGCAGGGCAGATTGGTCGGGCACACGTGTTCTGGGCTCCTTGGGGCTACAGATGTTCACATGGGTGCACGGATTGTCTTTTGACTCTAGCTTTGCCTCACTGACTTGTGGTGGCCATGTGGCTAACCCTAGGATGCAGGAGGGTGTGGAATGGCTCTCAAGCCCCTGCCACACGTCATCGAGTGAGTCGATATCTCTGGGAGCCCTTTTGTAAACTCCAGGAGGCTGCAGGAGCAGGGGCCACCCAATTGGAATTTCAAGGCAGGCATGAGATTGCCTTTTCAACTGCAGAGCCAGATTTTAGATTACGGCCAGAAATTACAGTTGGGAAAGCACTAAAGGTGATATTATCTAGCTACCCCTCCAGCGGGGAGTTGCTTCACTCAGCACCCTGCCAGGCAGTCGGCCAGGCTTCCCTTCAACAGGGCTAACTTTGGGACTCTAAAGCGGGGAAGTCCTTCACATGGGCGCGGCCCTCTGCAGAGTGTGTCCCTGTGTGCTACCTCGTTGCCCCTCACCGTGGCCTTGTTGGGGGTGGGAAACATCTGTGCTCGGTGAGCTTGGGTGATCCTGGGTGGGCCTCCTTTGTGTCTCCCACCCACTGGTTCTGCACGAGCAAGTCTGCTTCCCTTTGGTGAAGTTTTCCTGTTACTGCTCCTGGGATGGGAGTCCGGGGTAAGCATTGGTGACCTGTCTTATAACATGGTGAGGATCAAAGATAAGGCATGGGCCTTGCCCAGATCATTCCACACGTGTGACCAGGCAAGAGACACAATCCCTGAGATGCTCAGTCTTGTCCTTTGCCGCTCAGCCACAGTCTGCCTCCTCCCTGATCTCTGGCGTGTTTTATGGGCAAGAAAGCCCTTTCCAAACAGCAAGGACAAAGCTTTGAGCTTCTTTCGAGTGCACCTGGCTGGTGGGGTGAGTGTGGGGGTGGACAGGTCGGAGCCACGTGGTACCAGGAACAGGATATAGCAGTGGGAGGAGGGATCTGGAGGGGGGCCAGGTGTGATGGCTGAGTGTTTCAGAGGAGAGCCGCTGTGTGAGAGGCTAGGGCTACCCTGGTAACTCCCTCCTGTTTCTCCTTTAGAGGTCTTTCACCTCCCTGCCTCCTTTTTCTTCCTGCTTTTCTCCTTTTTCTCTTCTTGTAAGGCAGCCTTGAGCTGTTCTGCTTTCCAGCTCTTTAGTGTCTTCTTTTCTGTCCACCTGGAGATTCCTGAGCTTAAGATATAGTGTCCTTGACACATCATATTTCTTTATAACTTTTTCCCCTTGAGGGCTCGGCAGCCATACCTGCCACTTGAGAGCAACTCCTGGACCTGGGAGCTTTAACGTTGAGCCTCTACCAGAGAGTCTGGATGCCTGCTGCCAGGCTACCTGGAGCATTTAGTTGCCCTGCAGGTGACATCTTATTCCACAGGGACATTTCACGACAGTGCCATCATTCTGAAGGACAGGGCAAGTGGTTGGAATCTGATGTGTTGTGGCAGGTCAGCAAGAGGACTCAAAGAGGAATAGAAGGAAATTAGTCATTTGTGGAGTATCTTCACATATCAGGAGCAGAGCGAGCTTCTCTTTCCAGCGGGCCTGTGAAGTGGCATCTTTATCTCTGTTTTGCAGATTTGAGAACTCAAGCTTGCTGAGGGTCACACAGCCAATTCATGAGTGGGGTCAGAGTGTGAATCCCCTTCTGCTGACTCCAGAGCCCAAGCTCCTTCCTTCGCCTGGTCTGCGCTCCCTGTCCTCGGGGCCTCCGTCTAAACTGTCCCCCACCAGCACTGAGCCCAGCACCTGGCATGAGCAACCGTCGTGGTGGGTGGAGAAGCTGGGCTTGGGCTGTCAGACAGACCTGCTGAGCTGGGTAGACCTGCGACGATTGGGCAGACGTCTGAGGCTCCTGTGGGCTGGAGGAAGGCGGTGGCTGTCCTCTGTCCTTGGGCCTTCTGTGTGGGTGTGACTTGGTGGGCACCAGGTTCGCCCCATCCAGAAGTGGACTGAGGCACGGTGGTGCTGGGGGTAAGAGAGACCCTGCATTCTGGCAGGACCTTTGATCTCGGCAGGCTCCCCAGGCTGACAGAGACAGCTTCCTGGTACCACTGTGGGAGGTGGTATTGGGGAGGTTATGCCGCTTTCTTCCCCATTTCTCTCGTCCTCCCCACCTTCTGCCCCATGACAGCCCGCAGGCCGAGTGTGAGGAGACCAGCAAGGGGCTGGAATAAATGTTGGTGTGCGTATGGTTTGCATCCCTTAGCGCTTTCTCCAGGGAGAGCTGGGGCTTCAGACCATCAGATGTGTTTTTCTTGTCGCCTCCATTGCCTTTGAGGCTGCATTTCTCTGCTTTCACCCAGTGTTCGTCACCCCTGTTTGTGCCTCCTTACGGATTCCTCACGGAGCATTTGCTTTGACTTGTACGCCCTTTTCAGCTCACCTCCTCCCCTGACGCTCTTTGATCTTAGGGGCTGGGCTGAGGGTCAGGACTCACCCTTTCCCAGCAGGAACTGAGAAAGGTGTAGACGATGATGAAGACTTAGGTCCCACCGGTGCTCGGCTCACTCTGTGGAGGCAAGCGTATTTATTCATGTAGCACTCCCCTGCTGTATGAAAGTGGCCTAATGGTACAAAGGCTTGAAGAGTGAAGTTTATCCTTCTGTCTCTTATAGTGGCCCCGATTCTCCCTGATGTGAACAGGCCACGTGAGAGGGCGCCTCTGCTGCTTCTGCCATTCTGGGATCCAGTTCCTTTAGAGGTGTTGCTTTATCACAGGACATCATTGTCCACATGGTTGAAGCTTGGATTCCAATCAGGGCAAGGGAAAAGAGGAGGTGGAGGAGACAGACCTGCTGCCCTTAGACCCAGGTCCTAGAGCTCTCTTCCCTACAGCTCACATCCCGTGGCCGCCCTGACTGCAAGGGAGGCTGGGAAATGTAGTCCAGCTGGACTGCCCCTTGCCAAGAAGGAAGGCAGAATGGATTTGGGTAGACAGCTGCCAGCCTCACCACAGACAATGGAGAGTATTTTCATTTGCATGTGCTAATAAGAACTTTCCCTGTCTGTAATGCGCCAGATCTCTCTGATAACTTGCACACATGCCTCCCTCCTTGGCAAACATCTGTGCACCAGACTCTGTGCTGCACAAACTCGATGAACCAGAAGCTGAGTAAGGCAGTTCCTGCCTTTTAGCAACTTGGTGTCCTCTGGAGAGGGCAAGTGTGGAGGCCAGTCTGTAAGTGCCAAGACAGAGGTTCTCTTGTTCTTGTGTGCAAGGCGCTGCAGATGCAAAGTTAAAGGACTATGCATGGCCTCCATATGCTCGCAGTATTGTGGACTAGATGGAAGTGAAGTGCTGGGATCAGGGCTGGCTTGGGGAATGAAGAGGACTTCTCAGAAGGGGTGATGTTGGAGCCAGGCACAGGAGGGTTCAGTTTCAGCTGAAGGAAAGGGAGGGGAGGAGGAGGGGGTCTTCAAGAGTGAAGTCCAAGAGAGAAGGCATGCAGACTTGGAAACCCGGCAGGGTCACCGGCCTGGGGGTGGTGGTATGAGCATGGTGAGAAGACGGCTCACTCCTCACTCCATGTTGGCCTCTGCACCTGTTCCTTGCACCTGCCCTCCCTGGCCACCCTTTATACAGTTGTGGCTCTTCTCCTGGCTTTATTCTTCTGCTTTATTTTGAGCATAACGCATATAAATGCCTGGCACATCTATACTGACCTGTGCATTGTGTCTCTCCCACTAAAGTGTAAGCCCCACAAGAGCAAGGATTTTGTTTTGGCTAGTCCCTGGCAAATAGCAGGTACTCAGATGTTTGTTGAATGAATAAATGAATGAACAGAAATGTGTGTTGATTGCATTCCTGAGAAACCTTGATTTCCATGCTGAAGAGTTTGTCTTTTATTTGGGAGGTGGTGAGAAGCAAAGGAAAGCTTTTGAGCAGGGGAATGACACAGCCACTGGAGAGAAGGTTCCTGGCAGCGGGAAGAAGGGTTGGACCAAGGAGAGAGTGCCCCGTCCCTGGTCCTGCCCCAGCTCCATGGCAATATACCCTTCAGCCTGTGCCCCATTGGTGCAGCCCAGAAACCTTGCCCTGTGCACAGTCATTTTTGTTCAGAGCCAAGCAGAAACCCAGTCTCTGGCAAGTCTTCATTCCTAGCAGCAGAATGGATGTGAGCTGACCTCTGCTTTTCTATTTTGAAGGCCAAAGAGGGTCTAATAAGCACTCTTGCGCACTTCACTGGTGGAAGTGAAAATTGATGCAGTCTTTCTGGAAAGCAGTTTGGCAAAGGGTAACCACGTACCTTAGAGATATCCCTACCTTTAACCTAGAAATTCCACAAGGACTTTTTATCATAGAAAAGGAAGCCAAAGTATGTGCAAAGCTTTATGTATGAAGACTCGTGCCAATGTGAAAAATAAGGAATTATCTGTACGTGTGACTCAAGTACCTCTGAAATCCCCCCTTCATCTCCATGTCACCAAGACTCTGCCTGTCACAGAACAGACCCTCCATACAGCTGGAGCCCAGGCATTTGTTTTCTCTCATGAGCTAATGCAGCGGCCTTCTTCCCCTCAAACCCACCCTATGCATGGATTCCAAGATGCATGTCCTCCTTCTCCAGCATCTCTTCTGGGTTCTTCTAGCTCTTGATGATAATGTCTGCACTGGCCTTAGACCTTCCATAGCTTGTCCTCACCTCTGCTGTGCCTTGCATGTCACCCTCTGGCAGCACTGCTTGTGCTTCCCCAAACCCTGCTCACCTCCAGGCCCTTGCTCCCCTTGCTTCCTCTGCCTGGCTCACTTCCGCAAACCCTGCTGACTCATACCTGGACTTGGACCCGACTTCGGGACCTTTCATTGACTGAGAGAGACCCCATCTCCTGTGTTCCCATGATCCTGTGTGATCACAGTCCTTGCATTTGTGTTTACGTTGGTTTCTACTCTCTCCTTACGTTTCTGTCTCCCTTACCAGCTCTGACCTTGAGAGCTTGTCTCATCGACTTTATGCCTCTGCTCCCCAGCATGGGGTCTGGTGCATAGGAGAAGCTCAATACATTTTCTTAAATGAGTGAATGAATGAATGAATGAATGGATGGAGAATGATGTAAGTTTTTGGTCGTGAAGAAATACATTCTGTACAGTGCTAAACGTGTAGCAAATACCCCATAAATCTTTATTGAATGATTCTATGTGAGACAAAAACGATGGGATTTGGGGGAAGTGTCTCATTAATTCTGGATTTCCTTTGTTTCCTGAGTTGATCTCACGGGGTGGACCCCTGGGCATCTGCCTTTTTATAGAGCTTCCACAAGTAAATCTGGTGAGCAACAGGGGCTGCAAATCACTGGCTTTGTAGCTTAAAATAACAACAGGACCAAGGATGTACTAATGGTGTGAGTTTGGGTTGTACATGCTGTGTGTCACTGCGATACGTGTGTGCACTGAGAGGAGCAGAGAGACAGTTCCGCAATGTGTTATTGCCAGTCATCGCTGGGTGTCAGGATCTGGGTGACTTCAAGTTTTTTTCTTTTTATGTTTTATTGTGTACTGTCTCTCTATGTAGCATATGTCACTTTTATTTAGAGCCGTTTCCTTTTTCAAATGTTTACATTTTACTCATCGATTTGGTTGCTTCCGGTGAGGGGTCTCGTGCAGCAGCCTCTCTGGTTGTGGCGTGTGTGGTGGCAGTGTACAGGCTTAGTTGCCCTGCGCTCTGTGAGGCCCCAGTTCCCCAGCCAGGGATTGAGCCTGTGTCCCCTGCATGGGAAGCGGGATTTTTAACCACTGGACCCCGCCCCCACCCCACCCAGGGAACGTCTGCGTATGCCATCTTTCAGACGACATGAGGAATGAGAAGAAGGGCAGGTAGACAGGAGTGCTGGTTGTGCTCACCATGGCAGGTCCTGAGGTCCGTCCTGGGCTGCAACATTCCCTGGGCTCCTGGGACCAATTCTGACTCTGGGTCTAGAACCTGACGCTTTAACCCTTTCTGAGCACCCACTCCAAGGACCTTGGAAACTGCTGTAGACACACTCCCTAGGTCTGGAGCAGGCTGCCTTGTCATTCCAGGTCTCCAGGTTGAGGAATGTGGTGGGATTTGGGGTAAGAATTGGCCACCACAAGGTAGTTTCCAAGTAGGTCCAGGACAGAAAAGCTGAGCTGGGCTGGGCCAGAGGTGAGGCCATAGCCCTGGGGACCAAGGCCAGTAGGGGCATTGTGATACTGGGGGCTGGGTTGGGAGCCACTGATAAGTGTGAGGCAGGGAAGGGCAGCCAGGTGGGACTCTGAAGGCTAGGAAGGTGAGACAGTTGGGGAGCAGGTAGCCGGGGACCGACTGGGTCGAGGAAAGCAGCCAACTGGAGGGAATACCCTGACCCAAGAAGCTCTTGGTTTGTAATCTCTTGACTCTGGAGCTAACCTGGCTGCTGGGGTTGTCCACGGGGGTGGGGGTAGTGGTGAGGGGTGGTCTTTGCTTGTTTGTTATCTGATGCTGTCTTCCTCCCAGAGCCTTTTTGCGTCTTTTTCCCTGTATGTCCTCCATCAGGGTGAGCTCTTTCTTTCCTTTAAAGCCCTGGTGGTCCCACCCATGCCTCTCATGGCCCTGATCACTCTCTGACTTTGTGCTCTTGTTTCTGGGCATGTCTTGTGTCCTCCTGAGGGAAGGATGAAGTCTCACGCATCTTTACACTCCACACAGGCCATGATCAGGTCCAGGGCAGGTGGAGAAGTGCTTCCAACCTGCTTTTCTAGTTGGAAAGGTCAAGGCCAGGCTGCAGCAGGGAGGGCTCTGCTCCTGGCCTTGTGGCTGGCCTCCTGCCTGGTGCTTCCCTGGGTCACCACGGCGACAGGATGCTCACCCGCAAGCAAATAGCATCCCCCGCACAGGGCTGCCGGCCTCAGCAGTTCTTGACCCCAGCTGAGTTGAAACTGAGAGGATGCCTGTTCCAGCACCCGAGAGCCCAGCCCACAGGGCTTTCTCCCTGTCCCTTTAGTGACTGTGCTGAAAACAGATACCTCCCGCTGCCCCGGGTTTGCTGCCTCCTCTCCCCACTGCCACAGCTTGTCGGCATGATCCACGGCAGGGGGGAGGCTTGGGGCAAAACAGGTGGTCTCCTAGCACCCAGCTGCCAGCTGCATCCTGTATGCCAGGGAGCCTTCCCACGGCCCTGCTTTCTTCTGGGTTATAGCTCCCCTGGGAGCCTGGCTTTCTCCTCTGCCCCTGCGGGGTGGTGGGTGGGGGTGGATGGAGGTGGGGAAAGGGACGAGGAGGCTATTCCTGGCCAGCCTAGGGATAGTGGAGCATACCTGACGGAAGGAGGTCTGACCTGTCCCCTCAAGTCTGGGTCAGCTCTTGCTTGACACAGATCTGCAGTCCTCGTCAGGCTGGTCTCAGGCAGGGCAGGTGCTGTGGGCCATGGCCCAGCTGCCAGAGATAGGTCAGGCCCTGCAGCCTTCTCCTCTGGGAAACCCTGCAGGCAGGGCCGACTACAGCCCTCCTGGTCACCCAGCTGGCGACCTTCACCTAAGACCAAGGCCTGAGGGCGGCTCCACTGGGAAGTCGGGTGTTTTCTGCCTTTGGGCAGATCCTCTCTGCTGTCCCCTCTCGCAGTCTTACCCTCATCTCCTCCCAGAAGACCTCAGCTCTGTCCCACCTTCTCTCAGCCTTTATTGAGCTCCTGTTGTGTGCCAGGCACTGGGTTGGGCCCTGGAGCTCTTGAGACGGGTAAGGCCCAGCCCTGCCCTTATAGTTTGTTTGTAGTGCAACTCCTATGAAGTGGTGTAAACAAGAGCTTTATCCATACAGGACAGCGAGAAAGAATCTTTCCTTAGAGGTGCCTTGGGGCAGAAGACACCCTAACTCTTGACTGAACTGTTTCTGCTTTGTCATGACAAGGATCTTTTACTGCCTTTCCCCATAAGGCTTCTACCAAACCACACTTAAAAGCTTAAAACACATAGACACACAACAAGAACCTTGTTTTTGTTTTTGTTTTTTTTTTAAAGAAAGTCAATGCATATACAAATATATATTCTAGAAAGTTAAAGGCCCATCACCACATCCCACTGGTGGAAAAATTGGTGTGTATCCCCCAGATATTTTTTGCCTGCCCATGCTAGTACTATCCTTATAAACTTGGGCTTATTTGAAGGTGCCTATTTCTTGGGAAGCACACAGCCTCTGAGGACCACCACCTACCCCTAGCAGTTATTCCAGCTCTAGACCTTTACCTGGAAAAATGGTGTCAAGCTCACAGTCTTCCTTGATTCCCGCCCCGCCCCCCCCGCCCCCCTCCCCCCCGCCCCCCTCCCCCCCACCAATTTGCACCACTTTGCATAGAAGTCAGGGCTTCCCTGGTGGCTCTGTCAATAAAGAATCCACCTGCAATGCAGGAGACCTGGGTTCGATCCCTGGGTTGGGAAGATCCTCTGGAGGAGGACATGACAACCCACTCTGGTGTTCTTGCCTGGAGAATCCCCATGGACAGAGAAGCCTGGCAGGCTATGGTCCACAGGGTCTCAAACACGACTGAGCGGCTAAGCACAGCACAGCCCAAGACCTAAAACTCTGTGTTGAAAGCCTTTGCTTGGCTAGAATTTCCTACTAGCCTCCCCTCCCAGTGTGTGCCCCAGGCTCCTCTTCCCTTGACTAGAACTGTGTGAGCAGTGAAGTCCCATCTGGATCTAACGGTGGGGCCTGTGGGTTTTTCTGCCCATTCTTCCTCTTTCTTACCCTGCCTCTCACCTCTTCTGTTCCTGGCCAGTTCTCGACCTCAAATAACTGAGTCACAAAAGCATCACAACCTTCTAGAATTGAGCAAAGCATCTTTTCTGGGCTGGAATGCTATCAGCTCCATCAGCCACTCATTTACACATACAGATCAGAAGCTGTAATTGACAGCTGTCTTAGCATTTCCATTAGAAAAAATATAGTCTAAATGTAGTTGGAGAGAAATTCTTTGGAGGCTTGTTGGAGAGGGTAATAAGAGGTCTCTGTCATGACAAGGTTAGGAGTTGCTCCACAGTCCCCCGGTGGTGGCATGGCCGTGTAGAACCGGAACCAGTTAGCCAGGGGTGGGCACTAGAAAAGAAAGCCGGAGACGACAGCGAGAGTTTGTTTTAGAAATGACCCCTGCTTACCACACTGCAGCTGGTGTTCAGATATTTCAGTCCTGACCTTGTCAACAAAGAGTGAAGAGCAGTGTTGAGTGGGAGGACCGTGGGCCCGGGAGAGGGCACCCATCAGGGCGTGGGTGGACTCATCAGACTTCAGCCTGTCTTGCTGCCCAGCACTCACTATTCCGGCATGACTCCAGGCCTTTGTTGCTTCCGTCCCTTCCCCCTGGAACGCCTCCTCCGTCACCCACTTCAGGGCCAAGTTCACAGCGCTGCATCTCCTCCCTGGAGCCTCTCGGATGTGCTCATTCTCTCCTGCGCTTCCCCGCCGCCTTCTGGATCGGTGTTACTCCTGGCTTGTCTGGTGGCGTAGTCAGTCCTTCACTTGCTCACTCATTCATTCATTCAGCGAATTCCGAGGACCTGTACTGTGTGAGGTGCCAGGTGCCACTGTGAAGGAGAGACCAGGGCCCTGCCTATGGGTGGCTGGTGTTCTGATGGGAGACAGACAGACAGAGAAGTACACTCACCACCAGAGAGCTGGGATCGCACCACTTAGGAGAGGGCAGACTGGGACGGGGGAGGGCGTTGGAGGAAGCCCACCCTGGTTAGGGCAGCAGGGACAGCCTCTCCTAGGAGGCGCTGTTTAAACCTCAAGGTCATGAAAATGTCATCCTCACAATCTCAGGCCCCTCAGTGTTGGGTAGGATCTTGACACGGTGGGTGTGCAGAATCGTGTCGAAGTGAATCTAGGCCACGACCGTTTGTCTGGGCCTCAGCGGCCTGGGAGCCAGTAACCGTTGCCCTCTCCCGCTTTAGGGCTCCCTAGCCCCACCTCCAGCTGTCACTTGACCGGGAAGAATTGGGTTACTTTGGGGGTGGGGTGGCAGGGTCCTGTGAACTTGGGTGTGGGCCAGCCGGGCTGCTCCAGGCCAGGCTCGTCGCGTCAGGGGCCGGAGAGAAAGCACGCAAGAGCAGGGGCTGACAAGCTCCAGACAGCCTGGAGGCTGTCCGTGTGGCCGGTTCTCTTGTATCTGGATCTTCCTTCAGGGACAGTTCACAACCACCACCACCTGCACCACTACCACTGCCATAACCCCAGGGGGAAACTGAGGCCCAGAGCTTGGAAGCTGCCTCTTTCCCTGGCAGCAGTGGAGCTCAAAGGGGGTCTGTATATTCAGGGAGAAGAGATGGAAAGTCTGAAATGCAAGGATGAGGGTGAGACCTGCGCCCATCCTGACCTCCTAGCCCGCTGGGGCCTGCTTATTTCCAGAGTCCTTGTCACAGGGTCAGAGATGGAAGCGGCTGGCGTGTGAAAATGTTCTAACACGGCTTCTGCCCACCCCTTGGACAGATGCATAAACAGAGTCTGGTTGTCAGGGTGTGGGCTCTGGTATACACTGTCCACACACCTCTCTCTGCCCTAGTACGGAGCAGTTTGTCTTACGTGGGAGTCAGGATTTCTTTGAACGAAATTTGCGTGGATCAGTTATTTATCATGTATTTGTTTATATTTTTTAAATGTGCTGTAGAGTAGAAGTACTACAAGAGTTTCCTAAATTATGCCTTCAAGTGTTTTCAAAATAAGGAATATGAGCGTAACATGTCCCCAGACGAGGAAGGATCAGTGCACATCATTAGTGTGATTCAGCCCTGACCAGGAGGCGGCAGAAGCTCGCGTCCTGCTCCCCGGGGCTGCACACTGCCTGGCGCTGGCAGGTAGCCGTGTGCGAGCCTGAGCCATTTCCACTTCAGCGGGGGTCCCGCGGGTGTTTGAGAGTCTGTCTCTCCTGCCAGTCGTGCAGCATTTTGTGCACCGACTCTTGTAGCTCTTGTGTGCATGCGTGCACGATTGCACGTGTGGTTTGCTTTGCAGTGTTGGGTGGGAGCCATGAGTTTTTGGAGGGCCTGGCTCTTGCTTTAAGCTGTCTCTGTGCCCCTTGTGAGCCCCGCACAGGTCTGTCCACAAGTGGATTGGGTTGAGTCTTAGAGCCAGAAGTCCAGCTGCCTCATTTTCCAGATAGGAGCCTGCAGGGAGATGACCTGCCCCAGGCCGCAGTGGCTGAACCAGCCAGGTGGTCTTGGGGCCAAGGTGTGCAGCCTTCAGAGCCGAGTCAGTAGCTGCTCTGCAGGTGAAGAGGGTCTGTCCCCAAGAGGCCCCTTGGGCGGTGAGGGTAGGAGCTGGAGCCTGGGATTCCTGGGGGCTGTCGGGAGGGGTGGGCATGCGATGTTGTGTCCGTGTTCTCCCCGGCGCATCCCCATCAGCTCCACTTTACCTGCCTCCCATAGTAAGTGAGCTTCTCTGAAAATCATTCACTGTTTTCTCTGAAATGAGGGTTTTGCCGCTTAGAGAAGAGCTTCCCTGGCGCTGGTCGAGGCGCCCTCTCCTTGTTTAACTTGGGGGCCTGCCCTTGCGGCCTGGCCAAGGGCGGGCTGTGCTGTGTGGGAGGACGGGCCCTGCCTCTCCTGCGCTCCACACAGGCGCCAGGCCCACCCCTGGAGGCCCTCAGCCCCTGGGAGCTCCCTGCCCCCGACCCACTGCCTCCTCAGGCGTTGCCAAAACAAACAAACAGGAGGTGCCTGGGTGCCCAGAGGCCCTTCCACACAGCCACCCGCTGCGGCACCCTGGAGGCCACCACCATCAGCACCTTCAGCCATTTCCGTCTTCTCTCCTCCTGAAGGGCTGGGGCCTTCCAACTGGAACCTTCTCTGAGGAAGGGGAGGGGCTGGGGGAACTTCCCGGGTTGGGCCCCTGCCTCTGACTCTGACAATCTGGATCCCATTACCCTCTCCTGAGAAGGGTGATGAGGCCTTGCTTTTTTAAAAAAACATTGTTTTTCTTTTTTTTACTGTATGTTTCACAGGAACTTCAAATAACTCAGCTTGGCTGTACACAGAATAGGACTCAGTAATAAATGTTTGTGGATGAAAGCGAAATTAGACCCAAGGAGGTTCGTTCATTGATTTGGCTCAGAAATGCTTTCTGAGCATCTGCTGGAGTAGCTCCCATGATGAACTTTCACAACCTCCCAAGCCCTCAACACTCAGGAGAAGGTTGAACCTTCCGGGAGTTTCAGAGTTGACCCACCACCTAGTTGTGTGACCTTTGGATTAGGTGACTTAGTACATGTAAAGGCTTAGAACAGTGTCTGACATATGATAAGAAGTTAGTACATGTAAGCCATGATTATTAACCTCCTGGTATTTACCATAGCTCTCACAGTAATGCTGTAAGGGTAGCTGTTATTATCCCCATTTTCCAGATGAGGAAACTGAGGTTCTTAAAGGGTGAATAACATACCCAAGTCAAGCAAGTAAGTGGCAGAGCCAGGGTTCCATCTCAGACCTGGAGTCTGAGGCTTTTGGCAACCCTACTGAGCTGCTTAGCCGGCTCCGGGCTGGGCATTCAGATGCCAACACTAACGAGACCAGGTGCTGCCTTGAAGAGTTCTCAGCCTGGCATGGAGGCCAACACACACACGGTCATCAATGACTGAATTTCCGGAGGCACCACATGCATTAGAGTCAAGCCAGGCGGAGTGGGAGGCAGGGCAGGGCTGGCAGCGATGCCGCACGGCACACAGGGCTGGTCAGTGTCCACCAGCTGGGCCTTCCCTCCTGGGCTCAAGGCAGAGCGGCTTCTGTGCCTGTCAGCTATGCGTGTCAGAGGAAAGAGGGGGTCACCTCCCCTTCCCCCTCCCAGCCCCAGCCAGGGCCGCCTTCTCACAGCCCTGGGGACGTGGCATGCATGCAGAACAGGACAGGGTCTGGGACAGGCACTGGGCTGAAAGTGAAGAGCTCTAAAGCCACTCACTGGATTCCTACCACTGTTCCAGAGTCCTTGAACCTCAGTGTTCTCATTTGTAAGATGGGAGTAATAATGCTTGCCAGGCAAGGTTATTGTAAGGATTAATTAAAATGATGTTTTTAAAAAACTTTTTATTAAAAAAAATCTCTTTATAACCCTAAATGAAGTACTTCACATGACTAATAATAACATGCCATTTTTTAGCTCCTCATACCACACTAGATTGCACACAGTGCCTGCCTAATCCTTACACTAGCTCTTTCAGGTGGACATCACGGCTCCCATTCCATGGCTGTGGAAACTGGTCCAGAGGCTCAACTACCTGGGCTCACACAAGCCACCTCTCTATATTCCAGACCTTCTGAGCTCTCTCCCCTTCCCAGCCCTGCCCCTTGCTAGTACCCAACCAGCCACGGGAGGGTGCGGCTGTCGGGGCCACGCCGAGCGAGGTGCTCTTACCAGGCCAGCCACTCAGGCCTGGCAGCTGGTGGTGGGCAGGGGCAGAGGGCTTTACCTGCCCACGGCCCCCAGTTGTGGTGGGAGCAGCAAGCTCTTGTCCCTGCCCATCTGGCGAGTGAGTTTTGTCGGCCTGTGAGTCACACAGCATTGATGAGTCAGGTTTTTCCCTCCTTCTTGCCCAGAGCAGCTGGGGAGAGGGTGGGGGGTTTGTTAGGAAACAGGACCTCCCTCCCTCTGCTCTCCCACTGTCCGCCAGTGCCTTGGAGCTACACGTTTTCTATCCAAAAGTCTGTGGCTCAGCCTGAGTCCCTACAGAAGCGGGTATCTGGGTGCTGGTCACAGACATGAGAGAGCAGGCCTCGGGCTGAGCAGAGTGGAGAGGAAGGGCCCTCCTTGTTGGTAAGGAGAGTGAGGCAGCTAGTCCAGGGCTATCTGACTCCAGAGCCCCACTCTGGGCCTCTCATTTTGGCTTACCCACTCCTTTCTGCAAAGAGAGGCTTGTGAAGCTGGGTTTCCCAAGGCACAGGGTCCCCTGAGCCCTCTGCTCCTTGCCTTATGGCCAGTTCTGGCTGTGAGCCTTCAAAGGACAGTCCAGATGGTCAGCTCAGGCAGGCCTGGGGTTCCCCCGAGCGCCCCCCTGCCAGCCCTCTCAGAGGCCTCATTAAACAGTCAAAGCAGCCAGCCAGGCTGTCGGCCTAGTTCCAAATCGGTGCTTCTCAGCCCTGGTCACATATGAGAAGCGCCTGGAGAGCCTTTAAGCCCCTCTGATGCTTGGGCCCTACCCCAGGCAACTAAACCAGAATCCTGAGGCCCAGGCAGCCAGGTTTGGGACTTGACGTGCTGTGTTGTTGCCTCTCGAGAGTCTGCCCTCCAGGAGCTGACGGCCAAGTTGCAAGGGGACAGAACAGCGTGCAGGGGACATGCACACAAGGAAGGCAGCCTGTGACTCAGGGCCGGTGTGGGATGCTCACACCCCACAGGGCCAGGGGTGAGGTGCGTGCGGGCCCGGAGGGAAGCTCTGTCCTGTTGGATGGAGGTCAGGAGCAGGCAGAGCATGGGAAGGAAACCAGGGAGGATGCTGGCCTGACCCGGTCTGTGATTCACAGGCAGTAGAGGAGGAAGGGGAAACAATGAGTCAGGCCCAGCTAGTTGCCTACAAGGCCTGAGCCAGGCTCTGGAGGAGAACGAACGTGCTCAGATGAGAAGTCCTCTGTTGCTCCACAAGCAGAATGTTGTGGGCCCTGAGCTTCGCCGTGTGAGAAAGTGGGTGAGCCGGGAAAAGGTGGGTTTCCAGATCTCAGGGGTGCCCAGCATCTATGTGCACGTCACACTTGACCCAGGCACTTCTCACCGAAGCTGCCCAGGGCATCTCAGCATCTCTGAGGTGCACAGAATCGGGCAGGTGTGCGCAGAGAGTGAAGGGCTAGCACAGGCCAGTGTGAAAACAGACCCAGGCCTTCTGACTCCAAGTTCACCCGCTTAAGACAGGCCTGAAAGAAGGACCGGTGTGGACTGTAAATGAACACCAGACCCGGGAGAATACAGAGCCACAGCCAGGGGAAGGGTCGTGGGGTCTCTTCTAGCTGCAGCCCCAGCAGTGCTGGGCAGACTTGCTGTTGTGTTTGCCGTGGAGGCGGAGGGAACCGGTGCTCGGCAGAGGAAGCCAGCACCCCGGGGGCACCTGGCGCTGGGCACCACCTCCATGGGCTGTTAGGTGAACTGGTTAGCTGAGCGGAGGGTGGACGGAAAGATAAAGAATCTGGAGTAACAGCAGAGGGAGGAGGGCTCTCGAGTCTGGAGAATAGCAGCTGTCACCCTGTGACGGGGTGGTGACTTACTCTGTGTCATTCTAGAGTAGAGCTGGTGGCTTAGTAATCATAATGGCAAAACCAGCTTCAGTGGCAGTAGTAATGCCTCCTCTAGCCAATGTGGAGCTGGTGTGTCTTAGTCTTAGGTGGAGGGAGCCAGAGCTATGGTCCTAGGAAGACTGCACCCTGGGTGTGGGGGCTTAGGTCAGTTGATTTATTATATATAATCTTCTTGAGCCTATTAGCTAATAAATGTATATGTGTATATTTTCAGCCCTCCCAACCTCCCTAAGAAGTGGGCTGTAATTAACTCCCGGCCTTCCAAAAGGGGAGGCTAGAAAGTTTAAGGCATTTACTCAAGGTCACGCCACTGATTTATGTCAGGGCTGACGTTTAAACCTGTCTCTCTGGTCCAGAATCTTGACCTCCACTCTCTGTGTCTCTCTGTCCTCCTGCCTGTTCCTTAGTCGGCGCTCAGTGAAGGGTGACTGTAACACTTAGCTTTCTCACCACTTGATCCATTCAACACTGGAATAGGTTTCCTCCTGGCAGTGAGTGTGTCCGGAAGTGCCCACAGAGTCTGAATTGCCCCTAGTCTGCATCACTGAGCCCCAAACCCACCACGCGGACTTAGAGTCTTGGGGTAGTGCCCAAGTCTGTGTTTCTGTCAAGCCCGGAGGAGATGTGGATGCCTGGTCAGGCCCTGGTGTCCTGGGAGGGCCCAGCTCTTAGAGGCCTTTCTTTCCTGGTGAGGACAGGAAAGGTCAGACCGCCTCTTAGCTCCTCCACTCTTGTTCCTGAAGTGTGTTCTGCTCGCTGCTTTTCCTATCAGAGTATTCATTGTCTTTGGATCACACTCTCGATGTTTTCACGTTGTGGTTATAATTCAGCTTTTGCTGGCAGTGGAGTGGTTTGCTAGAAACAGTTTACCTACCCCTCGAACCCCCCCACCCTGACATGCACACAGGCAAAGGCTGTGGGGGGGTCTGGAACAGGTCACATGACCCCCCAGAGCCTCATCCTCACCTGTAGAATGAAGAGTCTTGGGTAAATGACTTTAAGGTCACTGCTGGCTTCAGGATTCTGCCAGGCTCAGGGGGACCCGGCCTGATGGAGTGGTGCAGGTGTGAGTGAAGCACCGGTGGCAGTTGACATCCAGGGTGACCAAGTCTTGGGTGTCAGAAGTCAGCCCTCTAGGCACCCAGCTGCCAACCTGGTGCTGGTGTGGATCCTCGCTGCAGGGACCCTCCCTCCCTGACTGCGGGGCTGTGGAAAGCAGTGGCAGAGGTGACCTGTCTCTCCTCTCTAGAGTCCTGAGGTAGCAAGGGGAGCTGGCCAGACACTGGAGACCTTTCCAGCAACCTCTGGGGAGTTCCTGTTTTATTTATTGGCCGCCACCCTCACTCTCCTGCTCCAGGAAAAGTGCTGACCCTATGCTGTGCAGCCCCACAGGGAAGCGAGCATCCATCAAACCCTCTCATTGTCCCTGTCAAACTTAACCTCATTTACCCGCCTGCATCCTCCACAGGACGAGATAGAGACCAGGAGTTTCCCAGAGCAGGGGTTTTCAAACTTTTCAAAATTGCAGTAACTTTATGGAAAAAAAAAAAAAAGAGAGATGATAACATTTCATTCTGTTCATTGCATAAAGGAAATGAGCATTACTGACTTGGCTTGATTACTAGCTACAATAGTTACTGTCTTTTACTAAGTACCAGGCAGAGTGGTCTTTGTAATCCTTAGAGCAATCCCGTGAGGTGGCAGTTACGTCGTCTTCACAGATGGGAGCACTAAGGCTTAGAGTGATGAGGTGGGTCTCTGCACTCACACAGGTGGTCAATAACCAAGGCTGCCCCCACCCCCACACCGTCCATCTCTGAAGCCCCCATGCATACGTGAGTAGCCAGGTTGGGGAGGGAGTCTTTGCTAAAGTGTCTGATAACTCACAATCATCTGTAATTAGGCTCCTCCTAGAGCCAGTAATCCTGGGACTGTTCACATTCAGGCCAGGACTTTGTGACACCTGGGAGTAAAAATCAGCACGTGATGAGGATGGGAATATATTAACTCTAAGAAAAGAACAGGCTGGGTTTTGAGGTTTTGGTTTTTTCTTTTTTAATGCATATGAGCTTGAAACAAGCAGAACTACTCTCATTTCTGAAACACCTGATGTGCTAACTCTGCTTATGAAATACATGATTCTTCCCCAGCCAGCCCCAGAAAAGGAGCTGTTGCTTGTATGGCAGCCTGAATCCCAGAGTAGGCCCTAGGGACTTGGGGGTTCTGTTTGTAGAGCTCAGAAAGGCCCATTTTTCCCTCGGGAAATGGGATGGGGGGCAGCTGGGCGAAGTCAGCTCAGGTCAGGGTGAGAGCTGATCCCAGCCCAACATGGGATGGTTCTTTCTGCCTTGCCTGCCCCTGCTGCCAGGGGCCCTGGGGCTGAGAGCACAGAGTGGAGAGCGGATGCAGGGCCTGCTCCCCTGAGCACGACCCAGTAAAAGTGTGCGCTGCGGGCCAGCGCAGTGAAAGCTCACACTGTCTCCACGGTTCTGTGTGCCCCCTTGTCCACACCCAAGCAGGGGGCCTCCGGGTAAGTGTATTTTCCTTGGCTGCACTTTAGTCTCTCCCATTGCCACGAAGGTTCCAGGCCCTCACTGGGCATGGTTTCTGACATCCAGGCCCCCGTCCTCCAGTGGGTTTTCTCACCGTACACTTCAGGAACTGTTTTTGTCCCTCCTGGCCTGCCACCCCCTGTCTTTCACCTCTCCCTTCCTGGGATTTCTTCCAGCAGATTCCTTCTGCTCCCCCATCTCTGATCTGGCCTCTGCCTCCCCAGTTCCTCCCGTTTTTCCTCAACAGCTCTTTCACTTCATTCACTCGCTCATTGGGCAAACAGTGGCTGAGACCTGCTAGTGTGCCTGCCCCCAGGATCCCAGTGATGAACTTGAGGCGGTCCCAGCCTCATGGGGGAAGACTGGACCATCTCAGGGAACTGCAGTTCCCCAGGCAGGGTGCCATCACAAAGCTGAGTTCAGGGCTCCCAGAGGAGCCTTGAGTCCTTCAATCCTGCCCAGGACCCCTGAGACCAGACGTGTCCTAGGAAGGGCTGCAGTTTAGGAAACCTGGGCTGTCACATAGCAGCTGGCCCCATCCCATTCCCTCCCTGAAGCCTGGAGCTGGGCCTGAGGGAATGAATGGGGAAGATGGGCCCAGGCTGTAAAGAGGCCACGTGGGGAGGCCCCAGCTGAGCGAAGCTGGGCCAGCACTTTCCTTTCGAAGGTTACCCAGGCTCCGAGGGTCATCCTGGGTTAAGGCTGACTATAAATACCGTGCTTCCTGAAGGGATTACCCGGGCTGCACTTCCCCTGCCTGTACCCTCCTTGGCCAGGCTGATCCTTCTCTGGGCCCGCTGTTCTTTTGGGCCTCTTATCCCCTCGGCCAGGTGCGGCACTTCAGCCGTGTCTCTCCAGCCCCCTGCAGCCCTGCGCTGCCTGCCAGGGTGGAAGAGGAAGGGAGGAGAGACTTGAGTCTGCGTCCTGGTCAGAGGGCCATTGCAGCCCAGGCCTTTGGGATGGGGAGGCCCTTGTCCCTTCTCCTTCTGCCTGGAGCCTCATCTCTCCCACCAGCCCAAGCACGCCCAGGCTTGTCACATAATCAGTGCCTCTGGAGAAAACACTGCTGGCCCCAGCTTTGGAGCAGGGACCTGGAGCTGGAGCTTGGTAAACGAGTGTGGAAATAGAGCTCGGAGGTTGCCATAGGTATAAATAGGGCTGTTTCCCGGCTTGGGTGGACTGACTGTCCTGGGAAATCTCTGGCTCCCTTGACTGGTCTCAGACTTGGTATCACTCCCAAGTGGCTCAGGTGTGCCAGTCCCCGAAGCCACAATAAGGATCTCTTGGAGTCTGAGATGAACGAGTGAAGGGCCTGCCTGACTTTTCCTTCACAGCAGGCCTTTCTCCCAGTTCCCCCAGCTGCCCTCTGCTGATCTCAGCTATGATTCCTCCACTGCCCTCCCACCCCATTCACTGTGCGTTAGTCAGTTCCATTTTCAACTCAGCAGACCCTTGCTGAGAACCTGGGCCACGATGGCTCAGAGGGAAGCAGCCGGGAAGCAGCCCCACTGTCCTTCATGGGTTCTTGAGAACCCCCTCTTGTGTAGTTACTCTGAATTAAGCAGTGTGAACCTCACACACACACACATACGCACATACATGCACACACGCTCATAGCGGTGACTCCTGCTGCTGCTGCTGCTGCTGAGTCGCTTCAGTCGTGTCCGACTGTGCGACCCCACAGACGGCAGCCCACCAGGCTCCCCCGTCCCTGGGATTCTCCAGGCAAGAACGCTGGAGTGGGTTGCCATTTCCCTCTCCAATGCATGAAAGTGAAAAGTGAAAGTTGTGTCCGGCTCTTCGCAACCCCATGGACTGCAGCATACCAGGCTCCTCCACCCATGGGACTTTCCAGGCAAGAGTACTGGAGTGGGGTGCCGCAGCCTTATCCGAGAGGCACTCCAGCTCTATGCAAATTGTAAAGGACCTTTAATGTTCTCTCTCCCACTCTCATTTCAGTACCCTCCCCTGGGGGTGATATATCACCAGACACCGTTCATTATCTGGCCGAACCACAGCGTCCACCATCATTATCCTCCCCCGACCCAGACATCGTGCCCTCTGTTTTCTTCTTTCTTTACCTTCTGAGTCTGCTCTCAGCAGCGACTCTGGAGGCAATCCGTTGAACTTGCTGATGTTAGGGTGTAGATGAGCATGCCAGCTCCACTTCTGTTTTGCTGTGTTCGGTGTGGGGTTCATCAATCGGATTTGAGTGTGTACCTCAGCCTTACCCTCCAGCTCTGGTCCTACCGGTGGTGTTTCAGGCAACCCTGCAAGACCCCAGCTTTTGCCTCTACTGAGAAACTTACATTCTCTTCTCAGTTCCCTGCCCACCACAATCATAGAAACCCAGGATTATCATGGGCATTTTGTCTCTCCCCAGACAAGCAGGTACCTTGATCTTTTACTTTGTGATGTTTTTTAATCTCTCTTTTGTCAACTTCACGAGGAATAAGGACCATTTCTGTTACTCTGTCTTTGACCTGGAGCTTAACTAGGACAGGTGGAGACACAAGTAGAGGCCTCTAGATGCTGCTGCTGCTGCTGAAACCAGCAAAGCCTGCCTGGCCCTGAACAGAGTCACCCAGAGCTGCCAGGAACTGAAATCCTAGAGGCCGTGGTCCATTGGGTTCTCCAGTTCTCCACCACTCTCAAACCCTACCCCTTGGCATCCCAGACTCTTCCTACTTTTCTGTGGCTTCTCCTCAGAACTTTATGTACCCCTTATCCTTGTTAACAGCTTTCATTGTTAACAATTTTCATTAATCTTATTATTAAAATATTAATGCTTATTGTTGGAAACTTGGAAAATAGAAGCCAAAAAAAAAAATCATTGGTAACCGCCAATCAGATAGAACCAAACAGTTTCATATAAGTCCTTCCAGTCTTTTAAATATATATATATGTAATTTTACATAAATTTTTAGAAATAAAAGCTGGAGCACAGCACTTGCTGTTCTCTGACCTGCGTCTCGCCATATCAAGGACCTTTGCCCACACTGCTTAGCCTCCTTCTGCCCCATCATAGAGTGGCTGCCAGGGACGCACAGAAATGATGTGGCCTCTCTCCTGTGCACTGAGTTTATTTCTAGAAAACCAGTCTGAGCTAGACAGCTTTGTAGATGAATTTCCACCACACACTTGTGATTATTTTCTTTGAATATTTTCTTAGACACTAAGGACTTCCTTGGTAGCTCAGTTGGTAAAGAATACACCTACAAAGCAGGAGACCCCAGTTCAATTCCTGGGCCCAGAAGATCCACTGGAGAAGGGATAGACTACCCACTCCAGTATTCTTGGGCTTCCCTTGCGGTTCAGCTGGTAAAGAATCCTCCTGCAGTGCGGGAGACCTGGGTTCAATCCCTGGGCTGGGAATATCCCCTGGAGAGAAGGGAAAGGCTACCCACTCCAGTATTCTGGCCTAAAGAATTCCCTGGACTGTATAGCCCACATGGTCGCAAAGAGTCGGACACGACTGAGCCACTTTCACTTTAGAAACCAGATCACTGAGCCAAAGGGACACACACTTTTAAGTTCTTTTGGAACATAGCAAACGCCCTCCAGGAAGTTTGTGTCAATTTGTGCCACATATAAAAGTGTTCACAACCTTTCCATTGCCCAGTATTTTTAGTGATAGGACATTAGGGAAATGAAATTTAAAACACTAATCATCAGTTTGCTTCTATATTTAGAGTAAAAGCTTTCTTTTATGTTTTGTCTGTATCTCGTCTAACATTGTAAGCATTGGTGTTTAGGGATCCAGACATTTTTGTCACGTCTCTCACACCTGCTTCCCCTGGACCTGGAGAACTTTTCCTGGGTACTTTGTTGCTGTGTTTGATTCACTGCAAAGGGAGCCAGCCCCTGGCCCAGAGGCGCTGTGACTGCCCCCTGCTGGTGAAGAGGTGCAGTGCCGACTGAGAAGGCTGGGCTCCTGCTGCCCTTTCAACCCTCCCCCTTCCTACCACCGCCCCCTATTCTAATACTTTCTAGTATTTTCAGTCTAAAAGGACCAGCGTGCAGGGTGAGGAACTTTTAAGCCTTTGTGTCTTGGGTGATGCAGATGCAGTTAATACCTGGGGAGGCTCACGGGTGTCGTGTCCATCCTGGGATGAGAAGTGTGTCTCTGACAGCACAGACAGGAAAGCATGCTGTTCTCTGCGTGGAGGGGAGGGGACTCTGAGGGCCAGGTGTGCAAGCAAAGCCGCCTCCAGCACGTGGGGCCTCCTCGGGTGACAACTTTGGAAGGTGACACCGTGGGGCTGTGTTTATATTAGAGTGAGATGAATGCATACGCAGTTACACTTCAGATATGCTGAGGTCACAGCCTCAATTGTCAGGAACAAAATCAAAACCTGACCGTGTAAGTAAGGGTGGCAGGGGGTAGAGGATCTGAGCAGGAACAACAGATGTCCCAGACAAAGCCTAGTCTCTGTCTTCTTTAAGAAACCTCTTTCTTAGACCCAGATGCTCTCAATTTCGACAGTGCTGACAAAGCTTTCTCAACCTTCAGCAGATTAGGAGTGGCCCATTAGCTGGGCCTGACCTCTACCCAGAAGGAGGAGCACTTAGATAGAGACCAGGAAGAAGTGACATCTGGCAAAGAGGAAGGAGACGGGAAAACTATAGAAATGCGCTCAAGAAGTTAAAAGGTCCTGACATCTGGGTCCTTGGGTGGAGGGGCAGAAGCACCATATGCGGGAGGTCCCAAGGGTATCACTGCATAAAGCCTGTGAATCTGGAGGGATCAAAGCTCTTGTTAGGGAGACACCAGTGCTAAAGGACCAAAGAGAAAAGGACTCAGAAATCATGAAGCAGGGGGATTTGATTGATCCAGGCAGAAACACCTCCAGGCCAAAACTCCACAACAAAACACATAAGCAATTCTGTCATCCTCTATTTCTTTCTGCCTCCTTTCTGGTGTTCGTACTTAAGCCTTTGATCCACCTGGGCTTTGATCTTTGCGGCTGGTGTGAGGTAGGGATCCTGTTTCATGTTTTTCTATATGGAGAACCTGTAGTCCCCACACTGTCTATCAACAGCCCATTGTAAAGAAAAATCTCCAGTGTTTCTTCTCTACTGCTCTCACAGAATAGTTCTGGTGATAGTTATGCGGGTGTTTTTCCCACGCCCTGTTCATATTTTTACGGCTCTCATTTCTTAAACTTGGTATTTCATCCCTTGTGTCTGATAAGTCCCGTATCTGAGGGCTTTGTGCGTCTGATTCTCTTGCCTGTTGTTTTTGCTGGCTCGGGCTCACACTGCCTTGTTTCTTTGTACGTTGTGGTTTAAAAAAAAAAAAAACTATGACCTTATTATTTATTTTTCTTGGAACTTTATCTCGGGAATTCTTTGAGGCCTGGTTTGAAGTTGTTTGCCTACAAAGAGGATTTGCATTTCCTTGTGCTAACCCAAGAACACTTCAGATTAAACGTCTGGCGTTAGAGTTTTCTGTCTGCACGGGGAGTGGCACGCCCACAGGAGGGCCATGCGTGGATTCAGTGTGACCTGCGGTGGGACCCACACTCTGTCGTCACTTGCTGTGTGACTGCAGGCCAAGTCATTCGGTCTCTCTGCCTGGCCCACTATCTGTGAAATAGCAATAATAATCCCTACCACCTAAAGCCATTGGAAGGGTGAAACCGGATGATGTATGTAGGTAAAGTGCTTCCACAAGTTTTCTTTTACACAGTTGGTAGACAGTGAATGTCATCCTCTTCCCTTGAGGAACCCCTCTTCTGCTCCAGCCCAGGGGTCCTGCCCCAGCTTTAGTTCCCCATCTTTCCTAGGATCTGAGTTGTAACAGGAGCCGAGTGCTTTCGACCTCACCCGTGTGGCTCATTCTGCCTTCAGCTTTGAGATGACTGAGCTTCCTAAAGCCTTTGAGAGATGCTTCTGCCCTCAAGTCTTGACCTAGGTCCGGAGTTGTCTTGGGGGTCACTTGGGGCTGGGTAACAAGAATCGTGACATTTCACAGAATTGTTTTCTTCTTCCAGTGCTGCAGGGGTGTTTTGGTTGGTTGGTTACCATTCAGAAAACTTCTTTGTAACTTTATGGTGGAATATTAGTAACAAGACAGTATAAATGTTTATTATTTTTAGTCATGGGAATATACATGGACAGTACTATAAGTGTGAAATAAACAGCAGGTTGTGTATTGGCACAAAAATAGTTAAATCCTTTTCTGTAACAAGGATTATTTTTAGCATAAATTGTTTTTTGTTTTTAAAACTCTCTTTAGAACTCCAGCTCTATTGAGAAAAGTGAGGAAAGGGAGCTGAAAGGAAACACGTCTAAGTGTCAGCAGTGGTTACTTCTTTTTTAAAAAAATCATATTTATTTATCTCTGGCTGTGCTGGGTCTTCGTTGCTGTGTGGGCTTTCTGTAGTTGCGGTGAGCAGGGGGAGCCCTCTTTAGTTGTGGCGGTCAAGCTTGCCCACTGCAGAGCCTGGGGGCACTTAGGCTTCCGTAGTCGCAGCTCCTACCCTCTAGAACAGAGGCTCATTAGTTATAGCCTGTTGGCTTAGTTGCTTCACAGCATGTGGGATCTTCTTGGATCAGGAACTGAACCCATGTCCCCTGCATTGGCAGGCAGGTTCTTTACCGGTGAACCACCAGGGAAGCCCCAGAAATGGTCACTTCTAAATGGTGGGATTCTTGAGTAAGTTTTCTCCAATGGCAGCATGGTACAGACCGTGGTCAGAGAGTGACCTTCTGATTCAGAAAACCTGGCCTTAAATTGGTACCTGTGGGGCTTTAGACCAATGACAACAAGCTCTCTGGGTCTTACTTTCCCCATCTGTTGGGTTGTTTTGAGTCTAAAATGCCTAGCCTGTGATCTGGCACAAGCTGGGTCCGAAAATGGTCACAGTTGCTTTTTTGTTTTTTGACACAACTACATTTTTTTCAGATTTTTAAAATACTGAACACGTGCAATTTTATAATCAAAGAAAGAGAATAAAATTAAGACTGAACCAGCAGCAATAAAGGCAGTATTTGCTTTGCTGACAAAAGGGGTTTTCACCCCCAGGTGGGGTTTGTGCAGTTTCCAGACTCTTCCCTGAGTCCAGCAGGGGCCCAGAGACCCAAATGCTCAGGAACCACAGCAGTGAGGGCTGGGGAGGCTGGGCTGGGAGAGGGCGGACCGCAGTCCTGGCTTTTACACATGCAGAGCTTCTCCCTTCTGTCCTGCCCAGGACGCAATGAGCCCCTCAAGAAGGAGCGGCTGAAGTGGAAGAGCGACTACCCAATGACTGATGGCCAGCTGCGGAGCAAGAGGGATGAGTTCTGGGACACGGCGCCAGCCTTCGAGGGCCGCAAGGAGATCTGGGATGCCCTCAAGGCTGCTGCCTACGCGGCCGAGGCCAACGACCACGAGCTGGCTCAGGCCATCCTGGATGGAGCCAGCATCACCTTGCCCCATGGTCAGTGGGCAGGGCAGGGACTATCTCCACCAGAGCAAGGGGGCTGTTGGCGGGAGAGAGCCAGTGGCCAGCCCCATGTCAGGCGCTTCCATGCAGGCTGTGGGTGGCAAGTGTGGCTAGTCATTTGTTCATTCAAGCAACCGTTACAAGCATAGACCAGGAGCGGGACACCAAGAAGATGAGGACACAGTCCCTGCTTGCCTAGGGAGAGACAGCACACCTCCAGGCAGTGTGATGCGAGCAAGTTAAAGATTACTTGGGGCCCTTTGGGATCCTAGCACACCTCAGGTACCAACCTTCTGTTGAGTAGTATTATATGCTGGGCACCGAGCTAGAAGCTTCTATTGCATCATTTCATTTAAGTTCATAACAGCCCCTGGGGCTGTGTAAAGCAGAGAATAACAGTGGAAACTCTGTAGAGTCAGAAACTGGGTTTTAACCGTGTCTCTTTCCTAACTATGTGACCTTGAGCTTCTTGAATTTAAAGCCCAAGTGACTTACCAGTTATAAAGTGGGGATACCTACCTCATAGGATGGGTGTTAGGATTCAACAAGATACAGATAACATCATTTAGTCCAGTCTCAGCATGTAGTAGGTGCTTAAGATACAGGAAATATATTACTATGTGCAATACACTGTACCAGTAAGAAGACTGAAGCCCGCTAGGTATGAGTCATGAAGAGCAGGGCCTATGCTATTTCAGTCAGCCTTATAATGCCGGCACGTAGCACGTGTGCCCAGGAAGGGGTTGTTGAATGAACAAATGAAGAGTAATTTGCTAGGGTTGAATGAGCCAGAACCTGGTGGAGCCAGAATGTCAGCCCAGGTCTTGCTGACTCCACCTCAGGCCCCCACCATCTGTATAAGGAAGACCTGACTGTGGGGTGGGTTTGAGGACTGGGGGGACCATGACACGTATATTTTGTCTGCTCAGTCTGCTATAGCAAAATACTACAGACTGAGCGGCTCACTAAACAACAGAAATTTAGTCTGAGAAGCCCAAGATCAAAGTGGCAGCTGATTTGGGTTTTGGTGAGAAGTGTCTTCCTGGCTTGTAAATGCCACCTGCTCACTAAGTCCTCATCGTGGGAGGAGAGAGAGAGAGCTTTCTGGTAACTCTTCTTATAAGGGCACTAATCCCCCTGGATCAAGGCTCCACCTAAATGACCTCACTTAACCATAATTGCTCCCATATAGGCTCCTACCTTCAAATACAGTGGTGCTGAGGGTTAGGGCTTCAGTGTATGAATATGATGGAGGGGACACAAGTTAATCCATATCTGGGTCCCCAAGCCAACTCTGACCACCCTGCCTTTCCCACAGGCACTCTCTGTGAATGCTACGATGAGCTGGGCAATCGCTATCAACTCCCCATCTACTGCCTGTCGCCACCCGTGAACCTGCTTCTGGAGCACACCGAAGAGGAGAGCCTGGAGCCCCCTGAGCCCACCCCCAGCGTGCGCCGAGAGTTCCCGCTGAAGGTGCGCCTCTCCACGGGCAAGGACGTGAGGCTCAGTGCCAGCCTGCCCGACACGGTGGGGCAGCTCAAGAGGCAGCTGCACACCCAGGAGGGCATCGAGCCATCCTGGCAGCGATGGTTCTTCTCCGGAAAGCTCCTCACAGACCGCACACGGCTCCAGGAAACCAAGATCCAGAAAGATTTTGTCATTCAGGTCATCATCAACCAGCCCCCGCCGCCCCAGGACTGAGGAGCCCATGGACCCCTGGGCAGAGAGGCCAGGGAGCTCTCTGCAGGGCCGAGAGGCCTCCCACCTGGAGCACTAGGCCCTCCCACCCTGCCGCTGCCTTTGAGAGCTGTCCTGTTCTTCAGGGGCACCTCTTGTGTACGGCTGCTGGGCAAGCCCTGAGAGGACCCTGCTTCCCGGGGACACCACGGGCCACCAGTGCACAGCACCCAGGAACTAGTGTGCTGCCACGCACCAGCCTTGCCAACTTGGTCAGAGAAAAAGCAACCAGGGCCCTCCACTCGGTCTCTGTCTCCTGAGGCAGGTTCGAGCCAACAAGGGCCAGCCCGGAGGCCCCTGGAGCCCAGATCTGTCCTCTGGTGCTGATGGCTGTGCTCACTCCGGTTTTCTGCTCAGGGTCTGAAGCAGCTGCTGTCTCCCTCCCCTGACTCTGCCCTGGGCACAGGGCCAGTGCCCTGGAGGGGAGGAGACCATGCGTGAGCCCCAGGGGTCAGGAGCCTGAGGCTGGCCTCTGCCTCTCCCAGCCCCTGGCACAATTGGCAGAGAGGAGGCAGTGGCTGGGCAGTGGTGGCCGGGGTCTGCACAGGGCCGTCTCCTGGCTGTGACCCTGGCGGTGGGGGGTCTGCAGCCTGGTCATGGCCCCACGGCAGGTCCCTGTGTATAGACATATCTGCATATTTATCAATAAAGCCTTTTGCTCCTTCCTTCTTGCTTGCCTGGCGTTGACTCTAGGTTCTAGTGTAGCTCTGTGGAGCCTGGAGCCAGTTCAGGGGGGTGGAGCCGGTGGATGTGCAGCCTGCCCAGCAGCTCCAGGCACCGCAGAGAGTATGGTGAAGCAAGCCGCGAACTGCTGGTGTTCAGGCCTGCGTTCTCGTGGGTCCTCAGGAAAACCCACGTAACCTCCGAGCCCGCTTTGATTATCTTTCAAGTGGAGGTGGTGCCACCTGCCCTGCCCCCTCCCTCCGTCGCTGGCAGGATTCAATGGGATAACGGACGTGAACTCACTTTGAAAGCCAAGGTGGCACCTCAGGCAGCATTAGTTAACCTGCTGCTCTGCTCCTGCAGCTCAAGGGTGCTGGCTTCCCTCTCCAGTCCGTGAGCCAGGCCCTTGGGACTGGGGGATGTGCAGTGTCCTGGAGAGAGTACCCTCGGTGACATGACAGTGAAATCTCTGACAACATTCCGATGATGAGCCTGTGTTGGCTTGCCACCAAGAGAAGCAGAAGGCAGAAGGAGCTGGGTCTTGTGCTTCCTTAAGGGAGAGCGTGCAGGTAAGCAGAGAGGGGCATCTTAGATAGGTTGTTTGGCTTAGGGCAAGCCACGTGAGTAGCGCGGAGGCACAGGGCTGTGGCGTCTTTGGTTCACTGGTAGGTTAAGCCTGGGTGGTGACCCAGGGCTTGCTCCCACAGGTCCAGGTGTGGAACTCAGCGAAGCAGGTCTACCCTTCTCCAGTTGGGAGTAGTTTTCTTTCTCAGTGAACGTAACCACCAGTCAGGGCAGCCTGACAGGGAAACCAGGGAGGGAAGGGTGATCAGCCGGAGCTGGAGCCCTTGTCAGCAGGGCTTAGCCCTGCATTCTGGCCCTTTTGGTGGCTTCTTTTGAAGCAAGACTCTGTAAGTCCCCCAGAGGTCCCCTGAGACAGACAGGTGAGGTTTGTCAGGGACCCATGGGTTTCCCGGGCGGCGCAGTGGCGAAGAATCCGCCTACCAATGCAGGAGACACGAAAGTTGAGGGTTCGATCCCTGTGTCAGGAAGATCCCTTGGAGAAGGATATGGCAACCCTCTGCAGTATTCTCGCTGCGAAAATTTCATGGACTAAGGAACGTGGCGGGCTACCGTCCATGGGGTCGGAAAGAGTTGAACGCAACTGAGCACACAAGCATAGCAGCCAAATGCAGCGATGCTTCACTAGGGGGCGCTCTGGGACGCCAGAGAGGCAAAGATCTGCCAGAGCTACAGGCAGAGGGAGGCAACTCCCGGTCTCCCCACCCCCCATCCAGCACTGCAGCCCAGAGGAGACGGTGTCTGCACCTCCCCAGAGCCAGCGAGCCTGTTCTCAGACAGCCTGGGAATGTAGGCCTATCTTGGGTTTCCACATTTGGGTCCCCACACTGGGACTGGCTGGGCAGGATTTCTAGGCATCCAGCAGGTGGCACTGCCATCAGAGCTGAGAGCAGCCAGGGGTCCTTGGAGCAGCCTGGCTGCCCTGGCTGAGGCCCAGCTGGGCCTGAGCACTCAGGACAGGCGCCAGGCAGGCTCCTTCCTGCAATCCCTGCTCTCAAGGCACTGGGCCTTCGACTCTAATAGGCCAGGGACTCGGGGTTGCAACTGTCCCATCCTTCCCCCTGCACCCTGGGGCTGCCCGGGGTGAAGGTGACAGGTGGGGGAGGCAGGTGGAGAATTGGGCCAGTGAGCTCATGACAAAAGCGCCTAGCAGGGCGGGGGTGGTGGCCCTGGCATATAAAGCCCCTGGGGCCTGCCGAGGCTGGTTGCGACGGCACCATGGCAGACTCTGAGGAGGTGCAGCGGGCCACGGCGCTTATTGAGGAGCGGCTGGCACAGGAGGAGGAGAATGAGGTAGGGCTGGGGTGGGGGGCCAAGGGGGTTCTGGGGACACCCAGCTCTGCTGTGAAGGGAAGGCAGAACCCGGCTGCCGTACCTGGCAGGAAGGAAGACAGGTGTCCTCAAGGGCCCAGTTGGTGCTATTCCAGGGTGCTCCTGAGAGGGCGTTGTTGGTAGTGGGAAATGAAGGCTTTAGCCCCCAGATCTTGAGAGACAAGTGGCGAGCCAAGCTGGGTTCCCGGAGACCCTGTCTGCTCACTTGGGCCTTGAGAAGACAGGCTAAGCTACACAGAGCAGGACAGCCAGGATGCGGCCTGCGAGTGCGGGGCCCCGAGACCCCCCAGCTGCTGGGTGGGAGGCTGGGACAAAAGAAACTCCAGTGTTTGGTCCCTAAAGAAGGATAAAGACTGGGAGCAGAGTGAGGAAGGGATGCTGGCAAAGGAAACCTGGGTTTTCTAGGACCATCAGCCACACCAGGGGAGGCCTCTGAGCACAGAGGCTCTGGACAGTTGCATTTTCTGTGGAATAAAGAAGCAAGGGAGGAAGGTGTGGGCTGGTCCCACTGTTCATTTGATGGAAACGAATACTTGACCTGGGGTTTCTCTGCCAAGTGCCTGATGCTGGGAGGAATGAGGGGCTCAGTAAGGTCAGCCCCTGCCTCTCCCTTACCAACCCTGTGTTCATTTTAGCTGACATTTGTCAGGCACACAGTCAACTCAGAAATTGTTGGCAGAGTGGAGACAGGGTGAAATAGAGGTGTAACTCAGAATGAAGGAGCACAGAACGTGGGTGATCACGTTGACCACGGACCCTCTTGAGGACTTCTCTGCGGACAGGAGGGCACTGAGTCAGGCCTTCAGGGATGGCGAGTGGTGATCAGGATGGGGAGGGTATTCCAAGCTAAGGAAACGGCAGGTGCTGATTTCCGGGTGTGGAAATGTGACGTCAGGAGGGAGTCTGGCAGTAGGGGCTGAGGCTGGGAAGGCAGGCAGGGCACAAACCAGCAGGCAAGGGCCACATGAAAGATCCTCCATGGCAGTGGGAAGCCACTGCATGTTGTTGAGTGAGGCACAATGGTGCCATCTGACCTGTTTTAGGAAGGCATCTCTGACAGCCCTGAGAAAAACTTGGAGGGGGAGAGACTAGCCCTACCAGGAATGGGAGGGAGGAGATAAATTCGTTTAGAGGTTGTGTGTGTGTGTCTGTGTGTGTGTGTGTGCACTCAGCCGCTCAGTCATGTCTATTTCTTTGAGACCCCATGGACTGTTGCCCGCCAGGCTCCTCTGTCCATGGAATTTCCCAGGCAGGAATACTGGAGTGGGTTGCCATTTCCTCCTCCAGGGGATCTTCCCAAGCCAGGAATTGAACCTGGGTCTCCAGCATCTCCTATAGACCTCATTCATAAAAGGAAAAGTGAATGGGAGTGAGGAAGAGGGGAGGGTCAGGACTCTGGTGGAAGAAGACACGAGGCCTAGGGAAGGAAGGGCAGGTTTGTCTCAGAAGAGCTTGGACTGAGCCCACTGAGTCCCAGTCGGGGCATCCCTGGATCTCCAGGAATGCCATTTCTCACTCCCCCAAGGGCATGAGCACCAGGGCCAGGCAGGTGAGTCATGCTTCTGGACCATTTCTGGAATGCTGCCACTGGACACAGAGATCTTCAGCAAGAGGACAGGGAGCAGTCCTCATCAATTCATTCATCCAATAAATATAGTGGCAAGGCTGTCAGGACCGTGCGTGCCCACAGAGCCAGCCTTGCCACCAGTGCCTCCTCCGTGCCAGTCACTGTGCTACAGGTGGGCAGGCATTCTCTCATTTCATCTATGCGACCACCTATGAAGTAAGGCGGGAGTTTTGTAGTGTTGTGTTTCATCGACGAACAGCCAATTCAGGAAACATTTCTTGAGCACCTGCTACATGCCAGTCCAGAGAGGCAAATCCAAAGTGAGGGGCTCTGCAGTCTGAGTAAGGCATGGGTGAGCAGTAGAGACCCAGTTGTTCCCACCAGGCCCCAGCCCAGCAGCATTCTTAGAGGAGAGCTTCATGTCCAGCCTGCACCCCTTTCTTGGGATGGGTGGGGAAGGAGGACCTCGGACACCAGCCCAAGGACTGGGGCTCTTTGATGGGGGCTTTACTGGGCTAGGTCATCACTGAAGACTTGGAGGTGTGCAGAGCTGATGAGCCTGCCTGCCATCATCCATGAACTCATTCATTCATTTACTCTCCAAAAACTTGCTGAGCACCTACTATGTCCTAGCCTCTGTCACAGGTGCTAGGGTTGCCAAGATGATTAAGACCAACCCATCCTCTAGATGCTTCAGGGGCTGGCCAAGATCCCACATGCAGTAGTAGCTGAAGCTCTAGGCAATCCCTCGTCCCCTGGTAAAGATGCAATGTTTCAAGCGAGGCCAGTCCTGGGGCGACCTCAAACCATGTATACTTCATATGGAAGGGAGGCGCCAGTGGACTACAGAACATCTGAAAAAAAGCCCTGGAAAACCAGCCCTCAAATAACCCTTGAAGAGTATAACCCTTGGAGTGCAAAAGGCAGCTGAGAACTCTGGAAGAGGGAGTCATTCCTCCCCAGCTGCCACCTGGACTCAGCACCCTCCAGCCTGAGTGAATATCCTGGCAAGGTGGGGACTTCAGAGATAGGGGGCCTGCGCTTCGTAAAGAGTGTTTTCCTTTAGAACAGAGGAGGAGGTGATAAGGAAGTAGTCCAGGCAAGTAGGAGCTACAAATGGGGGAGAGACCTTGACAGAGTTTCCACCCTGTATTATTACAATGAGAAGGTTAATACTTGGGGGCTTCCCTGGTGGCTCAGATGGTAAAGAATCCACCTGCTATGCAGGAGACTCGGGTTCGATCCCTGGGTCAGGAAGATTCCCTGGAGAAGGGAATCAGTATTCTTGCCTGGAGAATCCCACGGACAGAGGAGCCTGGCAGGCTACAGTCCACAAGGTCACAAAGAGTCAGACATGACTGAGCAGCTAACACACACCCAAGGTTAATACTTAGAGTTCATTTCAAGCTGAGAGCTGGAGAGCTGCAGGTCCTATCCCTCAGATATCCTGAGAGCAACAGTTTCCATGCCCTAGGATTTCACAGATCAGTAAAACCTGAGGGCAAGAAGTGGGTAGCTGACAGAGTTCCCAAAGTTTTACATTGTCAAATAAGCCCATTAAAAAATACTCATCATTTATCACAATTATTTTATCAAAGTGAACTTTAAATGTCCCTAAACCTAACCCCCCAAATAAATATTATAATAATATTGAATATATTTAATTTCATGAAAACGCATTCTGCTAGCCCTTAATCCTATTTTGCTGGAGACCCAGGGCTGTCAATAGGCAGGTGTGTGAACTGGAGTTGGGGGTTGAGGCTGAGTTGGGGAGCCCAGCTCTGAGGTGGGAAGCGCAGCTCTGACCTGGGCCTCTCCTGGACCAGACAGGAGTGGAGCAGGTGAAGGGCTGTGAGGTCACACAGGAGGAAGACTTCTGGGGGTGTCCTTGAATTAGTTGTGGGGGAGGCTGCCAGGTCCCCTAGGCACAGCAGGCAGATCCCAGAACCTGTCCTCTCCCTGGTTCCCCAGAAACTCCGAGGAACCACCCATCAGAAGTTGCCCATGGAGATGCTGGTGTTGGAGGATGAGAAGCACCATAGGCCTGAGAGTCCGTCCTTACAAAAGGTTAAGGTAAGTGCTCGGAGAAGCCAGTGTTCGCCCTCAGCAGAGAGGCCAGGCAGTTACAGTCTTGCTCCTCCTAATATAGTCCATGAACCTGCAGCTCAGCACCGCAGGGAGGTGTGAGCGATGCAGCCTCCTGGCCCCACCCCACACTTGTGAAGGGGAATATGCCACCCCCAAATGTATCACTTTGGTATTCTGATTATTTTTAAAAGTCATTTGAGAAAAAGCCAGTGCAAGAAGAAATACACTGACCTTCCTTTGCTCCCCAGAAAGCAGGAGATAAATCTCCCATGTGAAGTTACCCTTCCTCTATCAGGAAAGTAGAGAGCTTCCTTATCACCAAATATCAGGAATTCAGGGCTGAGAAGGCTGTATAAACAAAACTTGTTGTTTCTTCACTAATTAGCTCCTCCAAATCCAAACGCCTTTGTCTTTTCAGTGCTTCACGAATGTATTGTTTCCTCGCCTAAAAGGTATAAAAGTTGCCTGCTTCAGTCACTTCTTCGAGTCTCATATTTTTATGGACTACTACACATGAAATTAAATTTGTTTCTCCTATTAATCAGTCTCACATCAATTTAATTATTCGACCAGCCAAAGAACTTAGAAGTGAAAAAGGGCAGGGGTGGTGGTGGTAAAGTCTTCCTCTGCACACCTGCTGAGTCAGAATCTGCAGGTGTCCAGGATCCCAGGGGATCACTTTGGAAGCGGCAGTGATGAGACTGCCATACAACAGGGCGTGTGGTAATGGGATGCGGGGAGGCTGTGTGTGCTGATAGGAGAGATCTCCATGCTGCTCACAGAAAAGCAGTTTCCAGACCACAACGTGGAGGGTGATCCTGTCGGAGAGGGCATCAGCTGAGCTGTGATAGAAGTTACCTCTGGGAGAGAAGGGCTTTCGTGTTTCTGTATTATTTTTATGACTCGAGAGAGGGGTGGAGGGAGGGAGAGAGGCGGAGAATTGCACGGAAAGATGAGATTCAGGAGCCGGTTCTGGAGGCCTGGGCTAAGAACTGCCCTTGAGATTTCCTCATCAACCCCCCCAGCCTATGTGGAGCCTTGAAACTGGGCAACTCCCAGCCAGCCCCCTCAGGCCTGCCCGGTCCCTCGATCTGAGGCATCTGTGTCGGTTTCACTGGCTTCACCTAGTCCTGGGCGGCAGAGTTAGATCTGGATTCTTTCTTCCTTGAGAGGCGCTCCCTGTCCTCCACCTCCGGCTCAGCTCAGAGGTCCCCAAGCCCCACACTCCGTGCCCCAGTGTGGAGTTGATGGGCCATCCCCACGCAGGGCCAAGAGCGCGTGCGGAAGACATCTCTAGACCTGCGGAGGGAGATCATTGACGTGGGCGGCATCCAGAACCTCATCCAGCTGCGCAAAATACGCAAGCAGAAGAAACGGGAAGCCCTGGCCGCCTCCCAGGAGCCGCCTCCAGAGCCGGAGGAGATCGTAAGCGTTCCAGGGAGGACACTTGTGTGGAAAAGGGGAGCCGGTGGAGGGGAGGATGGTGCGGATCACCTCGGTGCGGATCACCATAACTGCATTCACGCCCTCCAGACGGGCCCTGTGGACGAGGAGACATTCCTGAAAGCTGCGGTGGAGGGGAAGATGAAGGTCATCGAGAAGTTCCTGGCGGATGGAGGTTCCCCTGACACCTGCGATCAGGTGATGTTCTTTCCGGGCCCTGCACCTGTACCAGCCTCCTCTTAGAGCTGCGCCTTGTGAATTGAGAACAGGCATCGGTGTCCTTTGAGAGGGGGCCCCTCAGAAGATTTGGGATGCCCCCTTCCCTTCCCCACACAAGTCTCTAAGGAGACTTTCCAGCTTGAACCACCTCCAGAGTAATACATACCTGGATATTTAGGGGGAAAAGAGGAGGGAATCAAATACAGAGTTGAAGACCAGGAGAAATGGGCTGGAATCCCACCTGCACCATGCCCTGGTTCAGCTTGTGTGCCTGGGGGGCAGTGAGAAGGTCCCCAGTGCATAGGAGGCCTCCAAGGCTGGTCCCACAGAGCATGAAGGAGCTGACAGAATGTGGACCATATGCGGGCCCAGCACAGGGGTCAGAATCAGGCTGGGATAAGCCCTGGTCTCAACCTGGGTGGATGATGAGGACAGGCTGGGGCCCTGACTGCTTCTCTGGGGACAGTTTCGCCGTACTGCCCTGCACCGAGCTTCCCTGGAGGGCCACATGGAGATCCTTGAGAAGCTTCTGGAGAGTGGGGCCACTGTGGATTTCCAGGACCGGGTGAGCAAGAGGGCAAGTATTGTGTGAGGGGCAGGAGGTAGGTCCAGCACTAATAGACTCCCTGTCCCGGCAGACCTCCCACCTGGGACATAAACAAACTGCCTCGGGGCCAGGCCCCACCGCTAGTGTGTTGTGTGAACTTGTGTGAGCACCACCTCCTCCCCAAGCCTTGTCTGTAAATCTGGCCTGGACTAACGGACCCGCCGAGGGTTCTCCGGCTCTACTCCACCCACTGCCCAGCCACTGGAGTGTCACTGTCCTTCCCCGGACCCTTCCCCTGGATATCTCCCTGCCCTCTTGGCTGGGGTCCTTTCCCCGAGGGCACGCTCTTCCCTGAAGCTCTGCAATGAGGCTCCATCCTTCCTTCCTAGCTGGACTGCACAGCCATGCACTGGGCCTGTCGTGGGGGCCACTTGGAGGTGGTGAGACTCCTGCAGAGCCGAGGAGCAGACAGCAATGTGCGGGATAAGGTGAGGCAATAATGCTCACAGATGTCGGGGTGGCAGAGTGGAGGGGAGGGAAGCAGAGGGCAGAAAAGCAGAAAGTAGGTGGCTAGTGAGCTAGTTTGGTTTCTGGGGTGCCTCAGAGCCTGGGGATAGGTCTTGCCATCAGCAGCAAATCCTTGGAGACCACCATCTGGGAATGGGAGCAGGAAGAGCAGAGGAAATCCACTATCTTGGTGACTTTAGGACCATGCAAAAGATGCAGGATTTGTTCACCCCTGCAGTCATTCATTATCCTTCTGTTTGTCCAGCCAGCCAGCCAGCCAGCCAGCCACGGAGTCATTCATCTGTTCACTTTCTTATCCATCCACCGTTTTGAATTCACTCAATCCTTTGTATGTAACCTTGAACAAGTGATGGCCTCTGAGCCTGTGTTGCTCATCTATGAAACATCTTTGCAGAGTTCTTATATGTATTGGATGGGGAAATGTACGTCACGTAGTTATTCATTTAACATAAGACTGATGTTTTGTAAGCTTTTGCTGTGTATGTCACGTAGTCATCTCTTGATAAATGGCATCTATTATGATTGTTTTAAAAGGGCAGAGGAGGGAGCGGTTGTTCACATCTGAGTGAGAGGGGAATCATAGAAGGCATCCCAGAAGAGGTGGCAGGTAATGCCTTAGAGTTAGACCATCAGATAGGATGATGGGAAATTACAGAGCTCCCTCCCGCTCCTTGGGAGAAGGCTGGAGTTGACAGCCCCTCCACCCTCAGAGGCACACCAGAGCCCAGGTCCCTTCAGCCAGCATGTTCTGCTTCCTCCCACCCAGCTGCTGAGCACCCCCCTGCATGTGGCAGTCCGGACGGGGCAGGTGGAGATCGTGGAACATTTTCTATCCCTGGGCCTGGACATCAACGCCAAAGACAGAGTGAGTCTCTGGGTTCCCTCCTGCCCAGCCCTGCAGGGGTTCCCCGTGCCCCCAGCGCTCCCTGTGCCCGCGGGCTCCCTGTGCCCCCAGCGCTCCCTCTGTCCCCACGGGCTCCCTGTGCCCTGCGGGCTCCCGCATGCTCCCGAGAACTCCCTGTGTCCCCGAGCGCCCCCTGTGCCCCGAGGGCTCCCTGTGCCTCTAGTGCTCCCTGTGCCCCGAGTGCTCCCTGTGCCCCGCGGGCTCCCTGTGCCCCCGCGGGATCCCTGTGCCCCCGAGTGCTCCCTGTTCTCCCGAGGGATCCCAGTGCCCTGAGTGCTCCCTCTGTCCCCGAGTTCCCTGTGCTCCCGAGGGATCCCGGTGCCCCCGAGCACTCCCGGTGCCCCCAGTGCTCCCTGTGCCCCAAGCGCTCCCTCTGTCCCCGAGCCGTTCCCTGTGCCCCCGAGCGCTCCCGGTGCCCCGAGCGCTCCCTGTGCCCTGCGAGCTCCCGCATGCTCCCGAGGACTCCCTGTGCCACCAGCGCTCCCTGTGCCCCTGAGTGCTCCCTGTGCCCCCGCGGGATCCCTATGCCCCCAGTGCTCCCTGTGCCCGAGTGCTCCCCGTGCCCCCAAGTGCTCCCTGTGTCCCCAGCGCTCCCTGTGCCCCCGAGCGCTCCCTGTACCCCCGAGCGCTCCCTGTGCCCCGAGGGCTCCCTGTGCCCCCAGCGCTCCCTGTGCCCCGAGGGCTCCCGTGTGCTCCTGTGGACCATGCTGAGTGTCACATTGGTTCTAGGAAGGGGACAGCGCCCTGCATGACGCTGTGAGGCTCAATCGCTACAAAATCATCAAACTGCTGCTCCTGCATGGGGCTGACATGATGAGCAAGAACCTGGTAAGTTCCCTCCTTCCCTGATTCAGTAAACAGGGTGCACTGGTTTCCCAGGCCCTGTCCCAGGCACTCGGAGGAAGGACAGAACTGAGCAAGACTTGGCCGGCCTGCTCTCGAGACACTGTCACAGTGGAGGGCTTCTCCGGGCCCCTGGGGATTGGGTCCCCCTCAGCTTCCCAACTCTCTATGCTTTTCTACATCCAGAAAATCTAAGTGCAGAAAACAGCCATGAGGGTAAGAGGACTTCCCAAAGCCCCCCCGAATAGAACACAGGGGGTCCTAAAGTCCAGGCTCAGGGAGGCCAGAGTTGTGGAGAAACAGAGCTGAAAGGAACCTAAGCACTTGGTACAATCATTCCTAGCACCCTGTATTGGCTCCTGTGGTCCCCTAGTTTCTTTAGGATCCTATTTCCCCTCGTCCAAGCTCTTCTCTGGGAACTAGAGCAATCACAAAAGGGAGGAGAATTGAGTAAGGGGGCATCATGACTCAAGAAAGGCTGGCAGGAGGGGGCACAGTGCAACATAGGGGTAGGAGATTAAGAGGTACCAACTATTATGTATAAAATAAGCTACAAGGATATATTTGCAACAAGGGAATATAACCAATATTTTATAATAACTATAAGTGGGGTATAACCTTTAAAATTGTGAATCACGATATTGTACACCTGTAACTTATGTAATATTTTACATCAACTATACTTCATTAAAAAAAAAAAAAAGAAGCTAGCTATATGAAAGAAAAGAGGAAGGTTGAGGGGATGGTGGGAAAATCAGGAAGATGAGGGGAAGGTGTAAATGAGGACTTAACCTGGGCATTACTCACATTTTGAAATGGAAATTTTCCATTGTGGAGGGAGTCCTGTGCATTATAGGATGTTTGAGCAGCATCCCTGGCCTCTACTCAAGATGCCAGAAGTACCCCCGACCCCCAAGTTGTCATAACTAAAGATGCCTCCAGACATTGCCAGTTGCTCCCAGCTGGAGGCCACAGGTATAGGTGAAGCACCTTTCTGGGACAGACTTCTCAACAATGACCAGATCTCCTCTTGGTTCCCCCAGGCAGGAAAGACCCCCACGGACCTGGTGCAGCTGTGGCAAGCCGACACCCGGCACGCTCTGGAGAACCCTGAGCCGGGGTCAGAGCAGAATGGACTGGAGGGGTCCACCGAGAGTGGTCGGGGGACCCCCCAGCCTGTGGCAGCTGAGTAAACGCCTGTCCCAGCCTACCAGGCACCTGGCCTGTTCCCCTGCATACAGCCCGAGGGTCATAAAAATGGCCGTCACAGCTGAGGACACCATTCCTCTGCATACACCCCAGGAGCACCCACAAGCTACTGCAATTAAAAAAAAAAAAAGTCATTTTTGCTATGTGTGATATTTGTTCTATTTGTGCCTGAAATATTTAGGAATGAAGGAAGACTGGGAGCAAGGATGGGCGCAGGCGAGAGGGGAACTTGGAGCCTTTCCGCCCTCCTACCCGAGGCCTCTCCTTGCCTCTTCCCTCTCACCCCACTTCCTAAGACCCAGCGTGGATCAGCTGCGCAATGCACTCTTCCTGGGTCCCCCTCATGGTGACAGCTTTCCAGTGGGGCTGTGTACGCCCAGCGCAGGCCTGTCATGTGGCAGGCTCGGCAGGAGGAGCTTGGCAGGGGTGTGGAGCAGTCAAGGGGCGGCAGATCCCAGGCAGCTTCTCATCCCGCTGGCAGCACCTCCCACAGGGCCGGGCCAGGCTCAGCCAGTCAGCTCAGCCAACCTCGAAACTGCCAAGCAGAAGACAGGAAGCCAGCCTGGCTCCTGGCTTTGGGGCTGGGAACTGTGGGAGGAGGGCCCAGGCCCCACTGGAGGCAACCTTTAGTGTCAAGACCCCAGGAACCAGTCCTCTGTCTGGCCACAGAGACACAGGCTTGTGGCATTTCTCCAGAGGCTCTCTGGGGGCAGGGAGGACCTCCCTGGAACCATAGGCCTAGCCTCTGACCCTGGAAACACCCAGCCTGGGCCTGCCTGAGGGCCAAGTCAGGGCAGGGGGCAGCAAATTTTTAACTCGGAACGTTGATCATTAACAAGGGTAGGAAAGAGTCCAAACCCAGCATCCCTCAAGGGCAGAGACCAGCTCGATCTCTAGCCTCCTACGGAGATGCTGATCCCCCGAGTCTGGTCCCCTGTGAGGCTGGGGCTGAACAGGGTCTTGTCCAGGACCCTGGGAGGCTGGCCCTCAGGGGAGGGCAGGAGGATGGACCTCTCAGGCATCTACCCACCTGTGACCACCCCTTTCACTGCCACCGCCGAGGTGGACTATGGGAAATTGGAGGAGAATCTGCATAAACTGGGCACCTTTCCCTTCCGAGGTAAGTGGGGTCTGTCCACTGGGGGAGTTGGAGGGGTGTGAATGACCCTAGTCTCCTCAGCCAGCGACCAGAGGAGGGTACGCAGGCTCTGTGGAGCTGTTCACAGACAGTCGGGTACCCTGGGGGTCATTCCATTACAGGAGAGGAGCAGGGGGCACTGGTCTGGGGTCAGGAGGCAGACAGGAAGCTAATTGCAGGCCTGTGATCTTGGAATAAAGATCATCTCCCCCAAAGCCTTGTCAGCACCCTCTTCTGGGCAAAGCCTTCTTTGGCCAGATTAATTCCTGCCCTGCACCCTCTGACTCGTTTCCCCCTTTACACAGAGGCCTCCCGTCTCTGAGATCAGGGACAGCTCAACACGCAACGCAGCCACAGGCACAATAAATGGAGATAAAAGGGGCAAGCCCCGCCCATCACCCCGCCCCGCCCACCCGCTTCCGGCACCCACGGCAGTTAGCCGGCGCAGTGCCATCAGTCGCTCCATTTCACAGACGGGAAGCTGGAGCTCACGCTGATGAGATCACTTGCCCAAGGTCACTCCAGCTAATAAATGGCTGAGGTGGGATTTGAACTCAAGTCAGGCTGCACGGTCACATTTGGCTTACTCCACTGCCGACCGATGCATTCCCCCCACTAGACCAGATTCCAACAAATAGGCCCAGGTCAGCCCCAACTTCCCAGGACTTCCCAGGGCTTCCCAGGTGGCGCTAGTGGTAAAGAACCTGACTGCCAGTGCAGGAGACATAAGAGACACAGGTTCGATCCCCTGGAGGAGGGCCTGGCAATCCACTCCAGTATTCTTGCCGGGAGAATCCCATGGACAGAGGAGCCTGGCCGGCTACAGTCCATGGAGTCACAAAGAGCTGCACACAACTAAAGTGACTTAGCACACACAGCACCAACTTGGGAATGGAGTGGTTCTGACCGGTGTGATGCAGTGGAGCGGTTCAGAACATGGACTCTCGATTCAAACCACAGCTCAACCACTGACTTAGCTGTGAGAGAAATCTCTCCAGACCTCAGTTGCCCCATCTGACATGTGGGAGTAATAATGGCCACATCATAGGAGGGTTGGGAGAAAAATCTGAGAGAATGAAAGAGAGAGCATGCTGTAAACTGTGGAGGGTGATATTCATTAGCAGGTATGGACTCCAGTGATGGCGCTGATTACAATAACAGTATGATCGCCACTGTGGCAGAGATGCATTGTGACAGCACCCGCTGGCCTAAAGGAGACCCTTTTCATATCTCTGTGCTCAGGCGATGTGACCCTTCCCTAGGACAGTGAGTGCCCTGTGGATGCCCACGTTGAGCAGTGACACAAAGGGTATTTCTGCTGGGGCCCAGCTCACAGGAGCCTGAAGGTTACAGCTGAGGCCTGATTCTCTTGAAGCAAAGTAAGAAGCTCCTTGAATCTCTGAGAGAAGACTGGGCCTCACCTCCCAGGTTCAAGGACAGTCTAGTGCAGGGGGTGGGGAGGGTGGACTTTGATCTGGGGTCTGTGTGCACCCAGACTCTTCTCTGTACCCTTCCTTCCCCTCCCCTACCCCACTCACTGCTACAGGGGGGTACTGGGGTGCCTGGGAGCATGGCTGCTGTGACTTTGGCAGACTAGCCACCGGTCCATTTCCCATACAACGTACGCAGGCGTCAGCTCCCACCTCAGCTCTCTCTTACCCCCACACACGTGGGAGCAGGGCGCTGTGTGGAAGAACCCAACATCCAGGGTTAGAAGACTTGTAGGAGTATGTTTCTGCCTGTTACGACCTTGGAAAAACCACTGAAACTCTCTAATCCGGTTTCCTCATTTTAGAATGAGAACTGGGCCACAGTGTTCAACGCAGTTCTTCTAAGGAGCCCAAACCTGAGGCCCTGGCACAGAGAATATCGGTCTCTATGGCCCTGTCACAGCTCCCAGGATGCAGTCAGAATGCCTGGGAAAGGGGCAATGAGCCACTTTAGCTCGAAAATCTGTGTCTCTCTTGCTGGATCTTTGCCTCTTTTTGCAGCCCAGGTTTCAGGGGAACCATCACACATCCCACTGCCAGGACGTCCTGCAATAAATTAAAGGTTCACCAAACAGGAGATGATCAATAGGCTGCCTGGGTGGCTTAGATGGTAAAGAATCTGCCTGCATTGCTGGAGATCTGGCTTTGATCTCAGGGTCAGGAAGATCCCTTGGAGAAGGAAATGGCAACCCACTCCAGTATTCTTGCCTGGAGAATCCCATGGACAGAGGAATCTGGCAGGATACAGTCTGTGGGGTCACACAGAGTTGGTCATGACTGAGCAAATATAGATAGGATAAAAAAAAAGAGAGATGGGAATCTGTCTTTGAGGAATCAGTGAACAGTTAAGAGAGTCTTCAGGAAGACATTGCCTGAAACTTTTTATTATTTATTTAGCATTATTAATTTGTATTAATTATTTGAATGAAGAATATTCATTTAAATAAAACTTATAACGAAGAAAAAACGGAAGGGGTTTTGCGGGAGGGGCTTTTGCAGGAGGGCCATTTGTCCCTGAACTCACACCCACAAACAACCTCAAAGATGAACTTTGAATTGTTATTTCCAAATGAGGTTAGTGGATTACCCCAGAGCTACTCCAGCGCTACTCCAGCAGGAGCAGAGAGATGATGTTTCCCATAAAACTTGAAGCTTCTTATTTCCTTATTATGTAGGCAAGTCCATGGATTCTTGTGATGTGTCATATTAATATTTTGTGTATATTGAAGCCATTCATTTGTTAGATGCTTAAAATATTACAATTTTTATAACTGTATTTTGGCATTTAAAAAAATGTGCTATATGCCTCTGGGAGTGACCCAGGCCTGTCTCTACCCTGAGAGGCCCTTGGTATAACTTGGGATTGAGGGCCAAACTCTCAATTGTCTTTAACTACAAGAGCCTGGCCAGCCAGCCCACCCATTCATCACCTGAGCTGTGTGCATCTACAGGGGAGTCAGGAGTAGGGGCAGGAGAAGGCAATGGCACCGCACTCCAGTACTCTTGCCTGGAAAATCCCATGGATGGAGGAGCCTGGTGGGCTGTAATCCAGGGGGTCGCTAGGAGTCGGACACTACTGAGCGACTTCATTTTCACTTTTCGCTTTCATGCATTGGAGAAGGAAATGGCAACCCACTCCAGTGTTCTTGCCTGGAGAATCCCAGGGACAGGGGAGCCTGGTGGGCTGCTGTCTATGGGGTCGCACAGAGTCGGACACGACTGACACGACTTGGCAGCAGCAGGAGTAGGCGCAAAGTCTGGGTTTGCAAGGGCATCACTAAGGCAAGAGGTAGCAGCCCCCATCCTGAAAGAGCCCCAGGGATCTGGGGCTGGGTGAAGTCGCCTATTCTGTGTTTTCTGCCTTCTCAGCCCAATTGTGACCTCATGTTACTTCAGAATGAGCCTCTCCCTTTTTCTTCTGGGCCCTCTCTGTAACGGGGCTAGTGGCTGCAAGTGGAGATGGAATGCTCTGAGCCGACAGTGCAGTAGGCCCTGCACGGGGATGGGGAGTGGGGTGGGGGTGGGGGTGGGGAGGCACGAGGCTTAGGCAACAAGGAATGGATGCCAGCCCAGTCAAGAAGGCCCTTCAACCATGGCCAGCTTGACCCAGCAGACTCTGTCCGTTGGGGACCACCAGATGAGGACGGAAAGAAACCAAAGACTAAAGGATAAGAAGGCCTGGTGTGCAGAATAGATCCCAAGCAGGAGGCGGAAGGGACTCAGAATTGGGGAAGCTACTCTTTTACTGACCTCAGGAACAGCTGTCAGTGGGAGAAAGGTCCTGGGCCTCAGGCCGTTCCTGTCAGGTTGGACATATAGGATTGTGTGGTCTCTCCCTACCCTGCCCCTCAACCACCTTCCTCACAATGAGGCTTATTGCTGAGGCGGGAGGGGCATCCTAGGGAGGGTGCAGTGGGGGGCCTGCCTGCCAGACGCCCTCAGAGAGCCTGTCCTTTCAAGCATGAACCAGACCATCTGGGCTCCCCCACGCCCAGTGTGCTCTTAGCTCTGCCCGCCTGGCGTGGGGTCCTGGAGCCCTTCTTGGAGCTCATCCAGCAACCATCATGCAGGGTGGTGCTGGGGACAGCCCTGTTACTGGGAGGTGGAGGCCTCGTGTTGTGGATGCAGAGGAAGAGGAAAAGGAAGACAGATTCTGAGACCACACAAGAGGTGCAGGAGCCAACAGAGAGCGAAAAATTGAATGATGAGAGTTGGATCAAATCGCACTTTAGCCGTCTTTCCGAGGAGAAGCTGGCCACCAGCAACACTGCCTGCCTCAACACCGCCGGGCCCAGCAGCTCCGCCGCTGCTCCGCAGCCGGACAGTGGCAGCGGGGAGGCCAGCACCACGGTTCGTGTGGAGACCTTCACCACGCGGCAAGGAGACGAGGGCATGGCCCTTCACCGGGAGACCTTCACCAGCAAGCAGAGAATGTCTGGGACTTCCGTGACCAAAGAGACCCACAAGGAGTCTGCGAAGTCCTCGTCCGCGGAGGAGGCCACGTGGGCTGCCGTGGCTGCCTGTACCAAGGAGATTGACACCAAGGGGCAGCAGCTGGCCAACTCCATGCTGCAACGGGCCACGGCCTGCCAGAACTCGGGCCACCTGGAGACCAAGGACATCAACCAGGAGGAGCTGAAGGCCCTCGAGGAGGTGGAGATGAAGCTGAAGGGGAATTTCCTCACCCAGCGGGAATCCACCGTAGCTGGCGCCAACCACACACACACCTACCACAGCCACTGCCACCACGGCCACCAGGGTTATCCAAACCACCAGTCCCACAGCCTGCCCAACCGCAGTCCCCAGGGCTACCACCCCTTTAAAGCCACCTAACCACAGATGGAGATGCCCCTTCCCCCCGCAGGGCTGGCACAGAAGCATAGGCATCCTGTGTGGCCCATCTCTCTGATGGGGCAACCTATGTGGCCCAGAGTAAGATGCTGCTGCCCAAGTCCCTCCTTCCTCAGGCCCCCCCCAAAGGGTCCCGAGCCCCTTCAGCTGCATGAGTGGGATCTGCCCCTGACGGCCCCTGGTGAGGGAGAGCTGGGGAGAATTGGGGCAACTAAGGCAGACTCTCAGGCCCCTGCAGAACCCCCGAGAGAAAATGGGAGAGGCAGATCCCAGGAGCAGCCGAGAGCAACACACTGATGCCAAATGCCTGAGCTGAGCCAATAAAGCCTTGCATACCCTTACTCTTGAGTCTGGAGGCTCTGTGGCCAGCCCCGGGTCTGGGCGGGCCTCTGGGGAGAGTGTTCCTCCTGCCAAGTCCTCTTCTGGTAGGCTGATTCAAGGATCCCTAAATTAGCTTCTGGGGTCTTAGGTTCTGGGCATGGGAGATCTCCACAGGGCTCAACTCCCGTTTTTACCTGCTGCCGCCAGAGGAGAAGGAAGCAGCCAGGAGCTGGGGGGTGCGGGGGAGTCCAGTGCGGTGCGGGTTGGAAGTAAGTAGGGGTGGGATGTAGGCCTACAGTCCTCTTGGTGCTGCTCCCTCCCCTCCCCCACTGGGATCGTGCTGGTGCCTCCCCACCAGCTACCTCCAGAGCCGCGGTATTGGGCTACGTACTCTCTCCTGGTTTATGCTGCTGTTGCTGGGGCTGGGGCTGCCACTGCTGCAGTACTACTAAGCAAGAGCATCACTCCTACTACAATCACTCCCCTGCCTTTAAAACATTTTTAATATTTATTTATTTAGGCTGTGCCAGGTCTTAGCTGCAGTATGTGGGATCTTTAGCTGCGGCATCTGGGCTCTAGTTTCTGATCAGGAATCAAACCTGGGCCCCCTGTGTTAGGAGTGTGGCTGCTGCTGCTGCTGCTAAGTCGCTTCAGTCATGTCCGACTCCGTGCGACCCCATAGATGGCAGCCCACCAGGCTCCCCTGTCCCTGGGATTCTCCAGGCAAGAACACTGGAGTGGGTTGCAATCATTTCCTTCTCCAGTGCATGAGAGTGAAAAGTGAAAGTGAAGTCGCTCAGTCGTGCCCGACTCTTCGCGACCCCATGGACTGCAGCCTACCAGCCTACCCCGTCCATGAGGAGTGTGGAGTCTTAGCCATTGGGCCACCAGGGAAATCCCTCCCTCCAACCACCACCTTTTTTTAAGTTTTTAGTACATGCCACGCTCTGTGTCATGTTACAGCACAGACCCAAGAGGAAGGTATTACATTATCTCCACTTTGCAGGTGAGGCTCAGAGGTGTAATCTTCTCAGAGGTGGCATAGACAGTAGGTGGATATTGCTGGGGTCAGAGCCCAATGTGGCCTGACTCCAAAGCTCGTACCCCTAATCCCTGCCCTCTGCTGCTCCCTGGTCTGATGCCCACTGTCCCCTGAACTGTTGTCTCTCATAATTGTCCCTGTCCTCTTCCCACATGTCCTGACATGCTTTGTACAAGAGACCCACAAGCCTGGGACTCTCCCTACCTCCTCTTTCTGGGTCCCAAGAAGCCATTTTTGGGGCAAATGATGACGTCCCTGTTAAGCTGTTAAAGGGAGACAGCTGTCTTCCCCAGGAAACTTGACAGAAGTCAGCTACACGGCACTGTCTAACCCCCAGTGTCTCCTTTACATAGACATTTCTTACCATTTGTATCTATTATGGATTTACCAGTGGTTTCCAAACTGTGAGGAGAAGGCAATGGCACCCCACTCCAGTACTCTTGCCTGGAAAATCCCATGGATGGAGGAGCCTGGTAGGCTTTAGTCCGTGGGGTCATGAAGAGTCGGACATGACTGAGCAACTTCACTTTCACTTTTCACTTCCATGCATTGGAGAAGGAAATGGCAACCCACTCCAGTTCTTGCCTGGAGAATCCCAGGGACGGGGGAGCCTGGTAGGCTGCAGGCCGTGGGGTCCCACAGAGTTGGACACGACTGAGCGACTGTGGGCCTCAAACTCCAGGAAGGAGGTGCCTAGAATCATTGCAAAGAATGGATAAATCTATAAACACTCTAAATGTAGTCAATTGTGACTTTATGGAGCACAGTTAGGAGTATTTGAATATTTCTGACACTACTAATCAGTGACTATATAAATGTTGATATGTGTGTGTGTAAGGTACTTCATAATAAAAATCTTAATTGGGAAAAAAATGGAGCCAATCGTACTGGGAAGTGTTGGAAGATGCTAATTAAACAGAAACCAAAAGCAGTAAGTTTTGGCTTCTGAAAATGACTGTTAAAATTTGTGCATTTATTTGAAAGACCTTAAATCCCTTATTTAACACTTAATACATAAAATTTCAGATTAGCTAATTATGACTTTGGAATCTTAGCTTTTAAAAAGTTTCACACTGGCAAAAATTTCAAATAAGGTCTGCAGTTAGCATTGTACTCATGTTCACTGTCTGGTTTTGATCACTGTTCTCTAATTAGGTATGATGACGGAGGGATGTATGGAAATCCTCTGTACCATTTTTGCAGCTTTCCTGTAAATCTGAAGGTAGTTCAAGTTAAAAGTCAAAAAATTATTGGACAATTCAGTTATGAGCTCATGTCAAAGTTTTACTACAGTTGTACTTCAGGGAAAATAGCTTTTAAGGAGCCAATTCAAGTATAAACTCTGGGTAAGGATATTTTTTATAAGAAAGGAGAATGGCTAAATCATTGTTAGACTAGATAGAAAAGTGAACAGTCACTCGCCTCTTGCCTGAGAGTCTGCTGGGGGTCGGGGGGTGGCTGGTTTCCCAGATCAAGGCTTAATTCCATTAAAACTCATTAGGAAATTGCTTCAGCATTTCATCAGGAACTTTCCTTTCTTCCTAGTGGGAGGTTATGAATTACATCATGCAGAAAAGTTCTGCCCCAGACCAGGTTTGGGATAATTTTTCTTTCATACTACCAATTGTCAACACATAGGTCAACAGGCAGTGTGCTAGGTGTCACAGAGGAGGCCAACATGAGGCAGATGCTATCCTTGACCTAGATTCTTCTAGACTAGTGCTGAGCAAGGACAAAACACCGTGGAGTCCAGTGGGGAGGGGGTTTGAGGAAGGCTTCAAGGTCCTTGCAGCATGTGGGGGGCTGCGACTAAGGCGGTGTTCTGGGCAGAGGGAAGAACAGGAGCAAAGGCGTACTGCAGGAAGATGGTCGTGTGTCTGGGGGCTCTGACAGTCAGTTTGGCTGGAAGGGAGTGTTTAGAGATCAGCAACAGAGGAGGAGGAAAAGCCTGGAAAGTGACTCCAAAGCCTCAAGCCAAGGAGGACTTAGGAAAATGTCTGTTCAATTTCCTCATTTCACAGCAGAGGCCAGTTGGAGAAATTTTTCCTAGTCCCAACAGGTGGGGGTAAGGGAGGTCGAAGGATTCTGAGGATCTCCACGCAGTTTTGAGTAGACAGCAGGGAAGGACTAGGAACAGGCAAGAGAAGTTCAGAGGAAACATGCTCAGGGAAGACTGGATTCCAAGAAGACTTCTCGGAGGAGGTGGCAATGATGATGGGCCAAGGTGTGTGATACTGACTGGAGAAGCTCCTTATGTAAAAGAGATTGTGCTTCCTCTTGGCCACAGTAAGTCACCCTGTTGCTTGTGTGTCTTCAGCCTCCACCCAACTCCCCTTATCAGGCCACACTGGCTCCTAGAGGACCCAGAGTAACCATGTGGCAAGGGAGAGAAGCTTCTCACATGAGCTTCTTTCCTGTCAGAGCTGGAGGGGCTGAGAGGTCCCTGAATGCAGCCTCCCCTCCCATACCAGCCACCGTCCCCCTCCTCAGACTGAAAGTTGCCATGATCCAGTTTTAAGGTTTGAGCACTTCCTCTGACTCCATAATGACTATAGCTACTTGAGTGCTGGGTTCTGTCTATTGTAGGCATTTGTAAATAGGATCTCATTTAAACTTCACATAACTTTAAAAAGGGCACTAAAATTACCCCCATTTTCCAGTTGAGGAAGCTGAAGTTTGATTAAGCTATTTGCTCAAGAGATCAGAGCTGGCAAGGGGCCACACTGGGAGTTAACCTTGGGCTCTTGGTGCCAGCTCTGCTGCTCCCTGCTTCCCCAGCGCTCACTTTCCTCATCCACCACCCATCTGAAGTTCTGGTCTTTCGTCTTCTTTAGCTCCGCCTCCACACCCAGCGGCATACTGGGCCTGAACCTGGACATCTCGTCAAGGAAAAGGAGGGGGTTCTTGGCAGTATCACTTCACAGACTTCAAAGTGCTTTTTTTCTCTCATACATTTTCTCATTTGAGCCTTTAAGACAGCTCTATAAGGTAGGCCTGAAGTGCCCTTATTGTCCGGAGTCTCAGAGAGCCATGTAACTTGCCCAACAGCCAGAGGGGCCTGAGTCCAGCGCTTGCCTGACTCTATCACCCTTCCTCTTCCCCAGCCTGGACTCACTGCCTTCTTGAGAGTCAGGTCTGGGTTGGATGCTCCCTTAAGTAAAACGAGGAGAGGCCACTAGGAGTCTGGAGCACAGAGCCTGCTTCACCCACCTGCTCCCACCCCCGGCCAAGCTCAAGACCCAGCCATCCTGCTGTTTAGGCCAAGTCCACCTGTGGGACATGGAGGTTTCTGGACTTGGCCACCAGAATGAAAGGGGACTTGGCAGTGAGTGACTATGGCTGGAGAGATGTCTGCATCAAGAAGCCCCCTTCAGGAGGGCTTGGGGAGGCAGGAGCTGAAGCTTGGCCTCTAAATCCTTAGCCAGAGGCTACTGGGCCTGTCATGGCTGGACTGGAGCCCTCTCTGGGGTTGGCAACTCTGCGAGTGGGATGATCCACTGAGAAATCAGTGAGCGAGAAGAAGGCTTCTACCATGGGCTCCTAGCCTGACGTGGAAGAGCTGATGCTGAGGCGATGATCTAACAGAAGCAGAAAGCTATTTGCCTCTGCAATGTTACCAAGACACGAACCTGGGGGAGAAATGCTAAACATCCAGGAAGTTCTTCCAGCAGCCCGCTTAGTAGACTTGATGGGATAGTGAACAGTACAGAGAAAGCCTTGTGGTGTAAAGCTGACTCCCCACCAACACTGTGTCCTCTTAAGGATGACTCACGGGAACAATCTTTCTCGGTCCCAGTGCCAGGAAAATCTGTGTTTCTCCAGGGCAGCTGCTTTGCATTATCTTGATTTCTACATATCTGTCAGCTGACTACATTTCCCTTTTAGCTTTGACTGTCAGGAACCTCCAATCTCTGTCAGAACTGAACGGCAGCGATTTTGTATATTAATATAGCCCCCACTTTCTTTCGTTTCTCCCCAATAGTCTTCTATGCATTAATAATCTTTGTGTATCGTATGCTATATTTAAGGGAAAAAATTTGGGGATGGGATGGAGAGGAGAAAGAAGAGGAAAGAGAAAGTTGAATGAAAAAAGCTGAGAGGAAAATGGTTTTGCATTCTCTTTAGATGCAGTTGAAGAGCATCAGTTCTACTGGTCTCTTGGGGATATGAAGTGATTGACACCTCTAATGTTAGAAACCTCACAAATTGGATAAAACAGGAAATGCAAAATAAAATAACGAGATGACACTTTTGATCCAGAAAATTGGCAAGAATTTGTTCTGACAACACTCAGTATTGATGTGAATGAGCACTCACAGGTTTTCCCTCTGTGCTGCTACATATGGACTGGCTAACTGGAAGTCTGGCGCATGAAAGTGCATTTACCTGCGACTCAGCCAGTACACACCTAAGTATCTAAACTGAGAGAAACTCTTAAACTGTTGGTTTCAGCGTTGTTTATAATAGCAAAATAGGAAATATTCTATTATGCCAAAAGGAGAATGAAAAGTTAAGTTGTGGTCTAACTTCACAAGAGAGTATTACATAGCAATGAAAACGAATGAATCGGGGCTCTCTGTACCGCTGTGGACAAAGCTCAAAACCTAATGGTGAGCAAAAATGGCAAAGAGCAGAAGATTATGTGATTCCATTTCTATAAAGTCTTAATAAGCAAAAAACCCATTATATATTGTTTATGGCTCCAGATTTGTGTTTTAAGGGTACAAAGACACGAATGGGAACCATGAACACTTGAGACAGGCCAGAGATGAGGAAGAGATGGGGGGAGGTGGTCGAGGGTGCTGGGTACACTGATGTGGATTATATTATTACCTATTCTTTTTGATATGCTGAAATATCTCATTAAAACAAAAAAAATGGTGTGAACACTGTCACTGCAATAGGGGACAACACTCTGCCTGCCTCAGGACAAAGATGGGAAGGAAATGTGTGAAAAACAGCGGTGCTGGGGAGGTAGGAACCTGGGTGAGTTAAGACCGACGGCCAGTTTTTCACAAGCAGGTAGTAGGGTCTTGCTTCTCTTGCAGGCTTCGTGCTCCAGGGCTCCAATGGCGAGTTCCCCTTCCTGACCAGCAGTGAGCGCCTGGAGGTGGTGAGCCGCGCACGCCAGGCCCTGCCCAAGGACAAGCTCCTGCTGGCCGGCTCCGGCTGCGAGTGTGAGGCCTGAATTCCCCGGGCCTGGCGGTGGCTGCATGTGGGGGGCTGGCTCCCTGGCCTGGAGCTGGGTTCAGTCTAGGTCTTGCTCTGTCTCTTCTGCGTCCCTCGCTTGCCTCGGTCCTAGTCTGGTCCTCTCCCTTCCGCCCTCGCCCACCATGGCCTGTAGGGAAGACTTCTTTCTTCCTCCTGTAGCTACTCAGGCCACGGTGGAGATGACCGTGAGCATGGCCCAGGCTGGGGCTGACGCCGCCATGGTGGTGACCCCTTGCTACTATCGTGGCCGCATGAGCAGCACCGCCCTCATTCACCACTACACCAAGGTGGGTTAAGGTGGGGGTGTGGGTTTGAGGCCTGGGCCCAGAGGAAGCTGGGTGGAGCAGAGATTCTGCCCAGGGAGGGGAGGGGAGAAGCAAGGAGCAGAGTGGTGAACAGCAGCTTGGGAGAGGGGAGGGACACCACCAGCTACCAGCTATGTGACCGTGGGCAACTGACCTAACCCTGCTGTGCCGCTCTTCCCGCCCTTCTCAAATGGGAGGAATAATGAATCTTCCTCCAGGGAGGATTAGATCAATCAAAACGAAAAGGACTTGGAGCTGTGCCTGGCACATAGCAGTCTTAAGTGTCACCCAGGATCAGTGCTTCCAGTTGGGGTGCCCAGCTCTGTGGTTTCTCACCCAAGAGGTGGGCCAGCCCAGGCAGTCCTGCACTGCCCCAGGCTCCAGCCGCCTCGGGCCTGGGGCAGCGGCCCCTCTTCTCTGCATCCTCAGGTGGCTGACCTGTCTCCAGTTCCTGTGGTACTGCCCCCCTCTCTTCTCTGCGCCCTCAGGTGGCTGATCTGTCTCCAATTCCTGTGGTGCTGTACAGCGTCCCAGCCAACACGGGGCTGGACCTGCCGGTGGACGCAGTGGCCACGCTTTCCCAGCACCCCAATATTGTGGGCATCAAGGACAGCGGGGGTGACGTGAGTGGCAGTGGCCCTTAGCTGGGGACTCCTTCTTCTCTTCTCCTTTGATACCGACTTCAGGGCAGCTCTAGGACCTGCTTCAGTCCTGGGCTCTGGTGTGGGTTCCCTCTGTCCTCTGGGCTCTCTGGGGATCGTCTGAATCAAGGGGGCATCTCTCTGGGACCTTGACTCTCATTCTCCCCCACCTGCCCAGCCCCCAGCCCCCAGCCCCCAGCCAGGCCGGCAGCAGAGCCTGTGGGCCCAGCTCTCACACTAGCTTGGCCGTTATTACAGGTGACCAGGATTGGGCTGATTGTTCACAAGACCAGGAGTCAGGATTTCCAGGTGTTGGCCGGATCGGCTGGCTTCCTACTGGCCAGCTATGCCATAGGTAGGCCTCCTAGTCCTCTCAGACTGTGACAAGTGGTCATGATACAGGCAGCTGGGTTTTTCTGGGAAAGACGCTGAAGGCCAGGACTGTGTGGACAGGGGGCTTTTGCCAGCCTGCCTGCTGGGAAACCTCAGAGATATGCCTCACCACTTACTTATCTGAATAGTGGATGCTTCTAAGTGACCTTGTTAGGCAGAGGAGGGTGGCTGTGAACAATCCCCTGGCCTGTAGTGGAGATGCCTGCAGTTTGTTCTAAGTCCCAAGCTCCCTGCTTAGGTGACAAATTTAGCTCCTTTAATCTCACCTTGTAAATCATCCTCTAAGGGCAGAGGCCTTGGGGTGCTTCCCACCAGTCTGGGAGTGCATTTTCCTCTCTCCCTGGGCCCAGGCCAGAATGAATTGTCAGGCCTGCAGGGTTGGCCTGGGGATCTTCAGCTGATTGAGCAGACTCTGCTGCAGTCTAGGATCCTAGGAATGTTATCGTTTAGACCAAGTGCTCTTGTCTGCTTGGGGTCAAGGTCCCTGAGTTCAGACTGGATTTGGGCCCCGGAGGGGAGGGAAGCACCTGCTCCCATTAGCTAAAGCCCCAGTGATTTGAGATTTGAGTTACTTTTCCAGCGATGCAGGGGACAATGCTGCTTCATGTTCTCTCTGGTCTCTGCAGATTTTGGCTTGTGGTATATGTTCTGCATAACTCCCCTCTGCCCTGTCACAGTCTCTAAAGGGGAGGGTTAGGGGAGACCCATTTATGCTTCCTTCCTGAGTGTGGTAGGTGGAAATAGCACTGGAGATCTAAGCTGGAATCTGAGCTCTGCCATTTATTCACTGACTACCACCGGGCAAGGTAAATGACCTCTCTGGGCCTGAGTTCTTACTCGGCAAAGCGGAGAGATGTGAGGATTAGAGAGCATTGGCCCTGTGTCTGTCATAGCCCTTGACACAGTAGGTTTTTGATAAACAGCAGTTATATTCACTCATGAGAAATGCCCCCTCTCTCTCCAGTCTTGAGGCCACTCTGCTTTGAGTCACTCCTAACTAGCTTTGCAATCACACTAAACAGGCTGGCAGAAGTGGCAGAACTTCCGAGATCACAGCCAGCCTGTTTCCATTGCCCAGAGGAGAGCAAAGAGGACCAGCGAGTGTTAGGTGACTTGTCCAAGTTCACACAGCCAATGGGAGGAGACGCCGGGCCTCCTGACTAAGCCTAGGGCTCATTCTCCTCCCCCACGACTGTCCCAGGCTGAATTCACTGGGGGGAATACAGTTTCCATAGAGCAGAGGCTTCCCATCCATGCCATCCCCTCCCAGGGCTGATGAGTCAGGGGGCAATTGCAGGAGTGTGGAGGTGCCAACTGGCAGGTGGGACTTTACCGTGGGGGAGAGGGGGATGAGGGAAAGGAACCGTCCTTGAGTCAGCCTTTAGGCTCTGTTCCTTGCCCCTCAGCCTGTGGGATTCTATTTTGAATATGCTGGCAAGGTTCTCTCCGGAAATCTGTACTCCGTAAACTCACAGACCGTGTCTCAGATGTGGCTCACTGGTGGCCTAAAAATCCACAGCCTGACTCCCCAGAATGAAGAGCTGCTGGGGACCAAGATTTGGAATTCTCTTCGAGAAGAGGCTCTAGCTGATATTCTGCCTTTTACCCTGTGGCAGGAGCTGTGGGGGGCGTGTGTGCCCTGGCCAATGTCCTGGGGGCTCAGGTGTGCCAGCTGGAGAGACTCTGCCTCACAGGGCAATGGGAAGATGCCCAGAAACTGCAGCACCGCCTCATTGAGCCAAACACTGCGGTGAGCTCCCAGCCCTTGGGCCCAGCGTGGGGGTGGTCTGTGTCCTTGTTGGAACAGGAGCCAGTGCTGGCACAGGGGTCCCTCCTTGTTCTCTCCTCTTTCAGAAAGGCTTTTTAGAAAACATCCCAGTGTGGGAAACTCTTTGTGCCTCCTCAGGAAATCTTGACTTCAGACAAAGTCGAGCCCCGTTGGTTCTCAAACTTAAGTGTGCATTAGAATTCATTCAGGGAGCTGGTTAAAATTCTACTCCTTTAGACCCAGGAATAGTCACTGAGACAAACGTCCTAGGTGACTGTGACATAGGGAATCCTGGAACCGTACTTAGAGATACACTGCCTAGAGAGAGGGAACCATGGGCCTTTATGTCAGCTTTATAAGGGGCCAGATCCTGAAAAATGGAATGACAGATTAATAAAGGCATGAGAAGCCTGGAGGTATTCAGAGCCCAGCTTTCCCAGGAGAGTCCTGTCTTCAAATAATCCACTCTGCAGTCAGACCGTGTACCCCAAGTCTGTGTTGGGCAAATCAAGGAGAAGAGGCAAGGTGGAACGCTGGTCAAGGGCAGGCAATGCTGTGCTGAGCCATACTGGAGTCTGAGGCAAAAAGAAAAACATGTGTCCCTGGAGACATGTTTTCATTTATACTTTAAATTAAACTTTTTACTCTAGTATCACTGTGGATTCACATGATAAGAAACAATACATGGAGATTCCATCTACCCATTACCCCGTTTACCCCAATGGTAACATCTTACAAAACTATAGCACAATATCACAACCAGGATTTTGACTAACATATAGTCAAGATATAGAATATTTCCATTACCATAAGGATCTCTCCCCTGGCAGCCACAAATATGTTCATTTCTGTAATTTTATCAGTTCAAGACGGTTATATAAATGGAATAAGATCATCTAGAACCTTTTGAAATTTGCTTTTTTTTTCCACTCAGCATAATTTTCTGGAGATTCATTCAAACACACGTATCAGTTCTTTTTTATTATTGAATGTGTCCAGAAACAGCTTTGTTTAACCATTTACCTGTTGAAGGATAGCTCGTTGTTCCCAGTTTGGGGCTATTAAAAGCTGCTGTGAACATCCATGAACAGATTTTAGTATAAGTTCTCATTTTTTCTGGGATAAATACAGAACTGGTGGGTTGTATAATGTTTGCATGCTTAGCGTTTTAAGAAACTGACCAACTTTTTTCCAGAGTAAGTGTACCATTTTGTATTTTTGTTGTTGTTAGTTAAGTTGTGTCCAACTCTTTTGTGACGCTATGGACTGCAGCCTGCCAGGCTCCTATGTCTGTGGGATTTCACAGGAAAGAATACTGGAGTGGATTGTCATTTCCTTCTCCAATTTTGTATTTACATCAGTGTAAATGTATGAGTGACCCAGTTACTCTGTATCCTCGACAGCATTTGGTGTTGTGGCTTTTTTTTTTTCATTCTGATAGGCATGTTGTGACATCTCATTGTGGCTTTAATTTACAGTTTTCTGATGGCTAATGCTATTGAAACTCTTATAATGTATTTATTTGCCATTTATATGAAATGTCTATTTTTGTCTCTTACCCAATTTCCAACTGGATTTTTCTTTCCACTGTTGAGTTTTAGAAGTTCTTTATACCTTCTAGATACTAATCCTTTGTCAAAAATGTTGTCTGCAAATATTTCTCCCAGTCTGTAGTTTATCTTCTCATCCTCTTAACAGATCTTTTGCAGAGCAAAAGTTTTTCAATTTTAAGGAAGTCTAATTATCAATATTTACTTTTATGTTTATGCTTTTGATGCAAGTCTAAGAATCTTTGCTTAGCACAAGATTGTGAAGTTTTTCTTTTCTTTTTCCTAAAAGTTTTATGTTTTACAAGCCTGTGACCCATTTTGAGTTAATTTTTGTAAAACGTATGAGACTTAGATCAAGGTTCTTTTTTTTTTTTTTTTCTTTTTTGGCCTGTAGATATCCACTTGCTCCAGCACCATCTGTTGAAAAGATGATCTTTCCTTTATTGAATTACTTTTGCACCTTTGTCAAAAATCAGCTGGGTGTATTTGTGTGGGTCTATTTCTGGACTCTCTATTCTCTCCATTGATCTATCCCTCTGCAGTATCACACGGACTTGATTATTGTAGGTGTATAATAAATCTTGAAATCAGCTAGACCAACTCTTCCTACTATGTTCTTTTCTTCCCCAAAATTGTTTTAACTAATCTAAATCTTTTGTCTTGCCATATACATTTTAGGAAAATACTATCTATATCTATAAATACTTTTGCTAGGATTTTGGTAGGAATTGTCTTAAACTTGTACACCAATTTGGGAACGACTGACATTTTTGCTTTGTTGTCTTCAAATCCTTGAATAGGATATGTCTCCATTTATGTAAACCTTCTTTGATTTGTTTCATCAGCATTTTATAGCTTTTGCTGCACAAGTTCTCTACAAGTTTTGAGAGATTTACACCTAAGTGGCTCATATTTTTGAGTGATTGTAAATGATATTGTATTTTTAATTTCACTATAAAATATTCATTGCTAGTATGTATAGGAACCAACTGATTTTTGCTTGTTTATCTCACTTATATATGACTTTGCTAAACTCACTTATGAGTTCTAAGAGATTTTTTTTCTAAATTCCTTGGGATTTTTCTACATAGACAATCATGTCATCTACAAATGGGCATGTTTTAATCTCTTCCTTTCTGATCTACATGCCTTTTATTTCCTTTCTTGCCTTAGTGCACTGGCTAGAATTTCCTGCACTAAGATGAACAAGAGTAGTGTCTTGACTTGTTTCTGATCTTAAGGAAAAGCACTCAGTCTTTCACTGTTAAGCACATTGGTAGGTAGGTTTCTGTAGATGCTCTTTATCAAGCTGAGGAAGTTCTCCCGCTATTCCAGCGTTCAGAAAGTTTCAAAAAATCATAAATGGGTGTTGAATTTTTGTGAAATTTTTTTCTTTATTGATTCATATGATCATGTGTTTTATTTCCTCTTTAGCTTATTAATATGGTGAGTGACATTAATAACTTTTAAGTACTGAACCAGACTTGTATCCCGGTGGAATAAGCTCCACTGACATATGATGTATAACTCTTTTTATATATTGCTGAATTTCATTTGCTAATACTTTTTCAAGGATTTTCCCTGTCTATATTCATGAGAGATATTGGTATATAGTCTGTCTTTCTTTGCTTCTTTTCTTCTGTACTGTCTTTGTCTGATTTTGGTATCGGGATAAAAATAGCTTAATTAATTGATTGGGAAATGTTCCCTTCTCTTCTGTTTTCTGGAAGAGATTATGAAAATTGATGTTGTATCTTTGAACATTTTAAAGAATTCTTCAGTGAAACCATCTGGGCCTGGAGGTTTCTTTTTTGGGAGTTTAAATATAATAATAACTCCATACTAGGCCTCTGCTGATACCTCACTGGCTGGAAGGGATAGACGTGCCTCCTTACTGCTCCCCATGTGGCCTCCTCTGATATCTCTAGTGTGTTTGACAGGGTGGCCTCCTTAAGGGTGGGCAGTGGTCAAAGTTCTGACTCTTCTGCAGGGTCTGGCTAGAGCAGAGAGATTGCTGTTCACAAGTTCTCCATCTTGCTCAGCTGCCCCTTCCTTGTCTTCGACCAGAGGGAACAGGCCTTTGTGGGGCTTTTCTTGTCTCTGCTTCCTGGCATTCCAGGGTCCCTGCTCCTTTGGCTCCAAGTCTGGGCCGAGGAGCTTGGCACTGTGCTGTTTCTTGGGTCCCGAGGTCGCTAGTCAGTCTTCCTTCTCTCTGCCTTTCAGACTTTTGTGTTGGTTTTTATATAATGTCCTGGGTTTTTTATTTTTATTTTTTTAGTTCTGCTTTTTGAGGGGAATAAAGAAAAGTACACCTATTCCATCTTCCTGGAAGTGAAAGCTCTAAGCAGTTTTCTTTTATTTATTTATTTGGCTGTACCAAATCTTAGCTGCAGCATGCAAACTCTTAGTTGTGGCATGGGGATCCAGTTCCCTGACCAGGGCTCAAATCCAGGCTCCCTGTATTAGGAGACCAGACTCCTAGTCGCTGGACCAGCAGGGAAGTTCCTCAGGTAGTTTTCTAAATGGTGATTTTTCCCTCCCAGGATATTAGAGTAGTTGGCAAAAAAACACTGAAAATTTTTAAAGTAGGTACATTAACATTTGCAACACTTTTTCCATTTAATATCAAAAACATAACTTACTAGAATTTTACTTCTCTGGCTTGAATGGAAGCAAACACATCAAACCAACTTTTTTCCCTACATCTACTTCTAGACAAAAAAGTTACCATTAAAAATATGCAAAACATGTATGGGGGCACATGTAATTAATGGACTCAGGCTACAAGACTCTGGGCACAGTTCTGTTAATCTTGCCTTTATTTAAAACTTTGACTCTTTGCTCATCGTGGACTTTTTTTGCATTGATTTTTACTTTTTTAAAAATATTGCATTAAATATTTGTCTCATGACTGAGTATTTTGGTGCTCCGTCAAGTTTTGCCTATGAGGCAGATAAAGTGGTGGGCGGGCTCTAGATGTCCCTCACAGTTTATATCTTTACCTCAAAGGGACAGATTAATTCAGATGTAGGGAAAGGACAGCTGAGGAGGCAAGCTTGAGTTTCCCTGGCTGTGAAACTCTCCTGGCATAGGATGCCCTATAGATGGGTTGTAATAACTGCAGGAATAAGGCCCTTTAAGCTGAGCCCCATCCGACCCCAGGCTGTACTATACATACCAACATTCCACTACGGCAGGACCTCTGCTCTCCCACTCCCCTTCCTGTGAGAGAGAAAGTCCCAGAGCCTACATACCACCAGACAGGAAGAGGAGGAGCTTCCAGGCCCTTTGGGGTCTGGGCTAATAGTAGAATCTTTTAAATTTATTTTTTATCCAAGCATGGTTGAATTACATTGTTAATTATGGCTATATAGCAAAGTGATTCAGTTATACACACACATATATTCTTTTCATATTCCTTTCTATTATGGTTTAATCACAAGATATTAAATATAATTCCCTGTGCTACAGAGTAGAACCTTGTTGCTTATACTAGTGGTATTTTTCTCATCCAGTTCTTGTGATGTGGGGTAGCTTTCTTTATCTCCTAATTTTACAGACGAAGCAGCTCGGGCTGCCCCTTGGGAAGAGAGGATGCTTGCTGCCCTAGGCATGCCATCTTGTCTTACCCTTCACTTTGTGCCCCATCCTGTGCCAGCTCTGGGCACACACTCAGGAATGCCTGGAACACCTTTCTGCTGCCTGGGCTGTAGGCTCAGCCACCCCAAGAGCAGCTTGATGTCACCTTATTGCCCTGCCCTGCTTGAACACAATGTGCTTCCTCTGCCCTCCCACCCAGCCAACCTCTTGCCCTGGCTATATTTAGGACTTTCCAGAGTTTTTACCTCCAAACCATTCCACCCTTTCTCAGGGTCTAAAGAGAGACAAATCAGAGATCTTCAGACACCCACGGTGGAAGAGGTTTTCTTCTAGGTACTTCTTGTATCCATCGTCTTTCCCACCCTACTCAGGTTTTGGGTGAAATGCCCAGGTTATTGGGCCTTCCCAAGTAGCTCAGTGGTAAAGAATTCTCTAGCCAATGCCAGAGATGCAGGAGACGCAGGTTTGATCCTTGGGTCGGGAAGATCCCCTGGTGGAGGAAATGGCAATCCACTTAGTATTCTTGCCTGGAGAACCCCATGGACAGAGGAGCCTGGTGGGCTACAGTCCATAGGGTCCAAAAGAGTCAGACAGGACTGAGCAACTGAGCACACACACTGACCAAATGCCCAGGTTATTAGAACATTATGGCTGGAACCAGGCCTGGGAGGAAGCTTGCTAAAGTCTGCTGACCTCTAGTGGTGAATAGTTATTAAATGTCAGTCATTCATCAGTGGTTCCCAATTTTTTTTACCCCAAACAACCTTTTTTCTATTTTTACCCTTCATGAAACCCATATTTCTAAGGTTTTACTTCCTTCAAAGTGAAACCTTATTAAGTAATAATTACTTCTTTTTAAGTAATCAAAGACCAATCTGACACTTCTGATCAGCCTGAAACAACCAGTTGCTATGCTAGAAGCAAAGAAACGAGATGCCTGATTTTAAATTAGGTCTCCCACTACAATGGAAAAGTTTAGAGATCATGTTGTCCAGACCCCTCCTTTTTTAGGCAACTGAACTTGCTCAGAGATAAGTGAATGATACAAGGTTATTCTTTGGACAACCAATGTATTGTTTTCCCTGTGAGAGCATTTGGAATCAGGGATCAGGGAAGAATTACTGGTGGATGGGAGGACCCTGCTGTGGGGACAGTAGAGGTCTGGACCGTGCTGATTTCCCGCAACCCGTGCGCCCAGGTCATGTGCCGGGGAACTGGGCTGTAGACCAGAGATGCTCTAGCCCCCAGACCCACAGGACTGCTGCCTTCTCCCTTCTCAGCGTGAGGACGGAACGCTGCTCTCCTCCCCAGTGGGGTGACTTTCTCTAAAACCAAAGGAAGCGCCTTCCTTCATTCTAGATTTTGGCCTGTGTTCTCTCCTACCCACCTGCCTTCTGGATTCCCAGTCTACCGTGGGTGTCATAGATTCGGCAGTTACTTTACTAGGGAAGGAGGGTGGGAACCCTAACCTTCTGAAAGTGACATGCCTGGGGTCTATAAGTGTGTGTGTGTGTGAGAGACAGAGAAGGGGACTCCCCAGTCTCTTCTAACAGGTGCTGCTCCTTAGGTGACCCAGCGCTTCGGGATCCCAGGGCTGAAGAAAACCATGGACTGGTTTGGCTACTACGGAGGTCCCTGCCGCTCCCCCCTGCAGGAGCTGAGCCCCGCCCAGGAGGAGGCGCTGCGCCTGGACTTCGCCAGCAACGGGTGGCTCTGAGCGCCGGCCGGGGACTGCCGGACCACGCCCACCTCAGCCTCCTGCCGGGGGGTGGCTGCCTGAAGAAAGCGTGGGGGAGAAGAGGGCTCAGGGTTCGAGGCGCCTCTTCTTACTTCAGCCCTCCAGGTAGACTTTCTGCAGGCACTACCAGGCATGCTCATTTCCTGTTCTCCCAGCCCCATGATCTCTGATCTCTGGTTATTTGTATCCTGAAGTATGGGTCTTTAGAGACCTTCAATGTAGGAAGGAACATGACTTACTTATCTCTCTACTGTGCTTTTCTGTCCCCTGAAACCCGTGAACCAGGAGTCAGACGGGAAGGGTGTGTGTGGGGCGTGGGGAGCGGGGAGTTCGGCATAGAATGGCCCTGTTTTAATGGAAGGAAGACTGCTGAGGCTTGAGGGTACAATCCTGTGTCCAGCACAGTGCAGCAGGAAGCTGGGGTAATTCTGAGAGCCTTAGTTCTGACTCCTTCCAGGAGAAGCGGTAGGTTGGAAAATCTGATCAGAAAGCTGTCACTGGTCCTTCAAAGTCCCCCAAGCTACACTGTAGTCTTTTCCTAAATCTATTCTGATTCATCACATATTGTCTCTAGCCTTGATTCCAACCATCAAGTGAGGCAGCCCAGTGACTTAACCAGAACTGGTAAATAATGACACCTGGTGGATAAATGTTACATTCTAGAAGGCTATGCGAGCCAACCCAGGTCTGAAACAGTAAGAAAGGGGGCTTGACCTGAGAAAAGACCGTCTTCTTGCCTATACACACTCTGCTTTTATTATTAAGCACAGTTACTTTGTTACTGCAATAAAGTTTAATAAGTTAGACTGGCATGACTACCTACAGACTGACACTCCAGTGTTAAACAGATCTTAGGTTTCCTGCTCAGATATAAAGACCTTTCTAGAGGCAATTTAGCTCCCAAGGTCTGCTTTTTCCCAGCTCTGAGAGAGGCTTTAAGAATACTGCACAAACATAAGCACTCGATTAGTGGTGCCCTAGGGAAAAAGCTTGATGAAGTTTTCCATGGGAGAGGTAAGAGGCAAAACATTTCAAGTGAGATATTTACAAACACCTAGCATATTAATTTAAAAGGCTGCTTTTATGGAGAAGGACATGGCAACCCACTCCAGTACTTTTTCCTGGAAAATCCCATGGATGGAGAAACCTGGTGGGCTACAGTTCATGGGGTCACAAAGAGTCAGGCACGCGACTTCACTTTCACTTTTCTCTAAAATGTTTAACCTTATTCAGTGATAATCTGACTAGCAGCAGGAAACCTGAGATGAACTTTTAAAAAAACTACTCTGGTTAAAAAGAAAGGTAAACAAATCATTGTTTAGGGCAAGGACTAGAGGACAGAATATAAAAGGTATCAATCTTCAACAGAAACTGGGCATCTGGCTGACACTTAGAAGCTTGGGGCTTAGCATCTGGGCTCTTCTCACAGTTGACTTCTAGAGGATCTGGGCTGAGGAGAATCAGGTTCAGGAATGGGGCAAAAAGGTAGGGCTAGGGAGGCAGGCTGGTGTACTGGTGAAGAGCTCAGCCTTTGAGCTTAAACTGACTGGGCTTAAGTTCTTGGATCTGGAGATGCCTTAGTGTCAGCAAGATCCTGGAAAACTATGTAAATACCCTGAACCTCATCGGTGATAGCAGGATAATAATGGTACCTTCCTCTCAGGACTTACAAGATTGTGCATGTGAAAGAGTTAGCGTGGCAGGTGATTGTGCAAAGAGTTGCCGGAGATAACCAGCAGGTGGGACGATAACCTGTCTCAGGACTTGGGCACCCTGACGTTCAAGATGAGTACTGTGGGGAAAGTGCTTTGGAGCCAAAAAGTCCCAGATACAAATCCTACCCAGCTCTGCCACTCACTAGTTAGGGCAACCTCAGCCTGTCTGCTGTTGTTGTTTGTTTGCGTTCTTTTTAAAAAATTCTGCATGTACCTACCTTGCAGAGTTAGATGATATTTCATAGTAAAGTGTGCAACCCTCAGTTTCCAAGCCTCATCTATGACTAACTTTTAGAAATAGCAAATGGGCCAATATCCATACAGATGTAGAGCAAGAGTCAGGAAAACCAAGTATAGGTAGTTCTGGCGATTTGTTTATTCCTCATAAGCATTTGTTTCCACACTATAACGCAGAGAATAAATAGAGGCACACAACTATCACTTCCACCACAATCTGCTGTTGAGGAGACATTCAGTGTGAGGATAAGGGGCTGGGGATGGGGTGGGGCATTTGGGGATCCCAGGGTAACTGGAGGCCTCTGTGATGAATTGTGCAGGAGTCCAATCAATCCAGATCTGATCCCTAGGCCTGATGGCCAAGGCTCATGGTGGAAGAGTTACAGTGACCAAATGCTCTTTGAGTTCACTGCCTTCCCAAGATGGGTCAAATTCTACCTGAACCCCAAGGGGTTGAGGTGGGTCTGACCTACTGGTCCACTGAGGAGGAGCTGTGTCAGCCCAAGCTATCCTGGAGGATTCAGTTCACTCCATGACAAGGCCTGATGTGACCCAGAGATGTCTGCCCTTGACTTGGAGTAAGTAATATTTACAAGCTATAAGATGACTGTTTACATCGATTTCTTTCTGACTAAAAGGATCCTTTCCCATGTCTAAGGAAGGAGAGAGGGGCACAGATTACCTGCTGGAACTTAGGGTAGGAAGACAGCTTGTAAGGTCAAGGGAGAAGAAGACAGCACTTCACTGAACGCTTCACAGGGGCAACAAGCAGACACAGGACCAGGCTGGTCAGACAAAGTGGGAGGCCTGGGGCCGTGATGTCAACCAGGAATGCAGGGCAACATACAGAAAAGCTCTGGCCTTGACTTTCATGGGACCGCTATACTGTCAAGCCCACCCCTATTGTTTTCCTCATTTCTCACAGAGCACTGAGCACTTGGCCCTCATCTGGGGCTGGGATCACCTGCACTAAATAGAGGCAGAAGGAAGAGATTCTGCATCACTTGGCAGAAAATGAAGGAGAAAGGCAGCAGCCAGTCTGCCCCGGGTGGTCTCCGGTGTTAGGGACAGAAGTACCAATGAGTAAGAGAGGGGAAGGACACACTGAGCGGCCGCTGCTGCAGTGGCCAGAGCCCTGCCTGGCAGGTGACAGGCCCCTCCCGGGGCTTCTGCTCCACGGTCATTTTCGCCTCCTCTCACGTTGGGTTCATCTGTCCACCCTGAGCGGGTGGCGGGCGTTGCTGTCAGCCAGGCACAGCCCCCGTCAGGCAGTGAGGCTCCGGGCTGACTTGGAGGCGCTCTGGGCCCGCTGGACCACCGCCGAGCACTTCTCACGCCGCAAAAGCTTGTTGTTCTCGAACAGACCTTCATTGCGGGGTATTCCATGAGAACCATCAGGGAAAGTCAGCAGGCCTTTGGGGGGACAGAGAAAATAAGGGTGTGACAGTGGCATTTGTGGCTCGGAGGCCAGCTTGCTACGTTGGAGCCGAGGAGAGAAAATTTGCAGCTCTTGGGTGCTAGTCCAGGAACACAGCACTCTGTATTGCTGGGTGTCCACAGAAGGATTAAAGCTGCAAAGGTGTCCTGCCACCCATTTACACTCGCCTTAGTCACCTGTCCTGCTGGTTGGCAACTTACCCAAACCATCCACTCTGCCGTTTTTAAATTCTCCCTCAAAGGTCATGTTGTCATGTCGAATGAAGACTCCGACGCCGTTGAACTTGCCCTGGGCAAACTCCCCCTCATACCTGGGGAAATGCGAGATGTCAGCCTTCAGGATAACTGAATCAGGCAGCTACCAACACCAAACGCTAAGGAGCAAAGCTGATTCCACTCTTCCAGAGCTCCCCCCACCCCGCTCACCCCATCTTACCCAGCAGAGAGGAGTCAGAGAGCCCAAATGATATGAGGCTCTAATCTCGAGGAAACAACCAAAGAGCACAGTGGTGGGCTGAGAGGTCACTGACCTCCTTGCCATCTCAAAGTTTAGAAGTATTTATAAAGTAACCAGTAAAAGAACGAATGCTACTCCTTGCCTGTTTTCAGAGAGTCAGGGACAAGCTCAGATTTGACCAGGTGTTTCTCCCTATCATTTTTAGATCAGAGCTTCCCTTCCCTCGTCTAAGGTTGGGAAAAGAATGACCAGGTACCCACCTTGAGCCATCTGAGAAGGTCAGTACCCCGAAGCCATTAAAGAGCCCATTCTCAAAATGGCCCAGGTAGGTGCCACCATCTGCAAACATCAGTTGACCAAAACCATGTCTGCGGCCTGAGCAAAGAGAAGACGGGTGTCAGGTTGGGATGGGGCAGCTTCAGGGTCCTCTGTCACTGTCTAACATCCTTTGCCTTGCATCACCCCACCCACAAAGGAAAGAAGAGAAACAGTGACATTAGCAGGGCAGAGAACCATTGCCCAGAGTAATAACTTGGCTCCAAGGATTGTTGCAGTGAAAAGGAAAAAAGAGCAGTGAGTTTTTCTTTCCCTTTCCTGAGATCAAAGAAGATAAAGAGAACAGTGAACAGGCCTGAACACTCCCAGTTTTTACTTTAACTTTTCCTAATCTGTCGTCTGTAACTGAAATTGCTTTTCTGCCCCCGAACTCTGCATGAGCTACATTTTGCACCTATTATCCTCTGCATGCATGCGGGCTAAGTCACCTCAGTCACGTCCAGCTCTTTGTGACCCTGTGGACCATAGCCCGCCAGGCTCCTCTGTCCATGGGATTCTCCAGGCAAGAACACTGGAGTGGGTTGCCATGCCCTCCTCCAGAGGATTGAACCCACACGTCTCTCATGTCTCCTGCACTGGCAGGCAGGTTCTTTATCATGAGCACCACCTGGGAAGCCCTTGACTCTGTGCTACTTACATCCTGTATCTGGTGCTTACCTTATAGCACTCTCTCTGCAAACCACCTCTTGTAGTTTTTCTCTTTTTACATATCAGAAAGAAGGGGCAGGGCCACAGGACGGCCAGACTCAATTACTGGGATACTGATGCCAGCCTATGACTGTTTTTGAAACAGTGCAAGAGGAAGAATACAAGATTCTTACACCTTCGCTCCTCATCACAGACCCCTGACTGCAAGCCCTCATCTTCTGTAAGCCCACAGACTCCTCACGAAGCAGAGGGGGCACAGCTCTTGAGGCATGAGCCTACTGTGTTTCCCTCTCTGCCTGCTGAGAATTAAAGCCACCTTTCTATTTCCTCCAAACTCTGTCTCCACATTTTTTAATTTGGATTGGGTGGGCAGAGACAGCCAAGATTTTGGCCAGCAACAGCCATCAGATTTGGAGCAGATCTAAGTATGAAGGTAAGCGAGCACTTAAAAATCACAATAGCTAAAAAAAAATTTTTTTAATAAAAATCACAATAGCTAATGTTTACAGAGCCTTCACTATGTGCCAGGGACTCTTTCAAACACTTTGTATTTATCATCTAATTTGATCATTACAACAACCTTAGGAGGTAGGCACAATACTATTTCTTAAATACTATTATTTAATATAATAGTATTTAATACTTAATACTTAAATACTATTTATTTTTATTTATAAATTTTTAAATAAATACTTAAATACTATTTATTAAAAACAAATAACAATATTATTTCCACTTTTTTTTTTTTGCCACAACATGCGGCATATGGGATCTTAGCTCCCTGACCAGGGACCAAACCCACATCCCCTGCAATGGAAGTGCGGAGTCTCTACGACTGGACTGCCAGGGAAAACCCCTATTGTTCCCATTAACAGATGCAGAAATCAAGGCAAGGGGAAGCTAAAAAAAGGTACTCAAGATCACAGACCAACTAAGAGGCAGAGCTAGACAGCAAACGCAGTCAGCACCTTGACTCGGGAGCCCTTGACACTTAACTACTTTGCCAGTCTAAGAAAAAATTGAAGTACCCTCTGAGACTATGAAGCTGCGCGGCAAACCTAACAACCTGACTGGCAAGACTGGTTGAGCTTTGCTCCATCAGCAGGGCTGTGCTTACCCACTGGACTGGCCAGAGAGCAGAGTAAGATGCTAGAGAAGCAGCAATGCCTTTCAGGGTACCAGGCAGCTCTTTTGGTGGATAGAGACTGCCCGGCAGAGCCTCAGGAAGACTCTCCTCGAAAAGGTCACCTTGAAGGCGAGAGCAGTTTGGGAGGCAGGAGAAAAGGCTGGGATGTATGGAGGTAAGGTCACGTCCCATATGCACAATTTCTCCTCTCAAATCTCAAGAATTCATCAGCTGTAGGGATCTACCAGGAAAAAAGTGAGGTGTCTGGAAATGGTGTGAACTGCTCTTCGTTGGCACAACTATAAAGAGTCTAGTCTCCTCAGGGCAGTTCCTGGCTTGCTAGGATTGGACCCATGAGACTTTTAAGTGGCCAGACTGTTTCCAAGCTGAACATTATTAACCTGCTTCCTGTACAGTCCCAGGCTCTGAGGAATTCTGCCATGCCTGTGAATAGATACTTTCAAGTGTAATGAGCTGTCACAGGAAACTCAAGGCCATGGATGTCATCTTCTCTTAAGTGTCTGCCCTAATTTCCTCCTTAACTTCTTAAGATTCCCTAGAAGCAAGTCATTGCAATGAATTTACACTTTCTAATTTACAGGCACTAAAAATCATTCATTTTGTTTTGCTGAGTACATTAGCAGTTATAAAAACAATTCCCAAATAATACCGTGAAAGGAGAAAAAGAGTGCTTGGGGGTGGGAGGGTGGTTTCCTGGTCGTCCAGTGCTTAGGATCCAGCGCTTTCACTGCTGAGGGCCCAGGTTCCATTCCTGGTCAGGGAACTAAGATTCTGCAAGCCATGAGGCATGGCAAAAAATAAAAAATAAACGAGTGCTAAAACACTTAAAATTTAGAAGTGGGAACATTTAACTTATTTTTGGAGGTTGGCATAGTAGTAGCATTTTCCAATTCCTTTATTTATAATCCTAAAATTGAATAAAGGAAAGGCAATATTTGGATTAAATCCTGGATATAGAAATGAAGTCTCATAAAGCTTGCTTATATGTCCTCATGTATTTCTCCTTCAGCCAAATGAAGGGTTCATCACTGGATGTCCCCCATGGGTCCTCTCTCACCCTCCTTCCACTCGCCACGATACTCCTCTCCACTGGAGTAAGTGAAGGAACCTTTTGTCAGGGTCATGGTGACAGCTCACAACAGGATGAAATCTGCAAGAAACAACAGAGGAGAGCCAGTGTCATAGGATGGCTGGAGGAAAGGCCTGGAGAGCAATTTTATAGATACCTTCTAAAGGCTACCAGCCTGGTAAGCATGAACTACCTTGAGTACATTTAACAAAAATCCCCACCCCCAACCACCACCACCACCACCACCACCACCACCACCACCACCACCACCACCACCACCACCACCTCTGCCCAAACAGTCTTATCCTCTTACTTGTCTCAAAAGTTTCAGCCAGTTCTAATCTTCTAAGACCTAGGATGGAAATTTAGGATTAACCTTTAAGCATTTGCTTGATACCTACTATGTGCTTAGTCAATGCATAAAATATAGTCTTGTCCTTTGACAAGTTTGTAGTCTAGTTGGTAAAAGTAACAATTGAAACACTGAGTAATACGAGAGATAATATAATTAAATGTCAAACTGGATGGCAGAGATTACAAAGACAAGGGATGGGCAGGATTTAAAACAAGCAGTGAAGAATGCAAAGGGCAATTCCAGACTGAAAAAACACAGGGATGAAAGCACCAAGAGCAACATAAACGTGACATGTGCAGCTGGAAATAAGAAGCCAGGTCTTGAAGGTTTATTTACAGAGTAATGGGAAGTAAATTCATTTATGTACACCCAGCCTGAATCTTAAATCTGAAAAGAATCCAAACCCTCTCATTTTGGAGGAAGAACCATTTGGAGAAAACAGAAACCCAAAGAGGTTAAGAACTAGTTTAGTGAGCAATGACGATGATGGTGCTCATGCCTCCCCGACTGCCACCAGTTCTTTCCCCCCGTACCATGTCTCTGCTTTTAGGGTCAGGCCAGCTTAATGAGACCTTTGGAAACTAGGCAGAAGGGTTGATGACTGATAAGGTAGGGGAAAAGAAGAAACCTCTGGGGGTTACAACACAAACTAAGAAAGCAGAGTCTAAGGAAAATGAATGTGGCAGAAGGAAGCAGGATGGGTTGGAACAGCAAAGGCCTACAGCCAGAAAAGCTATAAGATCGTTTAGTCAACTGTAAAAATGCACTTGACATATTCTCCCTCCATCCATGCCTTTGCAACATGACATGGCAGATCCTCCACTAAGAGGCAGGTTATTTATTTCTCTGCCCATTGGATCTGGGTGGGTTATCTGACTTGAAGACTGCAGATGCCTGGGTGAGCTCAGGCAGGACCAGAAGAGCTGCTCTCCTGAGCTCAGCCCTGAATTACACACCCACAGAATCACAGACTAAAGGAATGGTTGTTGTTTTATCCACTATAATTTGAGGATGGTGTGTAATAACACATCCAGCAAAAGCTAACTGATACACCCAGGTTTGAGCTCCTAAGGCCTGAACTAGGGAGATAATAGGGTAAAGTGAAAGTGAAAGTCGCTCAGTCGTGTCTGACTCTTTGTGACCTTATAGACTATACAGTCCATGGAATTCTCCAGGCCAGAATACTGGAGTGGGTAGCTGTTCTCTTCTCCAGAGGTTCTTTCCAACCCAGGTATCAAACCCAGGTCTCCCGCATTGCAGGAGGATTCTTTCCCAGTTGAGCCACAAGGAAAGCCCAGGGTAATGGGAGCAGGAATGATCATTAGATATGGCACAGGATAAATGGAAACAACCGATAACATTTGGAGACTGGCTAGGTATAGCTTCATATGAGTGGTAAAAGAATGTTTATCTTCAAGGATATTCTATAAGAAGATACTCAAAACATAAGATACTCAAAACATAATTAAATATAAACAGAGATAAACAGAATGATTTGACATGTTTTTTAACATACAATCCCTATTTCTCTTTCTTTCTCGTTCTCTTCTTATGCCCTCTCCTCTGGCAACTATCTTGCTTGTTCTCTGTAACTGTTTCTGGTTTGTTATGTTCATGCATCTATTTTTGTTTTGTAAATACCATGTATAAGTGAAATCACATGGCATTTGTTTTTATCTGACGTATTTCATTTTAGCATAATGCCCTCTAGGTCCATCCATATCGTCACAAATGGCAAGATTTCATTCTTTATTATGGCTGAGTAGTATTCTACCAGATATATACATATACATTAACATGTACATCTTCTTTACCCATTCATCTATTGATGGGCACTTAGATTGTGTCCATATTTTGGCTATTGTAAACAATGTTGCAATGAACATAGGGGTGCATATCTTTTCTAATTAGTGTTTTCTTTTTCTTCAGATAAATACCCAGGAGTGGTAGTACTGGATCATATGGTAACTCTGTTTTTAATTTTTTGAGGAACTACCATACTGTTTTTTCCATAGTGGCTGTACCAATTTACACTCCCATCAATAGTACCCAAGGTTTCCCTTTTCTCACATCCTTGCCAACACCTATAATTTGTTGTCTTTTTGATAACAGTCATTCTAACAGGTGTGAAGTAATAGCTCACTGTGGGTTTTCAAAAATATTTTTTTTTAATTATTTGTTTATTTATGGCAGTACTGGGTCTTAATTGCTGTGCACAGGCTTTCTCTGGCTGCAGCTAGCTGGGGCTATTCTCTGGTTGTGGTGCACAGACTGCTCATGGCAGTGGCTTCTCTTGTTGCAGAGCACAGGCTCTAGAGTGTGTGGGCTTCAGGAGTTGTGGCCCATGGGCTTAGATGCCCCTCAACATGTGGACTCCTCCTGGACCAGGGATCAAACCCATGTCCCCAGCACTGGCAGGCAGATTCTTCACCACTGGGCCACCAGGCAAGTCTTCTCATTGTGGTTTTGATTTGCATTTTCCCTGATGGTTAGTGATGTTGGCCACCTGTACATCTTTTTTGGAAAAATATCTATTTAGGCTCTCTGCTCATTTTTAATCAGGTTGTTTGCTTTTTTGATACTGAGATTTATGAGTTCTTTGTATATTTTGTATTTTTTCATCAAATACATTGTTTGCAAATATCTTCTCCTATTTAGTAGGTGGCCTTTTCATTTTGTTGATAGGGTTCCTTCACTGTGCAAAAGCTTTTTAGTTTAAGTCCCATTTGTTACTTTTTGCTTTTGTTTCTCTTGCCTGAGGAAACATATCCAAAAATTATTGCTAAGACTGATGTCAAAGACCATGCTGCCTATCTTTTCTTCTAGGAGTTTTGTGGTGTCACAACTTAAATTTAAGTCTTCACTCCATCTTGAGGGTTTGTTCATTCGTACATGGTGTGAGAGTAGTCCAATTTGATTCCTTTGCAGGTAGCTGCCCAGTATTCCCAACACAATTTACTGAAGAGGCTATCTTTTCTCCATTGTATATTCTTGCCTCTTTTGTGGTAGACTAGTTGCCATATACGTGTGGGTTCATTTCTCTGCTCTCTATTCTATATCTGTGTGCCTGTTTTTGTGCCTGTACGTACTATTTTGATCACTCTAGCTTTGTAGTACAGTTTGAAATCAGGAAGCATGATAGTTTCAGCTTTGTTGTCTTTCTTAAGATTACTTTGGCTATTCAGAATCTTTTGGGTTTCCTTACAAATTCAAATAACATTTTGGAAAAAAAAATCAACAATTTTGACTAATGAGGTAAGTACTGAGTAGAAGAAGAGTAAATTAAAGCCACTCATCTATTCTTTATCAGTGCCTTATGGGATATTCTAATTTTGGCCTATGTCATAATGGTTTTGATACAGATGTTAAAAGCTCGTAAGTGATCTGATGTGAAGACAGCCTGGCCTGAACAGAGCAGAAGCCCTGTGCTCTCACCCAAATACATAGGGATATTAATTTCTACCTCTATAATGAAGGCCAGCTTTGTGGAAATTCTTTAGGTGATGTTTAGAGGGTTCCTAGGTAGCTCAGACCATAAAAAATCTGCCTGTGATGCAGGAGACCCGGGTTTGATCCCTGGGTTGGGAAGATCCCCTGGAGGAGGGCATAGCAATCCACTCCAGTATTCTTGCCTGGAGAATCCCATGGACAGAGGCGCCTGGTGGGCCATAGTCCACGGGGTAGCAAAGAGCTGGACATGACTGAGTGACTTTCACTTCACTGCAGAGTCATCCCATAGATTCACCAGGGATTTTTCTCAATTTTCCAGTTACTCAGGAGCTCCATATCCAGGGTCCCTTAAATAGTAGAAGACATCCCAAGACAAGGATCATTTTCTTGTCTTAATGCCCTCAATACCTCTAGGGTCTATTTCTCAGTGAGGTGATGCTGGCATCTGGTATACCATCTCTGTCGCATCAACGTTCCACAAGGTCAGCATCTAATTTCAGGCTCACAAGCTTCTTATAATCAACCCAGCACCAGAGTATGCCTGGGGTAGAGGTCAACATGACTCCATGGCAAATACAATATTAATGAGAGGAAGAGAGGCAGTTTGCCATCAAAACTAAAGAGGAAAACTCTTTCCAGTACAGACAGACATGCTGACAGCTAGAGGCTACCATTGGCTCTTCCCAGAAATAATTACATCTGAGAACGAAAAGTGTCAGCTATGGTATAAATGGTATGGTACTATTTCATTCCTTCAAAACAAATCAGAATATGAATGGTTACATCTTCTACTAAATATTGAAACTAAACAACTGTTCTGATACATAAACACAAAATCATTATTTCCACAGGAAGATGATGTTAAGGACATTCCCTTTAAATGTTAAGAAGCAGCTAATTTGTCTTCAAAGTTTTGGAAGGAGTGCACGTTGAGGAATCAGACTGAGGACACAGCAGCTCAGTCTCTTGCATGTTTACTTTTTCTTGTATGAAATTTCCAAATAGTGGCATCCCACCAGTAGAAGGAACCTGAAAGGGAATAATTCTTTTCTAAAACTTGAGGATTATCTAGGGACCAAGTACTAGCCAGCCCTTCCAATTGTAAACCTAGCCACTCTTTCAGTATGTTGTTAGCTTTGGGGCAATATATCCTAAACATTTCAAAGAAGCCAAAGAAATGAAAGATTAGCTTCTCATTACCAAATAGAATGGACTGCATTTTCCGAAGATATTTGCGACCATATTTCCTGTCTTACACGTTCTTTTACAATTTGACCTTGCCACTGTCCCATCAAAAACTTGTGTCTAACTCACCTATGAATCTGGCCAGGCTTGTGATTGCTTCAACCAATAGAAGGTGATGGAAGTGATGATGTGTTCTGAGGTTAGATCATAAAAGGTGATGCAGTGTCCATCTTGCTCACTGGTACACTTGAGCTCTGAGACCTGAGACATCACAGGAGTAGTTTGATTATCCTGAGGCTACCATGCTCAGAGGCTGGGCTACATAGGTCACATGCGCTGGTGCTTTCAGTCAGCAGTCCTCATCTCTGAACCACCCTAGCCTAGGCACCAGGAGTGAGTAAAGGAGCTTTCAGAATGATTCCAGCTCCCAGCTATTGAACCTGCATCTCAGCTGAGGTATCATGGAACAGAGTGAGGTCATTGCTATGATGCCCTCTCCGAATTCCTGACTCACAGGATCTGTGAGCATCATATGGCAGGTTTTAAGCAGCTAATTTTGGGGTAATTTGTTATACAGCAATTGTAACTGAAACATCATCTCTCAACCTAACCCTGCCACTGTCCTTTTCCATTTGTTTTTAATGTAGTATGTCTGCAGGTACTACAAATTCTCATTCCTTTTTGTTTTAGGGTGATAGAGCAAACTTCAATAGTTGCTTGTCAAAATGATGTCAGTTCCCAAGAACACAATCAGAAGTGCTAATTAAAGGAACCAGATGTACACTCCATTCCTCTCAGGCCATGGTTGAACACACTCGAATAGAAACTTCTACATGTGTCCAAATAATTGATATTGTCACTGCCTGAGTGTCAGGGTTTTCATTTATGACTTCTGTAATTAGCCATGCTAATTAATAGCTGTAGAGCTACTGACCCAAAAAGGAACTTTATCAGTAATCATAGTTATTGAGACAAATCTAGTTTAATGAAGTATAGCCAGTGCTAATATAGACTAAAAATAAAACCCAATACTTTAATAAAGGATGCAAATCAGTATTTGTATCAGCTATTCAAAAAATATTTTTAAAGAGAACAGATGGCCTAGGAGTTTAGGCTTCAGATACATATGTGGAATCTAGCCAGAAAGTCAAGATAAGTCATCCTTCTTAACAGATGCCCACCCTTTCTCTCTTGATAGATAGGTTGCAAAGGATCAAACCAAACATTTACCTAAAAGAAAATGACTATTTTTACCCCATAAACCAACACACTGTTAGTCTACACAATACACTATATCCTCACTATCTTTATTTTCTCCTGCCCCAAACATTTCCAAATAGAACTAGAAGACAGGGATGAAAACTTTTGTTTCCATTTCGTCTTTTTATAAAATTTCAGAAATCAAACTGATCAAAAATATTTATGGATCCACAGTAATTAACATATATCCAAATCCAGAGGATTGAAAAAAAAACTAAAAGAAAGCAGATTTTCAGTTTAAGAATATTTTTTGAGGCATCCACTTGAACTATCCACATATATTAATAAGCATCACATGGTTCCCCTAAAGCCACCCTCCCCAGGGTATGACAGTCTTGTCAAAGTTCTTTGAGCTGTAAGGAAAGCAGTTCTTAGGCTTTTAGAATTCCAAAAAGAAGAAAATGAAGGCTTTGATGAACAAAGATCAGGCTTGTAAGAGACCTAGAACAAAAAGTCAAATGTTCTTTTTAAAGTATTTTAAGTGAACTTAAAATAATTTTCTCTTTTAAGTCTGTAAATCTCTTTCACTTTAACAATTCTTCCTTCCACAGGAAAAATAAACAAATGTATCACTATTAGATAAAGGTCTTATTTAGGAAGACTGTGAGACAGTTAAGATTGGAGAAAGTGGAAAGAAAATCCTGACGCCAGAAAGAAGATCAAAACAAAAAACCAGAGGCCTTGGGGCGATGGGGACTGCCAGGATACTATTCTAGTCCATGAGAAAGTAAAATGCCTGGGCTGGGTTCTAATATAGTCGAGTGACTTCCGCTGGTACCTAAGCAGTTTGGAGATGCTAGACGTAGGAATGCCACCATCAGCTAATTTAAGCATCCCCTTTCCCAAGACTCACTGAGTGTATGCGGGACGCCGCTCCACCAAAGTGTGACTGGCGAACCCTGAGCAAACAAAGCCCTAGACCGCAAGAAGGCAACTCTTCTCGTCGACCTCCGCATTTCTTCTCCCACCGGTCCTAGCCTTTCAGCACAGCTCCTTCCCTCCACCCGGGGTCAGCTCTTCCACGCGGGCGGGGTCTTCCGCTCACACAGGTCTGCCATCCGCTCTTCACAAAGCCCCCACCCACCCCTCTCACCATTCCGGGCGCCATGGGTTCCCCTCGGGCCTCAGACCCCGCAGCAGAGATGGAAGCCTGGGTTTTGGGACTCCCGCGGGTGCCACCCCCCCACCTCCCCGCCGATGGAGCCGCGCTCCTCAGCCCCTGTCATTTCGGGCTGGGCTCCCCAGTCCCTTTTGCCCGATCACACTCTCCCGGCCCCCTCCCACCCGTGCTGCCAGTCAACCTGGGCCGGGGCTTCAAGGATGATCGTCTCACCCCGACGCCGGGCTGCACCGGCCCGGACCTCCGTTCCGCCCAGCTCGTCCTTGCCACCTGCCTCTCCGCGGCTACCTCCAGTGCCTGCCCCACTTGACGCCGCCATCCTGGGTAGCCACACTGGGAACAATTCCCGCAGTCCATTGGCTGTTACCTAGGCAACCGGTAGCAACGCCACTCCCCATTGGGCCAGTCCCGGGCTCTGCACCATCTTTGTGCGGGGCAGTGTCTCAGGCTCCCTGCGCTCAATACCCGAAAGAGGGGTGGGGCTGAACTATAGTCACGTCTCAGCCGCCGGGAGAACTCAGAACTCACCTACCAGGGGTAGCCTAGCTAACTAGCCAAACCAAACCAAACCAAACCAAACCTGAGTCAGAAGTAGCAATGACCACCTACACCAGCGTCTCCTATCCTGCTCAGATCTCCGCAGTTGTCAAAGGCACCCATGAGGAGCTAAAGGACAGGAACCCCAAACTGACTTTTGAGATTGCGACTTTGTAAATTGTAAAGAGCAAGACAGGACAACTGCAGTTTCATAAGTATCCGTCCGCATTGTGATATCAGGGCAATTTTACATTCACTGTATGGATTTGTGTTGTCGTTGTCATTACTCATACCATTTATATTTAAAATATAGTGTCAAGATTGGAACAAATCCTCCCAAATATCATGCACACCAACCGACTTACCCATATTTATTTACTGGACAATGTGAAAGCTGCATGATGCTAGGTTCTGCCAGGTTAGAATAGACATGATCACGGCTCTCATAGGATTTACTGACTCCATGTGGAGAAGAAAAGATTCGTGCAAGTACAAAAATCCAAGACTATTTAATTATTAAGAGAGGGCAAGCACGTGAACAGAGTAAGTAGATTTCTCCTCTGAATTTGGATTTCCTAATCTGTAGAATAGGATGGTAATAGTAATAATGATAAAGTCTCCCCAGAACTTGTACGAAAATACAATATAAAATTCTCTGTACTGTGTCTGACCTTGTAGGAGTCTGACACTGCAAGTGTTCAGTAAACTGTAGATTTAAATGATAGTGGTGATAGTTACACAACATTGTGAATGTATTTACTGTCACTGAATTAGACACTTGTGAACAGTTAAAATGATAAATATTACATATATTTTAACCACAGTAAAAAAAATATGGTTTCTTGATCATAGTGGTGACACAGTCAAACCAGTGTTTTAAGAAAATTAATCTGTCAGTGACACCAAAGATGATCAGAGAGAGAGTGAAAGCAGAGGAACACACTCAGAAGCTCTGACAGTTGTGGGGTGCCGGACTGAGCATCCAGTGCAATACAGCAGTTAACTGCTGGCCATCTGTTTTGCTGCAGTCCATGGCGTCGCAAAGAGTTGGACACGACTACGTGACTGAACTGGTCTGCTTTGTACATGCTGGTGTGTATGTGTCAGTGCTGCTCTCTTGATTTGTCCTGCCCTTTCCTCCCCCACCTCCTGTGTCCACTATATGTGAAATAGATAGCCAATGGGAATTTGCTGCATGTCTCAGGAAACTCAAACAGGGGCTCTGTATCAACCCAGAGGGGTGAAATGGGGAGGGAGATGGGAGGGAGGTTCAAGAGGGAGGGGATATATGTATACCTATGGCTGCACATCCGCTGGATCATGGAAAAAGCAAGAGAGTTCCAGAAAAACATCTATTTCTGCTTTACTGACTATGCCAAAGCCTTTGACTGTGTGGATCACAATAAACTGTGGAAGATTTTGAGAGAGATGGGAATACCAGACCACCTGACCTGCCTCTTGAGGAATCTGTATGCAGGTCAGGAAGCAACAGTTAGAACTGGACATGGAACAACAGACTGGTTCCAAATAGGAAAAGGAGTACGTCAAGGCTGTATATTGTCACCCTGCTTATTTAACTTCTATGCAGAGTACATCATGAGAAACGCTGGACTGGAAGAAGCACAAGCTGGAATCAAGATTGCCAGAAGAAATATCAATAACCTCAGATATGCAGGTGACATCACTCTTATGGCAGAAAGTGAAGAGGAACTAAAAAGCTTTGTGATGAAAGTGAATGAGGAGAGTGAAAAAGTTGGCTTAAAGCTCAACATTCAGAAAACGAAGATCATGGCATCTGGTCCCATCACTTCATGGGAAATAGATGGGGAAACAGTGGAAACAGTGTCAGACTTTAATTTTGGGGGCTCCAAAATCACTGCAGATGGTGACTGCATCCATGAAATTAAAAGACGCTTACTCCTTGGAAGAAAAGTTATGACCAACCTAGATAGTATATTCAAAAGGAGAGACATTGCTTTGCTGACTAAGGTCCGTCTAGTCAAGGCTATGGTTTTTCCTGTGGTCATGTATGGATGTGAGAGTTGGACTGTGAAGAAGGCTGAGCGCCGAAGAATTGATGTGTTTGAACTGTGGTGTTGGAGAAGACTCTTGAGAGTCCCTTGGACTGCAAGGAGATCCAACCAATCCATTCTGAAGGAGATCAGCCCTGGGATTTCTTTGGAAGGAATGATGCTAAAGCTGAAACTCCAATACTTTGGCCACCTCATGGGAAGAGTTGACTCATTGGAAAAGACTGTGATGCTAGGAGGGATTGGGGGCAGGAGGAAAAGGGGACGACAGAGGATGAGATGGCTGGATGGCATCACTGACTCGATGGATGTGAGTCTGAGTGAACTCCAGGAGATGGTGATGGACAGGGAGGCCCGGCGTGCTGCGATTCATGGGGTCGCAGAGAGTCGGACATGACTGAGCGACTGATCTGAACTGATGGCTGATTCATGTTGAGGTTTGACAGAAAACAACAAAATTCTGTAAAGCAATTATCCTTCAATTAAAACTAAGTTAAAAAATATGTATATAAAGATTAAAATATCTAATGAGTTCATACTGGTAAGTCCAATTCAAATATGGGACTGCAAGGCTTTTACTTAATTTCTTCCACTCTGTGTCTCTACTTTTCTTCCACCCTGATTCTCAAGGGTACAAATGACGTTAAAATATCTCACAATTACTTATTTGGTACATTCCACACCATTGGTAAATTATACACACTTGACAATGCTAATATTACCACCATGGTATTGCTGAAAACAGTTGTTTAGTGCATACTCTCTCCCCATTCTCCTCCTCCTTTTTTTAAAAAATTATACTTTATATTGTCACTTTGCTTATTTAACTTATATGCAGAGTACATCAGTGAAATGCCAGACTGGATGAAGCACAAGCTGGAATCAAGATTGCCGGGAGAAATATCAGTAACCTCAGAAATGTAGATGACACCAACCTTATGGCAGAAAGCAAAGAGGAGCTAAAGAGCCTCTTGATGAAAGTTAAATAGGAAAGTGAAAAAGTTAGCTTAAAACTCAACATTAAAAAAATTAAGATCATGGCATCCAGTCCTATCCCTTCATGGCAAATAAATGGGGAAACAATGAAAACAGTGACAAACTTTATTTTTCTGGGCTCCAAAATCACTGCAGATGGTGACTTCAGCCATGAAATTAAAAGATGTTTGCTCCTTGGAAGAAAAGCTATGACCAACCTAGACAGCATATTAAAAAGCAGAGACGTTACTTTGCTGACAAATGTCTGTCTAGTCAAAGCTATGATTTTTCCGGTAGTCATGTATGGATGTGAGAGTTGGGCCATAAAGAAAGCTGAGTGCCTAATAATTGATGCTTTTGAACTGTGGTGTTGGAGACTCTTGAGAGTCCCTTGGACAGCAAGGAGATCAAACCAGTCAATCCTAAAGGAAATCAGTCCTGAATATTCATTGGAAGGACTGATGCTAAAGTGAAGCTCCAGTACTTTGGCCACCTGATGTGAAGAACTAACTCATTGGAAAAGACCCTGATGCTGGAAAGATTGAAGGCAGGTGGAGAAGGGGATGACAGAGGATGAAATGGTTGGATGGCATCACTGACCTGATGGATATGAGTTTGAACAAGCTCAGGGAGTTGGTGATGGACAAGGAAGCCTGGCATGCTGCAGTACATGGGGTCTCAAAGAGCTGGACAGGACTGAGGACTGAACTGAACTGAGCTGACACTGTATTTAAAAAAGAAAGAAAGAAAGAAACTATTGCAATAATGTAGCCAAGACATCCCTAGAGTACCAAACTAAGGAGGGATCAGTGAGGACAGACAGAAAGGTGTATATATGAAACACATTTTGTAGAAATAATTAATAAGAAGCAATGTAGTGTTGAAAGCATGGAGGTAGTCTGACTGGATTTGGGTCCAGCTCTGCCGTTTATCAGCTGCATGAATGTCAGCAGGTTAGTTTCCTTGGTTTCCAACATCATAAGGCTGTAATGCCAGTTACATGCCTTAATCCCAGTAATACATGTAAAATAATACTTGCGACATGCTTAGCATTTGGTAAGTGGTAGATGGCTCAGTGGGTAAAGAATCCGCCTAACAATGCTGGAGCCACAGAAGACAGTGGTTTGATCTTTGAGCTGGAAAAATCCCCTGGGGGAGGAAGTGACAGCTTACTCCCATGATCTTGCCTAAAGAATCCCATGGACAGAGCAGCCTGGTGGGCTACAGTCCATGGGGTCGCAAAGAGTTGGACTTTACTGGGCAACTAAGCATGGATTCAGCACGAGCTCTTAAAATGTCTAGGGAATATACTGACACTTTTCAGTAAAAGGAAAATCAAGCTCTAAGAGGTAAATACAGAAATAATTTCTGAGGATTTTCCATAAATAAATCTCAGAATTCAAAGGAGAACTCTGAATCTTGGAGCTCTCCTTGACCATAATTTGAAGCTTAAAGGCTAAATGAGATGAATAATACTAAGAGGTCACCTCTGTGGCTATGGTCCCTGGGACATAGAGGCAAGTATTACTTATTTGATGTCTAGTTAGGAGAAGGAAATACATGTCTTATAACTGAAAAGGAAAACTGAACCATCTGTATGGACCTTTGCCTAGGTTTACTTGGCCAAAAAAAGTGTTTACGACATTCCTATTGTTAAAAATAAGACACAGGCCCCAAATAGAATCACTTAGGCTAAGCTCTATGTCACCAAACCTAAACCTAATACCTTTCTTAATTACTGTTTCAGCCTCTCCCAGACATGGAATCTTAAACCAGGCAATCTGGAATTACCTGGTCAGCTCTAGTGAGGTAATCTTTCTAATAGACCCTGTCATCCTGGCTCTTAAAGGAAGGGGAATCTTGCCACAACCACTCTGCTTTCACTGTAACTTTCTTGGCTCTTTGCCCTCTGCCTATACAGGTCTTTAATTTTGTGCAGCTCCTCAGAGCTCCTTTCTGTCTGCTAGATGGGGTGCTGCACAATTCATGAATCATTTAAGAAAGCCAGTAAGTTCTTTAAAATTTATCCAGTTGAATTTTGTTCTGTAACACCATCAGTTCAGGTCAGTTCAGTTCAGTCGCTCAGTTGTGTCTGACTCTTTGCAATCCATGAACCGCAGCACTCCAGGGCTCCCTGTCCATCACCAACTCCCGGAGTTTACCCACACTCATGTCCATCAAGTTGGTGATGTCATCCAGACATCTCATCCTCTGTCATCCCCTTCTCCTTCTGCCCCGCAATCCCTCCCAGCATCAGGGTCTTTTCCAATGAGTCAACTCTTCCTATGAGGTAGCCAAAGTATTGGAGTTTCAGCTTCAGCATCAGTCCTTCCAGTGAACACCCAGGACTGATCTCCCCTACTTTCTTCAATTTAAGTCTGAATTTTGCAATAAGGAGTTCATGATCTGAGCCACAGTCAGCTCCAGGTCTTGTTTTTGCTGACTGTATAGAGCTTCTCCATCTTTGGCTGCAAAGAATATAATCAATCTGTGATGCCCATGTGTAGAATCTTCTCTTGTGTTGGAAGAGGGTGTTTGCTATGACCAGTGCGTTCTCTTGGCAAAACTCTATTAATCTTTCATGCTTCATTTCTGCTTCATTCCATACTCCAAGGCCAAATTTGCCTGTTACCCCATGTGTTTCTTGACTTTCTACTTTTGCATTCCAGTCCCCTATAAGGAAAAGAACATCTTTTTTGTGCGTTAGTTCTAAAAGGTCTTGTAGGTCTTCATACATACAATTAAACAGTAGTTCTTTTAGTTCCCTACTTCTAGTTAGTTGGGGCAATAATTTGATTCAAGAAAGAATGATTTTTAAATATTGGTTGCTATGTGGCTGGTAATCTTTTGTGAAAACCTTTGCTTTTAGTCTGGTGGTTACTTTAAACATAAAAACAACATCAACAATATTAACAAAATTAAAAGTCACCACTCATTGAATGCTTTTTCATGTGCTAAGCACTATGCTTAGTGTTTTATGTACTTATCTTGATTCCTATTTAACCAATTGAGGAAGGGATGATTATTCTCATTTTATAGAAAAGGACGCTGAGGCTTAGAGAGTTTAGTAACGTACAAAATAATGTGTGGAGCTGGAGTTGAAACTCAGATGTCTCTGATTCATTCTTTACCCAATGATGAAATAAATATTCACATTTTAAGACAAGAGAAGAACTTAAACATTTTGTCTGCCAGTTTGGACTTCCTTTTTCCTCTCTAGTGTGGATTATGCGTCTGCCTTATGCATTAATCAGATCTCCTCAATGGCAGGAATACCTGCTCAGCTATAAAGATCAAATTTTCTTCTTCTGGCTCCAGCCATATAACTCCTTAGAAAATAATGTTCATTTCACAATCCTTGTGTGTACAGACACATTTGGTGAACTATTAACATATGTAGAACTCCAGTATATCATTTCTCTTAAATATAGCAATTAGTGAAGAACAGACTGATTTGACCACCTGGGAAGATACTAGGCTCCATGTAATAGAAGTTCTTAGCTTAAATACTTACTTATGACTTTACTAATGTTACTACCTATGTTACTTGTATTCTGCCTATTTTATGGAATTATTGTTTCTTGCATTACCAAATGTGAAACTGAGTCTCCAGTAAAATTAATGATGATTAGTTGATTTGAAATGACTGACAGGATACATAGTCCTATAAGATCAATGATGTAATAGTGTAACTCTAGACATGGGAAGAAACAACAAAAGGGAACTATTTCCTGGACCACAACAGACAAGTAGGACAGGTGGTCAAGAGGCTCTGGGATACCGTTAACAGAGCCCAGCCCAGTGATAGCACTGGAATGGTCTCTGAATGAAGTTTTCACCTGACCTTGGCATCAGCACGCCATGGGACAAATTGGTCCCACAATGCCTCCCAAGCCCTTGCTGAAATTAAGACCTAAAGAGAAGAGACTGTAAAATAAAGAACGTTATCCACCATTCAGTTCTACAAGAATCAAGTCATTAGGCTTGGCAGTCACTGACCTACAATATTTGCCATGATGTGATGGGACTGGATGCCATCATTTTAGTTTTTTGAAGGTTGATTTTTAAGCCAGCTTTTTCACTCTCCTCTTTCACCCTCACCAAACATTAAGTAAGATATCTGTTCCTTGTGAATAGCAGTAAATCTCTACCAAGACGTGTGCATAACTGCAGTACCTATACCTCAAAATCATGCCTCCCCTCCCCTCTTCAGAACTGTGCTCATAGTTGTCTGAGAGACCCTCTCCAAGATTATAATCTTCAGGCTGGATCAAATAAAATTTTCCATTTCTTTTGTAAATTGACTACTGATTAATCCCACAGTGCCCACCCCCACTCCTCCCAGTGATCTAATTCCATTCTTCCTTTAAGACTTAGCTCATAGCACATGCTGAACTTAAAGCCTTTGCTGACTCTCCAGTCAACCCTAAAATTGCTGAACTCCTATTATGGAGTTTCCAGCTGTCATTATTGGCTCTTTTTCTCCTACTGCCTCAGAGAGCCGTGGTCTTCAGCTTGTGGGCAGGGGCTATATCGTCCTTCTCTTTTCCACTAATAAAAATATACCGAGCACCTACAGAGTCTAGACACTGAGGTTTCACAGTGATGAACAAAAGAAGTCATGGACAGTTACTTCTTGGATCTCATAATTTTTTAGGCTAATGGTACCATATTTTTCTTCAGTTAACAAGCACTGAGATTTGAGTCATGCATTGTGTAAACTGCATGAGGACTGGAATTTAAAACATTTTTTTTTTTTACTTTGAGCAGGGATTTTGTTTCTTTGCTTCACTCTTGGCTCTCTCTAGAAAACAGTAGGTGCTCGATAAATATTTAATGAATGAGCACATGATGGAATGACTCAGACACAAAGACCACAGTTCCCTGATCTCACAGCTGGCTATTAGTAGGTATTCAAGAAACGAGTGACTGACTGACGAGGTCAGTTCAGTTCAGTTCAGTCGTTCAGTCGTGTCTGACTTTTTGTGATCCTATGGATTGTGGCACGCCAGGCCTCCCTGTCCATTACCTACCCCTGGAGTTTACTCAAACTCAGGTCCATTGATTCGGTGATGTCATCCAACCATCTCATCCTCTGTCATCCCCTTTTCCTTCCCCCTTCAATCTTTCCCAGCATCAGGGTCTTTTCAAATGAGTCAGCTCTTTGCATTAGGTGGCCAAAGGATTGGAGTTTCTGCTGCAGCATCAGTCCTTCCAATGAATATTCACAACTGATTTCCTTTAGGATGGACTGGTTGAATCTCCTTGCAGTCCAAGGGACTCTCAAGAGTCTTCTCCAACACCACGGTTCAAAAGCATCAATTCTTCGGTGCTCAGCTTTCTTTATAGTCCAACTCTCACAGCCATACATGACTACCGGAAAAACCGTGGACCTTTGTTGACAAAGTAATGTCTTTGCTTTTTAATATGCTGTCTAGGTTGGCCATAACTTTTCTTCCAAGGAACAAGCGTCTCTTAATTTCATGACTGCAGTCACCATCTGCAGTGATTTTGGAGCCCCCAAAAATAAAGTCTGACACTGTTTCCATTGTTTCTCCATCTATTTGCCATGAAGTGATGGGACCGGATGCCATGATCTTTGTTTTCTGAATGTTGAGCTTTAAGCCAACTTTTTCACTCTCCTCTTTCACTTTCATCAAGAAGCTCTTTAGTTCCTCTTCACTTTCTGCCATAAGGGTGGTGTCATCTGCATATCTGATGACATGATATTACTGATATTTCTGATATTTCTGATATTACTCCCAGCAATCTTTATTCCAGCTTGTGCTTCCTCCAAGCCCAACGTTTGTCATGATGTACTCTGCATATAAGTTAAATAAACATGGTGACAATATACATCCCTGATGTACTCCTTTCCCCATTTGGAACCAGTCTGCGTTCCATGTCCAGTTCTAACTGTTGCTTCCTGACCTGCATACAGATTTCTCAAGAGGCAGGTCAGGTGGTTTGGTATGCCCATCTCTTTCAGAATTTTCCAGAGTTTATTCTGATCCACACAGTCAAAGTTTTTGGCATAGTCAATAAAGTGGAAATAGATGTTTTTCTGGAACTCTCTTGCTTTTTCAATGATCCAGTGGATGTTGGCAATTTGATCTCTGGTTCCTCTGCCTTTTCTAAAACCAGCTTGAACATCTGGAAGTTCACAGTTCACGTATTGCTGAAGCCTGGCTTGGAGAATTTTGAGCATTACTTTACTAGCGTGTGAGATGAGTGCAATTGTGCAGTAGTTTGAGCGTTCTTTGAGATTGCAATTCTTTGGGATTGGAATGAAAACTGACCTTTTCCAGTCCTGTGGCCACTGCTGAGTTTTCCAAATTTGCTGGCATATTGAGTGCAGCACTTTCACAGCATCATCTTTCAAGATTTGAAACAGCTCAACTGGAATTCCATCACCTCCACTAGCTTTGTTTGTAGTGATGCTTCCTAAGGCCCTCTTGACTTCAGGATGTCTGGCTCTAGGTGAGTAATCACACCATCGTTATTATCTCAGTTGTGAAGATCTTTTTTGTACAGTTCTTCTGTATATTCTTGCCACTTCTTCTTAATATCTTCTGCTTCTGTTAGGTCCATACCATTTCTATCCTTTATTGAGCCCATCTTTGCATGAAATATTCCCTTGGTATCTCTAATTTTCTTGAAGAGATCTCTAGTCTTTCCCATTCTATTCTTTTCGTCTATTTCTTTGCATTGGTCACTGAAGAAGCCTTTCTCATCTATCCTTGCTATTCTTTAGAACTCTGCATTCAAATGGGTATATCTTTCCTTTTTCCTTTGCTTTTTGCTTCTCTTCACAGCTATTTGTAAAGCCTCCTCAGACAGCCATTTTGCTTTTTTGTATTTCTTTTTCTTGGGGATGTTCTTGCTCCCTGTCTCCTGTACAGTGTCACAAACCTCCGTCCATAGTTCATCAGGCACTCTGTCTATCAGATCTAGTCCCTTAAATCTATTTCCCAGTTCCATTGTGTAATTATTAGGGATTTGATTTAGGGTGTTGCCAAAACAACACCAAGTTGTGGACGTGGCTGGTGATGGAAGCAACGTCTGATGCTGTAAAGAGCAATATTGCATAGAAACCTGGAATGTTAGGTCCATGAATCAAGGCAAATTGGAAGTGGACTAAAATGGACTGGAATGGGTGAATTTAACTCAGATGACCATTATATCTACTACTGTGGGCAGGAATCCCTTAGAAGAAATGGAGTCACCATCATGGTCAAGAAAAAGAGTCCGAAATGCAGTACTTGGATGCAATCGCAAAAACTATAGAATGATCTCTATTCCTTTCCAAGGCAAATCATTCAATATCACGGTAATCCAAGTCTATGCCTCAACCAGTAACACTGACGAAGCTGAAGTTGAACGGTTCTATGAAGACCTACAAGACCTTCCAGAACTAACATCCAAAAAAGATGTCCTTTTCATTATCAGGTACTGGAATGCAAAAGTAGGAGTCAAGAAACACCTGGAGTAACAGGCACATTTGGCCTTGGAGTACAGAATGAAGCAGGGCAAAGGCTAATGGAGTTTTGCCAAGAGAACGCACTGGTCACAGCAAACACCCTCTTCCAACTACACAAGGGAAGACTCTACACGTGGACATCACCAGATGGTCAACACTGAAATCAGATAATTTTCTTTGCAGCCAAAGATGGAGACGCTCTATACAGTCAGCAAAAACAAGACCAGGGGCTGACTGTGGCTCAGATCATGAACTCCTTATTGCCAAATTCAGACTTAAATTTAAGAAACTGGGGAAAACCACTAGACCATTCAGGTATGACCTAAATCAAATCCCTAAGGACTGTTCAGGTAGGATCCTTTATTTGTTCGCTGCCAATTAAGAGCCAGTAGTGGTAAGCTAAGGGCGCTGCTGGACTGGAAGAGAAAGGGGGCGTGTCTGACCCGGGAGCTTGCTCCTGGAGCATGCGCAATCTTCAGAGAAGGTGACGGGCATAAAATGCGGAGGACGGGATTGCGTAGGCGTTGTTTCTGATTGGATACAGTCTGCGCGCAAGGGGTCGTGCCTACTCGTCGCCAAGTAAACAGGGAAGGTAGGGGCGGGGCCAAGGAAGCACCGGGACCTGGTTGGCCGAGAGAGAGTTGAGAGTTTCGCGGATTGGTCCCGGGCAGGAACTCAGCTGTGTGGAGCGCACCGGGTCCCGGAGCCCGCGGCCTGAGGGATGGACGAGACGAGCCCACTCGTGTCCCCCGAGCGGGCGCAACCTCCGGACTATACCTTCCCGTCCGGCTCGAGCGCTCACTTTCCGCAGGTGCCGGGGGGCGCGGTCCGCGTGGCGGCGGCGGCCGGCCCGGTCCCCTCTCCGCCGGGCTCGCCTGGCCACGACCGGGAGCGGCAGCCACTGCTGGATCGGGCCCGGGGCGCGGCGGCCCAGGGTCAGACGCAAACCGTGGCGGCGCAGGCCCAAGCCCTGGCGGCCCAGGCCGCGGTAGCGGCGCACGCCGCGCAGGCCCACCGCGAGCGGAACGAGTTTCCGGAGGACCCGGAGTTCGAGGCGGTGGTTCGGCAGGCCGAGTTGGCGATCGAGCGTGGCATCTTCCCCGAGCGCATCTATCAGGGCTCCAGCGGAAGCTACTTCGTCAAGGACCCTCAAGGGGTGAGATCGGGCTGGGGACTGCGGCCGCCTGCTTCGGGGAGGGTGAACCTGTCCGGGGGAGTTTGAGGCTTCGCACAATCAGAGGGAGAAAGGGGTTTTGAAAGGCTGCGAAAGGGGAAAACTACAGTGCGGAGCTTCGTGGGCAGGATTTTGGAATGCCCCTGAGAACTGGAGATGGAGAAGCTTGGCGGAATGAAGAAATAAATCAGAACTTATTTGGTAGGGGAGGAGTAAGCGGAAAATGAAAAGAGGAAATTGACCAGATAGAAGCGAGGAGCCCTGCGGTGTGGTGGGGCAGTTGGCCTCTGGACAGAGACGTGCAGGGAGATGCTGCTTTCTAGTAGGTTCCTTAGCTTTAAACTACAGACGTTTGTTCAGCTACTTACTTACTGATTTGAGCTTTGAGCCCGTCCTTTCTTTTTGGACCGAATCAGTGTCGTCACTGTTCATCCAGGAGGACCGGTGACCTATCAGGGGCTCTGATGGTTCCCTTCCATCCTTCTCTGTTGTGGGGATGTCTTCTGCACCGACCCAGGTCTCCTATTGACAGACGTTGCTGATTGAGTGGACTCATCAGTTTCATCTGTCCTGGTTATTGCTCACTTCTGAGATATTGTTCAAATCCTTTTTTATTGTTCCTCAGTTTAGAGTGTAAAGTTTGAGAAACATGGGACTGTCAGTTACCTTTACTTTCACTTCTCATCCAGAACTAGTGTTTATCTCACCTTTATTTTGTCCCTTGTATGTGTTTAAAGGGGGATGAGGATGGGATGGGACATGGAGTGAGGAAGGCAGCTGAAAAGTGACATTTATTCTTTTGATTAGGGTTTCCGTGGTGGCTCAGTGGTAGAGAATCTGCCTGTCAATGCAGGGGACTCAGGTTCCATCCCTGACTTCCAGGAAGATTCCCTGGAGAAGGAAATGGCAAGCTACTTCAGTATTCTTGCCTGGAGAGTCCGGTGGACAGAGGAGCCTGATGGGCTACAGTCCATAGAGTTGCAAAAGAATCAGACACAACTTAGCGACTAAACAGCCCACCAACAGATCAAACTAGAGGTGTCTTTGAAATATCAGTGAGTCAAAAAAATTTTCAAGTCTTCTATGTTAATGTTCTCAGGTGGACCAGAATGACTTACTAGAAAAATATGCTTTTGTTATTAAAATGATGGAGATCAGAGTTCCCTCACATTTTCCCTGCATCTGTCTTATGTGAACTCTTGAGATTGGTGGTGTGCTCTTTTGACAGGAGTGCTGAATGGCCAGGACGCACTGTGACTTGTAGCTCTTGGTTAGGTTCCTGTTGGATCCAGTTGTTCTCCTAGATGTTATCCTGGAATTATCACCAAGAACCAGAGAGCATTCCCACCATCAACTCAGTTAACATAAACGAGATGGGAAAAAAGCTTGAGAGTAAAGTTTTTCCAAATCTCTCAGATAAGGGAGTAATGAGTTAAATCGAAAGCTCAAACAGGAACCATCACTTCTAGAAGAAAAAACAGATAAGGTGTCCTTGGGTTTAAATATTAGGGAGATGTTCATCATTTTTTATTTAGGAACCAGACTGAAATCTAAGATATGAATGGTTTTTACTTTGTTGCTAGCTTGTTGGCTGAAGGGGCTAAGATTATCTTTGTTAGGTACAACAGCAGGTGGAAGATTTTTGTTTTTCTTTCGTGACACTGTTACAGCTGCACTGTAACACTGGAAATGTGTTGGGTAAGCAGAGAAGTGATCTGATACTCTGACAGGTGGGAGTAATGTGATCTCTCAGTTCTACCTGGCAGGTAAAGTACTATCAGCTTAGTACATAGGCCGTGGAGAATAGCAGACTATGGATGTGTTTCTTGGTGATTTGCAGGATCTCAGTCTCCCAAATTTCCTGGCCACTGTCCTTTCTTAGAGGGGAAGTCAAAATACATACGACCAAGCAAAACTTATTAGTGTAACCATTCTGTTCCACTGAGGAAAATGTGGTTCAGAGCAGAGGATCGCTTCCTAAATGCTGTGGTGGGTTATACTAGACCACAAACTAACTATAGTTAGTTTTGTCATCTTTAGCCCTGCTCCAAATGTGTTTATTTATTTTATTTAGAAATACTTCGATAGTATTTACTGTATGCCAGATACTCTTAATGTGCTTTACAGGGCTTCCCGGATGGCTCAGCGGTAGAGAATCAGCCTGCAATGCAGGAGACTCGGGTTTGATCCCTGGGCCGGGAAGATCCCCTAGAGAAGGAAATGGCAACCCACTCCAGTATTCTTGCCTGCAGTGTCCCATGGACAGAGAAGCTTGACAGGCTGCCGTCCATGTTGTCGCAAAGAGTCAGACACTGCTGAGTGACTGAGCACACACACAGATAAAAATAATACATTAAAAGAATAAAGTGCTTTACAAATAATAATTCACTTAATACTCGTAACACCTTCTGAGGTAGGTACTATCATTGTCCCCACAGATGATGACACTGAGACACACAGTACAGCTAATTTGCCCAGAGTCTCAAAGCTATTAAATGGAAGGCAGGTTTCAGACCCAGGCAAACTGGCGCCAGAGTTCACACTTCTAACTACCATGTCCTGCTACCTCAGAGTTAGTCATCTGAATCTCTGGTTTCTCTTTTCAGCTACCGTATTGGTTAGGACTAAATTTGGCTGTGTGTGACAGAAATTTTTAAATAATAATAACTTGAATTAAAGTACATTTGACTCTCATGAAAGAAGTCTCGAGACTGCTTGGAGCTGGCATGGCATTTTCCTTTATCGGGGAGATGGTATGAACAGTATGCATCCATTCGTCCAGCTGGTCAGCCATCCCTAGCACGTGGCCTCCACTTCGTGAGCCGAGATGGATGCTCAGACTACAGACATCTTGTCTGCTTTTCAGCCAGTTGGAAGAAGGAGAGGAGGAGAAAGAGAATGTCCTCTTCCTGTAAGACATTTCCTAGAAGTTGGCACTAGACTGCTCTCCTTACATTCCATTGTCCAGAACTGAGCTTCAGTAGTGACTGGGAACTGTAGTCTTTATTTTGTCCAGCTAAAAATTAGGGACCTGTGCCCAAGGAAGAAGAGGGAACAGAGATTGGGGGAACCAGCAGTTTCTGCCACAGGTACTTTTGGAGCTGGACAATCTGAAAGGTTCTTGAAGATAACAGCCCTGATTTCATTTCCCGGTTGAGAGTGGTTTCTTCTCAGAATGAGCAAGTACGGACCTGAAATAGTAAGATGGAAAATGCTGGATCAGAAGTCATGGCAGAATGCTCAGGTTACCCTCCTCACCTACATCCTTGTGTGCCAGGTCTCAGGCTGCTCACGGAAGTATTTTTTGAGCATTTTCTGTTTTGAGTGGCTAGTAATACTAAGCATTCGTATTGCCAAATCATAGAACAGCATAGGACTGACTAGTTTATTAGGGCAAATAAATGAGATTCCACATATGAAAGCCCCTGGCCTAATTCCTGGTGCTTAGCAGGAGTTCAGAGTGTTTTGCTACTTTTTTAAGTTATATGCTGACTGACCCCTGGATTAGGCTTTCTTGGATACATGGCATTGAATAAAACAAAAAGTAGTGTAATTCTAAAAGGATCCATTCCTATTTAGGATAGTAATTCATTAGACAATTCTAAGTGGTATTTGCAAAACAGTTTCATAGATACTTCTCACATGTTCTAGGAGCTTGGCCTTATATCAGTAATTTTCAGCCTTTTAAAAATACTTTCTTCACCAAGAGTTAGTCTTGAAAATATTACAGTATGATTTTCCATTTTTCAAGTATAAATTTATATTGTAATATTGAATGTGTTTCTTCCAACCACCTGTGTCTTCCAGGAAATTTTGATGTCCTTACATTTGGTTGAGAACGATACTAATAGCCAAATAAAGAATAAGGATCTCAGAGTAACTTGTTTTTTTAATGAGTTATGTATTTCTTTGGCTGTGCTAGGTCTTTGCTGCTGCACAGGCTTGTCTCTAGTTGTGGGGAGTGGGGGCTGCTCTTCACTGCAGTGCACAGGCTTCTCATCGTGATGGCTTCTCTTGGTGCAGAGCTCGGGTTCTAGGGCTAGGGTTCTGTAGTGGTAGCACGTGGGGTCCAGAGCACAGGCTTGGTGCTTGTAGAGCATGGGCTTAGTTGCTCTGAAGCATGTGGAATCTTCCCAGACCAGGGATCGAATCCATTGTTTCCTGCATTGGCAGGCAGGTTCTTTACCACTGAGCTACCAGGGAAGCCCCCAAGAGTAACTTTTTTATTACTAAAATGTTAAGATGCAGTCATGTTTATATATCATACATAGATGTAGTTTGGAGATTTTTAAGCATCATCAGCACACCATCTGTTTTAGGGAGCTGTCCCAAGCCACAAGTTATAATCGATGCAGCAGGTTGGGTTGATAGCAGTGAACAGGAAAATAAATACAGGCTGAATCTCCTTTATTACATTCCATTTGGATCCCATCTTCTTTCAGGGTGTCACATATTTGGAGTAGTCCATCCCTGTCTTTTGTAAGAGTTAACATGTAAATCAGGCTTCTCTACCTCAATAGTTAAGTCAAAAAGTGCTGTTTCCATCCAGCCTCCAGAGAATATAGACTTACCTTTTTCACTCTCATTTCCTTATGAGTGTATAGCAGAGATTTCAAGGGGTTGCATGATGTGTGATATTGAAACAGACTGAATATTAAAGATGTGAGAATACAGTTTTCTTCTACTGAGCTAAACATTAGAGATTTGCAAAAATGTAAAACAACACCAGTCTTCTCACTAAAATTGTTTTTTAAAATATAGTTATTTTTCAAAAAAAACATGTCACATATGTTAACATGTAATTGGCCCGTTTTTATGATTGAGTGAGTGAAGTCGCTCAGTTGTGTCCGACTCTTTGCGACCCCATGGACTATAGCCTATCAGGCTTCTCTGTCCATGGGATTTTCCAGGCAAGAGTGCTGGAGTGGATTGCCATTTCCTTCTCCAGGGCATCTTCCCAACCGAGGGATCAAACCCAGGTCTCCCGCTTTGCAGGCAGACGCTTTACCGTCTGAGCCACCAGGGAAGCCTGTTTTTATGATTAGGTGAATTAAATAAATAGTTTTGACATTTTAGTTTTAAGTTCTGATAACAGCAAATATAGATTTTACCCATGTAAACAAAAGCTTTGGGGGTCTTTAATAGTTTTTAAAAGTTTAAAGGAATCCTGAAACCAGAAAGTTTGAGAACCATCCACTTTGTATTTACCAAACTTAAAAAAAAAAAACTTTTATGTTATTTCTGCATATTTCACTGTATAATATGAGTGATGTGCTTGAGTTGTCTTAGGTTTTAGTATAGCCTAGTATGCTGCTTCTTGGAGCTGCTGGATAGATACAGAAAACCCTTTGGGTTTCAGGTTTCAGTAATGGTGTGTGGGTCTGGCCCAAGCCAAGCCCCCTTGCCTCCTTGTGCATTGCTCTTTTTACCCTGAACTTCATGCATTACTGCTACTCAAGATACCTGCACGCTAACCCCTTCGTTAAAAGGAAGAGGTTAAGGGAGAGTGTTTTTTAAAATACTGACATCAAACTGAAGCTTTCTCCTACATGTAAAAAGAAATTGAAAGTTTATTAAAGAAGAGAGAGAATATGGGGAAATGAATTAGGCAGTATTTTTTTCTTTCTCAACCAAATAATAGTGGGTGGTTTTAGAGTTTGTTTTCTATGAATTAGGAGAATATTCTTGAGTCTTCAGTAACGTAGTTGATTATGTGAAGTTAACATTAGCTTTGGAAATTAGGCCAGACGCTGCTTTGTATGTCTCTCTAGGAAACCCACAGAGTGCCGATACGCTGTATTTCGCCAACTAGGTGAACTGAAGCAACGCGTAGTCCTCAAAGGGACTTGTCCCCCTTCTGTCTGAATGACCTTCTGTTCCTCCATCCTTCCCGCCCCCACTATCCCCCTATTTGTGCATGCCAGACATTATTATTTAATGAAACCCTTGTTACACTGAGAGAATCATGATGACTAATGCTTTTAGAGTCGGTGGAATGCTTTCTGATTGTCCTTATGCTGGAAGGAAATTGAGAAGTTTGAGAGGTTGGCCTATAAATGATGCTTGGCTGCAATCTTGGCCTTCAAGTTCTGCTCTTGTTTTGGCTGAGGGATCATGCGGCTTGAGGGATCTTAGGAACAGGAATCAAACCGGTGCTTCCTACAGTGGAAGTTTGGAGTCCTAACCACTGGACCATTAGGGAATTCCCAAGTTCTGCTTTCTTTAAGTGGAAGTATTTAAGCCTCAGTCCTGGTATTTTTCAGCCCCACTAATAGTCTTGGTTTCCCTTTCACTGGGGACCAGCTTGCTGAACTCCACATTGTACTTCCGTGAACCGACTGGTGGGTTCTGGGATGGGCCTCAAGTTGTCCTGTGGTTTCACTGCCCAGGTTCCAGAGAGTTCCAGTGGAGTCAAAGTCATTCTCTGCGAGCTGAGCCAGTCACTGCTGCTGCTGCTGTGTGTGATTCAGAGCCCAGGGTTCCAGGGGTGTGGAGACAGAAAGGGAGACTGCCAAAACAGGCCTCTTCCTAGCCACGTTGGATAATAATGTAATTCTGAATGAACATATGCATTTGACTTTTCCCGGTGAATAAGTTTACCTTTAAGAATCAATTGATTTCTTTTGTACTTCTTTTCTCTTGCCTTCTTGCAAGGCTTCTTGATGGGACTGGCCTCAAGATTGACCAGTTATTGTTTCAGACATATGCCTCGCCAGTTCCTAATATGAGTACTTACTTAATGCAGGCAGATGGATGTATGGTTTTTGCTGTGACTGGCCATTCAGGAAATGACACCCACAGGAGAATGTCTTATGACCCAGACTAGCTTGAGTTGGCTGTGGGCTGAGGGGAGAGGGAGAGTCATATGATATTAAGATGAATCACTTGAATAGCATATTTACTTTACTTTTCTTCCTTTGAAAGTACCAGTTTGGGGACTGGAGAGAATGAGATAAATATAAAACAACCTAAGGGGGCTGACTGGCTTGTGGAAGAAAGCCTTCAGGAGGGAAGGCCTTCGTTTCTAGATTGCAGCAGCATCCCATATGTCTGAGGATCTTTGAGAATTAAGTTATTGTCTGCTAGAGAAGGTGGATCTTAATCTTTGTGGCCTCTCATGTCCTGGTCTCTTGCCTATGAGAATTGCTTAAAAGAACCCATGCCAATCAGGTAGCAGACTCTTTTTCCTGCTGTGATCTTTCTCTTCCATTGCTACTTAATTTGTCATTCCTAAACTTGTTATTTTAAGATGGGTGGGGGTAGTAAGGCTGACAGAGGAAGTCAGCCATTGATAAAAGAATTTTCTTAACCTCATTTCATGATACCTTACTGATTTCCTTTCAGTTGATACTTTGCTTAACTAATGCGGAGCAACAGTGAGTACTAATGCACCTTAGAAGTTGGGGTTTGATGGTGTTAAAATCTGTTGTGCCATCGGTACCAGATTGGCATCTCCTCTGGCCACAGCTCTTTCTGGCAGCGTTATTCTCAGCTGCGCACGTGCAGTGGTGTCTTCCCTTCAAGGGAAGTGTCTAACTGTACATAGGGATTGTCTGCCTGTGCCCTCTCATTTCCTTCTAGAGTCTTGCTGACCTGGTCTGTGAGCCACGGGCATGGACTTGCCTTTAACACCCTGTTCCTTTTGTCTCTGTAGAAGATCATCGCTGTTTTCAAACCCAAGAATGAAGAGCCGTATGGGCAACTTAATCCTAAGTGGACCAAGTGGCTGCAGAAGCTGTGCTGCCCCTGCTGCTTTGGCCGTGACTGCCTTGTCCTCAACCAGGGCTACCTCTCAGAGGCGGGGGCCAGCCTGGTGGACCAAAAACTGGAGCTCAACATTGTACCCCGCACAAAGGTCAGTGGCCTGTCTTCCGGATGCCTTTCTGCCTGGCCAGAGTTTTCCTGGGCCTAAGCCCATGTTAGTGGGACTGCTAGATCCAGTGAAGGGCTATTTGTACCCTGAGTCTAGGGTTCTTGGCCTTTTTTTTTTTGGTGGGGAGTGGTATGTGCAGGCTTATGGTTTGATCATCTGATGAAAGCTGTCCTGAGAAGGATACACATAAATTTTTTGCATACAATTTCAGGAGGTTCCCTTCTGATACACATGTATGGGCTCCCTGGGACTTTGGATCCCAGGTAACCCCAAGCTGGTTAGAAACCTACCTACTTTTGTAGCTCACTCTGAGATTTCTGAGCCAGGATTTAAACACAGTCTACAATGGACTAGCTGATTGTCAGCTAAGCACTAATGCAAGGTCTGGCAAGTAGGACTCTAGGGTTGGCTGAGGGTTAGTGTAAAGGTCTGGCCTGAACACCTACAGGAAACTGACAAGGAATTCTCCTCACCCATCTTTATGCTATGGAATTCTGGTGCTTGTCTGAACATTACAAAATTGGGTTCCCAGATCTAGGCAAATCCACACTTAGAATGGATTTGTACATACCTTGAATGTGTTACAGACTTAGCCAAAGTTCTAATGCAGGATCTGGACCATACCTCCCACCCCCTATCAAAAACATGTTTAAATATAGAATTGATTGTAACAGTTTCAGAAAGTTTACTGATACTGGGTTAAGAACCACTCTGCTACAGGATGTCTCTTGAAACCTTCCACGGGTTCTGAGGTGGGGAAACCTTCTGGTTAGCATATGAACATCTAAGGACACGTCATCACCCATTTAGTATAGGACTCCCTGAGATGTAGTAACAGCTTAAGGCAGAACTCTGGTCTGATGCCCTATGGCTACAGGGCCATCTTTGTATCTCTCTCTGGGTCTTAATCTTCTTTGAAAATTGGATAAAAGCTATACGTTTTGTTCCCACAAAAAATATACATATTTGCAATTACTGTATATAATTTCAAGAGGATGGTTCCTGGACCAGTTGAAGTCTACCCTTTGACCCATAGGAACTAGATTAAAAACCCGTGTTTGAGGTTTTCTTTGCAGGTTTAGATAGCAGACTGTGGGCAAAGAGCCTTATCAGCAGACAGAAGCTTCCCTTCAAATCTTTTTTTTCCTGTTTTCCCAGGGTATGTTACAAGAAAGTGTGATAGTTGTGGATGTTTAGCTATGTTTGCTCCTTTGCCAAAAAACTTCAAATAAGCCAACTAGTTTGTAAGGAAGTAGAAATCAGGGAAAACTTCTTGAAATTTCCTTCTCTCATTCTCGGCACCTAGCAAAATACTATACTTCTAGTAAGTGTTCCTTAAGTACCAGCTGAATCAGTGAATAGATATCAAACCGTGAAAAAAAACAGTAACAGAGACCCCCCAACCTCAGGCCAGTGGAGTGAATGTTTGATATATTTGATTGTAGTTCCCGGCTCGTAGCTCCCATCTGACATCTAAGTCACGGCCTGGCCTTGTGTAGTGCACTCCTTCCCTTCGAGCTTTCATTCTGTCTGTGTACATAGAGTGAAGCAGCACACTGAACATCTTATATGATGATGAATGCTCCTAAGATCTCCTGCCTAACCTGAAATCCTCCCACCAGGCCCCTCCTAGACTCTAGAAATCCTAAGTACTCGTTGCTCATCACTCTGTAATCTCCTTGCTTTGGTGGATAAGTAGCAGACCACCCAGGCCCCATGCCTGTCTATTCTGCCTATGCTTCTCAGTGCAGTGCCTAAGAATCAGGGATCAAGTTCAAATTCTGGTGCTACAGCTCTTTATTGAGTAATCCTTGGGCAAGTGAGTCAAGACACTCCCGCAGTCTCTCCCTTTCAGCTTCCTCACTATAAAAATAGGGATATAAAGAGTTCCTCCTTGGACTTCCGTGGTGGCGCAGTGGATGGGAATCCACCTGCCAGTGCAGGGGACATGGGTTTAATCCTTGGTCTGGGAAGACTCCACATACTGCGGAGCAGTTAAGCCCGTGTGCCACGACTTCTGAGCCTGCATTCTAAAGCCTGTAAGCCACCGCTCCTGAACCTGTATGCCACAGCTGCTGAAGCCCATGCACCCTAGAGCCTGTGCTTTGCAACAGGAGAAGCCACTGCGATAAGAAGCCCCAGCACTGCGAGGAAGAGTCGTCCTTACTCACTACAACTGGCTACTTGATAGGGTGGCCATTAATATTACATAAGATAATCCGCGTGGCGTATGTAGCCCAGCACCTGGCACTGTGTAAGCACTCCATACATTTTAGCCTGTGGTATTTTTATGACTATTCTAATCATTAATGCCACGCCCCACAATCCTGTTCTTCCCCATCTCTAGTCTTCTTCTTTCCCTATTAGAGAACCTTAATGAGGCCTGAAGATCTTTTGCATCAAAAAGTCAGCAACAAAAAATCATGTTTTCCATGAGACTGAGATGAGATAGAACTTTGCAAGCTTAACATACATTTGCAAGCTTAACATAACAGCTGCTGGATAATAGTAAGAAGTGATCTCTCTCTTTCCTGCCTCCCCACCCTTGTGACAGGATTCTATCCAGTTGATCACAGTATCTGTCACTATGGAGACAGGGCTTACAGTTGTGCCAGAGCTTCAAATAATAAGGCTCTAATTCTCACTTGATCACTATCTCTGCTGTCTCTTCCTACAAGGTTTCAGGTTATTAGTCTTAGGGAAAGAATGGTTCGCTACAAAAATTGATCAAAAATAAATCTGATGAGGGAAAGTGTGGTATATATCTTGAGAACAGGGTTTTCATCATAGAAACTGGCAAGATAGTCTTAAGAAAGCCTTTTTTCCCATTTGTTCTCGTGCCGATGTTTCCAGATTTGTAACGTAGAAAGTGCTAACCTATAATACATCTTGGCACATCTGTTTTAGGTACCCTATTAAAACTGGATGGATGGATGGATGAGAGGAAGGGAATTACTTTATGCTATCTCTAAGGTTCAAGGGCAAAATTAGTTACTTGTAATGAATTTTACAAGGCTTAGGAAAAGAAAGAATTTTCTTATAAATTTTATTTTTGGTATTTATATACTGAAACTCAGTGCTATCTGAAAGAAACTTGTAACTCATTCATTCATTCACTTAATAAAGAGGCATATGCCAGGCACTGTTTTGTACTTGGGATGCTAATGTAAATAAGGTGGTTCTCATCCACCCCACATTTCATTAGTTTTAAAAAACAAGTTAGATATGGATAATCATGAGACAATGTGGTTAAGTGTTATAATGGATGTCCAAATGGATTATGGATTATACTGGTATCTCTGCAAGTGTAATATTGGTGGCCCATTAAAAAATTTTTTTTAAAGGTAATGCATGCATCTAGTGTAAAAATTAGAAGGCACAAGAGATTAAACAAACCCCCCACTCTCAGGGCTCAGCAGTTAGGCGTTTGCCTGCAGTGCAGGAGACGCAGGAGACTTGGTTTGATCGCTGGGTCAGGAAGGTCCCCTGGAGAAGGAAATGGCAACTCACTCCAGTAATCTTGCCTGGGAAATCCCGTAGACAGAAGAGCCTGGTGGGCTACAGTCCATGGAGTCACAAAGAGTTGGACACGGCTGAGCACACCCACATACCTAAACAAAGAAGAGTAATCCAGCTTCTCTCCCACCCCGTCTTCTAGCCCCTAGATTTCCTTCCTCAGAGGCAGATGTTATTACTAGTTTCTTGCTTAGTATTCCAGATATAGTCTATATAAATACATAGCAATGCACTAAAAATTAAAACAAATTTTAATGTTTGTTTAATTTTTAAATGTAAATTATTGTACACAGTATAAAATTCAACAGGAAATAAAAAGGTATGGAATAAAGTGCAATTAATTTTTATTTGGAGAGAAAATAGATCCTGGACCATCTTCTCCTAACCTAGGAGCTAGCTGTAGTGTCAGCGTAATTCATTCTAGATGCTATAACAACCCCTGAATTGCAGTGGTTAACACGATAGGAGTTTATTTCTTGCTCGAATCAAGATCCATGCCAGTTAGGCAGCTCTCCTAGATCCACGTCACTTTATGTAGCCGCAAGAGATCTTGGCTCCTTCCGTGATGTGGTTTTACCATCTCTGAGCCCTTCATTTCTTCCAGCTGCACAGATTGGGAAATGTGAACTAAGGATCATGGGAAGTTTTAGGGGCCAGGCCTGAAAGTAATGTGCATACGTCACTTTGTCAGAATTGCATTGGCCTGAGCTAGTCACATACCGTCTGCTCCCAGTTAGAAGTGCATCCTTTCCATACACAGAAGAGGAGCAGTGCTGGTGAGCATCTAGCTGTTATTCTTCGCCATACTGGGATAGTTCCTTAAACTTCATTCTAACCTTGGTATCTCTTCTGTTTCCATTGTAGGTGGTGTACCTGGCCAGTGAGACCTTCAACTATAGTGCCATCGACCGAGTGAAGTCCAGGGGCAAGCGGCTTGCGTTGGAGAAAGTGCCAAAAGTTGGACAGCGGTTTAACCGCATTGGGCTACCACCGAAGGTATAGACTGCCCCCAGGTGGCTCATCAGAGGTGGTGATTATAATGGCATAACCATCCAAGTGGTGAAATAAGGTGTTTGCAGGCCCACCTTTGGACACTTGAATAGCCTACCCTGAGGCACCAGTCTTATTCATGTCTGTCAAGGGCCTAAGGTTTGAGGAGTAATTCTCCAAAGAATAGAGAGTAACTTCCTTACTTTACTCCTCTGGACCATTTAACTGCGCCTTTTGAATTTGGATGAGCAATTACTGTCACAACCCTTTTCTAAGATAAACTCTATAGGGCCTTCGTGGGTACTTGGCTTACTCCTGGGATCTTTGGACTTGGGCTGTAGGGAAATACTTCTTCTAGTCTTCCTTTTTGGTTGCAGGTTGGTTCATTCCAGCTCTTTGTTGAAAGTTACAAAGATGCAGACTACTGGCTACGGCGTTTTGAAGCGGAACCCCTTCCTGAGAACACTAACAGGCAGCTGCTCCTGCAGTTTGAGCGGTTGGTGGTCCTGGACTACATCATCCGCAACACTGGTGAGCAGCTGTGGGTGGTCCTGTGCCCTGGTGCCTGGCTGTAAGGAGCCACCAGGCAGACATGGAGGCTTGCTTGCAGAGCTTGGTATCAGAGTACCTTGTCAGGATGAGTTTTTAATAAGACAGAAGGGTTATACACATTGGAGAGGGTGCTGAAAATACTTTTTCTAGACCAGCTTTGTCTAGGCACATCGTGTGTAATTATCAGAGGCGGTGAGTACTTATGTTTCACCTTCGCCTCTCTCCCAGTCTCCTGCAGAAGACACTTTGGCTCTTCCAAAGCAGCACAGAGCGCTCTCATCCTTGATCCCTAGTCATTCGTGGTAGCCTGGCCTAGTACAGGACAGTTTTGTCTTTAAACACCACATCTAAGTAGACTCATATCTTCCCAGGTGGCGCTAGTGGTAAAGAGCCTAAGAGGCCCTAGTTAGATCCCTGGGTCAGGAAGATCCCCTGGAGGAAAGCATGGCAACCTACTCCAGTGCCCTTGCCTGGAGAATCCCATGGACAGAGAAGCCTGTCAGGCTACAGTCCACGGGGTCTCAAAAAGTCGAACACGACTGAAGCAACCTAGCATGCATGCATTCAAGTGGACTCATACAGTATTTTCATTCTGCGACTGGCTTGGTCACTTAGCATAATATCCTCAGAGTTCTTTCATATTGTAGGATGTGTCAGAATTTCTTTCCTTTTTAAAGTTGAATAATAGTCTATTGTGTGTAGATGCCTCATTTCACTCATCCATTCATCTGTAGACAGACACTTGGGTTGCTTCCACGTTTTAGCTATTGTGAATAATTCTGCTGTGAACATGGGTGTACAAATATCTTTGAAACCCTGCTTTCAGTTCTTTTGAGTGTGTACCTGGAGGTAGAATTGCTATATCATATGGTAATTCTGTGTTTAGAATTTTTTGAGGAACCGCTATACTGTTTAAATGGCAACCCACTCCAGTAGTCTTGCCTGGAAAATTCCATGGATGGAGGAGCGTGGTAGGCTACAGTCCACGGCATAGCAAAGAGTCGGACACGACTGAGCGACTTCACTTTCACTATACTGTTTTCCATAGTATGGAGAACATTTTACAGCTGCATCGTTTTACATTCCCAAGAGCAGTGCACGAGAGTTCCTGTTTTTCCACATTTTCACCATCATTTATTATTTTCTGAGTCTATATATATAAACATATATATATATAGTAGCCATCCTAATACTAATAGGTATGAGGTAGTATCTCATTGTAGTTTTGATTTGCATTTCACTAATGACTAGTGCAAGAGCCAGCCAGTCCATCCTAAAGGAGATCAGTCCTAGGTCTTCATTGGAAGGACTGATGTTGAAGCTGAAACTCTAATACTTTGGCCACCTGATGAGAAGAGCTGACTCATTGGAAAAGACCCTGATGCTGGGAAGGACTGAGGGCAGGAGGAGAAGGGGATGACAGAGGATGAGATGGCTGGATGGCATCACCGACTCGATGGACATGGGTTTGAGTGGACTCTAGGAGTTGGTAATGGACAGGGAGGCCTAGCATGCTGCGGTTCATGGGGTCATAAAGAGTCGAACACGACTGAGCGACTGAACTGAACTGAATGACTAGTGATGTTGAACATCTTTCCGTGTGCTTTTCCCATTCGTGCTAAGTCGCTTCACTTGTGTCCAACTCTCTGAGACTGTATGGACTGTAGCCTGCTGATGGTTGTCCCATCCTTGTCAAACTGTGCTTGATTATATATGCAAGGGTTTATTTCTGAACTCTGTAGTCTAGTCCATTGGTCTGTCTCTGTGTCAGTACTACACTGTTTGATTACTATAGTTTTGTAGTAAGTTTTGTAATAAGTTTGTAAGTTTTGGAGGAAATGTGATTCCTCCAGCTTTACTCTTTTTTCTGGATTGTTTTGGCTCTTTGGCAGTCCCTTGAGATTTCATATGAATTTTAGGATAGGTTTTTCTGTTTCTGCAAAAAACATCATTGGGATTTTTATATAACTGCATTTAATCTCTAGATAAGTTCGCCTTCAGCAGTACTGCTGTCTTAACAGTATTAAATCTTCCAATCTGTGAACATGGGGCATCTTACCATTTATTTATGTCTCTATAATTTCTTTTAGCAATATTGTGTAGTGTTCTTTATACAAGTCTTTTACCTCCTTAGTAAACTAATTCCTAAGTGTTTTATTCTTTTTGATGATATTATAAATGGGTTTGTTTCTTAATTTCCATTTTGAATTGTTCATTGTTATTGAATAGAAATGCAGCTGATTTCTGTGGTTGACTTGGTATCCTGATCCTGACTTTTGCTGAGTTTATTTATTAGATCTAACAGTTTTTTGTAGAATCTTTAGGGTTTTCTGCATAAGAACATATCATCTATAGAGATAATTTTACCTTTTCATTTCTAAATGTGGATGCTTTTTATTTCTTTTCTTGCATAATTGCTCTGTTCTTTCAGTACTATGTTGAATAGAAGTGGTAATATTGGGCATTTTTCCTTTGCACTAGATCTTAGAGGAACAACTTTTAGTCTTTCACTATTGAATATGATGTTTGGTCTGGATTTTTCTTATATGACTTATATTATTTTGAGGTACTAGTCTGGTGGTGACAAATTTTCTGTTTTGTTTGTCTGAAGTTGTCTTTACTTCAGCTTCATTTTTGAAGGATATTTTTACTGTACATAGAATTTGAGATTGGCAATTATTTTCTCTCATCAGTATTTAAAAAACATTTCATTAATCTTCTTGCTCCCATGGCTTCTGTGGAGAAGGAAGTTGTCCATATGGTAACTGTATTTTTCGTTTCCTGAATTTCTATTTGATTCTTTTTTGTAGATGATTGTTTTCTGCTGATACTCTTATTTCTTAAGCGTATTAAGGATTTTATCTTGAACACTTCAGAGCTTATATCTTTTTTGAGGCCCCTGTAGATTTACTTGAATTTTCTGTTGTTTTCGTGTCATCTCGTCTCTGTGTAGACCTTGTTATTTTTAAGTGTCAGATATTGTATATCAAAAACTGTAGAATTATTTGGAGGTCAAGGATGTTGATATCAATCCTGTCTGGAAGAAGATGTTTGCCTCTGGCAAGCTGCTGGGGTCATCAGAAGCCTAGGATCACATTAATTTTAGGTATTGAGAAGAAATACCTTACCTTCTGCTTACTTCCAAGGTGTTAGCCCTTTAGGTTTCAATGCAGAGCATGGATGATCTACCAGGGTTTCCTCCTCCTTGCCAGTCACCAGGCTTTGTCTCCCTAGCTCCCTGGGGCTGTTAGCACACTGTTCTACCTCTCAGCATCGTAACCACCTCTTCCCAAATCAGCAGCAGGTGCTGTAAGAAAAAAGAAGCCACAACGGGTGGACTCCCCTCTCTGGAGTCTTCTTCTCCCAGATCATGACAGTCTAATTCTTAAGGGTCTTATAAAATCTCCAATCCCTTCAAGAAATTTTAAAACATTTTGTCCCTTTTTTATAGTTGTTCTTAATAGTATGAGTGGTTTCCATGTGTCAGAATGTCTAATTCACCACTACTGAATGTGAAAATCACCCCAGTTTTGTCTACTAACTTCATATTTCTGTTCACAGATCGAGGCAATGACAACTGGCTGATCAAATACGATTGTCCAATGGATAGTTCTAACTCTCGGGTAAGTGGTTAATCTGTATTTTTTTAAGGAGAGGATGAGGTGGGGTATACGCACAATACGGAAGCACATAATAGTGTGATATTTAGGTCACATAAGTTCAGAGGAATCAGGATAGCACACGCCTTTAAAATTGAGGTTAATATTTGGTAGTCGTTGTTCAGTTGCTAAGTCATGTCTGACTCTGCAACCCTGTAGACTGTAGCCAACCAGGCTTCCCTGCCCTTCACTGTCTCCTGTAGTTGGCTCAAACTCATGTCCATTGAGTCCATGATGGCATCCAACCATCTCATCCTCTGTCACCTCAATATGTTTTTATAAGGAATATCCTGCTGATTGATGTTAATAGAGATAGAATGAAGAAAAGTTCAAATAAATTTGGAATCTGTTGCATACTTTGTGCCTTCTTTGAAGATTCACATTGTATGGAAGCATAGTAAAGGTCTGAGAAATAATGCATCAGTGCACCTGTGTGATTTCATTTGGCCTGGTGATTTCTAAACCTTTGACCATGGAATACTTTTCTCACAAGACTACAGTTCCACAGAATGTGAGTTTAGAAAAAGCTGCTTCCTACAACTTTCTTTACGCTCTCATTGCTTTTCTATTCCACCACACTTCCCCTGTGCATTTTAAAAAATTAGCAGGAAGGCCACCTGGAGAAGGAGAGTAAGATTGGCTTTTTTCTTTTTAGTGTTTTCTCCCCCTTCCAGTTTTATTGAGATATAATTGATATATAACACTTTGCAAGTTTAAGATGCGCATTGTGATGACCTGAGGCACATATATACTGCAAAATGCTTCCCACAGTCAGGCCAGTGGTTCAGAAATTCTGTACATCAGAACCATCTTACGAGCTTATTAAAAACAGCATGGATTCTACAAGCCTCTCCTCCATTAGATCTCGGGTAACACTGAGGATCTCACACTTCTAGTAAGGTATCCCAGAGGATTCTGGTACAGGCATCCTGAGCCCACCTGCCCTGTTCTGTGGTGGCACTGGTTAACCTGAGCACGGAGCCAAATACACAGTCCTGGGAGGGTCTGACACGCGCTGTCCCAGGCAGCCTCTTCCACTGTCTCTGCACTCAGCTCTCGTCCTTTTCCTCTTAATGCCTCAGTGAAGCCGAGGAACAGATTCCGTTGTGCAAATGCAACCAGCTGTTTTCATCCACAGTTCTCGTATCTTGCTGGAAAATGTCACCACCAGTGAAGTGGCTGCTGATTCAAGATCCACATTAAAGGACCTTGACTGACTTATAACTGATTTTTCTTCCCTTTTTTTAATGGGCTTCCTAGGTAGCTCAGCTGGTAAAGAATCCACCTGCAATGCAGGAGACCCCACTTTAATTCCTGGGTTGGGAAGTTCCCTTGGAGAAGGGATGGGCTACCCACTCCAGTATTTTTGGTTTTCTCTGGAGGCTCAGACAGTAAAGAATCCACCTGCAATGTGGAAGACCTGGGTTCAATCCCTGGGTTGGGAAGATTCCCTGGAGGAGGGCATGGCAACCCACTCCAGTATTCTTGCCTAGAGGATCCCATGGACAGAGGAGCCTGGCGGACTACAGTCCATAGGGTCGCAAAGAGTCAGACGCAACTTTTTGTCCCTTTTTTAGACTCTTAGGGTTCTCATTGCCTTTCCCTGTGAGGAATGGCTCATAGTTCTCTTTTGTTACTGTCATTTCCTGTGTTACCAAGGACTGTGACAACTTTTGAGAAAGTGTACTTTTTCTAAGAAGAGAAAGGGACTCTGAGAACCTTGAATTAGCCAAATCAAAGTGCCATAAATATATTAAGTCCAGGTAACAATTTGGAAACCGGTTCAGAGATTGAGTAAGGACTGGTGCCTGAACTGGTTGAGATGGGAGCCTTTGCTTCTGCTTTAAAGCGCTGGAGGAAGGTGGGGCTCCCTAAGTATTCAGTCTTCCTTGCTCTTCAGGACACAGACTGGGTGGTGGTGAAGGAGCCTGTTATCAAGGTGGCGGCCATAGATAATGGACTGGCTTTCCCTTTGAAGCATCCTGACTCCTGGAGGGCATGTAAGTCTCAAGACCACTATGGTCTGGCTCTTTTCGTGCTCTTTCTCAGTGTTCTTATCTGTGCAATGAAGAGAATAATACCTCTATCACAAGATTGTTCTAAGGACTAATGCAATCATGCAGCTCAGCACCTGAGCACAATGGCTGGCACATGGCAACCACTCCACAGTGTAAACTGTTAGTATCCTTTTTCCCATACATTATTCCCATCAGAAGCACAGAGCTGAGTTTTCACATCTCTGCGTTGCATTTTTCTTAGTCTTTCTGAAGACTCTTATCATAATTTATTCGATTCGTGTTTCTAAATATAAGCTGCTGTTCCTGTTCTGTCTTCCTTGTCGACATCCTGGAAACCAACCCCTGGCCCTGTTATAACTGAGAAACCTTTAAAAAGAGAGAGAGACAAGTAGGGGCTTACTAGTCCCTTTGCAGTACTTGTCTGTCTTTTGACAAGGAGCGTCTCAGTGTTTCAGTGGCAAGTGTTGATAATTGCTTCTAGGTAGGCTTGCATCTTGAAAAGTCATATAATGTCTGGGAATGAGCCCAGGCTCAGGGATTAGACAGACCTGGGTTTGAACCCTGGTTTCTCCACGGAACTGGTTAGCCTATAGGGTTAGTGACCCCTGTCGCTTTAATTTTCTGTTGTGTTTAAAATAAGGGGCATGCAACTTTACCTGTGCTCTGATAGGTGGGGGACATAGACGGACAGGGACTCTTTCAACACCAGCTTTGATCTTGACTTTTCCTCTTTTCAGATCCTTTTTATTGGGCCTGGTTGCCCCAGGCAAAAATCCCGTTCTCTCAGGAGATTAAAGATCTGATTCTTCCAAAGATATCAGACCCTAACTTCGTCAAGGACTTGGAGGAGGATCTGTATGAACTCTTCAAGGTTAGCCCTGGGACCCTTAGCCTTAAAACCATATGGAAGAAAAAATTCCAGCGGTTTTCCTAATTTGTCCTGATACAAGCCAAGATAGAATGGAAACATCCTCTGGCTTGTGTTAGCCAGTGGAGAGCAAGGTTTCCTCCCTGTGGACAGCAAGACCTAGTTTGGATTGGTGTGAAAACAGTTGGCAGCTGGGCTGAGTCACGCTGGTTCGTGTCCCGTGTGTCACGTGGCTGCAGTGTGTCTACAGAGCTCTCATTCTCAAATGGAGCCCCAGAGCCTGGAGTTCTTCAGAGTTAATCATGAAACTGAGGACAAGATGGTTACTTGTTCTCTATTTTGCTGTCTGTGAAATGGAGTCATCGGGGTTGGGGTGAACATCACTAAGCCTCCTGAGGGTTTTCTAGTTGGAGGAGGAAAATGGGTTCTTCTGAGGCATTCATGCAGGTTGTATCTCCTTCTGCCCTTCTTTTTGCAGAAAGATCCTGGTTTCGATAGGGGCCAGTTCCATAAGCAGATTGCTGTCATGCGGGGGCAGGTAAGCCTGGGACATCCTCCTGGTATCATCCCCAGGGTCTCTCTGAGAGGGTCATATGCTCATGTTGAGTGAGTGTGTAAAGGTCGTATCTCACACCCATTTTAGTCTGTGCCATCCATGCTTGTGACTCTGTCTTAACACCTGAGAGGAAAGGTAGCCGGCCCAGATCTCCCACCTCTTCCATGGTATCAGGCATTTGGTGAAGCACCTACTATGTGCTTGGTTCTGTGCCACTTGCTTGGTAGTTCATTGGTGGATTTAGCTGGTGGTCTGGGTCCTCAGGTTGCTCAGGGCAGCGGTAACCCCTGGTGATTAAGAGCTAGGCTCTGGAGTCAGACGTGCTTCACCACTCCCCAGCACCATGGCCTTGGGCAGGAGCTTCTGCTTCCTTTTTATAGAGCAGGACAGTTACCATACTTTGCAGAGCTGGTCAGAGAATCACATAAGATTATGTGTACCAAGTGTTTAGTAAAAACCATGCCTGGCACATGGTAAGCACTCAGATGCTGGTCATGGGTATAATTTTTGTTGTTACAGTTACAAGCCACATTATTTCTTCTTTCTCCCCTTCATCTTCAAAGAGAACCAAGGAAACCACCAAGGCATTGTTGATCTTCCATAGCAGAGCAAAGAACAGCTTGAAAATTGCCTAAAAGCTCGAGGACACTGACATTCTGCGTATCACTTTGAAGTCTTAAAGACAGCTGGAATAGCCTAGCAGTTAGGGCACAAACTGGTCAGGGTGTGTGATTTGAAGCCTGACTCTGCCATTTATTAGCTGTGAGGTCTCAGTCAAGTTGCTTAATCTCTCCTCCTTTTAGTTTCTCTCCCTGTAACATGGGATTAATAACAGCACTTATCTCATAAGGTTATTATGAGATCTGTGATTGAAAACAATTGGAGTAGTGCTGGTATATTGAAGTACTCAACATGGGTTAGCTATTTTACTAGGGTTTTGTATACAGCTTCTCACATCTTTGAAGGACAGGAAGCTTTTCTCAGTCATAATTATCCAGTTACCCTCTTTCCTCCATTTAGCAAAAGGCTTCTGATGAGGGCAACTCTTGAGCTTACCAAACCCGTTTTCTCTAGAAATGGGACAGACAGAGGATTTAATAGCTGTAGTTATTAGAGCTGCCTGAATACCATAAGATGGTCTTCCTACATTTCCCAAATAATGTAAAGGCCCAGTTAGGCTGGCAGAATTGTTAGAAATCTTAAAAGCCACGTGGCGTACTCTGGCGTTGTGAACCTCAGCGTAAAGGAGCAAACTTCTCTAGTTTGTGTAGATTGCACCTCTGTCCCTGTTGCACTGTCTTCTCTAATCCCTTCCCAGTCTCTGGCAAACATAGCAACTTTCCTCTCATTCTATTTAGTTAAGGCCATTATCGAGAGTGGCAAAAGGCAGAGGGGCAGGGCTTGAGAGCGAGCTATTTTAGCTTTCTTTCCATCGTGTGCTCTTAATGTCCTTTGAGAGCGAGTGGCATTTTACGACCTAGAGTGCCTACCGCTGAAACTGTCAGGATGAGTCATGGGTGAGTGTCCAGCTCCTCCTCCTAGCACATGGGTGGAAGGAATGCACCACCTTCTGTCTCCCTGAGCCGCAGTCATGGAGTGGACTGTACAGTGTCCTGGAGCCCAAGGGGAAGAATGGGAACCCTGGAGAGATGGATTCGGGTGATAGAGTTGTTCCTCACCATAAAGGCTTCTAACCAGACATTAGATAAAGAACGCAGAGTCTGAGGGAAAGCTTTGATAACATCTTCAAAGACAGTATTTCTTTTTTGGCATTATGTACCTGCTATAAATTTTTCTTAAACTTTTAAATTAGGAACATTTCAAACCTCGGTAAAATTGAAAGAAGGGAGTCATCTAGACTCACCAGTCATTACATTTAATTAGCCACGTTTGCTTTATCTTATATCACTAAATGTTATCTATCTGAATATTATCTATACATCTGTATAATTTTATCTCTTTTATAATTTGTCTCTCTCCCTAGATAGATAGATTTTGTTTGTTTGCATTTGGCCAAATCTTTTGGAAGTAAGTTGTTGACAGTTTGACGTTTTACCCCAAAGACTTAAATGTACTTGAAAGGTGGCCCTAACCCGAAGACCCAGCCAGAGAGGTAGTAAAATCCTGTGTCATCAGCTGGATGGTGTCCTGCATGTCCACTCTGATTCCGTTTGAATCTCTTCTTAGTTCCCTGCCCTGATCTTGTACTCAAAGCTCTTTGAAGCAGTGTAGGGTGCTGACAAATACCCAGACAGTGAAGTTAAAAAGGAACTCATTACCGGTAGGATCCACTTGTGACCTCTGTTCCAGGTGAACCTCTGCCTCTTTGAGGGTAGCCTTTGTAGGCCAAGGATCGTTATGGCTCAAGGCATGTGTGTCTATGTGAATGGGGGCAGCCGCCCAGCCATCCTCTGACCTGGCTGTGAAAATCTTCAGCATCGGGTGGTTCAAAGGCTGTGGTAGGACCACTTCAGCTTTTGTTCTTTCCTACCAGAGAAGATACACGGTGGTGGCTGATTGTGACAGGGGAAAGAAATGTGTTCCTCTGTTCACGAGTCTGAAACGTCTGTAAAATACAGACACAGATTTGTGAGGAGCCACACATACTGTGGTATCCTGGAGCAGAAAAAGAACAGAACTGGAAAAGCTAGTGAAATCCGAGTCAAGTCTGGAGTGTGGTTAATACTAATGTTCCAGTGTTGATTTCTTAGTAAAGGTACCATGGTTATAGAAGGTGATCAGATTAGGAGAACTTGGGTAAAAGGTACATATCTTTGCAACTTTTCTGTAGGTATAAAATTATTCTAAAGTAAAAACTTATTTGAAACAAAGATGTCAGCATGAGAGGTAGAGTTCAACTGAAATGGCTTTTATTTTTTCAATACATAGTCTTTGTAGGAGAATCAGAAACTAAGGATAAACTAAAGTCACTCTATCTCTAGGTCACCTTTCTTGACCCAAAAATAATCACTGCCAACCTTTAAGACCTGTTTTCCTCCATAGATAAGAAAATAGGATTTTAGAAAATAAAGGTGGGGGTCACACTAATACTGGTTCCTTATCTCCTTTCTTTTCTGTCCAAGACATTGTGATCAGTTTTCCATGCCCGTAGAATGTTTTTTAATTGCTTGTTTCTAATCCCTTAGATTATTAACTGATCCTATACTCTCGGGCATTTATATAATTTTCAGTTATTAACAATACTGCACTGTATAGATTGAAACTTAAGTGTTCTGTGCATGTCAATGATTGTTCCCTTAATCCTTAAAAATGAAGTTGCTGAGTCAGAGGGCTTGTCCACTTTTAAGCCTTTATGGTCCACTTGCCTTTCTGAAAAACAGTCCCATGATCTGAACACTCCCCAACTCTGAGTCGATATCTTCTTCTGTATCTTTACTAACTAGACAGGCGAAAGAGGAGGTATTTGTTTTCCTTTGTATTTTTTTAAAAGGTAGAGAGGTTTCCATTTTCTGAGTATTGCCCTCTTACATTCTTATTGTGGTAAATAGCCTGTCGGTACAGTTTTCCATTGGTGTATGGTCTGTTTTTGTACTGATTTATAGGAGCACTCTGCCTGCGGGTCTCCCTTCGGAGGCAGACCAGGATGCCTAGGCACTGCTCTCACTGATCTCATTTCCCCCCTGCAGATCCTAAATCTGACCCAGGCCCTGAAAGACAACAAGTGTCCCCTGCACCTCGTCCAGATGCCACCTGTGATTGTTGAGACGGCCCGTTCCCACCAGCGATCTTCTAGCGAGTCCTACACACAGAGCTTTCAGAGTCGGAAGCCCTTCTTTTCCTGGTGGTAGCCCCAGAGGCAGACAAAGGCATATTGTCTGAGACTTGGGCTGGGAGGAAGCCTGGGGAGCGGGTTGCAAGAAAGCCAGAGAAACCGGTGGAGATCAGTGCTCTTAAGAGCCCTCCCTCTCTGCTCACCACTCCCTCCAAGCTTTCCCAGGCCCCGGGAGAAGCATGAGCAGAGGGACAGAGGTGCTGTGGGCCCTCCTGAGTGCTGGGGAGGGCTGGCGCTCCATGCAAGCCGTCCAGACAGGGGGAAAGGAGCATCTCCTGGGGGCAGGCTGGGAAAGTCCCTTCCCTCCTGGACACCCTGCTCTGTTGCTATTCCTTGTTATATTCTGCATCAGAAAAAATACAAATACAAATTTCAGTACTAGTAGCAAAACCCAGGTAGAATCCCAGACCCTCTCATGGCAAAACCTCTGATCTAGACCTAAATGTGCATGGACCCAAACACCCAGGTGTCTCACAGTTCCTTACTGTGCGGACCAAGGCAGCTGGGAGGCTCGCAGTGCCGGGACAGACAGGAGCCACACTTCCCTTTTGTGTCTTGCCGAGTGTTCTTTCCGTCTTCCTCCCACCAGTGCAGTAGGTTGACTCCAGACACGATTTTCACAGTGAGGGGACAACTGCTCTGGAACTCCCAGCAGTTTTACAGTGTCTAGATCACCTCTGCTCCCTTCCCCGCTGGGGACCCAGCCCCTCTAGGCCAGGACTGTAGGTTGCTTTCCCCTCAGGCAAAGACAGGAGGGAGGCAGTTACCTCCCCAGCATGGGAACATGATCCATACCACTAAGTATATGCTGGAAGCTGTGATGTTCTGTGGGTGGGCTTACCCCTGTCTTGCTCCCCTAGTCCTTGGCCCTGGCCAGAAACGACAGACTTTCCCAGTCTGCTGATTTGTTGCTGTTGTTTTTGATTTTTTTCTCAACTCTTTTGACTTAATAGGTTCGGTTCTGGGTTCTGGAGTGGCTCTCGGTGAGGGTTCTAGGGTGGGTCTAGTTCATGAGAGGACAGGATATTAAGTCCTTGGGTTTCTTTGTGTGGTACCACTGCTGCTGGATGGAGGCAATGAGACTTGTATTCTGCCTCCTAATTAGCAGCTTCCCTTTGCTCCCTGACTTCTTGTTCCAGGCCAGTTTTTCTATGGCTTCTCGAGAAAGGTGGGGCCCTAAGGAGAGAGGTGTCCCCACTGTCCCCAGTGCCTGCCCAGCCCAGTGTGCATCTTCTTGCTTCCCTGTCTCTTTCCGCTCAGCTCTCCCCCTTACCAGCTGTCCGAGCCCTTTCTACACCAAAGCAAAGAATGGCCTCAGTGGGGAGTACAGAGGGTGTCACCCAGGGCTATGGGGCAGCCCTGGACGGTTCAAGTTTCTGGCACCCTGCAATTGGTCAAATCAGCCTTGGAAAGAAACTATCTTGAAGGTTTGAAAACCAACCAAAGAAAAGGAGTGGGGACTGTTGCCGTGTGCCCTCTGCTTGCCTAGCTCCTGCTATTGCAGGAAGCGGAGCAGAGGTGTGCAGCCCTCTTGTCAGCTGGGCCAGGCTGGTCCCCTTCCAGTACAGCCCCCAGGAGCCAGCTTACCCTGGGCTTCCACCCCGCCAACAGAAGAGTCTCTGGAGCTGGGTGTGCATGCCCTGTGGACAGAGGCGCTGCTCCCCGCCTGCCCCAGTCCTGACAATCCCATTGAGCTGACCTGGACTTTGGCCTTGGGGACCATGTTTGTGAGAACTTGGGAGCAGCAGGGCTCCCAGAGGCCGGAGGGGACCAGGGTATATTTAGCTCTCCACAGACATCTGTTTATAAACGTGTTGTTGAATTGCCCCACCTGGGGTGGAGAGGGCCTGAGCGGTCTAAAGGGCTGGTTGCTTCCCCCACTGAGCAGATCTGCACGTTGCCCTCAGCCAGACCAGCTCTGGGATGCAAAGGAAATTGGGTCCAATGTAAGAGGGAGCTGGTCCCAGTCCTGGCAGGTGAAAGTACGGGGCATCCTTTCCTGGCCCACATCTGTTCTCCTTGAAGCCTGTACTCAGGTTGCCTTGAATGTGGACTTTGGGAGAGCCTGGGCCCTGAGTGCCAGGGCAGGCTTTTGGGTGGCCCTCACAGAGCTGCCCGGCCCAGCCCTCTGCCAGCCATCGGCCCATCTCCCAGTGTCAGGGAGTGGAGGCTGGGCTGTGAGAGTGCCGCTGCCTCTGTATTGTTCTAATGCACTGTAGAAAATTGTATATGTAATGTATTTAAATCAATGCAAATGTATGAATAACAAGTCCAATTCCGACCTTTTTTGTCTAGCTTTCTTTGGTGGAAAGAAGACCAGGTAGGATGCCTTTTTAAGGGCAGAGAACCCTGTATTGCCATGGAGTTGCTGAGATATGGCTCTTGAATCTGTTTTCCTCTAGTAGAGTAGTACAGGTTCTCATTTCCCAAAATATTGTTTTAACCCACTTGACACGAACACCTGACCTGAACCTACATTGATTGATGCAAAGCTGTTTATAATCATCATGTATCTTTCTTACCGTGAATATTTCTTGCAGAAATATTAGTGTTTTGTTTCGAGATGTTCCTCTGATAGGGATTTTACAGTTTTTGCAATGTCTGCTTTCTAAAAGCTGAAATAACTTTAAATTCCGGAATCATCTTTCCCCGAGGGCTTGGATTGAGGAGTGTGGACTGGCTTTTCTTCTTGGCCACAAGAGGGCAGCCCTGCTCTGTGTGCATCCCTGTCCACCTGGAGGGGTTTTAACCCTGGCTCCTCTAAGTGAGGATAATCAAGCAGATAGGAGGGTTGAGAGGGAAGCTAAGTGCTAATGGCTTCTTTTGAGCCAAAGCCAGAACAGCAGTCAGAAATCCTCACCTCAGGGGTTTTCAGGAAACTTCAGTAACGCAAAAGGCATGATTGGTGCAGCTGTTGAGCCGCCTCAGAATGGTTTGCCCACAGGGGTGAAGAGGGCAGCTGAGGAGCTGGTACCCACTGCATGGGTCATCCCACCCAGGGCCCGCTGCCCACTATGCAGTTCTGACTGTAATAGGAGCTGGTGAGGGGCCAAAGACCCTTCTCCTCTCCTTGGACCAGGAGGCCAGCTCTGTTTTCTCCTTCCTGGGAACTGCCCCATCCTTGCAGTGAGCCCGAGCCTCACCCCCGGCTCCAGAGTGTCCATTTCCAGATCTTCCCCTGGCGTGACAGACTCACATAGCTCTCGATGCACATGGTTTTATTTTGCCACTTGAACTACGTTTTTCCTGTGCTGGCCTGAAGGGGCAGGGGTGTGGGACGAGCTGCTGGACCATGGGCCACAGTTGTAGCGGGAGTAGTGGGATGCTGCGTCAGAGTGCCTGTCACTTGACTCCCAGGAAGGCTACCCTGCAGCCCAGGCATAGTGTTAAACTGAAAAGGGCTGAGGCAGAAACGGGCACTGCTTTTCCACAGTCTGGTGAGGAACAGGTCCCCTGGGACAGCTCAGCAGAAGCCTCTGGGCCTGTTCTGGCCCGCACAGGCCAGTGACAGCAGTGAGGCTGTCTCTTCTTTGCCTTCCCCAGCCCTTTGGCAAAAGTCTCTGTGACTCCTGGGGAGGATAGAGCCGGCCCCGGCCCCTTTCCCAGCTCAGTGTCTGATCTGATGGAGGTAGCTTGTGGGTCCTGGCTTCCTCCAGTTCCGGCGGATCCGGGCACTGGCCCTCCTAGAGTTCACATACTGCTCACTGGAAGCCATCTCCGTGGCGCTGCTCGGTGGCTCGGCCGGCGGAGCACAGGGCTCTGCGGTTCTGCAGGGAACAGTCACGTTAAACCAACATCAACAGGAAAGACAGCAGGGACTGAAGAGATTTTGGTCATGATGAACTATTAAAGCACACTGTTCAGAGCCAGATGAGACCAGGGCTCTGGTCTCATCTCTGCCCCCAGAGAGCTGCATGACAAGGCAGAGGTTTCAGACTGCTTTTCTGTAAGGGGAGTTGGACCAGATCAGGGGTGTGACACTCTGTGTTTCTCCACCCTCCTCATCCTGTCCTGATACAAGACCAGAGGGCAAGTAGCCTTCTTAAGATGATTCCAGCAGGGATTACTGATCAACTGAAATTCATAGGAGCAACAAAGCTGATCTGCTGCCCCGGCCCTGATGACCTCTGAAGGCCTTGGGCCCAGAGCGTAACCCAGAGTGACTGCTTAGGCCACCTATATGGTTCCGCTTGGTCTCTTGGGGGCTTGCTGTTCCTGAGTGGGCAGCGACCTAAGCAAAGAGGTGAAGGACTGGGGGAAATTCCTGGTGAAGTTTCTCAACAGTTTTTAACCCTTGATGTCTCTATGGTACTCTCCTGTGCTATTTTCTCAGCAGTCCCACAGCTCAGATGATCACCCAGCTTACTTTTGAATGTTACCTGTTCAACAACAGGTAAATAGGATTTTTTTTTTTCCCTTCCAAACCATAGTCCCTCCCTCACTTCTGGTTCAGAACCACTGTGAAATGAGGTGGCACTGAGTGGACCCAGGCACCCCTTCCCATGGGAGTTCACAGGGTCATAGGTGACCCCAGCAGTAACAGTCTAAGTGCCAACCACACGGTAGGCACTGTGTAGACCTGGCAACAACCCCAATGGCAGGTCCTTCTCAGGGAGGCCAGGCCAGCGGCTCCAGGCCACACCAGCCAGGAAATGGAGGAGCGGGCCTGTCGTGCTCCATGGCCTACCTGAGCCTGCTGCAGTGGTGTACCGAGGGGCCTAGCGGCTTCTGCCGAGGGGGCCTCTTCCTGCGCAGCCTCTTCAAGGCCTCGGCCACACGATGGTCCCCTGCACACTCCCAGACGATCTGTGCCCGTTCCTCGGCCAGCTGGTCCCCGCTGCGCTGAAACAGGCCCTGGATCTGCAGCAGCTCAGCGTCCTGGAAGATGTTGGCCGCGGCCTGCTTGCGGCCCCGGACCTCCGGGGGGGCCCGCCAGGGGGGTGGCTCGCTGACCACAGATGCAGGGGTGCCCATCCTGGGTGCTGAAGAAAGAGCAGGGAGGGACGCCAGCAGCTCAGTGGGCCCTTCCCAAGCCTGGGGGTCTTGACCAACGCAAGGGCTTCTGGTATTTCTGTTCTCCAGTAGCTGAAATAGAATAAGTCTTGACTTAAAATCACTGATTTCCCAGGGCACTTTGGGGAGATAATAACGATAGTCAGACTTTACAGTGTTTAGATGCCTGACCTATGTATTAAGGGTCACAGAGGGTAAGGATTGTGTATCTCCACTTTAGAGGTGAAGATGCACCCCTCAGATGTTAAATGACTTTCTCATGGACACAAAGCCATGTGTAAGTGCAGAGCCAGAGGCAGAGGCCAAGTCTCTCTGGCTTCAGTCCACACAGACCCCAGGTCCGAGTGATAACACCCGTAGCAGCAGCAGCCGAAATGTCTTAAGCACTCAGGTTGCAGGTACCCCCATAACAGCTGTATTCACATTAACATCGTTGAATCAAGAATGAGCACAACTGTCCTAGGAGGTAGATACTTTTTAACCTCCTCATGTCCCAGCTGAGGAAACTGAAGAACAATACTCTGATGCTGAGACCCAAGCTCTGTGGCACAGAGGCAAGAGAGGGGCTGTGGCCTTGGGCTCCACAGGCAGGAATCCGGCTTCTGGCCACCTCTGCCACTTACTGGCTAGGTGATCCTCCTCGCCTCCACTGCTTCCTGTGTAAACTTAATCAGCCATACAAGTACCTACTTCTTAGAGTTGCTGTGAGGGCTGAGTGAAGACACAAAGCATTAAGACCATGTAAGATGCCCCACCAGTCTGCTTTTCCATCTGTAACACTGAGAAGAGCATCCTGTCTTCTATTTTCAAGCTCCTGGGGGGAGGGGGGATGAGCCAAGTCCATATGATTTAGTTAAACAGCATGAAATAGACCAAGAAGATCTAACCACAGTCTGAAGAACCACAGAGAGAAAGGTAGGGGCAGAAGAAGGGGCTACGGGATTGAAATATCCTCTCAGCACAGGCTGAAATCTATGATAATCTCAGTAAAAGTTAGGGTTGGGCCAGTGCCACACCCCACTCATATGCCAGATGAAAACAATTAGCTCAGGTCTCCATAGTTTTCAGTGAATGGTAAAGGGATTCGGCTTACCCACCTTATCCTTGTCTTCACCACAGCCTGAGATGGCTATGGGATTGGAAAATAGACTGGAGACCAGGAAGACCAAAGACTTGGCGTTATACAGAACTGGCTTTGAGTCCCAGCTCTGCCGGGCTTCTCAGTTAGCTCAGATGGTAAAGAATCTTCCCTCAGTGCAGGAAACCAGGGTTCAATCCCTGGGTCAGGAAGATCCCCTGGAGAAGGTAATGGCAACCTACTCCAGTATTCTTGCCTGGAGAATTCCATGGACAGAGGAGCCTGGCAGGCTACAGTCCATGGGTTGCAAAGAGTAGGACACGACTGAGCAACTAACACACCCAAGCTCTTCCTGGCTGTGACCTTAGGCAAGTTACTCAATCTCTCTGGGCCTGTTTGCTCAACTAGAAAATGGGGCTAATAACACTTCTCAGGATTATTGTAAGGATTAAATGGGTCTAGTGTGTATCAGGTCCCCAGTGGGAGCTAAATAAATACAAATGCCCCTCTTCTTGGCCTTCTGGATTTTTCACTTACGTCAGGGGTGTAATGTGGACCCTCCTTTTCCTCTTAGCAGTCTGGCCTGAGCCAGCTGAAGGCCTTGCCTGTGTTCCCTTCTCCCTGCACAGTCCTGAGCCTAATGGGGAAGGTTGGTTGCTAAGTCAGACCCCACTACACAGCTAATTACAGAGAGACCAGTCAACCAGCAGCCCAGCTTAAAAAAAACATCAAATTTGAAATAAATGTAAATAAAAAATGTACATACTCAACTGTAAAAAGTATAAAAGATGAGAATCATATAAATAAGAGCATTACCAGCTTCCTATCCTCAGCCTACCCACCTGCAGACATAACCCTTACTCTCACCTGCCTTTGATGCTCTTGAGAATTTGAGCGATCTCTCCCTCCCATTCAGACTCCTCAGATATGACTGTTCCCCACCCGCCCTTGCCCTGGCCCTCCCTCCTCCTCACCTCAGTAGCCACCCTCCTTCTAATAATTTCTACACTCACTCTGTTTCTATCATAACCTGCTCTCTCTCTTGAAAAGATTTAGTAGCTAAAATAAACCTGCAGAAGACTTTCAGATAAATTAATTTTTTAAAAATGTGCTTTTTATCTGGAAAATGGGGATTTTAAAATCTGCCTCTCTGTAGGCACAATTATGGGAATCCAGTTAAGACCTAATATGTGTGGTAATTAACCCTCCAGAGCTGATGATATAAATATACTGTGACCAGAAAACAACAGTCACCAAGTCACACTTTCAGGCTGATAAAGAGAAGCAAAAGCTAACTACTATGGGGTGTTTGCCTTGCCAGGTGGCGCTAGTGGTAAAGAAACCGCCTGCCAGTGCAGGAGACATAAGAGACGCAGGTTCTATCCTTGGGTCAGGGAGATCCCCTGGAGGAGAGCATGGAAACCCACGCCAGTATTCTTGCTGGGAGAATCCCATGGACAGAGGAGCCTGGTGGGCTACAAGTCCAAAGGGTGGCAAAGAGTCGGACATGACTGAAGTGACTAAGCATGTAAGCTGGGCGTGTTTATTCTGAATCAGCAACATGCATGGTATCATTTCATCCTCAAAACCATTGTTAGGAATCAAGCACTGTTAACCTCATTGCCATTCATAGGGTACTAAAGAGGACCTGAAATACAGGTCCAAGCTCACCCTAGCCTCAGGTGAGCCCTAGTCTAAGTGACTGCGGCCCGAGCTTTTGAATCACCAAGTTGCCCTCACAGCCTGGCAGCTCAAAGCACATTTCTTCCCATTATATCTGTGAAGACTGTTTCACTATTCTTTTCTAATTCATGTAGGGGGAAACGCGCCAGTAGAAAGGGAAGAGGATGAATGTCCCACACCCCAGGCAAGAATCGGGGTGTGGAATTTGTTTTAATCTCCACTAGCGCCAAAGCTGTCTACAGGGTGACAGGCTGCCCCCAGCCTTGAAGCCATGGCGCTCTGAAGGGGAAGAGCCCCAGCCTCTACAGAAGAAACCTGGAACTGCAACGCAGCCCAGTGCACAGAGATCTGGCTCGAGTCAGGGGACTAGCTTTGAGCCCGAGCTGCCACTCACTGGCTAAGAGACCTCAGGCACTTCACATGGCCTCTGTGGGCCTGTCTTCCTCTTACAGTTGAAAGGAAGGGTTTATTCTTATAGTCTCCAGGGCGTGTGCTGGTGTTGAGAGTCAGTGATTCCATGACAAGGCTAGGTCCACACGGAAGTGGAGATGAGTTAGCTTGTCTGCTAGAGCCCAGGAGCAACATGTGTGGACACGTCTGTATAGTTAGGTGCCAGAGAACTCCCCTTTTCTGCCCTCCTTAGTCTTCCCTGGAGGCCAGACACTGTTGTGCTGCTGTGGGGTTATGGTCTGGTAGAAGAACTCACTGCTCGAAAGCATTCTAGTGACCTAGGCTGGCTATGGCCTAGAGTAGACTCCTAGGCTGATCTGTGCAGTGGGAGAAGAGCTGATAGTCCTGCTCTGGGACTCAGTCAGTCTCACCTGCCCTTCAGAGAGACAGGTCATAGGATCAAATAGCAGCAGCTGCCTTAGGGAGGAAATGGCTGAGCCTGACTTTCCAGATGGTCCAGCCACCCACCTCTACCAGGGCTGCAAGGCCCTGCCTCCAGCAGTCAGTTACAGAGTTACAAACAAACCAACAAGGAACCATGTGGGCAAGTCTGAGCCCCCAAACCTCAACCATATCCTCGTGAACCTCGGGGAGGCCTTGGCAACTCCAGATTTTGAGGTCCCTCACTCCTGGCTTGGCCTCCCATCCTGGAATTCAGACAGCAGAGTGAGGCTGGGAATAAAAATCAGTGATTCCAAGTAGGATTAGATGATAAACTTTGAGAAAGCTGAATCAGAAGATTCAGGAGAAAACTTACTATCAGGAGAAAATTTCCTGTCTCATTCAATGTGTTACTTTCCCACTGATTTCCTGGACAAGACCTGAATCCAGGGAAGTCAGTGTGTACTTGAACAATGGCACTTGTTTAAACTGGGAAATGAAACCATGGGGCTATTAAAAGATTATAAATGGATCTTTCATTTCAGAGCTGACATAAAAGATAGGCATGGATCTGTGAGCTGATGAGTAAAGACTAATTGCAGAATCCTTCAATTTGATCCAAACTAGCTTAAAAATGAACTCACAAAGTAAATATCAAATGTTGAAATTGAAGTTCAACTTGTTTTGAAACAGGCAATAAAGGAAATGCTAAGCTCTGACAAATATATTTAAAAAGTGACTCACCATGCACTGAATTTGCAGTATACAAATACGGTGTCCAACTGAGCATTTTTTGTAATGTATGAAGCTCAGTTCAGACAGCTTTTCACAGTGTGGTCTCGGGGAGGTGCAGAGAACTATGACAGGCACAACACACTTGTGTGACCTGGGCGGCAACTGAGCCCTCACTCACTCAGCTCACCCCCTTCAGATAGGATTGGTGATGTTGACAATCTGTAACCAGAGGCCAAGGGCCTCTTAGAAAAAAGGAAAAAAAAAAAAAACAACCTGGAGGCTCTGGCCCAAGGCCCATATCAACATTTCTGGCCTTGGCCTGTTTCCCTGCCCGCTGGAGAGCAGCCAAAATCAGTGGCTCCTACAAGCAGGAGGGTCAGTCCAAATGGCTATGTGGGTCCTGCCTCACACAGGGCCTAGTTCAGCCAGTAGAGAACTAGACACAGGTTGGTCTGCAATTCTGTGTCCCAGAAGGTAGAGAAAGGAAATGGATCCTTTCCCCAGGTCAATTCTCAGGTATGACTTGGAAATAAACTCCGGCTAGATCTAGGATTAACTCTTTCATAGAGTCCAAGAACCCTGAATTCTGGTTTTGCCATTGATAATTGAATGCATTGGCAGGCCTTGGTTTTCCCCTGCCTCAATTCGCTCATCCTCAAAATGGTGAGAATAGATAACTCTTAGGGGATAGAAAGATTAGTACTGTAGTATGCCAAGGATCTATCCCAGCACATTACATCATGAATGAATGATGGAAGGGAGTAGTTATTGCTGTTGTTTAGTCGCTAAGTCGTGTCCAACTCTTTTGTGACCCCATGGACTGTAGCCTGCCAGGCTTGTCTGTCCATGGGATTTCCCAGGCAAGAATAGTGGAGTGGGTTGCCATTTCCTTCTCCAGGGGATCTCCCTAACCCAGGGACCGAACCTGTATCTCTTGCATTGGCAGGCAGATTCTTTTACCACTGACCTGCCAGGGAAGCTGATGGGAGGGAGACAGGCTATTTAGCCACCAGGGACTATAGAATCTCGGCCATTTTCATTTTCACTCATGAAACTCCCTCAGAAAGGGCCTTCACTCTTGGGAGAAGAGAGTAAAGGGAGATAGGTTCATCTGTGGACTTTTAAATCATACCTGCAGTAGAGGCTCCCTGTCAAGCTTGCTCCCTGTCAAATGCAGAACAGCACTTCCTGAGAAGTAATATCTTTAATCCTCACAACACCTCTATGAGGAGGCACTATCCTTGTTACACCCATTTTACAGATGAGAAACCTGAGCTCAGAAAGGTTTGGTAACTTCCCAAAGTCATACAGATGGGTAGGTGATGAGACTGGGATGGGAACCCTAGTCTGATCTCAGCGCCCACACTCTCAATCACTGCTATTTTTGTTCCTGCCAGATGGCTGAGGAAGTCTTCATGGGGAGGAAGGACCCGGGAGGCTTTGAAATATGCTATCTGCTTCTGCAGGTTTTGGAAGGTGCAGGGATCAAAGGCAGGTCTCCCAAGACTGTGTGTCTGTGCCCTCAGCACTCCATGGTCCCGTGGGGAGTTAGAGCGATTACTCACCACGCAGGAGCGCAGAGCCAATAGACCTCCAATCGGGATGGGGTCAGCTAAGATGCCCCCACTCCAACCCCTTTCAACGCTTTCGAAAGGGCAGGCGCAGTTCTGGGCTTCCTGCCGCGATGGTGCTCACAAGGACCAGACGGCGTTCATCAACAGGACAAGACCTTGGGAGGGGGTATCCTGGCCGAGGTCACACGACACCACCAGAACGGGTCTGCCCCTGAGTCTTAGACGTGGCCGCTTCGCACGACGGGCCCTAACTGGACCTGGGAGTTCGGGTCTCACCCACACCTCTGCTCTGACAGCCCTCCCACACGCCTCCACCGCAGCAAAAGCTTGGCTGTCGACCTACGTACCTGGCCTCCCGAGGCGAGCCACCTCGGTCGCAGCCGCGGCTCCCCGGAGAAAGCGCTCCCCAGCCCCGGAACAGCCAATCCTCAGCCGAGCCTAGGTGAGAGCTCCCGGAGAGCCTTCCAAAATCGAACGCGGAGACACAGGGAGCCAATCGGAGGCCGTAAAGAGGCGAGGGGCGTGTCCAGGCTCCGCCCCCTTCTCTCCACTGGCCTGGAAATCGGAGTGCGAAGGGGCCTCGGGTCCAATTAGCGGCGGAGCAGCAGCGAGGGGCGTGCCCTCCCAGCCCTTTCCCTCCGCCCACTGCCACCCTCGCACTGCGCCCGGAGGTGCCCCTTTCATTGACGTCAGTCCTCTAGGACAGCGCGGTTTTGCTGGCTCCGGAGTGGGGGCGGGGCCGCATTCCTGCCCCGGGGTGCGGCGACGGCTGGCTCTGCCGGGTACACGTGACGGATGCCCCCCTGCTCTGGACCCGAGGCCTGTGCGCGCGGCGCCGCCTTCCTTGCTGCTGCGTGTGGCCGTCTGCAAACGGACTTGCAGCTCCTTGAACTGTACTCCACTTGTCTTCTGGCTCCAGCTTTGAGAGAGGGGAAGGGACAGTCAGTGCGGTAGTCAGATCTTTGGTTTCAAAGCCAGAATGTCTTGGGTTCTAATCTTGAAATCGGGGAATTTACAGCTTAGCAAAATATTGAAAAACTAAAAACATTTAATTGTGAATTACAGTTGTGATAAACATTAGGAAGGAATCTAAGCTCCCTTGGGGAGGTCCTAGAAGGTAGAGTCATATTTTTCTGTGAAGGAGGCGTTGAGATTAAACAGATGAAGAGGCGTGGATCTGGGAAAAGAGGAGGGAACATGCTAAGGCTAAGGCCAGGAGGTAACTTGATTGAGGAAGTCTTGAATTGAGGCCTGGAGTAAGGTCAGCAAGAGAGAGAGAGGTGGGGAATAGCACTGTATGTGTTTGTTTAATAGACACTTTATAGCACTTACAATGTGCCAGTAATGCCAGTCAGACTTTACAAATATTAACTCATTTCATCCTCATGACAAATTTGTGTTTATAGAAATTCACTTTGAGTACAGCTTGAAACTTGGGTTGGAAGGGCAAGAGTGGATGTAGGGTGTCCAGTAGGCCCTTGATCAGTACTTGTTTGCTTCATTGGAAGACAAGTTATTTGTGCACTGGTTTAAAAATGGCACAAAGGGAGCCTGGGAATAGGCAGCTGGGTCTCCCTGACTTCTTTTTCACTGCAGAGCTGACCTTTGTAGTCATTTGAGTTCTCTTCTGTAAGAGTTGCAAGGGGGGAAGAATAAGAGCCAGCACGTGGGGCTGTGGGTCCCCTTTGGCTAGGTGGAGGGTATATTTGGGAGCTGTTCTTCCTCATCCCGTGGTCTCCAATTCCTGTGTCCTGCACAAAAACATTGGCAATTGCTTTGTTGTAGTTTAAAGGGTTTTAACAGTGGTTTCTCTGTTGTTCCTGAAGCCCTGTGGAAATATTGAAAAGAACAAAGAAATCAGCAATGTTCATCTTCAATACAAAGTATTGCAAAACCTTTCAGTCAACTGCTTGGCTAAGGAGGGTACTATGCAGACATTTAAACCAAGATGCTGGGCTTCTGAACCAGGAGCTCCTTCTACCCCATTCTCAGCAATAGGAAGGCCAAATTCTTGGCATATTGGTGCTTGGAGAGCTTAGGAACTCTGATGCCAGGATAGGAATTAGGAGCTTGTGGTTTCTGGGTCAGATGTGACTAAGGCTGGGTGGAGAATATCTGGTGTCTCCAAACATCTTTGCAGGCATGTGACCATTGTGTGCTTACCGTACAATGGAACAGTTTCCATTATTGCAGCTTTATGATTCAGTATTTATGATGAGAAGATGAGGCACTTCCATAATCATGTGGGCATGCAAGAGTGGGGCATCTGGGATCCACAGAATGCCTCTGGTATCCACTCCCCAACAGGGCTCTGTTTAAAGAAGGAAAGAAGGACTACTACTCTGGGGAATGGAGTCCTGGGTAATTCAGACCAACACCTGGTTTTACCAGGGATCAGATTAAAGTGAGACAATCTTAATTGGGTAGAATCTCCTTGGGAGAAATATTTGAGGGGCACCAAGAAACGCCATAATTGAGATAAATATTTTAATGCAATATCTTTTTAAATTAATGCAAAATATCTATGATGAATAAAATATCGACATTTGATGGTAACGCACACCGGTATTTTTGCCTGGAGAATCCCATGGACAGAGGAGCCTGGTGGGCCACAGTCCATGTGGTCACAAAGAGTCAGACACGACTGAAGCTACTTAGCACAGCACAACCTAAAGACAGGTTGCTGCTTGTTTTCTGACCCTGCCTCATTTTTCATCGAGAACAGTCATTTCCAATCAGCCCACGGTTCCCAGGCAGGTCACCACTGTGTCCCCTGCCAATTGGAGTTATGAGTGTTGACGATAGTGTAGGAATAGATTGGCAACACGGAGATTTACATATGCTTGTGTTTTTTTTAAATCATAGAGCTTTCATCCACTTTTTCATTTGGTTCAAAATATGGAAAGATGTTTTGACAATTGCATCTGGGGGTGCACATTTTTCCTCTAGTCCTGAGCTCCAGTATGGCTCAGCAAGGTGCTCATTTTTAGGGGAGTAGAGTCTAGGAAAGGGATTCTAGCTGCTCAACCTTAGGCAAATGACAACCTCTCTGCTTCTCTATTTTCTCATCTATAAAATGGGAATCATTATATTAATACACACCTCTGAGCATTGCTGTGAGGATGAGGTGAGTGCTATAGGCACCGTCCTTAATAGAAACCTTGCTACAGATACTAAAGCAGCATTCAGTGTCTACCCTGTCTGTCCTGCAGGAATTGTTCCAGCAGCTGTACAGTCACAAATGGTCCCCCAGTGGGGTTGAGGCTTATTCCCATGGGTTTGTTGTTGCTGAATGTTCTGTTCTGGGGAGAACAGAGAGAATTTCCACACTCAGCTGACAAGCAACAGTGACTCTTGAGTCAACTCCATTTTTCTTGATAAACAACCTGGACATTTTAAACTTTTTAAAAAATGCCCTTCTGCTTAGGGCATTACATGAAGCAACTTATTACAGCTTTCTTCTCTGAACTAACAGTCTGAAGAGACTGAAAATAACAAAGTCCTATAGGCAAATGGTGCATTATAGAAACATCTTTTTAAAAATACATCATTCATGGTAATCTAACATTCAAGGTCAGTATTGTATTAGTCTGCTTGGGAGGCAAAAACAAAATACTACACTGTCTGGGTGACTTAACAACAGAAGTTTATTTTCTCACAATTCTGGAGGCTGAGAAGTCCAGGATCGAGGTTCTGACTGACTCTGTTTCTGGTGAGATCTCTCTTCCCGACTTGCAGACAGTGCCTGCTCACTGCGTCCTCACATGGTGGTGAGAAAGAGAAAGATGGCTCTCTGACGTTTCTTCTTATAAGGACACTAATCTTATTAGATCAGGCTCCACTCTTATGGATGCTCCGAGTTAACCTTAATGAATTCATTACTCTAAACACACTCACAGGTTAGAACTTCAGCATATGAATTTGGGACACAATTCAGTCCATCAGTTCAGTTCAGTCGCTCAGTTGTGTCCAGCTCTTTGTGACCCCAAAAACTGCAGAACATCAGGCCTCCCTGTCCATCACCAGCATCCAGAGCTTGCTCAAACTCATGTCATCCAGGACTTCCCTGGTAGTTCAGTGGCTGAGACTTCCCACTCCCATGTAGAGGGCCCAGGTTCAATCCCTGATCAGGGAACTAGATTCCGCATGCCACAACTAAAGATCAAAGACCCTAAGTGCCACAATTAAGACCCAGAACAGCCACATAAAGAAACAATAATAAATGAATAAAAATATAGATAAGCAGATACAGAATAGATATAGCTATAAGTGTGTTTATATGTGTACACGTATGCATGTGTATACCTGTACACATATATGACCACGAACATACACAAACATACACATTTCCCATCTGTCTGCTGAAAGGGCCTAGAAGCAATGACGCTCGAAGAGGAATAAGCACCCTTAGCACCAGTTATTGATTTCTCAATATCATTCTCCACAAAGGGTTCCCTGGGTAAGTGATTAATTCTACCTCTGGGATTGAGAAAGTTCAAGATGACCCTAGACCATCTTGTGCAAGAAAATAAGGAAGTACTCACAGAATGATGGGGATGTGTCAAAAGGACTAGGAGTCAGATTGTAAGGGCTCCCATTAGCCAAATGTGGAACATCAAAATAAAATAGGACAGTAACAGATTATAACCCAATGAGTAAAATAAGAGTATATGTTTATACTAATGTAACTATTAAATAAGAAAACAGAGGAGAAGAGAAAGCTTATAGTATGATGCCAGCTGACAACCGCAGGGGGAGCAATGCAGTTGGGAAATCACTAATGCTTTCTAAAACAGCCATGTGGCCAATTACAAGAACAAGGACTGTAAGAGTCTTGCCTATTTTCCCTCTTATATACAAGGTATCTTTATATATACTGACATTTTTTCTTCCTCTTTATGTTTTCATTTTATAAGTAAGTTGTTGGAAGTTAATGTTACAATTTAGTCCTTATGTAACACTACATTTTCCGAGCTACTAGAAAATCTGAGAAGTATTTAGTTGAGACTGTATCTTCTGGTTTTGGAGAGAGATGAGAATTGCTCACGTGTAAGAAAGATAGCCTTTTCATACTGTTCATGGGGTTCTCAAGGCAAGAATACTGAAGTGGTTTGCCATTCCCTTCTCCAGTGGACCACATCCTGTCAGAAATATCAATAACCTCAGATATGCAGATGATACCACCCTTATGGCAGAAAGTGAAGAGGAGCTAAAAAGCCTCTTGATGAAAGTGAAAGGGGAGAGTGAAAAAGTTGGCTTAAAGCTCAACATTCAGAAAATGAAGATCATGGAATCCAGTCCCATCACTTCCTGGGAAATAGATGGGGGAACAGTGGAAACAGTGTCAGACTTTATTTTGGGGGGCTCCAAAATCACTGCAGATGGTGACTGCAGCCATGAAATTAAAAGATGCTTACTCCTTGGAAAAAGAGTTATGACCAAGCTAGACAGCATATTGAAAAGCAGAGACATTACTTTGCCAACTAAGGTCTGTCTAGTCAAGGCTATGGTTTTCCCTGTGGTCATGTATGGATGTGAGAGTTGGACTGTGAAGAAGGCTGAGCGCCGAAGAATTGATGCTTTTGAACTGTGGTGTTGGAGAAGACTCTTGAGGGTCCCTTGGACTGCAAGGAGATACAACTAGTCCATCCTGAAGGAGATCAACCCTGGGATTTCTTTGGAAGGAATGATGCTAAAGCTGAAGCTCCAGTACTTTGGCCACCTCATGCGAAGAGTTGACTTGTTGGAAAAGACTGTGATGCTGGGAGGGATTGGGGGCAGGAGAAGGGACGACAGAGGATGAGATGGCTGGATGGCATCACGGACTCGATGGACGTGAGTCTGAGTGAACTCCGGGAGTTGGTGATGGACAGGAAGGCCTGGCGTGCTGCGATTCATGGGGGCGCAAAGAGTCGGACACGACTGAGCGACTGAACTGAACTGAACTGAAGAAAGATAGCTGTAATTCATTAGGTGGACATATGGAACTGTTTTATCATTGTATGGAAGTCCAGATGTAGACAGAAGGTTGCATATGGAAGTTGAGTCCCTAAATACATACGGAACTGCCTATGTATTGCGCCAGTTACCTCCGCGATAGGTGAGTCCATTGGATATGTCTCCTTTTCCAGCTGCTGCAGTGCTCAGCTTCGCCGGTAGAGGGAGCCGGCAAGACACTCCAGGTGAAAGGGCTTCTCTCTGCTTCTGGAGCGCTCTTCACAAGCGGCTCCTTCAGGTTGAGGCGTCTGCAGCGGCTCACAGGTGGAGCACACGTGGACTCTTCAGGGCCAGGTCCTGCTCAGGGGCTCCTGCAGCGTGGGGGGCTTCTTCATCACTTGTATCTCACAGCACATGGCAGCCAGCAGTGCACAGTGGCTAGCAGCTTCCCTTGGCCCCCAGTTGAGAAGCTCTGTAGTAAGTTTTGAGGTGCAGCAGCTCCTTGTGAAGAACTTCCCCCTGTGCCACAGATGGCAGATTTCCAGCAGGTTCTACCGGGATGGGTTGGTGTGCATATTAAAGAAACAAGATGCCTGCTATCTCTAGAAATTAGCTAACTCTGGGTGGTGTGTGTGAAGTGGGGAATCCCTCCCTAGGTTTGCAAGGTCCCACATGTCAAAACATCACAGAAACAAAACAATACAGCAAATAAAAAAACATGATAGATACACAGGAATTCAGAGTCCAGTGAGAGTGGCTTGTCTGTACTCCACAATGTCAGGACTTCATCTGGAAGTATTGAATGCAGAGGTTGACCAGAGAGCTGAGGGTTGGAAGTCTTCCTTCTTTCCTGATGGCTCAGGGCTACCTGAGTTTTGGTGAGCCAGGAAGAAGCTGCCTTGTTTTTGTTGACATAACTTGGTCGTGGTTTGGTGGCTTAGTCTCTCAGTCATGTCTGACTCTTGCGACCCCGTGGACTGTAGCCCACCAGGCTCCTCTGTCCAAGGGATTTCCCAGGCAAGAATAGTGGAGTGGATTGCCATTTCCTTCTCCAGGGGATCTTCCTGACCCAGGAATCGAACCTGGGTCTCCTGCATTGCAGGTAGATTCTTTACTGACTAAGCTACAAGAGGTTTGACATAAGTCAGAAGACCCTGATGCAGGAAAAGATTGAACGCAGGAGGAGAAAGGGACGGCAGAGGATGAGATGGGTGGATGGCATCACCAACTCAATGGATATGAGTCTGAGTAAACTCCAGGAGTTGGTGATGGACAGGGCAGCCTGGCATGCTACAGTCCATGGGGTCGCAGAGTCAGACACGACTGAGCAACTGAACTGAACTGAAAAAGTCACAATGTCATTTCTGCCATTCCCTTGTGTGTGCTAAGTTGCCTCAGTCATGTTTGACTCCCTGCGACCCCATGGACTGTAGTCTGCCAGCCTCCTCTGTCCATGGAGATTCCCCAGGCAGGAATACTGGAGTGGGTTGCCATTCCCTCCTCCAGGGGATCTTCCCAAACCCACGTCTCTTGCATCTCCCACAACCTTGAGAGACAGGTCAAGGTTATCTCCACTTGACAACTGAGGAAAATGACAGACTAAGCTAGGAACCAAATTTAGATTTCCAGGCCACTAGAAATGCTACTACTAATATATCTACTACTGCAGGCAGGAATCCCTCAGAAGAAATGGAGTAGCCATCATGGTCAACAAAAGAGTCCGAAATGCAGTACTTGGATGCAATCTCAAAAATGACAGAATGATCTCTGTTCGTCTCCAAGGCAAACCATTCAATACCACAGTTATCCAAGTCTATGCGTAACCAGTAACGCTGAAGAAACTGAATTTGAATGGTTTTATGAAGACCTACAAGACCTTCTAGAACTAACACCCAAAAAAGATGTCCTTTTCATTATAGGGGACTGGAATGCAAAAGTAGGAAGTCAAGAAACACCTGGAGTTACAGGCAAATTTGGCCTTGGAATGCGGAATGAAGCAGGGCAAAGACTAATAGAGTTTTGCCAAGAAAATGCACTGGTCATAGCCAACACCCTCTTCCAACAACACAAGAGAAGACTCTACACATGGACATCACCAGAGGGTCAACACCAAAATCAGATTGATTATATTCTTTGCAGCCAAAGATGGAGAAGCTCTATACAGTCAACAAAAACAAGACCAGAAGCTGACTGTGGCTCAGATCATGAACTCCTTATTACCAAATTCAGATTCAAATTGAAGAAAGTAGGGAAAATCACTAGACCATTCAGGTATGACCTAAATCAAATCCCTTATGATTATACAGTGGAAGTGAGAAATAGATTTAAGGGCCTAGATCTGATAGATAGAGTGCCTGATGAACTATGGACTGAGGTTCATGACATTGTAGAGGAGACAGGGATCAAGACCATCCCCATGGAAAAGAAATGCAAAAAAGCAAAATGGCTGTCTGGGTAGGCCTTACAAATACCTGTGAAAAGAAGAGAGGTGAAAAGCAAAGGAGAAAAAAAAAGATATAAGCATCTGAATGCAGAGTTCCAAAGAATAGCAAGAAGAGATAAGAAAGCCTTCCTCAGCAATCAATGCAAAGAAATAGAGGGAAACAATAGAATGGGAAAGACTAGAGATCTCTTCAAGAAAATTAGAGATACCAAGGGAATATTTCATGCAAAGATGGGCTCGATAAAGGACAGAAATGGTATGGACCTAACAGAAGCAGAAGATATTAAGAAGAAGTGGCAAGAATATACAGAAGAACTGTACAAAAAAGATCTTCACAACCGAGATAATAACGATGGTGTGATTACTCACCTAGAGCCAGACATCCTGAAGTCAAGAGGGCCTTAGGAAGCATCACTACAAACAAAGCTAGTGGAGGTGATGGAATTCCAGTTGAGCTGTTTCAAATCCTGAAAGATGATGCTGTGAAAGTGCTGCACTCAATATGCCAGCAAATTTGGAAAACTCAGCAGTGGCCACAGAACTGAAAAAGGTCAGTTTTCATTCCAATTCCAAAGAAAGGCAATGCCAAAGAATGCTCAAAGTACCGCACAATTGCACTCATCTCACACGCTAGTAAAGTAATGCTCAAAATTCTCCAAGCCAGGCTTCAGCAATACGTGAACCGTGAACTCCTTGACGTTCAAGCTGGTTTTAGAAAAGGCAGAGGAACCAGAGATCAAATTGCCAACGTCCGCTGGATCATGGAAAAAGCAAGAGAGTTCCAGAAAAACATCTATTTCTGTTTTATTGACTATGACAAAGCCTTTGACTGTGTGGATCACAATAAACTGTGGAAAATTCTTCAAGAGATGGGAATACCAGACCACCTAACCTGCCTCTTGAGAAATCTGTATGCAGGTCAGAATGCAACAGTTAGAACTGGACATGGAACAACAGACTGGTTCCAAATAGGAAAAGGAGTACGTCAAGGCTGTATATTGTCACCCTGCTTATTTAACTTATATGCAGAGTACATCATGAGAAACGCTGGGCTGGAAGAAGCACAAGCTGGAATCAAGATTGCCGGGAGAAAAATCAATAACCTCAGATATGCAGATGATACCACCCTTATGGCAGAAAGTGAAGAGGAGCTAAAAAGCCTCTTGATGAAAGTGAAAGAGGAGAGTGAAAAAGTTGGCTTAAAGCTCAACATTCAGAAAACAAAGATCATGGAATCCAGTCCCATCATTTCATGGGAAATAGATGGGGAAACAGTGGAAACAGTGTCAGACTTTATTTTGGGGGGCTCCAAAATCAGTGCAGATGGTGATTGCAGCCATGAAATTAAAAGATGCTTACTCCTTGGAAGAAAAGTTATAACCAACCTAGATAGTATATTCAAAAGCAGAGACATTACTTTGCCAACTAAAGCCCGTCTAGTCAAGGCTATGGTTTTCCCCGTGGTCATGTATGGATGTGAGAGTTGGACTGTGAAGAAGGCTGAGCGCCGAAGAATTGATGCTTTTGAACTGTGGTGTTGGAGAAGACTCTTGAGAGTCCCTTGGACTGCAAGGAGATCCAACCAGTCCATTCTGAAGGAGCTCAACCCTGGGATTTCTTTGAAAGGAATGATGCTAAAGCTGAAGCTCCAGTACTTTGGCCACCTCATGCGAAGAGTTGACTCATTGGAAAAGACTGTGATGCTGGGAGGGATTGGGGGCAGGAGAAGGGGATGGCTGAGGATGAGATGGCTGGATGGCATCACGGACTCGATGGACATGAGTCTGAGTGAACTCCGGGAGATGGTGATGGACAGGGAGGCCTGGCGTGCTGCGATTCATGGGGTCGCAATGAGTCGGACACGACTGAGGGACTGAACTGAACTGAGAAATGCTACAGCTATCTTAAAGTCCCTGAATCTACCTTAACTGTGAACTTTCCCCAGTCTTACAAAAGACTCTTTATAAGACATGACCCCCTCACACCACACAGCCAAAAAAAAAAAAAAAAAAAGCAAATCTGATCTCTCCTCCACTACTGTTTGGGTCTCCAACCTCCCATTACCACTGGGGCCTCTTAAGGTTATGGTGAATCATGGAGATTTCCCCTGATGCTGGTTCTTTCAAAGCTGCATGATAGTCAATAAGTCACATAACCTCCCTGGACCTCCATTTCCTCATTTTCAAGCAGAAGTGGCTTAACAGCCCTGCCTCGCAGGGTTGTTGGGGGAAGTATTGAGACAAGTGGTACGTGACTCTGCCGCTGTTGATTCCTGTTGGGCCATTTCCAATTTTATCCAAGACTAAAGGGCAGTGGTGGGATTGACTTGGGCCATCCTGGCTCAGGGGTCCATCCTCACAGGTGAGGCCTCTCCTTTCCCCCAGAATCAGGGTTCCCTGGGGTCTGCACATTGCATCACAGATCCCTGCAGGAGGGGGCAGCCCCTTAAGGGTGTGGTCTCAGGGCCACCCACCTTGGCAGCCCACAGTCACTTAGCCCTGGGGAAGCAGCCTTTAGAGCCAGTGTCCTGGGTGGCTTCACACAAAGATGGGCCTCAGGGGGTACCTCTGGTTCCAGGTCTGGTCCTGGCCAGCCTCCCCTGGGGAGGAGGGCTGAGCTTTGCCAGAGTCAAACGCCTTCACTGCTGGCCCAGACCTAGTCCGTGGCCCCTTGCTTCTGCTCAAAGATACCTCACATCTCCTGCAAAGGCCTAGGCACTCCTTGAAAGCTAGATTAACAAGTTCAAGTGAAGTGAAGTCGCTCAGTCGTGTCCGACTCTTTGCGACCCCATGGACTGTAGCCCACCAGGCTCCTCCGTCCATGGGATTCTCCAGGCAAGAATACTGGAGTGGGTTGCCATTTCCTTCTCCAGGGAATCTTCCCGACCCAGGGATCGAACCCAGGTCTCCTGCAATGCAGGCAGACGCTTTAACCTCTGAGCCACCAAGGAAGCCCAGCAAGTTCAAGAACCTCCAGAATCCCACCTAGCTCCATTCAAAGAAGACCCCCCCCCACCCATCACCCCCATAGCCCTTGTTCCTGCAGGCTGGTGGGAGCCATGTGGAGAACAAGCCTCGAGACCCACAGGTGAGAATGTGGGTTCCGGCCTGGCTCACAGAGCTCCAGTAGAGCCCCCTGTCCTGCAGCTGTAGGGGACTTCCTGTTTAGGTACCATCCCAGTGGTGTGACGGGCTGGATTGTGAACCAGGAGACCTAAGCTCTAAATTTGGTACTCCTTTCCTCAACCAGTTGTGTGACCTAAGGCAAGTCACTCACTCTCTCTGAGTCTCAATTACCCCCTCCAAAAAAATGAGAAGCCTGGAGCAAATATTCTTTAAGATCTCTTCCAGCTCAGGCATGCTCTTGTAGCATAATGCCAGTACCCAGTACATGTTTAGGAAATGTTTATCTAGTAATTTAACTTGATTTAAGGCGGGGTTCTCTAGGTCCCTGCACCCATTTACTTTCTTTTTTTTTTAATGTTTATTTTAATTTTATTTTATTTTACAATACTGTATTGGTTTTGCCATATATTGACATGAATCCACCATGGGTGTACATGAGTTCCCAAACATGAACCCCCCTCCCACCACCCATTTACTTTCTTACTATGCTGTTTGCCTCTGCTGTTAGCTGATTTGGGTCAAGTGCCAGCTTAGGGCTTGGGACACAATAGGTGTGAGTTGCATCTATATATGCGGTATGTTTACAGTAGCCCAGAGACTGAAGACAAAACAGAATCTGACTGTGAGCAGTGGGAGCTAGTCCTAGGATGTCAGGGCGGGCTATGTGGTCCTTCTTGTTACAGGTCGCCTCCTTGCATCGGGGCTCAGAGCAGCTGTCAAGAGTCAACACTTGTTCCTAAACAGTCTAGCCTTGCTTTGGCTCACAGTGCTCCTTCTGCCTGGAACACCTGTCAGGACTTATATATCCAGTTGACAAGCTAATAAGCTGATCTGCTGTTGTTTCATATATACCAGCAGAAGACACAGGGTTCCTGGGTCGGAGACAAAGGATTGACCACTGTTGGCACAGCAAGCAACACCAGCACTGTTGCTGCACGTCTTTCTCTGGTTTTCAAGTTTCACGGGGGCACCACGGAGAGGCCCAGGTGGATGTTACACATGGCAGCAGGTTTGTGTCATGGCTGGGGAGCACTGAGCTTGGCGGACCCACCGCTGTCCCCTCCTACCTCACCACTTTCACCATAAGCAATAGGCAAATCTGCTGTGTCTGGGAGAAGATGTCCCTTCACCCCTCGAAATCCCTGACTGCAAACACAACCCCGAGAAATGGTGGGGGAAAGAGCAGTCGTGGCCTTGCATTCTCAGCACACACGCCTGGTGATAACACTCAAGGAGGCTCAGGACCTGCCTGATGGGGAACTGCCTCGTCCAAGACACCTACCCTCCACCTCTGCTTGTCAAAATCCCATCCATCCTCAAATGACACTTTGTTTTTGAATCTTTCTCCAGCCCTCGCATCACCAACACTTTCCCTTTTGTATTTTCCTTATACTTGTCTACGCCTCTTTTTTGTGTCCACAACTGTCCCTCTCTTACCAACAGAGTGCAAACACTTGGAGGGCAGGCATTGGTCCTCTTCATTCCTGTATTTTGGAATATTTTCAACATTCCAGAGGCTAAAAATACCTCCTCAAAGCTGTCAAGGATATTTCCTTGTAAGGAGTAGGATTTGCCTTGTGAAGCCCAAAGTTTATGTCCACCAGGTGGCGCCCCCATCCCCAACTCTCCAGATGCCTTTTTTAGAGGGAAGGGATTCTCTTGTCTGCCTCTAAATGTTGGCTTAGGTCCCCCACTTACAGAGATAGTTTGTGTGGCGTAATTCCCTGTCATTGGTCCAGCACAAAGATTCAGCGTTCAGCTGCACATTCTAGTCTCAGCCCCACTCAAGACTGGCACCCTGAAGACACTGAAGGATGTCTCTCCAAGGGTTGCTCAGGGATGTTGAGGGAACAGATCCGAAATTGGGACTAGAAGACCTAGGTTTGAGTCCCCACAATAGCTGTGTCCCAATAGCTTTGGGCAAGTCCTGTAACCTTTCTGGGTCCCTGTGAGAGGAGCTGAGAATTAAATATGAGAAACTATATAAAAGCATACTGAATGTGGACCTGGGGTCAGCCACACCTGGGCTGCTGTTTAAACTGTCACTCAGTTCTGTGACCATGGTCCTCTTCCTTCTCTCTCTAAGCTTTGGTTGCCCCATCAGTGAATCACAGTTAATACCAGTTATCTTACTTATTTTATAAAATAGGTTTATTTGGCTGCATTGGGTCTTAGATGTGGCACGTGGGGTCTTCGATCTTTGTTGCAGCAGGTAGGAGGTGTGGTTGAAGCATGCTAACTCCTAGTTGCGATGTGAAGGATCTAATTCTCTGACTGGCAATTGAACCTGGGCCCCCTTGCATTGGTTGCTAGAAGTTTTAGCCCCTGGACCACCAGGGAAGTCCCAATACCAGTTATTTAAAGAGTTGGTATAAGGATTAGGTAGCACAATAAATATGAAGTGCTCACAGTAATGCTTAATGTATAGTAAGCATTCAGTTCATAACAATCACATATATATTATGTATCCCTAACCCCCCAAATAGTGCCGAGCATTACTAAGTGCTAACATCCATCTGCTGAATAAAAGGATCTCACAGATGAGGAAACCGAGGCACAAAGAGGTTACATCACACACATCATGTCCCAGCACCAGGGAGTGGTGAGGCAGTGAGAAGTAGCCAGGCAGTCTGCCTCTCAGCTTGCACCCTGAGGGTCTATGCCATGCTGTCTTACAAAAATGTGAGTGGTATACACCACCATTTTTTTATTTAAAATTTACATTCGGAGTCTTCTCAGGTACCTGTAGGTGGGGCTGAGTTGGCAGTAGGAGGCATTAGCTCCCTGAAAACCATGCAGCTTTTCTCCCTCAAGGGGAGCCAGGGACCAGCAATCTCATCCCATGACTGAGATGAGGGACAAGCTCTGCAGGGTAGGATAAGCTGGAGGTCTTATCCAGGCACACTTCCCAGGACAACAGGCGTCTTCTCACTTCCACTGCCGTGTCTGCAGCCACCTAGTCATCCACTCCATGGATATTTACTGAATCTCGTATGTGCCAGGCACAGGCAAAGATGATGTAGCTGACTTAGAACTATGCAGAGGGACCCTCCAATGAGGTGCCTAGAAGAGCCAACAAACCAAAGGAGGAACATTTAAACTGGGCATTGAAGGTTAAGTAGGAGTTTGCCAGCCAAACGCGGTCTGGGATTGCAGGGCTGCTGCTTAGTCGCTCATCCATGTCCCACTCTTTGTGACTCCATGGACTGCAGCCCGCCAGGCTCCTCTGTCCATGGGGATTCTCCAGGCAAGAATACTAGAGTGGGTTGCCATGCCCTCCTCCAGGGGATCTTCCCAACCCAGGTCTCCTGCATTGCAGGTGGATTCTTTACCGCGTGAGCCACCAGGGAAGCCCAAGAATACTGGAGTGGGTAGCTTGTCCCTTCTCCAGGAATTGAACTGGGGTCTCCTGCATTGCACATGGACTCCTTACCAGCTGAGATAGCAGGGAAGCTCGGGATTGAAGAGCCTATTTGGGAACCTTAAGAGGTTTGGTGGGGTTGGCATACTGGATGTGAGCATGGGTAAGAAAAGAAGAGGGAAACCAGGAAGTTGGGAGTCCGTTGGGGCCAGATTGTGAAACATGCCCATAGAAGAGATAGAACCCTATATTGTGTGGTCAGCAGGAAGCAGTGTATATACACAACCAGGTCTCTTTTAGAAAGATGCCACAGTGCGTGAAGGTTTGTTCATAAGAGGAGGGAAGAAAGACCAGAAGTAATTACCAGCTTTGCAGTCTTAACCCCTTTAGGCTTCCTTTTTCTCCTCAGCAAGATGAGAAAGATAATTGTATGTATCTTATGTGCATAAGTTATCTAAGTTGCTTCAGTCGTGTGACTCTATGGACTGTAACCCATCAGGTTCCTCTGTCCTTGGGATTCTCCAGGCAAGCATACTGGAGTGGGTTGCCATGCCCTCTTCCAAGGGAGCTTCCTGACCTAGGGATGGAACCCATGTCTCTTATGTCTCCTAAATTGGAAAGTGGGTTCTTTACCATCAGCGCCACCTGGGAAACCCCTGTATGTATCTTGGCGGCTGTCAAATGAGACTTCATAAATGAGAATTCCTGCAAAGCACCGTAATAGCAATAATGTAAAGCATTGTTGGGCTTTGCTATCTCTTAGAGCCGGGTTTGTGTCTTGGTCGTGCTGGGAAATCTACTTTTAATACACTTGATGGCAAAGAAGGCTGGAAAAGAGACTGGACTAACTTGGACTTTGCTTTGTGCAGTGGGAAGCAAAGTGGAGGCCTGGAGTGGGGTGATGGTCCCTTTCAGTGACAGAAGGACTCGGATGGCTGAGTCCAAGTCTGAGCCCAGATTTAGAAAGAATAAGTTTGAGGTGAGCACTGGCAGGGTATGATAATCCGATGTCCAGGTGAGAATAGGTGGCAGCTTAAGCCCAGCACTGCTCTGCTCCCTCGCCAAGGAAGGGCTGGGAGGCCCCAGCGGGCTGCAGACAGGAGAGAGGAGAAAGAAAAGGGCCCAGCCTAAGGGTGGGGGTGGGGGCGAGGGCGGGGGACGCTCCAGCTCCAGAAGACAGCTCTCTGCTCCGAGACTGGACCAGAGCCAGGGAGGCAGAGAGGCAGGGCGGGCAGATGTGGTATAAACTTTTGCCAGTCGGACGGAAAGGAAGACTTGCGTCCTGCTGGGGCTGCGGGTGCGCTCCGCCCTGCCCCGAGGAGAAAGGAATCCGAGTTGGGAGTTTGGCAACTGGTGGACGAGGCCCCAAAAGAGAGAAGGCAGGAAGCCGGGAGGAGCGCGTGGGGGTGGAGACGAAGGGGGAGAAGAGAGAGGGCGGGCAGGAGGGGTGGAGAGAGAGAGAGAAAGGGAGAAAGAGAGGGCTGCGGGGAGGAAGGGAGGGGAGAGGGGGAGAGGAAGAGAGGAGGACTCGGAGAGGAGCGACGAGGCCGCAGCGAGCTCAGGGGCACGTCCGCCGGGCCATCCCCGCGAGCCAGACGCCGCCATTCCGCTGCTCGGGGCCCCGCCGCCGCCGCCGCCGCCGCCGCCGCGCCCGGGGGCCATGCTCCCGCCGCCCCCGCGCCAGCCACCGCCCCAGGCGCGCGCGGCCCGCGGCGCGGTGAGCCTGCAGCGGGCCTTTCTGCGCGGCCCGCTGGGCGTGCTGCGGCTGCTGCAGCTGCTGGCGGGCGCCGCCTTCTGGATCACCATCGCCACCAGCCGGTACCAAGGCCCCGTGCACTTCGCGCTCTTCGTGTCCGTGCTCTTCTGGCTCCTGACCCTGGCCCTCTACTTCCTCGCGCTGCTGGGCAAGCAGGAGCTGGTGCCGGGGCTGGGCCCGCGCTGGCTGGCGGTCAACGTGGCGCACGACCTGCTGGCGGCCGCGCTCTACGGGGCAGCGATGGGCGTCATGATCGGGCAGACGCGGAGCCACAGCTACTGCAACCTCAAGGATTACCAGATGTCCTGCGCCTACCACGCCTTCCTGGCGGCCGCGGTCTGCGGCGGCCTCTGCCTCGGCCTCTACCTGCTCTCGGCGCTCTACGGAGGCTGCCGCCACTGCCAAGGCGAGCGGGAGGTGGCGTGAGGCCGCCGCGCCGCGGGGCTGGGCCACCCGTCCTTCCAGCTGCCGCCGCCCCGCTCTCGGGCGCCCCGGCACCCTCCCTTCGCCCCGCGTTCCCGCCGCCTCCCGTACCCCGGAACCCCGATCGCAGTTCCCGCCCCCAAGGCATCGCCGCGGCCAGGAGCCGGGACAGCTGCGCGGTCTCCTGGGACCCCGTGGGCTACATCCGAGGGGGCGGACGCACACTCGCAGACGGGCCGCCCAGCGGCGGAGCCTCGCGGTTCCTCTTCCCCTTCCCGGCCGCGAGCAAGACGTGGACAGGCGCCGCGTAGATCCGGGCGAGGCTCCCAAAGTGGAATCCGTGTACGGGCGGCGGCGCTGCCCCCTCCCTCCCGCCCCGCTTGGGCAGAGCGCCCCCTCGCCCTGGCCCTCCTTACAGCCCCGAGTGCTGAAAAAAGCAGCCATGCCCTCGCGGGCGGAGCCGGGGACCGGCCTCCGCCGGTCTCAACTTGAGCGACGGGTGTGGTTTTAGTCTGGGATTGCGCGGGTACCCGGCGCAGCCCTTTGGAGCCATCCCTCGGTGCTTTGATGTCTTGCGGTGGGGCCTGTCTGCAACCGGGAAGACGGATAGGAAGTGCCCGTGGGTTGTGACCTTCTCCTCTGCCTGTTCCTCCTTTGTCGTCGGGGTTCAAGGAGGTCAGGCCCTACCGCCCACTAGCTTTCCTGGCCTCACCTTCCCAGCCTTCCTCTCACCGGCTTCCGTTCCATCCCCACCTCCCTGTGTCTTTTTGCGTTAGGGGTCGCACGTCACCGTCAAGGAATGTTAGGCGAGCCGCACCCTTTTTTGCAGATGGAGACTAAGATCGTGCCCTTGGGAACAGCCAGAAAAAGATTAGAACCCCATCTTCCCACCCCAAGTCAAGAGTTGTCTAGCAGTGTTTACTTTAAAGCTTTGGATGTTCCCTGGAATCCCGGCTCTGGAGCTATTTAATGGATGGTTTCAAGGCCAAGGGGGTTTGTCAAAGGTGCTTTCTCCCTTTTTTTGAAGGTTCACAATGCTCATTAGCATATCAAAGGCGCTGAGAAGTCCTGCACTGAAAGAGGCCCCTGAGTAATGGGATTTACAGTGTTAAGTGCCTCTGGACTGGGACCAGTTTTTCCCACCTTATGTTCCAAGTAGTCCTGATTCTCCTTTATCAGCAAGGGCGCCGGCCCGTTGGCTGTGGTCTGTTTGAAGAGGTGGGACACTCCCTCTCTTTCCCAGGGAATTTCTATAGCAGAGAGAACCCTCGACTCCCTGTGTAAAAGATAAGATAGCCACCCCTGCCCGGCCAACGGTAGCCTGGGGGACAGTGGATTTGAACATTCCTTTACGAAGGGAAACGCTACCCACTCCAGTATTCTGGCCTGGAGAATTCCATAGTCTGTGGGGTCACAGAGTTGGACACTACTGAGTGACTTTCACTTTACGTTTTTTTGGGGAGATGAAGCCAAGGTTATCCAGATGGTTTCCCAGTCAAAAGAAATACCACCCATAAGAGATGCTGGCATTGACCAGGAGCAACTGACAGCAGTGGGTCACACCAAACAGAACGCTCGGGATCTGGGATGAACAGCTGGCCAGCTGTAAGGTAAGATGCTTCTTGGCTTTCTGGAGAGATCATAGACCTTTGAATAAAAAAGCTCAGAGACCCTTCCTTTTCTAAAAGCTAAAGGGTTTTTATTCAGAGAGCAAGGTGAAGGGGTGTCGGTAATAACCACAATGTCCAGAGTTGTGACAATTCACTTTTTTGCTAAATCCTCAGAAGTCTGCTCTTTGGAAAAGTTTTGACCCCCTCTGGATTAGAAACTAGAATAGAGGAGGTCAGAATATGTTTTTGTGAGCATGTTTGTAAAGCTTAGGTGGAGCTGTTTTAGGTTTCTCTGTCAGTGATGAGGATCTAAGTGGGGATGTGGAGTGCTTTTATAAGTTTTACAGTCACCACTTTGCATCTATCCAGCCCTACTGTGTGCCTGGCACTACTCAAAGGACTCAGTGTATTTATTTCATTCTCTCAATAACCCTTATTTCCATATTCTGTATGAGGAATATGAGTCTCAGAGAGGTTAAGTAACTTACCTAGAGTCTCCCAGCCGGCGAGTGGTGAAGCTCAGATTTGAAACCTGGCAGCCTGGCCTTTTCAGAACCAGGCTGTATTGTATTACAATAGGGTGTCAATACATGTTAGATACCATTAACATGGTTATCTTGATTTTTGATTTACTTATTTTTAAAATTTTTGACCAAACCACGTGGCTTTCAGGGTCTTTGTTCCCTGAACAGGGGTCGAACCTGTGCTGTGCCCTTGGCAGTGAAAGTGCTGAGTCCTAGCCATGAACTGCCAGGGAATTCCCCATGGTTATCTTGAGAAAAAAAGCTTTTGTAATTGTGGTGGACTATTTCTAACATGCAACTGATTGTTGAAACCATCTTTGAAGCAAACAGTTCAGTGGCGTTAAATACATCCACTTTGTTGTACGACCATCAGCACCATCCTTCTCGAGAACTTTTTCATCTTGCAAAACTAAAATTCTATATCCATTACGATTGTGATTGTTCACGTTATTGTTGTTGCTGTTGTTTTCTGTCCTCTGGGAAATCCTGAGCCCTTTAGCGTCTCAGGCTGAGTCCTGCTGCCAGGCCTGCCCCGCTGCCCCCTCGCCACCGCTGGTGCCAGCCAGGGCCTGGGGGTGGGGTCTGCTGGAGTGCAGGGGGTGTCTGGAAGCCGAGCGACTTTGTTTCTTCTGTTGCGAGTTTCCATGTTGCTGAGGCCATGGAGACTCCCAGAGCGGGTCATGCCGATGTCTCCTAGGACCCGCTTCCCTGGACCAGCAGAAGGTTTCAGTGTCCATGGAGGGCCATGGAGGGAGGAGGAAAGAGGGAACAGTCTTTGCTCAGCAGCTCCCTTTCCTGGGGTATGACGTATTCAGTGGAAGAGCCAAGATGGTGAAGGTTCATTTTGCCTTGACATAGAGAAATCCCCCTTCTGCTTGTGTCTGTGACTTGGGCATAAGCTTCCAGACACCTGGAACTGAGCCATGCACCCCTGAACCCTAAACAATGGGTTTTAAGCTCCAGCACGTGCTCCTTTTCTCTGTTTTAGATCATCACAGAAGCTGCATCTGCAGCTCAGATCCGGCCCGCTGAGGACCTCTTCTTAGCCCCAAGCCTGTGGTGCTGTGTCTGTGACCAGGTGACCTTACTCAGGAGCAGACGTCTCCCTGGCCTTCATGGTACCTTATCCAGCCACATGTGCCTGAAACATTCCAGAGCTCACTGGCTCTGCTAACTGTGCCTTCCTGCTTGGCCTCCCACTGCTTCTCCAGATGTGGGAAGGACCTGAAGACGGCTCCACACCATCTTCTGCTCCCTTCCAGGACCCGGGCCGTGGGCAAGGCCGTCTGAAGTTGGCCTGGAACTTTGAGTTCTGGAGGCAGCCTCCTTGGCCTCCTTCTCTGGACTCCAGGACTCTATCCAACCTGAGACTGCTGTGGGCTGCCCCCAGCCCAAAAGTCTGGGACCACTTGCAGGCCCAGGAGAGGATTTCTCTGGTGTTCAGCAAAGGCCAAAAGAGAGGGTGGGTGAGGAAGGGTAGGGAGGGGGGACCGAAGTGCCTCATTCAGTAGTGTAGTGGTGATGACGGATACGCTTTTCTGAATAAACTTTGGTTTGTCTGATCTGAGTGTATGTGTCTTCTCTCCTGCCCACTCTGTGCCAGGTCCCCCAGCCTCCCTCCATCAGCACACTTTGCCACACTTGTCTGCCTCCTTTCTGCTTTGCTGGCTTCCCCTTCTTTCTGGGAGGGAAAGAAAAATGAGGTCATAGGTTTCCAGTTAAGGCAGGACACAGAAATCAGAGGAATAGAACTATGTCTGTCCCTAATTGGGGCTGGAGGGAATTCCAGAAGCTCCTGCCCTGGCTCTCAATGGGCCTTCTGTTTGGGAAGCTCTGCTGCCTGATGGACAGGAACGGAATGACTATAGTGACAGAGCCAGAGGACCCTGTTCTGGTGCAAACCCATCATTTTACAGAAGGGGAAATGCACTCTGGGTGGAGTGGGAACTTGCCCCACATCACAGAGCTGACTGGGGCCACAGTGGGGTCTCCTGGAGCCCAGGCTCTGGGTACTTCCTGCAGGCCCCTGTGCCTGGTCTGGTGTTGCCTCCTGGACACACCCAATCTGGTCCCCTGTCTCTGCCTTCCAGCCACAGCCCGCAGACTGAGGTGCCCTGGAAAGGGCTGGAGGGTAGTTAACAGACTTCCTTGTTGGCGCCTTCCTCCTGTGACCTGGGCTTGAATTCTGTAGCCTGGACAGAGAGTTCTATTGGCAGAACCATCTAGAACAGCTCCAGGCAGAGAGTGGATACTGTGTGTGCTCCACACCCACTCTCTTCCGAAGCACCCACCTCAGTATACAGCACAGTCTGACTCTCTCTGATTCTCTCTCTCTTTCCCCCTCCTCTCTATGGTTTGGATTTCCAGGTGGAGGAAAATGCTACCAGTTGCCCAGGACCTTCCTTTTCTCCCCTCTTCCCTCTGTGTCAATTCATGAATATCATGAAAATAAAAAGCGGCCTTTATGCAAAGGCAGGTAAGCCCCTGCTCTACTTCAGCTTGGTGGAGCATTTGCAATTGAAAATGTGCTTTTACTTGCATTACCTTATTTGATCTTGTCACCAGTCTAGAGGTTGGCACTGTCTTTTCAATAGAAGCAATAGAGTCCCAGAGAGAAGGGCCTTATCTATGGGCACTGCTGCTCCTGCTGCTCAGTCCCTTCACTCGTGTCCGACTCCGTGCAACCCCATAGACAGCAGCCCACTAGGCTCCTCTGTCCATGGGATTTTCCAGGCAAGAGAACTGGAGTGGGTTGCCATTGCCTTCTTCGATCAATGGCCACACAGCTTGAAATGGCAAGAGTGGGCCTGGAAGGTAGGCGTTGTTTCACTACCCTCTGCAGGCAGCCAGTTGCTAAGCCCCATGGGCCTCTGGCAGGCTCTGAGCTTGAGGGGGAGTCTGGTTTTTGATTGTGGAGATCAGGTGTGCAGGAATGGCCTAATCTGATATTTCCTGTTTAATGCCAGGGGCACTTTTAAATAAGACATTGCCCCTAGGGGACTTAATTGAGACTATTTGGGTCTGGGGAATCTGAGGGATTTGTTCATTTCTATTATTTTTCCTGCTTTTCTAGGGATAGGGAGTGGGATGGCCAGTGGTGAGGAAGAATTAAGAATTTCTTTCTAAAAAAAAAAAAAAAGAATTTCTTTCCAGACATAAAAGGAAAGAGCAGGGATATGATAGAAAAGTCCTGCTAGCAGTATTTGTATTTTTATTGTTTTTGTTTGTTACAATTGCTATTTGTAGAATAAAATAGCAATATATACCTATTAATTTTTTTTATGTATACAAAGTAAATGTCATTCGATCATCCTAATCTCATATCTGAGAGATAAGCTATTGTTCACTATTAAGCCTTCTTCCTTAATTTTTATAACTAGTTAAACATATGGATGCTTACTCATACACGCATACACATACGTTTAGACTCTTCTGCAGCTTGCTTTAAAAATTAAACAATAATAAAGTTCTAACCCTTTCTACATGTTCTATAAATATAATATAGCTCTGTGCATGTGCTAAGTCGCTTCAGTCATGTCTGACTCTTTCTGACCCCATGGACTGTATCCCTCCAGGCTCCTCTGTCCATGAGATTCTCCAGGCAAGAATACAGGAGTGGGTTGCTCTGCCCTCCTTTAGGGGATCTTCCTGACCCAGGGATTGAACCCGCGTCTCTTACAACTCCATTGGCAGGTGGGTTCTTTACCACTAGTGCTGCCTGAGAAACCCTCAGTTCAGTTCAGTTCATTTCAGTCGCTCAGTTGTGTCCGACTCTTTGCGACCCCATGAATCGCAGCACGCCAGGCCTCCCTGTCCATCACCAACTCCCGGAGTTCACTCAGACTGGCGTCCATTGAGTCAGTGATGCCATCCAGCCATCTCATCCTCGGTCGTCCCCTTCTCCTCCTGCCCCCAATCCCTCCCAGCATCAGAGTCTTTTCCAATGAGTCAACTCTTCCCTTTTTAAATGTCTGTATAAATAGTCAGAAACTGCAAGAATCTGGGGGGCTTTCAGGATCCTTTGTGACATTCTAATATTGGCTATTGCTTCTCAGCCTTTGTCTAAGATCAAGTGTAGTATCTAATATTGGCTAACTCTGTTACTGCCTAGGCTGCTTTCCATGGATATCATAGTAAAAATGGGTCCTTTTGTGTTTTTCAAACTGATGAAAAATTAAAAACTTGGGAGGGACGTGACTTGCCCAGCTCTGTGTTCCTTGTGCTCAGAGTGCCAAGAGTAGCAAGGAGGGGAGGGAGCAGAGGGGTGGCCGTATTCCACTTCACGGCCAGACGTGGGGAGAGGAGCACCAGGGACTGGGGTGAGTAGGCGCAGCTGAAGAGAGGCGAGCAGGGCCTGGCCCTCTCTGGACCCTACATGGCAAAGGGGAGGTATGCTGGGGAGGTGGCCAGAACCTCAGGGGAGCACTCTGGGAACAGCCCGCAGGACGGTGCGGGCCTCCATACCAACTTCATCCGCCTGTGGAAATTCCAGTAAGCCCTTTGCCCTCCCTGTTCCATGACCCCAATTCTTTTTGAACTGGGGGGCTATTTGGGATCTTGTAGGCACCAAGGCTGTGATGTTCCTTCCCCAGCACTGCGGTGAGAGCCAGCTCCCAGGGCAGTTCCTCTGCCCCTTGATGCCAGCATGGTGGGGCAGAGGGGAGGGATGGGTGTGCAGGCTGTTCTTGCTGCTATCTCCAGGAGTCCAGAAGGGGGCTCTCTAATGCCCCAGGTAAAGCACTTCTGAGATAAAAATGAGAAGGGGGAAGAAAGTGAGCTAACTTTACCAAGTGTTCGCAATGAGCCGAGAACATGCTGGAGAAGGGATAGGCTGCCCACTCCAGTATTCTTGGGCAGCCCTTGTGGCTCAGCTGGTAAAGAATCTGCATGCAATGTGGGTGTCCTGGGTTCGATCCCTGGGTTGGGAAGATCCCCTGGAGAAAGGAAAGGCTACCCACTCCAGTATTCTGACCTGGAGAATTTCATGGAATAGTCCATGGGGTCACAAAGAGTCTGACAGGACTGAGTCCCTTTCACTATCACTTTTCAGGAACATGTTGGATGCCTCATGTAACATCCTTACCATTCTCACCAGCCTGTGTGGTATTAAAAGCTCCTATTTAACAGACATGGAGACACGCTCAGAAGGGTAAACTGATTTCCCCAGGGCACTTGACTAAGTAACAGAAACAAGAGGCAAACTCAGATCTAAGCTACCACGCTTTGCTGTTTCAGAGAATTTCCCAGCAGACTGTTTCTCCTGGCCATCCAAAGACTTCCCCAGAGCGGCACTAGCTTTTGTAATAGTTCTGTCTTAAGCTAAGGCAGGAAGGAAAGCTATATTATTATAGACCTGAATTATCTCATCTTCTCTCTTCCTGCTTTAAAATGAAGTTGGATGCTGGCCTTCAGGTTTGATCAGCTCACTGGGCTGAGGTCACTCTCCTAAGGCCCTGGAGACAGTCCCTCTGTCTGCCAGACAGATGTCAGAAGCATTTATAAAACTACTCCTCCACCCAGCCCTTCTCCCTCTCAAAACTTTGTGCCATAGGTTTGATCATCTGACCCGACCCTGAACTTTTGGATACTGAACTCCATCTTTTACAATCTTGTCCTGTATTCTGGGTTGGAATTCACAATCTCACCAGCCGTAGATTGAATCCTCTACCTGTTTTTTCTTGTGTGCAGATTTAAGTTTTCTTGAAAAGATGGCACTGAAGTGTTAAAAAATTATTGCTACTTTCCTGAAGTTTAATACTGCCCTCTTTCCTATGGAATCTGAGATCCTTCTTGCTCTCCTTTTAATTCCTTTTGGCAGTCTCCTGGCTGAGCCCCCAAGCTGCAAGCAGTGCTGACTCCTCAGCTTGAAAGGACTCACTGTTTTCATCTTGTTTTCTGGGGTTCCAGTCCATCTGGAGAGACAAACTGACCATGAGTTTTCAGGTGTCAGTAATAGGACATTCACAAACTCTTCTCATTACGTGTCTGCAGGCTCCTCGATGATTGCGTTCAAGTCAAAATTAGCCCAGGAACATGGGATATTTCCAGTAACAGTTACTTGCTTGACTTCCCTAGCTGTTGCGTATCTGGGCATTTCACAACCTTTTCTCACATCCTGGTAAACTCTATTGTATTTTCCAGCTTGTTTCTATCTCCTCCCAGCCATCCCTAGGAACTAGTGAACTTGCTGAGTTTGTGTTTCCTTTTAAGTTAAACTGATGAACTCCGTCATTGATCTTAAGATAGTGGGCCAGAAGACTGAGGTGATGGGGTCTTTTTCGTAGTGACTGTGATCGTGACAATAAAAATGATGATATGGCTACTGACAATGGCATTTATAAAGATGGCACATGTCCCAATCTCTTGTATTCACAGTTTGCAAAGATGTCTTACATTATTTATATCTCATCTTCATATAAAAAGATAATATAGATAATAACCACATTTTGTAGATAAGGCTCAGAGAGGTAAAGTGGTTGCCTATATGTATATATATATGGCTTCCCAGGTGGTGCTAGTGGTAAAGAACCTGCTTGCCAGCGTGGGAGACATAAGAGATGCCAGTTTGATTCCTGGGTGGAAAAGATCCCCTGGAGAAGGGCATGGCAATCCACTCCAGTATTCTTACCTGGAGAATTCCATGGACAGAGGAGTCTGGCAGGCTACAATCCATGTAGTCACAAAGGAGTGGGACATGACTGAAGTGATTTAGTGCACACGTCTTCACCTGTGCACGCGCGCACACACACATGTGTATATATATATATACACACATATGCACACAGATTTATTAGGGTATACTTGTACATTAAACTGTTTATGGTTCAAATGTACATTTTGGTGAGTTTTGACATGGGTATTCTTGTGAAGCCTTCACAATTAAGGCTATAAACATATCCATAGCGCCCAAAAGCTTTTTTGTGTCCCTTTGTAATATCTTTTTCCCTTTCCCATCTCCCCACCCCACGCACCTACTCATCTGTGTCCTGTGATGGTAGACTGGTTTATATAAATGGAATGTACAATATGCGCTTTTTCTTTTCCGGTGGAGAGGGCAGTCTGACCTCTTATACTCCATCATTTTGAGATTCATTCATGTTACTGTTGTAATACTAGTTCATTTATTTTTAGCTACCACTGAGTATTCTTCCTTTGTATGCTTATCCATTCACCTGTTGATGCACATTTACGTTGTTTCAAGTTTTTGGTTATTGCAGATAAAGCTACTGTGAACATTCATGCACAAATATTTGTGTGGACATATGCTTTGTCTTTGGTAGATACCTGCAGTGGAATGGCTCAGCTATGTGGTAGGTGTATTTTTGTCGTTGTTGTTATTTTTACTGGCCTTGTTCCAGGCGTAATTTGTCTATTTGTGTGTATGTGCTCTTGCCTGACATTTGTATCAGGGATGGTTATTCTACACTCAGAATAAATCGGAAAGTTTTCTGTCTTGTTCTGTTTTCCAGAATAGTTTGTATAATTTTACTGATGGGTTTAATAAAATTGTCTACAAATTAACTTGAACCTGATGCCTTTTAGAAAGCTTTGGGGTTTTTTTGTTGTTTAATTTTGACTGAGCTGCATGGCTTGCAGGATCTCAGTTCCCCAACTTGGGGATTGAAAGCCTGGAATTCTAATCACTAGGAAACCAGAGAAATCCCTTTGAGGAAGTTCTTGGTTAATTTTCTTGATGTCTTAATGGTAGCTGGTCTTTGCAGGTTTTTCTGTGGGTTATCTGTTGCTCTTCCATTGGTGGCGTTTTAATTTACGTTGTCTCTCCCACTAATGCTCTCATCTAATTCTCCAATTTACTGATAAAATGAGAACTTTTTGAGGGAAGAACTCTAGGCTATTCTTCTCTATATTCCCATGAAAGACACATGATAAGTGGTTATTTGGTGGAATGAATGAATATTGGTTTTAAGTTGCTGTAACAACTTAAACATTTCACACCACAACATTTCAGTGTCTGAACTATAATAAAAGCCTATTTATTGTTCACATATAATTCTATTTCTTCCTCACCTAGCTGTCCATTATGGCTATTCCAGGCCAGTGGGAGGTTTCCACCATGCGATGATTCAGGGACTAAGGCCCCTCCCACTTTGTGGCCCAGCCATCACTTCTGCATTGAGCTGGCATTTGGGAGATTTCTGAATTTACTAGAAGTGGCATTTATCACTGCACTCTTCTTTTGGGGAGTCACACGACCTAATCTATATGTCAGGGGGTGGGAAATGTAGTCCCTCGTGGGGCATCAGCTGCTCAGCTCCAACTCTATACCCTGGAAGAGGGAAAGGAACTTTTGGGTGGACAGTCCACAGGTTTTATTGCTGAGGGTTTCACTGCCTTGCTCTGTGAGACTTTTTTTGTGCCCATGTTTGATGAATGGCTGTTTTCATGGCTGCCAAGAGCTGTTGAGTAAGAGTGTATCAGCAGACATTCATTTCCTTGCTGTGTTTGTCTGACAACTCACTGTGTCACAGCTGGAAAACTCATTACTCATGAGGACTTCTTTCCCAGGTACAAGAACATGAAGATATATTTATTGAACACTTTTCAGAGTAATGGCAGTGAGCTATTAATCCAAAGATATACCCAAATAATAAATTTAAATACTAGAGAAAATCCAAATAGTAAAGAGAATCTAAAAATACATACCAGTCAAATATTTCTTTCCTTTCTTTGTTTATTTAAAAAATTGAAACAGTTCCTTTAAGACAAAATTTCACAAAGAAATTGTCGATAGTAGAGTGTACAATTCAGTGGTTCGAGGATACTCACTAAGTTGCGCAACTGTTACCACTATCCAGTTGCAAAACATTTCCACCACCATCACCCCAAAAAGAAACACTGTACCAGTTCCTTTCCCTCACCACTTCCTTCCACCCAGTCCCTTCTTCTACCCAGTCACTGGCAACCTCTAATCAATCCACTTCCTGTCTCCATGGATTCTCCTATTCTAGACATTTCATATAAACGGAATTAAAGAGTATGTGATATTCTGTGTGTACATAGCATAATGTTTCCAAGGCTCATCTATGTTGTAGCACATATCAATATTTTGTTACTTTTTATGATAAATATAAATAATAGTCCACTGAAGGGTACGTCACACTTAATTATTCTTTCATTTAATTTTTTTAAAAATTGTGGCGAAATACATAATATCATCTTAATCACTTTTTAAATGTACAATTCACTGGTTTTAAATACATTCATACTAGTGGGCAACCATCTCCAGAGCTCTTCTTATCTTTCAAAATTGAAAGTCCATGCTCATTAAATAATAAATCCTTATTCCTCCTTCCTTCAGCCTCTGAAAACCACTATTCAATACCTTCTGTCTTTATAAATTTGACTGCTCTAGGTACCTCGTGTAAGTGTAATCATACAGTATTTGTCCTTTTGTGACTGGCTTATTTCACTCAGCATTAATATCTTCAAGGTCTATTCATTGTAGTATGTGTCAGAATTTCCTAACTTTTTAAAGAAAAATAGCCCATTGTATACATATATACTGCATTTTGTTTGTCTGTTTATCCCTTAATGGACACTTGGGTTGCTTCCACATTTTAGCTTTTGTGAATAAAACTGTTATGAACATGAGTGTACACGTACCTCTTTGAGACCCTGCTTCCTCCTTTCCTGCATATATACACAAAGTGGCATTGTTGGATCATATGGTGATTCTATGCTTAATTTTTTATGAACTTCCATAAATTGTTTTCCATACAGTCTGCACCATTTACATTCCCACCAACAGCGCACAAGAGTTCTGCTTTCTCCACATCCTCATGAACACTTGTTTTCTGTTTTACTCATTTATTTTTAAAACAAGCATTTGTTGAGTACCTATCATGCCAAGGCTCTGCTCTATACTTGGCAGAAAGCAGGACTGGCAAGATGTTAAGTCACAGTCTCCCTTGCTCTCAGGATCTCAGGGCACAGTGAGGGAGATAATCATGTTCAAGAGAAATATTGAAATGCAAGCTGAAGGACTTCCCACAGGCTGTCCTGTGGTAAGACTCTGCCTTTCCACTGCAGGGGCTTGGGTTTGACCCCTGGTCGGGGAAAGAAGTTCCCACAAGCCGTGTGGCCAAAAAATAAAAAAAGAAGGAAAGAAAAAAGAAATGTAAGGTGATAGGGCTCTATAGAGATGAAAGAGTCTGTGCAAACACAGAGAAGGAAGTGAGAAATGATACAGACAAATCTCAGAACCTGATATTCAAGCTGGATGTTAAAAGGTGAGCCTGAGGAGCTGAGGTGGAAGGGAGTGTAACTGAAGCCGACGGAGCAGCACACAGTAGCCAGCCTCCAAGACGGCAGCGAGGATGGCCCCAATTATTCTCCCTTCCTGGTGGTTATGCTTTCGTGTACTCCTCCCATTAGGCACTGGACATAGACTAGCTCTGACCGGTAGAGCCAGTGGGATGCTGTGAAAGTGACGGTGTGTGACTTCTGAGGATATGGCATAGGAGACCTTGTGGCTTCCTGCTCTGGGGGAAGTCAGCTGTTATGTCATGAGGATGCTCAAGACGCCTTCTGCAGAGTCCCAGGTGAAGAGGAACGGAAGCCCCTGCCAGCCTGTCAGCACCACGTGTGAAGGGAAATCCGGCAGCGCCATCAGATGGCAGCAGCCCTGGCCAACATCTGACTACATCCTCACAAAGCCCCCCAGCCAAAACTACTCATCGACATGCTAGTAATTTCCAGACCGAAACCACCCCAAAGCCAAATAATAAATATTTATTATCATTTTAGGGGCTTCCCAGGTGGCTCAGAGGTTAAAGCATCTGCCTGCAATGCGGGAGACCTGGGTTCGATCCCTGGGTCAGGAAGATCCCCTGGAGAAGGAAATGGCAACCCACTCCAGTATTCTTGCCTGGAGAATCCCATGGACGGAGGAGACTGGTGGGCTCTACAGTCCACGGGGTCGCAAAGAGTCGGACACGACTGAGCGACTTCACTGTCACTGTATTGTTTTAAGCCACTAAGTTTTGAAATAATCTGTGACACAACGGGAAAGAACGAATGCAGCTAAGAGCATGAGAAGATCTGGTATATGTGGAAACGGTGGCATGAGAGACCACCGCCAGAAACCCGTTTTAGAAAGGCTTCTGAAACGTCTGTGTAAGAGTGGGTGAGAGCGCCACCTGGTGAAGAAAGCTGTGCTTAGCCATTCCTTTCTCTTGGCTTCTATTTTTCTAGCTATTAATAGTTCTACCTAACATTTCTCCAAGGGCCATGGGCGTGCGTGTGCTTAGTCGCTCAGCTGTGTCCCACTCTTTGCGATCCCATGGACTGCAGCCCCCCAAGCTCCTCTGTCCATGAGGATTCTCCAGGCAAGAATACTGGAGTGGGTTGCCATGCCCTCCTCCAAGGGATCTTCCCAACCCAGGGGTTGAATCCAGGTCTCCTGCATTGCAGGTGGATTCTTTATCATCTGAGCCACCAGGGAAGCCCAAGAATACTGGAATGGGTAGCCTACCCCTTCTCCAGGGGATCTTCCCTACCTAGGAATCAAACTGGGGCCTCCTGCATTGCAGGCGAATTCTTTACCAGCTGAGCTATCAGGGAAGCCCGAGAGCCACAGTGAAGTTCAATTATGTGGATCACATACACCTTTGCTTATAGATGCAAAGACTAACCTTTGAAAAATGTCATGTTAAGTATTAATTGGGCTTCCCAGGTGGTGTTACTGGGAAAGAACCCACCTGCCAATGTAGGAGATGTAAGAGACAGTTCCTGGGTTCAATCCCTGGGTCAGGAAGATTCCCTGGAGGAGGACATGGCAACCCACTCCACTCTGCTTGCCTGGGAAATCCCATGGACAGAGGAGCCTAGCAGGCTATGGTCCATGGGGTTGCAAAGAGTCGGACGTGACTGAGGCAACTTAGCACACACACACACACAAGGTATTAATTAACCTCTTTTTCTATTTTATTTTCTCCTTTAGCCTCTTCCACCTATCAGCTATCCAGGGGAAAACACCAATGGCACCAGGATTTGAGGCAAAAAGTGAAGACTCAGAATGCTGGTGAAGGCAAAGAAGGAACCTGGAGAATTTGATTATGAAAAATGAGAATCAGGCTCCCAAAGCAGAATCCAGTTGACCAAGGGAAGTCTTTGATTGCTGATGTTGGCTGTGGCTGTTTTCCCTTTTTGATCTCTAGAGCCTTTTTTTATCCTCCAATGTTTTCCTCAAATAATGTCTGGGAGTTCTGGAATGATACCCCTCAATTTCATAGCCGCCAAGAGAGAAAACCAATAAAACTACTAGCTACAGTCAGCTTCAGGCCAGTGGTCCAGACAGACCCAAGGAAGAGGGATTGTAAAGAATCTGAAATCTACCTTTGGAGTAAATTACTGATGGTGGAATTTCAGGTAAAGTTACTGTATAAACAATATTCTTTTCTCTGCTTTTCCTAGCCTCATTCTAAAGAAGGACAAGCAGAGTCCAGCAGAAAAGCCTGGCCCAGCCATAAAGCCTGGCCCATTCCTCTAAGAAGCAGGAGCAGAGAGATTGCTAAATACAGCTTAGTGGTCAGTGGGGCATTTAGATCCGTCTACCTTCTGGCTGTTTGGAGGGGGAAGTGATTACTTCCGACTGGGGCAATCAGGGAAGGAGTGCAGCATCTGACTCCTGCTTAGATGAATGGGCTTCTCTGATGGCTTAGATGGTAAAGAATCCATCTGCCAATGCAGGAGACGAAGGTTCTGTCCATTGGTCTGGAAGATCTCCCTAGAGAAGTGAATGGCTACCCACTCCGGTATTCTTGCCTGGTGAATTCCATGGACAGAGGAGCCTGGCGGGCTACCATGCACAGGATGAGGAAGAGTCTCACACTGACTGAGTGATGAACACTTTCACTTTTCACTTAGATGAATGGGTTGGATTGGGACCCAAGCACAAGTGGGAGAAAGGCATTCCTCCCTGAGTGCACAGCACAAGCAATGTAAGATCAGAGGGCAAGGGGTACTTGAAGGTAACAGTGGAGGAGTTCAGTCTGATGAAGTGAAGAGGCCTGGGAAGGGAGTAGCAGGGGATGAGGCCAGTGAATACAGACTAAGGAGGTGATGGTATAGTTGGGGGATGGGCAGGATCAGATGACCTGTGAGGTTAAAATTCCAGCTCACAGTTGCATACTCGCTGAGAGACACTGAAGTTCCTTGACAAATCTCAGATTCCTCATCTATGAAATGGCAATAACCCTAATAATTGGGTTGTTGGAAGATAACTAGATAAGACTGGGCCTTCCCTAATGCCTCAGTGGTAAAGAATCTGCCTGTAATGCAGGATTGGAGAAGGAAATGGCAACCCACTCCAGTGTTCTTTTTTTTTTTTTTTTTGGGTGAAAAATCCCAGGGTTTATTGTGACCTAGACAATCAAAAGCAGACGGGTGACCTCTGATTAAGCCCATTTACTTGTGAAGTGAGCTATAAGTGGCTCCAAGAGAGTTTGGTTTCCAACAGTGTCCATAGCCAAAGGGCAAATTCAGAATGTCTCCTCCTCTCGCAGAAACTGGAACACGGATGAGAAGTCTTTTTTTGAGTAGCCTTTTGCACACATCATCCTGTAGATCTGATGGGCTTGACTGCCCAGAAGGATTGGGCTCTTCGTGCTGGTGGCAGAGTCTTGTGCTAATCCCAGATCCTTCGCCATGAGTGTTGTTCCAAATCCGCCCTGATAGTTATTAGCCGAGGGAACTCCATCCATCACCCCAGGCACAGGATTATAAGTGTCACTTGACCAACATCGTCCTGAGCTCATATTTAGGATTTTAGCCAAGAGTTTTGGGTCAAGCCCTAACCTGATTCCCAGATTCATAGCTTCAGCAGTTCCAATCATACTAATAGCTAACAGCAAGTTGTTGCAGATCTTCGCAGCCTGCCCTGTCCCAACAGCTCCACAATACACCACATTGGAGCCCATGCACCCCAGCAACTCTTGGGCAGCAGCAAATTCTTCTTCGACTCCTCCTACCATAAACGTGAGGTTCCCCGACCGAGCGGCTCCCACACCACCAGAAACAGGGGCATCCATGAAAACTGCTCCCATTTTTTCAACTTCTTTGGCCAGTTCTTTTGAAACCATAGGATCAATAGTACTGGAATCTATTAATAGTGAGCCTTTCTTCACTTTTTTTAGAATTCCATTTGCTCCAGAATAAGCTTCTATCGCATTGATGCTGGTGGGCAACATGGTGATAATTCTGTCAGCTTTTTCAGCTACATCTGCTGGGGAAGACACTACCTGTTCACCTGCGTCTAGAAACTCTTTGCATGCATCAGGGAACACATCATAAATAATAAGTGGATAGCCATGTTTCATGAGATTTTTTGCCATTGGATTCCCCATGTTGCCGACTCCAATGAATCCAACTGGAGTCTTAGAAGCCATTGACCTAGAACACACCGCTGCAAGGCTGGCCACTGCCGGAGGCTGCCGGCGGCTCCAATACCGGAGGCCGGAGGCGGCTCCACGGAGCCATAAGGAGGCTGCCATGCTGCCCCCGCCCCGCCTCCCCACGGTGACCTCCGCAGCTCCCGGCTCACCCACTGACTGCCCCACTCCAGTGTTCTTGCCTAGAGAATTCTGTGGACCAAGAAGCCTGGTGGGCTGCTGTCCATAGGGTCTCACAGTGACTTAGCATGCATGCATGCATTGGAGAAGGAAATGGCAACCCACTCCAGTGTTCTTGCCTGGAGAATCCCAGGGACAGTGGAGCCTGGTGGGCTGCTGTCTATGGGGTCTCACAGAGTCGGACACGACTGAAGCAACTTAGCAGCAGTAGCAGCAGCAGCAGCAGTAATGCAGGAGATGCGGGTTCAGTCCCTGGGTTGGGAAAATCCCCTGCAGAAGGAAACAGCAAGGTACTCTAGTATTCTTGCCTGGAGAATCCCTTAAACAGAGGAGCCTAGCGTGCTAAAGACCATAGGGTCGCATAGAGTCCGATACGACTGAAGTGACTTAGCCAGCACGCACATAAAGAGCTTAGTCCAGTACCCAGCGCCTGGTTAGTCCTCCGTAAATAAAGGCTAATGTTATTATTGATGCAAAGGCAGCTTTAAGGGCGATTAACTGGGCAACACAGTGAGAAGTGGGTTGAATTGGGAAGGGCTTACCCAGGACCTTGTACACAGCAGCTACTCAGGAAACACTGAACAGAATTGCATTCTCTGCTAGGCATCGGGCAAGCAGGAGTATGGTTTCTGCCGTTTGTAAGCTCATGGTCAACAGGGAGTCCAAAGTTGGTGGGGAGAGGATGCAGATATAAATTCTTCAGATTATCTTCACTCCAACTGTTCCCTGCCAGAATCTAAAGCGACGCGGGGGACACGACGGGTAGAATCCCCTCGTTCAAGCTCCCAGGGTTTAGCGAACCGCGGGGAAGACGAGTTAAGCCAGGACCCCGTGCGGGGAAGAAAAAGTACGCAGGCGCAGTGCGGATGCCGGAGCTCACCTGTCCCAGAGTGGGCGGAGCTAAACCCGTAGCGGAGCCGGAGGCGGGGCGGACGCGATGACGTCAGGGCTCGGCGTCGCAGAGCAATCGCGTCCCGGAAGTGGTGGCGGCGGCGGCGGGGGAGGCGGAGGAGGTTCTCAGTCTTACGACTTCAGAGCGGCCTTGGGAAGAGGTTCGTCGTTGGGGTGGGGCGGGCCTGAGGAAACGCTCCGGGGTCCAGTGGCCCTATCAAGTGCCTCCTGGCCGTCCCCGCCCCTTCCCCACCAACTCAGTGACCGGGTAAGTGAGGTGCCACCCCCTCCCCACCCTGGTGCGTCTGCCAGCTGTGCGGAGTTGGGTGCCAGAACGCCACGGGGGCCACCACCTGCTGGCCCAGGGACCTTAGGTGTGGCCTTCCCTGGTTTGGTCCTCTGGGCCGCGTCAGGCTCCCTGGCCTGCAGAGATGATGGCCCGGCCCCTGCCGGGGCAGACGTGCTTCGCCTCCTCCTGTGCTCCTACCTCGCGCCCGCCCCGGGTCCTTTCGTCCTAGCTCCGCCTGCAGGGACTTCAGGTTCCTGATGGCCCCTTTGTCACCCTCCCCTTCAAACACGGGCTTCCCCCCGCCGTCCCAGATCGAAGCCCCTACCCTTGGACTCCCTATTGTTGCTGTGCGCCAAAGTTCTGCCTCCTTGCTTACGTTTGGGTAGGGCTTGAAATTAGGAAAGAGAATGAGAGCGCCTGTGGCTCTCCGCATCCGAGAAGGGAGAAGGGAATGGAGTGTTGTGGAAGGTGATGATGGCCGCGTGGGGTTCAAGAGGGGAAAAGGGGAGGAGGGTAACCGGCAGGGTTGGTTCAGGAAGTTGTTGGTAACTAAAGGGAGCGGGGGAAAGGTTAGAGGTTGAAGCCGGGCGGAAGAAAGCTCTGGGTTCCTGGAGGATAAACAGTTGATTCCTTCATTCCGCGAGCATTTATTGTATGCCCACTGTGTGCATAAACAGTGATGAATTGGAGACAGTCTCTGACCTTGTGGAACTCAAGGTTAAGAGGGATGACTGGCAAGAAAGCACGGAGTTTTGCTTTGGTGTGATAAGTGCTGTTAGGGGTGAGTATATGATCTGTTGTGAGCATGGTAGGGTCTCCCAGTCCAGACTGGGGATGTTGGCAAAGACTTCTCAGAGCCAGAGAGTGATGCTTAAGCTGATACCTGAAGGATGAATAGGAATTAATTTGGTAAAAAGTGGAAGAAAATTATTTCAGGACATCGTTTCTCTTGAGACCCCAGGCTGCCTCCGACCGGTAGCCACGTGTGTTTGGTCTTTATGGCTTATACTTTTGATTGATCTGTGGAGGAAAAGCACTGTAGATGGAGAGTCAGAGGAGCAGGATTTTATACAGTTGACCCTTGAACACGGAGAAGGCAATGGCACCCCTCTCCAGTACTCTTGCCTGGAAAATCCCATGGACGGAGGAGCCTGGAAGGCTGCAGTCCATGGCGTTGCTGAGAATCCGACACGACTGAGCGACTTCAGTTTCACTTTTCACTTTCACACATTGGAGAAGGAAATGGCAACCCACTCCAGTGTTCTTGCCTGGAGAATCCCAGGGCCGGGGGAGCCTGGTGGGCTGCCGTCTATGGGGTTGCACAGAGTTGGACACGACTGAAGTGACTTAGTAGCAGCAGCAGCAGCAGCAGCAGCAGCAGACCCTTGAACAATGCAGGGGTTGGGTGCTGACTTCGAAGTCAAAAACCAGAGTATGACTTACAGTAGGCCCTCCTGCCATTCCTCAGTATCCACCATTCAACCAACTGCAGATCATTTAGAACTGTAGTATTTACTATTTTAAAAAAAAATCTGTATATAAGTGGATCTGTGCAGTTCAAACCCATGTTTTCAGGGGTCAGCTCTATCTGGGTAATTCACTTTGCCTTGCTGAATGTCTTTCTCTGTGAAATGGGCTTTCCATCTGTAGCCCTGCCTACCTTATAGGTTTTTTATGGCACCACATGAAATAATGCAGGTAGAAATGTGTTGGGCGTTGGAAATGCAGTGCAAATGTCAGGAATTCTTATGATTACAGGATGCAGACCTCAGAGCGAGAGGGCTGTGGACCGGAGGTGAGCCCCAGCACCGTCCCCGAGGCTACTCTGGAGTCTCTACCTGTTGCTACCAAGTCGCCGGCATTTGATCTGTTCAACTTGGTTCTGTCCTACAAGAGGCTGGAGGTCTACCTGGAACCCCTGAAGGACGCCGGCGATGGGGTCCGGTATTTGCTCAGGTACAGATTTTATTCAGAGGTACTCTAGCCTGCTGGGCCTTTTGCCTTCCTACTTTTAGGAAGGCAAAACTTCCTAAGTTGCACTGGCCACTTAGGCAGTGGCTGGGCTGCCCTTTCTGCCCTGGTGAGGAGTAGTTCTGGGGGTCCATTGGCCCTCTGGGCTTATTCTTGGTCCACCCCCTATCTCAGACCCAACCCAGGAGAGGCAGGCACTGGCAACCATCTGGTCTTTCACCAGAGTTTCTTCTTTGTGGCTGAATAAGCTCGTATCCCAGGACTGCTACCTAGCCTTGACCATTGGGCCTTCTATCTGAAGCATGCTTTCTTCTTTTTCCTTCTCTCCCAATATTAGCATAATTTATATTAAAATTAGGATACAAACAAGTATCTATGAATAAACAGGTACTATTTTCACTAATCCTTTAGGATTACGGCTCTCAAATTTTTTTGTTCCTATTCTGCTTTGATTTTCATCTTCAGTAAGTTTTTTCTCCTTTCAGCTCTCTTTATTTCTTCTGTTAAAGTATTTAAAATTACAGATACATACAATTCTGCTCCCAAAACACTTCGGTTTGTCTCTAAATAATAATGACTTAAAAAAAATAACATAAAAAAAAATAACATCATACTGAACAAAGTTAACAGTGTGATTCCTTGATATCACCCTATACCCAGTTCATATTCAGATTTCCTCAGTTGCCCCAAGAATGTCATCTACCATTGTTTTGGCCCAGTCAGGCTCCAATCCAGGGCCATGCATTCTGTGCGGTTATTATGTCCCTTAGATCTTTCTTGTTGAAATGGTCTTCTTCATGACACTGATGTGCTGGAGGCTCAGCTGAGTGTGCTGGAGAATTTCCTACCTAGATCTGTCTGGTTGATGTTTCTTCCTGGTGCAGACTGGAGGTTAAATTTAAAAGTTGGATTAGATTCAAGTTAAAAAAAGAAAGTTATTATTTTTTTTCGAAGGTCATATGTTCTTAATATTGCATGGTAATGGGAGTCACATAAAACCAGCTTGTCCTAAAGAGCAGTCATTCTTCATCTAGAGCCAGTGCGTGGCGTTGTAGGGGTCATTGACTCTCTTGAACCTGCCTGTAAAGCTGTGCAGGCACACGTGTGTATTTCTAGGGAGAAGTTCATCAGATTCTAATAAAGACCTTCAACCAGCTCAGATGCCTGAGAGAGACAGGTTGGAGACAGGGTGAGTAGAGTTGGGTTAATTTCTCGAGGTGCTACAGGGTATTCATTTTTAACCTCAGTCTGGAAATAACTGGAGCTTTATTTTTAACTCTGTCCAAGGCCCCCAGTTTTTCTTGTTTGCCCCAGAACTCCTTTAATTTATGGCATTATCTCTAGAGATGAGCTGTCAGGGTTCCAGAGCAACGTTCTCTGCTTTTAGATGACTGTGCTGTCAACATGAGGGGTAGGGAGTTGGTGTCAGAAGGGGCTGGCTTTGTAATTCCATCATGACCAGCTAGCTGAGATGAACCGTGGTCTTCCTCAGGGGAGTGTGTGGGCTTCACAGGGCTGTGCTGTCTCGTGGTTTCTACTGTGTGTACGTATGTGCACCTGTGCATGCAAGCATGTGTATGTATGTGTGTTTTGCCTTTTTGTGGCAAAGTGCAAAAGTTAAATATATCCTTAAAAAAAAAAAATATATATATATATATATCCTGCCCTTTTCCTTTTCCAGCACAGGTCTATTAGCACTTCTTGGCACTAATGTGTTAGGATTTTTCCATTTTATGAAATTAGAAATCTGAGAATGTGGTGGGATTGATAAAGTTGGATGGGGGAGGAGCACTGGGCCTAAAAAGCCCCCAAGAGCTTGTGGTCTCTGAGCCACTAAGAGATGAAGCACTGGTCTGTGAAAGTGGCTGTCAGGTTCGTTTGTGTGTTTGGTTGTTCTTTCTCGGTAACGAGGATTTGACTTTGAAGAAGGACCTAATCTTGAGATTCTTTGAGGTCTGAAGCCTGGAGCCACAGTTGATTTTTAAGACTTCTCTCTTCTGGGATCGGCTACTCCAGTAAGTGGGTCTCCATGAATAGAGTGTCAATAAAGACATCAGATAGAATGGAAGAAGTGGGGAATTCCCTGGTGGTTAAGACTGTGCACTTCTACTGCAGAAGGCGTGGGTTCAGTCCCTGGGGGTGGAGGAATTAAGATCCCACATGTTGCTCGGTGTGGCCAAAAGAAAAACAAACATCTTTTTGTATTTTAATTTAAAAAGAAAAAAAAAAGGCTTTCAATGAAAGTGACCTCAGTGGCTGTGTAATGTTTTTATTTCTGAGATGGGATTGGCCTTAGACCTGACTTTTAATTTGCTTTGGCTCTGATAGAGGCAGTAGATGGGTCTGAGGTCTAATTAGGGTGGTGTAAGTTGGAGTGTTTGCAATTTTAGACAAAGGCAGAGAGAGGTTATTTCACTCCCTTACCCATAACTCTCATTAAAAAATAAAAGCAGCTCGTGAATTAGTCAACCTCATTTTGTCACTGTGAAATACCCCAATTAGAGCAAAAGAGCATGCATTGAAGTTCAGGATGCATTGCAACTTAGCTGTTGATTCTTATATTTGACTTTCTCCTCTGAGGGCTCACCTTATATACACTGACGCTGCTCTTTAGAATGTAGGTGTCAGTGGCTTTGTTATTACATCTGTGCTCCCTTTATCCTATTAAATGTTCTTTATCAAGGCTAACTGGCATTTGCTTGAACTCAGTACCCTGACTCTGGTTTTCTTTCCTATGTCTTTGGGGGCTTCTGCGTTGCCATTTGGTGGTGGTGGAAGCCAGGTCTGTATTTGGTTCTGAGAGTTCCAGTTCACTTCGGGCATGTTTGCTGAGAGAATGCCAACGCTGGTTTGTCTTCATTTTTTATATATTGAAATCTTTGTAATTTTCATTCCTTTGGAATTAATGTATGTTTAAAACTCACAGAAAGAAAAGAAAATCGCAGATATGGTCAAAGAAATCCTTCACATTTGTTCACTCAATTTTCATGTTAGATCAATCTTGTGCAGTAGGTATATGTTCCTTTAAAATTAAAATATATATATATTGCATACCAACTCTGTCTCAGTAAATACAAAGAATAAAGGAAACCTTTAAAGAAGAATGTCATTGACACCTCTTAAAGAGAATAAAACCTTACACAACACAGGTTAAATGAAGTTATAACATTAGGAGGTAATTTTATAAATTCTTCCTCCTCCTGTGGTTTCCAGAGGCTGCCTTTTCTCACCCTGGGGCCTGGGGTGTGACCTCAGGTCTCTCTCCCGGTCGCCTGTCCAAGTGAGAGGCCCACTTCTCATTTCTTGCTGACTGTCTGAGTTACCTCTGAGCTCCGGGGCCTGCTCTTGCTCCTGGTTTGGGAGACCTGGCTGGAGGGCCAGTTGCCTTCAGTGACCAGTATGCTCTGTATCTCAGGCTCAGTTCAGTTCAGTCGCTCAGTCGTGTCCGACTCTTTGCAACCCCATGGACTGCAGCATGTCAGGCTTCCCTGTCCATCGCCAACTCCCGGAGCTTGCTCATGTCCATAGAGTTGGTGATGCCATCCAACCATCTCATTTTCTATCATCCCCTTCTTCTCCTGCCTTCAGTCTTTCCCAGCATCAGGGTCTTTACTAAGGAGTCAGTTCTTTGCATTAGGTGATCAAAGGATTGGAGCTTCAGCATCAGTCCTTCCAATGAATATTCAGGACTGATTTCCTTTAGGATGGACTGATTTGATCTTCTTGCAGTCCAAGGAACTCTCAAGAGTCTTCTCCAACACCATGGTTCAGAAGCATCAATTCTTTAGCGCTCAGCCTTCTTTATGGTCCAACTCTCACATCCATATGTGACTATTGGAAAAAACCATAGGTTTGAGTAGACCGTCCTTTGTCAGCAAAGTAATGTCTCTGCTTTTTAATATGCTGTCTAGGTTGGTCATAGCTCTTCTTCCAAGGAGCAAGTGTCTTTTAATTTCATGACTGCAGTCACCATCTGCAACTTAGCTGTTTGGAGCCCAAGAAAATAAAGTATGTCACTGTTTTCATTGTTTCCCCATCTATTTGCCATGAAGTGATGGGACCGGATGCCTTGATCTTAGTTTTTTGAATGTTGAGTTTTAAAGCCAGCTTTTTCATTCTCTTCTTTCACTTTCTTCAAGAGCCTCTTTAGTTCTTCTCCACTTTTTGCCATAAGGGTAGCGTCATCTGCGTATCTGAGGTTATTGATATTTCTCCCAGCAATCTTGATTCCAGCTTGTGCTTCATCCAGCCTGGCATTTTGCGTGATGTACTCTGCACATAAGTTAGATAAACAGGGTGACAATATACAGCCTTGTGTTGCAGGTGGGAGACGCCATTGTGTTCCTTGCTGACCTGCCTGGGCCTCAACATCTTGTTCCTCACCTTGAACGAGGGTAAGAACTGCTTCCAGGGCTTTTTGTGAATGAAGGTGGAGAGGAATTCTGAGAATCGGCCCTGTATGAGGGAGCCGCCTGTCCCGCTGTGGGGTCAGCCTCCCTCCGTGTCTGTTCAATGTCAGGACACAGGCTCCTGAGAGACCCACCTGGGGCTAGAATCCCGACTGGGCCACTGGTGTGACATCAGAAGTTCTTTAGCCTGTCTCTTAAGGCCTAATCATACTCATCTCTGAATGGGGCTTCCCTGTGGCTCAAATAGTAAAGAGCCTGCCTGCAATGCAGGAGACCTGGGTTCAGTCCCTGGGTTGGGAAGATTTCCTGGAGAAGGAAATGGCAGCCCACTCCAGTATTATTCTTGCCTGATGAATTTCGTGAACAGAGGAGCCTGGCAGGCTACAGTCCATGGGGTCACAAAGAGTTGGACATGACTGAGTGGCTAAATTTCATTTTCTCTGAAGGGGGATAATAGAAGTGCTTTCCTCAGAGAGTAGTTGTGAAGTACGAGGTAATCTATGTGTAGCACTTAACACAGTTAAAATAAGCAGCCAGTACATCATAGCTATTATTATTGTTTCCTCTGGACTAAATTCATTGAACTTTTCCCAGTTTGCTTTCTGAGGACACGACCTGGGGTGAAGGTACTAGGAAGGTGAACTGATGAGGCATTTTTGCCTGTTGACTTTCTCTGGCTCAGCAAGTGAGCCTGGTGGGGTCTGCCAGGCAGTCAGCAGCAGTGAGGGGTTTGTAGTGTGCAGCCTTTGAGGTCGGTGTGTGGACAGGTAGGTAGCTGGAGGGGTCCTGGGTAGTGATGTCTCCTGGGGACCTTTTATGAAAAGGCATGCTGTGACCCAGCCCTTTTGGTCAGAACTGGCAGATGGCTGCAGAAAAAGCCAAGCCTGTCAAGGGAAATGAGTGAAGGGCCTGGGATAGAATGTTCTGAGGAGCTGGGTCCTATCTTCATACCTTTGTTCTATTGAATTCCCATTTCTCAAGTGTCTCCTTTGCTGCCTGTGGTTTCAGTGAGTTGAAAAATAAACCCATTTCACATAAGACCCCATCTTCTGTGTCTTAGTAGGATGCTGTTCCGCCTCACTGAAACTCAGATATCCTTCTCAAGCTGTTAGATTTTTCTGAATCTGTTTCCACAGTAAATTAGTTCAGGTGACAGATGCTTCATTACTTTGTACCCAGTGCTCGGGTAGCTTGCTTCCATGTTAACACGGAAGAAGTTCCTTCCTTGGATTTTATTTTAGCCTCACCATTTCTCGATTCAAAGTGGTCAGTGGTGTCCTAAATGCCAGTGGAAGGCTTCCAGTCAGCCCCTGTGACCCAAAGGTCAGAATGTCAGACGTTGGGAGCTCCCCATGGCCAGACCCCGGGCGCGAGCTGCCTGCGGTGTGCTGTGTGCTATTAGAGGGGTTTTAATATTTTCGAAAGGGCTGGGGCTGCGGCAGTGACCAGGGGCTAGGGGAAAGTCCTAGCCCTCGGGGCCTACCTTCACGGAGAGGCCAGCAGCCATGCCTGTAGTCTGCCTCGTGGTGGTAAGTTCTGTGAGGAAAACGAGGCTGGAGGGTGAGTGGGGAGATGCTGTTTCATACCAGGTGGTCTGGGGCGGGCTCTTTTGGGCAGAGGCCTGGCGGCGGCGAGGGAGCGCCATCTGGGTGGGTGGCGGCTCCTGGCACCGCTGCCCGCTGAGCTGCAGTGTTGTTGCTCCCACAGGGGCCTGGTACTCAGTGGGTGCCCTGATGATCTCAGTGCCCGCCCTGCTGGGCTACCTTCAGGAGGTTTGCCGGGCACGGCTGCCCGAGTCTGAGCTGGTGAGGAGGAAGTACCACAGCGTGAGGCAGGAGGACCTGCAGAGAGTTCGCCTGTCTCGCCCCGAGGCCGTGGCTGAGGTGAAGAGCTTGTGAGTATGGAAGGGGCCAGGGGGGTAAGGGATGGTGACGGTACCAGCTGCCACCACACTGGGTGCTTGCTGGGCACCAGACATCGTGTAAGGCAAAACGTGGATGGTATTCCCTTTGGTCTTTGTTAGAGTTCTGGGCGATGGCTCCTATGATTGACCTCCATTGATGAAGGAGGAAAAAGACAAGTGACCAGGCTGGGATGGGAGGCCAGATCTAGCTGATTCCGCAGTTTAGGGTCTTGGCTGAGCTCATGCTCGCATGAGCCACTGCCTGGGTTCAGATCCCAGCTCCTCCAGTGTGACTCTGGGCAAGTTACTCAGGTTTGTCATCTGTTAAATGGGAGAAGTATAGGCCTACCTCCTAGGTGGTTGTGAAGACTAACTGGGCGTCTGGTGCCCAGCAAGTGTTCAGTTAAGTATTAGTCATTGTCGCTCCACTGTGGAGGAACTTCCTAAATGTGGCAGAGCTGGAGCTCCTGAGGAAGCACCTTCAGACTGTTGGCAAACAACAACTGCAGCAGCTTCAGTGGCTCTCGTGACACACAGCAGGGGTTCTCATCTCTTCCTGGGCAGCAGAGACATCTGTGGAGCTCAAAAAAAAAAATTATAAACAAGTGGAGGGCGAGGCTCCTCTGAAAAAATTCTGAGTCAAGTGTCTGCGGGGGCGGGGGTGCTGCATATCTGCAGTTTTTCAAAAAACCTTTTTCCTTAGAAATGATTTTAAACTTATGGAAGAGTTCTAGGAATGGTGCAAAGAACTCTCATCTGCCCTTCACCCAAATAGAACAGTTATTACCGTTTTGCCACAGTGGCTTCATCCATCTCCCTACACTAAGACATAATTTTTTTCTTCTTGAACCATTTGAAAGTAAATTACAGACATCCTGTCTATTTACCCCAAACACTTCAGTATATATTTTCTAAGAACAAGGACATTCTCTTCTATATTCACAGTCCTGTCATCAGATTTTGGGAATTTAACATGGATAACATTAGCATTAGTGCCATTATCTAATAATTGTTCATGATCAAGTTTTGCCAGTTGTACTAATAAGGTCTTTTATATAAATTTCTCCTGATCTGGGCTCCAGTCCAGACTCTTACGTGACATTTAGTCTCCTGTGACCTGGAACAGTTCCTTAGTCTTTCTTATGACCTTAACATTTTAAAATAGGACAAGTTTATTATTTTGTAGAACTTCCCTTTTCTTTCGGTAATTTGGTTCTTCATGATTGGATTCAGCTTTTGCATCTTTGGCAGAAACTTGACGTCATTGTATCATATCAAGAGGTACATGATGTCACTGTCTGTTATGGGAGATAGTAACTTCGATTACCTTGGTGAAAGTTTCTCCACTGTAAAGTGACTATTTATTTCACCCTCTAGAGTTAGTAATCTGAGTGGGGTTGCTTTGAGACTTCGTAAAGTATCTTGTTCCTCATCAAACACTCACCCGCGACATTGAAATCCACTGTTGGGTCTTGCTTTCGCCAGTTTATTGCCGTGATAGTTGCATGGGTGATTCCCTAAGTGTCATCATTGCCTGACATTCTGTAAGAAAGAGCTTTTCCTTCTTATTATCTATATGAATGCAGGATTTTACAATTTTATTCAGTGGGTTATAATCCATTACTGTGATTATTAATTTTGATCTTATTTTGTCCTCAGTTTGGGCTTTCCTGATAACTCAGTTGATAAAGAATCCACCTGCAATGCAGGAGACCCTGGTTCGATTCCTGGGTCAAGAAGATCTGTTGGCGAAGGCCCACTCCAGTATTCCTGGGCTTCCCTTGTGGCTCAGCTAGTAAAGAATCTACCGCAATGAGGGAGACCTGGGTTCAATCCCTGGGTTAGGAAGATAGCCTGGAGAAGGGAAAGGCTACCCATTACAGTATTCTAGCCAGGAGAATGCCATGGACTGTATAGTCTATGGGGTTGAAAAGAGTCGGACATGACAGCAACTTTCACTTTTTTAATTTTATGATATGGTGGTGGTGGTGGTTTAGTTGCTAAGTCATGTCCAACTCTTGCGACACTATGAACTGTAGCCTGCCAGGCTTCTCTGTCCATGAGATTCTCCAGGTAAGAGTACTGGAGTGGGTTGCCATTTCCTTCTACAGGGGATCTTCCCGACCCAGGGATCGAACCTGGGTTTCCTGCGTTGCAGGCAGATTCTTTACCAACTGAGCTATGAGGGAAGCCCTATGATACAGTAGAATGTTCAAATTCATCTTCCGCATTCCCTGCCTTGCTCTAGAATCAGCCATTTTTCCAAGGAGCCCTTCAGAAACCAAGGTCTGGGTGCTTGTTGCACAGGTGTGCTCTCTTTGCTTTTGATGGGGGTGGGGGATCCATTTAAAAAAACTGTCCAGGTCAGTCTACCTGAAGCCCTAGGTGGAGACACATTGCTGTACATCCTGCCGTCCATCTTCACAGCTCCAGTGCATCTGGGAGGTGGCACCCTGCTCCTCATGGTATAGTGGAAAATTGCATCCTTGAAAAAGTTAAGTAACTGGCCTAATACCAACAGCTAGGAAGAGACCAAAGCAGGAACCTCAGCAAGTTTTCCAAGAAGGGGCCTGAAATGTATGAAGTTTCCCTGAACTCCCTGACCCCTGCAAGGGGTGTGAAGGGACTGGCTGAACCTAGGTGGCTGTGCCTGCGAAGCCCTGGGCTCTGCTGCCCTGGAGCTCTGTTAGGCCGCCTGGGTGGGTGAGGCAGGGTACACAGCTTGCGTGAGCCCCCTGTGTTGTGTCTGCAGCTTGATCCAGCTGGAGGCCCTCCTGAGCCGCCTGTGCTGCACCTGCGAAGCCGCCTACCGCGTGCTGCACTGGGAGAACCCCACTGTGTCCTCACAGTGAGTGCCCCTCTGTCCCCACCGCCCCTGCCCCAAGGACCCCAGGCAAAGACCGCTGCCTTAAGAGGCGCCCTGTCGCCGTAGCTCAGGGGAAAAGAGCCCTCTAGGCTCTTGTGTGCAGATCAGCACGTAGGCTTGTGGGCTTTAATGCCCTGCTTTGGTTTAACACCTTCTTTGCGCAGTATGCTCAAAATATTTTAATAATAGAAAAATAACTCTCCATGTAATCTCCCAGCCTGGTATAGCAGCCGATCTCACGTTTGGATTGCCTGCTAGAGTTTGTCATAGGCACGTGCTGTGTATAGCTCAGAGTGTAGGTGAGACTCTTTTTTTTTTTTCCCACTTATTGTACTATATAATTGGTTTTCCATGGTGCTACATAGCTTTTGGAATTACTTGTAATACCACACCGATATAGATAGTGATTATACTGTAATTTATGAAATTATATATTATACATCCTGTTGTGTATTTAGTCAAGTTTCTACTTTTAATTACTAACCCTGTAGTGCACATTTTATGGGTTTAACTTTAGTCTTTTGAAACTTTTTTTCGTAAAATAAATTCTAGGATGGAACTGTTGGATCAAGTGAAATGAATGTTTTGAGGCCCTTCGTGTGTGATACTCACGACGACTAGTGCTTGTTTAGCTTCTCCTGGTGCCAGACACTGTGCTCAGTGCTCTCCATGGTACCGGCTCCAAATCTGTCTTATTCCAGACTTCGGAGTCTAGATCCTGAAGAGTGACGTGTGTTAAACCTACTTAGGTGGCCCTATCCTCAGCCACCACTGCAGCCTCTACGTGTCAGTTGTGGTCTGTTGGTGGCTGTTAATCCTTTCTCCTCACTTTATGTTCCCCCTGTTTGGTTAGCAGATCTTGTCCGCATATTAACTGTTCCCAGAGCTACTTCTTGCCCAGACTCCCCTGTGGGTATGCCCTAAACCAGTTTCCTTCTGACCTTATGAATTTCTGATCCTGTGGTTCCTCTCTGTTGGTCCAGGTTCTATGGGGCTCTTCTGGGCACGGTTTGCATGCTGTACCTGCTGCCTCTGTGCTGGGTCCTTGCCCTTTTAAACAGCACACTCTTTCTGGGGAATGTGGAGTTCTTCCGAGGTAAGCCCAGGAGAACCCGGCAGAGATGGGGGCTGGGCTGATCATGTGTTTGCTGTGCCTGCCACCAGGGGGCAGCACCACACCAGGGTCCTGCCTTGGAGAGGGAGGTGGGATCCAGGGGAGGCTGCTGCTAGGGGTCCCTTTCCCTTCTCTAGGCAGATGAATCGCTGCCCATGTGATATGGTGGCTTTTGGGAGACAAGGGAGGGATGTTTTCCCAGTGCTGCCACCCACCTCCAGGGTGCAGTCCCCCAGGAATCACTGCCTCGTCTCTGTGTGATCCCAGAGTACCTGTCTGCCGTCTGGTTTCTGAAGCAGTAAGGCAGTCTGGAGAGGCCTTGAGTCGCAGATGCCTGGGCCTGTACATATGTTTGGGTGATTGCTATGCTTGTTCTCTTCCCTGTGGTTGGAAATTAATTATAGAAGCCATGATTTATCGGGCACTTACTGCATTTAATCTCTCTAACAATCTCCTGGGGTAGCTATTGGTACATCTGTCTTGTTTATGAGGCTTAGGTTAGGTAACTCGTTCAGACTTAGGAGGGTGACTGTTTCCTGTACCAGAGAGTGGGTGCCGGAGGAGGCAGCCGGGTGCAGTGGTGGGCATCCCCAGAACACCACTCATTCCATCCTGTTTCTGCCTCCCGCCCCATTCTCCTCACCCTGGGCAGTGGTGTCTGAGTATAGGGCATCTCTGCAGCGGCGGATGAACCCCAAGCAGGAAGAGAGTGCCTTTGAGAGCCCGCCACCGTCAGATGCTGGGGGGAAGGGCGCTCTGGCGGACTGCACTCCTGCACCCACGCCCACAGAGGTGAGCACCCCTAACCGCCTGGGCAGAGTCTGGTGTGGGCAGGCTGCCTGGCCTCCCTGTTACCAGCCTGTTCATACTGTATAGCTCCTGGGCTGGCCTCCTCCTTCCCAGGCCCGCCTCCTCTGAAGTGCTTAATAGTAATAACTGTGGTAACAAGGGCTGTGCTATGCTTTATTGAGTGTTTACTCTGCTGTTCAAGTACTTTATAGACCCAGGAGGTGCAGGATGTTTCTGAGAATGAGGTTACTCTCCTTGCAGCAGAGAAGGCCGAGGCACAGAGTGGCTGTCCGCAGTCGGCGGGGTCGGGAGTCAGACCCCGCCCCGTGGCTCCAGAGCTCCTGCTCTGAAGCACCATGCTCTGCAGCCAGCGTCGGTCCTTTCGTGGCCGTGGTCCCTCTCTGTCCTGCTCAGTTGGAGACCGCTCTCTTTCCCCTGACTTCCTTCTTGCCGCAGGTGTGCCGTTTCCTCTGAGGCATGAACTGCTGTTTTGAGAAACCTGGGTGCTGGCTCTGGGGAGGTGGCCTCTCCCCTGGGGGCAGGGCGGTCATTGCTCTGACCGTTGAAGGATCTCTCTTCCCAGGACCTCACGCCAGGCAGTGTGGAGGAGGCGGAGGAGGCCGAGCCCGACGAGGAGTTTAAAGATGCGATTGAGGTGGGTGGCCTTCCCCGGCACCCCCAGCTGACCAGGTCAGAAGTTGGGTGGTCCTGGAGCCATGTGGCCTCTCTCATTCCAAGTCTGGGTTTTTAGAGTTCTCTTGTATCCAAGTGAGAGGGTGAAATGTACCCTGCGCTCAGACTCACTGGTTGAAAGGATGCCACTGAACCTCTGCCCGTCCTCTTGCTGACCTTGGCGTCTGTCCTGGGTGCCCAGGGCGGGGGTGGCTCTGGAGGCCTCTGGGAAACGCCCTGCTAGGGAGGTGGGTCGTTTACTGCCTTGACTGGAGACTGTGGGCCTGGCGCCTTTGATGTGGGGAAGGCAGAGTTGGAGGAGGGCATCGTCCCGGACTCTGCCTGCTCTTCTAAACGATGAGGTCCGTCAGATGTCCCTTTGAGGGGTGAGAATGGGAGGCTGGAGAAAGCAGTTGCATGGCCAAGTGCTGGGTTGGAGAAAGTTCAACAGTCTGCCTGGTTTTAGGACAATGGTTCACACTGGTAGTTTGCAGAAGTGTTTTATTTGGCATGCAAAGCTTTAATTTTTTAGCCGATATTTAAAAATTGGAGAGACTATAGTAAAAACTCTGGATTTTTCAGTTTTTCTAAAAACTCAGCAGCTCTGGGAGCCCTGAGTCTGCAGCGGTCAGTGTAGCTGAGGAGAGACTGTCTGCTTCAGAGAAGTCACACTGTCCCACCAGTTCCTGTCATCCCCGGCCACTGAGTCCTGGCGGCGTTTGCCATTTAGTGGCATGTTTGCTCTATGGCTTTTCTTAAACAGTAGGAATTCACTTCTTTTTATGACTCTTGTAAGGTGGGGGATACAGGAAATGGAGGTCTCGGGAGTTTGCTCCAGGCCTACGGTTTTCACCCAGCTGTCTGCTGTTACTGTAGCCACATCTGCGTGGACGTTTCCATTTTCTACTGCTGAGGTTTCTCCAAAACCTGAATGTGCGACTGTGGACTCCTAAGTCGTGACTCTTGAGTACGCAGCTTCTCCCCAGCTGACTGATGTTGGGATCCTTGACGGGGTCTCTGTTAACATCGCCCTTCAGTACGTGCCCAGAGTCAGTGTAGTAGCATTCCTGTGCTTCCTCTCGCTTGGGGATCCCCTCCCGGCAGCTTCCTTCTTGCTATCTTCTCTCTGTTTTCTTTTCTTCTCCCCCGGCACCTTGGGAGGCAGGAGACCCACTTGGTGGTGCTGGTAAGTAGGAGCCTTGGTGAGGTGGGCAGGGGCCGAGGGGGTTGAGGATGGGTGGCTGAGCCAAGGTCGCTATGCCTCGCGGGGTTCGCCACACATGCAGGTCCCAGAGCCCTGTCACGAGGGGACAGGACTGGAAGGAGCTGTTCCCGCAGGAGGATGACGAGGGGGCCCCGTGCCCGGCAGAGGACGAGCTGGTCCTGCAGGACAACGGCTTCCTGAGCAAGAATGAGGTGCTGCGCAGCAAGGTGTCGCGGCTCACTGAGCGGCTCCGCAAGCGGTACCCGACCAACAACTTTGGTATGGCTGGGGGCTGGCGGGTTGGAGGTATCCTGGCCACGGGGCAGAGGTGCTGTGTTCTGAGGAGCAGAGCTGTGTCCATGGCACCCTAGGGAGGTGGCACAGGCACAGCGGGGCTGCGAGGGAGGGAGTGTGGGCTCCTTCTTGTGTCTCTGTCCTCATTACTTCTTGTGGGAAGATGAGTTCAGTTCTGGAAGCGCTCCTCTGGGACCACAGGGCAGTGTGGTCTTGAGGCAGGCAGAGCCACGGCGGGCTGTGGAGCGTGCTGGTTGAGTGAGGAGTCTGAGTGTCTAGGTGAACCCCAGTGCTGCCAGGTGGCCTTAAGCAAATTATTTAACTTCCCCCTGCCTCAGCTTTCCTGCTGTAAAAGGGGACTGACGCTGAAGCTCCAATACTTTGGCCACCTGATGCAAAGAGCCGACTTATTAGAAAAGACCCTGATGCTGGAAAAGGTTGAAGGCAAAAGAAGGGGGTGGCAGGGAATGAGATGGTTGGATGGCATCACCAACTTAGTGGACGTGAATGTTAGCAAACTCTGGGAAATGGTGAAGGACGGGGAAGTCTGGTATGCTGTAGTCCATGGGGTTGCAGAGAGTCGGATGCGACTGAGCGAATAAACAATGACTGAAAAGAATAGTACAAGTTCCTATCTCACAGGGTTGCTGTAGGTCTCAAAAGAGAGAATGCTTATGAAGTGCTGGCACATTGCTGGCTGGTTCATAGTAAGGGCTTCATAAGGGGCGCTGTTATCACGGGAGGCCCTGGTCTTCCCCTCAGGTGCCTAGGCACTTGTCTGGATCTTTCCAGTCCGATTGGAAGCAAATGGAAGGAAACACTGTCTTCTGGGGATGATAGAGCCCCGGCTCCCCTTCTCCCCAACCAAGTCCGTAGATTGGCCAGTCCTCATTATACTGACCTTATACACACCAAGAGTGTGACCTTGGAGAAGCGTGGACTTGATTGTCCTCACAGTTTGGAGGGACTTCCCTGGTGGCACAGATGGTGAAGAATCTGTCTGCAATGCAGGAGACCCAGGTTTGAGAGTCCCCTGGAGAAGGAAGTGGCAACCCACTCCAAGATTCTTGCCTGGGAAATCCTGTGGACAGAGGAGCCAGGAGGGCTCTGGTCCATGAAGTTGCAAAGAATCAGACATAACTGAGCTGATTAACCAGCTTGGAAGCCTGGCTCTGATCAGGAGAGCGGGAGCCAAGCCGGATGAAGCTATAGCTGGAGCCTGGAGAACCGGAGGCTCAGGGCTCTCCCTGGTCCTGGAGCAGAGCCTGGCTTCTGCCTGCTGTCAGCAGACAGGGAGGAGGGTGGGCTGGCTGTGCCATGAGATCTGGTGGGAGAGAGTCCTGAGGAAGCCCGTGGGGTTTATCGTGAGGTATTTAACCTGGGCGCTCCAGGGCCTGCCTTCCTGCTCCCGCAGCGACCAGGGCAGTTGTTTCCTGAGCGGTAGACATCCTGGGACACCCTGTTTCTTTCTGCTCTGCAAATGCCTCCAGGCCTTCAGGATCCCTTCCTTTTACTTGTGATGGTTGCCGACTGCTGCCGATTGCTCTGCGTCCAGTGCACTTTCACATACGCCGTCTCACTTAGTCCTTAGAAGCAGCCAGGTTGCAGAAGACCCAGATGACATTGCCCCAGACTTAATACTCTTGTTCTGGCAAACTATACTTTTATATTTGTGAGTTTTAAATAAAGCCCCTTAGATGTTTCCATTTTATAGGTGAGGTACCTGAGGTTGAAAAGAGTGGCTTGGCCAGTCTTCAGCCAGTACACAGTTGAGCTGTAACTCAGACCCACCTTATCTGATCTCACTCCCGCATTCTTTCTAGCTCACCATCTTCCCTTTGCCCTGGTGTCTGAAGTGCCCCAGTTTTATGCCTATCCCATTTCTGTATTTGGCTTTTGGTTCAGATAATCCCTACCGAGATGGGTGAAGCCTTGTCAGGTTCCCACAAGGGTGGCGAAGCCAGAAGACAGTTATTCTCCTAAGCCCCCTTAGCCCCCCACTCTTAGGGCTGCTTGCTGGCCCTCCCTTGAGACGTCGTCGGGCTCTTGGCTGTGAGGGCAGGTACGGCAGCCCTGTCCTGGGGTCTGCGTCCTGAAGGGCTGAGTGAGTGAGCCGCCCTGGGGGCCGTTCTCTTTCGGCTGCCGGTGGATGGAGGGGGTCCACGGGAGGAGTGAGGAGGGCAGGCTGCTCGTGAGCCGCTCCGTGGCCTCCACGTGGGGCAGTCCTACTGGGAAGAGCCCCCTCTGTCCTGGAGGCTCTGTGACTGTCGCCCTGGCAGTGGTCTCAGGCTCCTCTGCTCTCTCTGCCCCTGCAGCATCCTCACATGATGAGTCAGGGCCTCTGCTGAAAACAGGCAGGAAGAGCTGGTAGGTCTTGGCAAGGAATAGGGGTGCTCTCCTCTACACGCCTGCCTGAGCCGGTGTCAGCACGCAGAACCGGCCCTGGCCCCAGCCCTGCGTGGTGCGTGGCTGCTTCGTTAGCCCATGTGACTGCCTTGGGGTGCTTGGCCCTGGTACTCCTCACAGTTGAGAGGGGCCAGAGTGTCAGTCTGTGACCCAGCGCTTTCCTCCCGGCTGCTTGCTGACGAGAGGCGGAGGTGGGCTGCCTTGCCCTGGTTTTTCGTGTTGGGAGCAGAGTCCCAGAGCAGCCTGTTTCCTGGGGTGGCGCCACCCGCTGGCGGTGTGCCGTGTTCTTCTGTGTCCTTTGCTCTGCCTCGGTCGTGAGCTGACTGACAGCAACAGCATCTGCTTGACACCCACTGGTGTCAGCTTTCTCCCTGCTCTGGCTGGGTCCCCTGTCCTCCAGTGTAGGCAGTGTGTCCCCGTTTAGTGGAGCTATGGGGGACTCTGGCTGGACAGCCCACATCTCTTTGGGCCTTTGTGTGAAGGTGAGGCCTGGTGCTCTGTACCTGGCCAGACAGTCCTGGAGGCCCGGCCGTGTGCCCTGAACCTAGTAATTGCTCTAATTGGCTCATCGGGGGCCTTCAGGCCCCAAGTTGTAGAAATGTCCTTCAGTCCGGGTTTTCCCGGACCCAGCCCAGCCCCCTTCCCTCCCACAGCCTTTGGCTGGGCTCTCTGGTGCCCTGTTGTGAGCGCCCTCCCACCTCGTGTGGACCCCAGCCTTTTCTCCCCTGGCTCAGTGACCCCCATCTGCATGGAGATTTCTGTGCTGAATCGTGGTCAGTATTTCTGGCGGCGCCCTGGGGACTTCCTTGTTCTCATCAGTTTCTGCTCCAGGAGCTTCTTGGAAGTCACAAGGGCCCAGCGTGGCCTTTCCTCTCCTCCGTGCTTCTGGGTTTTTTCTTTCGGCTGCGTGTACGCCCTCATCAGACTGTGTCATTTCGCAGCCTACCTTTCCCTTTAATTTTTCTGCAAGCATGGGTGGGTAGCAAGCACAGCTTCTGTTAAGTCCCTTTGCCTTGATGTAGTATCTGAAGGAATGATTGGGGGAGTTCCCTGATGGTCCAGTGGTTAGGGCCCACACTTCCACTGCGGGGACACGGGTTCAGTTCCTGAACAGGGAACTAGGATCCTGCATGCCGTGTGATGTGGCCAAGAAAGGGGAAAAGAAAAAAGAATGATCAGTCCTCTCTTCCCCATCTGCATCTCTTCTTGCAGCCCCTTTGCCTCTTCCCAGCTGTTTTCTAAGCTGCTGTTGCTTCTTTTGCTTGAAACCTGGTCTGAAACCTCGTGGTCCTGTTGTATCTGGTAGCTTCGGCAGGATCTCTTCCCCTGGCGGTATCCACCCGGGCCTGCCCACCACACAAGTGCCGGCACCTCTTGCCCTGCAAGGCTTCTTGGTTGGCACTTGGTTCTGAACTTCTGTCCTGGAATCTTCAGATGACAGGAAGCAGGAGTCTGGTGTTCAGGAGGCGTTTCTCCCTCTAGCTGTGGGCAGAGTGTTTGTAAGAAGATACTTTGGGAGGGGTCGTGTCAGGCGGGTTTCATCTGAGATCATCGGAGTGATGCCTGTTGTCAGGTCCCTCCCACCTTGGTGTCATTTCAGGGGGAGGTTCTGCTGGCTGCTCTTCTATTTGGGCTGGACCGGCAGGTGGGGGTGGAGGTCTCTAAACCCCGGGTGGGAGCAGGGACGGCAGCTCTGGGTAGTCTGGGACATTGGTTTTTCTTTCCTGGTTTGAACCTCTCCTTCTGGCTGTGGACTTTGCTCTCTGCTGCCAGCCAAGGAGCTGGGCTGGACTGGTGCCCTTGGTGTCCCCATGTAGAGGACCCAGGAGCAGGTGAGAGTTGAGACGTCTGGGCTGGGTCAGAGCTGAGCTGCTGCCTCTGTTTCTCAGGGAGCTGTACGGGCTGCTCGGCCACCTTCTCAGTGCTGAAGAAGAGGGTAAGTCTCCTCGAGGGTGCATTTGCTGGGGACTTGGGACAAGATGAAGGGGCGTAGTGCCACGTCACAGATGAAGTTTGACTCCCTGGGCCATGTTAGGCCTGGGGTCTGGTCGGACGGACTTGAAGGAGCAGGTCTCCCCTCCCTTGTGTCCCCACCTTCGCCAGCCTTCCTGTGGGATGTCCCTTCTGGTCTCAGTCCTGCCCTGCTCAGGCACTGCCCCACTCGTGTGGTTGTCCCCAGTGTCTGGGGGTGGGGATCGGAGACTGACCTTGGTTCTCATCCGCAGCGGAACTGCAGTAACTGTGGGAACAGCTTCTGCTCTCGGTGCTGCTCCTTCAAGGTGCCCAGGTCCTCCATGGGGGCCACAGGTGAGTGGTGCAGGCTGGGGGTCGGGGTCCGCCTCCCTCTTCTAAGAGGGGTGCTGCATGTGGGAAGGAGCCAGGGTCAGTGAGAGGTCCAGGGAACTCGGGGTTTCCTCCATCTCCCATTAAAGAAGGAAAAATGGAAATATTTGCTGCATGGACAAGAGCATATGTATATAATGTATCTGAATTATGAAGTCCAGTAGTGAATGCCCGTGACCACTTCACTGCAGTTAGTAGACAGAGTATGAGCAGCCTCCCCTGGCCCCCCAGCTCCACGCCTGCCTTCCCCAGGGAGACCACAGTCCTCAGTCCCAGTCTCTTTCCCATTGCCTTGGCAGTGTTTTTAATAAAAAGCATAGTTTCTTTTCCTTCTATAAAAACCGTACATACTCATTGTAAACAAAACAAAAAAACCAAAGGAAGGAAGGCATTCCTAATCTCTCTCAGAAAGAATTGTTAGGCGTGGACCCGTCTGGGTCATTAATGCCGTCACACGTGGGATAAATTCATATGCATGTGCTTAAAAACAAGGGAGCATGTATTACAGACTGCTTTGTACTGTGTTACAATGTTAAATTGAACGTCTTTATTTTTTCATTCTTCTGGTCATGCTAGTAACATATGCTTATTCTAGAAGATTTGGAAATTACTATACAGAAGAAGAAGGAAGAGAAAAATAATCTTGTAATCTTAACCACCCAGAGATAATAACCACTGTTAAAACATTTTGGAAAATTTTCTCCTGGTATTTTATTTTAAAAAGCATTTTAAAAGTTATTCTTTTGGTGCCAAAATAATGTCTTAACGCATAGAACATCTGGGAGAGGCTTGCTCTTGGCATGGTCACTCCCGGAACCCCCAGGTCCCGTGGAAAGAGAAGTCTCTGAGGGCAAGTGCGTGAGCTGGGACAGTGAGCTTGTAGGCTGGGGAAGGGTGGTCTGTGTGCGGCTTGGGGTGGGGTGGGGTGGGGTGGGGAGGTGGTTCCAGTTGGAGGGGCAATGAGCCAGAGGGCATGAGGAAGCATCTCACCAAGTTCTTCCTCCTTTTCAGCCCCTGAAGCCCAGAGAGAGACTGTGTTTGTGTGTGCCTCGTGTAACCAGACCTTGAGCAAGTGAGAAGAGGGGCCAGGGTCCAAGAGGCCGCCTGTCCCCGGGGGCACCAGTGGACCCCGCTCTCCCCACCCTTAGCCTTGGGCAGATGTGGTCTGAATGCTAGGTAGGCTTCCCCTCCCTGCCCCCACCGTCTGCATCTGGGTTCTGGAGCGGTCCTCCACTCCTGCGGATGGCCAGTAGTGGTTGCTTCCCGACCAGGACTGGCGTGTTTGCCCTGCTCTGATCTGGGTGTTAGGGAACTCAGGGCTGGGCGGGAAATAGAAGTTAGAGGGCAGCAGTGAGCCAGGCCTGATCTGGACTGGTCTTCTGGGCATCTCTGCATGCCTGGGAGTTCTCTGAGGCCGGAGGTCAGAGATCGGGAAAAGCACTTCTTCCCCCGCTGGGTACTGGGCCAGGCCCTTGTCCTCTCAGAGCCTGCAGAAGGGCTTGCACCATGTCCCAGTTCTGCTGTTTGAGTGTTCCTGCAGGCGCCAGGAGCTCATCATTTCCCTGCCAGAGGGCACGGCCAGGACTATCAAGATCAAAAGTACTTCTAGAAACAAGGTCAGAGTTCCCCGATTCTCTCAGAGGAGGGCCTGGCAGAACCCTTCAGTATTAAGCAGAGCAAAACACGGGGAGCCGCAGCAGCTCAGAGGGCCTCAGCCCCAGCCCGCAGGACCCTGGCTTACAGACTCTCAGCGCCACCCTGCAGGACCCTGGCTTACAGACTCTCAGCCCACATGTTAGCCTAGTGTTTTCAGCTCTGCCAGGAAGATGCTGGGCACTCAGTCACTCCTGCTCCCCGTGTTCAGAGCCTTGGCCACCCTCCTCTGGCGTAGAGCTACAGCTTCCCTCACTGGCCCCTCGTCCCATGGAGTGAGTGTGAGGCCAGGTAAGCTCAGCAGAGGTCCTGAAGCCCTTGACCTCTGGGCGCCTGGGAAGTGTGGGGTCTTGCTAGGCTGGTCTCAGATTCCAGGGCTGATCTATAGTAGGACAGCCTTAGTTATGGGATAAGGCCACCTGGGGTGCCCATCCTGTCGGCAACAGTTTTGTGTTCACCCTGGACTCTCAAGGGCTCAGTGTCTCTTCCTAAGCCATGAGCGGGCTCAGGCACCCCTTCCTTCCCCAGGAGCTTCCCTGCTTTTCTGAAGTATTTATTTATTTATTGCATGATTCCCGGGAACATGGGGCACAGGGAATGGGATCAGGAAGATGGGACCCCTCCCCTGCCCTAGGGAGCTCCCCTGGACTCATGGGCTGCCTGGAGCTCAGAGCCTGGGAGGTGGAGACATTTCTGTACTCTCAGCTGGGACGTGAGGAGGAAGGCTGGGAGTCAGGGCTCATGCTAGGCCAGCTTTCTTTCCCGGCCAGCCAGTCTAGGAGCCAGGGGCCTGCCCCAGGCCCAGAGGGGCAAGTCCCTGGGGAGCCAGGCTGGCCTTGGTAGACCCCCTTCCTCAAGTTCCTTGGTCCTGTTGAGATATGAGTTAAGTGCTCATGCTTTATTTACACTGGAGAGGAACTACAAGGATGTCTGTATATGGAGAATTGTCAATAAAAAGGCCTCAAGCTTCCTATGTTTTTGTTCTGGTCCTTGCCTGCCCCCTCTCCCTGAGTCTAGAGAGCCAGGTGCCCCGCAGTGCTGGCCAGATTTGCAGGCCTGGGCTGTGTCTTCAGGACTGGGCGGAGGGGCCATGGAGGCTGAGGTCGTGTGTGAGCTGGGGTTGGAGGAAAGCTGTGCCTTGCGCAGGAGGCGCTCAGCAAGATGCCTGTCGGATTGACATGAGGCGCCGTCTTGTGACCACATTGTGAGGGCCAGGGCTTGGGGTTAGGACCAGGACTCAGTAAATGCTAAGCCACGCAGGGTTTAGAATGGAAAGATTTTAGCTAATCCCTCTGAGAAAGCAGGAAAGGATCAGCTCCAGGGGAAGCTGAGAACCAGCCAGAAAGAGGACTGGCTGTGAGGTGGGAAGTGGGAGCAGTGCTCTGGGGGTAGGGGGTTGTGGGGGGGTGTTTGTTTGCTGGGCACCAGGCACCTTGAGTGGCACTTCATACGCATTATTTCATTTAATCCGCAAGATGGCCCTATGAGGTAGGTTCTGTTTTTCTTCCCATTTTACAGGGGAAGACACTGAGGCTCAGGGATAGTGGCTGCAAAAGGTTTGGCATGGAATCTTGCAGAGTGGTGTCTGCGAGACCGTAGGCCTGAGGCAGTAAAGAGGGGGACAGAGGGACTCTGCCTTGGGGTCAAGGTCAGGTTGCAGCCACATCCTCATGACCCCATGCATGTGCACCTTGGACTGTGATGCTTGGGGAGTCCTTGCACTGAGGCCTTGGTCTGGGACCTCCCCCTAGTATGGGAGAGCCCCAGCAGCTCCCGAGGAGCCCCAGGAGGCAGGGAAGCAGCCAGAACCTTGCTCCGGCAGTTTTTACAGAAGAGCATGTTCACAGTGCTCAGTACCAGAGTGGCTTCAGCAGCTTGGTAGTCCAGAGGAAATGCTGGAGGAGTGGAAAATAGGGTCCTGGAGCAAAAGAGCAGAGTGGTAGCACAGGCCCAGGAAGGAAGTTCTTCTCGTGGAGGGCATGTGGCCTGGTTGGTCACTTTGAGGGATGCTCAGAGTTAATCCAGTCCAGCCCCTCACTGCGGGAGCCACGCTGCATCCACGTGAGCATCCGGTCCCCACCACATTGGAGGATGAAGCCAGAGGGCTTGGCTCAGAGCCGGAGCGGTGTGCCCTAGCCAGGGAGCGTCCCAGCGGCAGTAAAGGCCGGTGCTGGATGGGCCAGCCCCATACTTGGCCCTGTTCTACAGTGACTGCACCCAAGCTGGAGTGAGTTGCTACAGGGAGAGGCTTGCCCCCAAGCCTGTCTGTGCTGCTTTCCTCATCTGTAAAGTGAGTGGAGAGTGGCCTCTTATCCCATATGGTTGCTGTGAGGATTAAATGAGACAGTCCACTTTAGGTGGGAGGTTAGGTGCCTGGCACATAGTAAATGCTCAATAAACGCTAACTTATTTCTCTCTTCCTGGCAATCTTCAGGAACAGCAAAACAACTCTGCCCCGCATGGCTTAGAACAGCGATTTTTTTAAAACCAGAGAATAATTATAGATTATTATTCAGGAAAGAACGAGGCCAGACTGTAGTTTGAAAAAGCAGAGTCAATATTTTATGTTGGGAAAATGAAAACAATGTCTAATGTTGGTGGAATCCAGACTATAGCTTGAGGAGCTTTCAGGACGTAGGATTCAGGGGCATGAGAAACAAGGTTTTCATCTGGGGTCAGTGAAGAAGGAAGGGTACCTTCTTGTCCCCTTGAGGTGCATGTGAGGGCCTCAGAGCAGGCCAGCAGTGGACAGCTTTAGAGTGCAGGTGCCACTGGGAAATGGGGAATGGAGCCGTGGAGGGCTTTACGAGGAGTGGATGGTGCCTTCCAGCTCTCTGGGGTCTGCAGCGTAGACGGCACCGCAGGTGGCATAGCCTAGAAGGCAGGTTGTCTGTTGTAGAACTGGACGCCTGGCTTTAAAGATGCCTTCCGGTTTGTTCTCGGGGACCCAGTGAGGGGACGGGAGCCAGGTCTAGGATGGCCCTGGGGCCTGCTGGGCAGACCTGGATGGATAGCCAGCTCCCACAGCCTGACTTGGGTTGAGGGTTCTGTCCATCATTTTTTGTGGGCTGCTCATGGAGGGGAACGGTCTCCAGTGATCCTTGGCAGACCTTGAACTGGCCCTGGTTTCTGGGGTCTTCCGGATTTGTGGTCATTGGTCACTTGGCCCTCGGAGCTGAAGCCAAGAGAAGCACCAGTATCATCCCTTTGTCTCCGTGGAACCTTCGAGGCATCAAGGGGCTCTGGCTCCAGCATCTCTCCTGCAGCTGTTGGCTCTAAGATCATACTACCTACGTTTACTGAGCACTTGTAGTGAGCAGTGTGCGGAGTGTGTTATCTGATTTAAACCTCATGAGAGTCCTCAAAGCTAGGTTCTGTTATTAACTTAACCAATGAGTAAGTGGAGTTCAGTAACCTGCCCAAGGTCACATAGCTAGTAAACCGTGGAGCCGTGGTGAGAACTGTGTCACAGGTGCTTCTGGGCACCTGAGAAGAACTGGGTCACCATAGCAATCCTGGCTGTCGCCTACCCTCTCTTCTGCCTTGTCCCCACAAACTCCAGGAGTTTCTGAGACGCTGAGCTAATGGAAGGGGCCTGCCCACCACCAGCCCTAGCGAAGTGGGCTCAGCCTCCAGGGGAACAGAGGCAGTCTTGTGGCAGGAGCTCCTCCCCCAGCTCCCAGCACTGCCCTACCTCCCTGGCTGAGTCTTTTTCAACACCCAGAGCAGCACATTCCATTCTCGGGCACAGCTGGGGGCTGGGGATTCCGGGTCCCCCTGGCCCCAGCAGAGCCTGCTGTCTGGGCTGGGACACTGGGTCCCAGCCACACACATTCCAGCAACAATCACCCCCCACATTGGATTTCCCAAGGAGTGAACTTTAGCCAGGATTACAGCCAACTGAACACTTGTGGGATGTGAGCTTCCTTTGTGGGACCCAAGAGGCTGGATGCTGACGGGGCTGAGACGGGAGGAGGAATGAGGGGGCGTGCTCGCAGGGACCTTGGGGTGGGATCTGAGCAGGGCCCCCTGAAATCTTCCTGTGAGGCAGGGTAGCAGAAGCCCTGCTGCCTCCACACCGATCATGCCCGCCTGTCTTTGGCTTTGCCCCCTGTAGGCAGTAGACCCCAGGGTTAAGAGCGTGGGGGTCAAATCCTCACCCCACTGCTAAGTGCAGCTGTGTGTCCTTCAATAAGTGCATTAACTTCTCTGAACCTCAGCCTCCTCATCATTAAAATTGTTGTTTAGTTGCTAAGTCGCGTCTGACTCTTCTGTGACGCCGTGGACTGTAGCCCACCAGGCTCCTCTGTCCATGGGATTTCCCAGACAAGAATACTGGAGTGGGTTGCCGTTTCTTCCTCCAGGGGATCTTTCCGACCCAGGGATCGAACCCAGGTCTCCTGTGTTGCAAGTGGGTCCTTTACCACTGAGCCACCTCATCGTTAATGTGGGGACGGGGAATTCCCTAGGAGTCCAGTGGTTAGGATCTGCACTTTCCCACCACAGGGGGCACAAGGTCAGTGCCTGGTCAAGGAACTAAAGATTCTGCATGCTGCTCGGTGTAGCCAAATTCAACAATTAATTAAAAACAAATGGGGATAATAATAGTACCTTCACTGGGACGTTTAAGTAAGAATGCCAAAGTACTTGGTTATTTATATATTAATGGGCTTGATATATTGAGTGCTAGTGTAGTAGTTACTATATGTTTTCTCCGCGCTACCGCCCTACATTCCCGGGTATGTATTTTCTGATACAAAACCCCAAATGTAGACTCTCTCACCTTTCTAGAAGTAACAGTTACGGCCTTTAGATGTCCCTGCCTTCCTGCCAGAAGCATTTCTTAGTTGGTTAACAAATCAATTAGAAATTTAATAAGCACTGTTTTGCACAAGCACTGTGCTAGGTCAAGGCCTTTGGTTAATAAAAGTACTAATGACTATTTAATGAACATTTTCTAAATGCTGGGCCTTGTTTCCAGGTACTTTTTCATGCATTTCTCCACTTAACGCTCAGCCACCCTGTGAAGCAGACACAGTTACTCCATTTTCTGGCTGGGCGGTGGTCCCAGAGTCACATGGTCGTTAGGTCACAGCATTGGAACCCGAGCTGGGCTCTGCCGCCTCTGTCTCCGGATCCTGAGTGTTGGAGGCCTTCCCCGAATCCCTTCTGTTCACTGTCAGAACGCTCCTCTTGTCCTCAACTGAAACACTTGACTTCCTTGCTCCCTTGCAACTGGGGCTGGCCATGTGACTTGAGTGTTGGCTGGTGAGCGAGAAGTGGAAATCTACCAGGTGGGACTTGTTGGGAAATTACTGTTTTCCTGATCAAAAGGGCCAGAGGCAGCTGACGGGCAGCTTTTGCTCTTAGCCCTTCCCTGCCTTGCTCCCTGGAATGTGGCTGAGGAGTTGGGAGGAGGAGGCACCCCCTCCCCCGCCCCCCCAGGCAGAGCAGGAACACAGAACGAGCCTGGGACGTGGACCTCCCAGCTCCAGACCCCCTTGCATGGGGAAGCCCCGCTGTCTCTGGGGGTTTCTGCTCCTCACAGTCACCGACACGCAGTGCAGATGGTCGCGGGGCGGCCCCCACCCCCTGTCTCAGGCTGGCCAGGAGGGAGTGTTCTGTGGCTGGACAGAATGGGCAAGGGCTCAGGCCTTGCTGGTCCTCTTGGGTGTCCAGTCCCAGGGAAGAGGGTCCTGGGGGCTCTGACAGCAGGTGCTGGGGACAGAGGTGAGGTGCAGTGCGGAGCCTGCTGCCTGTGTAGGGGTGAGTGAGGAGCGCTTTGCCGGGCCTCCCAGGATGGGCTCAGGGAGCCCCTCCTCGGCCGCTTCCTCTCACGGGCTGCCAGCACCTGACAGAGGTCAGTATTGTACTCCGGCCAGAGGCAGCCCAAGCCCTGTGTGTTCAGTGGAAAAATAATTCCTGGGCCTGGTTGACCATAGAAGTGTCCATAAATATTTGGTCGGGGTAGGAGGCTGGGAGACAAGGGGTGGATTCAGGGAGCCAGGTGGGCTGGGCAGGCTTTGGGCGAGGGTGGGTGGCAGCGGTGTCCTCAGAGGAAGGAGAAACAAGCGGGCCTCTGCCGCTCCTGACCTGTGGTGGGGCCACCTGACTGCCAGGGAGGTGATTTATGGTTGGCTGTCAGACCACCTGTTAGCTGGCACTGTCCTCTTCGTTTCTCGCTTCTCTGAGAGCTGCGGGAGCAAGCCAGGGTTTTTCCTCATCTCGAGAGAGAACGTGGCTCCATTGTTTCAGAGGAGCAGCAGGTCTTGATTGGACTTGGCATCCCAGCTGAACCCCAGTTGGTGAGGAAAGCAGTCTAGTGATGTCTGCAGCCCCCCTGCTCAGTGCATCTGCCCTGTCCCTCAGCATCTGCTGATGGTACCCCAGGATGCTTTCCTGGCATCATCCCTCCCGTATTCTGGACATTTGAGTGACAGTAACCTGTCGCCTCCGTTTCAAGGCTTCTCCCCTTGCTGCCTCATCCAGCTCAAGGTAGCAGCCTCCCTTTTCTCTGAGCTCACCAAAGAAGCCCCTGGAAGCATTAGAGCTGGTCCCCTCCCTGCAGGACTGCTCCAGCCTGAAGAAGCTCAGCCCTCCTCGCCCTCCTCCGGCCTCAGCCGTTGGCTTATCTGAATGGAAGTTCTCAGCCCTGGCTGCACACCACCCAGGGGGCACCTGGAAATGCTGATTTCGGAGCACCCTCCAGAGGTTCAGGTTTAAGTGCTTTAGCGTAGGGCCTAGTATTTTGTAAAAGCTCCCCAAGTGCTTCAAAGTGTTAAAGGTCTGAGCTGCTGCGGTTCTCACCAGCTCAGGCGATACTGATGCTCCAGGGACCAGCTTGGAGTAGCACCTGTTCACACCACCATCTCCTACACGTCCAGCGTCCAGGGGTGTCTGAGCTCTGAAGGGGTAGGAGTGACAAGTTAGGCCTCTGGCCCTTCAGAGTAGTTCCCTGTGGCCCAGCCTCTTGGGGGCTCCTTGGAGCGGGCACTGCCCATGTCAGGGAGATGCTGCAGGACCACGGGAACCTTCTGAGTGTGGGAGAAGGCTGGGGAACTTGGCATCTCTGTCCTTCCTCTGAGACAAAAGGATAGTCATCCCCATTGCTCACTTAGTCTCATTGTGGGGTTAAGAAGGGTGACCCTTGCTGTGTGTTCTCAGTGGATCCTGCAAAAAACATGGGAATTGCTCTTTTTAGGCATTCCAAGTATGTCTGTGTGGACAGACTGTGGGTTACAAAAAGGTCTCTTTCTCAAAGTCCCTTCTGAATGGCCCCTGGCCCTCCCTCCTGGAACTAGCTGACAAAGAAGTCACCTGGTCAAAATCAACTGTTTGTTTTCTTTGATTTAATTAAAAACTTAAAAAAAAAAATAGAGAACGAAATCCTACCTGCATCAGTCTAGTACCTATGGCCTCTCAGCAGAAGAAATAATTTATGGTCATCAGGATATAGGGACACGTGGAGGCTGAGGAGCGAGCTTCTGGGAGGGGGCTGGGCTGGGCTGGGCTTCTCCCCAGTCCAGTGGGGAAGGAGACAGGCAGAGATGGGGGAGGTGGGAAAGTGTGGCTGGAGGGCACCATGACCCTTTCCTCTGGGGGTATGATGACACATGAAGGGGCATGGGGGCCGGGAACTGTCCCCCAAGTAGCTCAGCCCAATGCCAAGACTTCCCTCTCCCGGGCGAGGCCCCATCGCCAACAGAGGGGCTGACACCACCGGCTCCCCTGGAAGCCACCTCCTCAGGCTGCTCCGAGCCCCTGCACCGTTCCCTCGCTCTCTCCTCTCGGCTTACTTTCTGAGACCCTGGGGCTTCCCCCGAACTGAGAAAGGCCTGGTTCTCTGGGAGCAAACCTCCAAGGACCCAGAACCCCTCGGTCAAGGACAGCCTGGCTCCGTGTCCATCCCTTAGTGCCTGTGTTTGCCCAGCTCTGTGTGAACCACCCTGCGGCAGGGGCTGGGTCAGCTTGGGGGAGGGGGAGGCCAGGTGGGCAAAGGAGAGAGTGCCCCAGGGATGGGGACCGAGGACAGGGCATGGCTGGGTGGGGCAGGGAGGAGAGCCCTTCAGTGGGGCTCTGCCGCCCCATAGAAGAAGGGGTAGTAAAGGGAGCAGGGGTAGGAGAACATGAACTTGACTGCGAACTTCATCTCCTTGTTCTTCTTGTCCCAGCGGTAGACGGCCATGAGCAGCAGCTGTCCGTCTACTTTGCGGCCCATGACCAGGAAGCTGCCAGCCAGGCTGTCCAGCTGTGGGCAGGGGCAGCCAGCGCCATTCTTCATGTGCAGCACGAGCCTCTTGGTGTCCTTGCGCTTCAGGGGGCCTGGCTTGAGCAGCTTCTTCTTTTTCTGGGCTCCAATCAGCTTCCGGTCCCCATTCTCTATCTTGATCTCCTTGATGCGCATTTTGACCACTGTGTGTGGGGGGTGGACAGGGGGCCAGCCATGAGAACCGTCAGGCTTGCTTAGGATGCTGGTGACCCCATGCTTGGTGCTCTGCCTGAAGCTCCAGGCCTGGGGCTTGGAGAGATGGGGCTTCCACATGTATACTTAAAAAGCTCCCACCAGGTGCTGGACTTGTACAGACATTATCGGCTTTCATCCTGACATGAATGGGTGTGGTGGGGAAATGAGGTTTGGAAAGGTGGTGATGGGCGTAAATTCTAGAGCCTGGCTCGAACTGAGATCCAGGCTGTGCCTTTCCAGGAAAGCAGGTGCAGGGTGGAGAGCTGTCCTTGGGGAGTGAAGTTGGGCGTGGGCTCCCCAGGGAAGGGAAAATATTGGGGGTGGAGATAACTCTTGGAGGGAGCGTTTGGTGGAGGGGGTCCTTGTAATGCAGGAAGGCTGGACTTCGTGGTCTCGGGATGGATGCTTCCAAATAGGATTTCTGGCTGTGTGTGTGCATATGTGTGGAGGGTGTTTGGAGCAGTGGTGGGCTGGTAAATGCTAGACTGCCAGCTCTGGGGAGGGGCTGCTCTGTAGCACGTGCTGATTTCCCCACTGTGATGCGCAGGGTTGGGAAGCGCTGCAGTCACCTCTGTAACGTGTGTGTGACTGTGTAGTGTGGTGCTGCCTGTTTTTGTGTATAAGAGGATGTCTGTGGTATGTGTAAGAGTTTGTAGGATGTTTGTGGAGTGTGTGGCTAGTGGGCGAGGTGATTAAAGAGCCTAATAGAGCAGGGCGTGGTCACTTAGGGTAGCATCCTCCTTCTTCGGGCCTCTGGGTCCCCATCTCTGGGAGAAGCCAGAGAGTAACTTTGGCCACCCAGAGAGAGACATTGTTATAAAAATCTTCTTTCTCTCCCACCCCCTCTTTTTCTCTCTTGGACATACACACACCTTGCAGTAATAATGTTCTCTTCCCAAACAGACTAACAACATAAAAGACCTGCTACGGGAAGGGTTTCGTTGCTTTCTCTTTTTTAGAGACAACGAGGCTAAGGCACAAAACAGGAACCAACCGGGCAAAGACCACAGGCTCGGCCGTGTGGTCTGCACAGGAGCCAGGTCCTGACTGTCCCAGGAATGAGGAGGCTCCAGGATGAAGCTGTGGGGCTGGGGACCACAGCACCCCCAGCCAGAGATGCATCAGGTACTAGGCAGAGGTGCCCGGAGACCAGGGGGCTACGCTTCCGTCCTGGAACCCATCTCTCCCCTCTGCTGCCCCCATCCATCTCTGGACCAAGGCTGCCTCCCACAAAGAGAATCCAGCCCTGGAAGCCCTTCTGTAGGCAGTGTCAAGGAAAGGGTGCAAGAGCCCTGGCCAGGGATGGACCATGGCCTTGAGGGGCTTCTGAAGTCCCTGGGATGCCAAAAAAAGAAAAAGTGCATTTCTCTGGGGAGAGGGCAGTGGCCATGTAGGCTCTACACTCACCGAAGTCGCTGGAACACATCTGCTCCATGAGTCCGTCAGCGCTGTGCTCCATCTCACACTGGGCACAGATCTTGGTCACTGAAGAGAGAAGCAGGGGTGGGGTGAGGGGATCAGAGGCCAAAGAGCCAAACTTAGGGTTCAGGCTCCCCCACTGACCAGCCACCTCCGCCGCCCAAGCCTCCACTTCCCCATCAGGAGTCGGGATGACGGTAATGATCATGCTCACTGAGTGGTTGTGAGATTCCAGAGACGAGGTTGTGAAGGGACAAAACTGACCAGGTGGGCATGGCTGCCCCGTGACCCTGGCAGCTGCGCCCATCATGTGCGCTGCCTTCTTCTATAGCGCCTGGCCTGTCCCTGTGTCTCTGCCTCCTGGCGGGCCGCCCCATCATGGCAGGGCGAGGGGCTCAAAGAGGGTGGGAGTGGGAGGGCAGAGCCAGGTGGGATTCCAAGAATGGGATTTCCCTGCCTTCCAAGTTTGAGCTCCAAGAAAACCAGAATGAAAGAGCTCTGCCAGGATCCGTGCTGGGGCCATGCTGTTCCTGCTTGAGCAGGTGTCTCTCCCTTCCTGGTTCCATTTCGAACCCAAGAATAGGGAGTTTCCCTTCTCTCAACACCCTCTGGTTACAAGACCCCCAGCCAGCCTTGACTCTCAGGTCCCATGTGGTTGCGTGGGACTGGGGATAGCATGGGTGAGGCTAGCTCTGAGGGGTGGGTGGGCTGTGGTGGGGTTCAGTTGCTTTTGGGGGGCCGGGTTAGATAGAAAACAGGGGCAGTGCTGCCCCTTGGGAGAGTCCCAGAGCCAGGGGCGTCCTAGATTCTCATATCAGCCACCCAGGCGAAGCTTCCTTGCCTGGTGCCACTGTTTCTTCTCCTGTCTGGTGTCCAACAGGGGCTTACTCTGTCTGAAAGGAGGTTGGCAGACAGTGGGGAGAAGAATGAAGGGGGTGCACAGTGAAGGGGGGGCTGAGAGCAGAGAGGAATGAGGGGTAATGGGATGGGGGTGGGGAGGAAGGTGCCACTTAAGAGTCTAGAAGTTTGGGGAACCTGAGATTGCTTCCTATTTTACAATGAGGAGACAGAGGCTCAACTCGCCCAAGGGCTCCTTGTTGGGGGCAGAGCCTGGCACCCTGCTCACCATTCTGCTCTGCGGTCTCCCTGCCTGGGGCACTGGGGAAAGAGTGGGAGAATTTAGGGTTCCCAGGCTCAGAAAATAGGGTCAGGGTGGAAACCATAGGCCAGAATTGCATTTAGCCCCTAGTCTTTGGCTACATCTTTTCCCCTAGCCTCTGCCCCTCCCCAAATCCCAGCTCAGGTGGGGGTCCAGGGCTGCTGAGGCCAAAGGCATCTTTAGCAACCCTGGGCATCTGTGGGCTGAGAGAGTGATATAAGGCATTTATCGGAAGCCTCAGGATGGGGTGACAGGACTCCCCACTCCCCACGCCCTGGGATTCCAGAAGTTTAGGAAGGTGGAAGCTGCGAGGGAAAGCCAGGAGAGGTTTCAGAACAGTTTTAATGGGAGAGAACCAGTTTGAACGTCCAGAGCCGCAAGGAGGCACTACTCTGGCAGGCCATGGGGGATGGGAAGGCTGGAAGGCTCCGGGGGGACATGCAGGGCTGAGTAAAGACTGTGTGTGTGTGTGTGTGTGTGTGTGTCTAGAGGAGGTGGCACCTCTAGAGGGCTGTGGCATCCATCGGGGTCCGCCTCACGGGTACCCAAGGGCAGTCGGAGCGCAGGGGGCGGGGGCGGGAGCGCTACCTGGAGGCGCGGTGGCGGGCAGGTGCCCGAACTGCACAGCGATGCAGAGGTCGTTGTCCGGGGGGAACTTGTGACAGCGCAGCATCTCGGGCCAGGGGAAGCCATAGGCCTCCATGAGCGGCGCGCAGCCGGCGCGCACGGCCTCGCACAGCGAGCGGCACGGGTAGATGGGCCGGTCGAGGCAGACGGGCGCGAAGAGCGAGCAGAGGAAGACCTGCGTGTCCGAGTGGCAGCGCTTGGCCAGCAGCGGCAGCCAGCTGCTCGCCTGCTGCTTCACCTCGGCCAGGCTCTCGTGCTCCAGCAGGTTGGGCAGCCGCATGCGCTTGTAGCCCACCGTGTGGCAGAGCGGCAGGTCGGCGGGGATGTCGAGGCACTGGGGCGGCTTGGAGTACGAGCGCCCGTGCAGCGGCTCGGTCTGCCAGCCGTAGTAGTCGTACTCCTCGCCCCGCGCCGGCGCCCCGTGCAGCGCCCCCAGCAGCAGCGCCAGCGCGGCCGCCCGCGCGCCCCCCGCCGCCGCCCGCATGGCTGCGCAGGCCCCCGACACTCCGTTGCCGCTGAGGTCGCCCGAGTGGATGGCAGCCTCGCTCCGCTCCCGGGCGCACCGAGTGATCCTGGCGCCTCCCACCTCGGGGTCCAGCCCCGGCCTCGCCGCGCGCCGCAGCCAATCTCCGGCCGCCGGGCGCCCGCCCCAAGGCGGGGAGGCAGGGTGGCGCCCCCTCCGCCCCTCCTGCCCTGGGGCCCGCGCGGCCCGCCCAGAGTCCCGCCCGCTCGTGCGCCCCTCTCCCGCTCGCCTGCTCCCCCGCCAGTGCTCCAGCCTCGCCTTGCGCCTCTCGCCAGGACTCCTTCACCTCCCTAGGCTTTTTCCTCGTCTCTAGCCGGCTCCTTATCTCTCTTCGACATAGCCTCTCCTGTTCCTTTTCTCACTCACTTCACTTGGTTATCTCTCCGTCTCGGCCTTTACCCCTCTGCTCTGTTTTCTCTTTCCTGACACCTGGGTTCTCCCCTTTCCCGGCAGGAGGCTTCTGGCTTCTCGCACCCTCCTGGTGCAGCCGGGCAAGTGCTTCACCCCCAGTGCTCACGCATTTATGGAGTTCTTGCCTGGTTCCGGGCAGCTGTGCTGACTGCTGGGGAATGAGAGATGGATGTGATCCAGAGCCCACCTCCCGGACATCCCAGCTTAGCGGGGGCCAAGATAATCATACCTGCTGTTTAGTGAGCACTTATTTAGTGCCTCAGACACTGCACAGCACTTCATAACCTTATCAGCTACTTCCGATGATGGCTAGTACTTACTGGGTGCTTCCCATGTGGCAAGTCTTTCTGACCACATCACATAAACGACCTCACTTAATTCTCAGAATAAGGGTATAAGATGGGTACGTACTACGACCATCTGTGCTCTACAGATAAAGGCACTGACCTAAAAAGATTAAGTAGGGATTGGAGCCAGGACCTGAATCCAGATCTGATTCCGAGAGTCAGAGCCCGGTCATGACCAGGGGTTCTGGATCCTGAGTCTGTAGGCTTAGTGACTGCGTGTCTGGGGAGTGGGGTGGGGAGGGAGACTCAGAGAAGGGAAATAACTGGCCCTTCCTTCACGTTGCAAACAAACGAAGGAGCCATGATTTGAACCCAGATGTTTGGTTCCAAAGACCCAGGGAACTATTCAGCCCTGAGATAAATTTCAGCCTAGAGTAGGAGATACTGAGGGAGGAGAGTGTATCTCCTCTGGGAGCCTAGAGAAGGAAGGAATTGAGGAGGATATCCAGGGAGGCATCAGAGAAGGGGCAGGGTTTCAGGGACCCCATGTTTGGGGTCCATCTGGATCCTGCCTTCCATTGGCTTTCCTGTGGGAGGAGCTTTGGCTAAGAAGCTTAGAAGTGGGGTGGGATGGGGGGGGGGGCTTCTTCCTGAGAACCTAACTGGAGACCTGACTCCCCAGCCTTTGTTGGGGAGGGTACCCTGGGGAGGAGTCTTGTAGCAGGGTTTGGGGTGCTCTGAGCTAGGGGAAGAAGTTCTGGGGCACTTGCCCCCTACCCTCTTGCCCTCAAATCCTCCCCACCCCATTCTCCTGAATGTCTCTAAGGCTCCCATCTTCCCACAGATCTATCCTTGCAGTGCTAGTGGGGGGCAGTGGAGGACCACTTCTCTTAACAGTCGAATGACGCACACACAACACTTACTGTGTGCAAGGCTTGAGATGCGTATCCCACAGATGGGGACACAGAAATACAAAAGACATCAGGCCTGCCTCGTCTGATCTAGCTTTGAGAAAAAGACACAAGACATGGCTGAGGAGGCAAAGGAAGATTGGGCAGAGCCCTCGGGTGGAACAGCCTTCTGTTGTTTTGATGTCCAGGAACATACTGTCCTCCCATTTCTCCCTCTCCCAGCTCCAGCATGAGAGGTTCTGGGATGGCCACTCAGAAGGCGAAGGGCCATTCCCTGCGGCGGCAGAGAGTGTAGTGTAGCAGTGGTGCAAGATCTTGGACTCTGCAGACAGAAAGAGCCAGGTTCACATCTGAGTGTATCCTCCATGAGTGACGACCTTGGGCGCATACTTAGCTATTCTGGCCCTTCATTTCCTTGTTTGTGAAATAGAACCTCTTCAGCAGATGTTGTGAGGGGCAAACAAAGTGGTGCATGGAAAGAAAGCCTCCTGCACAATGCCAGCACATAATGGGCATCCGGGAATGTTAGCTCGCCAAGGGATGTGTGACTTTAGGATATAAATATGGTGTGTGCTCTGAAAGCTCCCTCGGACACCTTGGCCCTGGCTCCGGCTTGGGACTCTGAGCAGCAATTCTGCTCCCTGCACTCCAGCTTACCCCTCACCCCCTGCTCTGGGCTTGGCAGAGCTTCTCTACTCCAGGGGAAGTGTGGTTTGGGGCACTGGCAAGAGTGTTGGAGCTCCCAGGTGGTTGAACAAGGTGCTGGCTCCCTGGGCAGCTGTGCTGTTTTTTGGCGTCCCAGTGCCTGGCCTGGACAGAGTGAAGCATTGTTTCTGGGCTGCTTATGTAAGAACTGCACATGGTCTGAGAGCCGGGGGCGTCTGTACCTGGCAGCTCCAGGGCCTCTGAAGGGCAGAGGGGCGAGGCTGGAAACCTCCTGGAAGAGGAGGATGGGTAGCCTTTACCTGACAATTTTGCCTGGAGGGCCCCTGAGGCTCCTGGATATGGGGCCTGTGATGAAACTGAGGTGGGAAGCCATTCAGGGAGGCAGCCATTCAGGGAGGCTCTCCCTCTGTGGCCAGGCCGGCTGATTACTTTGGCCCTGGTGCCAGAGCAAGGAGGGGGCTGTGCTCTGACGTGGTCTCCCTTCTTGATGAGCCTGCTCCAGGGCCAGGGCAGCTAGGCGAAGCGCTTGGCATCCTGACATCTGTCCATCCGGGAGCATCTGCTGTCTGTCCAGGCACACGTTTCCCCCAGCTGATGGAGGAACCTGCTTGTTCAAAACAATGTGTACTCATGGTTTGTTGTGAGCAAAGTTCTACACAGATAACTCTTTGATTGGACTTGCTAATTATGAGGTATTCTCTGGTGGTCCAGTGGTTAGCACTCCTTGCTAAGATCCCGTAAGCTGTGCAGTGGGGCCAACAAACAGCTGGCTAGTTAATGTTATCAAAACCTACATTTTTTCTTTGCAGCATGTGGGAGCTTGTTCGAGAGCTTATTCCCTGGATCCAGGATTCCTGTGATCAGGATCATAGACCAGGGAAGTCCCTATTTTCCTGCTTTTTCAGTGCCTACTTCAGTGGTTCTCCTTGTGGTCAGGGTTCCCTTGAGGGTCCCCAAGTGCCTTTTAGGGAGTCTACAAGGTTAAAATTGTACGTAAGTTGAAGATCTACTCAAAGTGCAAGAAAGACCAGTGAATTTTAAGGATTTTATTTTGTTGAGGAAGAAAAGTTTATTGATGTGGATTCAGATTCTATATTACAACCAACATTGAAGGAATTGCCACATGTCAATATTTTGGTGGTATCAATTTGATAGCCATAATATCTGAAAAGGCTATTAAAATACTCTCTTTTTTACATTTCTATGTAAAGCCAAATTTTCTCCATATATGTCAACCAAAATAACATGTAACAACAAATTGAATACAGCTGATATCTGACTGTCTTCTGTTAACCTAGACATAAACGAGACAGTGAAAGTATAAAACGGTACCACTCTTTTCACTATTTTTTTTGTTTTGTAAAATATAACTCTTTTTCACATGATTTGCTATTTCTGTTAACATAATGGGTGTATTATGGTTGTTTGAAATGAATTAATATTTTTTTTCCAGTTTTCATTTTAACCATGGTAGATACTAATAGGTATAAATCTATATAAACAAAAGTTCTTTAATTTAAAATTTCAATTTTTAAGGGTGTAGAGAGGTCTTGAGATCAAAAAGTTTAAGAACCATGGGCTTATTTCCTCTGTTCATTTCTGACAGAGGTGTATGAAATCTACCTTGTGGGTCTGCTAATTTTTCTTTTTTTTTTCTCTTTTGATTCAGTTTTGCTTTTTACACTTTGAAGCTGCATTGTTAGCAGCATAAAGTTTTGTGATTATTATGTGTTCTGGTTGGATTGTAATTTTTATCTGTTTGAAATAGCCTCCTTTGTTCCTTTTAATCTTTAGTCATGGGAAAAGTGATTTCATGAACTAACATTTAGCTAGCACCTGCTGTGGGCCAGGCGTACATGAGAAAGAGTGTCTATACTGGCCCATGTGGAGAGTGTGGGCTCATAAAAGCAGTGAAGCGTAGTGGGAGAAGTCAGGGCTTTGAGTCAGACTGACTGGTGGTGAATTCCAGCCGCATCCTAGTTGTGTGTCTTTGGACATATGTCTGTTGGACTTTGGACCTGAATTTGTTTATTTGCAAAATGCGGTTAGTAACATTTACTTACTGGGTGGTGGTGAAGATGTACTGGATACAGGATGGCAGAAGCATGTGGCAGAGCGCCCGGCGTATGGTGGCTCTGTGATGAGTGCTAGAACAGAGCCATAGCAGGAGGTCTGCCAGGTTTGTGCCCCTCCGAGGCCTCTGGGGGCGGCAGCGTGTCCCGGGGGGGAATGCGCCATGCGTGGAGCTGGAGGATCTCAGTTGTGTGTTTTCAGCTTAATAGCGAGTCCCTCCCACACCCTGAGTGTCAGTTTCCTCATCTGTGCCGTGAGCAACGCGGTCTCTGTCCTGCGTTCTCCACGGGGCCATCCTGAGAATAATGAAAAGGAAGGGCTTTGGGATGATGATGGAGATGAGGCTGACTTTGTCCTTGGCCCAAGGTGGGACCTCTTCTGTCCCCAGCTTTTTTTTTTTTTTTTTAATTTATTTGGCTGCTTAGGTCTTAGTTGGGGCATATGGGATCTAGTTCCCTGACCTAGGACAAAACCCGGACCCCTGTATTGGGAGTGCAGCGTCTTAGCTGCTAGACCACCAGGGAAGTCCCTGTCCCTGGCTGTGTGGAGGTCTTGCCAGCACAAGCTTGCCTGCCTCCTGGCGGAATGTGATGTCTAAGGATGTGAGACTGAATCTTGTCTTTATTCCAGAGCCTCCTGGAATCACCTGCCTTTTGCAGTCTCAGCATTCCCCTGCTGGGACACCTGTCTTCACAGCAACTGCTGCTGTGTGCTCAGCAAAAGGCCCAGGGTGAGTGGCCTGTGAAATGAAGAGAACTATTAGTGCCAGTGGGGACCCATGACTATTGTCCCCCAGCATCCTCCCATCCCCACCGCCCCACTTTCTATAAGAGGAAACTAGAACTTGACCTTCTTGACTCCCAGGCCAGTGTTCTTCCTATCATACTGACAGCACTGTTTTCCTTTCCAGCATTTTAGTTTTGTCAACTTCAAAGTCAACATGTATCCCACAGGCCCATAGCTGTCCCCCGCTTCCTGCTGCACAACCTGTCTCCGGGCAGCAGTTCAGGAAGCCCTGCTCAGGATCTCGGGGCAGTGGTAGCCTTGTCCTGGAGGGCCTGGGCTTATTGCCACTGAGTCGAGTGGCCAGGGAGGTGACCTAGTCTTCCCTTCCAGGAGCTTGGACACCGGCAGGTTTTCCATTTGTCCTGGATCTCATGTGGTTCTGCAAAAAAAGGAGAGGCCAGACTTGTCCTGGGCCTGGGTCGTGGTCTAACTCTAAGAATGCCTGTCTGAGGTACAGGAGGAAGTAAGGTGGAGGGTGGGCATGGCTGGTATTCTTCGGACAGGACTGGGATGGAGAGAAGGACAAGTAACAGTCCCCTATTCACCCTGGGTCCCCAGCACACCTGGGAGGCTGTGGCTAGTGGGCAACCCAGCTAGAAGCATCTCAGAGAGGCACCTACATGTTTGGGTTAAGACCACGAACTTTGGAGACGTCCCTGGTGGTCCAGTGGTTAAGACTCCACACTTCCACTGCAAGGAGCACAGGTTAGGTCCCTGATCAGGGAACTAAGATCCTGCTTGCTGGGAGGCACAGCCAGATATTAAATAATAATAATTTTAAAAAAGACCATGAACTCTGGAACAGGACTGGATTCTAATTTCAGCAATGCTCCTTGACCTTGGGCAAGTTATCTAACCTGTCTGTGCTTCAGTTTCCTCATCTATAAAATGAGAATAATAACTCTAGTGCCTTATAGGATTCCTTCCAAGGCTCTAGGTGGTCCAGGCCTCTTGGCTGGGAGAACTCATAGAACCCCAGACCTCCTTATGCGATCCTCCTCTCCTGGCCATCATCTCTCTAGGTTGGTTTTTTTGTAGTTGCTGGCTTCCCAGCAGGCTGAGGGTTCCACAAGGGCAAGACTTGTCTTGTCCATCTCGGTTTCTCTGGCTCCTAGCACGTAGGAGATGCTCAATACATGTTGCATGAATGAATGACTGATTGGATGGATGAATACTTGGTGGAAGGAAGTAGAAGAAAGGAGTTGTTGGAGCCAAGTGGGTTCAGGTGGGAGCCACCTTCCTTTAACCTTTCTTGGGCTCTTTTGGAATTCTTGGGAGGCCCAGGGAAGATCAGGAGGGCTGTAGGGTGACTGTGGGGAGAGCCATTGAGGACTGAGTGAGTAAGCTGAGAGGTATCAGACGCTTGCTGCGGGGCTGCGGGTGATGCACAAGCCCTCTAAGCTCGTGCGGACCTCCCCCTTCCCCCTACTCTCTTGAACACTTGTTTAGTGCACCCTAGGTCCCTGGCATTATGTTCTGTGCTTTCCCACCCATTGCTTCATTTAATTATTCCACCCGCACTGTGAGGGAGACCTTATCTTCCCCATATAATACGAGAAATTTGAGACCTAGAGAAGTTCAGCAACTTGCCCAGAGTCACACAGCCAAAGAGGAGAGCCAGGATGTGAACCCAGGATTTCCTGCTGTGGCTTGTGACTTGCATTTGAGAAGGGCTGGGAGGAGGTCTACCTTGTCCAGCCCTGACCCAAACAGCTTTACAAGGGAGGGGGTCCCTGGAGCTGGAGCAGATACTTCGGTGGGACTCAAGCAATGAGGCTGCAGTGGTTTGGCCCCCGTTGGCTGGGCCACTGCTCTCAGGGAGTGTGAGGTCTAGAGGGACAGCCAGCTGATAGCCTCTAATCAGCTAGAGTGGGTTCCTGGTGCAGGGTGGAGAGGTGCCCCAAAGCTGCTCTGTGGAGGAGAAAATGAGCAGTGAACACAGAGTCAAAGGCACCTACAATTAGGCTTTTGTCCCTACTGCTTATGTGGGAACTTGAGTAAAGACACAACTCCTCAGGCCTCAGTTTCCCCATCTGCAAAATGGGGACTTTCCTTTTGCAGATTGGCTGGTAAGATTAAACGAGAAGTACCTGAAGATCCTTAAAAGTGCTCTTTCAGTTCTAGTGCTGAAAGAGTTTTGTGCAATCACAGGAGGCAGTCAGTGCAGGGTCCCTAATCTCTCAGCCCCGGCTGTGGCTGCAGGGGGCCCTGGGAACCCTAGATTTACAAAATGTTTCAGCTGATAGCTATTCTCTATTTCGCTGGCTCCTGACCACCCAGGGTCTGGGAAGGCGCTATTAAAGCTCCATAAGTTGTTCTCCATGTTTCCACAAATCAACATAGGATGGCTCATTTGCCCGTGAATATAAGAGCAGATTTCTTTGCTTTTGGCTGGAATCACACGCTCACAGGATGGAACTCCCTCTCTCACGCCAAACAGAAGAATTGGCAGTTCATGCATCTTTGATTATTTAAAAAACAGAGGCTGGGAGAGGGAAGTGCGTGGCCCTGTAAAGGGAACTATAGGTCAGAGAGGCCCCAGGGACCTTTGTGCTCCTGGTGCAGGGAAGGAAGTCAGGAAGCCCCTAGGAGGTCCTGGAGGGCAGGCCGTGGAGGGGAAACCCAGGGCAGGAGTGGTAGGAGTGGGGGCCAGCTGTTGGGGGAACCCTGGGCAGACAATGGCCTCATTAAGGAGAGGGTGCGGGTGGGGAGAAGCTGGGCAGGGCCAGTGAATCTCCTCTCCCCCACCCTAGCCAATGGAGTGATTGTCCTTGGCTGGGAGGGAGCTGGGGCCCTGGCCTGGGAACTGCTGGGCACTTGCCCTGAGGGCCACCGAGGTGGTCGAAGCTTCTTTGCCTGGTCCCAGAATGGGTCTTCTGTGCTCGGACGCTGAGGGTTCAGGCCACAGTGGGGCTACCTGGTGCTTGTTTTTCCAGCTCTCGGGGGTTCAAGGCATGGGTGCCCCACACAAGGCTCTCTGAAAAGGGCCCCTACTTCCCTCCTGCCCACTGCTGGGAAATTGAGGCCCTGATGAGGTTTGTCTGAGATTTGTGCTTGGCCTCACCGGCTGTGCTGTGGCTTTAGGCTGGTTGCTCCACGTCTTGACTCAGTTATTGGAGAAATGCTTCTCAGTTGGGTGGATAGGCTGCCCACTGCCCCCCACCCCCTGCATCTCATTTGGTCATCAGGACCACTGGGGGCTGCTGCTAGCATTTACTGGGCAGGGACCAAGCGTGCTAAATTGCTGTCTCATCCAGTCCAGCCCTGCGGGACCAGGACTTGTTCTGCCCCAAAGGCCGACAGGGCCCCTGTGAAGAAGCACTCAGATCAGTGCTTTTTGCCAGTGGTGTTTTTAAAATAAGGCGATCCTATTTTCAAATGATGTGGCTTGTGGGAACTCAGCAGATAAGACAGGTGAGAAGGGGGGCGAGTGTGGTGAGGGCTGTGGTGGGGCCCAGAGCCCTGCCCCCAGGCATTCCTGTCCCCCACAGTGGCCCCTGACCAGTGTGGACTCTCTCCAGGGCCATGTGCAGCCAACTGGGCCCTGTTTGGCTGTTCTGAATGTTCTGATTGCTCAGACTTCTGTTCCGATTGGCCGGTGGTTACCCTGAATCATTGGTCAAAAACGAATCTCTGCTGGCTCCGATGGTAAAGAATCTGCCTGCAACGCAGGAGACTGAGGTTCGATCCCTGGGTCAGGAAGATCCCCTGGAGAAGGAGATGGCAATGCATTCCAGTACTCTGGCCTGGAGAATTTCATGGGCAGAGGAGCCTGGTGGGCTACCGTCCATGGGGTCACAAAGAGTCGGATAAGACTGAGTGACTAACACTCTTGCTACCCTGATCCACTGGTCATCTCCTGACGTCGGTCAGCGTCTGCACTGTGCCACCCGTTACCCCTCACCCCTACATCTGTCCCACGGTTTTTGTTTCTGGTTAGTTGTTAGAAGTATTATGATGGGCAGATGAGGTCTGGGGTTAACTTCCCATGCCTGTGAATTGTCGCTGCCCCCTGGATCTACCTTGACTAGGCTGGCTGACGTGGGCTGTCACAGGGCACACCCCACAGCCAGGAGGGGAGAGAGGTTCCCAAATTTGCAGTGTGAAGCTGGTTAAAATACCTGTTCAGATTGCTGGGCCACCTGCAGACTCTGGCTCAGCACGTGTCACTCCCACGCGGTTCTGATGCAGTGATGTGGGGACCCAGATGGGAAATATTGGCCGTGGAGGGGGTCATGCCGGCTCATCACGTCCACTCCTTCATGGACTAACCACTTTCCAAGGCTCACGTGGCTCCTTGAGGCTAAAATGAGAACTCTTCCCTTCTGGAAGCTCCACACAACCTGCCTCCTCTGCCTGGGGATGTAATTAGTTGGGTTCATGTCCTTCTTGGGCTTCCCTGGTGGCTCAGTGGTAAATAATTCGCCTGCAATGAAGGAGACGCAGGAGACATGGGTTTGATCCCTGGGTCAGGAAGATCCTCTTCAGGAGGGCATGGCAATCCCATGGACAAAGGAGCCTGGTGGGCTGCAGTCCATAGAGTCACAAAGAGTCAGATACGACAGAGAACGCCAAGTACGCACACCTTTTTACCTTCTGCAGCACCCAGCTCTGATTAATAAATGGTGTTTGCAGACTTTTGTATGTGCAGGAATGTTGCTAAGTGCCTTCTCATCTCATTTAAACCTCTCAATAAGGCTGAGAGGTAGATGTTATTATCATTCAGGTTTACAGATGAGAAGTCAGAGATGACTGAGGAACTTGCCCAGGGTCGCACAGCGGGGAGGATTCCAGATGATCTGACTCTAACACATATTTTGAGTACAGGCAGGGCAGCCAGCCCATCCCTCTGTCTGCGATTTCATAATCACCCTTCAGTGAGTCTGGCTCATGCCAGCACCACTGCTATTATTAGTAATATTACTGATGAGGATTTTAATCTTAAGACTTCCCTTAGCTTCATACTTCAGGTGAGATCCTTAAAAGGATAGTGGCTGAGAACTGCTTGGGTCCTGGTGAAGATAATTCATCTAGAGGGTGTTTGGGAGTCACATCTGTCATCTTGAGATAACAGATCACATCTTCAGAACAGTCAGTCATTTTGCAGATAAAGAAACTGAGGCTCTGAGAGGTTAAGCATTTTACTCAAGGTCATCCAGGCAGTAAGTGATAGAGCTAGAACTGAACAAAGTTCTGACTCCCCAGCCTTCCATGCTTTTCCACTGCCCCAATCTGGATGAAGGAAATGGCAACCCATTCCAGTATTCTTGCCTGGAGAATCTCATTGACAAAGGAGCCTGGCGGGCTACAGTGCATGGGGTCACAAAGAGTTGGACACGACTGAGCGACTAACACACACAATCTGGGTTATGCCAGATTAAGGCAGGAGAACTTTCAGGCCTTTTCAGCCCACCCTGAAGGGATCTGAAGACAGCTGAAGGTCCACTAGAGAAAAGTGGTCAGTGCCCTCTGGACCTAGTTACGTGGCCAGGCAACTTGGGGTCATCAGAAGGTGCATTCTTTCCCCTCCACTCATCCAGCCTCTAGCTTCCTGGAATTTTTGCTAGAATTCCAAATCACTTGGCAATAAGTCCTCTTCCCCACAGTTTTTGCAAGCAGGAACCAGACACCCTTCAGCTTCCAGACTATATACTTTCACACCCTTGCCTGCTTTAAACAGGTGCCAAGGCTCTTCAGCACAAAGCAGGAAGGTTAGCAGGACAGCCAGATGGCCAGGGAGTCTGGTCGTTACTTCCTGAGGCTGACTCTGGGGGGCGGGAAGGACCTCAGAGGCTAACAGACCCCAGCACAGGTCCTCAGCCCGCCTCTCCCTGGGCAAGTTCCCTCTTTTCTGGGTCTCAGCTTCCCCATGTTGTGAAAGAAAATGCCATCCTGGTGAGAGTCAGATGAGAGAATGTATGTAAGAGGTTTTACCACTAGTATTATTTGATTACCTGAAGGTCAAGCTTGTCGTAAAAACTCTCTGCGGTTATGGACACGTTCTGTATCTGGGTCCTCTAATTTGGGAGCCGCGGCATCACTGACTCAGTGGACGTGAGTTTGAGCAAACTCTGGGAGATGGTGAAGAACAGGCCTGGTGCACTGCAGTCCAAGGAGTTGGACATGACTTAGTGGCTGGACAACAATCTACATATGGTTACTGGGCACTTAAAATGTGGCTCCTGCTACCAAGGGACTGAATTCTAAATCATTATTATTATTTTTAGTGAGATGAAATTCACGTAACATGAAATTAATCATTTGAAAGTGAATCCTTCAGTGGCATTGAGTACATTCATGATGTTAGACACCACCGTTTCTACCTAGTTCTGAAAATTTTTGTCACCCCAAAAGGCAACTCCTAGGTCCACATTAAGCAGTTTCTCCCCATTCTCCCACCTGCCCACAGATCCTGGAAACTATCAAGCTGCTCATATCTCCATGGATTTGCCTGTTCTGGACATCTCATAGGGGTCTGGTCATGCAGTATATGAACTTTCTTGCCTGGCTTCTTTCACTTAGCAGAATGTTTTTGAGGTTTATCCATGTTGTAGCATGACTCAGTACTGTAGTCCTTTCTATTGTAGTTTAGTTGCTCGGTTGCATCTGACTCTCTTGAGACCCCATGGATCGTAGCCTGCCAGGTTCCTCTGTCCATGGGATTCTCCAGGCAAGAATATTGGAGTGGGTTGCCATTTCCTTCTCCAGGGGATCCTCCCAACTCAGGGATCAAACGCACGTCTCCTGCACTGGCAAATGGATTCTTTACTACCGAGCCACCATTGGCTGAATAATATTAATTTCAGTTAATTTAAATGTAAATAACCCTGTGTGGCTGGTGGCTACTATACTGGACATCCAGGAACCTCTGGACCCTCTCTGGGCCAGTGAAGAAACAGAACCTCCTATTGTCTGCTGGTACCTAAGGGGACCCTAGGGGAGAGGGGAAGGGGCCTGGAGGATGAAGAGGCTGAGAAGGGTGCCTCAAGTTCCCTAAAGGAGCCCAAAGCTGTGGCTGATGCCTGAGATGCTTGGTGTGTTTTGTAAGTCAACTTGTTCCATCCTCACAGCATCATTTGACGTGGGTCTGACTTGCCATCATCCCTATTTTATAGAGGGCAAGACTGGGACTCAGAGGGATTAAATCACTTGCACAAGGTCACACAGCTGGTAAGTGGGAAGAGGTAGGTCTATAAACTTGGGTCTGGTCCCTTCCCAGCGCCCATGATCTTCACCCCTAGACCACACGGCGTTTTGGCCCTGATCCTGGGGGCTGCTGCCCAGGTGAAGGCAGATCCAGGACCCCAGCTGCCCCTGCATACCTTGAGGCAGAGCTTTCAGTGCCATCATCCCACATCAGCTTTCCTGAGCTGAGAGCTGCCTGGGACCTAGGTGTGGGAGTCAGGGCAGGGTGGCCGATGGGACAGCTCGGAAGAGGATTAAGGAGGAGCAGCTGCCCTCAGCTCCCCATCGGTTATCAATGGGTAACCAGACCTGTCGGGGCTCCCAGTGCCTTTTCAAGCCCCCCACTATTAATTGATCTGGGAAGGCGACTCTGTTAACTGCAGACCCAGAGTAAACAGGGTTGGGGTGAATGGGGCTGATAGCAGATAGCTTTCTGGCTGTGCTGCCCTTTGCCCTTTGTGGCAGGGGCAGTGAGTAGAGGCAAGGAGTGAACTGGAAGGAATTGTCCTAGGAATGTCTTTGGAGTCAGGGAGGGAAGACTGTCTTCTTGGGACCCCAAAAGATCAGTCTTATGTCCTTCCGGAAAGAAAACCTTCTGCTGGGCTCCCTGTTTGCTATACTCTGCCAAAGGGCTGGGGGCCATCAAAGGGCTCTGGTGTTCATCTCTTTCCATCTCTCCCCTTGTCCGTCCATCCGTTTTTTTATCCCTCTTTCAGTATCTTTCATCCTCCCTTTCTTCCATTCAGCCGCTCTCCCCGTATATCCATCCGTCCGTTTTCCTTTCCTTTCTCTCATTTCATTCATCCACTCTTCCCTTATTCTGTCTGTTCATCTGAAAGTCCCTTCTTCCCACCCCCCATCCCTCACTCATCCTCATGTACTTCCTTCTCCCCAGGAAGCGATCGTGTGTTTCTCGAGAAATCTAGGGAGGTGGTTGGGGGTAGTCCTTTGAACCCCTGGACTTCTGAGTCTGCCCCTGCGTGGCCCTGGTGGAGTTAGATGCCCGACTTCAGCATAACCAGTGGAGTTATGCTGGCCACAGCTGAGTGTTAGATGGGGTCTCTCTTTCCTTGAGGGAGGATAGAATCTCCTCCCTTCAGGCTGGGGACCGCATGACTGATTCTGCAAGGGGGGACACTTGGAGAGTGATGGGGGCTGCTGCTAACAGTTGCACTCGGGCAATGGAGTAAGTAACCTGAAAGGGAGCTGGGCTAGCACAACATCTGGCCCACCTCGCTTAGTCCCAGCTGGACGGCCTGTGACTCAAACAACCTTTCTCTCCCAAAGCTGAGCCTGGATTTGGGGTTGAGTCTGTCAGTAGCAACTTGTATCCGCATGAACCCCTTGGTCAGAGTTTGGTGTCTGACTGCCTCTGGGAACCCGCACTCATTGTGACATGGAACAGTCCTGGCAGGGTTTTCCAGGAGTTGGTAAATGCTAACAACACCGCGTGGTGGGCAGTGCAGATATTATCATACCCCTTTTACAAATGAGAAAATTGAGGCTGAGTTTTAAGGGATTTTCTGAAGCCTCACAGATGGATAAATAAACCCCTCATCCCACTGCCAGTCACTCTAAATAATGTCGGACCTACAGCCTAGTTTCAAAGCCCAAACCTGTTCCCGTTTTATAGATGAGACACCTGAGGCTGGAGTGGGGAGGTGAGTTTCTCATTAGTCCATAGGCTGTGCGTTGGTGGAGGCTTTGGCAGCTCAACCCCAGGGCAGGCATGGCCCCCAAGAGTTTACATCAGCAGGATGTAACAGGGGCTACCACTGATTAAGTCCCAATTGATTGCCAGGCCCTGTCCTGGGTACTTTGCACATTTCCCAGGGACCCAGCCGGTTTGGGTGGGTGAGCAAGATGGCGGTCCCCTTTCCTTCCGTTCCCCGCCCTCCTGCAGAACTCTTGGGTTGATCTGGGGGCAGGATGTGTCCTCTCAGGGCCCTGCCACCACCCATTAATCCCTAACTGCTGCAGCTGGGAGATAAGATAGCACCAGCCCATTAATCAAGGCTGCCTGGCAGGGAGGATGGGGGTGGGGTGAACAACACCACCTCACAGGTGGAGATAAGCCCCCTCCTAGTGGAGGCTGGGGCTGGGGCTAGTGGAGGATGCTGGGAAGTTTGGCATCGAGTTTCAATCCCCAGTATCTGGGTGGGTGGGTGGAGCCTCCACTGGGTACCTGGGTAGGGGGTGGGGGGCGGTGGCCCTGAAAGCCAGCCTGAGGGTGCACCTGGGTTGAGAGGAGCCAGGAGATTGGGCTCTGGCCTTGTGCTCCCTCGGCTGCATCTGTCTGGATAAGCCATCGCCTCTCTCTGGGACTGTCTCTGCATCTGTGAATGTGAGGGGGCTGGACTGGATGACCTGGAGGGAGGGACCTTTCACCATGAATGTGCTGGGTGACCTGCGCTCGGGCAGCTGAAGGATGGGAGTGGGAAGAGGCACTGCCTTGGCGAAGGGACAGCAGGCTGGGTGGGGGTTTGTCCCAGAACCCTGGCGGGATTTGGGTGGGATTTGTCCAGAAGCCATGTTAGTCATGCTCACAGGAAAGCACGTGGGCAGTGGCGGTGGTGGGGGCTGGGGGTGAGATGGGCGAGGGAAATGGGCCTTAGAGCCACCTCGCCCTTCAGGTGGCCAACCACTACTTCTGGGGGCTGGAATCGTGGCACTGGGTTCGCACCCCAGCTCTGCTACTGTCTGTAATCTTGGGTGGGTACTCAACCTTTTGGCACCTCGGTTTTCCCATCTGTAAGACAAGGGTGATGGTGTTTCCCTCTTGGGACTTTTGTTAGGAAGATAAATGTGAAGTGCTTATTAGCTCAATGCCTGGCAGATGGTATATGCTCAGTAAATATTAGTTATTATTCTTTCTTCCATGGCCAGTTCCACAGGGTCTGGACCCTCCTCAACGCAGATTGTCTGTGACTACAGTGATGGGGAGGAGACTGGGGCAACTCAACCCCAAAGCAAATGCTGGTCCAAGGATGCTGATTACAAAGTGTCTTAGTTGTGGTTTTATCCTAATAAACATCGAACTTAAAACAGCAAACATTATCTCCACAGTTTCTGTGGGTGGGAAGTGTAGCCGCTTAGTTGGGTAGCTCTGACTCAGGATGAGGTTGCAGTCAAGACGTTGACCAGGCCTGCCTGCCATTATCTGAAGGCTTGACTGGGGCTGGAGGACTTGCTCCCATGTTCATTCATGTGCCTGCTGGCTGGAGGCCACGTGGGCAGCTTGAGTGTCCTTACAACCTGGCATCTGGCTTCTCTGGATTGAGAGATCCAGAAGCAAACATGGAGGAAACGGAGTGCTTTTCATCACCTGCTCTCTGCAGCTGCATCATCATTCCCCCTTTATTCCATTTGTTAGAGGCAAGTCACGAAGGCCAACCCACGCTCAAGGGAAGGGAGGAATATCAGAGAGAGACATAAGCAATTAACAGCTCCTTTATTCTTGGGTGCTTTGTGCTGGGAACTTGACACACACGGTCTCTAATCCCCACAACCATAGGAATTCTGCATCTTTCATGGATGAGAATACAGTGGTTCTGAGAGGTTCAGTGATTTGTCTAAGGTCACCCAGCCAGGAGGTGTCCATGGTGCTATCTCATCCTGGGAGGATATTTCCCATCCCAGACACCTCCCGGCTTCAGCCACACCCAAGCCAGCTTTGGCTTTGAAGCCACATGTGACCCATCTTGGTAAGAAGGCCTCCTTGGATATAGAATTGATGCTTTCGAACTGTGGTGTTGGAGAAGACTCTTGAGAGTCCCTTGGACTGCAAGGAGATCAAACCAGTCAATCCTAAAGGAAATCAGCCCTGAATATTCATTGGAAGGACTTGATACTGAAGCTGAAGCTCTGATACTTTGGCCACCTGATGTGAAGAGCTGACTCATCGGAAAAGACCCTGATGCTGGGAATTGAAGGCAGGGGGAGAAGCGGATGGCAGAGGACGAGATGGTTGGGTGGCATCCAACCATCAATGGATTGATTCAATGGACAAGAGTTTGAGCAAGTTCCTGGAGTTGGTGATGGACAGGGAAGCCTGGTGTCCTGCAGTCCATGGGGTCACAAAGAGTGGGATGCAATGACATGAGGCACCTAGACAGGGCATGTAGAAAGCAGGGCCTTTTAGAGTCACGCTGACCTGGGTTCGGATTTTGACTGCACCACCTTCACTGTGCCTCTAGTCTATAGGGTGAGTGCCCACCCAGCAAGGACAGATGAGGTGTGGGATGTGGTAGGTGTGCCTTGCTAGCTGTTACTGTCATGGGCTAGGACTGGGTAGCTCTAGGGGCTGGTCTGCTAGACGGCTGCCTTCCCTCTGAATACTGTGCTCTCCTGGCAGAAGCCTTGTCCTGCTTCCTGGTCTGGGGTCCCTATCCAGGCCTTGCTTGGCAGAGACAGAGCATCTGAGGCTTTTGATGCTTTGCCAGCCCTGTGGGTAAGGCTGAGGCCACAGTGTGCTCCAGAGCTGCAAGCCTCAGGGCAGTGCCCTCTCACTGTGGCAAGACTCAGGCCAGGCTACTGATTCCCCTCAACTCCCCGACCCCTTCTGGCTGGGAGCCCACCTGAGCCTCTTACTCCTGCCTTCCAGCATCTCCGGTGTGGAGGGACCGCCATGCACTTGCCCACTTTAGCCAGCAGAGGGAGCAAGTGCTGTGTCTGGGAAACTGGGAGGCTCCAGGCTGCCTAGCAGGGGGTGTTCGTCCCAGAAGCTCCACATGGGGTGGAGTGGGTGACTTGGAGTGGAACTGGCAAGGGTGGGGGCTTCATCCCTTCTGAAGGGAGCTGTCTGTGAAGACCTAGGGCCCTGGATGGGGCCATGTGAAAGGAAGAGAAAGGGATCCGGAGGAGGAACAGAAGCCATCATTTCTCGCTCCGTAATCTGTTTGGTGAGTGTCACTCAGCGCCTACTCTGTGCACTGGGAACCCCTGCCACGTGGGGATCCTCACTGGGCTGGCGTCGAGGAGGGAGGCTGGGACAGGCAGATGTGCTAGTGGAGAAATTGAAACGTGATATAAAGGACATAAACAGAGGGCTGGGGACTCAGATGGTAAAGAATCCGCCCGCAATGCAGGAGAACCCGGGTTGATCCCTGGACCAAGAAGATCCCCTGGAGAAGGGAATGGCTACCCACTCCAGTAACCTCGCCTGGAGAATTCCATGGGTGGAGGAGTCTGGCAGGCTATAGTCATGGAGTCACAGAGTTGGACACGACTGAGAAACAGCACGGGAGAGGCCATGCCTGGGGCCTGGCTCCATGACTTAGCAAGGTGACCAGGTGGGGTTGAGGTACAGCCAGTCTGGGGGTGGGAACTGCTTCTTTTACAGGTGCTTTCTAGCTTTGGGGTCCCCTCGTCACCAGAAAGCACCACATGTCACCATGGGAGCTGGCTACCTGCAGGCTTATCCACGGAGCCCTTAGAGGCACTGGGGTCTGTCAGGCCTGGCTTCCAGCCTGACTTGGTCACTTGCCGACTATGTGACCTTGACTGAGACACCTAACTTCTCTGTTTTGGCGTCCCCAAGGACTGACGGGGATTCCTGCAGAGCACATGGACCGGGCTGTGTTCATCCAGCTCTGTCTCTGGACAACCGGGGGCCTTAGACACGTGTGTAAGTTTCCTGTTGCTGTGGTGATAAGTGTCCACAAACTTAGCTGCTAAAGCAACTTACACCCATTCGTCATCTCAGTTTCTATGGGTCAGGAGCCTGGGCATGGATTAGCGGGGTCCTCTGCACAGGGTCTCACAAAGCTGCAGTCACAGTGTCTGCTGGGAGTGGGGTCATCTGACGCTTGGGATCCTCTTCCAAACACATGTGGCTTTAGGCAGAACTAGTTTTCTTGTGGCTGTGGAATTCATCGAGGCCACGTCTTCAAGGCCAGTAGGAGAGACCTTTCTGCTGTATCACCTTCTTTAAAGGGACTCACCTGATCAGGTCATACTCACCCAAGATAATATCACTTTTGATTAAGTCAAAGTCAACTGACTATAATATTCTGTTATATTCACTGGTTCCACCCACATTCAAGGTGAGGGTACTCTTCAGGCCATGTGAACTAGGTGGTGGGAATCTTAGACTTCTAAGGCCATCTTTATTTAGAATTATTAATATGATGAAATTATTTTGATTAGTAATCATGCAATGATCAGTAATGATTATTTCTTAATTTGTTCTTTAGTTTTGAAACAAGCAAACAGAGAAGAAATTTCAGTTTTGAGGATATTCAAATTCAGTAAAATATTTCACATATAAACAAAAATTGCTCACCAAACAAAAGCTTTCTACTTGTTACTTCGCACTGCAACACAAGTTTTGATTTTAAACACAAAACCAGCCTCCAAGTGGTCCCATAGAATGACAGAACTGAAGGAACTCAAGTCCTGCATTTGTTTTTTGGTTTGTTTTCACACCCAGTGGGCTATCATTTTTTATTTTGAATTTACTGTTTAAATGTAGCAATGTGTTGTATCTTGGGGTTTGGGCACACAAATTGCACCTGAAGCGTGCTTGAATGAATTGGAACAGTTGGGAACTTACCCCAGAAACACACAAGCAGGAAGCAATAAGGTTAATGGATAAATAATGGTATATCCATGCAATGAAATATTTGTTGTAGTTCATTCGCTCAGTTGTGTCCAACTGTATATAACCCCGTGGACTGCAGCACGCCAGGCTTCTCTGTCCTCCACTATCCTCTGCAGTTAGCTCAAATTCATGTGCACTGAGTTATTGAACCATCTCATACTCTGCCACCCCCTTCTCCTTTTGCCTTCAATCTTTTCTAGCATCAAAGTCTTTTCCAATGAGACAGCCCTTCAGGTGGCCAGAGTATTAGAGTTTCAGCTTCAGCATCAGTCTTGCCAATGAATATTCAGGGTTGATTTCCTTTAGGATTGACTGGTTTGATCTCCTTGCAATCCAAGGAACTCTCAAGAGTCTTCTTTAGCACCACAGTTCAAAAGCATCAATTCTTCGACTCTCAGCCATCTTTATGGTCCAACTCTCACATTCCATACATGACTACTGGAAAAGCTATAGTTTTGATTATACAGACCTTTGCTGGCAAAGTGATGTCTCAATGGAATGTTATTCAATAAGAAAAAGAAATGAGCTATCAAGCCATGAAAAGACATGGAGGAACTTTAAATGCATTTTAACAAGGGAAAGGAGCCGATTTGAGAAGGCTACCTACTATATGATTCCAGCATTATGACATTCTGGAAAAGGAAACCTATGGAGACAGAGAAAAAATCAGGAGTTTTCAGGGCTTTAGTGGATTTTTTAGGACAGTGACTCCATTTTATATAATGTGGAATGGTGGATACATTGTATTTTTGTCAAAATCCATAGAGAGTACAATGCAAAGAGTGAACCCTATGGTAAATGGTGGATTTTAGTTACTAATAGTCTATCAATACTGGTTTGTCAGTTATAACAAATGTACCACACTTATGCAAGATGTTAATACTAGGGGTAACTCTGCACTCAATTTTTCTGTAAGCCTAAAATCACTCTGAAAAATAAAGTCTATTAATTAAAAAAAATACCACATATGTAGATAAGTCTGTGTGTATCAAAGGCTGCCCAGATAATTGGATCTTTTAATTAACTGCCACATGGAATACGATGTTTATTAAAGGATAAGGAATGAAAATGTGCTAATTGGAAGTTAACATGTATTAAAGACCAATAGTAACCATAACGCTAGTTTAGAAATTCGATCAACATGTGATTTTTTGAGGGAAGGATAGTTTATCACTGATACAGTTTAAGACTGCTGCTTAATGATAACAAAGTGGAGACTGACTTTTGGTCTGCCATTGCACTCACATTTTGCCTGCACTGGGGTGGACCACGCCTGCCCCACCCTTGGTCCACCACTGCAACAAGCCAAGTGTTTTCCATCTCTGCACAGCATATCACTGCATGCTGCTTCACATCTCACAAGGTCTTGTTGAGAAGAGAAAGGAACTCTTTCTTCTCGTGTATCTTTTTAAAGCATTTAATTTTTGATGGGGTTTATTTTTTAGAGCAGTTTTAGGTTTACAGCAAATTTGAGCAGAGTAGAAAGTTCCTGTATACCCCTGCCCCATGCATGCACAGTCTCCTCAACTATGGACAACCCACAGCACAGTGGTACTTTTTCATATGAACCTGCATTGACACCTCATGGTTACTCAAAAGTCCATAGTTTAGAGTTCACCTTTGGAGTTGTGGTTCTCTGGGTTTGGACAAATGTATAACAACATGTATCCACCATTCAGGTGAAGAGTTTGACCTAAAATCCTTTTCCTGTTTATCCTTCCCTCCCTTGTAATCCCTGGCTACCACCGATCTTTTTATTCATAGTTTTGCTTTTCCAGAAGGTCGTGGAGTTATACAGCATTTTCAGATTGATTTCTTTCACTTAGTGATAATGCATTTGTTTCCACTGTGTCTTTTTGTGGTTTGATAACTCGTTTCTTCTTCTCACTTAACACTATTCCGTTGTGTGAATATGCACCATGGTTTATTTATCCTCTCGTGTCGCGTGCTCCTTTCTAAGGCAGCCCCTGGCAATCGAATAACCGCAGGTGACTGACAGGTGTCACCTGGGACATGGAGGGGTCCAGCCTTCTCTGAAACGGACCAACTAATACATGAAAACATCCTTGAAGGGTTTGTTTCGGCTGCCTATTGTTTCCTCAGTTTTTTCGTGGATGTTTGAATACTATCTAGACACCTTGGATTCAAAATGCAGAAAGTATTTTTGTTTGCTTTGCATGAATGCTTGGGGGTGCTACTACACTGGGATCACCATAATTCAATTTCAAGGATTGATATTTTTGGTAAGGAACCAGGGTGCAAGTCTGTGCGAGGGCTGGTTTACGTCTTCTCTGCACCCCGCCCAGGGTGTGTAGTTGCACTGCTGTGAGGGTGTGGGTGTCAGCGTTCCCACCTGGGACAAGCTCGGGGTTTGCTCTTCTTTTTCTCCAGCCCTGTGTGGACACTCAGACCCCAGCTCCCACTCCAGGACCCGTTTCTCCCGAGTAAGCAAATGTTCTCTGGACATTTGAGTGGCTTTGTGGGCTGGGCTGCTCTCTGGATTCTTGTCTTCTCCCGGATCTTAGCCCAGCAATTCCTCAGTACTTTGTCACCTTTGTTGTTTTCAAGATGTTTTTCCAGTTTTTTTTGGCTCACCTCTTTTTCACTATCCTCGGTAGAGAACTGGCCTGAATTACCTTGTCCACCCTGACCAGGAGCTCACATGAAGAATGAGTGACTGTGACCTTGCTCTGTGAGAAAGAGCGACACCTGCCTCATTCACAGCCTTCCTGGGCTAATTTCCGTCACAAAGAGCCCCACACTGACCAGGCGTACAGCGGTCCTAGTCGCGAAGGATGAGTGATGCCGTTGCCATGAAGCTGCCCTCTTGGCCCCAGTCTTCCTTTCACCACAAGCAGAAGGTGCAATAGCTGAGGAGTCAGGAGATTTGGCTTCAGTCCTGGCTTTGCCACTCGCTCATTCCTTGCCATGGATAAGGAAGTTACTTCCTCTTTTAGGTCTTTGGTTTTTTGTTTTTTTTTTTTTTAATGCTTATCTGCAACCTGGGATTAAGACTCAGATCCCCTAAGAGTATTTTGGAAGATAATAACTGTGAAGATGCCCAGCTTGCTGCTTGACACATGTAGATGCTTGAAAAATGTTTGATGAATGTTAATCTGAACCAGTTATATGACTGTATTGATTTAGTGGCAACTACTAGAAAAATCACCCAAATAACAATAGCTTTAAAAAGAATTTCTCTCTCTCTCTCTCATGTATAAGATATCTGCAGGCAGGTGGTTCAGGGCCAGGGTGGCGACTCCACATTTGTCCAGGGCTCAGACACGGTTCATCCTACTGCTCCTTGATCCTTACTGCCTCCTTGGGGCAAGGATGCTGCTGAGGCTCCATCTGCATCTCAGGCGGCAGAAGGAAGGGCAGGAAAGGGCACACATTCAAAGGGACTTCTTGGGGGTCCTGCACAACATACCTTCTTAATCCTTTGGACCAAACCTTGCATATGGCTCACACAGAGCTGCTGGGGAAGTGGGGACACGGAATCTCTGAGCTGGGTGGCACTTGGCTACTTGTGAGTTTCTTTTTCTAAGGAAATAAGGAAAAGCAAATTTGGCACGCAACTGGCAGTTTCTCCCACAGTGACCGTGAATGAATCACTTTTCCTTGTTGAACTTTGTGTCCTCTTCTATAGAAATTGGTGGCAATGGTCTGGGCACTATTGGCTTTTTGGATGGCGCAATTCTTCACTGTGCAAAACTGTTTTAATGCGATGCAGGACACTGAACCTCTCTGGGCCATGCCTGTTAAGTGCCAGTAGTAGCCCCAGGCATTATGATGACCAAAACAACCCCACTCTTTCTAACTGTCCGTTAGGATCAATGCTACTCCCTGTTGAAAACCCTTGGACAAGTCGATTCTAAGAGAGCGACATCTGTGAGAGCCGGTGATTCTATGATGCTGGGGCCTCAGTAACTTCATGTGTCACATGAGCAAATGGAAAGGAGAGGATGGGGATGAAGACAGCTGCTCTTTTCATTCTCCCAGTGTTGGGAGGAGAAATAATCCTTACGCAGCGAGAGCCAAGGTCCCTGGCCTCCAGGTGGGCAGAGGAGGAGAAAGGACAGAGGAAGGAAGGCGCCAGGACAGAACCTTCCAAGGCATGGCAGGAACCCAGAGCACCTGGCCCCAGCGGGGGCCCACTGCCCCTCCCAAGGCCCTTCACCGCGCCTCTGCAGGGAGGGCCATCTCTGGAGAAGCTGGCATGCTGGCCTCTGTCTGTCACGATGGCCTCATCAGTGGCCCCCGTGTCCGTTGGCGGGACCTCATAAGGGGGGCCTGTCTGACCTTTGGGGCAGCAGATGCTGCGTCTGGCAGGCCCGATCAAGCCAGAGGTGCTGCCTCTTCTCCCTCGGGCTCTGTCCTTGCCTGCCTGGGGTCCCTCCGGGGGTGGCAGTCGGGTGGGTCATGGGGTACTCAGCCCAGTGGGTTCTGATGGAGCCAGGGGGAGGAACTATGGGCCTGGAGGTCACACTGCCTGGATTCAAACCAGATTCTCACACTTACTTAACTGTGTGACTATGCCTGAGACCTCCTTGCCTTGTTTGGTCCTCATCTGTGCAATGGAAATAATAATAGTTCATGCCTCACAAGGTTGCCATCAGGCTTAAATGAGACAATGTGGCTAGAACATGGAGAAGCGTGCCTGGCGTACTTTGAGCACTCAGTAAGTGGTGGCCCTTGTTCTTCTGGGTGGAGCCCCGCCTCTCTCTTTGCTCCTCGCAGGAGATTCTGGTGCACACAATACGGCTTCTGGATTTTAAGCAGCTTGTCTGAGGTTCCAGAGTCAGCCAAACCTCACGTGCTCCATCACGCCATGGTGAAGAGAGACGCTCCCTGGAGGGAGTGGGGAGTGGAGCAGCTGAGGCCACGCAGCAGGCAGAGCCCCCAGCTGCCCCAGCTGTGTCCTGTGCAGGCCTGGAGCTCAGAGAGCCACCTGCCCCTGGGCAGGTAGAGACGCAGACGCAGGCTGGTATGCACCTGCAGCCTCATCTCAGAATCTGTGCTGGGATTCGGAGCCGCCCAGGCCACTGGCAGGGAAGGGCTCATGAAGGGCTCCTATGGGCCCCAGTTGCTTGTTGCAGGGGAAGGTGTGGGGTTGAAGGGAGCGGGCAGGCCGGGCTGGGTTCTGAAGGCACGTGGGGGAGGCCAACAGCCATGGCTTGGACACCTCTCACCCCTCCAAAGCTCCTGCTCCTGGGGTGTGGAGAAGGGGTGAGGACTGTGCTGGGGGCCGCGGGGGCTTGAGACCAGTGAGCGGGGTATGAGGTCAGGACTCGAGCCAGCGTGGTCCTGGTTGTGGCGTTCAGTATCCGTGAGCTAACATAATAATTCCGGCACTATCGTTATAGATGGCCATGAATAATGAATATGAACCAGCAGGGAGTATAACTATTTTTAGTGCTTTCGTGTTTTTGGTGCTTCCTGTGTGCCAGGCATCGGGCCAGGCGCTATCTCTGAACTGTCTCCTTTAATGCTCTGCTCTTAGGAGGGAAGTGCTGTCAGTTTTGTTTTCAAAGAGGAAACGGCACGGCGAGGGCCTCAGTGGTTAGTTCAAGGTCACACAGCAGGCGAAGCAGAGGCTGGGACTTGATCCCACGGTGTCCACTCCGTGGGTTACACACTGGATGTACATGCTGCTTATTAGCTGGGAACCACTTTGCCTCTTGGGATTTCCTTTTGCTCGCCAGCAAGATGGATTTTTTTTTTTTTTAAGATACTTTTATCCTGATTGTGTCATAGAGTAGTGAGTGGTCAGAACTAATGGAATACGGCGTGTGACCAGTATTTGTATGTTCATCCATTATTCAATCAGCAATGATTTATCAAGCCCCTATCTGGAGCTGGTCACTTTTCTAGAGACCAGAGATCTAGGAACCAGTAAGAACAGTTGAGGCCCTTCCTCGGTCCCACTCATGGAATTAAATAGGGTAGGGGGGTGGGTAAGGAAATACCCAATAAACCTGTCACTGAATGAACAAGTATGGTGATTTCTCATAGTGTGCGGTGCCATGAATAAGACAGGTGATGGGACTCACTCGACCTCAGATGGGTTGGTGGAGAGGGACCGTCTGAGCAGCTGGAGCCTGTTGATGTAAAGAGCCAACCATATAAAGAACATTTCCCATGAGGGGCCACCAGGGAGGTCTGCCTGGTGGCTGGAGCACCACAAGCAGAGGGGAGAGAGGTATGAGATGGAGCTGGGGGTCAGGCAGGAGCCACTAGGGGAGGGCCGCTGCGGGCACTGGCAGGGAGCTTGAGTTTTACTCTCGAGGTAATGGGAGCCCAGTTGGCTGTTAACACTAGTTCAATGATTGCCTGATGGTGTTGGGCTGATGTTCTGCCACTCTTGAAACTGCCCCCACTGGGTGTAGGTGTCTGCAGCCACTCCAGGCAAACACATCTATACAAGGCAGATTCTGCTCCCTCGGATGAATCAGAATGGTGCTAGCTGCAAGGGAGGCTAAACGAGGGAGTCAGGCAGAGGAAGGAGTTTCTCTGGCTGGAGAGAGGGGGCGGGAAGGAGAGCTGGGGCTTGGGGGGGGGGGCATGGTTGGCTGCCCCAGTGTTTCTGTATCGTGCGCCATCACACGCCGGCATAGGATGGCCTGGGCTGGGCCTGAGATTCTGTGTCTCACACGAGCACCCCAGAGATGCTGACATGGCTTGTCTGTTACCCACACTTCCAGCAGCATGGGTAGACATCACTGAAGTTTTACGTTAAGAGTGGTGACCTGATTTCTGTGGTTCTGTGGAGAAGGCAGTGCAGGGGACAAGAGGGGACATTGGGAGGCTAGTCAAGAAGCCAAAAGTCGTGTCATTTGGGTTAAGGTGGTGGCAGAGGCTATGACGCTGGTGGGTGTTTATTTTTTTTTTTTTAATTTGGAAAATTGTGGTAAAATATTCTTAACAAATTTTTATTATTTTAGTCATTTCAAGTACAATTCAGTGGCATTATATTCATTCCCAATGTTGTGCAACCATCATCACCATACATTTCCATAACTTCCTCATCATGCCAAACAGAAACCCTGTACCCATTAAATAATAACTCCTCATCCCTCCTTCCCCCGGTCTCTGGCAATCTCCGTTCCACTTCCTGTCTCTGTGCAGGTGACTATTCTAGGATAATTCACAGAAGTAGAAGCATACAATATTTGTCATATTGCTTCTGGCTTATTTCAGCTTGAATGCCTTCAAGGTTCATCCACATTGTAGCTTGTATTAGAACCTCGTTCCTTTTTGCAGTTAAATAATGCTCCATTCTATGGATATTATGTGTTTTGTTCATTCATTCATCTGTTGATAGGTATTTAGGTTATTTACACATTTTGTCCATTGAGAAGGATGCTTCTATGAACATGGTGTGTAAGCATCTGTTGGAGTTCAGTGGTTGGTTTTGAGATATGTCTTGGAATCATCAGAACTTTCTGATCATAGGAAGGAAAGGCAGGGATAGATTTAAGAATGATTCCTGGTGATGGTGGCATTTACATGGATGGGAAAGACATTGTAAAGTGCTCTGCAAACATCAGGTAGTATCATTATTTTATTTAGAATTGTTCTAAGGAGTTAGCTATGAAATTGTCACTAAAGGCACCAAAAGTCATACATCTAGGGCCTGGGAATTCCAGTTACCACACTTCAGTAACTGCCTGATTTAAATTGGGACTTGGCAGACGGTGGCCCACAGACCAAATCTAGCCCACCACCTGGTCTTATACAATCCGAGAGCTAAGAATAGACTTCACAGTTTTAAATGTAAATGTGAAAAAAGACCATGTAGCCCTTTAGCTGACAGTTGTTCAGTTTTGCTTTCTGGCTTGCACAGCCTAAAATATTTACTGTCTGGCCCTTTCCAGAAAAAGTTTGCTGACCCCTGGCCTAAATTAACTGGTTTGGTTCAGACTGAAGAGATGTGCTCAGTGGAAATAAAACAAAACAAAACAAAATCAAATCCCCCCTTACCCCTGCCGACCTACTTCTGCATTTTCTTTTCCCCCAGAAGTTTGTGCCAGTTGTACCCCCAGCAAGTCACCCCGCCACCCTGAGTTCTGCCCTCTGCAGGTCACTGGAGCAACCAGCCCCCATCAGATGCGGCCCTGAAGCTGATTAATGTCTGCACGGTGCTGTTTATCAGGAACAAGTGATTTATTTTAGCATCTAAATTTTAAATGGTGTCTATGCTTCCCAGGAAGCTGTCTGGTTTAGAAAATTGCCTCTAATAAATGCATGTAATAAATCCATTGTTTTGAACCTAAAGAAAGGTATTCAAGTTTTATAAGAGAGAGTCAGTTTCTTCTCATTTTAACTAAATACATGTTGTGTACCTAAATAATTCAAAATAATGGTTTGAATGGGTCCTAAATTATCAGCTTCACAAAATGCAATCACAGCTCTTATTTTTTCAATTAATCATGGGAAAAAATCCATTTTCTGGCATGTCCTTAGTGAGGCCTTCTAAAGTATCCAAGATTCCATGGTGCTGCTCAGTCCAGTGGGCTCCATCGAGCCTTGAAGTGCTTCACGGAAGAGGGCTAGAGAGGGTGAGCCATCCACTCGCAGGCCCCAGCTTTAAGGGTTTTAACTGCTGGCTCCAGTTCCAGGTGGTCCTGTGAGTCCTCACCTGACTGCTCAGGGATGCTGTGACCTGCTTCTCGGGCAGACTGGGGCGGCTCATTCTTGACCTCCCAAAGTTCTTTTTCTTTTTTTAAAAAGTTATTTATTTGTCTTCATTGCAGCATGCGGGATCCTTAGTTGTGGCATGTGAATCCTTAGTTGCAGTATGTGGGGTTTAGTTCCCTGACCAGCAGTTGAACCTGGGCGCTGTGCACTGGGAGCTCAGATTCTTAGCCACTGGACCACCAGGGAGGTCCTGAGCTCCTGAAGTTCTGATTCTTTCAGATCATGTTCTCTCCGTGCCTGAGGGGTGGGGTGCTAAGAGGGGGTCAGCTTCAGCCCCAGGCTATGTCCCCCTTTTTTGACTTCAGGGGCCAGGATTAGGACCAGATACAGGGCTTGGACAGGCCCCCACCCTTTGGAGACTGTGGTGTGATTTCCAATAAGTTGCTCTCAGCTACCAGCAAACCTTTTCCCTGGAGAATTTCTCAAACAGCCACCTTTGAGGGTGCAGGGCTTGGGCAGGGGGCTTTTGGGGCTCTTTGCAAATGTGGCCCCCTGCTCCTCGTACTCGCTCTGCATTCCAAGGGAGACTGGGGACAGTAGTCTTTGGCTGTGGGAAGTTCTGGGCAATGCATGTCTGTGTGCCTCGCCTTTGCATAACCCAGAGGGGCTCCTGGGACTCTGTGTCCTCCACTGAGAACACTGGTGCAGGGGCCATTGGCTGGCTCACATGGTGCAAGTGGTTGGCAGCTTCTGTCTTGCAAATTTCATTCATTCATTCAACAAATATTTACACTGCATCTCGTACCTGCCCACCACTGTCCTAGGCATTTGGGAAGCACCACAAGCAAAACAGACAGAGCCCCTGCCCTCGTGAGGCTACATGGGCATGTATTCAGTTCTGCTGTAGAATACAGTGTGTGCAGGGGGGCCCAAATGTGAGAGGGGAGACTGGGGAGCTGGGAAAGGTTTCACATGAGAAAAGATACTGGTTGGCGTCTTGACTGCTGAGTGGGATTTGCCAGAGCACACAGGGGCAGGGCTAGGGAACAGAATTCCCAGGTTTTTTGTTTTGTTTTTCGTTTTTGTTTTTTACAGATAGAGCAGTTCCAGAAGAAGTCACTCAGAGGAAAAGGCACCTGTAGGTTGGGTTGGGGCGACTGAAGGACTTTGAACACTGCGCCAAAGGGTTTGGACTGTGCATTTGTAGCCTTGTTTTCAGGCCCCCCCCCACCCCCAGCGAACAACTCTAGGGGAGCCATTCACAAAGACTTGAAGATGAGTAGTGCCCCTAAAGTTGGGTCCTGCCACCCTTCATTGGTCATGAAGCACATGTGCGTGCTCAGCCATGTCTGACTCTGGCGACCCCATGGACTGTAGCCCACCAGCCTCCTCTGTCCATGGGTTTTCCAGCCAAGAATACTAGAGCAGGTTGCCATTTCCTCCTCCAGGGGGTCTTCCCCAACCCAGGGATCAGACCTGTGTCTCCTGCGTTGGCAGGCGGATTCTTTACTGCTGAGACACCTAAGAAGCTGCTCCTTGGCCATCGTCTCCCTCAAATCTCCAGCCAAGGGCTGGCTGGCTGGGTGCCTTTTGGAGAGCGTCCTGACACACCGTCTCATCCCCTACCTTTCTAGTGATCACATTGAATAACTTCTCTCCTCTGAGGTGCCGGCGTGCCACGCCTCCTGAATTAGGACCAGAATTCATTAGCACCTGTTTTGTTTTCTCTCTGAGCACCATCAAGGTGCCAGATTCCCTGTGCCCATCTTTCTCAGCACAGAGTGGTTCTTTATGTACAGTGATTTTACCTGCAGGCTCAGCCCCAACCTTGGGACTCTGAGACAGCAGCAGTGGGAGTTTAGAGCAGGTGTCCTCAAGTCTGGTCCTTGGTGCTCTCATCATTTTGCCAAAAATGTGAAATCTCCTCAGATCTACTAAATTTAAATTTGTATCTCCGGGTGGAGCCTGGGGTCAGTTTTTTTTGACATGCTTCCCCAAATGATTCTTTGGGGTTTTTTTGGACCATGCTATGCTTTTGACTAAGACCATGTAGGATCTTAGTTCCTGGACCAGGGATTAGACCTGCACCCCCTGCGGTAGAAGCTCAGAATCTTGACCACTGGACCGCCAGGTTCTTAAGCTTGTAAAATTTGAGGACTACTGTGTTGGAGGAAAGCTCCACAACATTTTGGGGAGCTGGGGCTAGATTTCCTTGATTTGATCTCATGCATTTAGCACCCAGAGATATTGGGACCTTGGCTCAGCTGGCCTCTGCCTGGTGCTGCCAGGCTCAAGTCACTACCCTCAAGGTTGCTGTTCCTGGTGGAGAGGGTGAAGTTTTCTCCCTTGAAGCTTTGTCTCCTTCCCTGGGATTTCCACCCTCTGGATCACACCAGTCAAGCTGGACGCTTCTCCCAGACACATCTTTTCAGACATATGAGGGCGGCCATCACATCTAGATCCTTGGGGTCTGGGGCCAGTCTTTACTGTGATCTCTACATGCTCTGTTTTCCTGCATGCTCTCTTGAATGATGGCTCTATGCTCTGAATTTTATCTGCATTTTTTTCTTCCTGATATCCTGATAAGGCTGCCTTTTTATTCCATTTCACAGAAGGGGAAGTATAGGTCCAGAGAGGTTAAGAAATTTTCTCAGGTTACATGACTAGTCCGTGGCAAAAGCTGGACTTGAATCCAAGAGCAATGAGAACACCAAAGCCAGAGCTCTATTACGATCCTCCTTTTACAGAAGGGGAAACCGAGGGATCTCCCTAACTTATACAACAGCAAGTGGTAGAGCCAGGCTGGGACCCTAGAGCCTGCATTCTTCATTATGCTGAGGACTGTCTTGCCAGGTATTCATCATGCCTGTATCAGAACCTCCGGTGTTGAACACACAGGATACCAGGCACCTAGGAAGCAGCCCAGAGAAATGTTGGTTAGTATATTACGGTAGCGTAAAGTTCGTTCGGATTTTCCTGTACCATCTTATGAAAAACCTGAATGAACATTTTGGCCAACCCAATAAATTATTAATGCTAGTGATTGTCTTAGGTGTGGGTGTGGGATACAATTCTGGCCAATAAGACATCAGGAGAAGTGTATGTGTGTCCTTGCTGAGTCATTTCATTTGTGACTTTGCAACCCCATGGGCTGTAGCCTGCCAGGCTCCTCTGTCCATGGGATTCTCCAGGCAAGAATACTGGAGTGGGTTGCCATGCCCTCCTCCAGGAAATCTTCCCGACCCAGGGATCGAACCCACATCCCTTACATCTCCTGTGTGGGCAGGTGGATTCTTTACCACTGTGCCACGTGGGAAGCCTAAAGCGTGTGTGGGGGAATGTAAAGGGAGAAACTCTCTTAACGCTTCTGATGCTTCTGGTCGCTCAACAAGCAAAGGCTTCTCCTACAACAAGCAAAGCTGTGACACCAGCTGGGTGTTGTCCAGTTCAGTCCAGTTCTGATACTGTCTACCTGAGTGAGCTGCAGATTCCACAGGTTAGGGCTCAGTCCCATGAGACCGTCCCTCTCCCCTGATACCCCAACTTCAGACACCAACTTCTTGTCCAGTTGTTACCTGTACTTCTGAAACCATTTACCTCAGGTTGGGACTTGAACCCACCTGTTGGGACTCAAAACCAGCCAAAACCCTGCTTGGGGCTTGACCCACGTGGCTGAGACTCAAACCCAGCCAAAACCCACATTACCTGGCTTCAGGACCAAATGAAACGCAGGTTCTTGATGTCTCATTGCAGAAGGGATTCAGTGAGAGACAAGGTGATAGGTAAGAAGTGGATTTATTCAGATACAGAGAGAAGCACATTCCACAGAGTGCAGGCCATCACAGAGGACAAATGCCGCCCTGAAATTTGGCATGGTTAGATTTTACAGGCTGGGTAATTTCATATGCTTATGAGGGGGAAGACTATTCCAACTAGTCTGGGGAAGAGGTGGAGATTTCCAAGATTTGGGCCACTGCCCACTCCTTGGTCTTTTAACAGTGCCTTGGAACTGTCATAAGGGTGGTGTCATCTGCATATCTGAGGTCATTGATATTTCTCCTGGCAATCTTGATTCCAGCTTGTGCTTCTTCCAGTCCAGCGTTTCTCATGATGTACTCTGCATAGAAGTTAAATAAGCAGGGTGACAATATACAGCCTTGACGTACTCCTTTTCCTATTTGGAACCAGTCTGTTGTTCCACATGCAGTTCTAACTGTTGCTTCCTGACCTGCATACACGTTTCTCAAGAGGCAGGTCAGGTGGTCTGGTATTCCCATCTCTTTCAGAATTTTCCAGTTTCTTGTGATCCACACAGTCAAAGGCTTTGGCATAGTCAATAAAACAGAAATAGATGTTTTTCTGGAATTCTCTTGCTTTTTCAACGATCCAGTGAATGTTGGCAATTTGATCTCTGGTTCCTCTGCCTTTTCTAAAACCAGCTTGAACATCTGGAAGTTCATGGTTCATGTATTGCTGAAGCCTGGCTTGGAGAATTTTGAGCATTACTTTACTAGCATGTGAGATGAGTGCAATTGTGTGGCTGTTTGAGTATTCTTTGAGATTGCCTTTCTTTGGGATTGGAATGAAAACTGACCTTTTCCAGTCCTGTGGCCACTGCTGAGTTTTCCAAATTTGCTGGCATGTTGAGTGCAGCACTTTCACAGCATCAACTTTCAGGATTTGAAATAGCTCAACTGGAATTCCATCACCTCCACTAGCTTTGTTTGTAGTGATGCTTCCCTAAGGCCCACTTGACTTCACATTCCAGGATGTCTGGCTCTAGGTGAGTGTGAGTGATCACACCATCATGATTATATGGGTCGTGAAAATCTTTTTTGTACAGTTCTTCTGTGTATTCTTGCCACCTCTTCTTAATATCTTCTGCTTCGTTAGGTTCCTACCATTTCTGTCCTTTATTGAGCCCATCTTTGCGTGATATGTTCCCTTGGTATCTCTAATTTTCTTGAAGAGATCTCTAGTCTTTCCCATTCTGTTGTTTTCCTCTATTTCTTTGCATTGATCACTGAGGAAGACTTTCTTATCTCTTCTTGCTATTCTTTGGAACTCTGCATTCTGGAGGAAGCACAAGCTGGAATCAAGATTGCTGGGAGAAATATCAATAACCTCAGATATGCAGATGACACCACCCTTATGGTAGAAAGTGAAGAAGAACTAAAAAGCCTCTTGATGAAAGTGAAAGAGGAAAGTGAAAAAGTTGGCTTAAAGCTCAACATTCAGAAAACTAAGATTATGGCATCTGGTCCTATCACTTCATGGCAAATAGATGGGGAAAGAATGGAAACAGTGGCTGACTTTATTTTGGGGGCTCCAAACTGACTGCAGATGGTGATTGCATCCATGAAATTAAAAGACGCTTACTCCTTGGAAGGAAAGTTATGACCAAACTAGACAGCATATTAGAAAGCAAAGACATTGCTTTGTCAACAAAGTTCCGTCTAGTCAAGGCTATGGTTTTTCCAGTGGTCATGTATGGATGTGAGAGTTGGACTGTGAAGAAAGCTGAGCGCCAAAGAATTGATGCTTTTGAACTGTGGTGTTGGAGAAGACTCTTGAGAGTCCCTTGGACTGCAAGGAGATCCAACCAGTCTATCCTAAAGGAGATCAGTCCTGGGTGTTCATTTGAAGGACTGACGATGAAGCTGAAACTCCAATACTTTGGCCACCTGATGCGAAGAGCTGACTCATTTGAAAAGACCCTGATGCTGGGAAAGATTGAGGGCAGGAGGAGACGGGGACAACAGAGGATAAAATGGTTGGATGGCATCACCAACTCAATGGATATGGGTTTGGGTAGACTCTGGGAGTCGGTGATGGACAGAGAGGCCTGGCCTGCTGCGGTTCGTGGGGTCGCAGAGTCAGACACGACTGAGTGACTGAACTGAACTGGAACTGTCGTGGCACCTCTGGCTGTGTCATTTCACTTGCTGATTCAGGATCAAGGTCCTGTCTTGTCTGCCATCTTGGGCCCATTTGATTCTAATCAGTTTATGTTGTGTCCTTGGGCAACGTCATTCTTTCAAAAGTGGCGCCCTGCCCCTTTCCCTCCTGTTACACTTGTAAGCTACTGGCTATAAACTGGAGGTCCCCATGACCTCTCCTTGCCTTCAATTAATCACCTAGAATGGCTCACGGAACTCAGGAAAAGTTTACTTATGATATAGCCAGTTTATTATGAAAAGGACACAACTGAGGAACAGTCAGCTGGAAGAGAAAGAGAGAGCGAGGTGCGGGGGAAGGGACCCCTCTGGCTGTGCCACCCAGCACCACTGCGTGTTCACTGAGCCCCTAGGAGTTCTCTGAGCCTCTTGAATTATGGTCTTCTTCTTCTTTTTTTTTTTATGGAGGCTTCATCACTTAGACATGATTGATTACATCATCAGCCACTGCTTGAACTCAATCCCCAGCCCTTCCCCTCCTAGGAAGCTAAGTTGAGGGGCTGAAAGTTCCACCTCTCTAATCACATGATTGCTTCCCCTTGGCGACCAGCCCCATCCTGTGGCTGGTTATCCAGGGATTTTCCACATTTTAACATAAATTCAGGTGTGGTTGAAAGGGCCTTGTTATGAATAACAGAAGAATCTCCTTTCATCTTTATGGCTCTTATCACTTAGGAAATTCCAAGGGTATCATGAGCTCTGTGCTGGGGACAGGGGTGAAGAACAAATATCTCTTTCTTGCTGTAAGTCACAGTATCACAGGGGAGCACCAGGGGACATTTTAATGGTTCTCCAGAGAAGGGTACAAGGATCCCTTCCTGTCTTTGGTTGGTATGGTGTGAGCCCAGGCTGTTTTTCACTGTCACAGGCCTCTTATGACCATGTGGGTAAAGTCAAGAGAATACCAGGGTATCTGACGCAAAGCCCTGATTTTGTTGAGCTACTAAATTAACATGATCTGGAAGACACTTGCCTCTAGGCTAACTCTTTTTTTTTCTAATATAAATTTATTTATTTTAATTGGAGGCTAATTACTTTACAATATTGTATTGGTTTTGCCATACATTGACATGAATCCGCCACAGGTGTACATGTGTTCCCCATCCTGAACCCCCTCTCCCATCTCCCTCCCCATCCCATCCCTCTGGGTCATCCCAGTGCACCAACCCCGAGCATCCTGTATCATGCATCGAACCTGGACCGGCGATTCGTTTCACATATGATAATATACATGTTTCAAAATATTTTTTAAAGTTGATATGGTGTTGTCAGGAGAGTGTATTCTCCTCGGTTCTGTCTCATCACAACAAAGACTTGGAGTGACGGACATTGAAGCCCTCAGCACGTCACAGCTCTCGGGTCTTGGACAGACTGCGTTATAGCTCTTAGACAAATCAGTGTCACAGCTCCATGTTACAGCTCTATTTTATTTAGAAAATAACAGGAGAATCCATCCTCGAGGCGTGATGGCATGCCAACCCAAAGACACGAAGAGAAGAGAGTGTGGGAGCACGCCAGCATGTGGGGGCGGGGCGGGGGGCGCGTAGAGAGGGCTTTGCCTCCTCTGTTTATGCTTTTCCCTCCCCCTGGGCCTGCCCGATGTAAACTGGGCTAGCCAGGAGTGCTGTTTGTCCTCACTCTGGTCCTCAGGCCTTCCTTTGACCTTCCTTTGTTCTATTTTTGCAGGCTTTTCCCTTCCTTGTCTTTTAGCCACTGCCATTTTGGACTCCTGTTTCCTATTCTAACTACCTAACAGTGTATTTTAATTTTTATTCAGTTCAATAAATTTTTTCTTTCTTTCTTTCTTTTTTTTTTTGTGGCCACATAGCATGTAGGATCTAAGTTCCCAGATCAGGGGTTGAACCTGTGAGCCCTGTATTGGAAGTTCTGAGTCTCAGCCACTGGCCCACCAGAGAAGTGCCCAGGTTAACACTTCTTTAAGAGATAATTGATATTACTATTTATTTTTGGCTGTGCTGGATCTTCATCGCTGTGCAAGGGTTTCCTTTAGTGTGGCGAGCAGGGGCTGTTCTTTAGTTGCAGTCTGCAGCTTTCTCACGATGGTGGCTTCTCTGGTTGCAGAGCAAGGGTGCTTAGAACACGTGGGCTTCAGTAGTTGCAGCGTCTGGACTCCAGAGGACAGACTGCAGTAGTCGCGGCACACAGGTGGAATCTTTCTGGACAAGGGATTGAAAGCTGTGTCTCTTGCATTGGCAGGCAGATTCTTAACCACTGGACTACCAGGGAAGTTCCCAGGCTAACTGTGTATGAGATCATACAATAAGTGACCTTATTATGGGAGCTAATTTAGTTGAACATTCTGTTACTTGTAGCTAGCAGCATTCCCAGTTGTTATGGTCGCTAAAGAGCTTAAAGGGCTCCTGGGGTAATAGGGAGCATGCTCAGGGGTCATTTGGTCACCACATGGCAGTGGTAAGTAACTCTGCAGCAAGCAGTCTGTTAGAGGCCCTACAAGGTAGGAGGGCAGGATGGGATCAGTGGGAGTCATCAGGTATGGGAGGAGTTCAGGCAGAAGGAGGCAGGAGGTGGTGAGTGGGTAGATTTGAGGTTACAGAAGTGATTCTGAACTTGGGCTTTGAAACTTGCCTTTACCACTCACCAGCGGGGGGACTTTAGAGATCAAGAAAGACTTGGCCTCTCTCGGCCTTAGTTACTCACCTGTTCAGGGGGGATGATTCTAGGGCCTAAATCATGGGGCTTTGTGAGGATTTGAAAAGACACTTAGCAGGGTGTGTAGCACACTCCCAAACGAAAGCCATTGTGATGAGTCACTCGTCAGAACTCTGGTTGCAGCCACACTCCTGCCACCTGTCCTTAACCACAGGTCTAACTCCCCTGCTGCAGATGGGCACAAAGAAGAAACTTACCGGCAAAGTGGCTTTCTTCAGGGGTTCTTCTGTTTCTTTTTGTTTGTATGATGGCTTTGTTCTCCAAGATTCTGGTTCAGCTCTACCCCTGTGCCTGGACTTTCCCCCTTCACATAGATCCTGAACTGGTCTCCAGGTCCGTGGCTTTTTTCTGGCCATGAATTTGGACTCCTTTTTCTGGCGGATCATGAGGTACCCCTTCTGACCCGCCCCACTTGACTGCTCTGAGGATAAAGCCCCCCTGCTGATGAACTGGCTCACAGTTGCCATGAGCCTCCATCTTCTCCCCCAGAGCACCCCTGACAACAGAGGCGTGTGAACACTGTTTGAGGCTGCCACAGTGAGAAATGGATCTGAAGCCTCATGTCTGATCTTTAATTCATGTGGGTTTTGCAACTTACTTGCTCACTTTAACAGGTCATTATAGGAGAAAAAGTTTACAATAACTTACCACCAGGAAAGAATACAAAGAATGTCCATAGCCCTATTAGTTAATGCATAAACTACGGTTGCAATGAGTCTAGCTATTTTTTAATTATTGGACTGAATTAAAACGAGAGAAGGTCAGGCCTTTTCCTCTGTCCAAAGTTACAATGTGTCAAAACCCCAGATCCCTGTAACTCTGTGGCTGTGAAAGGCAACAGTTCTTTGTGCACTAGCTTTGGGTAATCACTGATGAGAGACACCTGGAATACCATCAAAGCTCAGAGCCAGCGTAGCCCGCTCAGACTTCTTTTGATGATAGGCCTGATTGCCCAGGAAATACCGAGAAATCATTCCTTGGCCGGGTGATGCCACTGAGCTCTGCTTCTTGCCGCCCTCCAGGTCTTCAATTGGTCTGCTCCTGCTTCTTATCTGGTTTCATCCATATAATTTGAATTCTGCAGGTGGTGTCTATCTACCTCTGCCCTGGTGTCAGATAGGATATACATAACAAAAGACCCAAATAGACTGTGGCTTAAACCATTATGACACTGAATTATCTCCATATGAAATTTGATCCTGAATTGATGAGCAGCTCAAAAATGTCAACAAGGACCCAGGCTCTATTGATCTCTGTCTGCTCAGCTGTATTTGCTGTGCCAGCTTTTCTTAAGCTTATTACCTTTTGATGGCAAGGTGGCTGCCACAACTCCAGCCATCATATCCTCACACAAGCACATTCAAGGCAGGAAGGAGAAGGAAGGGGTAGTTTCTTCTATTAAGGGGAATTTCTGTCTCTTTTGTCAGGAAGCAAAAGCCCTTTCAGCAAACTTGTCTTTATGTCTTGTTGGGCAGAACTGTATCCTGACTACAAAGGAAACTGATTTTAAAATTTAGGAAAAGCAAATGAAGTTACTGTGTTGGCTTTAGCCTGATTGTGATTCATCTTCTGGAGCTAGAACAAAACCAAAGTCTGTGGTGAGGAAGAGGGGGAGATGGCTTTAGTGTAGCACTAATGGTATCCCCCTCCCCCCGCCCCCCCCGCCCCACCAGCAATCTTTCTGATTTCCTGTGTCACCATCAACCTGCTGGCATAAGCTGTCTGGTCCACCCACCCTGCCTGCCTGAGGAGTCCTCAGATTCTGGATAAAGATGCAACACCCCCTGTATTGTCACACCTTCCTGTGTAGCTGTCAATACCCGCTTTGGTTTTTTTTTTTTTTTTAAATAAAATCTGTCAAAGGGAAAAGATGTCCCCTTTCAACAAATCTCATGGAGTTGTACTCTTTGCCAGCCCTGAGCAAGACAGGGCCAACTCTCACCTTGTTGCATCTCGAGACTGTTGGCTCTTGAGAAGAGAGATTTTTCTAGAGAAAAGGCTGACAGTTAATTAATGCCCCCATGCAATTATTCCCCAAGCCAAATTTGGGTAAAATGACTGTCTCTAATTGGCTATTGTATACAGTCAGCAAAAACAAGACCCGGTGCTGACTGTGGCTCAGATCATGAAATCCTTATTGCCAAATTCAGACTTAAATTGAAGAAAGTGGGGAAAACCACTAGACCATTCAGGTATGACCTAAATCAAATCCCTTATGACTATGCAGTGGAAGTGAGAAATATATTTAAGGGGCTAGATCTGATAGACAGAGTGCCTGATGAATTATGGACGGAGGTTTGTGACAGGAGCAAGGGATCAAGGCCATCCCCAAGGAAAAAAAATGCAAAAAAGCAAAACAGCTGTCTGAGGAGGCCTTACAAATAGCTGTGAAAAGAAGAGAAGTGAAAAGCAAAGGAGAAAAGGAAAGATATACCCATTTGAATGCAGAATTCCAAAGAATAGCAAGGAGAGATAAGAAAGCCTTCCTCAGTGATCAATGCAAAGAAACAGAGGAAAACAATAGAATGGGAAAGACTATAGAGATCTCTTCAAGAAAATTAGAGATACCAAGGGAACATTTCATGCAAAGATGGGCTCAATAAAGGACAGAAATTGTAGGGACCTAAAGGAAGCAGAATATATTAAGAAGAGGTGGCAAGAAGATACAGAACTGTACAAAAAAGATTTTCACAATCCAGATAATCATGATGGTGTGATCACTCACACTCACCTAGAGCCAGACATCCTGGAATGTGAAGTCAAGTGGGCCTTAGGAAGCATCACTATGAGCAAAGCTAGTGGAGGTGATAGAATTCCAGTTGAGCTATTTCAAATCCTGAAAGATGATGCTGTGAAAGTGCTGCACTCAACATGCCAGCAAATTTGAAAAACTCAGCAGTGGCCACAGGACTGGAAAAGGTTAGTTTTCATTCCAATCCCAAAGAAACGCAATCTCAAAGAATGCTCAAACTGCCACGCAATTGCACTCATCTCACATGCTAATAAAGTAATGCTCAAAATTCTCCAAGCCAGGTTTCAGCAATACGTGAACCGTGAACTTCCAGATGTTCAAGCTGGTTTTAGAAAAGGCAGAGGAACCAGAGATCAAATTGCCAACATTCACTGGATTGTCAAAAAAGCAAGAGAATTCCAGAAAAACATCTATTTCTGTTTTATTGACTGTGACAAAGCCTTTGGCTGTGTGGATCACGATAAACTGTGGAAAATTCTGAAAGAGATGGGAAAACCAGACCACGTGACCAGCCTCTTGAGAAATCTGTATGCAGGTCAGGAAGCAACAGTTAGAACTGGACATAGAACAACAGACTGGTTCCAAATAGGAAAAGGAGTACATCAAGGCTGTATATTGTCACCCTGCTTATTTAACTTCTATGCAGAGTACATCATGAGAAACGCTGGACTGGAAGAAACACAGGCTGGACTCAAGATTGCTGGGAGAAATATCAATGACCTCAGATATGCAGATGACACCACCCTTATGGCAGAAAGTGAAGAAGAACTAAAGAGCCTGTTGATGAAAGTGAAAGAGGAGAGTGAAAAAGTTGGCTTAAAGCTCAACATTCAGAAAACTAAGATCATGGCATCTGGTCCCATCACTTCATCGCAATAAATGGGGAAAGAATGGAAACAGTGTCAAACTTTATTTTTGGGGGCTCCAAAATGACTGCAGATGGTGATTGCATCCATGAAATTAAAAGATGCTTACTCCTTGGAAGGAAAGTTATGACCAAACTAGACAGCATATTAGAAAGCAAAGACATTGCTTTGTCAACAAAGTTCCGTCTAGTCAAGGCTATGGTTTTTCCAGTGGTCATGTATGGATGTGAGAGTTGGACTGTGAAGAAAGCTGAGTGCCAAAGAATTGATGCTTTTAACCTGTGGTGTTGGAGAAGACTCTTGAGAGTCCCTTGGACTGCAAGGGGATCCAACCAGTCCATCCTAAAGGAGATCAGTCCTGGGTGTTCATTGGAAGGGCTGATGTTGAAGCTGAAACTCCAATACTTTGGCCACCTGATGCAAAGAACTGACTCATTTGAAAAGACCCTGATGCTGGGAAAGATTGAGGGGAGGAGGAGAAGGGGATGACATAGAATGAGATGGTTGGATGACATCACTGGCTCAATGAACATGGGTTTGGGTAGACTCTGGGAGTTGATGGACAGGAAAGCCTGGTGTGCTGCAATTCACGGGGTCACAAAGAGTCGGACATGACTGAGTGACTGAACTGGCCTGGACAGGCAAAGGATGGGCTTCCCTAGTGGCTCAGCAGTAAAGATTCTGCCTGCAACGTAGGAGACCCAAGTTGGATCCCTGGGTCGGGAAGATCCCCTGGAGGAGAGAATGGCAACCCACTCCAGTATTCTTGTCTGGAGAGTCCCAAGAACAGAGGAGCCTGGTGGGCTACAGTGCACAGGGTTGCAAAGAGTCAGACACAGCTGGAGCGACTGAACGTGCACGCACATAGACAAGAAATCCACATGCCTGCATTGCTTTCAAATGCTGGTGGTCTAGGAGAGGCATGTGCAGAAGCAAGGTCACAGATCTGATGACTCCTGCTGAGATTTGAGTCTTGGCCTGGCCTTGACTTGGCCTTGCCAAGGACCTTGGGAAAGTCCTTAAACTTCCCTGGGCCTGTGTTTATTCCAGTCGAAGTAAGAGACCTAACAGCCTCCCCCAGGGCTGTGGTGAGGATGAACTGGGACAACTGAAGCCAGAGGACGTGAAAGGGAGAAGGCTGTGATGCTCTGAAGCTGTAGTTCTTGCCTTCAAGGCTTCTTCCATGAGCACATTTTCAATTATGTATTTGCACTTGAACTTGGCCACCTGCTGGCTGACTAACTTTGTTAGAAATCAGTTCCACGGCTCATTTGGGAGCAAGGTTCTTTCACTTCATTTGCCTTCCTGTCTCTTTTTTAAGCTCTCCTGCAGAACTAGTGCCAGGTCTCTAGCTTCTTGATGTATGGGTGTCTGTGAGAGGTCTTCCCCCTCTTGGCTTCCATTGCTATTTTTAAACTTTGTTGTTGGAGTGACACTTATACAAAGTCCACAAATCTTTAAATGTACCATGTAGTGTGTGTGCTTTTCTGTATGCGCACCCCGGGTCAGTACCATCCAGATCAAGATTCCGAACATTTCCCATCGCTCTGGAAGGCTTCCCCCACCCGCTCCCCGGCAGTATCCACCCTACCTGCTCCCCACCTGCTGCTCCAGCAACCCAGCTGATCCACACATCCCTGAGTAACTGTTCTTGACCTTCCTAGGAAGTGGCATTGCGTACCCTGGACCCCACCTAGTTCCTACGATAACTTCACTTCTGTTTTCCTTTTCCTAATCAGTTTTAGGCAGCTGTCAGCCACTCCTCCCGATGGGCAGAGTGCTTCCCTTTTGGCACATCACCCGTGACAGTGTGGTTTCATCTCTTGAGAGCCCTCAGATGTGTCTCCTTGGTAAGAGGCTGTCCAGGACACGTGGATACCTCCAGGGGCCTCCCGATGGACCTTTCCTCCTTCTTCCTTTTCCCCAGGGGCAGCCGTGAGGCTGTGCCCACTCTTGCCATTGCTCTCAGAGGAGCTGGGCATGGGCTCTGGGCAAAGATGTCTGAGCAGTGGCCCAACGTGGGGACAAGCTGGGGGCTCTATGGAATAGGGCCTGGAGGGCTGAGTATTGGCAGGAGGCAGGAGAGGCTGGGGGGCTTTAGGGAGAGACCCAAGACAGGTCTACACTACAGGGGATGCTCATGGAACATCCGGGGATGCTGGAAGTGGCCACTATCAGGTGTTAGTGAGTTAGACATCAGCCTTGGCCTCCTCTGTGAGGGAGTGGGGATGGGGCTCTCAGAAGGTCCCACTACTGTTGGTCGGCAAGCCCGGCCTTAGGTGTGGTAGGGCAAGCAGTCCCCTTGCGCCTGCTGGCCCCCTCATGCCTTCACTTATTTTCCCATGTAACAGCATCTGCTGGGAACACCCTGGTGTGCCAGGCAGTGAGCTGGCACCAAGTGCATAAGGATGAACAGAAAGCCTCTCAACCCAAGGAGCTCACTGTCCAGACCAGGCTGCAAATCGATGGCCCCTTTGCATCCAGATTTGGCCCTCAGGTGTGCTTGCTTTGGCCCCCATGGCTTAAAAATTGGAAACTGTCCATATCAATTGGATTTCTGGCTTCTTTTGACAAGTCAGAAGGTCTGCTAACCATGGTTTGCCTTCCTGCAGCTAGTGTGCTAAGTGGCTGCTCCCCGTGTGCCTTTCCAGGTGGCACACTCGTGCCTGTTTCCTGCACCCACTCTCCCTACAGCACTGTGTCTGGTCCTCTGCTCAGGACTTCCCTGCCTGGCCCCGTAGACATGCAGGCTGATTTCGATGGGAAGAATTAGTGCAGGCCTCCTAGAGGGGGCAGTGGGTCTTGATCTCCTGTTAGAGTGTGCCCCCCTCTAAGTCTTCCTTGTCTCCTGCTCCTCAGGGTGAGTGAGTTCATCAGATACTTTCTGGGAAAGGATGTGTGGCATGTGCTAGGGGGTGGGGACATGAGAGGGAGATGAGATGCTGAGGTGTTGGCACTAAGACCCCCGTGAGTGGCTCTAAGGGATGGACCATCTGGATCAGAATTACCAAGGGGCACTGCTTCAAAACATGGGCCTACTGAGCAGAAGCTGGAGGAAAGTTCTCCAGGTAATTGTTGTGCATGCTAAGTCGCGTCAGTCATGTCCGACTCTTTGCAACCTTATGGACTGTAGCCCGCCAGGTTCCTCTGTCCATGGCATTCTCCAGGCGAGAATACTGGAGTGGATTGCTGTGCCCTTCTCCAGGGGATCTTCTCGACCCAGGGATTGAACCCATGTATCTTATGTCCCCTGCGTTGGAAGGAGAGTTCTTTACCACTAGTGCCGCCTGGGAAACAACCCCCTCCCCACCCAGGTAATTGTTGAGGTTGCTCACATTTGAGAACTGCAAGGAAGAGGAGGCTATGGCTTAGAGAGTAGTAGGGTCAGACAAATTGTGTTTTCTAGGGCACAGCTGGGGACCCCACTTCACCGTCCAGCTCTGATGAGTTTATTCTGGATACCCTCACCCCTTCTTGGCACAGCTGAGGCCCCCACCAGGCTAAAGGCATGAGGAACATCTCCAGCTTTCCTGCCTCTGCCCCTACACCTGGAAGAAAGGTCATGCTGGCTTTTGCTGAGCCTTGTCATTTCCCTGACGCTTTGAACTGTCACCTGGGCAGGGGGCCGACTCTCAGGAGAGGGACAGTGGCTGGTTGGCAGGTAAGGGACACCTTGTTTCCCCTTCATCTTCCTCCAGGTGGCCTGACAGGTGCTGGGCTCCGGCCAGGGGGCTGGAACCATAGCTCTGTGCAGGAAAGGAGGAGGATTTGGCGATGTGTTCAAAGAGAGATGCTTCCTTGAGTTGGGGGAGGATAGGAGGGGCCCCTGGACTACCTTTCCCTTTGGAACCTTCAGCTGCGGTGGTGGGAGGTGTAGGCTGGGGTGGCCGGGGTGGGGCTAGGCTGCGGGGAGTGAGTAAGGAGACCTCGTTCTTGGGTCTCACAAGTGGAGGGTGGTGCCCCCAAGAGTGAGTGCCTCCCTAAGAGTGAGATGTCTAGGGAACAAAATGTGAGAAGTGGCCACCCTGCTCTTGCAGGAGCCTGAGAATGGAAGATCCTTAAATGTGGTCTCACTCACCTCCCCCCGGTCTCTGTCCTACAGTCCTGCTCACTGCACCCCAGGAAGCCCCTGAGACATGCCTGAATCACCGGCAAAGGAGGGAGAGTACAGCATCAAGAGCGTTCTTGTCTCTCGGACAAGGTCACCCATTCTCAGCATTGACTGTACATTGCAAACCCCTGTTATCTTTACAGAATCCTGATGTCTGGTCCTCAGAGATTCTGATTTAATTGATTTGGGGTGCAGCCTGCTCTTAGGGTTTTTAAAGTCTCCCCAGGGGAATCTCGTGTGCTGTGAAGTGCGAGAAGCTCTAATCTAGACAGTACAGGGTGGGTGCTGTTTACTGGTTTTCGTCTCATGGGTTTTCTTGTGAGCAACAGACCACCAGTCTTGACGCAGACCACTAAGGGTAATGCAAGAACATTTAGAACAAAGCGGATGGAATATGAGGAGACTAGAAAGAAAACCCAGTTCCCAGTCCATGCCAGACACACCATGTTTTTATTTAACACTCAACCCTGGGAGGTCGATATTCTCAGGCTCAGTTTACAGATGAGGAACCCGAGTCTTGGCCGTGTTAACCACTCGCCCGGGTCCCACTGCTGTGGGCTGGCAGTTCTGTAAATGAAATGGATATGTGACAGGCAGCTGGCAGGAAGGGAAGGCAGTGCTGCTGCTTTCAGACTCGTTTCTCAAAGCATTTCTGGGGTTGGCTTGAGGTGGGGTGAGGAGAGGGCTTGGGAAAGGACAGATTCCTCTGCTCTTCTCTGTCGCAGCAGAGGAGTGCTGGCTCTTCTGGTTTCTTCTCTCCCATCAGAGTCTGTGCAGAGTCTGGTCAAAGCCAGGCATCCCATGTGATTTTAAAGGAAGTTTCCTCTCTCCCAGTCCCTCTAAGCTAAATAGATCCCTGGTGCTCAAGTCAAGTAGTGTGATAAAAAGAGGGACCCCCCCCCCCCGCTTTCTTGTCTCCAGATCAACATACACACACACACGTGCATGAACACATACACACATATCAGAGTTGCTGTAATTCCACCAATTAGGTCTTTGGAGTCAACAGAAAATATGGAAGGATAATGGGGGAGACTGTCCAAGCAGTCACATCGTATTGTGCATCACTGAGTGACTGTGGGGAGCCAGTCCCAGCATCCTTGGCAGACAGATGGTAAACACACAGGAAGAGGGCCCAGAGGCCTCTGAAGATGCAGAGGGAGCATTTAAGGTGAAGCTTGGAAGATGCTGAAAGTTGCTATTTAACGGGTAACTTTATGCAGAATCATCATCACATTGGCTTCTAAAGCTGGTGGCAGTGCTGCGCGCAGCTTTTCTGCAGTGGTGGCGAAGTCTGCTGTCCTCTGCTCTCCTCTACTGCCAGCTCTTCCTGCTTTCTCAGGAGCAGTGAAGCAGGGTGGAGAATGCCAGGCCGGGTGGCCAGATCCAACTGGACTCGCACCGGGCCCCTTAGTGGCTGCTTCACCTTGGACAAAGGCTTAGTACCTGAGTCCTGGCGTCTTCATAGACACACTGAGGACTTTCTTCCATCTGAGATGGAGTAACAGGGATTGAATTTGCCCTTTTGTCTGAAACAAAGAACAAACAGACCCAATACATGAAATTATGGTTTTCAAGATACTGGACATTAGACCACAAAGTTCAGTGACCCCAATGAGCTCAATGATTCTCAGCTTACTGGCTTGTGAGAATTTCTGTGTCATAGCCCAGGGTAGGGGAAGGATGTCAGGAGGGGAGAGATGGAAATATACTGTTCTAACTCCTTGTGCAGTGGTATGATATCACTTGAAGGCAGGCTGTGATAAGGTCAAGATGTATCCTATAAACAATAAAGCAACCACTCAAATAGCAAGGGCTTAGAGTTAGTAAGCTAGCAGAGGAGATAAAAAAGAACCATCAAAAATATCTAATCTGAAAGAAGATGGACAAAGGGAGTGAAAAATAGATGAAACAAATAATAAATTGCAAGATGATAGACTCAAGCTTAACCGTATCAATAATCACATTAAATGCGAATGATCCAAACATTGTTTAGAGATTGTTGTTTATTTTGGAAATTAGTCTCTTGCCAGATACATGATTTACAAATATCTTCTCCTAATCCATGGGCTGCATTTTCATTTTGCTGATTGTTTCCAATAAACACACGTTAAATATAAAGACATGAATATGTTCAATGGAAAAGGATGGAGAAAGAGGTACCACGCCGACGCTAGTGGAAAAAAAGCGGGAATGGCTATGTTAATATCAAAGGAGATTTCAGAACGAAGACTATTACCTGGGTGATCTGCATCTGTTAGTGACTAAACAAACAAAAATCTACATTGATATTACAGGAAACTGTGATCCTTGCCTCACTGATTTTTGGTAAGAACCAAGTGGGGTGATAACTGGGAAAATGCATTGTACACGGTAAAACCTGCAGATATCACTGGACCTTAATTATTAGAAATTGGACTATCTGAATCCTCCTAAAGAGCACAGCGGGTGTGCTGAAACTATTTGGTTCTCAAGGGGAAAAAGGAAATACCACACAGCGGCTCCGAGGGGGGCAGTGCAGCGGCAGCAGCTGGGGGCAGAAACACCAGTGCAGTGGTGCCTGGACCAGCACTTCTTAGACCTGAGTCTGTGGTAGCTACTGGAACCTATGGTAACAAGGGGCTTTCTTCAGCTGCAGCAGAGACGTAGACCCGGACGAAGCCTCAGTCCCACCAATCCCAGCAGCTTTGGTAACGCCAACAGATGCTTGGCTAGGGGAGGGAGGTGGGAGGGGGGTTCATGTTTGGGAACGCATGTACACCCGTGGTGGATTCATGTCAATGTATGGCAAAACCAATACAGTATTGTAAAGTAAAATTAAGTAAAAATTAAAAAAAAAAAAAGGTAAGATGTTGGTTACTGTGCTAAATCCTTTTTGAGCCTTTTCTCATTTATGAGTCTTATTTGGTTGACCCTGATATCATCATCTCCACTTAACATTTAAGGAAGTGGAAGCACAGTATCACAGGGCTGTTAAACCACGGGTCAAAGTTTGGGCCTGTGCAGACTAGACCAGAGCCCAGGTCTTAAACATGACCCTAGCCATGCGGTGATGGAGCCATGAAGTTGAAAGACGCCTGCTCCTTGGAAGGAAAGTTATGACCAGCCTAGACAGCATATTCAAAAGCAGAGACGTTACTTTGCCAACAAAGGTCCATCTAGTCAAGGCTATGGTTTTTCCAGTGGTCATGTATGGATATGAGAGTTGGACTATAAAAAAAGCTGACCACCGAAGAATTGATGGTTTTGAACTGTGGTGTTGGAGAAGACTCTTGAGAGTCCCTTGGACTGCAAGGAGATCCAACCAGTCCATCCTAAAGGAGATCAGTCCTGGGTGTTCACTGGAAGGACTGATGTTGAAGCTGAAACTCCAATCTTTTGGCCACCTGGTGCAAAGAGCTGACTCATTTGAAAAGACCCTGATGCTGGGAAAGATTGAGGGCAGGAGGAGAAGGGGACAACAAAGGATGAGATGGTTGGATGGCATCACCAACTCGATGGACATGGGTTTGGGTAAACTCCGGGAGTTGGTGATGGACAGGGAGGCCTGGTGTGCTGCGGTTCATGGGGTCACAAAGAGTTGGACATGACTGAGCGACTGAGCAACTGATTTGAACTGAAGCTATGAGGTGAGGCTTGGGAAAGGCTAAGGTTGGCCAGAGGGTTCTTCTAGACTTTGAGGAATAGAAGGAGGGCAAAGATGTAGGACAAACCCCTCCGCCTTCCACTCCAGGCACGGCATCCTGCACCTCCCTCGTCCTCTCTCTTCCCTCTTCCCATTCTCCACCCCTGGGTCAGCAGTGAGGAGTGGGAACCAGCCAGGAGGAGGGAGCAGCTCTGGGCAGCAGTGGTGAGGGGCTCCCTGGGGAGCTACTCCAGGTTTCCCTAACTGTCTCCTCAGTGCCCAGTCTTTGAACTCAAGGGGTTTCAGTCCTGCTCCCAAGTCAGACAGAATCTTGGTCTCCTTATCTAAAGAATGGGATAATAGTGTTGACATCATGATTGTCAGGAGGCTCTGTGAGAGTGAGGCCTGAGGAAGGTGCTGCCCTGAGACACAGAGTTGCTGCTTGTCTCTTCTCTCCCACTGCCGCGCCACCCGGACCCTGCTCTCCCTTCTTGCACTCAGCGATACCTGTTCGCCCCTTAGACCCTCCTCAGTCTCTTCCTGGCCTTAGAGCCTGTGGCTCTGCCCTGCCGTGGGGCAGAAAGGAGGATTCTCCTTCAGATCCTCAAAGGTGGTACTGGTGGTGAGGGGCAGGGACTGGGGTGGGGAAGATATCAGGGCTGCGTGAGACCGAGTATTTTTAGTGTTTCACTGCTCTTTGTATTTTTAAGTGAGGGGAAATTCATAACACAATCAGTTTAAAGCATACAGTTCAGGGGGGCATTCTGTGCACTCACGGAGTTGGGCAGCCACCATCTTTCTCATTTCACAGCTTGTTCCTCACCCGGAAGTGCTCTTGAACCTTAAGTAATCACCTCCCATCTCCTCCCTCCCCACTTCCTGTGTCAACCGCCAATCTGCGCTGTTTCTCTGGATTTGCCCGTTCTAGTTATGCCATTCCTTAGTGTCTGGCTCGGTTCACTTAACAGTCTTTTTTTCGGCTCTGCTGGGTCTTCATTGCTTTGCATGGGCTTTCTCTAGTTGTGGCAAGTGGAGGCTACTCTTCATTGCGGTGCGTGGACTTCTCATTGCAGTGGTTTCTCTTGCTGCAGAGCAGTGGCTCTAGCTGTTCAGGCTTCAGTAGGTGTAGCATTTGGGCTCAGTAGTAGCAGTCCTCGGGCCCTAGAGCTTGGGCTCAGTAGTTGTGGTGCACGGGCTTAGCTGCTCCGAGGCATGTGGAATCCTCCCAGACCAGGGATCAAACCTGTGTCTCCTGCATTGGCAGGCAGATTACCACCTACTGCTCCACCAGGCAGGTCCAACATAACGTTTTAACATTACAACATAAAGTTGTGATGTCAATCAGTACTTAACCCCTTTTTATGGCTGAATAATATCCCATTGTTGCTTTTGAACTGTGGTGCTGGAGAAGACTCTTGAGAGTCCTTTGGACTGCAAGGAGATCCTACCAGTCAGTCCTAATGGAAATCAACTCTGAATATTCATTGGAAGGACTGATGCTGAAGCTGAAGCTCCAGTACTCTGGCCATCTGATATGAAGAGCCGATTCATTGGGAAAAGACCCTGATGCTGGTGAAGATAGCACGAGGAGAAGGAGACGACAGAGGATGAGATGGCTAGATAGCATCACTGACTCAATGGACATGAGTTTGAGAAAACTTTTCGAGACAGTGAAGGACAGGGAAGCCTGATGTGCTGCAGTCCATGGGGTCGCAAAGAGCTGGATACAACCTAGCAGCTGAACGGCAACAGTGTTCCATTTACGGATGGAACAGTTTGTCCATTGATGACACGTTTGCATTCTTCCCACCTTTTGGCTGTTGTGGATAGGACTGTCACGAACATTTGTGAGCAAGTATTTTCTTGAATACCTGTTTTACATTATTTTGAGCACATACCTAGGAGTGGAATCACTGGGTTTCATGGTAACTCTATGTTTAACTTTTGAGAAACTGCCGAACTTTTCATAGCAGCTGCACGTCTCTTTGGCTTTAAGATTATATTATTCTAAATGCAGAAATGATACAACACTATAGAGAATTTGGAAGTTATTTATTGAGCAATTTAAAGATGTTTTTAAGTAATTCAAATTATTAAAAAAAAACTTTTAAGAAAAATATATCCTTATTATAACAATTCAAATAATTTCCAGAAGAAAAAAAAGTTTTTTCTGTTTACCCCCATCTTACTCCTTTCCCTCTGGCTGACCACGGTTAACCCTTTGGTTTGTGTCCTTCCAAATGTTTTCAAGGCATTTATATAGACTTTGAATTTTCTTTTTTATATAAACATGTCATACTGTCTGTATGCTCTTGCTTTGAAATCTTTCGATTAGTTTCTTGTAAATTTTGATTGCTCCAGTGACTGTCTTGGTGCCAGGCTGAGGATCCCTGAGACACACCTTGTCCTCTTTTAAAAAAATCTGGGCCTCAGGTGTGCAAAACTGTCCTTGGGTGGCTGGATGATGAATGTATTACACATTTCCTTTTGCTAACTGCATTTACAATTTTTTTTAAAGGAATATGAATTGCTTTTATAATAAGAAAAATAAAGTAGGGAAGAAAGATTGAGGGCCTGAAGGCCCTGGGCACAGCTTGTATCTTAATTTAGCACTTATTTCACTCCTCTCTCTTGCATAATGAGTTGTTTATGTGTTTGCCTCCCTTGAGGGCGGACAGCGCTTATTCATCTGATGCCATCCCCTTTCCCTCAGAGTGTGCCAGGCACACAAGTGGCCCCTCCAGGGTGGTGGCTGAGGCCGCAGAGAAGAGGGTGGGTTTCAAAAACCACCACCCGTGTCCTCAGCTTAAGGTCATAAAGGTCATGCATTCTCGGGGGTCAGGCCCTGGCTGATCACGCTCTCTGCGGGGGTACCTGGGCCAGCCTCGCGGGAAGCTGGGTGTAAGGCAGGGGCAGTTATTTATGGCAGCCCCGGCCAGGGTACCCATGGCAGGCTGCACCCAAGTGAGGAAGTAATTAGAGTGCTGCCAGGCACAGGAAGCAGGGAGAGGGTTGGCGGCCCGGGCTCCCTTTCCAGAGTTATAAATAGCCGGTCTGTTGGCGGAGGTGGAGAGGCTTACACACAGGAATGGAGGTGGGACAGCTAGCGCCCGGGGGCGAGGGGGTGGGAGCTGTCTTCTTGGGCTTGTCTGTCTGTTAGTCTGGTTTGGGAAGGGGCAGAGGGCGTCTCACTGGCTGGACAGGGGCATGTGGTCTGTGCCAGGAGGGTCCCTCGCCAAGGCCCTCCTCCCCCGGCCTGGGGTTCCCCATCTGTCCCCGTAAGACTAGCCTATCAGTGTTCATGTTCCTGCTGGGGGCTCAGACCACTAGCAGGGGCGTATGACAGATCCCTGCTGGCCCCAGCTTCCAGCCCCAGCCTTCCTGTGAGGAGCTGCTAAGGTTCTGGGTGGGATTCCAGAGCCCAGGACGTTCATGGCATTTCCGGGGGAGCGGTTCTCTGCTGGTGCTGGGCAGCTCTGTGCCTGACTCATCCCAAAACACTTTATAAATAACCTGGAGGGGAGGAGGGAGGTGGGCATCCACCCCCATGCCCCCTACACTCTGTGAGCAGGTGGCAGGCACTGAGGGCCCAGGCTTCCTACACGTCCGGGTAGAGGAGCCCCCACTATAGTCGGGAGCCAGGGTCAGGGGTGCTGGGAGATGGGATTGTCAACCTCTGGAGATGGGCCCTGCAGTGCTTCAGAGGGCTTTCCACTCAGCCATGATGTTAGCACCCCCGTCTTCTGTGAGCTGTGTTGGGGGATGTTCTGGCTGGGCAAAGGGAGCTAATATGGGCTAAACTCGCTGGGAGATCCAGGACGGGTCACTCCCCTCCCTGAGTCTCAGAACCCTCTGGTAAAATGAGAGGGTTGAGCTAGATGAGTGCTAAGGTCCTGTCCAGTAGTTGCATTAAAAAAATTTTTTTTAAATTTTAAATTGGAAGATAACTGCTTTATAATGTTGTGGTGGTTTCTGCCACACAACAATGTGAATCAGCTGTAAGTATTCACATGTCCCCTCCCTCCTGAACCTCCTTCCCACCCCCACCCCATCCCACTTCTCTAGGCTGTCACGGAGCACCAAGTTGAGCTCCCTGAGTCACACGGCCGATTGCCACTGGCGATCTCTTTCACACATCACGGTAACATGCATGTCTCAGCGCTACTGGCTCAGTTGTCGCAGTCTCTCCTTCCCAAGCTGCGTCCACAGGTCTCTTCTCTGTGGCAGCAGTCACACTTTTGATTCCATGTCTGACACGTTGTAGGAGTGAATGGGTGGTTAGGCATTCCTGTATCAGAAGATGCGTGTGTGGGGACCTGGGAGACCGAAGGAGTGGCAGTAACCCCCCCTGGAGCCCCATGTGCTGTACAAGGAGTCTCTCACTCGTCTGGGTGGGTGGACACTGGGAGCCTCCAGGGCAAGGGGGAAAGCTCTGAAAGGGGTGTTCAGAGACAGCCTGATTATTGTCCCTGAGGGAGAAGAGACATTTGACCTGTGTCACTACAGAAGGCTGACTAGGACCTGGAAGGCTGATTTCAGCTCGATGTATCCTGTTCTCTTCCTGCTAGAACCTTTCTGACTTGTGAGGTGGTGAGCTCCCTGTCCCTGAATGAAGGCTCTTCTGTAAGGATGTGGAGGAAGGGATTCCACATGGAGTGAAGGGCTGTAGTTCAGGAGTTCCTCACGTGGCCAGGAAGCTGGATCTGTGAAGAGTCTGTTAGTAATACATTTCCCCGGTCTCCACCCCACCCCACCCCCCACACGCTGTGGGACTCCCAGGGGTCTCAGCCATGTGGTCCCCATGTCTGCCCTACCGTTCTGTGATGCTATGGGGCTGACCTCAGAGGGTTGAAGCTAAATATATCCCAGCCTCCTACCCTAAATGTATCATGCCACATAGGTTTTGAGCACTGTACAACCACTGACGTAGAGACAGTAGGAGAAGATCAAGAACAGTCTCAGGAGACCATGACTGTGATCTTAATCAGTGGACTTGGCCACCGCTGCAGAACCTGCACAAATGGCCTTAAAGAAACAAATGTCAAAAATCATGCTTTGGGGGATTAAAGTGCCAAAAGGGGTTCTGGGGCCTTTTGAGGGGAACAGAACATTGGGCCTTCAACAGGACACTCTGCACTGTCAGCTGCTTCAGGTTAAGCCTAGTCCCTGACCAGATGGAGCCTGGTGCATCAGGGAGAACGTGGCTCCAGGCAAGTCCACAGCCCTGATAAGACTCCTTACTCCTCCTCACTTGCTGTGTGACTTTGAGCTTGTCCGTTATCCTCTCTAGGCCTCTCATTTGTAAAATGAGGGGCTTGGACTTTCAAGTCCTCCCCAACTTGATGTGTTATAATACCTCCAAAGACTAGGAGCTGGCTATTTGTTAAGTTTTGGTGTCAAGCATTATTATGACCAGTTTTGTTGCGGTGGAATCCCTCTTTCTGACTTCCCAAATGATTCCTGCCCTCTCCTTGTTAATTTCCCAAGGTCTGCTGGAAGTGTGGCTGGCTTGGCTGACCAGGTAGGAAGGCCTTGCAGGAACAGAGTCAGGAAAGTTGATGGGGAGGGAAGGGGTGAACAGGTAGGTGTGCTCAGGCAGTGAGGACCAACTTGGGGACCAAGCCTGGTAGGGGCTCTGAGATAAAGGATCAGGGCTAGGGAAGCCACCAGGAAGCCAAATACTCCACCTCAAAGCTCAAGTTGCAGCCAGAAGGGGGATTCTTAATTCATTACTATGAAAGTCCCAAAGAGTTTGAGACCTCCCAAGAGTACAGTGACCAAGCGTTAATGTACAGGAGGCTTCTGAAGACAGGCCTAAGTTAGGGATGGGGTTGCAAGGGGTCATTCATTCATCACCAGAGGCCACACCTGGCGCTGCATCGCAGTGTTTCCAGCTCTCACACAACCCATCTGAGAAAGTATCGTTTGCCATGGCTTACAGGTACAATAGCAAGGCCCGGATTAGATGTGCGCTCAGATACACAGCTGGTGAGAGGCAGAGCAGGCTTTGAGCTCGGGTCTGGCTGATTCTGAATCGCACAGGGCTCCCTCTACCTTGTGTACCTCCTCCTCTGTAAGGAGTGTTGTTCTCCTAAAGCCCAAGATCATGCCTGTATCTCCTCTGGGTCGGGAGTACATGCAAGTGACCTGCTATGAAGGAAATGTGAGTTAGAATAAAACTGCCCGGGAGAAATCCGAAATATCCTAGGATCACCCAATACAGTGTCTGCAACTTTTGAAGCTGAGGCCTACCTGGTTGCAGGGCGGATTGTCGGGGTTGTGGAGGCAAAGAAGCGTTGGCCCCTGGCCTTGAGCTCACATGTTGCCCGGGAGGCCAGCTGCAAGGCTGTTAGAACACCTGCGCTTCTGGGGAGGAGGATATAATGGCTGTGCTGCAGGTAATCAGGGAGGCAGTGCTGGAGTCGTCGCTCAGAGGAGGAGCTGGAATTTGTGCAGTTAGAAGTGGGAGAAGAGAGTGCTAGGCAGCTGGAAGAGCATGTGAAAGATGCTCAGAGGCCTGGAAGGGTGTCTGGAGCTGGGGAAACTGGGAACAACTCTGTGGGGTTGGAAATGAGGGCAGGTGAGAAGTGAAGGGTATGAGAGACAGGGTTGGACAGGCGAGCAGGGCCAGTCTGGGGAGGGCATATGTCTGACTTTCTGACTTTGGCTGAACCAGCCTCCTGAGATATAAAATGGGAAAATTAAGGCCTTTTCTTTGCACAGGGCTGTCATGAGATTTAAGCTGGATAAGGAAAATAAGGGCTTCCCTTGTGGCTCAGCTAGTAAAGAATCCGCCTGCAATATGGGAGACCTGCGTTCGATCCCTGGGTTGGGAAGATCCCCTGGAGAAGGGAAGGGCTACCCACTCCAGTATTCTGGCCTGGAGAATTCCATGGACCGTATAGTCCATGGGTTCACAAAGAGTCAGACACAATGAAAATAAAATGGTGGTACTGGGCCAGACACAGGTTCAATAAGCGGTGTTACTATTGTGGTGGTGGTTGTTGATGCTGCTGCTGGTAATAATAGTAACAGCTGGGTTTACTAGTTCCCCTTTGGTCTATTCTTAACACCACGGCAAGGGTAATTCTGTTAGAGTGTGGCAGATCTTGTCCCTCCTCTGCTCACAAGGCTCAGGGGCTCCCTCAGAGCCACAGTCCTTGTACTGATCTTCCAGCCCCTACATGATTTAACCTTCCCCTAACCTCTCCACACGTCCATCGCTCTCTCTGAACCACACTGGCCTCTTTGACATGCCTTGAACATGCCAGGTTATTCCTGTCCCAGGGCCTTTGCCCTTGCTGCTTCTTTTTCACTAGAATACTCCTCCTCAGACCCCCACAGGGCTCACTCTCTCGCCTCCTTTAGCTCCCTGCTCAAGTGTTACTTCCTTAGTGAGGCCTTTGGCTAAGCTGTCTGAAATCACAAACTGCCTCCCCTCACCCACGCTGGCATTCCTCATCCCCCTTCCCTCCTTTACATCCCTTCTCTGTATCTGTCACCTCCTAACATACTGTGAATTTGTATTGTTTATCACTCTCATTAGAATATATGGGCTTCCCTAGTGGCTTAGATGGTAAAGAATCTGCCTGCAATGCAGGAGACCTGGGTTCAATCCATGGGTTGGGAAGATCCCCTGGAGAAGGGAATGGCTACCCGCTTCAGTATTCTTGCCTGGAAAACCCCATGGACAGAGGGGCCTGGCAGGCTACAGCCCATGGGGTTGCAAAGAGCTGGACACAACTGAGTGACTAATAGCTTCACTTTTGCTTCACTTAGAAAATATGGCCCATGAGGGCAGGGCTTTTTGTCTGTTTTGTGCCCAGTGTCTAGCCTGGAAATGGTACTTGTTAATACATGTTATTTTTATATTATCATCTCTGGAGCATGGAGAGTGGGTTGGGGCAACCTTCCCCTGCTGGGTGTGGCCAGCCCCTGACTGGAACCTCCTCCAAGCTCACCTTGCTTCTTTCGAAAGATGTTTCCTCCAGGCCTTCCTATCTCTTCAACAGGAGCCACGGAACTGCAGGCTTCTAACTGACAGGCTCATCCTCTCTGCAGGCTTCCCTGCTTATTTTAAAACACAGCCCCCTACACTTGCTCTGGGGCTCCCTCTCTGCCAGGAAACTCAGTGAGCATGGGGGTGGGTAGATGGCTCATTTTAGAGGAATTTCCCTGGTTCCCCAAGCAGCCTAGTGCCTGGGAGCCCAGGAGCCTGTGTGGCCTGATTTAGATCCTGGGAGCAGGGCTCCAGCTGCAGCCCTCCCATTCAGCTGGAACCGCATTTGGAGGCGTCTGCGAACCTTCCGCCCTGGTGCATTCCCCCTTCTTCTAGACTACTGGGCTGAGTCCAAGCCTGGGAGGAAGGTACCATGGTCACTCCGTCACTCCACTGGGCTCGGCTCCTTTCCTTTAGGAGCCCCGGCTGGAGCCACCCCGCGCGTCTCTAAGACCCCTCGCCTTCCTACAGCCTATGTCCCATTTGCTCATGGCCTGTTGGCACAGCTGACATTTCCGTTTTATCATATTATCATGTCTCCTCTGAGACTTTGGGGAGATACGATGCTTTAATTCCCAGTGTGGCTAATGGAATCGCAGGCTGGCAGGGGCGGGATTCTGGAATAGGCTGGCTTTTAGTCTCTGAATTCCCACTAGGGGAGTGGAGACTCTGGAAAGAGGACAGATGGGTTGGAATCCGGACTGGTCATTAGCTGTGTCACCTTGGGCAAGTTGCTGGCCAATCAGGAAAATGGCTGCAGTAAAGGTTCTGCTTCCTTGTTGGGCAGCTGTGAGGACTGAGCCAGATGATGTACAGAAGGCCCTTGGCTCAGGCTAAATGTGGCCTCATGGGTGGCTGCTGTTGCTCCAGGATGCTGGCTCTGTGTTTCTCCTGCAGAGCGCTGAGCCTCCGGCAGTGCCCAGCCATCCTGGGCCTGTCCAAAGCCCTGTGGGAGCCAGCTGGTCTCCTGGAACCTGTCCTGGGCATGAGGCAAGGGCTTCCCCGAGGTGAGGGCTCCCCCAAATCCCCACCCCCAGGATCTGAATTCTATACAGCTATGGATCTGGATGCAGAACTGGGGTCATGAGGGTGGAGTGGAACACTTCTGCCTGGTCCTTCCAGCTTTCTTTCTGCCCGACCACAGGGCCCCTGAGGAGGTACCCCTGAGGGAATCCCTGCTCATGGTATTGGGAAGATTCTTCTGACAGTGACTTCAATTTCACAGAAATGTCTGGAGGATTCCAATTTCCTGCTGTGTTGTATGTAAAAAGACTCTAATGAGGGAGAAAAATCTAGACATATTTGAGCAGCTCTAAGACAGGAGAATTTACATATCTCAGGTGTCAGGCCTAGGCGAGCCCTTAGGGTCATGAGGCTTACCCTCCTCTTTTAAATGATGAAGAGCCTGAGGTCCTGAGAAGGACTCTGAACTGTCAGAAGTCAAGCAGCTGGTAAGACACGGAGCTGGGACTCAAAGCTGGGCTTCCTGACTCCTCATCCAATGCTCTCTCCACTGGACCCCCCCAGCCAGGACACTGGGGCTGGAATCCAGTCTCTGACCACAGAGCCTGCGCAAGTAACCAGGACTCCACACTGCCATCGGATGGCTTCTTCCCCTCTGACACCTGGCCCCAGCCTTCTATAATGAGGCTGTCATGCTTGCAGAGGCTCCTGGGCTTGGCTTAAGATGGGCTTAGGCTGTTCGGGTGGCACCCCACACCTTTCATTGAGAAAATACTGCCCAACTGCAGAGCTTTCACTGGGAGGAAAGGGTTCCTGCCACTGAGCCTAAAATCCCCAGGGATTTCTTTGATTCCATTTCACATAACCACACTCTCTCATGTCACCGGCATCCTTTCTTCTCCCTCCTAAGGCTTCACACTCTTAGAGTCTCACAGGCAGTGATCCTGTTCCACTTAGTTTGGCAAAGCCCAGAATGTGGGTCTTTTCATGTTATAATCAGTCGATTTCCTCTGTTCCTGCATTGTTTCAGATATTTCATCTCTGAACATCTTCCAATTTCGGCATATCTTTCCGGAATGGTGGATGCCAAGAACCCAAGGCCACAATTGGGAAAGATCTCATTAGAAACAGATAGAGGAAGGGAGGGTCCCCACTGGGCATAATTGTGCCCAGGCTGCCAGTAACCCGGCCATCTGGAAGGTCCTCCCTCCTCCTTCCTGGAAACTCAGGGCTGCCCAGGTACCAGTCTGAAGGCAGAGGGGATTCCCCAAATGCCCTCCTGGGCACAGAGGACAGACGGAGCCATGAATCTGTCTCCATGTCTTCTCTCCTGGGCTCCTTCCATCACCCTGGTCCAGCTTTTTATTCATTCAGTAGGCATTTATTAAGTCCCTGCCGCATACCAGGCCTAGGGCTAGGCACTGGGAATACTACGGTAAATAAGCACATCGTCCCTACCCTCGAGAGGCCCACCTTCTAGGGCTCGGGAGTGACAGTAAACAAAGCAATACAGATGTGAACAGGTGACATGCAAGGAGGCCAAGCACAGAGTCCAGGGGAGGAGAGAACGAGGGGCCATTTGGAGTGGGTGGCCTAGGAGGGCTTCTGAGCAGTGTCATTAAAGCTGAGACCCAAAGGTGGTAAGGACTCTCCTAGGGAAAGATGTGGGAAGGTGTTTCTGGGAGAGGGGACAGGAAGTGCAAAGCTCCACAAAGAAAGACTCAGCTGAGAGGAGGGATGGATGGATGGTCCGTGTAGTGTGAGCTAAGGTTGGAGGCGGCCCAGATCTGGAGGGGTTTGTTCGTTGTCTGGCTTTCTCACGGACTCCCTGTATGTCCTGAGCATGTAACTTAGCTTAGTTAAACCTCTGCTCCTCTTGGATGGGATGGAACTAGTAATTCCCCTGTACAAGCCTCTTGGAGGCCTCAATGAGATCCATGGAAAACCCCAGGGCCTAGCACAGGGCCGGCCCTCCACGTGGGGAGCAATTCTTATTCCTATTTTCACCCCTAGTTCCTCAAAGAAAAATATTTGAACCCCTTGGCTCTTTTCCCATCCAACCCCTGTCCTCAATCCCATCTCTTCTTAAATGTGGGGCTTTCCCCATTCCAGCTGACACTCAGACAGAACTCGTCAGACTTGAGTGGTAACAAACCCAGTTGTCTGAGCTCTGCGTGTTCTGAACGGTAACGTGGTGGGAAGGACTTCTGCCCTCGCTGTGGGCTGGCATGCATGCCTTCATTTCCTCCTGATTCTCTCTTCTTTCTCATCTTTAGATCGTTTTAATTAGTCAGCAGGCACAAAAAGAGTATTTCTGGAGTATGTATAAAGTATAAAGAAGAAGGGGCTTCCCAGGAGGTGTGAGGGGTAAAGAACTTGCCTGCCAATGCAGGAGACACAGAGATGTGGGTTCAATCCCTGGTTGGAGAAGATTCCCCCGGAGAAGGAAATGGCAACCCCCTCCAGTATTCTTGCCTGGAGAATCCCATGGACAGAGGAGCCTGGCCGGCTGCTGCGGTCCATAGGGTCGCAAAGGGTCAGGCACGACTGAGGTGAGTTAGCATGCACGCATAAAGAATAAGAGCACAGTGAATGCCACTTGATTTAAGAATAAGAATGCTGCCTTCCCATATGGAATCTGTGCACAGTTCCTTTCTTTTCCCTGGAGCTAACCCACCTTCTGGAATTTTGTGTATATATATTTTTTCTTTTCTTAATAGTTTTCAGCTTATGTTTGTATACCTAAGTAATGTTGTTTTCGTTTTTGCATGTTTTGAAACTTTATATAAATGGAACGACACTGTGTGTATTCTTCTCCCATGTGCCTTTTTAATTCCACACTATTTTTCTAAAATTCGTGCATGCTGTTACTACTAGAGGGCATCCCATTGTAGGACTAGATCGTGACTTGATTATTCATTTTCTGGCCTAAAGATAGTTGGGTTGTTTTCAGTTTTTTTTTTTAAATTTCATAACCAGGGCTGTTATAAATGCTCCTGTTCATAACTGAATACACACCCACAAGGTATACATCTAGGAGTGGGTTTGCCGGAATTATATGGGATCACGCTCAATTATTTTCCAATTAGATAGAACATAACATAGAAGTGTTCTTGTTACTGCACAGCTATTCTGCCTGTTTCATAACCGTCGTAATTTTCGCTCAGAGGGTAGAATCTCTCTGTGTTCCTTCTTCATTTTCTGGTGTCTTCACCAATGCGGCTATATTGGCTTTCCTCTGCAGAATCTGTTTCTATGCCCACCTATATTCTTCTTGCCTATAGCAGAGGACACGAGCTTTCTCCTCTCTCAATCCTGGTCCTTTTCTGTCTCCTTTATGATTCCACTCCTTCCGCCTTTCCTCTTATCTTCAGCATCCCTCTATTTATGATTTCCAGATTTTAAAAATTAGTAGTGTGGCAGACATGTTGGCCACAGACCCAGGTTCCTCACGGTTTTCTACCTCTTCTTCCAGCGTCCCTCCTCCTATAGAGTCTGAAAATGCCAGAAAGTTTCCTGGCTTCCCTTGCAGCTAGAAATGGCCAATGAGACAGAAGGGGACTTCTGGTAGGAGGCTTATGGGAAATATTTTTTGAACATTTACTTCTCTGGGAAAAGGAAGTAGGCTCTCTCTCTTCTTTCTTGGCATGGATGTTTATATATAAGAACATGATGTTTGGGGCTGAGGCAGCCATCTTGCAACTAGAAGGCAATAAGTCTGAGGATGAGAAACCAGCGTGCTTAGGTTGTTGTTGAGACAGGATGGATAAAGCCGGGGTTCTTAGGAACTTTGCTGGACCTCTGAGCTAATCCTGGTGCTCCCATACTCCAAACTTCTTGTTATGTTAATTTAATGTTTTTTTGATCAAATTATCTTAGTAAAATCATCTTTTTGCAGCTCAAGCATTCTGACTGATAGGGTTGTCTTTGTATGGGTTTCTTCTCTTGCTTTTTTTTTTTCTTTCTAGTTTGTTGACCAACTACTTTTGTGCTCCTTCAGCTTGCATTCTGAAGATTCAGGAATGTAATTCCTGACACTCCAGTTGCTCTTGAACTTCCTATAATACTTGACATTGTTCATCTATCCTCTGGAGAACTTTGCCTCCTTGGGCTTCTGTGATGCTTCAGAGTCTGGGGTCTCCATCTGCCTTCCTCTCTTTCTTTTTTCATTGGAGGTCCCACTGGGGTTCCTGCCTTCCTTCTCTTCCTCTTGCTCTGACTCCTCACCGTGAACTGCCCTTGCTGAACACCTGCTACATATCAGGAGCCAAACTTGGCTTTTTCCAGTGGCCATTTTATTTGCTGCTTAGTTACCATTGTTCCCACTTCACATATATGGGACCTAGGTTTTGAGAGGTTGATTAACTTGCCCAAGGCTATCCCGAGTATCTCAGCCGCTACAGAATCCACCTGCAATGCAGGAGACCCTGGTTCAATTCCTGGTTTGGGAAGATCCCCAGGAGAAAGGATAGGCTGCCCACTCCAGAATTTGGGGGCTCAGACAGTAAAGAATCCACCTACAATGCAGGAGACCTAGGTTTGATCCTTGGGTTGGGAAGATCTCCTGGAAGAGGGCATGGCAACCCACTCCAGCATTCTTGCCTGCAGATCCCCACGGACCGAGGAGCCTGGAGGGCCAAAATCCATGGGGTCGCAAAGAATCAGACATGACTGAGTGACTAAGCACAAGGCTATCGTTGTGCTTAGTTAGTAGATGACAGTTAGTAGATGACGTTATCTTCTACTTTAACTGTGCCATCTTGCCCAAGGCTAGACAGACAGTCCCTTTCTCATAGCTCTCTGTATTTCCTCTCCCAAGGTAAAGTGACCCATTCTTATGGCACCAACTATACTCTAATAGAGAGACCTCTTCCTTGGTGGCTCAGATGGTAAAGAATCTGCCTGCAATGCGGGAGACCCAGGTTTGATCCCTGGGTCGGGAAGATCCCCTGGAGAAGGGAATGGCAACCCACTCCAGTACTCTTGCCTGGAGAGTTCCATGGACCGAAGAGCCTGGTGGGCTACAGTCCGTGGGGTTGCACAGAGTTGACATAGTTGAGTGACTGTAGTCCTATAGGCTTGTCCTAAAAAATCACTGAAGCTTCTCCTATCCTTTACATCTGGCATGTATAGAGTTACCTAATCTGCCTTTGTGAATTTCCGACCATGGCGTATCCCAGCCACGGAGATGGACGGATGTCTTGCATCTTCTTTGTCTCCTCCTCCCTTCCTCATCTCAATGTATTCCGCCAGAAGCAGCAGCCAATAATGACTTCATTTAAAATGTTTCTTGAGTCTGTCCCTTTGCCCTTATTCCTGGGCAGTGACCCATGCCCGCCTGGTCTAGCACAATAGTTTCCTCCCTGCTCTTCCTGCTTCAGCCCCTCACTTCTCATCAGTCTCCAGGATGCTCCCAGATGACCTGTTCCGGTACATTGCTTTCCTTGTGTCCCTCACTGTTCTGGATCCCTCGTTGAACCCCCACTGCCTCGCTTTCCTGGCACTTCACTGTCTGGCTCCAGCCTTGTTTCTCTGCAGAGTAGTTCAAATCAGCCGGAGTGGTCTGCTCTTTCACATGTACCTTCCCCTTCCTTAACTTCCAGCAGCCCATTTGTCCAACCCTGCCTGACCTCCTCTTCTAAGTGTCAAATGCCACATCTTTCTGAAACCACCTCCGTCCCTTGGGCCAGGGTAAGACTTCAGTCACCAGACCCTGAGATCTCTCCCTCCCTCCTTTGAGATTTCCCAAAACACTCATTGAATGTGTCACCAGGGCACCTGACATTTGCTCCCTGTGTGCCTAAGCTGGGTTTCCCAAAATCAAGATGGTAAGTCCTTTGTGACTGGAACCATGCTTCTCCTTGCTGAGGCTCAAGGCTGGGGAACTGAATGGAGCCATGCCCTGTCTTGTAAATCAGTCCATCTCCTATGCAAACATTAATTGAGCATCTACTATGTTCTAGGTACTATTCTAAACACTAAGAGTGCATCTGAGAAGACAAATTCTTGTCCTCAAGGAACTTATGGTCTAATAAGAAAACAGATAAATACATTTTAGAAAGTATGAGTGTTTTGTAGGGCAAGATAAGGTGCTTATAACTCAATTTTTTATTATTGGGGGTTTTCCAGGTGGTGTAGTTGGTAAAGAATCCTAGAATCAACAAAAAAATCACATTTCAATAAATATAATCAGAACAAACAAAATGTAGGGGAAAAGAAAATAAATAAAACTATATTACCTAAGGAAGTAACTTTTAGATTGGGGCCTGAAGAGATTTATCCAGATGGAGAGGAGGGAAAGAGCATACCTGGCGGAGCCACGTATGAAGGCTCAGAAGTGACACAGAATGTGGGACATCTGAGGGACTTTTATTTGAAAGTAAAAGTCACACATGGCTCTGGTTGGCATGGAGAGTGCGAAGGAGACAGGTTAGGGGAAGGGCTGGGAGGGACAAGCAGGGCCACGTGGGTTGGACCCCAGAGGAAACAGGAGCTGGGATGTTGTGGCCTTGGTGAAGAGAGGGTGAGATTTGTTAGGGGAGGAAGCTATACATACAGGGCCATATGAGGGGGCGTGGATGGAGGACTAGATGACCAGCAGGCAGGGAGTGGTGAACTGGCTGGCAGAGCTTGGAAGACCATGGAAGCGTTCTGATCACTGGAACCTGCCCTGTGACCTAGCCAGTGTTCCGAAATTCCGAAAGCTCTGTAGAGTCTACCAGGCCAAGCATGGCACGATAAAAGCCACGAGAGGGGTGTGTATAAGGCTCTGTGTTGGAGCAAGGTGGTTCAAGAAAGGCTTCCTGGGTCTGATGGGCTTTGGGACGGGACTCCTAGGGCTGAGTGGGTTGGCTCAGGACAACATTCTCTCTTTCCTGCCAGTGTCCAGTGCTCAACCCGTGATCTAATGGCCTCTGACTCGGGCCCATGGTGGCTGTTATTTCTGGAGGAAGCACCCCTTCTGTAGCACGAGCACTCCTTGGGAGAACTGGGAGGGCAAAGACCACTTCCTTAACATTTATTTCCTACCCAGGCTCTACCAACCTCAGCAAATAGCTACTTTCTCTCCAAGGCAATTGGATCAACTTGTCCAATGAACACTATGGCTACATGTGTGGCCGATAAGTGGGTCTGAATTGAGGTCTTCGTCTACCGTAGCACCTCCCCCACTATCCAGAATAATTTTGTTATAATCTACAAAATAAATTTTCATTTATATTTATTCCTTCTCAAAGAAGAAAGCAGATGTCAAATGATTGGTTCTAACACTATCTCACAGAAACTCTGCTTCTTTCTCTTCCCCGTACAGAGGATTTTGTTTAATTAATTCAAATTTGTTGTCAGACATTATAACACACATTTGGGATACATCAGTGAAACAGGAGCCAGGGTAAAGACTCTGCCCAAGCTTACAATTTAGCAGACAAGACAAACAGAAGACATAATGAGTAAGTTACATTGTTTGCTAGCAAAAGTGATGAATGCTACAGAAAAAGAAGGAGAAGGGGAACCAAACAGAGAAGGTTTTTATTCTCACAAGTCAGTTTAACTCAGTGGGCAGGAGGCTAGATAGAATGAGAAGCAAGGGAGAGATGGAGCAGGGCTTCTGCATTTTTCCCCGTTTTTAAAAAATATGGATCAATTTTATTTTTTGTAGGTATTCTTTTTTTCTATTGAGGTATAGTTGATTTATAATCTTATACTGATTTCAGGTGTATAACAGTGATTCAAAAAATTTTAGATTATACCCCATTTAAAATTTTTATGAAATGTTGGCTAATTCCTTGTGCTGTACAATATACCCTTGCAGCTTATTATTTTTTTTTACAAGAAGGTATTTTTAAAAGTTGAGGTCTAGTTGATTAATAATATAGTTTCAGGTGAACAACATAGTGACTCAAAAGTTGTGTAGATTACATTCCACTTATATTTCTTATAAAATATGGACTATATTCCTTCCTTGTGCTGTACAACATATCCTTGCAGCTTTCTTATTTTATACATCGTAGTTTGTGTAGAAAAACTCTTAATCCTCTCTGTTTATTATGCCCTTACCCCTTTCCTCTCCCCATTGGTAACTACTGGTTTGTTCTCTATATCTGGAAGTTGATTTCTGTTTCGTTATATTCAGTCATTTATTTTAGTTTTTAGGTTCTGCCTATAGGTGATAACACGTAGTATTTGTCTTTCTCTGTCTGACTTATTTCACTAAGCATAGTACCCTCTTGGAGAAGGCAATGGCACCCCACTCCAGTGTTCTTGCCTGGAGAATCCCAGGGACGGGGGAGCCTGGTGGGCTGCCGTCTATGGAGTCACACAGAGTCGGACACGACTGAAGCGACTTAGCAGCAGCAGTACCCTCTAGTTCTAGCCATGGCAAAACTGCTTTCTTTTTTATGGCTGAGCAGTATTCCATTCCTTTGTGTATATAAGCCACCTCTTCTTCACCCATTCATCTGTTGATGGGCACTTAGGTTGTTTCCGTATCTTGGATCTTATAAATAATGCTGCTATGAACACTGGAGTGCATGTATACTTTCAAATTAATGTTTTGTTTTCTTCAGATGTATACCCAGGAGTGTGATTGCTGAATTATACAGTAGTTCCATTTTTAGTCTTTTGTAGAATCTCCATACAGCTTTACGTAGTGATTGCAGGACAGGGCTTCTGTTTTTCATGATAAACCTTTGTCCCTGGCTGGAATTTTAAACTAACTACTTGTGTATTACTTTGATAAAAATAAAAGTTAAATTCAAATAGTACTGTAATTATATTGGTATGTGAGGGTGGCAGGGTGAGTTAAGTTCTCTGTTGTCACAGCAGAAAACAGGAAAAAAGTTTCTAAAGTTAAGAAAACAAGAAATAGAACTACAGGCATATCATTTAGCAATATAAAGAAAACTTCTGAAAAATCAGAATTTAAAGCAGAAATAGCTAAAGAGTGAAAAGTTATTTCTTCCAGGGGAGAAATGACTTGAAGGTAGGAACGTGTAAGATACAGTAGGTGGGGGACTCTTGCCTTTTATTATACGCCTCTCTGTATGTTTGCATTTTTAAAATCATAGGCATGTGTTACTTTCACGATTAAAAAAAAAAAACCCCATATTCTACTGAGTCCTGGGAGGTCTGCAAAAGCTGGGGGCTTTTGTAGGGAGTGAGAGGGTGGGAAAGTAGGTAAGTTTTCCCCCCATTCATGCAAATCCACTTTCTTTGATTTGTTTTATGTCTCTGATTTTTATGTGAGGTTTCTTTTGAACAAAGGTTTCTGCCAGTGAAATTGGATTGAACTCCTTTTGGCTCTCATCATTAATGATGCTTTATAAGCACCCATTACCCTTTATGCCTGTGCTTATTTACTTCTTTAAAGAACTTCCACCACTTAGAAGCCTTGCAGTCTTCCCCCCAGTTGGCTATGGTTGGAAGCAATTGGTGAATTTGTTGCCAGTGTGGAGGTGAGGCCCTGCTCCTTTGATAATTGCTCCTGCAGAGGGCCTTTGGAACCATTCTCAGAACAGGGGTTCTTTGGGAATACTGCCGGGCTTCCAGCATGGTGGCTGTCATCATGACAGGAATGCAGCGTAGCTAAGAATCCCAGTATCGGCAGTTTCTCTTGGGGTAGCTGTGAATTCTTATGGAAACTTGCCTCCCACTCCACTTCCTGTAAAAGAAAAAGGAAGAGAGAAAAAGACAAAGCGAGAGAGACATGGAGACTATGAATGAAGAAACCTCCCATTTGCTTAGTCACCTCCTAGTGACTCCACTTCCAGACAAGTGTCACCGTCTGCCTGCTCCGTACTATTTTTAGAGTAGGCCCCTTTCATTCATGTTTCCAGGGCCTTTGCAATCATCCCTGATACTGCCTTGCAGCTGCTTTCCTGAGTTTGACGTTCCAAAGGTTCTGTGTTTCTAGGAACCTTTCATGCCTTCATGCCTTTTCACATGGTGCTCCTTCATCCACTGCCTGGGGATACGATAGTAACCCTTGAAGTTCAAGCCCAAATGTCATGTAGTTGGTAAAACTTTTTCTGGACCTCAGTTTCTAAAGAAACTGTCTCTGCCTTAATACTTATCATGGAGACCGGCCATCACTTGACTAGAGTTTGGTGTCCTTGGGGGGTTGAAAACATCCCATAGTCATCTTTCTGTCTGGTATACAGTGGGGTTTTTTTTTTTTTTTTTTTTAAGCATCTGTTCAGTGAATTAAATAAAGCATGCTGGCTATTCTTTTCTGTGCTTTAGGAAAACTTGCTTGGCCTGGAAGAAACATTACTGTGGGAGGATCTTTAGCAAGCATCTCCATAAATCTTTTCCTGTTGTCCTCTTGAAAGACCAGATTTGAAAGAGTAGGTGGCATCAAGAGATAGCCTCCTATACTTGGAGAGATTTTGACTGGGGAAGAAAATTGTTGCCACCAATTTACACATCAGAGAACAGAGGCCCAGAGAGATTGAGGCTTGCTGGTGATCATACAGTGAACAGCAGAAGCGGGAGGTTGAAACCCATGTCATCTGACTCCAGGGACAAGGTTTCCTACCACACACTTCCTTGTAGTCTCCACAGTGTGCTCTGAGATGACACCATTTAAGACTTTACAGACCACAATTTCCCCTCAAGCCTGCATGCTGAGAATCTCCACCCCGCTCCTGCTTTTCCTTCCTTTCCCTGAGATTAGGTAGCTCTTTCTGTGTCTCTTCTGCAAGTCTGCAGGACTTCGTCTCCCTCTCATCTCTTTCCAGGTAGCATGATTTCCAAATTTTTCCGCTGGTTTCTTTTTCTGGCTGTGGTCCTTTTGGGGGAGACTTTCCAATGCAGCCGAAGATTAGAGGATGATAACACTGAATTAGTTAGTGGATCTCCTTTGATGTTATTTTGTGGGCAAACTCATTAATTTATGACAAAAAACATCAAAGAGCTAGGCTTTTGCATAGGGGCTGGTTTGTCCCAAGGCAGCTGGGTAATAATGATCAGTCAGATTAAATCTCAGCATCTTCTCCTTCCTCCAGAGTTAAAGTCCAAGTGACTGGAGTGTGGGAACATCCTATTCTGTAGGATTCCATTGCAGCCTCGAGTCAGTACTGTAGGAAGCTCTCCTCACTCTGAAAGTGGATCTCTCTCCATAGCTTCCACTTTGATGCCTCTAAGCCTGAGGTCTGTCAAGACTGTGATAACAACCCTGGAGGCAATGTAGTAATAAAAGGCTGAGGCTGTTACTGTCTTTTTCTAGTCAGAGGAGCTGGGTATTAGAAGGGATCATTCATCCTTGCATAAATGAGTTCAAGGTTCTGTACAGAGTCCTAGTTTTGTAATTTCACTGGTAAGGAGAACTCTCCTTGGGCTCTACAGGAAAGTGCCAGCACTGTGCTTGGCACACAGCAAACTCTTCATACCCAGTGGTTGAATGTACTTGTTTAGAAATGTTGTGATGCACGCAGGTCTCAGCTAGTTGAAGAGGAATAAGGTGTAGAGCTCAGGTCTTAACTTGCACCACAAAACCTCCTAGTCTACTTATACTGGTGGCCCATACTGTGCTTCTTCCATTGTATTTGGGGAAATTGTCTGTGCTCCTTTCCAAAGCCACCCCCTCCATGTTTGCCCATTCTTTGCTGACCTCTTAAGGGCTAGCTTCTGCTATTAACCCTCTTTTTTCAGAGCCATCAGTGTTTCCTCTCTGGTAGATTATTCCTGTTGGCAAACCCCAGACTCTAATGTCTCCCATCTTAAAAGAACCTCCTTTGCTCCTTCCTCTCCCTCAAGCCACCCGGGTACTTGTCGCTCGACAGCAGAATGACCGAAAGAGTTGTCTGCACTCCCAGCATCTCTACTTCTTCTCCTCCATTCTGACCCTCGGACCCGTTTTAAACAGAATCTCATCTCCATGCTCCACTAAAACAGCCCTTGTCAAGATCACCAGCGACCTTCTTGCCGCCGGGTCCAGTGGTTATTTCTCAGCCTTCATGTTACTCTAATGTTATTCTATATGCGGACAGCACTCAGTGCAGCTGGTACGGCTCTGTTAGCAGGTTTCTCACAGCTCCAGGATTCCACTCTCTTCAGGTGTCCTTCTACTTCAGGGGCCACTCTTCTCAGAATCCTTTTGTCTTCCCAACCTGTAAGTAATAAAGTACCAGGACTGGTTCTTAATTTTTTTTTCTAGCTTTACCCATTCCCTAGATAATTACATCTAGACCCATGGTTTGAAATACCATTCACGTACTGATGACTCCTGAAGTTTTTATTTCCAACCCTCTACCTCTTCCGTGAATGCCAACTGCGTACTTTACTAAGATGTATAACATGCATATCAAACTTCAAACCTAAACCAAGGGGACTTCCCTGGTGGGTCCAGTGGTTAAGAGTCCACCTTGCAATGCAGGAGATGCGAGTTCAGTCCCTGGTCAGGGAACTGGGATCTGACATGCCACAGAGCATCTAAGCCAGTGTGCCACAACTAGAGAATCCATGCACCACACGAAAGGGCTCAGGTTATGCAATGAAGATCCCTCAAGCTGCACCTGAGACCTAATGCAGCCAAATTATAATTATTAAAAATACCCTGAATCAACTAAACACATCCAAACTCTGTATTCCCCATCCTTGCTCAGCCCTTAGTCTTCCTCCCTCAGTAAATAACAACTCCTTTGTTTCAGTGGCTGAGACTTCAAACCTTGGAATCATCTTTAACTTCTTACATGTTGCAACCTCAATCCATCCACAGGTCCTTTCAGAATTTCCTCCAAGTTATAAATATCTAGAGTCTGGCCAATTCTTACCACCTCTACTCTTACTCCCCTAATCTCAGCCACCACCATATCTTGACTGGATAACTCTAACAGCCTCCTAATTGGCCTCATTGCTTTTTCTTGCATCTCTGCCAACCCTAGCATCTAGAGCAATCTATTAAAAACTGCAATTAGATAATACCACGCCTCTACTCTAAATCTTTAAGGATTGCCATCCCACTTTCTGAATGGAATTCAAAATCCTCATGAGGGCCGACAAGTCATGTAAAACCTGGCTCCTGCTCCCTTTCTGGTTTCAGCTTCTGTCTCTCTTTCCTTTGCCCCCTCCAGTCTAGCTACACTGGTCTCCCTGCTATTTGAACATGCCAAGCCCATTCCCTGCCTCAGAGCCCTCATATTCTGTCCTCTAACCTTTGTCAATTTTCTCAGATAACTGCATGCTAAATTTTCTCACTTCCTTCAGGCCTCTGCCCAAAGTCACCTTAACAAAAAACTTGCTGTATTTTTTCTAAAATACCGTCTACCCTGATTTCTCTCTCATTACCATGCTTTACTTTTCTTCCTAATAGTGATTACAACTTGAGATATTTGATACTTTTTGCTAATCCATTATTGATCATTTCCCTATTAATATAAGTTTCAGTAAGAACAAAATCTTCATGCATTGAGTCATCCCTGTATCCTAATCTCCTAGAAAAATGCCTGGTATGTAGTAGATGTTCAACAAATATACATAGAATGCACTCATCCAGGTGTGTTATCTTCAAGTGAAGAGAGTGGTTTTCAGATGTGGTTGTCTAATTAATATGATCAAAACCAAGTGTAAGAAACTGGGAGAGGTACACATGGAGATCATCAGATGTGTGTTTGTTTATTACCAGAGACCACCGTGGGATTCACAGATATTTTCAGGTTGTCGTTCGATGCCAAATCATTTGCAAAGCTATAGGTGAAACGAAACATCTGCCTTTAATTTCTTTGGCATGTCCTTATCCTTGGGGACTCAGTGTGTTTATCTGTGAAACAGGCAATTGGAGATGTGGTTACTGTTTTGCTAATTCATAGGCTATAGGATGCTGGAAGGAGACAGTACAGCTAGGGGGATCAACCACATGAGCCCTGGAGCTCGACTGCCTGTGTTTGAATCTTGCCTCTGTTCCTCACAGGCCATGTGACCTCCAGTAACTTACTCAGTTTCCTCATTTGTAAAGTGGAAATAATAAAAGGCATTTATTTCAAAGAATAATTATGAGGATTATATAAGATAATACATGTAGAATATGGTCTGGTACATCATAAGCGCTCAACAAATGTTAGCTATTAAACATGAGATGTTCTGAGGGGTCATTGCTATTAATGTCTTTTAGGGGCAATAATCTATCCTAGAATATAAGATGATATGGAACTTTTTAAAGTGTGATAATAATATTGTGATTAGGTAGGAGAATGCCCTTATTTTTAGGAGATACATGCTGAAGTACTTAAGAATAAACCCTCACTTACTTTCTAATAATCTAGCCAACTATATCTCTATGTTTCTGTATCTATCAGGCAAATGTGACAAAATGCTAACAATTGGTGAAGCCAAGTGGATAGTACAGTTTACTGTACTAACCTTTCAAAGTTTCTGTATGTTTGAAAATTTTAAAATAAAAAAGAACCCTAGAAATAGTCTAGTGAAGTTCAATACTCAGTTTACAGAAAGAAGACCAGATGTGAAGTGTTTGTTTAAGGTCATACTGCCTGAGCCGGGACTCAGGTCTCCTGGCTAACTGTATCTGTTAACCCTCAGGCAACTGTGAGCTGCAGAGGAATATTCCAGGCTTTCTCTCAGAGACCAAGGCGGGTATATGGGTGTATAAAAGGGCACCTGTGTTGGTGCTTCCTTTTTGTTTATTATACAAATAGATAGGTCATCTGGTTGGAAGGTGTGATGTTGAAAAATGTGAAAGAGGCACCAGAGCCAGACCTGCTTAAAGAGTGGGCATACCAGTTTGGCATCATCTGCTTGTGATTTTTAAGTGGTGGTGATGGTGTGTGTGTGCAAACTCTGGGATTTCAGAGGAGAGAGGGAAGACTAAGTGTTGGGGTCAGAGCCAGGAAAAGCAGCAAGGAGAGACTGGCTTCAGTCTGGAGTTCCCTGAAAGAAGGGACCCCAGGGTATTTCTGGGGATGAAACAAGGGCACATATTTAAAGGAAGGAAACTATTATCTGTGGTCTGCAGCATCCTCCTCTAGCTGCCAGGTTTCATGGCTGTGAAAAGGACAGAGGGGATAGGAAGGTATGTACATGCAAGCCTCGAGAGGGGGCCACAGAGAAGAAACATAAGAGAGAAAAGAGAAGAACAAAAACGTAAGAGGCAGCCAGGGCCATGGTTGGGGAGGGGTTGGGCAGAGGGGTGTTGGAATGGTAAAGACAGCCGCACCTGGGGGCCCGCGAACGAGTCGAGGACCGTCAGCCTTAGCAAGCTGGAATGTCTTGTCCCAGAATGTTCCTACCTCTTTCCTCCGAGTCTGGAAGCCCTGGGAGGCCTCGGTAGTGAGCGCAGAGCTCCTGGCGCTCTTATTAGGGGGAAGGACAGGCAGGAGAGGCGGGGCCTCCGGGCCCGGCGGGAGCGGAGCCTCCGGCCGCGGGCGGGGCTCCTCTCCGGCGGGCGGGCGCCGGAGTCTGGGGGCCTCGGCTTCCCCCTCCCTATCTGCGGAGGCGCCTGGCCCCTCCTCCCCCTTCCCCGCCGCCCCCACGCCCGCCACCGCTGTCAAAGATAACCAGGCCGTTGCCTGCAGGAGCAGCGGCAACTAGCGATCGGGCCCTGAAGAGCCTCGGGTGCGGCCTCGCCTCTCCGGCCCGGCGCCCTAATCAGCACCGCGGACAGCACAGTGATCGTCTCCAGGACCTAGGCGCCCGCCGGCCCACCCGCCCAGAGGCACTCCGGTCCGCGACGTCCGCATCAGCACCGCGGACAGCGCCCGGGCCCCGGTCTTGTCGCTGTCAGCCCACCTGCTCCCGGAGTCAGCCTAGCCAACATCCCTCCTCGACCGGCCCCGCAGCGGGCTCGGAGCAGCCAGCGCCCCCGGAACATGGCCACTGAGGTAGGGGGCGAGCACCGGCCCGCATTCAATGCCTGACTGCTGTGGGAAGAGATCGCTTCTAGGGGCGGGAAAGGGTGGAATGGGGTTGGATGAGGGGGCTGGGGTAGGATGGGATGGGGTGGTTTTCCGATCAGGTCCGGAGGGAGGGCGCAGGGGGGAGGTGGAGTGGCAGGGTGGAAGAAAGGGGCTCCTCACTGGAGCTTATTTGACCCCTGGCGTGTCAATCTTCCTCATCTGAGTCCCGAAGCTGTCTGCACCACTTGTTGGCATTAGTGCCAGGGTTGCTCTGGGGCTTCAGCTGGGATTTCCCCTTCTCACGGACTGCAAGTCCTGAAACCACTTCCCTAGAGGGTTGGAGACCAGCCTGAGCCTGTTTTAGGGAGGGAAGGCGGCTGGCTGCTGTTGCTATGCGATGCAGCCATCTAGCTTCTGATCCCAAAAGTCTGGCAGAGAGATGACAGACCTACCTTCACATCCGCATTTCCTCCACGGAGGCGGGGCGTGGGGGACAGGAGGGGACAAAGAATCCTCAGGTCAAAACCCCAAATAGTTGGTTTTAATGACCTGCCTGCACCAGTTCAATTTTGCGTATGAGCCTTTTTCACTTCTTCACCTTTTGAGTTCCCTGTACCAGAAGATCGCGTTTCTCTTGTGTGTGGTGGGAGGAGCTGCCTTCTTCAGGGTGTGCCTATAGGTGTGTCACCTTCAAGGGGCTTGAAAGCTGAACCAAGGACCTATTGACTGAGGGCAGGATCTGTGTCTAGTGCTTAAGAGATTAGGAATTACCTTCTCTACCCCCTCATTTTGCAAGGGACATGGGGCTCTTTATATTCCCACTTTATAAGCGGTAGAACTAATACATCACGAAGAGGATCTATTTAATAGTCACAGCATGTCAGCACCAGAGCTGGAAGTTTCTTCTTTGAATTTGGGAGTGGAACCCAGGACACCAGATCTCCCCTGTTCTGATGTTGACTTTTTTTGGTGGTGTTTCCTCATTTCCAGCCCAGCTGGAACACAAGCCCAGGGGACAGCAAAGGCTTTTGAATGATGCTAGGCAGTGCCTCTGGGCATCCTGCTGATCAGTGTGACATCAGAGCCAAGTGTTGCTGTTGTTATTCTTCTGTTGTTGCCACCATGGAATGAGATGCAGTTGACATCACTCAGCTTTCTGACAAGGCACAGGGTTAAGTAGGAGAGCTCGTCACCTAGGACCCAGTGAGGGGCAAGTCCTGAGCAGACTCATGAAGCTTGGTTTCTAGGGTGGAGGTATGCAGAGTGCTCAGAGAGTGCCAAAGATACTGAGAAGAGGCGGGGGGAGAGCAAAGGAAAGATGCCAAGGAGCTGGTCACCTTCCAGACAAGGCTGCCAGACTGCAGTAGAGAGGCTGCTGCTGTTGGGCAGGAAGGGGAAAGTTCAGCCACTCAGGCACAGCTGGGCCAGCAGTGTGGGCATAGAAGGTGTCCGCATCTATGATGAGATCTGACAGATTCCAAGAGGCCTGTTTGTCCCAGCAAACCTCCCTCTCCATTCTGCTATGGTTCACAGATTCCAACCAGCAGGCTTACATCTCTCGGTGGAGGCAGTGTTTCCAGGTGGCTGCTGTTACCCTGGGAGAGGCTCTGCTCATAACGCTTCTGTGAACATAGCATTTTCTTGTGTACAGAGTGCTATCACATGCATGATCTCCTTTGAGCTTTAAAGCAACGCTGTGAAGTGGGCGAGGGTGGTGTCATTATCCCCAATTAACAGATGAGACAATTGAGGCTCAGAAGCTTGCCTAATCCCTGTGAAGGAGCCAAGGAAAGCATCATTATCCCATTTTACAGATGATGCAACTGGAGTGCTGAGACTTATCCAAGAAAATATGGCTTAAAGTGGCAGAGCCAGGAGAACTTGAGGCTTCTGCCTCCATGGCCAGCAATTTTTTTTTTTTTTTTTGCATCCAGTGTGTTCAGTTAGTCAGCTGTGTTGCCCAATAGACAGAAGAGGACCAGGGGTCTTTTGATAGTGAAGGATGCAAAGGAGTTCAGGAAGGGCTGGAGTGTGGGGACTCAGGTACTCTGAATGGCCTGGCGGGTTCAGCTTGAGGGCAGAGGGAAGGAGGCATGCCCAGAAGGGGGAGAGGCTGAGGACAAACATTGCCCATTTCCCGGTTGGTCCTTGGCTATACTCTGATGATGGCACTGAGGGAGGAAGCCTTAGTTCTGCCAAGGCACAGGACGTCCACATTATCTGGGCTGCAGAGTGAGTCATTTTCCCCAGGCTGTTTTTACTGTTAGGATTGAGTTAAGATTACCAGGAAAAACCTGTTGGGGGAAAGAAAACCTCATGTCAAGCTCCTAGGGCCATTCCCTTAGGATTCTGAATGGGAAGTCCTCAGCCCCAGTGGAAGATGTTTTGAGAAGAGAAGGGGGAGGGAGGGAGAAGGAGGTAGGGAGAGAGGGATGGAGAGGGAAGAAGAAACAGAAGGAGAGAACTGAGAAAGACTGGATATCCTTGGACCCCTGGATGTAAGGCATGGAGACTGGATCGTTTCTACTCCCTAATTTCTGTTTAGGAGTGGGCATTAGGGGAGAGGTGTGTGTGAGAACCCCAGAGGAGGGTAAAGCCTCCTGAGCTGTACACTGACCTATTTAGAAAGCTGCAATGAGCCCATTTCCTCCGTGACAAACCTCTGTGAATGTGTGTCATGGGATCAGGGCCTGCCCTGGAAACCAGTCCAAATGGCCAAGGACAACTGGGAAATGCCTGGCTGGGAGGAACTTCTCCAAGTGGTGAAGTTTGGCCTCTAAGAGGTTTTAAAATGCACCCAAGTAGCACTAGGGGCTTCCCTGGTGGCTCAGTGGTAAAGAATCCACCTGCCAGCGGAGGGGACATGAGTTTGATCCCTGGGTCGGGAAGACCCCCTGAAGAAGGAAATGGCAACCCACTCCAGTATACTTTCTTGGGAAATCCCTATGAACAGAGGAGTCTGGTGGGCTACAGTCCATGGGGTTGCTAAGAATCCAACACAATTTAGAGATTAACCAATAACAACAAAGTAGCATTATCCAAGAGGGGCATTGAAGGTTTGATCTCTGAGGTATGGAATTAACAAGCAGCAGACAATGGGGTTGCACAGAGTCAGACATGACTGACGTGACTTAGCAGCAGCAGCAGACAACGGGCTGGGGCTCTGGTGCAGTCTGAGAAGGAAGGAGGCCCTGTGCCCAGGTTTCCATCCTGAGGCCCAACATGCTGCCTGTGATTCACCATCCTCACTCCTCCTCCACACCCCAGCCAGAGAGCATGGTGTTGGCTCATCATCTGAGTCTTCTGATTCTTGAGTTGAGTCTCAGATGTGTCCTTGGGAATTAGCTGGTTTTTAATGAGGATGGAGATGTGGGCCAGCTGGGGCCTCCGCCTGGGAGTGCACACCTGCCCTGCAGTGTTCGCTCCTTTGCTCCTTGGAGTCCTCCACGTTGACTCTGTCAGGTGCACAGACCCTAGATATGAGGCCAGGGGTACCCACTCCCCTGGCAACCTCCTCTTCCTGACACACTACAGTTTGAAAATTGGTGCCTGCAGATCTTTCTGCTGATTTTCTTTCTTCTTCGTGCAATGCCTCTTGGTCCTGTCTTTACTCAGGTGCTAGCAGCTGGGGGATGGTGATAAGAGAGAGGGGAGAGTTCAGGAAGGGGAAAGGCACATTTAGGAAACCCCAGGAGTGCTGCCCAGGGGTGGAGAGCATCGTGGATCTGTGGATCTTGACTGAAAACTCCTGTCAGCTTTTTGAAAGCTAAGTAGCTGGCAAGTGGCTTGGGCTCTGGTTCTAGCTCTTGTCCAAAGGGCCCCACCCTGGGATTTTAGTTCAGAGGTCCTAAGCTGGCAGCTTTAGGAATGAATCTAGTTTACAGATGTGCCTTATTTGGTCTGCTCAGTGCTTATAAATTAAAAAAAATTCATTGGAAACATTAAAAAAATCTAGATATCTGATATTAAGGAAATCTGAATTTATGGCTTCTCTTAAAAAATCAGAATTGTGGCAACCTGGGCACATGTACTCACATGGCAACAATGAGCTGCTTTCTTGAGACAGCACATGAGTTCTCTAATTAGTCACAGTCCCCAATACTTTGGCTACCTGATGTGAAGAGCCGACTCATTAGAAAACCCTGATGCTAGGAAAAATTGAAAGCAGGAGGAGAAGGGGATGACAGAGGACCAGATGTTTGGATGGCATCACTGACTCAATGGACATGAGTTTGAGCAAGCTCCAGGAGATGGTGAAGGACAGGGAAGCCTGGCGTGCTGCAGTCCATGGGGTCGCAGAGTTGGACACGACTGAGCAACTGAACAACAACTACCTGACTCACTTACATGCTTAGTCCCTGAAAACATTTGCATTCCTAATCCCTGATAAGGCCTTTAGAATGTCAGAGCTGGCAAGGGCTTTAGTGATGATGTAGTTCCAGCTTCTCAGTTTCAAGTTGAAGAAACAGAAGCCCAGAGAAGGGAAGACTTCCCCAGAATCCTGTGGCCAGGACTGGCAGGCCAGTTTCCTGCTCCTTGGCCAGTGGGTTATCTACCCACTAGGGCTTTATGGCACTTCACAATCAAGCCACCATGGATGGAGAGGGAGGAGACTCTGCCTTACCCTAGATCCAACTCGTCACTAACTGCAGATGGCTTTATGATATGTGTGCTCTGAGTAGATCTGGGGAACTAGGGCTCTGGCGTATAAAGTGTGTCTGATACCACCTTCTAGTAACTCCTCAAGACCCCCACAAGCACTCTCCAGGTAGGGAAGAAGATCCCTAGTCACCCAGAGCCAGGATAGTATTCTCAGGCTCAGGATACTGTTGGGTTTGGAAAGGGTACTGACCCTTTCCGCTCTGGCTACTTGTGGATAAATGCCAAAAAGAAACGGGAATGTATTATGCCAGGTAGTGCCCTAAAATCTCAAATGCGGTAATAAAATAGAGCTTTGTTTCTTGCTCAGGCCTGTGTTCCTGATCAGTCGGAGGCTCTCCTCCAAGCAGTGATTCAGGGACCCAGGTTCCCTTCAGCCTGTGGTTCCGCTATCTTCAACACATGGCTCCCTTGGTTTCTGTGGACAGGGCAAGATCACAGAGGAGGGGTGGTCTTTACATGACGTTCATCATTCCCACTCACATTCTATTCAGTCATATGGCCACACTTAACTGAAAAGGAGGCTGAGAACTAATCTAGCTGTGTGCCTAAGGGGAAGGTGTCAACAGCTCCTTGTCTAGAGTCAATAGCCCACCAGTCACTAGAGACATACAACCCTCATGGTAGCACATGGTGCGTTTGGGCATAGACAAAGGGGGATATTGGAAGGGAGGAAGCCGAGCCCATTTCAGAATGACTGAAGCACTGTTCTTTCCCTTTCTATTCTCACCATAATTTTTCCTAACTTAGACCCACTTTAGTTTTCCCCTGAACAGTTGCAAAGATAGTCATCCCTCCAACTGGCCCCCTGCCCCAGTCCTGCCCGCTTCAGTGCACCACTCACGAAGCTGCCAGAATGACCCTTCTGGGTCCAGGGGACTCCATCTTCAAGGCTGACAGGCTCATGTAGTTGGTTTAGAAGGGTGGGGGAAGGTCACAGGCCCTCCTTTTCTTTTGAAAACACAACCATGTGAAACCTTACCTAAACAGAGCAGATGCACTGATGAACTTATTTATGTTACCAAAGCATTCTTTATTTTTCAAAGTTATCATAGGATCCTGCTAAAAGTCAAGGGACTCTCAATTAAAACCTCGATTAGGGGAATCAAGGATGATTAAGACTATAGGAGCACTTGTACATTATTTCATCTGATCACAATACTGTGGGATCACACTCTTAAACAGAGCAAAACTCACGTGGATTTGGGAAAATCTCATTTGCAGTCTCTGCTTTTGCACCATCCCAGGCCCTGGATCGGCTCCTACTACCATACTGACAACCTTTTTCTTGTAACTTATTCTTCCCCAGTTCTTAAGCAAGTGTAAGTTGTAAGTATTTTCTATCAGAAATCATCCCCTCCAGTAGAAACTTGTCAAGCCCTTTGCGATCTACCCCTTGCCTCCTCTATACTCTCTTCATCTACTGCTTTTATCTGACCTGCAAACCAGTCCATTCTTGCTGAAATCTGCCTCCAGTCATTGCAGCAGAACTTGTTCTCCGCTGCCTCTCTCACTTTGCACAGGCTTCCCCTCTGGGTTGCCTTTTCTCTCCCCACCGCCCCCCTCCCCGGCCAACCCACTACTACTGGTAGTTCCTGTACGACTCCGCACAGACCTCAGGAAGCCTTTTCTGAGCAAGCCTTTCTGGGTAAGATGCTACTTCTCTGTAGCATTTATCACAGTCTGATTCATTATATATTTACTTGTCTTCCTCCCTGGAGCTCACGACTGTCTTTTGCTCAGCATCCCCAGAGCCTGGCAATAGTAGGGACTCAATAAATGAAAGCCGAGTGACTGAATGGATTCACCTTAATTACACAGGATGAACTGGCTGTGTTCAGTCTGCCTCTGGGGCTTGGGCTCCACGTAGTTCTAATGTCTGACATATTTCACCCAGTGGGTTGCTTGTCTCAAATGTGGGTGATGGAGGCTAGAAGTGCAAGAAAGAGGCTCTGTTCTTCTGTGGAACTGAGCCCTCTCCCCCCAGACTCTACAGTCTGCGTCAATGTCAAGTCCTCAGGTGTGGACAAGGGACCAAAGTCCCTCCACTCCTTCCTGCCCGGGCAGGAGACTTCTTCAGTTTCGGAAGATCTGCTCCTAGATCGTCCACAGATTTATCTGGGGAGTTTTGGTGTCTGTGGGCCCCCTTCATTCCTGTGATGAGAAGTGCTGGACATGGAAACGATCTGTGGTGTTTCTGACCTGGGTCATAACTTGGCCTGAACCCCAATCTCCCTCTGAGCTCATGGGTACATCCTGTCTTCCTCTGCCCCACGTGCTCCGCTTCCCCAGTAAAGTGCTGTCAGCCCCACTTGAGGCATCAGTCTGCTTCAGTGCTGGGGTCTCCAAGCCAAGGCCTGACAAGCTGTGAATGTTTGAAACTTGCTGAATGAATGAAAGAGTGAAAGGCCCTACCATGGGCATGCATGCGTGTGTGTGTGTGTGTGTGAGTGTGTGCGTGTGTGAGTGTGTGTGTGTATGAAGGAGAGAGACCAAGAGAGAGGAGGATCTGGGCGAGCCACCAGGAAATGTTTTCCTTTCATTACAGTTTGTTCCTGGCTCTGTTGGTAGTTCCAGAACCTCTCATTTTGGCTTCAGGCTTTTTCAGGATATTTCTGGGATAGCTGGAGGCATCCTCTGGGGTAATCTTGACAGGCCTGCTTCCCATGGCCTTCCTTGAACAATTGTAGGGTGGACAACTTGTCCTGGTTTCCTGAAAACTTTCCTGATTTTAGCTATGAAAGGCCCACACCCTAATAAACCACTCAGCCTTGGACAAACCTAGAAGGAAGATCACCTTGAGTTCATGTCTCCTGATCAATTCCCAAGGTCCACAATCTGCAGGAGCTCCGGCGAAGTGCCTCACTGGCCACCAAGGTCTTTATCCAGAGAGACTACAGCGATGGGACCATCTGCCAGTTCCAGACCAAGTTCCCCCCAGAGTTGGACAGTCGGGTAAGGATGTCTTTGCCTAAACTTGGGACACAGACCATGATGGAACTGAGGGGCTTATTAGAATATTTATCTTTTTCTAGGATAAAAATAGTATAGGAAACAACTTGCTCAGCTACTTCGTGCGGAAGAACTAAAGCATTTTGCCTCACTGTCACCTCCTAGAAAGTTAGAGCTGAAAAAAAAAATTCAGAGATTTTCTAGTTCAGTGGTTCTCAAATTTCAGAGAATTACCTAGGGAGCTTGTCAAACAAACACGAATTCCTGAGTCTTATTGGATAATATCAGGTGTCATCAGAGGTGCTGACTCAGCTGCAGGATTAGGTGCAGGAATCTCTTTTTAGAAGTGCTTCTCAACTCCAGCTGTGCATTAGAAATTCCTGGGGAGCTTAAAAGAATCCTGATGCTCAGACCACACCCAAGATCAATCAAATCAGAGTGTCTGGGGCTGGGGCCCAGGCATCAGCATTGCTTTAATTTTCCGCAGATGGTTCCAATGTACAGCTGGGCTGAAGATCTTAATTTTTAACGAGAAAGCCCCAGGGGATATGGCGTCGGGTGATTATGGATCCCACTTTGAGAATCTCTGATCTCCTAGTGCGGTGCTGATCATGATTGGCTGCCCATTAGAACCACCTGGGAGCTTTTGAAAAAAATTGCAGGTGTCAGCTTGGGTAAACTAGGACAGTGGTGGTCTTTGCTGCTCTGACCCACCCTTCCCCTTCCCAGACTGTTTGAATCAGAATCTCTTGGAGGCAAGACCTGGGTGTGCCTACGTTTTAAAATCTTCTCAAGAGATTTTAGTGTGCACCAGAATTGAGAACCTCTAAGCCCTTGAACCAAAACTGTGGCCTGTTCACAGGCAACATTCTGTCTCTTGGAAACAGCATCTCAGGCTCCACCCTGGATCTACTGACTCATAATCTGCATTTTAAGATCCCGAAGTTATACATGCATTAAAGTTGGAGAAGCATTGCTCTAGTTCATCCTCTCCTTTAAGAGAGAAAGCTCAGGGCCAGGAAGAGGAAGTGATGTACCAAACTGAGTGGCAGAAGAGCCTTGACGTCTGACTCTGCTTTTTCACAGGACTTTTGTTTCCTTATGGACACAGTTGCATCCATAGTGGATATAGATAGAACTGGGTGCTCAGGTTGATCAGAGTCCTGGCAGAGAGAGCATAGAGACCTGATCCACTGCAGAAAATGTTCACCTCTTGGATTTCATGAGAGTTTTCTGTTTTCAAGTGAGGACAGGTCGTCATTACGTTTCCATTTTATAGATGTGGAAACTGAGGCTAGAGTAGTTAAATCATTAGCTCAAGGTCATGCAGTTAGTTGATTGCCAAGTCTGGACTGGACCCCCAGTCTCCTGACTTCCTGTCAAGTGCTCCATGGGCACCTCTCTGATCTTGCCTGTGTGCCCCCAACCCCCACATTGGTGAGGCCCCACCACAGCAACCACACTCCAGGGAGGCTGACCTGGGTCCGGCTTCCTGTCTCTCTCCCCCTCCAGATCGAGCGGCAGCTCTTTGAGGAGACTGTGAAGACCCTCAACAGCTTCTACGCGGAGGCCGAGAAGATTGGGGGCAGCTCTTACCTTGAGGGCTGCCTGGCCTGTGCCACGGCCTACTTCATCTTCCTCTGCATGGAGACCCACTATGAGAAGGTGGCTACTCCCCCACAGCCCCACGTTCCCTCCCCGCTGGGGCTCCAGTGCCTCAGCCTCAGCCTCAATGGGCCCCTCTCCTCGCAGGTTCTTAAGAAGATCTCCCGCTACATCCAGGAGCAGAATGAGAAGGTCTTTGCCCCCCGAGGCCTCCTGCTCACAGACCCCGTGGAGCGTGGGATGAGAGTTGTATCCTTTCTGGCTGTTCCATTTGAAGGCACCCGGCTGCAGCCAGCGGGAGCCCCGGGGAGGCTGCCAGGAAGCTGGACCACCCTAGGAGATTCTGCTCAGGGATTTCTTAGGGTTCCCCATATCCCTGATCATTGACCTTCCTCTCCCACCATAAGTTAGTGCTATTTGTAAATTTTAGGCTTTGCTTTTATTGAGCTGCATTTAATCAGTGTGTGTGTGCGTGCTAAGTCACTTCAGTCCTGTCCGACTCTTTGCAACCCTATGTACTGTAGCCCGCCAGGCTCCTCTGTCCAAGGGATTCTCCAGGCAAGCATACTGGAGTGGGTTGCCATGCCCTTCTCCAGGGGTTCTTCCCGACCCAGGGATTGAACCTGCATCTCTCATATCTCCTGCATTGGCAGGCTGGTTCTTTACCACTAGTGCCACCTGGGAAGCCTGCATTTAAGCAGTGGTTAATACCAATACATGCCAGATGTCACAGTAAGTACTTTGAAAATACGAATTCCTGTACTTCTCATAAGACCTCTGTAAAATGGGTAATTCTTCTTACTGCCCTTGTAGTGGACCCTGACTCAGAGCTGCCCAGCCAGCGACTACCAGAGCCGAGAGAGATCTGAGCCCAGGCCCACTCTTCACTGCCCTTGCATTTAACCCTCACTGAAGCCTACGCGGTAGGTCCCTTGTACCCCTTTAACAGATGAGAAGATGGAGGTCTTAGTGGGAGACTGGCCCTCAAGCGTGTTATAGGTCTACCCACTCCTCCTGATCAAGGTAAACATACATCCCTCCACCCCCCACCCCCAGTCAGCAGCAGATAGTAGAATTCTTAAAAATAACATTTGCTGGTAAAGAAAACACAAATCCCAGGGAATCTCATGCTTACAAAGCCCAAGGAGAGGCGCTTTGTGTCATCAAGTCTTTACTAGGTGCCAGGTGTTGTGTTTAGTCCTTTACATGCTTTATTTCATTTAATTCTTGCAATAACTCCAAGATTCTATTATTATCCCCATTTTACAGATCAGATAACGGATGGTAACAAGTGAGGTGATCGGTCAAAAGTCACATAGCTGAGATTGGGTATGGGGAGATTTGAACTCAGGACAGCCAAGTCCTCACACTTTCCTGGTCAATCACACCCGCTACAGGGCACATTGGGTACATCGAGTGCTGGGATACAAAGATTAGACCCGCTAGAATGTAAGCGCCGGGTCCTGGATGTGCGCAGGCGCCTCTGAGCTGAGCCAGCGCAGGTGAGAGGAGGGGTTTGGGTGTGGCTCTCAGGCATCCGCGTCCTGCCTGTCCGGGAAGCAGCAGCAGCTCGGGCTCTCGCTTCCCTGCTGACCTCCATCAGCCGGTTCCCTTCGGTTTGCACCCCTCCTTAACGCCCGCGCAGATCGAGATCTCCATCTACGAGGACCGGTGCAGCAGCGGCAGCTCGAGCAGCGGCAGCAGCAGCGGCAGCGGCAGCAGCAGTGGTGGGGGCGGTGGGGCGGGGGGCCGGTGACTGGCCGAGAGTCCCTGCAGGGAGGTGTACGGCTGGACTGAGGGCCTCGCAGACCTGAGGCGGCTGCGCTACCAGAGCACCCGCTTCTGATTCTCCGGCCCACCCTGCTGCCCAGGGCGGGAAGGAGGGTGACCCGCCCAGTGTCGCCCTCGGGCCATCAGCCGGCGCGCCCCTTGCCCACTGGCAGGACGGTCCACTTCCTGACTTGGCTTTTATCCGACGGGGCTGGTCTGGGTCACACGGAGGCAGGTCTTCCACCGAGGGTGGGGGTGGGGACAACACTAATTGGACAAACCCCTTTCTTCTGCAGCTCCCCTCCCAACACCCCCTGAAAAGGATCCAAGCCTGTCAAATAGAGAATTCCCATCCTGCATGGTACTTCACTCCAAATCCCACAGCCACCAGGACCCCCTTCCTCGGGGTCCCACGCCCCAAGGCTGTCTCCCAGTGTGTGTGCTTTCTGATGCCACCACAGGGCCTCTGCCCGTCTGTGATCCTGCCTCCCCTGACTCCAGGTCTGGGGAGAAGGGAGTGGTCAGCCCCCTCCTGACCTCTTCTGGACTCCTGGCATCCCTGTCCTCCACCCAGAGCCTGGAGGTCATCTTGGACTCTCTCAGAAGTGTCCAGCTTTGCAGGCCAGGTGCTGGTGGAGGTGGGGCACATGACCTGGGCTCTGGAAGGTTGTATGGGGGTCCGGAGAAGTGCTTCATGGAGAGATGTAGCCCTGGGGGGCTTGAACCTCCAAAACGGGAGCCAACTTCCCAAGATTAGAACGTGCCTGTGTGTGAGAATGAGTGTGTGTGCATGCAGGCACGTGTGTGTGTGCACATATGTGCGTGCCCCATGTGCACAGATGCACCTGTGTGTAGGTATGTGTGAGGACAGGTGTGCATGAGTGCGCTGTGAGTGCATGTGTGTGACTGCACACGTGTGCATACAGGTGTGTGAATGCACTGGTGTGTTGCCCTTGGCTCCTGGGCCGAAGTCCACCCCCTCTGCATCTTGTCTTGTCTTTGTGTGCCGTGGTCTGGCTGCTTCCCTGGGCGGGGCCAGCCTGTCCTCTTGTAAATAAATGTCCTAACATCCTTTGTCTCTTGCTTGGCTCCCAGCTTGGCTCTTCTTCCTGGTCTCTTCCCCACTGGCAAGTTTCTCCCCACCTTCTGACTGTACTGTGTACATTCTAACAAAAGCGCTGGGGTTCTAGGAGAGTGGAGCCAACCTTCCAGGGCCTTCTGTGCCCCACTTCAGGTCCCCCATAACAAGGCAACAGGGCCATGGGCACTGTGTACTCAAGGGGTCTCCAAGGCTGTGTGAGACGTCCTTGGAAGGTCAAAGGGGCTTCCAATCTGCAGGGGAAGAGGAAATTTCTTTCTTGAAAGAGGGGTGTCCAGCCGGTGAGGCCCTGACTGCTGAGGCCCAGCAGCCCCTCCCTGGTGTCTGGAGATGGAGAGAAGCAGGCTGCCTGTCTTGGCCGGCAGGAGGTGCTAGAGGGGATATGAGAGACCAGTTACTGCTGGTGGCTTTCTTTTGGATGCAGGAGGAGTATATAGGAAAGGTTCAGAGAGCTGGAGAGGGCGGCCCAGTCCCTGCGCCTCAGTGGGTCCTGGTCCAAGTGTTCCCTGGGTGAGCTGCAGCCCACTGATCTCCACCACAGTCCCCTTCCTGCTGAACCTGGCCTGTGCCCACCCCGGCCCACCGTGTGGCTGGGGCCGACCTGTGGGGTGAACGATACATCTCCCGTGGGATGGCTGGGCGCTGGCCATGCAGTGACCTTTCATTATTTCTTTTTCCAATAAAAGGACTTGCCCAGCTCGAGGCTCTCTGCTGCTTCTCTTTCCCTCAGCAATGGGGGGCCAGATCTCTGCCCCAGGATCATGGCGAGGGGATGCTTAGACCCACCTACCTCCTGCTGAGGAGACAGGGCCAACTGTGTTTCTGAAGAGGCAGCACCCGGACACGGAAGAATGGACAATGTCTTCTTTGAGTTTGTAGTCTGGTGGGGAGGCAGACACTCCTCATCTCTAATCTGGAACTTTTATTTGGCCCTCGGATCCTTAGGTGGGGGGAACAGGTTGAACTGAAACCAGGTCAAAATCAAGTCATGAATTAATTAGATAAATACCCATGTCTTGAGCTCATATTTGTTAGGGATTGGATCATACAGGTCACTCCGTTCTAAAGAGAAGTACGTGGGTGTTGGAATCTAGCAGAGGTGTGTCTTGGCTCTTATAAAACTAAATAACATGTAATGAGCACTCAGTGTGTGCCAGATACTTCGCTAAACCCGGAGGGCACAGGTGTGGGAGGGGATTTAAAGACCATCTGAATGAGGCAGAATGGAGGCCCAGAGAGGGTGAGTGACTTGCCTCTGGTCACACAGCTGGTTGACAACAATGAATAGCTCCAGGTTTCGAACTGAGGTCTGACCCAGTGCTCACTCCAACCCTGTGGGGATGACACCCAAATGGAAGTTGTCTGAAGCTGCAGGGTGGTTGGGGTCACACATTCAGGTCTGTGGGCCAAGAGAGGATCCCACCAGATTGTGGGGACAATGATTCTACCTCTGGGTGGGGGTTTGGGGAGCGCCCTGTGTGGCTTCCCCACTTTAATTTTCTGCTCCTAAGAGGCAGTTGAACTCGCTGCCTCTGCTCAGATCTGGGGTGTGTGCAGGTTGTCACCATGGAGTCTGTTCTTTAACATGTGGGTAGGTTCATTTTGCCCTGTTTGCAACTTTATTAGTGGTAATAATATAAACAATAGTAGCTAACATTTATTTAGCACTGACTATGTGCCAGGCACTAGGCTAAGACTACATAATTCATCATTCAGTCCTCACAACAACCTTATTCCCACTTTACAGATAAAGCGACTGAGGCTCACAGAAGTTAAGTAATTTGCCCCAAATCACACAACTAGAATATGGCTGAGCCTGGCTTTGAATGCAGAGTCTGACTCCATAAACTGTGGGGAAGACGATACCAGCTTCAGAGACCCCCTTGGCCATCCTAGGCTCAGAGGGAGGGCTGCTCCCTCCAAGCCCAGGGTATCATGGGAGTGTGGGTGGTTGGGCTTCTCACGGACCTGTGGGCTCACACGTGAAGCTGCCTCGGGGCAGCTTGCTGGAGGGTAGCTGGGGGGAGAGGTCGGTTGAGGTGTGGCTTCTCAGACTGGCTTGTCTCTGCTGCCTCAGTTATGGAGGAAGTGGCCTCTCTCCCGGGTTTGGTGGTAGCCACATCTCTGCAACACTTGCCAGGCAGAGACAGGCCCCACCTGGCGCCAGAAAACACGGGAACCCCCAGGCAGCTCTGGGCTGCTGCTCCCCTCCACTGCCTCCTAAGCCCGCTGTCTGGCTTCTTTTAGCCAAAGGCAGGGGGTATGTAAAACCGCAGGGTTTACAGAAGCTCCTGGTGCCACCGAGCGGTGGCATCTTGCATTGCACCCCCAGATCAGAGCTGCCTGGGTCAGAGCATCTCAGCGGCTGGGAGACTTCTCATGACCCCCAAACCAGCAGCTGCTCCTACCTGCAAGAACTGTTCTGTGACTTCCAGAGAGGTGCAGGACAAAGATGGAGTCCAGTTGGTGGTGACTCTCCCTATGGCCAGCCCCTGGGGTCCTGCCTTTCTCCTGGGGGTCCGGCAGCCTGGGAAACCACACCTCTCAGATCTGGAAGGACTTACAGTGAGAGGCGTCTGGCAGGAGGCACCCACTCCTGGTTGTGGCTTTGTTGCTCACCATGGAGGAATGCAATGCACAGACTACCCCAAGTTAGACCTAAATCAGAGCTCTGGCTTCCTGACAATTCCCTCTGGGGAGACCCCTGAAGCCTCAGTTTCCCCAGTTGTAAAATCAGAATACTAATATTTTACAGGATTGCCTAGACCAGTGCTGCTCACCCTTGACTGTAATTGAAATCACCTGGGAAGCAAGAAAAACTGCTGATGCTTGGTCGTATGCTCCGGGATTCTGATTTCATTGTTCTGGGGTGCAGCCTGGGCATCAGGGGTTTTAAAAGTTCCCCTGGAGTTTCTAGTGTGAAGGTTGAGGATCCCTGGATGGTACTTAGAGCCTATGAACTTTTCACAAGCCTCTGAAAATATCTGAGACCTGAATGAAAAAGTTTGTTGGTTCCATGAACTCAGCCAGACACAATGAGTAGGAACTCCATGATTGTACTTATAACACATTCTAATACAGGCAAAACTGGCCTATGGTGTTAGCAGTCAGCAGAGAGGCTGCTCTGGGGTGGGGGCAGTGAGTGGAAGGGGGGGCTTCTGGGGAATCCTGATGAGCTTTCTCCAGCAGTTACACAGTTGTGCTCACTTTGAGAGTTCAATGAACTGTATACTTACGATCTGCATATTTTCTATGGTGATGGACAGGGAAGCCTGGCATGCTGCTGTCCATGGGGATGCAAAGGGCTGGATATGACTTAGCTGCTGAACAACAAATGAACTAGTTGAATGAAATTTATAAAGGAAGTTCATTGGCTCCAAAGTAGGAAAAGAAAGCACAAAACTGAAATCAATGTTTTATTACATAGCTACAAAATGTAACACTATGTCAGACAGTCAACTGCAATTTAACTCAACTCGTGTGTGTGTGTGTGTGTGTGTGTGTGTGTGTGTGTGTGTGTGTGATTTAGTGTGGGTTGTGGATGTACATGAAAATGTTTGATACGATGAGGTGTGGGGCCTTTAAAAGAGAAAGTCCTTGGTACCTAAGAAAATCTTAAAACAGCTTAGGTTTATGCCAGGAGCTCTTAAGCTTGACCCCCCTGTCCCTGTGTGCAGAATGATGTACCTTTAACTGGGGAAGAGAGCCCACAGATTTTAGCAAATTCTCAAAGTGGGTATGTAACCATCCCTCAGGAGAAGGCAATGGCACCCCACTCCAGTACTCTTGCCTGGAAAATCCCATGGACGGAGGAGCATGGTAGGCTGTAGTCCATGGGGTTGCTAAGAGTCGGACACAACTGAGCGATTTCACTTACACTTTTCACTTTCATGCATTGGAGAAGGACATGGCAACCCACTCCAGTGTTCTTGCCTGGAGAATCCCAGGGATGGGGGAGCCTGGTGGGCTGCCGTCTATGGGGTCGCACAGAGTCGGACACGACTGAAGCGACTTAGCAGCAGCAGCAAACATCCCTCAAATGCTAAGAACACCTGGTTTTGGGGAGCCAGTGAGAAACTGGCCATGGATGTCCCTGGCATGAAATAGGTGTCCTTTCCCTGATAGCTCAGTTGGTAAAGAATCCGCCTGCAATGCAGGGGACCCCGGTTCGATTCCTGGGTTGGAAAGATCTGCTGGAGAAGGGACAGTCTACCCACTCCAGTATTCTGGCCTGGAGAAGTCCATGGACTGTATAGTCATGGGGTCGCAAAGAATCAGACACAACTGAGCGACTTTTCACTTCACTTCACTTCCCTCCTTTCAGAGTTCAGCCTTCCAAGTTTCCACGGGACACTTCTCAGGCGACTTTGGGAGGATTTATTCTCCTGGCGGCGCTGAGGGCAGACTGTGCTGTGTTCACAGCTCTTCCCTAAGAGACCTGTCATTTCAGCAGCTGCTGGACAGCAGGACTTAGTGTCCCTGAGCTGCATGGGGACTCGTGGTTACCGTGGGGATGACTGAGGAGGTGGAGGTATTCAGAGGGAATCAGGGCTGCAGCGGTCGGCACACTCCAGTCACTCACTTCACCACACCCAGCCTCTCTCGTCCGTGGTAAACTGTGAGCATTGTGAGAAGGGATTTTGGTGAATGATAATCTGTTTCTCCAATGTAAGATATTATTACTGTTGAAGTTGCACTAGGATCTCAATACACCGTGGCCTCCTGACGTAGATTTACAGCCAGGTTTCAGATTCTTGCATAGAACAAACAAAAGGCAAGGGTTCATTGATTTCCTAGTGTATGCCAGGAACTCCTGCACATTATTATTCCATTTTGCTCTCTGACACTCTTGGTGGGTGGTTCTATTTGAATTCTCATTTTATAGATGAGGAAATCAGATGGTTAAGTAGCTTCACCAGCACCCACAGTTAGGCTTGAACCTGAGTCTCCGGCCCCAAATCCGGCTCTCCTGACTGTGTCACAGTCAGGCGAAGGGCTTCGTTCTGCCTGGATTGACTCATGAAGACAGATTCCCAGACTCAGAGAGCAGCATGTGGGCAAATGCAGACACAGAAAAATTAGATTTGCAGGGGCGCGAAGGGGTTAGTTATTTTGGAGTAATTCAAGTTATTGATTTTTGTAATGGAAAAGTGATTGGAGACCGGCTACCACCTGAGAGCCGCGCCGAGCGAGGCCCCGGAAGGGGAAATGTTATACACAGCTTACAAGACCTTGTGTGTGTGGTGATGGCCTTCCTCCTGCCCCAGCTCCTCAGCCAACTCTTGGTAGGTGGGAATCTTGTCTTACTCATTTCCACCACTTTCTCCCCCGACCCCAAGAGCCTGGTGCAGTGCCTCACCCTTGAAAGGTGAATGAGAAATGCTGCCCATCACGGGCTGCAGGAAAACACAAGAAAATGAAGATGTGAAATCCTCGGGCTCCTGGGGCAACACGCCACTGAGAAGCAGCTTAGGCCAATGTAGACAAAGGCAGGTATGGGGTCACTCGGTTAAAGGGTGACCCTAGGCCATCCCCTGCACTGGGCAGCTTTCAGTAATGTTGCCCTGGCTGTGATCTTGTGGCTCTGCTCGTGATCTCCACCTGGGGGGAGGGGAGAAAAGGAGAGGGGGGAGGAAAGGGGGAGAGAAAGGGGAAGGGGAGGAAGTATACATCCCTACCCCACTCAGCCCCTACCCAGCGCTCCTGCTCTGTTATTTTGAGGTGGGCAAATCCTTGTGGGGCTGACTGCTCTGCCTGGAAAGTCTGGCCCTGGGGCCCTAGATGGTGAAATAGCATGGGTAGATGGATAGATGGATGGGTAAGTGGAAGGATACAGAGAAGTTATGTACAGAGACATGACTGATGGATCAAAGGTGAGGGAGAGGGCTGTCTGGCTCGAGATGGATGCTTGCAGACTGTGGGGAGGCAGGTGGAATGGATGGGTACTGATCGGCCCTGTGCTCCCCAGTGCAGATCTAAACACAGGACAAGAGCTCTTCGAAGGAAAGATGCTGTGTAACCCAGTCCCCAAATGAACTCTGCATTTGTAACTATGAGTGATGATTGTGTCTCGTTGGGAAGGAGTCTTATAGGTCTAACATCATCGCAGTTAATGACTTATGGATTGTTGTAAAATCAGGCACTGCTAGGAATGAAGGCAGGAGGTTAAAGGACCTGGAACAGATTTCATAATAATATCCGCATTTTATCAATCTGGGCCATGTGTGCCTTACACGCTCCATCTTGATGAAGCCTCGCAGAAGCTTTATGAGGTTGTTATATCTCCATTTTCAGCAGATGAAGAAACTGAGTTTCAGATTCAAGCCGGAGTTCATCTGATCCCAGAGTCTCAGGGTGAAGAGAGAATTTTAAGGATGAGTGAAGTAAGTCAGTAAGAGAAAAACACATACTGTATATTAATGGATATATATGGAATCTAGTAGAGAAAGCAATGGCACCCCACTCCAGTACTCTTGCCTAGAAAATCCCATGGATGGAGGAGCCTGGTAGGCTGCAGTCCATGGGGTCGCTAAGTTGGACATGACTGAGTGACTTCACTTTCACCTTTTGCTTTCATGCTGTGGAGAAGGAGATGGTAACCCACTCCAGTGTTCTTGCCTGGAGAATCCCAGGGACGGGGGCGCCTGGTGGGTTGCCGTCTATAGGGTCGCACAGAGGTGGACACGACTGAAGTGACTTAGCAATAGCAATGGAATCTAGAAAGATGGTACTGATGAACTTGCAGGGCAGCAGTGGAGATGCAGACATAGAGAACAGACTTATGGACCCAGGAATGGGAGAGGAAGGAGAGAGTGGGACGAATGGAGATAGAAGCATTGAAACATATACACTACCATTTGTAAAATAGATAGCCAGTGGGAATTTGCTGTATGACTCAGGGAACTCAAATCGGGGCTCTGTGACAACCTAGAGGGGTGGGAAGGGGTGGGAGGCGGGAAGGAGGTTCAAGAGGGAGGGGACATATATGTACCTATGACTGATTCATTTTGATATAATGGCAGAAACCAATGCAATATTGTAAAACAATTATCCTTCAATTAAAACTAAGTAAATTTAAAAAGAAATTTTAAAACAGTGGGCTCAGACAAGGAACTATATTCAATATCTTGTAATAACCAATACTTGAAAAGAATCTGAAATATGTGTATAATGGGATCAATTTGCTGTACGCCTGAAATGCTATAAATCAGCTATGGGCTGTGTGCTGTGCTTAGTTGCTCAGTCATGTCCAATTCTTTGCGACCCCACGAACTGTAGTCTGCCAGGCTCCTCTGTCCATGGGGATTCTCCAGGCAAGAATACTGGAGAGGATTGCTATGCTCTCCTCCAGGAGATCTTCCCAACCCAGGAATCGAACCCAGGCAGATTCTTTACTGTCTGAGCCACCAGGGAAGCCCAAATCAGCTATACTTCCATAATAAATTTTAAAAAATTATGTGTTAAAAAAAGGATCGATGAAAAGAAGGAGGGAGGGACGGAGGGCTGCAGGAGTTTGGAATGAGCTCCGTAGGAAAGAATGTGGCCTTTGCAAACAGGACACCTTCCACTTTGGGTGAGGCTTTGAGACCTCCCAGCTTCCTTCTCCCTCCATCCTCCCTGCCTCTGCCTTCAACGCCTGCACCTCTTGAGCCCGGGGAATAGATAGGCAGAGGAGGTATGTGCGGGATTTGCCTTCCTGCCTTCAGCCTAAGCGTGTCCCTCTGCTTGTCCCCAGGAGCAGTAGGGAAATGTTGGCTGTGCTCTTCTCCCTCCCTGGGAGCTCGGCACTCAGGTCTGGGCTGGGGAAGGAGAGTGAGCCCTTGGATCTTTTGAGGGGATGCGCTGAATGATTCTGGGGGAGAGATCCTTCATGGCTGCTCTGGGTCTGGCCAGGAAGAAGGATAATGAGCTACCTTTACAGGAATTATTCTGCGCCCCTTCTAGAAGGCAGGCAGGCAGGGGTCATGAGATTCTGGGCAGACCTGATGGCAGGACTTCTGTCCCCTCCCCATCTCTTATGCTCCTGATGCTGTCTCCAGCTTCTCTTGTCTCAGCTGAGCAGGACTCTGCACCTAATCCCTCAGTTCCCACATCCCAGCTGTGTTCCACCGTCCAATCACAGTGCCTGGGTTCACTTGGTGGGCGCTTCCCCCAACTCTGATTCTGTGTCAGCATCATAGGAAGGACAAGCGCTGGCACCCGTATTTCTGAAAATGCTTGATACAATTTTGCTTCTGAAATAGTTCATGTTTTCTGGAGAAGGAAGCAGAACGAGGCAGAGGAGCCCCAGGCAGGAGTCAGATTCCTGGCTAGGCTGTGGTCCTCGGGAAAGTCACTGCTCCTTTTTGGGCCTCCATTTCCACATCTGAACATCACTACCTTCCCAGGTGGCTCAGTGGTAAAGAATCTGCCTGCAGGAGACGCAGGAAATGATTCCTGGGTCAGGAAGATCCCCTGGGGGAGGAAATGGCAACCTGCTTCAGTATTTTTCCCTGGAGAATCCCATGAACAGAGGAGCCTGGTGGTCTACACTCCACGGGGTCGCAGAGTTGGACACTGTTTAGTTTACCATAGTTATGACCATTCTCTTGGGGAATGGCACTGTGTGAGAACGAAGCTGAACTTCTCAGCACAGCCCAGGCTCCAGGAAGATTTGCTCTGCTTGCTCCCTCACGGCCATTTTTGGTCCTCGAGATCTCTTCCCTGCTAAGTTGTCAGCTCCCTGGGGGAGATGTCCTTCAAATCTCCCATACTGCAGGCTCCCAGTGACCTGGGCCAAGGCAGGCTATGCCAGGAGCCATGTGAGATTTGGTGTTGAATAGATCCAGGCTGTATCCTGAGCTTTGTTACTTAGTAATATTGATAACATTTCTAATTTACTGGGGGCTTACTGTTAACAGGTGCCAAGCCCTAAGTCAAATATTTTATATCCTCTTGTTTAACATAATAACTTTGTGTGGTATGCATTATCCCCATTTTACAGATGAGAGAACTTAGGGTCAAAAACAGTTCACTGACTTCAAATGCCTTTTTCTCAGTGAGGCCCAACTGACCCACCCTATTTAGAACGGCAGCCTGCCTATCTCGGCACTCCCAACTTGCCTTAATGCTGCTTCCTTGTTCCCCTAACTTCTAACACATTATATACCTTATTATGTTGTTTAGTGCCTGCAGTGTGTCAGCAGGGTGTTCAGGAATCTTGCCCGGTGATGTTCACTGATGTACGTCCCAAGCCACTAGAACCACCACCTGGCAGATAGTAGGTGTCCGATCAGTATATGCTGAGTGACAACTGGTTAAGTAATTTGCCCAGGTGTCAGTTACTTGACTAGCCATATGACCTTGGATATCTTGTTTCTGATCCTTAGTTCCTTTGGTCGTAAAATAGAATAATAGCATCTATCCCATAGGATGGGTGTAGGGATGAACGGAGACGCAGGTGTACAGTTCTCAGCACAGAGCAAGCATTCTGTAAATGTTAGCTCTCTTCCCCGAGGACGGTTATTTCTTCTTGCTTCTATTGTTCTCTGATGGCCTACCCTTTGACCAGTCTGCTGTTCAACAGCGGTTTCTTCAGAGGACAAGTGCTGAAGGAGGGGTTGACGTTACCTATGGAGTTAACCAGCCCCTGTTCTCTCACCCTCATCCCTCCTCCTTCTAGGATGTGCTCGTTGCTAAGGAGACGCAACATCAGCTCCTGACAGGATGTGGCTGGGGTCTGGTCCACACCGAAGGAGTGAGACTATGGCTGACCCTGGGGAGGGAGGGAAAAGAAGGAACGCGACTTGCCTCAAGGGCTGAGAGTCTGGGTGGGGGTGTCATTCGGGAATCTGCTGGAAAAAACCAGCTGGCTCTCCGAGAAACAGAAGCGCTTGTCCTCCTGTCTCATGTGACTCTGGAATGATGACCAAGGGCCCTGTTTGCAGGTGGCAGTGGAACCCCTGCTAAAGCTGCCGTCCAGTGCTGGTCAAGGTGCGATGCCCGGACCCTGGGAGGGGGCCATAGCAGCCAGAGTGGCACATAATCAAACTCCTGGCCCTCAGAATGGCACCTCCCCAGAGCAGGGCTGGTGGCTGAGCAGATGCTTGAAGAGGCCACGCGGCTGACTGTGTGCCTGGCGAGGGGACTCCACACAGGGAATGCCATCTCTTCTTGCAGGTTGAACGAGACTGTAAGGACACTGTCTCAGATCTTGGGCCATCCCTAGGGAACCCTTTCCAAACCTTCTTTCCAAACCCTCCCTTGACCCTGGGCAGCAGGAGAGATCGTGCTTTTTAGTAACCAGTTGGCCAGCTTGAATGGAGAAGAAGAGTGCCAGCTGAGGCCCTACCACCCTGATGTAGTCCTGCCTCTGCCCACCCCGACTGAGTGGCCTTGGACACAGCACTCAGCATCTCTGTAAGACTGGGACAACTACAGCACCTTCCTCTGGGGACTGTATGCAGATTCCACAAGTTGATTCTTATGAAGAGTTCAGATCTGACCCAGAAATGCCAAGCACTCACTAAATGAGGCTAGTATCGTCATTTTAGGTGGTACATTCCTGGAAAGATCAGCTTCCCTGATGGCTCAGCAGGTAAAGAATCTGCCTGCAATGCAGGAGACACAGGAGACGGGGGTTCAGTCCCTAGATGGGGTAGAGCTCCTGGAGAAGGAAATGGCAACCCACTCCAGTATTCTTGCCTGGGAAATCCCATGGACAGAGGAGCCTGATGGGCCACAGTCCAACGGGTTGCAAAGAGCTGGACACAACTGAGTGACTAAGAGAGATTCTTCCTGGGAAGAGGAACATCCTTGGGAGATGAAAATGGTATTACTATCATTATTTGTTTTTTCTTGGAAACTGGGAAGTTCTGGCTGAGCTGGCCCCTCTTCCTGCTCTGCTGGATGAGCCCCTTCAGTGCTTCAGCTCTCTATTTGCATAATCCTTTCTAGCCCCTGCCATTATTTGTCAGCCCCTGAAGGCATCTGCTATTTTTGTTATAAAGTCAGGCCCAGGAGAAGCCAACAAAAATGTCAGGAGCCTAGGTGGGGCTATTATCAAAAAAAAAAAAAAAAGAGAGAGAGAGAGAGACTGAATTGTTCATGCTCAGGAGGCAAAGGGCCTCCCTGCTGGCTCAGATGGTAAAGAATCTGCCTGCAATGCAGGAGATGTGGGTTTGATCCCTGGGTCGGGAAGATCCCCTGCGGAAGGAATCGCTACCCACTCCAGTATTCTTGCCTGGAGAATCCCATGGACAAAGGAGCCTGGTGGGCCACAGTTGGGTGCCCAAGGGCCATAGAGCAAGAGGAATTAGAAGGAAGAGGGACTCTGAGCCTGGCCGGTTCAGCACAGATCAGAAAAGTCCTACACTGAGGCCCTGGGCTTGGAAGGTGCCCTCCTGGCCCACTGCAGGGGTGTTGTTATTTAGAGGCAGGTGAGGCTGAGTTGGTTCAGTACCTGCCTGTCCTCTGTATCTTTTCGAGTCCTGTTTCTTCTAACCCAAGCATCTTGGGGGCAGGGAACTTGACACCCTCAGAGGACGGACCTTGTCACAGTACTCATGGGAGGGACCTAGCGCTTGTCACACAGGTTTTCAATAAATGATTCTGTTAGTCACTCAGTTGTGTCCAACTCTTTGTGACCCCATGGACTGCAGCCCACCACGCTCCTTGGTCCATGGGATTTTCCAGCAAGGATATGGAGTGGTTTGCCATTTCCTTCTCCTTCAATAAATGATTGTTCAATAAAGACAGGAGTGAATGCAGAGAGTTACCTTTCTGGTACAGTGATCGGAGAATTTAGTTAGACTTTTTAGAAAGCCCCTCTGAGTCTGAGTCCCATTGCCATCCCATGTACTGGGCTCCTCCGTCTGGCTGCTGGAAGGCAACATGGGGACAGCAAGCATGTCACCTTTGGTCACCACTGCACTCCCAGAGCCTAGCGCAGTACCTGGCACATAATAGGTGCTCAACCAATACGTGTTGAAAGACTGAATGAACAGAAGAACGAATCTAATTCAGGCTGTGAATCTAATGCCCTGGAGTCAGGATATTACAGTTGTGCTCTTAATAGCTGGAGGGATTTTGAACTCCTCTTTGTAACTCATCTGGACCCACCCATCTAGTAGGGTAAAAACCACACAAATACACCCGGTTATCCGAAACCCAGTGTGCAGGAATTCATGGATATTACTTATAAGTCATGCTCTGAAGTCTGCTGTCACCGCAGCCCTCCTGATGTCCTTGTCAGGTTGTCACACTAGCTGTCTTAGCCCTTATTTCTCGTGCTGTGTGTGCAGGAAGTCAATGAGCACCATTATCTTGTTATTTACCATTGCATTTGGAACCGCAGTCTCTGTGGGTTTTGGGTTTTACTTATCTCACTATCATAGATCCACTTGTTCTCTAAAAAGGCAGCGTCTTCCAGAATGACGAGGGAATCGTCTGAGTGGTGACGGCGCTGTCTGTTACCCCCTCAGCAAGATAGGGTGGTGGCAGAGGGCTCCAGCCCTGGCTTGGGGACCAGCTGGCTCATGACCTTGGGCTGATCTTTTCATCTCCCTGAGTCTCATTTCTAGGGCCCGTTCAGATCTTTAATTCTGTGTTGACACACAGGAGAGGGCTTCCCAGAAGTGGAACGATTTTTAAGTGGGTGTATGCTTTTCTGTGAGATTGTAGCTGTTTTTATTTTAAAACTTTTCATTTTAGCTCCTGTTCCAAGTGTAAAAACAACACTAGCAATGAGGAATTAATATTTTCTGATTTATGGGGCATATTATTATTATATCAGAATATGGTAGTTTTTTTGTTAAATATGTTTTTTAAAGGATTGGTGGCTTTCTTAAGAGTGATTTTATTATATCTTGGGGTGTGCCTTTTTCCCCAATCACATAAGGAATAGATCTGTGATTTATAAGGCTCCTGCACTACTGAACCTGGTCATGAAAGTATTCTAAGGTGTTACATCATTACTAAAAGTGAGGCTTTCAGGAACTTCCAGGTTTCCAAGCATATTGCAGGAGAGACCAAACCGCAAGGTTCTTTCTAGAAATTAGGGTAATGGTGGCTCAGACGGTAAAGTGTCCGTCTACGATGCGGGAGACCCGGGTTCGATCCCTGGGTTGGGAAGATCCCCTGGAAAAGGAAATGGCAATTCACTCCAGTACTATTGCCTGGAAAATCCCATGGACAGAGGAGCTTGGTAGGCTATAGTCCCTGGGTTCGCAAAGAGTCGGACACGACTGAGTGACTTCACGTTCACGTTCGACACTAGGCATGCCTATGTCCAGACACATTTTCAGGGGTCTTAGAAAGGAAAAGGCCCTTAGGGATACACCAGCTCAACTCTGCTGCCGTTTAGATATGGGATACTGAGGCCTAGACAGCAGAGGTGACTGCCCCAGAGCATTCCCTCCATGTCTGTCCCTTGCTCATTCCACATGCCTCACCTGGTCCAAACCCCAGTGTCCCCAGTGAACATTGGTGTGCAAACCTAACCATTGCTCATGCCTGGGGCAGACACTTTCTCTGTATCGTGAATTGCTTTCTAAGGGCTATGTGAAGGGCTGCTGCTAATTCAGCATTCCAACCAGCTCTGCTTGCCTCAGACACTTTTTTTTTTTTCACCAGCTAGACACTAATATCCAGCAGAGTTTATTGGTATAATTTTTTCAGAAAGAGACTGGAAGACTTGGCAAGTTCAAACTTTAACATTTTTTATCAAGAGTGCCAAATGGCCACCTTTTCCCCCATACCCCCACCATCACCACCAACCCCAATATGGCTTTCTCTACCACAGGCACGCAGGGCCTGCAGAGCAGAAACAGCACAGGCCAAACCAGCAGGCACGGGACACACTGTCAAATCAACTGAGCAAGCAACCGCCTGGAAGCCATCTTTGTTAAGGGCAAAATAAGCTGCTCATGACACTGGAGGATACAGAAAAGACAGGACTATCTTGATTCTTCTGAAGGAGTGAGGGAGGCTGGATGGGGGTAAAAAACATGTTCTCAGAAGACACGCAAAGAAAGACTTTACAAACAACTAAAGGTGACACAAATATCAGTATCCCCCAAACTTCCCTTCTCAAAGATGGCCACCCCCGCTGTCCATTCAGAAGGAGCACGCAGCAGAACCTACTGGGCATGGAGAAAGACAGGCAGCGGGAGAGATTTAGTTTTCCACAAAGGTTGTTAGTTTTTTTTTTTTTTCTTTATTAATGGAATTTAAAGTGCATATAACTGAAGGAAAAGTCCAAGGCCTAGAGAAAGAGATGAGGCCCAAGAGAGAGGCTCAGAGATTCTAAAGGCGGCAGAAGGATACCCACCTAAAAAGGCCACTTGAGCTGCAAAAAGGATGGAGTGGGGAGACAGAAAACGGGGAAAAGAGAAGGGGAATGGGGGTGGGGTTGGGGTGGGGGAAAGCATTTGGGAAGAAGAAGACAAATACCAGTTCAGAAATTCAGACAAAGGTGAGAAGGAGCTAGTCTATATCCCAGGTAAGAAAACGTGGGCTGACCCTAAGGTAGGAACATTAGTTTCGGGAAAGGGAGCAACAGGAAGAGCAATGGCTTCTGGCAAGGACACAGCACCTCAGGGGCCCTTCCCTTGATGGCATAGCGGTGGGGCTTCTCCAAGCCTGTCATGGTCTTCCTTGGAGACCCCACAAAGGTCTAGGGAGATGTCCTCCAGCCAGGAGAAGGCAGGGGCTGAGAACCTCAACTTGGGGCCTCCCAGAGCTCCCCAGTGGATGGCAAATTCCCTTTGCTATTGGATGGTGGCCAGGGCCCCACTCACCCACACAGGCCGTGCCGTCCTCGTTGGGTTCATAGCCCCGATTGCATCTCTTGTTGGTCCGGCACCTGTAGCTTCCGTATGTGTTGACACACACGGGCTTGTCTCGAGGGCACACGAATGGGAACTGGATGCATTCGTTGGTGTCTGAAAGGCAAGGGGAGCCGCTCACTGGGGGCTGGGGGCAATGGGTCCTTGCTCAGGCTCTGCTTCCCCACTCCCGCCATGACCTTGGGCATGTCCCTTCTTCTCCCTGGGCCTCAACTTGCTCAGTCTTCTTGGCTGGCTCTTCCTATACTTGACCTTTACACCTTGAGGGCACTCATGTTGTCCTGGGTCTTCTTTTCTATCTCCCACAGTTTCTGTAGGTGGTCCCTTCACATATGGATGATTCCAGGCCTCCTGTCTTGAGCCATGACCTCTCCTTGGGGATCCAGACTCACGAATGTCTACCATGCATCTCAGACTTACTAGGTTGAAATGGAACTCTAGATCCCTCGGCCTTCAAGCCTCTTTTGCCCCCTGTTCCCATCCTCCCCAGCTCAATCAAGGCCACCATCAGCCTCTCGGCTGCTTAAGCAGACATCGGAGAGATTCCTGATTCTTCCAGTTTCCTTAATTTTCAGGCGATTTAACAACAGATCCTGTCAATTCTGCCCCATTGTACCTCTCCGGTCTGACCTTCCTCTCACTCCTCTGCCACCAGCCTGTCCCCAGCCACCAGCAGCTCTTGCTTGGATTTCTGCTGCTGCATTCTCCCCTTCCCCCTCCCCACCACCACACCCCACCCACTCCCCAGGCCTCCTGGCTCCCCTGCTTCCTCCAATCCTATCTGCAATTCAGTAGCCAGGTGATTGCTGAAAATATGAACCATACCATGCATGCTCTTGCTGAACTGCAAAGGGCCCTGAGAACAAAGTCCAGACTCCCTTCTGGGGACTCAAGATCCTCCCTGATGTGACATCTGGCTCGTTCATCCTCTCCCAGCACTCCGGCCTCCTTCTTGTCCATTTGACACAATAAGCCTTTCTCCTGCCACATGGTCTTTGCGCCTGCTCTCCCCTCTGCTGGGCAAGCTCCTCCCTCTGCTCTTTCTATGGCTGGACCCTTCCTGTCCTTCAGGTCTCAGCTCAGAGGTCCTCTCCCTGCCCATGTCTTCTAGAAGAGTCTTCAGAGAGCACCTTGGTTAAAGGGTTCTTAATTCATCTCATCCAGCTCTTGTGGTAGTCTGCCCCACTAGAATGAACACTCTTCCAGGGCAGGTGCCTGACCTGCACCCCCAGCTCCCCACGTAGGGTGCTGTGCAGGAGGCATCCAAATGTCTACTAGGTGATGAAATGAAGAGGCGGCTGCACTGTGGAGGTGATGGGATCTTCCCAGCACATGGGGAAGATGCTAGAATTTCTGGGTATGTGTATCATCTGTTTAGAGTGGCCATGGCAGGGACATGAGGAATGGAGGGAACTGATTTCTTCCTCAAGCCACCCTTCCAGCCATCCTCTCCACTTCCCACCTGTGGTCCTTTGCCCAGGCAGCGCCCTTCATGGGGACACTTTCCCCCTACTGTCTGGTGAACTCCTCACCACCCCTCAGGTCTCAGCTCAGACCTAAACTACCTCTGGGGCACTTTCTCGGACCCTCACTAGACTGGTTTGGCACCCCACTTTTGTGCTCCCATAGCACCCCCTCCCCACAAGCCCTGCCCAGGTTGTGTGGTCAGTCTGTTTCTCTGTGCACCCCTCCCACTGGCTCTAAGCTCCAAGAGGGCAGGGATTGTCTCGTTCACTCTGGCATCTCAATAGCAAACCATTCACCTGGGGCTGATGAGAGGCTGCAGAGGGGACTTGGAAAGAATGCCGCCTGAGCATTTAAGGGCAGGTGGAGTCCTTGGCCAGACCCCTCACAGCTGGTCCTTAGGATGGAAGACATGGGGTTGAAAGTCTCGGTGCTGAGCCTCTAGGCTATCTTGCCCATTCCAGGCCTTTGAGAGGTTTTAGGAGGTCCCTGGATCCTCGCAGAGCTGCCTCACAGAGCCTGGCTGTGCTGCAGTTACCTGCCCCCCAGTACTGCAAAAGGCAGCAATCTCCCTTCTGAGCTCTGACCACATGCCACAGCCTGGTTTGCTCCAGTGCCCCCTGGCTAGCCATGCCCACTATTGCCTGCCAGCCCCTTTGCTGGCCGCTGTGCTGGATGGAGGGTGCATGCCCACCCACCATGGCTTCCAGGAGCGAGGCCTCCCTCTAGAGAGGCCTGTCTAGGCAGTTTTCTCCTCCCGGTGATTGTTCTCTCTGTATTCACGGCAGGGAAGTGCTGCCAATTCCCAGAGATGTAGTGATCCAGCCTGCAGGTTGCTACCATCATTCCCACCTTGCCAAGTCATCTGGCGGTTGTCTTGACATCTGGAGCCCCAGGGACAAACAACACATTCCCCTTCTCACCGTTCCCACCGCCCCTTGTCTGCAACCTGAGTCTTCCAGGGCCCAGGCTGACCCTCCCCAGTGAGATTCCGGCCTCGCCGTGTCCTCTGGTACCCGCAGGCAACTCACCCGCACAATGGCCACTTTCCTGCTGGGAGAATCCTTGGCCGCACTGCAAGGTGGGCAGAAGCAGAGACACTAGTGAGTTGAGAAGATCCCATCTTAGGTCCCCTCCCAGTCATAGCCACAGAGCAGCTGGCACCCTGACCCCACAGTAAAGGACTGCTCACAGCTCTGAATCAGGGAGAGCCCCTCCTGCCAGGATTCCTTTGCACTGATCAGAGGAGACTCAGGGGGAAGGCCAAGAGCAGAGCCTGTACAAACTTCTGCTCATTCCCCTCTCGTGGGATCCACAGGCCTGCCCCGTGACCCCCAACAGAGTCTGTCCCTCCTGCGGCATCACCCGAGACAAGCTGGGTCTCAGGAAGGCAAAGTGTAAAGAGGGCTGGGCGAGCTCACTCCTCACACCCACTCATCTGAGAACCTTCCCCACTCCCAGGGCGGGACGCCTGTGAGCCAGGCCATCACCCCACCTTGGGGCAGGGCTGGCTGGACAAGAGGTGGATATCCCATCTGGAGGAGTGACTCAAAGGTTTTGCAGCTGGAATTTGACCTAAGTGAGGCAGAGACAGAGATTGGGGAGTCTGGTCACTCCAGGCTGTGGGGGCTTTGCTAGGTCTCCGTGGAGGTCTCAGCAGCCTGGTGGCTCGGGGCGGTGGGTGGGACTCAGAACATTTTACACAAGACAGAAAATGTCAACTGTTGGAACTGATGAATGATGGGGTGCTAGTGAGGATTACTGGGGAAGGGTAATGCTTCCCCCCAGAGCCAGTGCACTAAAAACAGAGGTCCATGAGCTCCTGGGGCCACCAAACCGCCACGGCTGTAGCTCATTCCGGGTGTCCCTTGCATTTCGTGAGCTTCTCTGGAACCTCCCTGTAAGTCCCCTTGTCTATGTGAGTTTAAGTGGCTCCTATTATTTGCAATGGTGTGATCCTCTCTGGACAGGGGCCAAGAGCTCTTCCTAGGAGACTGCAGAGGCAACAGGAGGCTGTGTCAGAGCCTTGGAAAGAATCAGAGGTGAAGCAGGAGACCTGAGGCCAGTCCTTAACTCTGCTCACAAATGGCTGAGCAGTTCTGGTGGGTTCTCTTTCTTGGTCTCAGTTTACCTTCTCTGTAAAATGGGTGATAAAAATGCTTGCACTTCCAACACGCTAGGATTTCTTTGAGGAGCAGAAGAGCTGTGGGTGTGATAGTGGTATGGAAACTACAAATGGAGGGGTTGCTACAAAGCCTGTCCTTTGCTAAGAAGATTCCCATCCTTCTAGAAACAAAGTCTGCAATTCCTGGGAATCCCGCTTCAGCCCGCAGGGTTGTGGGAGGGGCCTGCTTGTTTGGCTCTAAGGTCCAGACGCCTCTCCTCACCTCCAGGCTGCCTGGGTCCTGAGGTCTGTCATCATCCCGGGGATAGGGAATCTCCAGCACCGAGTTCATCTCCGAGCTGGCCACGTTCCTGCTGGCCATCTTGCCATCTGGCCATGTCACCTCCACGCTGCTGGCTTCATCCTTCCCTGTGGGAAGAAAGGGGAAATGGTCAGCTGCAGAGGAGAGTAGGGGCTGGGGAGGGATTCTCTTCAAGGGTGTCATCATTCATTCGTTCACCTGATAAAAACCATGAACTGAATACTGTTCTAACTGCTGGGGAAATAGTGAACAAGACCGACAAGATCCCGCTCCTTTAGGACAACGCCGTCCAAGAGAACTTGTGTGGTAACGGTGATGCTTTCTAGCTATCTGTCAGCTGCGGCAGCGGCTAGCCATAGGTGTATGCTGAGCTCTGGTGTGGCACTGGTGTGATAAGGGACTGGACTTTAAATTTATTTAAAATAGAATTATTTAACCACTAACCTAGTGGCTACCATCCCAGACAGTGCAGTTCTAGAACTCACATTCTAGTGGCTCAGCCAATGGGCAGGAGGCTGTTTTGGGGAAGAGGGTTAAACCCGGTGGTAAACGGGTAGACTTTGGAGTCCTGGGTTCACATCTTGGCTGTACCATTTACCTAGCATGTTGGGAAAGAAAGAGTGGGGTTGGGGCATCTGGGAGACCTGGGGACAACGATCAGCTTTACAGCAGATTTGCTTTTTAATATTGGGTGTATTCCACTGATTTGTATCTATACTGATAGTTAAAGTCTGCAAGGGGTCATCACTGGGAAAGTCCCTGTTTTCAGGGAGCTTCCACTCTAGTGGGGATAGATAGGCATACACATGAACCAATAAACAATGCCAGATATTGACAAGCTCTGTGAAGAGAACAAAAATAGGGTGGTGAGATAAAGAGGAAGTAAGAGTTACTGGGGGGCCTTTTCTAGTCAAGGTGATGAGGGACAGGTTCTTGGGGATAAGGTATTTGAGTTGAGCTCCATATAGAAGCTGAGGTGACAAAGGGTACCGGAGAAAGACCAATCTGAGAAGCAACAGTGAGAACTGGACATGGAACAGCTGACTGGTTAAAAATTGGGAAAGGAGTATCACAATGCTGTATATTGTCACCTTGCTTATCTAACTTATATGCAGAGTACCTCATATGAAATGCTGGGCTGGATGAATCGCAAGCTGGAATCAAGATTGCCGGGAGAAATACCAATAATCTCAAATATGCAGATGATGTCACTCTAATGGCAGAAAGTGAAGAGGAACTAAAGAGTCTCTTGATGAGGGTAAAAGAGGAGAGTGAAAAAGCTGGCTTATAACCCAACATTCAGAAAACTAAGGTCATGGCATCCAGACCCATCACTTCATGGCAAATAGCAGGGGAAAAAGTGGAAGCAGTGACAGATTTTCTCTTTTTGGACTCCAAAGTCACTGCGGACAGTGACTGCAGCCATGAAATTAAAAGACACTTGCTCCTTGGAAAAAAAGCTATGACAAACCTAGAAAGTGTATTAAAAAGCAGAGACAGCACTCTGCAGACAAAGGTCTACGTGGTAAAAGCTATGTTTTTTCCAGTAGTCATGTCTGGATGCGACAGCTGGACCATAAAGAATGCTGAGCACTGAAGAATTGATGCTTTCGAATTGTGGTGTTGGAGAAGACTCTTGAGAGTCCCTTGGACTGCAAGGAGATCAAACCAGTCACTCCTAAAGGAAATCAGTCCTGAATATTCATTGGAAGGACTGATGCTGAAGCTGAAGCTCCAATCCTTTGGCCACCTGATATGAAGAGCCAACTCATTGAGAAAAGACTCTGATGCTGGGAAAGATTGAAGGCAGGAGGAGAAGAGGGGGGCAGAGGATGAGATGGATAGATAGCATTGATTCAATGGACATGAATTTGAGCCAACTCCAGAAGATAGTGAAGGACAGGGGAGCCTTCTTGTGCTGCAGTCCATGGGGTCACAAAGAATTGGACACAGCTTAGCAACTGAACAACAACAACCAAGCTGAAATGTTTACAGAAAATAATGGTGGTGAAACTCAGGGAATATTCATTGTGAATCCATCTGCACACATCCTTAAAGCAACGTGTTACATCACTGGCAGAAACCAGGTTGGAAAGATTTATCAGGTGTTTAGGCATCGTCACAGCCGGCCCCGGCTTCCTGCTTAAAGCAACAGGCCTGTCACTGAGACAAGGTCAGGCTAATGGTGATGGATTGGGGTGGAGAAGAGCGGGAGCTGGGCCTCACATGCTGGGAGAAGCCTTTCTCCAGTCGGTCACTGGGAAAGAGGGCAGCGCTCAGTACAGGTGGGAGGGATGCTGCAGCCCCCTTGTTGCCCCCCACCAGGGCTGACTAGACATGGGCTTGGTGCTCAGGGCTCCACAAATTTGCACACTCCCCCAAGTATCAATTGAGGCCTGAGAAAAAAGTCACCCACACGTGCGTGCTACTTTCTCTTCAATGCGTAGAGACTGTCACAAAGCAAGTGAAACTGAAAAGCGCTGTGGAATTTATATCAGCTTTTGTTCATTACTGTCCACCAATGGATTTTTACAATGACTGCTGCAGTGGGGGCGGAGGGTGGTCTGTGAAACATTTTTGTGTATGAACGGGGTTCCCGTATTTTACAAAAGGGAGCAGGGGGAGAAGGGGGTTATGAAAAATGTTTTCTGGCTTAATAGAGCCGACCTTGGAACCAGTAAGCCACGGGCCTGGAAGGGGAGAGTCTCCACGCCTAGACTTTGGGGGAATCAGTGTACAGATTTCGGTATTGCAATCTACCGCTATCTCTATGAGGTTCCCCTGGGGTCGGAGCTAAAGCAGCACGGTGTGGAAGGAGCCCACTGCAGCTTTCTCCCCGAGTTCCTGTGCGTCAGTCTGCATTTTCCAGAGAAAGGTGCATCTTGAGAGCCACACTCTCCACTTTCTGAGCCTCCCTGGGCTTGCTTCTTTACTGCTCCCTCCAGCCCAAGGCCTCCAGAGAAGTCTCTCCTCTGATCATCATGAATTAATAAGGGTAGGGACCAGCCACCACCCTCCAGAAGTGTCAAAGGTAAGCAGCCCCTGCCCCTGTGCCTGCAATGGGGCAGCAGCACCAGAGAGAGGTCCCCCGAGCAGAGACCCCCACATGACCCAGAGACCCCCCCCAGACAGGATGCAGCTTCTCTCCCCATAGAGATTCTCCCCTTCCAGGCTGGGGTTTACTGGTTCTGGGATTGGCTCTATTAAGCCAGAAAACATTTCTCATAACCCCTTCCTTCCTTGTTCCCTCCCACCACAATTTATTTTGGGGAAGGGGGTGAAAATAGGATTGGGGGTGTGAATCGCCCACTGTTTTTCTGTTTGGAAGTAGTCTCTTGAGGTTCAAGAGATTTGGCATGTTTAGGGTGTTCAGCGCCCAAACTAAGTGGCAGATGTAAAAAGTAAACATTTTTCTATTAAAAAAAAAAAGGAGACAAAGAAGAACAAATGTTTCTTGCCTAAGCCAACAGAGCAGCTACACAAATACATTTTCCAGCCTGACAGAAGTGCTGCAAATAACTCAAGAGCTGCCGAATATTCATAGACAATCACAAATTTACATCCTGCATCTGAATCCTGTTTCCTCTCTTCCTCCAGACCCAGGGATCGGCAGACTAGGATAGGAGTCAGCCATAGGGAGGGCACCTCTCAGGAGGACTCCTTCCTTTGTTACTGATTATTTGGGGGCCTCAGTTTCCTCATCTGCAAGATGAGAGCTCTAGCCTATCCAGGAACGACAGTCTTTCCTTGGATGGGAGCGTTGCCCCAGCCAATTTTGACCCTCAGCATCCCCATCATCTCTTAGACATGGGGGGCACCCTGCAGTTCCCAAAGGGCTTCCCCTTGTTGCCAGTAATACTACAGAGTATGCCCTCCAAACTGCCCGCAGAGATTCTCAGCGTCAGGGCACTGGATCCTCATGGCAGCCCCCTGAGAAAATACGTTTAATAATTTCCATCTTACAGTCCAAAGGGATGAGACTCAGAGAGGTGAAGGGAATTGCTCACAGCTACCCAGAGAGGGAATGTCTCATCCTGAAGCCCGCACTGCTTACCCCTTGTTCTATTGCCCACCCCACCCCCATGACCAAACCACCATGGACCAAGCATCATGCAGGGAGCTGGGATTCAGCAGGAAGCAGACAGACCTAGGACCCATCCTGGAGGAGCTGAGCCCTGTAGGGGCAATGAACACAGTGATCATGTTCAAATAAACTGGGAAAGCGCACATACAGTACCGGTGCCACGTGGTGAGCGAGGCGGGGTTAAAAGTCATTTCGTTGGAGGATGCAGGAGGAATAGGAGCTTGGGAGGCACAGAAGGGAAGGGAAGGACGTTCCAGGCAGAGGGTACAGCACAGGCAAAGGTATAGAGATGTGAAAAGGACATGCGTGTTGAAGATCAAGAAGCAGGTCAAAGTGGGCGAAGCAGGGTGTGAGCCTGTGCGTTAAGTGGGGTGGGTGGGAGAGGAGATGGGGAGGGACTGGGAACTCTCGAAGGTGTGACTGATTGAAGCTTCTCAACTACTCCACGAGGGAGAATTTATACCCACTCCCCCGATGTAGACACAGGCTTGGCAAAGTGCAGGGAACTGCAGGTGTTTGAGTTCGGACTGGAACCCAGGCTCCTGCCCCCAGGCTGGGCCGTTACCTTTGCCCCAGAAATTTCGAGTCTTCCCGCAGCTGCACAAGCCAGGGGGCCCGGCCACCAGACACTGCACAAGGGGCAGCCTTTGAGTTGGCCAGACTGCCAGGCCTGTGTCTGGGAGCAGAGGAGACCCCATTGGGAGCAGCAGGGAGTCGCCTCCTGCAGCTTTTAAAGGACAAAGGCTAAAGAGGCACAGAGAATTGCGCTTTTCAGAAGAATCACAAGCAAAACAGATGGTGGGAATACAGTTGGTGGAATATTTTTGCACTTTATTAAAGCGATTTTTATGTGGGCCACTGAATATTCCTTTCCTAAAAGAGCACCAGCCGGCTGGAAGGCAGCTCTGAGTCACTTGCGAACAATCAGCTGAAGGAAGGTGGGGTGTGTGTGTAGGGGATGGGGGAGCCATCAAAGCCTGGGGTGGGTTGGCCCGGGGGCGAGCCCAAGTGGGAGGCTGGTGGAGAAAGGAGATTACTGGCTTTTGTTTTCATGTATTGGCTTTGGTAGAGCTGCCTTAGCTCTTTGCTAACTCAGAACCAGAGAGCCTGGGTGTGGGCTACACGGAGTGGGTGTGGGCTACACGGAATGGGTGTGGGCTACATGGGATGGGTAAGCCGGGGTTGAGATGTTGGGGTTCAGAGCAACCCGAGTCCAGCAGGGCACTCAACAGGGGCTGTGAGCAGAAACGCTTGTTTATGAGGTTGGCTGGCCGTCTGCACTGGGAGGAGCAGGGGAAGGGCAGGACATGGTGGAAGGAGGCCAAGGGGCTCCCTGAGCAGGGGTGCGTGGGATGGTTTTACAGGATGAAGCTAAGAGCGCTCTGCACAACAGAGTGGCCCGCTGAGAGCCCCCTGCCCCTTGAAGCATGAAACGCAGCAAGGTCCCTGAGTTTTACTGTGTGATGTGATGCAGTCTGGACCCTTAGGCATGCACGTAAGGGTCTGAGAAGCTGAGTCCTCTAAGCACAGCTCAGTGCTGACCAAGCAAAGGCCCACAGCATGGGAAAACACTGAGAGGAGCTAGCCAGGTATGTCGGGGAGAGAAGTGCCCCAGGGAGGGGGCTGGCTGCTGAGGGGCACACGTGTGCACCCACACGTGTCCATGGACAAGCTGATCACCACACTTTGCTGCAAAATCAGGAGGCAGGGGTGGTTTTGGAGGCAGGAAGGAACGGAGTCAGAGGGGATGAGCAGGAGCATTATGGGTGGTGGAGGGGGCTTCCTGCAGCCCTCTGCCCTCCTGCACAGCCTCAGGGGGGCCCCACATCTTCTTCCTAGTCCTACTGACATCAGGACAGCCCTTTCTGCATTCCTGTTCTGGACCTGCCCCTGCTCACTGCAAATACCACAAAACAAACTTCTTCGGACTGGAAATCGCCCTACTGTCCGTCAGCAGGGCACTTGCTAAATAAATTATGAATGCAGCCACACAACAAAATGCGGTGCAGCACTGAAGGAAAACAAAGGAGAATGCTCAGGCTTGGAAGAATGTCCAGGATATACTGTTAGGAGAGAGGGGAGAAAAGCAAGTTTGGGAATAATAGGGAGAGTATGATAATTTCCGTTAAAAAAGCTTCTGAGGCATATTTATTTATAAATGAGCTCCTGTGTATTTTACATGCAATAAAATCTTATCAAAAAGTGTGGAATTGGGAAGAGGCTGTCCCAGACTACCTACTGAAATGGCTCCCTGCCTGTTCCCTTCGCATTCCTAATTCCTTTACCCTGTTCTGCATTTTCTTTTTTTTTTTATAGCACTTAATGTCTCCTAACCTTTTATATATTTACCTAGTTGTTATGTTTACTAGGTATCATATGTGACTCCTCCTTCCACTGGAAGGTAAGGTCACCCACAGCAAGGATCTTCCTTCAGTTAGTGTTTGGCACATAGTAGGTGCTCAGTAAGCAGCAGCTAAATGGGTCACATAACCCTGGGGGAGGAGAGAATCTTTCCTTTTTGCTTAATATTCCACACGTAGTGGTGAGATTGCAGGTTATTTTTACTTACTTTTTTTTAATGGTGTTATATTTTCTAATTTTCCTGTAATCAATATGCATTATTCTTACAGTCAGAAAAAAAAAAAAAACCTAAGGCTTTCTAAAAAAATTGCAAATGCTGCTCTCCCTGCAGGGCTCTAGGTGCCAGTCTGGTGCCCCTGGAGAGGCTCCTGGGCTCCTCCTGGTCCTCCCTCCCCAGCAATGCCCCTCCTACTGAAAGCTGCCGTGGCTGTGGCTGTCCCCACTCTGCGACCCCCTCCATTCTGCCCACCCTCTCTGCGGGGCTCTGGGAGCTCCCTTTTCAGGAGCTGCGTGTTGAAGATCAAGGAGCAGGTCTTGTGGTGTTGGAGAATGAGGCCTGCACTGCCCTGCCTCCCTTTTCAGACTCTGCTCCCACGAGACCCTTCCCGTCCTGTGGACGTCATGAACACGCTCACCTCTGGCCTTTGTTCAAGCCAGGCCGGCCCCTGGATGCCCCGCTTTGGCCCCCATCCACGCCTTACAAATTCCTACCATTGTTCTAGACCTAGTTTGAGGCCCACTTCCTTGCTTGGAGCAGAGTGGGTTTCTCCCGTCTCAGTCTTCTCACAGCCTCTGGGCCAGTGTGACGGAGCACCCAAAACTGCTTGCGACCAGAGCGCCTGTGTCCATCAGCCGCTCTCACGGGACTGCGAGCCTGGAGGGCAGGCAGCATTTCCTTGTTTCACCTGTCTCTTGGCCACATCTCTTGGGCTCTCCCGCACCCCGTTTCTGCCTCCTCACTCCTCTCTTTCCGCAATCCTCCCTTCCCATCTGGCTTTCCCACTGGCTCCCTCGCCTCTGCCCCACTGCTGGCCCCTCCACCAGTCAGGAAGGCCTGCGCTGTGCTGGATCCATGAAGATCCTTCTGGAAGTGGGGGTCTCGAAGCTGCAGGGGTGGGGCCTCCTGCCCCTCGCTGTGTCCCTGGCTGTTGGCCCTGCTGCCTGCTGAGCGGCCTTAGGGAGTCTCACTGCCAGGCCCATGGCTGACCCGTTGGGGCCGGTCTCCAAGTGTAGTCTTCCCTCTCTGCCTCTCTGGGAGTGAATCCATTGGTGGGGAGGCTGCAGGGGGCCTGTGGAGCAGTCTGAACCAGAGTTCAGACCCAGAACAAACCCCATGGTGATGCAAAAGAGCAAGGACTGGCAGTCTGGGCTGTCAGGGAGTCCCGAGCAGGAGCAGCCTCTATAACCCTGAGCTGTGGAGGCAGACAGTTGGGAAGAGTCATGGAGGCTTTGGGCCCCTGTGATACCATCAAATGATCTTGCAAGGCTTCCCAGCTGGAGAAGCAGGTCCATTCTGGCAGGGACAGACACTGGCCAGAGAAGAGGCCCAATAAGACCCATAAGACATACCTCAAAATAGCAGAGGCAGCTCAAGGGGAGAGGGGAAGGAGAACCCAGCCGCAGTCCTGGCCTCAACATTGATTTGCTTTGTGAGCCTCAATTTCTTTATCTGTACAATGGGGTGTGGGTTGATAGCCAAGCCAGATATCTGGATAAACATCCCACCTGTGAGACCACGGCTGTCACCATGGTATGGATGGGCTCACTTGGGTCATCTGGTAACTGAGGGGTCACAGATGTCCCGTGAGAAAGGGGCAGAGCAGGACCCTGGCTGGCTGCGCACAGAACAGCTTTGGGAGTCCGGCAGTCAAGTCATGGTGGTTAAGACCCCAGACTGTGGTGTTCAAGGAGATGGGGTCCAAGTCCAGTCCTCCCTATCTTCTGGAGGTGTGACTTAATCTCAGTCTTAGTTGCTGGACCTGTAAAATGGGGCTATGATTCTTAGTTCATCCTGCTGTGGTGAGACTGGAATAAGGTATCTTAGGTAAAGCATTTAGACCAGTGTCAGGCATACACTAAGCACTTGATTAATGGCGACTACTACTATATTGTAAGAGAGGACTATGTATTTAAAAGTCATCCTAGGACTTCCCTGGTGGTCCAGTGGCTGAAACTCTGTGTTCTGTGTAGGGAGACCAGGTTCGATCCCTGGTTGGGGAACGAGCCTGCATGTAGCAACTAAGGCCTGACACAGCCAAATAAATAAATAGATACATATTTAAAAATAAAATAAAAGAAAAGAAAAGTCATCTGTGCCATTAGGGCCAGCAAAGTAAATGGCTGCCTTAAAAGTAATCGACTTCCACCTTCGGGTTGACCCACCCAGGGTGAAATAGCCTGAGAAAATGCTCATATAACCAGGCCCTGGGTCCCCTAAATATTTATGCCTCTTTTTCAGATGACATAAATATTATGTGTTGCCTATAAAAATTGGAAAACACATACACACATACACAAAATATGAAAGTGAAGTGAAGTGTTAGTCACTCAGCCGTGTCCAACTCTTTACAACCCCATAGGTTGTAGACTGCCAGGCTCCTCTGTCCATGGAATTCTCCATGCAACAATATAGAGTGGGTAGCCATTCCCTTCTCCAGGGGATCTTCCTGACCCAGGAACTGAATCCGAGTCTCCTGTATTGCAGGCAGATTCCTTACCGTCTGAGCCCCCAGGGAAGCCCAAACTACTGAAGACAAAGTATGGAAGAAAATAAAAATCACCGGCCCAGTTAGGTCTGGATTTGAATCTTGGCTCTGCCATTTATGTGACTGGGGAATGTTTAATGGTTCTGATCCTCAGGTTTCCCATTTGTAAAATGGGGATAAATCATGCCCATATCAAAGGGTAATCATGAGGATGACGTGAAATATAGTGAGTAAAATGTCACCACACCTAGAACAAGAAAGAATTACCATATGGATCCAGCCACTCAAGGAGAACCACTGTTCACACTTTCTGCATTTTCTTTAGTTTTTTTTCTATGCCCATATGATGTATATATAATATTAACGTACACATATATATTTGTTAATTTGAGACCGGAGTGCCTATTCTTTTTATGTTAATATCATGAGGTGCTCACATAAGGGGGAGGGTATCTGATTTTGAACCATTTGACTCAGATGGTTTCCTTTCTTTTTTTTTTTTTTTTAATACTTATTTTCCATTTTTGTCCATGTCGCATGGCATGTGGGATCTTAGTTCCTCAGCCAGGGACTGAGCCTGCACCTCCTGCAGGGGAGGCACGGACTCTTAACTCTGGACTGCCAAGGGACATTCCTTAAATGTTTTCTTAATCGTCGTGTTTTAGTAAAGACACTGTTGCCCGCATCCCCCACCCCGTAGTGTTTCTCGGTACTTTTTCCATTATTGTGCTTCCTCCCCAAGAAGACCTTTTATTACTTTTTCCCCCCTAATTCCCTTCCTTAGTGCATTTCTTTAAAAATGCTTTGTTTTGGAAGAATTATTGATTCACACAAAGTTGTACAAGATAGTACAGAGTGGTTCTGTATGCCTTTCATCCAGTTGCCCCCATATACTTAATGTTACCTATACCTTATGTAACTATAATACAACATCAAAACCAGGAAGTTGACATTGGCACGATGTGTGTGTATAAGTTCTTTGTTTTCTTTTATCACCTGTTGAATTGTGCAGCTCCCACCATGATCAAAACACAGAACGGCTCCATCACCATGGGGACCTCCTTGGGGTTTTCCCTTTAAAGTCATGCCCACCCCTCCCCTTTTCACCATTTCTAACCCCCAGCAACTACTGATCTATTTTCCATCTCTATAATTTTGTCACTTTGAGAATATTATATAAATGGAATCAATAGTATGTGACTTTCTGAGACTGACTTCACTGACCCCCCCTCCCCCACCACTCATCATGATACACATGAGAGCTATCCAAATTGCTGCATGTATCAATGGTTCATTCCTTTTTATTGCTGAGTAAGCTTCCCTAGTGGCTTAGCTGGTAAAGAATCCTCCTGCAATATGGGAGACCTGAGTTTGATCCCTGGGTTGGGAAGATCCCCTGGAAAAGGGAGTGGCTACCCGCTCCACTATTCTGGCCTGGAGAATTCCATGGACTGTAAAGTCTATGGGGACATGATTGAGTGACTTTCACTTTTCAATATTCCATGGTGTGAATGGATGGCAGCTTGTTGACCCATTAACCCACTGATGGACATTGAGGCTGTTTCCAGTTTGGGCTATTAGAGACAAAGTTACTATGAACAATCAGGCATAGATTTTTCTGTGGACATAAGTTTTCATTTACCTGGGATAAAACCCAGCAGTGCAATTGCTGGGTCTTATAGACTGAGCGACTTTCATAGTAGTTGTAGAGTATAGTTTTTTTTTTGTCTTAAAAGAAATGCCAAACTATTTTCCAGAGTAGATGTACCAGCAATGAATGAGAGATCCAGCTTCTCCACATCCTTGCCAGCATTTGGCCTTGTAACTTTTGTTACTTTAGCTATACTAATTGATGCTTTTGAACTGTGGTATTGGAGAAGACTCTTGAGAGTCCCTTGGACTCCAAGGAGATCCAACCAGTCCATTCTGAAGGAGATCAGCCCTGGGACTTCTTTGGAAGGAATGATGCTAAAGCTGAAACTCCAGTACTTTGGCCACCTCATGAGAAGAGTTGACTCATTGGTAAAGACTCTGATGCTGGGAGGGATTGGGGGCAGGAGGAGAAGGGGACAACCGAGGATGAGATGGCTGGATGGCATCACTAACTCGATGGATGTGAGTCTGAGTGAACTCCGGGAGTTGGTGATTGACAGGGAGGCCTGACGTGCTGCGTTTCATGGGGTCGCAAAGAGTCAGACATGACTGAGTGACTGAACTGAACTGAACTGAACTGAATAGATGTATAGTGATATTTTATTAACACCACAGGTATACTGCGTATCTGTTTATGTTATATATATATGTATACACACAAATATACTAGACATATTTGTACACGCATACATGTGTGAGTGCTCAGTGGTTGAGTTGTATCTGACTCTTTGTGACCCCATGGACTGTAGCCCGCCACGCTCTTCTGTCCATGGGATTCTCCAGGCAAGAATACTGGAGTGGGTTGCCATTTCCTTCTTCAGGGGATCTTCCTGACCCAGGGATTGAACCCATGTCTCCTGTGTCTCTTGCACTGGCAGGCAGATTTCTTACCACTGAGCCACCTGGGGATCCCATACATACATATATATATATACATAAAAGAGTAGAAGTTTTTTCAATTGCCCTCTCCCAGTCAAGAACCTATTTTTACCTTCTGGGGGATGGCATCACCGCCATGCTTCTCCCAAGCCTTCTAGCTAAGAGGAGGCACCCAGGGTTTGCTGAGACACTTTAATTACTGAACCAATACCCAGGCATCTGGGGAAGCAGCTGGTGTGGACAGGTTTGGTGTAGCCATTGTTTGAAGAACAAGGCCGTAGCCTTGAACAAATGGAGAATTAAATACTCTGACCCCAAGGTCAACTGCTTTGTCAGAGGCACGGGGATGGGGACCCCAGCAAGAAGTGGGGCATAAAGAACCTCCCTTCTGAGTTCAGGTTCATCTCAAAGCAGGGTTCCCTCCAGTAGCTGGTGGTACCTGGAAGATGCTCAGGCTGTGAGCCCTGCATTTCAGTGGGCTCTGCAGAGCCCTGCATCCCACTGCCCTGACAAGAGCCCACGGCACTCCCTAGACCCCCACCCTGAGCCCTGACTCACCTAAGCCAAAGTGAGCCACGGGCTCCATCTCACACAGGTAGCCTGAGCCCCCGTCGATGATCCTCAGGTGTGCCCCGCTCTTCTTGGTATAGAGCACGACCTTGGCACCCCTGGCAAAGGCCCCAAACCGGGTTCGTGGCACCACCCTCAGCCAGTTGTTGCTGAAGCCCTGTAGCGGGGGAGGAGCACAGGTCTGGGCATCAGCCGGGTGGGTGGAAGGATCAGAGGAGGAAGAGGGGGAGAAGACAAGGGGCAGAGGAAAAAGAGGAGGAGGGAGCCAGGCAGGGAGGGCGAGCAAGGCAGGCTGACTGATTGAAGTTTGCCAGGAGCAGCTCTGGAAAGAGCAGGGAAAGCCAATTCTGTCTTATTGTTTAGTCACTCAGTCGTGTCTGTCTCTTTGCGACTCTGTGGACTGTAGCCCGCCAGGCTCCTCTGTCCATGGGATTTCCCAGGCGAGGATACTGGAGTGGGGTGCCGTTTCCTTCTCCAGGGGATCGTCCCAAAAATAGGCTCAGGGAAAGCATTTTTTGGAGACGTGCCAGTGGAAGGAGAGGGGCAGAAGACTTCTCTGAGAAGCAGCCTTCTTGGGGGCTTAGTGAGTATCTGGGAACTCATCCGCTTCCTCCCTGGGATGTCCATTTCCTGCCACTCTAGTCAAACAAGCACCCGGGGCTCCTCTGTTCTCATTCATCCCAGGCCCAGGGGAGCATGCCAGGCAGGGCTCTGTGGGTCCCAAGGTCCAAGCACACCTGATTCCCCCGGAAGACGGACAGCGGCTGAGCCATGGACTCTCCGTGGGACAAGATGAGGTCCAGCATCCCGTCTCCATCGAAGTCGGTCACCACGCCCCCTGCAACAGCACAGATTTCAGTCTGGCCATCGGCCAGGAGACCAACAGGAGAAGGGCTCCTAACCTGGGCCAGTCCACACCCTGGGTGTGAAGGAAAGAGTGCAGCACTGGGCCATGAAGCCTGGACCATGAAGCTCCTCTCCTTCTAATATCTGCTCGTGATAGGAATTTGTGGAAATCGGGCGGAGGTCCCTTTCATTCCACTGGACTTTTGCAAGGAGAGTGTGGGTACAAACAACTTGGACGATGAGGGCTTCTGTCTGGTCTGTTATACACAATATAGACATGTGCACAGGTTTTTTTAATCAATCTATCACGTGTTTGCATATACTAGTCTCCTTTTCATCCTCATTACAACCCAGAGACATGAAGAAGGCACGTGCAGTTATCCCCATTTCATGGGTGTGGAGAACAAGACCCAGAAGATGGAGCACCTTCTCCAAGACAATGGCAATGGCAGGGCCGGGTCTTAGGCCTCCTGATCCAGTGCTCTTTCTCTGCCACCAGACTGAATGCCAGCAGGGGTCAGACTGCAGGACCCCCAGCCTCTCCTTAACCCCCCTCCCGGCACAGCATCAGCAGGGACACTACTGCCCACGGCTGCCAACACCTGTGACCCCACAGCCCCGGGGCTGGGAGAATGGACCTTTCCCTCCTCTGCTTCCAGCCTGGCACTCCCAGGCCCCTCCCCGCTCCCACCCCGGGGATCTCAGCCTTCAGGGAGGGTGGGGACAGTACAAGCCAGGCTATGAGGCTTGCTGCAGCATCCCTGCTAAGGGCAGTGCTGAGCTGGAGGATAGCAGGCTGGAGCCCTCAGGTGTCCTCACCTGTGCCCCGGCCTTCAGGCTCCAAGGCATCGCCAGGGTTGAGCTCCTCGATGAGGGGGTCGCCGTGCTCCCTGCGGATGATGCTGCAGGAGAGGAGAAAGGCGGTTCATGGATGACCACACGTGGCAAAGCCCCAGTGGGCCCTCTGGACCTGGGAGTCCACTAACTCCATTTTCTGTGCTCTGAGCACCCTGAGACCCCGCCACCTGCACACCGACAGAGCCAGTCTGCTCACAGACCCTGTGTACACCCTGGCCGTGCCTTTCTCGGGTTTTAATTTATGTTGGTAAATATGGATTTTTCCTTCTCTAATGGATGAATTATAGACAGCCTGGGGAAGGGCAGGTGATGGATGGAGAAGGGGCAGGGACGCAGCTACCTTCAACTGACCTTCACTTTCCTTCATGTGGCCCTGGGTTTTCCAGTTCCGGATGCTACACAGGGTCCCACCCCACTCCAGTGCCACCTCCTCCACACCCTCCCTGATCGTCCAGCTAGAAGCAGTGCCTTCCTGCTCTGCCTCTGTCACTTTCCTGGCCTTTATCCCTTTCTGCCTTGGGCTGAAGCTCTGCATGAATGCATCTTATCTCCCCAGTTAGACTGAGTTCTTTGCAGGCTGGGACCACGTATTCTTCTCTGCATCTCCTGCAGCGTCTAACAGTGCCTGGTTCTCAGGAAGCTCCAAGTGCATGCCTGTGGCCTGCATGGAGGAATTTCGGAGGCAAAAGGGAGGGAAGGGTCCCTTTGGGTTGCTGGGGTTCTATTTTGCATTCTGAATCACGGTAATATTTGCTGTAGACAAGCCCACTGTGAAAATGCTGCTCTTCTTGCACTTTGAGCTGAATGTTGATGATGGCCTTGAGCTTCCTCTCCAATTTTTCTCCCTCGTTAGGGTCTTGCAGCTTTGGGTGCTCTGCCCTGGCTGTGTGGAGCAGTTCTGGGGTCAGGGTCAGGGAAGAACCAGGAGGGATCTTTATCACGCTCCCCACACATTGCAGGTGGGGCTTGTTGCTCAAATCACAGGGTCACCAGAGGGCTGTGCTGTGGCCAGTGCTTTCTTTTAGGAGCAGGCCAGGGTTCCCTGAGCTGGAGCTTCTGGGGGCTGGATGGCAGAGAGGGCTGGTAGAACTGCAGGGTGGGTGTAGGCTAGAGCACGTACCCTGGGACGCGTCCTCCGTCCACACACGGCAGCTGCATGGAGCACGCCCGCGTGTGCAGCCTGGCCAGCGAGCAGCATGCCTGGCAGTGTCCTTGTGGGGTGTGCCAGCCTGCTGCAGCTGTGCATGCCTCAGCCTGCTAGCACCCACGGTCCCTTTGGCCATTCGTGTCCTGTAACCTCTGTCACCACTGGGCAGAGACACCCTGGGGTTCAGGTGACAATGCATATAAGGGTTCCTGGGGGAGAAAGCCCGGAAGTTCTAGTGCAGAGCTGGGCAAACTCACCCAGATTTGGGCAACCAGGGCAGGCTTCTCAGTGGAAAGGTCAACAAAGCTGAGACCAGAACGATGTCCATGTCACTCAGAAGAGAAAGAGGGGCAGAGGATGTGGGCAGCCTGAGTCCAGGCCTGGCCCAGCCCAGAACTGAAGGAAGCTCATGGTGTCTGACCCTAAGGTGCAAACTGGGAAATGGAAAGTGACAAGGCTCGGACAAAGCCAGCCTATGGGACGTGTCAACGAGAAGGTGGTGGCGGTGGGGGCTTCTAAGGGGTTTACGAGGAAGAGGGGTGTGGCCAGAATTGCATTTTCAACAGCTTGCTCTGTGGACCTGGGCGCAGAATGGCAGCTAAGGAGCGGGAATGTGCAGGGGTGGAGCCCTGGGAACAGAGCAGCAAGGTAGGCGTGTAAGTGGTGCCACCACACACATCCCGCCTGGCCAGGAGAGTCCTTGCTCCTGCCCGCAGTCCTGCCGTTATTAACAGGGTCCCTGCACGCTTGTTTAGCACCTGGTGTGGGCGAAGAGTTCCCTGGTTTCCCAGGCATCGCTGAAGGGCTTGTGGACTCAAGCACAGCAAGGTTTTGCATCTCCAGTGACTCCTACAAGGAGCCCACCACGTTCATTTCAGCCATAGGTGACAAGCCCGCTTGGTGTGGGGTAGGTGGGGGCTCCACTTCCAGAGTTGCCAGCTGAGTGGTGGCCCCAGCCACTGCCACAGGGACTCAGGGCACAACCACGTATCTGGGAAGTGGCTTTCCTGCTGCTGCGTGGAGGCAGACACACTGACCTGGGGGGTGACCATGTGTGTGGACAGCCTGGGCCGGCCTGCCCTCGGGATGGCCAGAGGGAGGATGGGGATTTGATGGAGGCCAGGCGGGCAGGGGAGATGCCTGGGTTCTCGGACTACAGAGACTCTCTGGTGCTCAAGGGACCTGGTGAGGGACACTTTATTAGCCAGAGAAGGAAAGCAGTGTCTCTGTTAATGAGCAATTGATCTTCTGCAATTAATCTGGAAGTTGTGAATAAGCTTTTTGCGAGGCACCTAATTAGTAAATCTGGGGCCTTCGGGGGGTGATTACAGCCAGTCGGGATTGATGCTTTGTTAATAATTATATTTTAAAACACGCTTAGTCACAGCCCTTGCCTTTTATTAATAGTCGGGGGCCCTCCTGCGGGAGGGGGTGGGGTCTTGGGGAACTGAGCAGATGATGTGGCCCATTTCCTGCATCCAAGGCCCTGGGCCACCCTGCTCTCCCCACATGGTCTTGAGGCCCATTAGCATGTTTCAGGCCAGGAACAGGGCCATCTCAGGTCACATGGGTCCTGAGGTTTGTTCCCCAACAGCAGCTCTCCAACCTCAATGTGCTAAGAATCACCTCATGCCTAGCATATGTGTTAAAAAAGACAGATGTCTGGGCCTCAACCCTGGAGATTCAGATCCGGGAGATCTGGGCTGGGCCTAGGGATTCTGTATCTTAAAGAAGCACTCCAGGTGGTTCTGACACCAGTGGTCTCTGGGCCCCGATTAGAGAAGTGCTGCCTTGGAAAATCTAACCCCTCCTTCTTACATGCAGCGCTCAGATGCTTGCATTCTTGTCCACCACTAATTGTCTCATCTAGCATTTCCCAAAGGATATTTTGCAGAGCGCCAATCCCAGGAGCAGAATCTCTGAAAGCAGTGCCCTGCGGTCAAATCTATTTGGAATACTCCATCCACCTCGGAGCGTAAGATACTCACAGTCATGTTAAGGTTATGAGAAGTCCTATAGTCAATACACCTGTATTGGCTTCATCCGGGTGCACCCAAACAGATGTGGCTCTGGGACTCCTTTGGATGGTGGAGCGGAACCTGGCTTCTGTGTACACTTTGCCCAGGTTCCCCCCTCCCCCACCCATTTCCACCCTCTGCTAACAGCAGGAGGCCAGCTTCCTGCCATTCTCTCAACTTTTCACTCAATTCCTGTCCTTCCCCTTTCTCTGCTCCTTCACCAGGGGACCTGCCTCCTCCCTCCCCTTGGAGCTCCTCTTCTGAGTCCTAAACCTTCCTCCCTGACCCCACTGCGAAGCGTGAGTAGCCACGAGCCGGGCTGAAGCATCTACCGGAAGAGGCGGTTGGCTGAGGAGCTGCGGTGGGCGAAGTTGTTGAAGAAGACCTCCAGCTCCTGGTCATTGTCAAAGTCAGCGGCGATGACTGTGCGCACAGGGGAGGGCATGGAGAACTTGGGCGAGGCGATGTCCTGGGGAGAGAGGGCTGCAGGTCAGTGGACAGAGTGGGCCAGAGGCCGACTCCCACCACCCTTGTGTGTGCCTGTGTGCACGTGCCTGTGTGCACGTGCCTGTTTGTGTGTGTGCCTGTTTGTGTGCAAAGATAAAAACCCACGCTAGCACATCCTCTATCATCTTCCCCGTAAGGGCCCCAGGGTGCTGTGTTTAGGACCACATGAACCCCAGGCTGCTTGTAGGAGAACAAGAAGGTAAGAGGAACAGTCCAAATTCACACCAGGGAAGCGCCTTGCTGTTCCCTGGTCGGGACCACACGTGGCCCTCCTATCAGTCACTCGAGGCAGGGCTGACATGAGCGTTCCCATTTCACAGGTAAGGTAACTGAGTCCGGGAGAGGAAGGAAATTGCCCATTGTTGTAGCTGATGAGCCAGGCCACCACCTGGCTCCAACACCAGATGCTAGAGGCCCTTTCTAATGTGTGCCCTTTCTCCTCCACAGCCGAGGCACAGTCTGGGTGGAACCTGGGAAATCCTGTGCATTGAATCCAGGCCTCTCTGCTGACTCGCTGTGTGATCTCAGGAAAGTTACTCAACCCCTCAGATCTCACCTTCCTCCTTAGTAACATGGGGATAAGTAATAGCTGCTCAGGCTGTGAGGACTGCGTGTAAAGAGCTTGGCAGAGTGGGCTCAAGGTGAATCCCGAGGGGTCTGTCTTGGCCTTGCCCCAGCTGTCAGCCTCATGGAAAGTGGCAGAGGTGGCCTTCAGCTGGGTATTGCTGTCTCCATTACCTTTTTTCTTGGAGTCTTTTGATTTTTTTTTTTTTTCTTGAGACATCCACTTTGGGACATGCAGGATCAGACACCTCTGCCCAGGGCTCATGAGGAGACCCCAGACCCAGGACAGCCCAGCAGGGACCTCAAAGTGCTGACAGGGCCTTGATGGACCTGGCAAAGGGTCCCGTGTATGGGACTTGACTTTTAAATAGAAGAAGAGCTATGTAGGGAGACCTTTTTTTTTTTTTTCTGAGCAGAATATCCATTCCAGGTGGGTTTGTCCTTTAAAGACTTAGAAATCTGTCTAAATCTCAGGGCCCATGTGGGGAGAACTAGGAAGGGCCCATGGGGGTGTCTGGGGGTGGCCCCCTGCCCCTTGGCCCCAGGCCTCCTGCTTCAGGCCCTCTCCCCTGGTGGCAGGAAGGAGCTGCCTGCTCTGGGTTGCCCAGGGAGGGAGGCTGTCCCCATCAATGCAGTCACAAGGCTGATTGAGAGCCTGGCCAGCTGTCAAGGGTGGGCTGAACAGGGCCACGAGAGCTGGTAACAAAGAGACCTCAGGACCTTGAAGTCGTTATTCTATTGATTCTGTAAAAATGGAAACCTACATAGGCCCCTTGGGGTTGCCCCAGCTGGATGCCTGGGCTTCCAAGATAATGTATGTAAGATGCTTAGCACAGCTCCTGGCACACGGAAGGCACTTGATAAATGGGGCCTCTATTATCATTGCTCCTGTGACCTGGGCTGGGCTGTCGAGAGGGTTGGCTGACATTTGGGGCTGGATCATTCTTTGTTGCGGACTCTCCAGTGCCTCATAGGATGTTTAGCAGCACCCAGTCTGCTGCATAAGAGATGCCAGTAGTACTTGATCCCACCTGTGACAACTGATAATGTCCCCAGACATCATCAAATGTCCTGGGATGGGGACAAAATCACCCCTGATTGCGAACCTGTGTTAGAATAAAAAGCTGAACAGAGATGAAAATCACCCACGATCCTAGGATCAGCTGTCCCGAGTTCAGGGTGTCCCTCCTCCCCACCCAGACAGCCTGGGTCTCACACCTCTGCAGGGAGAGAGCGCTGGGCCTGAGCACGCCTAGGTGGCTACCTTCAGAGAGGGGGCTTGTGGTGGTCCCTCAGAGAGAAGGTCCCTGGAGACTTCTCTGGGATCATCAAGTTTCTTGCTCCCTTGGGGGTTTTTGGCAAGACTACATACCTCCAGAGCCATCCTGACTCCTGGAAAGCGTCTCTACTGTCCCATGCCCTGCATCACCTTCCCCGAGAAAGGCCCAATCTCAAGCTCATTAGCCTGGTGGCACCTCCCTTCCTGCCACCGAACAGCCTTTCTGAAGAATTCTTGGCATCACAGACCATTGATGGCTCAGGGAGGGGGCACAGAGAGGGGTCTGATGTCACCTTGCCCACCACCTGCTATTTGGCCAGAGCGGGCAGCTGTTGGGAGCTCTATGACCTCAACCTACCCCGACCCCTACTCCCACTGTACCCTTGGCCTGAGCCTTGATTTGAAATGCTCAGGCCCGGGCTATGGGAGAAGCGCTCCCAATTCAGACGATGAAACCCCTCTCATGGGGCCTTTGCCCTGACTCCCACCTTGGGGGCTGCTCTCTTTTCTCTGCTAATGACCATGCTCTGGACACTACGGACAGCACAGCAGCCCAGGCTGGCCGGATGTCACCTTCACTGTGGCCACCCTGCCCCCAGGCTCTGCAGGGCCTGCTCACCCTGGTGGGAGTCACGGGGGGATAGAGGGTGGGGAAGTGGGAGAGAGGCCCCTTCTTACCCGAAAGCGGACCTTCCCGTGGGCGCTCATCTGCAGGTAGAGGCGGTGGGGGCCATTCCAGTTGCCATAGACGATGTCCACTTTGCCATCACGGTTGAAGTCTGCCAGGGCGACTCCGCGTCCGTGCTGGTGGGGGTCATCCACACCTAGGAGGAAGGGCAGGAGCCCTCAGGGCAGCCCTGTAGGCCCCACAGACACTCGCCTTGTCAGGGGTTGAGGGTGGGGGTGGGGGGGTGTGGAGAACAACCAGGAAGGGTGAACCTCATTGTGTCCTGATCCCTCCACAGGGGTAGAAGGGGGGAAGCCGTCTGGTTGCAGAGAGAACCAGAGACTTGTTTTCAGGATGCCTTTGCCCGGAAAGTACTACTTTTTACTTGGTTTTGGGGTAGCATGACTTTGGGGAAGGAGAACTGTGGAGATCCTGGAGGACTTAAAGCCTTCCCCGCCACCCCTGACATGGGGATACATTGAGTTGATTATCACTCTTTTGCTTAAATCTCAGTGATTCCCCAGTGCTCTTGAGTCAAGTTCAAATTCCTGCCCACCTTATCTGTCTTTATGTCGCCTTCCTCACATGCACCAGTCATACAGGGTTCCTTTCATTCCACAAATGAACCAAGCTCTTTTCAGCTTCTGGGCCTTTGCTTAAGCTGGTCTCTTCTCCTAGAATGCTCTTTCCCCAGCTCATGGTTACCTGGCTCCTTGTTTCTCTTCTGCTCTCAGCTATAATGTCACCTCCTCAGGGAAGCCTTCCCTGATCACTCCCATAAAAACAGCCCCTCCCACCCACCCTGGTATTCATCCCAACTGCCTCCCATTCTCCTCTGTTGTGTGGATCACAGGTGCAATCTTGTTCCATTGCAGGGTCCAGTTTTTCTACTAGACCTTCTGCTCCATGAGGTCAGGGTCTGTCTTCTTGCTCATCTGTGTTCCCACAGCATCTATCTCAGTGTCTGTGGTGATCTGGCAGTTTTCTGTAAATACTTACTGAATGGAGAGACATAAATAATTTGACAGAAGGCAACCAGGGACTTCGGTGACAGCAGAGGAAATAACTGCTCCATGACTAAGAAAACCACAGTTTGCCTTGTGAGATCTGTGGGGGAAGCTTGTGTGTCCAGCATCACCTGTTTGTGCTGTGCCTGCATCTGCCAGGGGCCAGTGGGACTGAGCTGATCCCTGGGGAGGACAGAGGGTGGCTCTGCCCAGAGGGGTGGCCTGACCTCCTGGCTGCTTCTGGCAGACACAGTCCCTCAGGCCAAGGGCACAGCTGAGAGGCAGAGGAGGCCAGCTCTAAACACCCACGCTGAGTCTTTGGGAGGACAAACTGCCATTGGCAGGTGAAATGACAGTATGATGGGGGGTGGGGATCATGGACCAGGACACAGGTAGCTCTTGCCAGCTGTGAACATGGAGATCCTGAGATGGGGGCCAGGAGAAGGCAAGGTGGGATCTGTCTTGGGAGCCTTAGAGGCTGATCATCCTCTTGGGGGAGGGAAGGATTTAGAGAATGGGTGGGGGTCAGGCAGAAGAGGCAGGGAGACCCCGGTTTGAGAAAGAGGGCTTTCAAAAGAATGTGGGCAACCCCCAACCTCTAGGATTAATACCCTGTTAATTCTCCACGAAACGCCCCAGCCCTAATGTTGGTGGCCTTCTGCATTGGCCCATTTCTCTCCTATCTACAAGGCACCTTGACAAGGAGTTGGTTCCCTTTCACAGGAATAATCAGTGCCAGGCTGCACTTCAGAGCAGCATCTGTTTGGGTGATGAATGCCCTCTTGACATGTCTTGTTAAACCCCTGCAATCACTCTGACTTTCAATTACGGGCCTAGCACCTTTCCTCTCTCTTCCCGCCTGATACCTTCCCCCACTCCAACTTGTTTGCTCACCTCTGCTTCCATCTCTTTAACACCTTATCAAGTCCTCTCGGTTTTCTCCACCACCACCTCCCCTTCATTTTATGATTTCTCAGCAATGAGAAAATTTGCTGCCGGAGTGTACAGCAGGTGAGCTGGGTGGGAAGACAGGCTGGGGAGCTGCCTCCACCTTTAGCTTTGCCCAGAGAAGGAGATAAGGGGAGCTGATCAGCTGCAAGGATGCGTTGGTGGGGTGTTCAAAATGGGAACTCTGGAGCAGAGCGCTGGAAGGGCAGTTGTCACAGAGAATGGATTGGTACCTGCTCAGGGATTGGATGTTAGCTGTCAGCACTAGCTGGAGCTTGTAGGACCTTTGATCTATGTGTCTACATCCCCGCTCCCCTCTTCTCCTGGAGACTGGAGCTTGTTGCTATACTAAGAGGAGGAGAAATCAGACCTCCCATTCCTGGGCAAGGCGAGTAGGGGAGGTACCAGGTGGGGAGAAGTAGCTGAAGGGCAGACTGATTATGTCCACAAGCTTTTATTATGTGTCCCAGTCCTTGCAGATACAGACAGATGGTCACCATGGTGTAGGAGCCTGAGTGAGTGGTACTCACAAGGGCAGTGGGAACACAGAGGAGGGGGATTCCAGTCTCAGCCAGGCAGCACATAGGGAGGCTGGAAAGGCTTCACAGACAATATCTGAATGAATATTGAGGGACCAATAGAAGTTCTGCAGGGAGAGAAGGGAGAGGGAACTGGCAGGTGCAAAGGCCCTGAGGCAGAGGACAGGTGAGCACAACGGGAGAGAGGGGAGCAGAGCTGGGAGCCTGGAATACTATTTTGGGTGGATTTTACTCTGCTTCTTATTATAGCTATTCATTTATTTGTCTGTTTCCCCCTCTAGATCATCAGTGCCTTGTATATAGGGGGTGAGAGTGGGGTAGGGTGATCTTATTCAAGTCAGGGTCCCCAGCTCTTAGCACTAGCCTGGCACTTAGCAGGGGTTCAATTAATGGTCACTGGATTGAGCTGAATGTTTAAAATGGATGTGGGATTACAGGTGACACGCAACATTAGCTGTGCAGATGGTGACTAGTCCCTCTCTCTCCCTGGGGCCTGTGGGGCCTGGAGGGAGCAGGGCAGCCCAGAGCCCCTGTGGGGTGGGGGTGGGGCGCACAGGCAGAGGCTGCACTCACCAGCGCTGGCCGCAGCATCCACGAAAGTGCCGTCACCCCGGTTGTGGAAGAGGAAGTTGGGCCCGTTCTCATTGTCGCAGAAGATATCCGAGGCACTGCTGCTGAGGATGGGGCCCACGCTGACGCCCCGGCCCCCTGGAGAGGACATTGATCTTCACTAAGTGGAAGAATCAAAGCCCCAGGCCCACATAGAGGATGGGGGAGGCCTTGGAGGCAGGCGGGGGGCCCTGGAGAAGCTGCGATGGTGATGCCACAAGCAGCCTGGGGAGGGGGATTCTGATATTTCTGATGCTTCCTGGAGCCCAGAGCTGGGCTCACAGTTCCATAAACCGACGTGGTGGGTGGCTGCCCTGCTGGTGAGGCAAGTGAGGAGCAAGACAGAGTCACTTAGTGCCCACGGAATGAGTCCCTGAGTTGAGGAACACAGGTCACCACGCACAGCTTTTCCCTTCGGTGACTAAATCCTACTCCTAAACTCACCTCTGCCAACAGCATTTAGATTAAGTCACAGAGTTGCTGACAGCCCCCTGCCTTACCCTGATGGCACATATGCTGGTCATGATACTGGCTGTGTTCCCATTCTAAGGACCTAGAGAAATAGGTTCCAGGCACAGGTACAAGGAGGCCTCATTTGCTTAGACTGATGTAGGAAACAGATGCGAACACCTGCCTGCCTGTCCATCAACAGGGATGCTGAATGGATTACAGTGCATCCGTATGACGGCCTAGTCTGCAGCTGCTAAAAAGACTGTGTAGATCCATAATATTGACTTGGAGGAATGCCCATGACATATTGTTAAATGAAAAAGCAATTTGCCAAGTAATAGTATCATATGATCCTGTTTTTATTTTTAATAGGAAAACAAATGATATTCCTGAATATATGTTTGTGCAAACTTGCTCTTGAGTTTTGGAAAAAGTGGGGAAGGCCACACCCTGAGCTATTCACACTGGCTGCCTTTTTTGGGGAATGTCTGTATTGTTTGGCTTATTGCAACAAGAATTGCTTCTGCAGTTTGAAAGGAAAAAATCCAATAAGGTATATATTTTTTAAGGACAAAAAGAAAGAAAACCAGCCCTATGTTAGGGTTGAAGTGCCCAAGATCGATGTGGACATGTCACCAAGCTCAATCTTAAGATGTCTTGAACAAACCACCCCCAACCTATGAGTTTCAAATAAAGCCCTGAAAGCCTTCCCTCTGCCCCACCCCCACCCCAAGTTCAGGGCAGGAAATAGCTTGACCACGACCAGGACATGGGTTCTAGTCCCAGCTCGGCTTTTTTGACCTTGGGCAATTCATGCTGCCTGGTTAGCCTCCGTATTCTCATCTATAGAATGCGGATAGTGTGCCCTGCCTTTTCTCTTTCAGGCCTTTTGAGAGGATCAAATGAGGTGAGAAAACTAAGAGGATCAAATGCTCTGAAAGGTCTCTGTGAGCCCTACAGCCTCGTGGACCAGCTGCGGGGGTGTCACCTGTGAGCTTGTCAGAGATGCAAAATCTCAGGCGCCTACTCACCCAACCAGGACCTGCATCCAACAGGATCCTCGGGTGGTTTATGTGCACAGGAAAGTTTGGAAAGTACCGCTCTGAAGGGCTGTTCAGTACAATCACAGCAGCTTATTAGGGCACTCAGAAGAATGTGGTTTTTAAAGATGAATAAATGAGAGCTCAGTGGACCTGAGTGATGCTGAGCCAAGCCCCCTCATTAGCCCACCTCCAGACAAGGCAGAGGCTTCTGCTATGAATAATGTGAAGAACTGACTCATTTGAAAAGACCCTGATGCTGGGAAAGATTGAAGGTGGGAGAAGGGGACGACAGAGGATGAGATGGTTGGATGGCATCACCGACTGGATGGGCATGAGTTTGAGCAAGCTTAGGAGTTGGCGATGGCCAGGGCAGCCTGGCATGCTGCAGTCCATGGGGCTGCAAAGAGCCAGACACGACGAGGGACTAAACTGAACTGAATTTGGGATGGAGGTTCTCTTGGTCCCCAGGACCTTCTCTTCTGAGATTTGTCCTTGGAGGAAATCATGGAACCTTTCTCACCTGCGGAGCCTGCCCACCAGGGGCCTGCTTTGGGGGCAGGGGAACAGACTGGGGCAAATGGCATTGCTACAGGGGTCATTGTGGGGCTTCTTGTTAACACATTCTGGGCCCTGTGTCTCCTGATTCCTCCCAGGTAATCTAATTAACTCTCAAGGAGAGCCCAAGCCTCGTGAAAACAGAGCCCCTGAATCCACAATGCTTTCAGAGCGTGTCATCCAAGTTGCACAGGCCAGGCATTTTCATTAAGAGAGCCACGCATGGGGCTTTCGGATGCTTTTCTTTTCCTAAGTCAGCAGGGAGAGTGCTAGGCCACTACCTGGGCACCTCTTCTGCCCGTTCAAGGAGTTGCCGCTAAGTGGTTGCTGGTCCTGCCCTTGTCTTGCCAGACTCCAGCCCAGGAGCTGGCTTTGGTGAGAAATCCTCCATCTTGTCTGGACCCCCAACAATTCCAGGTGGGGCTCCAGGACTTGCTGCCCTGCAACTCCATCCTTCTTCCCCCCGCTCCAGCATCCTCCAGTTTCCTCTCTGCCTCTGACTCCCAAGCTGTGACACATTCCCTTCATTTTCTCCGAAGCAGGTTATTTCCCTCTTGGACAAATTTCTAAATCTTTCTAATTAACTAATTGGGTTGGGTTGAAGCCTTGTACCATTTGTAACCTGTAATTACTAGAAAATTGCCATGGTAACCACACTACTAATTAGTGACAATTTATTGCCATGGCAACTGGACCATAACAGAGATGTTACCCACAACTCCTTCTTGGCAAGTTCACCATACAGTTGGGGAGCAGGTGAGTTGACAGGGAGCTAGCCTCCTGAGCACCAGCCATAGCAGACTCAGGATGGAGGGTCTAAGGAGATCTGAAGCAGGGGCAGCCAGGTACCTGCACCCCTCTCTGAGGCCGAAAGGGGAACGCTACTCCCAGGTCCATCGTGTAAGGGCTCTTCAGACCAATAAAATCCATTCATCTTAAGCGTAGCCTGACCCTCCCACTCCATGCCTGGTCAATGACAGAGGCCCGTTATTTAGCAAGTATCTTTTGCCTAGACCTTGCCCTCTCCCATAGCTCTTTTCCTGACTTTGCCCCGTCTTCTCTGTCATACCCATCCTGTTTCGTGACCTCTGAGGTTTAGCACACACCCTATGGGACTACCCCAGGGCAGTTAGGAACATCTTTATTCAGCCTTGGAAAATGATTAAACTCCACTTTACATCAATTAATTCCTTTATACTTGAGGCCAGAATGTTTTCTTGGAGGCATGCAGCTCTGCAGTTGGGGCTAGAGAGGCACATTGGTGGTGGGAAAGATGGGGGGTGGTCAGGAAGTTCGAGTTGTGTGACCTTGGGCATGTCACTGAGCCTTTCTAGGCATCTGGCTTCTCACCTATAACTCGAGACTGATAATAATAACCCCTTCTAGGGCTGTCATAAGTATTAAGTGAGCTGGTATTTGGAAGGTACCTTGGAAAAACGTCAAGTGCCACAGACTCATTAGTGCCACTATTTCCCACCTGCTGGGAGAATAATATCCCTTTATTTTGCTAACATTCTCAAGCTTCAAAGACCTCCTTGTTCTGCTGCTGAGTATGAATGCGGCTCCCTCCCCACCCCTCCCTGAAGGCTTCTCACTCTGCCCACCAGACTGGGCGGGAGAGAGGATCAAGGGGAAAATGCTTCCCTGTGGACCCCTCTTTCTCCGGTTGGTTTCTGGCACCCCTTGATGACCAGCTCTGTGGCTCTGTGCCCATGGGGCAAGCCTTGCTCACCCTTAAGAGCTGCACCCCTAAACCTCTGAACCCTACACTTGGGGGATGCAGAACCAAGTCCAATTTAGATGCAGAGGACATCAGAGGATGAGATGGCTGGATGGCATCACTGCCTCAATGGACGTGAACTTGGGCAAACTCTAGGAGATGGCAAGGGACTGGGAGGTCTGGCGCGCTTCAGTCCATGGGGTCGCAAAGAGTCGGACAAGACTGGGCAACTGAACAACAACAATCCATCTCTCAAACCACATGAGGGCAGCCCTCATGGTTGAGGGTGGGGAAGGCAAAGGGTGGTTGTAGGAAGTTGGGGGCATGGCTGCACCACCCCAAACAGTACAGTAGAGGGGCCGGGATGAAGAGGCAGGGGATTCGCTGTGCTAAGGAAGAGCCTCCAGGGACTGCCTGGAGTGGCAGGAACTTGGGGAGTGTGCCCTCCAGGCACTGGTCTCCCTTCCTGTGAAATGGTGTGGGGGTGGTGTGAGAAGGTCTCCAAGGCTCCTCCCAGCTCTCCTTTTCAGGGCATCCTCCAAGCTGGACCTCAGGATAAGTGTGGCTGGGAGTGGATTCCTGGGCCCATTCACAGTCCGTACCGTGGAGGCTCTGCAGTGAGGCTGTTAGACAAGGAACCTGGACCTGTGGGATTATTCTGCTGATTAATGATTCCAGTGGACGCTAAGGCCTGCAGGCTGCCAAGAACGTCCAAGATATTAAAAGAGTAGCAAAGCAGTGGTACATGAAGGGGTGGAGGAATGAACTGTGTGTGTGTGTGTGTGTGTGTGTGTGTGTGTGTGTGTGTTGGAGAAGGGAGTGTGAGAAGGACAGGATGGTAACAGCCCAAATCTCCTGAAGCTTCTAACACAATAATATGGTGTTGGGGCTGGTGTTGCTACCCCTGACCCTGTGAGAGCCATCCAGGCGCTGGGAAGGGTTCCAAGTGTGCCAGGATGGAGGGTGTTAGACAAGGATATTCCCACTCGTCCCTAATCCCTCCAGCCTGTCCCTGAAGAAGACTGAGGGGGTGGGGAGGGGCAGGAGGACAACCCCCATCACTTGTCTGCTGGGTGGGGATTTCCAAACCTTGGGCACCTGGTGGGTGCAGGAGCAAAGTCCTTCTCCTCTGTGTGCGCCCCTGCCCTGCCCCCAGGCAGGGCTGGAAGAGGCTATTTCAAGGAGGGGCAGGAAGAGATGCTCTGTGGTTCAGTCCCGTGTCCTAGGTTTTGTGTGGTCCACCCACCTCACCATTTTCTAGGTGAGGAAACCAAAGCTCGCAGAGGCGTAATCTCAGCTAGGGGGCAATGGATCATAGCTGAAACCCATGCCCGAGTGACTTCAGAGCCACTCTCTCCCCACAGGGTGCTCTCAAACATTTCTGCTCGAGTTCCCTCTGCCTAGAAGAGGGGTCTGTACTCTGATAAAGCCCCAGAATGGCCAGCCATAATAAGCTCGACATTAAAATAAAACTCAGTTGTTTTAGCTGAAGAAAATGAATACCAAGATTGCATTGTATTCTGTAATACATCTGTGCTTGCTTTAAATAAAAAAACGATGTCCCTTCTTGTCAATCATCTGATGCATCTGACACTCTGTTGGCTGGGGCTTTGGGTACCCCTGGCAGGCCTGTGGTTGTGCTCCCCGGGGGTCCCAGGCCCTGGCTGAGGAGTCTGTCACTCTAGCCTTGCCTGTCCCCAGCTGACACATTTGGCTGCACTCCCACCGAAAGGCTAGCACCCGCCTGGGAACCCAGGAGGCTCTGAGGTCCCCAGGCTACTGCCCCTTCTCTGGAGCTGGCTAGTGGGGATCCGCCAGAAGGCCTCAGCTGGGCTTTAGGCATCTCTGTCTCCTCCAATAATGACTTTCTATAAATCAGATCTGCCCGCTGCTTTGTTCTACACTGCTCCCAGCCAACAGCAAAACTCTCCACCCAACATTGTAAATCCACCTTCATTTTCTTTCCAAATTTCTTTCAGGGCTTCTTTAATCATCACCTTGCAGCCTGGACAGATGCTCCCTAAAAGGGTGAGGCCAAGTCGCAGAGGTCCTCTGAGGAAGTAGAGGCTGGGGAGAGGCTGGGTCCAGAGGGAAGAAGGGAAAATGGGTGGATTCCAGTGGGAATACGGCTAAAGATGCCCACACCTGGGCCCTGGAGGACACGCCGAGTAGACACATGGAGAATACCTCCAGGGCAGGGGCTGGTCCTGCTTGCTTTGTGCTTCCTTCTGTGTTCAGACAGTAAAGAATTCACGTGCAGTGCAGGAGACCTGGTTCGATCCACGGGTTGGGATCCACTGGAGGAGGGCATGGCAACCCACTCCAGTACTCTTGCCTGGAGAATCCCCTGGCAATGGACAGAGGAGCCTGGAGGGCTGCAGCCCATGGGGTTGCAAAGCATCAAACACAACTAAGCAACAAAGCACATGGCTGTGCTCCCTACACTCAGGAAATGACCAGCATCCCTCTGTCAGAACTTCATTGGAGGGTGTTGATGTCCGCTACACTTGTATGTACTGTCTGTGTGCCAGGCCCTGTGCCAGGCATGCCCTATATTTACCTCTTTTAATATTCCCATTTTGCAGGCAAGAAAACTGAGGCCCAGAGAGGTTAATAAGTTGCTCTCTATTGCCTGGGCAGGAGGACATGGTGGAAGCAAGATCTGCACCCAGCACTCTGGCTCCAGATCCTGGCTACTTAGCAACTCCGCTAGAGGGCTAATTTAAGGTGCTCCGAGAGGCCTGGGGACATGTCTGAGATCACTGGGGGGCCATAGAGGCAGCGGCAAAACTCTTAGTTCCCTCGAGTTTCTGACAGGCTCTCGGTCATGGGGAGAACTAGTTCTTAGGATTCCCATGCAGGGCAGCTCAGGCTACAAAAGGCTGCAGGCAGCTGGGGAAGCCGGGGCTAGGAGAACCAGGAACCACCAGGGAGTGGGCTTCCCGCTGCGCAACTCTGCATGGGAGGCTCGGGCTATGCCGCCCTCCAGGGACCCTCGAGTCCCCCGAGAGCGGGCGCGCTGGCCGCTAGATGGCACTGTGACCCAGCAGAGAGGCGCCCGGCGGCGGAATCGGGAGTCTGGAGAGGATGCCTCCCCTCCCCCTTCCGCGGAGCCCGACAGCTCGGTGTGGGCTTCACCATTGCCCGCCCTGCAGCCCGGGATGCCCGGGCCAACCCCCCTGCTTCCCTGAGCAGCCCAGGGCAGGCAGCTGTTTCAATCAGAAAAACCGAGAGTCGCAATTGAAGTCCAGAGGGCCAGTCCCTGGGGCCGCGATTCTGGGGGGTGCGCCTCTTCCTTCTTCACCAGCCCCTCCCGTCTTGCACGCTGGTGCAGGATTCTCAAGCTGGAGATCGTTTGAAAGGTCAGCTGATTCTGGTAGTTCAGGTATCAGCGGCCGGGGCTCTGAGTGCTAGTGTCTCTGTAAACCTCCTGTGTGACCTTGGGCAGGTCCTTTCTCCTCTCTGGACCTCGATTTGTTCTTTTGCAAATGGGCGGCTCTCTGGTCCGGGCGGCTCTCTGGTCCGGCCGGCAGATGGGTGCTGTGCGCCTTGGCTCCAGGGACTGCGGCTCTCTGACGGCACAGCTGGCCGAGGCTTGCTTCCCTCCCAGCCTGTTCAGGCCCTGCTCCTCACTGTCGACATCTCTCCCAGGGCCCAGGGCACCCTCCTGGAGCTGAGTCTTGGCCGTGTGTCAGAGCCTTGGCAATCAGGCTGGGCTCTAGTGGTGGCTGTTACCTTTGGGGTCCATTCCTGAGGGGGCATCTGGGCTAGTTTTCCAGCCAGATGTCCATGTGTCGTGAACAGAGTGACTATGGGGGCTGCAGGGTAGTATTGTGGGGCTTGGCGGGCAGGGAAAGGGTGGGCTGGGGAAGGCGGGTAGACAGAATAGTAACTTGGTAGGCCAAATAGGTTCTTGTCAGCCAAATGGCTCTTGGAAATCTGCAGAGCTGCTCTAACGTGTCCTCTGGGCATGCCAGCTGCCCCGGCCTGCACGCACGCTCCACAGAAACTGCTGTCTCTTCCTTGAGCTGTCCAGTCCTTCCAGCACAGCCTGGCACAGCTGCCCGATGCCCCCATCCCCACCCGGGCTCCTCAGCTGTCTTGTCTTGGAGACATCCCTGGTTCCGTCAGCCTTCCTTCCCCACCCCTGGTTCTGCCAGCCCCCCTGCCAGCCCCGCCAGCGTGAACAATGTCCCCTCATGCTCACACCCTGCTGCAACCTTATGAATTCTTTGATTCTGTGTACAGCCCTCGCTCCCAGACCTTGCCTCCCTTCCAGCTCATCATTTTCAAGTGCTTCATCTCCCCAGCCCACCCTCCTTCTGCAGATCAAGGCACTTAATTGCCAAGCCAGCCCAATGCACAAAACTGGGAACTATTCAGAAAAATTGACTGTGCAAGTCGAGGCTGAAGCTCCTGCATGTTTATTCCTTTTCCCAGGAAAACACGGTTTATTGCTGACGCTCAGCCTCTTTGCCGCTCGCTCCCATGCAGAGCTCTCGTGCTCTTTGATGGGGCTTGAACCGTGTAAACTATTTTATTGTCTAGTCATTTGTTCCCACAAACTTTGTCAGACAGGTTAACATCAATCTCCCCCTTTCACTGAGGTGGAGGGCTGGCTATAGAAAGGCATCATAAACTCAGGGAAGGCCGTGACAACCCTTTCTAGGGAGGACTTTGAGATTATGCCATTACCCAGGTGGCTGAAGGCAGGGGAGTGGCCCAAATGATCCTTCAAGGATCCTTCCAGCCCCCAGATTTAGAACCAGGTAGGCTGCCACTTGGAATTCTGTAGTGCCAGTTGGGACGGACATATCAGGAAGGTCAACCGCTCAGAGAATTTCTACATTCAAGGTGCAGGTAGGGTGTCAATGAGGCCAGAGTACACGTGAGAAGTTGTGTACAGCTCTGGCTTCCTGATTTTTGGCATCCTAAATAGGAACTAGATTGCTCTGCCATCAGCAGTCTATTGGCAGATTATCAGAGTTTAGTCAGCAGCCGTGCTGGAATTAGAAAAACAGCCTTCCCTAGAAAGATCTCCCTGTCAGAGACTCTGACAATAGGTCCCCCATCCTGAAAGATGTGGGGGGAGCGTGCCTTAAAAAAAAGTGCTGGAGAGGTTTGGGAATAAGAACACAATTCTTTGAGCTCAGTTTACTGAGACGGGACCCAGCTGAAGCTTAGGGATTTAGCACTCAATTCCTGGCTGCTTATGTGTAAGTAAATAATTTCGTCTGCTGTTTGGCAATAAAAAATGCTTTAAATCTTGGCCTCTGTGATTTGTCAGTTTTCTCCTACAGAACCTGTTCACCCATCGCTTGGGTTACAGCAGAGAATGGGGCAAGGGTTCCCAGGGGAGAAAGATGCAGTGATCTTCTAGGCTATGTCCGACGTCACCCACTGCGCCCGCCAAAGCCCACCCCACCAGATGTCCCATCATCTGGAGAGGCGGCCTTGGAGGATGCCGTCTGTGGGTGGTGAGATAGGATAAAACCTTTACCCTCCCTCCCCAGGGACACAGACCCACCCTCTCCTGTGGTCTCTGATGAATTAGACTCAGCCTTGCAGGGCCTGAAGCCTAGCCCCAGCCCCCAGCCCCTCCAGCTCACAGGCCCCCTGTTCCACTCTGCCTACCTGTGTATTTGCTGACTCCAGCCTCAGCTGCCACGTCTCTGAGCGCCAGAATGCCCCGGGAGAGGTCACTGGCCTCGGGGTCCATTTCGATCAGGGCGTCAGGGCCCACGTTACCGTAGGCATAGTTGGCGATGTAGATGGAGTAGCGCCCGGAGCCCTGAGCAGGAAGGGAGGGAGGGTCAGTGAGCAGGACCATCTGGGGGCCCGGAAGCAGATCCCCCCTCCACTCACAGGACCATAGCTCTTTCTCGAGGTTCGGGCTCTGCTCCTGGGGTCTGGCATCTGTGACCTTGCATGACACAGCTCCAGAGGTGCTTTTCTACAGAGGCTACGAAGTGTGGGATGCCCCCAGAGTCCTACAGCACAGCGCTTCCCCTCTCTCCTGTTCCAGAAGAACATCCCTCCCTCTCCCCCACAACCACCTTTTTATAGACAATTTTCTAATATGCCTCCCTCCAGCTGAGCTCTCTCCAGCTGCCAGCCAGGGTAGCTGCTCAATAAATATTTGCTGATTGATTGATCTACCAATTCCCATTATTCTCAGTCTCTCTCTCTCTCCCATTCAAGCTTGCTCCAGCCAAGATGACAAGCAAATTCCTGAGCCTTCTCCCTCCCCCATCCCCACCCCATACTTCTTCACTCCTTAATTTGGATGGCACAAGAGGTTCGGCCATGCCAGGCTCCTCCTTCCCACTTCTACCCCCTTGCTTTTCCTGTACCAGAAAGAAATTGTATATTGCTTCTGCCTTTATAACAGTGTCTCAACTATAAATATATATATATATTTCCCCCTTTGCATCCAGGAGAAGCCCTGGGCACCAGTTCCTTGTTACTGTAGTCATTCTCCTCTCTAGTCCAAAACACGGCTGATAAAAGATTCTTTCCTGCCTGCTATTATAATGGTGTTATTTCTTCAATGGATGCTTTCTTTCCCCCAAGAGATCCACACAATTTCTCAATCAGTTTTCTAGCTTTCCTCTTATCCCTTGCAGCATTTCCCTCCAATTAATCAGACAGTACATATTTCTTGAGCTCCAACGATGTGCAAGGTCCTGGGTTATAAATGTACTTCAGACAAAGTCTTTGTCCTTAGGTTGCTTATAGTCTGGCTTTAAGGAAGCTGACAAGCTACTGTATAGCACCAGAAACTATACGTAATATTTTGTAATAGCCTGTAAGAGAAAAGAATCTAAAAAATATATATGTATAGATGAATCACTTCGCTGTATCCTGAAACCAACACAACATTGTAAATCAACTATACTTCAATAAAAAATAAAATTAAATACAATAACAACAAAGGAAGCCATGAGCACAAAACAACCTGGGAGAAACAGCTGAATTTAAGACAGCACAGTGTGCTCTGCCACTGCCCTCTTTTCAGCCTTCTTTGCTTTCTTTTATTTCTTCCCCGGTGGTCCCATGAGAGCCCTCTCTCACCTAACTGGTCACTTTATCCCTTTGGAACCATTTTCTTCGGGGAAGTTGATTAAGAGCCACCTGGGGCTAACAGGTAGGTGAAGCAAGGAAGGCGCTCAGGTTCTCCTGGGGGAATCAGACGTGTCAGCAATTACAGGTCTGATTAAGAGCGGGTACAGGGTCTCCTGGGTACACAGAAGGGGGGCTCCTAACCCAGAGGAAGGGCACCTGGCCATAGAAAGTTCAGAAAAGGTTTTCTAAGAGGAGTCTCGGCCAGGTGAAGTGGAGGGGAAAGAACCTTCCGGGCAGAGATGAGACAAAGAGTGATGTATATCGCATGTTGGGAAGCTGCAAACAGTTTGTTCAGTGTTCCCAGAATATAAAACGCAAGGTGTGGCATGTTGGGGGGAGGAAACTGGAGCTGTTCCAGTTTCCAGCTCCATAAAGACTTTTCTGCCTCTTCATTTCTGGTTCTCTGGGTCTCTAGCCTGCTACCTGAGTGATGTAAAGCAGTCCGACTCGATTTCAGTTTTGCGTAGGGATCATGTGGGGATCTTGTGAAAATGCAGATTCTGATTCGGCCACCTGAGTCTTGTTACTAGAAACGGTCCCTGGGCCAACAGCATCAGTGTCACCTGCAAGCATGTTAGAAATACAGACTCTCAGGCTCCAGCCCAGACCTGCCGAATCAGAATCTGCATTTTCACAAGATCCCCATATGATCCCTATGCAAAACTGAAGTCTGAGTTGCACTGCTTTACAACATCATTTGTGGTTAGGGAGAACTTTGAAAGATTCTTGCCCATCCCAGGAGCTTGGTGTACGTGTGTGGAATGACTGGATGAAGAGTGAATGGATGGGGCCAAAGGGGAAAGTGCGCCTTTACCGTGACGCTGCCTGACCCTACCAGCTGTTAGCAATCGCATCGACAAATGGGCAATTAAGCCCAAATGAACTGAAATGCACTCTGCTAGAAATCAGGATATTTATAAAATGCGGTTATACCTAGTTCCTTACATCAGTGTATTGGGTTGACAAAACAGAAAAATTGTAGATGTGTTACAGTTATAGAAAACTGCAGAAAGTCACGTGTGAACTTGACCACGGTAACTGTGGGTGGGGGAGCTGATTCCAGGAGAAGGAAGATGTTTCTGCAGCTTTGGATCCAGAGCAGTGGTACCCATCCTTTAGTCAACCTCAGAATCAACTGGCAGCAGGCAGGGGGTTGTGAAAGCAACCTGGATGCTGGGTCCTAGCCCCGGAGTTTCTGATTCGGGGGTCTGGAGGGCGCCCTCAAATCTGCATTTCTAACACGTTCCCAGGTAAAGCTGGTGCAGCTGTTTCAGGAACCACACCCTGAAAACCACTGGTCTAGGGCTGTCAGTCTGGATCCTAGGCCAAGCTCTGCACCTAACTGACTCTATGTCCTTGGGCAGGTTCCTCACCCACTTTGGCTGCACCGCCTCACGTGTTACATGGGAATCGTAGCCCCCCTGCTTCCTGGCAGGGTCGTTGAGAAGATGAAATGAGACAACGCATGTGAAAGGACTTTGGAAAGATAAAAATGCTATATAAACATGAGGCATAATCATTATCGATCAGGGAACGCTTCTTGTAAGAGATCGGCTTTGGGCTGGATCCAGAAAGGTGGATGAGTGATGAGGCAGCTGAAGACGAAGGGCAGTGGTGTTCCAGGTTAGGGGCAGAGAACGAATGAGGGCTGTGAGGGGAGAGGGAGAGAGCGGCATACTGTAGGGGCTGAGACTTTTACCCGGTGCAAAGCTCCCAAGCTTAGCATACATCAGAGTCACCTTTGGGCTTAGTTGAAACCCAGGCTGCTGGACCCCACCCCCAGCGGTTCTGATGGGTAGGTCTGGAGGGTGGGGCCTGAGAATCTGCATTTCTAACAACACTGATGCTGCTGGTCCAGAGACCACCAATCAGGTACACTAACAGGCCCCAGCTAGGGGCTGTGGGGCTGAGGGAGGAGTAGGTCAAAGGCTGTAACAGAACCTGTGGTTAGAAATGTGTATTTGGTACAGGTTTACCCAAAGGCAGGGTAGCAGGGAGGTAAAAAGGTGTCTGATCATTTTCAGCTAGGCAGGACTCAATTTCTGGCTTTGCCTGTCACTTGCTATATGGTAACAAGGTCAGTTGCTTAAGTGCTAGAAGCCTTAGTTTTCCTACCTGTAAAATGGGGATAATGACAGCATTTACCTCATTGGCTTATTTGAAAATCCAGTAAGATGGTGAATGGAAGTCACTTAGCACAGAGCTTGGCACGGGGCTAGTTTAATAAGCATAATAGCTATTATTATTAGTGTTCTGTTAATATTATATTCCTATTGTTACGATTGCTCCTGTGTTTTCCCGCATCACACTGCATCCCTGTCTTTCAGCTTCCACTCTGGCCTTGACCTCTCCACAGCTCTCGGGCCTCGGGGGTTGCCAAGGTGGTGGCTGAACCCAGACAGTAGCCCCTCTTCTGATGGCAGACAGACCGTGGGGGTGCTTTCTAGTTCCCTGAGGCTGGGTCTGAGTAGGGAGTGAGCGAGCCGCTAAGTGCCTGCCTACTGTGCTTCAAGCCAAAGTGTCTTTTTTTCCCCTTTTCTCTTTTTGCACTTCACATGGTGCCTCTGTCCTGTGGGTAAGTGCATGGGTGTGTAGGTGACCTTGTTAGGACAGAGTGCATCTCTCTGTGATTAACCTTCAGACCCTCCTATTGGTGCTGAGAAGGTTCCCACCTTAGCTGGGTGTGGGGCACCCTGGTCCTGATGGGGCTAAGGAGGCTGGAAGCCAGGAGGAGATGGAAGAGGCCTCTCAGAGGCCAGGCCTGGTGCCCCTCCCCGCCCTCCAGATCCTCCCTGCTCCCTGGGGCTCTCATAGAGCCTCCTCCCCATTCTTCCCACCAGGCGGGAGTCCAGGTGGCAGAGATTCAGGTCAGGGCTAAATGTGGCTTCACAGCCCAGCTTGGCTGCTCTTCCTAGCACCAGCTTGTTAAGAAATAAATATTTATACCTGGCACCTGCCTTTTCCCAAGGCCTGGCGGCCCCTGCTGTGAAGATTCACTCTGAATCCCCAATCCCCTTGGTGCCATCTCAAACCCCGAACGAGTTGGCTCCCTCACCCCAGCTCCCACAATGGGGGCCAGAGACGCTCCCCTGGAAGCTGGGCAGCAGCTGGGTCCCTGATTTAGTGATGATGTTTTGTAAAAGCCAAGGAGGGGCGGCAGGGGAGCAGGTGACAGGAGGGATAAATCACCGCCACGCCACGCTCTGGCTCTGGCTGGGTTGGCTGGGATGCCCGGGCGGGGCCCCTTCACAGGATGGATGGTTGCAGCTGCTTCTTCCCTCCTCACTTGGCCTTTCTCCCTGACACTTTGAGTTGAGCACCTGTGTGCCGGGTGGACCAGCAGGGCAGGAAAGCATCGATGGTGCTTTGGATTAACTAAAGTACTTGTACATTCAGGCAACTGTCCACTCACCCGCTCATGAGCCCCTTTGCTATGCCTTCATTTGTTCCATAAACATTTATGGAGGAGGGGGCCTGATGGCTCAGTGCCTGGCACATAGTTGGCACTTCATAAATTAGTTGAATGAACGAACACAAGGTTACGAGCTGACCGATTCTGATTTACGTCTGAGCCATGCCACCAATCCATTCTGAGTCCTCAGGCAGGTCCCTGCCCCACCCTGGGGCTCAGTGTCCTCTGTCCAGCAGATACAATGATGACAGCCCCTGGTTGCCGGGAGGCCCTCAGGGGAGAAAGGATGTGAAAGTATGTTAGCATCCACTATGTGCAAGGCCCTGGGAGCGGCTTTGAGCTCTGCCCCTGGGAGCCATGCTCTGTCTGGGGATGTCATCTGGTGCTTCCTCCTGGCCATCACGCTGCTGTGTGCCTCCCTTCTCCCCAGGCCCCCATGTTCCCCTGGACTCACCTTCCTGTCCACGCAGGCCACAGAGCGCCCGGCAAAGAGGCTGGCCACGCCGCGGGCCACATTGACCTCGTCACTCAGGATGTCTTCCCAGCGGTTATTGCGGAACTTGAACAACTTGTCCGTGTACGTGGCCACCCCTGCAGGCAGGAGGGAAGAGAGGGCTGGTGGTCGGTGGGGTGCCTGCCCCAGGTGTTGGGGCCACAGGTGGATGGGTCACCTGCTGCACGGTGAACACTCCTCACGGTCCTCAGGCAGTGGTGACCCCTCTCCTGGGGACACCCAGTTATTCTCAGTTGAGAGAAGACACTGAAGCTTATGAAGATGGCCAGCCCAGGCCTCAGGAACTTTGGAAGAAGTGTGACCGCTAGTGTGTGTCAGAGCTGATCCTCAATAGCAGAATCTCATGGTCTGCACCACACTTCTGCGGCACCAGGAGGGACATCCTGGGATCGCTAGTATTTCACATCCAGACTCAACCAAGAATGTCTCTTTCTCCAGGAGCTGCTCCCTGCATGCTCTGCTGAATCACAGAGCATGATGTGGGTCTCAGAAGAAATAGTCCCGGTCAGTGGGTGGGTCTCGGAGGCCAGACGGAGGGTGGGGCTGGGAGCTGAGCTCTGACAGGGGTATCACCAACAGCCGGAGAAACCTGGATGGCCGTGGGGTCAGCACTCATGGGGCAAGGGTTAGTGAAGAGGCAACGGGCTCAGGCTGAGGGGAGCAGGTGACATGGCAGCTACTTGGGGTTTTGAGTAAACTGGCCTGGTTCTACAGAGACTCAGGTTTTAGTTGTTGACTGTGGGCAATTTGAGCCTCAGTTTCCTTATTTGGAAATGGGGATAACAATAACAACTACATTCTACTTTAATTCGAGGGATAAATGAGATAACTCAGGTTAGAGGCTGAGCACAGCGCCCCCAGAGTTGGGGGTGGTCCTCGACAGAAGTGACTATTCTGGTTTCATAGATGGGAGACCCTCTGAGGTGCTTCAGGGACTTCAGCCCTGCACTGCAGGGGTGTGTTGAGAGTGTCTGAGTGTGTGAGAGAGTGCGTGAAAGTGTGTAAGAATAAGCAGGAGTGAGTGGGTGAATGAGAATAAGAGTGAGTAAAACTGAGTGAGTGTAAGTGTGAGATTGAAGGAGTGTGAGAACGAGCGTGACAGCGAGGGGGTGAGTGCACGAATGTGAACATGTTCTGGAAGGGTCCTCAGGGGGCTCTGACTGGGGGGGCGGACAAAGGCTGCCTCTGAGTGGCCTCACATGGGGCCCCCCAAGACCACAGGGACCCACAGGGGAAGGTGCATTCTCTGTAGGGCCTGGACTTGACCTCAGGGACACTTGCCAGACTCTGGGGAGCTGGCCCGGGGACTGAGCCATGCCACCCGGCCTGACCCTCCCAGGCGTGCAGAGACCAGTTTCCATGAAGGGGAAGGCCCTTCCTGAGTGGAATGGGAGGCAGATCCAGGAGTCGTGCAGGTGTCTGTGGGTGGTGGGGGAGACCTGGGCTGAGGAGCCGAAGCCAGGGTTTGCCAGAGTTGCTGTGGCTGGTGGGGGAGTGCCCACTGGGACTCCCAAGGGTCTGCACAGAGCTGCTGTGGCTGCTGGGGGCCCACTGGGGCTCCTGGGGGTCTGCCAGAGCTGCTGTGGTTGGGGGTGGTGCCCACTGGGGCTACCAAGGTTCTGCCAGAGCTGCCGTGGCTGGGCATGGGTGCTCACTGGGATTCCTGAGGAGCCTGATTAGGACAGAAGCCCAGGTGTGGACTCTGCCCGAGTCCAGCTCTGACTCCCATTTGTCTGAGCCAGTTCTTTATCCTCTTAGGGCCTTGGTTTCTTCATCTGAGAGTTGGGGGTAACAGCTGGCCTCCCCACTCCCAGCATGGCTGCGGGAACTGCAGGAGAAAACTCTGCGGCCCTTGGCTGCTCTGCACCACCTGGGTCTCTGAGCCCTTGTCACAATCCCCGGGGAACAGATATGTTTAGAAACTTAGATTATTTTCCCTTTCACATTTCAGAAAGGTAACACGATGCACACCCTGTTTATTATATAACACCCCCAGCAGGAACCAGGGCAGCACCCTGTAATTAAACACATTAATATTTCTGCAGTGAAATATATGAATATCACACCAAGTGGGATAAATAAAGCCCATAAATAGCTCACATCAGCTCAGGACAGGTTTTGCTACCAATTCACTTTCCTACAAACTTAAAAAAAGCACTTGAGGCTTTCAGAGCGTTCTGTTTCAGGACTGCGGGAGAGGAACGGTGGGCTGGTGGGCTGCCGTACTCGTGGCTGTTCCCCAGGCAAGTGGCGGCCTTATCATTGCCTTCTAATGCCTGGGGGGCCTCGGAGGATGGTTCTGCAGCTTCCGGATGCCTAGCCTTCACAATCGTGAGCGACCCTTGCCCTTCTCTGTCAAACCAGGGCTTCTTTAGACTACGTCTCAGCTAATCTAGTTCCCCCTGAAATTTGACCAAGATTAAACTCAACCAAAGCTTGGGCTGGGTGAGAAAGCAGCTCCGGCAGTGGGGCTCTGCAGACCTCTGATGGGCACCTCTGCATACAGTGGGAAGATTTTCTCAAACCTCTGAGTCCCTGCCTTAGCTAGGCAAGAGGAAAAAAACGAGGCTTGGGTGACTCAATCCCCCTCTATTTGCCTAATTACCCCTGATTCTTCCTGCTCACATTTCCCAAAGTGTGCTTAGTGGAACCTGGTCTCTGTGAGCTGCCTGGAGAAAAGATTTTATGATTATCTGAGCTCAGGAAAGACTGTACCTTTCATCCCCCACTTGGAGATTCTCAGTGGACATCAGTCTATCAAAACTTTGAAAAGTCTTGCAGTATATTACAGGCTTAATTTCACGTAAGCCAGCCTTTCCCAAACATACTCAGCCATGGCACCCCTTTCTTGCAGCTCACCTCTTAGTGTCCTGCAGAGCTAGCACTGTTCTGTGCAAGTTGCTGCCGTGGGGTGTTGACATCAGGCCAGATGCTGGGCTTTGTGGCCAGAGGCGTTAGGGCGACACGTACTATTAGCCTCTTCCCTCGTTCCAGTCTCCTGGCTTCTGAGCTGACCAGGGACGCCCCGAAGAATAAACTAATTAAGGTAAAATGTGCAACAGTGATGCAGAGCCTTGTAGATCATAAATGGGAACGGCAAAATCAATGGCAGACCTTCTGCAGGCAGAGGCCTAGAGGCCTGGGCGACAGGAGGGATGGGAGCCTGTGATTTAGGAAGAGCAAACGCTCTGGCAGCTGCAACCTGGGTAATTAGGTGTGTCAGGAAGACAGATAAACAGCGAGCTGTGCGGGTCGATGGCACTGGCAATAAACACCCAGCACTGGCCCCTGGCCCATGTCAGCGCGTAATCCCACCTTCTGGCTCCTTGTAGCTGCACTCTGCCCTAGGGTCCCTCACTGAGTCAGGGGCAGCAGCTCGGGAAGGAGAGGGCAGAGGGCCTCTCCTGGGTCCTGGGGGGAGATTCCTAGAAAGCAGAGGCCTGGGAGAAACCGAGGGTGTTCAAGGGCAGGGTAGGGGACTCTGGAGGTCATATCCCCTGTGAGGCACAGTCCTACCCAGAATCTGGCATGTTGGCACTAAGGGAGCTTTTGAAGCCCTCAGTGTGTGTATGCTAAGTCACTTCAGTTGTGTCTGATTCTTTGGGACCCCATGGACTGTAGCCTGCAAGGCTCCTCCATCCATGGGGATTCTCCAGGCAAGAATTCTGGAGTGGGTTGCCATGCCCTCCTCCAGGGGTCTTCCTGACCCAGGGATTGCACCCGGTCTCTCGTGTCCTTTACATTGGAAGGCGGGTTCTTTACCACTAGCATCACCTGAAGCCAGCCCAATGGAAAGGGCAGTTGCTGCCAGGTGGCAAGATACTGGGAAGGCCCAGTGGGGGAGGCTCAGGCGCCTACCACTCCCTGCCCGTGCTGGAGCGGCCCCAGGGAAGTAGGCGTCTCGGCCCCTGACTCGGGGCGCTTAGTGTTCATTAGTGGACAGGAGAGTTACAAAAAGGAGATGCTATGGGACAGTAGTAAAAATAAAACTACCTAACGTTCCTATGGTGATTTCTATATGCCATGAGCTTCACATACATTCACTCACTAGCACTTGCCACAAGCCTACACAGTAAGTACTATTTTCAAGACCAATTTACAGATGAAGGACCTGAGGCACCAGAGGCAAGGGGACTTGCCTATGATCCCACAACTAGCAGAGCCCCACCGAGATGACAGGATAGTACATTCTGGAAATGCTGTGAAGTCAGTCACAGTGATCGGGGAGGGCTTCATGACAGAGGAGGCACCTGAACCGGGATGTGAAGTATCAGAGGAACAACAGCACAACTCCAGTGAGCAGAGCACCTACTATAGCCAGGCTCTGCATGAAGAGCACCTACTATAGCCAGGCTCTGCGTGAAGAGCACCTACTATAGCCAGGCTCTGCGTGAAGAGCACCTAATATAGCCAGGCTCTGCATGAAGAGCACCTACTATAGCCAGGCTCTGTGTGAAGAGCACCTACTATAGCCAGGCTCTGCATGAAGAGCACCTAGTATAGCCAGGCTCTGCGTGAAGAGCACCTACTATAGCCAGGCTCTGCATGAAGAGCACCTACTATAGCCAGGCTCTGTGTGAAGAGCACCTACTATAGCCAGGCTCTGCGTGAAGAGCACCTACTATAGCCAGGCTCTGCGTGAAGAGCACCTACTATAGCCAGGCTCTGCGTGAAGAGCACCTAGTATAGCCAGGCTCTGCATGAAGAGCACCTACTATAGCCAGGCTCTGCGTGCAGAGCACCTACTATAGCCAGGCTCTGCGTGAAGAGCACCTACTATAGCCAGGCTCTGCATGAAGAGCACCTACTATAGCCAGGCTCTGCGTGAAGAGCACCTACTATAGCCAGGCTCTGCATGAAGAGCACCTACTATAGCCAGGCTCTGCATGAAGAGCACCTACTATAGCCAGGCTCTGCGTGCAGAGCACCTACTATAGCCAGGCTCTGCGTGAAGAGCACCTACTATAGCCAGGCTCTGCATGAAGAGCACCTACTATAGCCAGGCTCTGCATGAAGAGCACCTAGTATAGCCAGGCTCTGCGTGAAGAGCACCTACTATAGCCAGGCTCTGTGTGAAGAGCACCTACTATAGCCAGGCTCTGCGTGAAGAGCACCTACTATAGCCAGGCTCTGCGTGAAGCACTTTTTTTCTTTTTTCAACCATCATCTTGCCTGAATCTCACACTGCCTTGAGAGGTGGTGTAGCCCCATATTGCAGATGGAAAAACTGAGGAGCAGAGAGGTTAATTCCCCAAGAGCCAGTGTGTGGTGCAGACAGATTCAAACCCAGGTCTTTCTGACTCTGAAGCCTGCACTTCTGAGCACCGCACCCACGGCTCGTCAGGGAGAGAGGAGGAGGGAGGGTGCTAAGGGCAGGAAGGGAAACCTAGACAAAGACAGAGGGGACACTGAATATGCCCAGAGGGGAGGGTTTGTGCAGGGGCAGGAGGAGAAGCAAGGCAGGCCGGGAGACAGCCGCTAAGCCAGCACTGAGGCCGAAGTGGGCACGGGTGGTTTCTGATCTGGGGAAGACAATGTTTCTGGAAGATTCACCTGGCAGTGGAGTGAGGTGTGGGCTCGCAAGGGAGATAGTGAAGTGGGGAGGCCACTTCTGTAGTAGCTCAGGCACGAGAGGTAAGGGGGAAGTGAGGAGAAGTGCTGGGTTCCAGAGGCCAGGGCGGGAGGGTGTGGTCAGGAGCGGCGGGTCAGAGCAAGTCCACGGTGTAGGGGAGTGAGGGAAGCGGGGCATTGGGGCAGCTGGGGTGGGAGCAGGAGCTTGGCATTTTCGGGGATCATAAAGTGGCCGAGAAGGCATGCCCAAGAGCTCGCTGGACGTGACAGACGGCAGTTTGCAGGGAGTGGAGGCTGGAGCTGGAGTAAAAGGGAAAGCCCAGGGCCACAGACTCAGTCCCAGGAAGGGGGCACATTTGGGGGGGGAAGAAGAAGGGGCAGAGGTGGAGGAGTCTCCAGACAAATAGAAAACAGAGTGGTTCTGCATCGAGGGCACTGGTCTCCATCGAGCAAATGGTCTTGTCATCTGCACATCAAACTTTACCCCCAGAAGTCATCCTAGAGCCACTGGGAAGGTGAGTTTGGGCTACAAAGGGCTCTTGCTAAGGATCGTTAGCTTGAGTGCCTCCTCCCTCAGGAGCTGCCCCCACCCCAGGAGATGACCTGACTTGAGTCTGATAATGGTGGCAAAGAGAAGGGTGGGCCAGTGCATATGGTAGGGTTGGGGGCTCAGCCTCCAGCTACATTCTTAAGGCAAAGAGTGCCAAGCAGCAGGGTCAGGAGCTAGCCAGCAACATCCCGGGCCTGGGTTGAACTTGGGCAAGTCATGAATATTTCTTTTTCTTGTGTATAAAATGGGATAATGAGAATGAACGCCTATTTATCAGGTTGTTGTGAGGATTAAACTAGATAATGTAAATAAAGTACTTAGAACAATACCTGGCTCATGATAAACTCAATAAACAATAAAAACACTGCCATCACCATCACCACCATCACCACCATCACCACCACTATCTTCCTTCTCCTCCTCCTCACCACCACCATCATGATCGCCACCATCACCATCCAGGTAATTACAGGGCATGACCACTGCAAATCCTCAATAAGCCACATCCCAGAACACAACTGTGACGTTAAGTATAAAATGCTTTATAAGACTTAGAAAACCAGCGAAGAAGTGATGGCCCCAGGGGAAAAAAGAACTGGCTCTGGCAAAGGACATTTTAAAAAAGAAAGAACCCAGGCTTCCCTGTGTCCCATTCACAAACCACCCCCATCCCCCAATATAATCTCAGACCTCAGTCTTCCTGCCTCCATTCCAGGGAGAAGAGGGAAAACCAAAGAACTTCTGCCGAGTGCTTCATTCACGTTAGCTCAGTTGGTCCTTTCCATAGTTATGTAAGGAAGATAGACTCTTCGAGAGAGAAATTGGGGCTTAGGGGCTTAAGCTATTTACCTAAGATTGTTAAGTGGCAATGCTGAGCATCAAATTGTGGTCTGACTGCAAAGCACCCCCACCCCATCCCACATATTAAAGAGTTGGGTGGACTATGTAAAAAAGTAGGGAGGTTCCTTAAAAAACTAAAAATAGAGCAACCTACATCAATCCTACTCCTGGGCATATATCCAGAGAAAATCATAATTTGAAAGGATGCCTGCACTTCCATGTTCACTGCAGCACTATTTACAGTAGACAGAACTTGGAAGCAGTCTGAATGCCCATCGACAGAGGAATGGATAAAGAAGATATAGTACATATATACAGTGGAATATTACTCAGTCATAAAAAGAAATGAAATAAAGCCATTTGGCGTGGCTTTGGATGAAACTAGAGATTGTCATATAAAGTGAAGTAAGTCAGAAAGAGAAAGACACATGTCATATAGTATCAATTATACATGGAATCTGTAAAAATGGTACAGATGAACTTATTTGCAAAGCAGAACAGAGTCACAGATGTAGGAAAAAAACTACTGTTGCCAAGAAGGGAAGAAGGGGTGGAATGGGAGATTGGTGGGATGGATTAGGAGATTGAGATCGGTACTTACACACTACCATATATAAAACAGATGACTAATGAGAGCCTGCTGTATGGCCCAGGGGACTCTACTCAATGCTCTGTAGTGACCTCAATGGGGAAGAAGTTTAAAAAGAGTGGATATATATGTAGCTGATGCACTTTGCTGTACAGCAGAAACTAAAAGTAAATAAATAGCTGGGTAGGAGCCAATGGAGGGCTGTCCCACTCCCTGAGGAACCTCTTTTTGTGTTAGGACTGAGGAAATAGGCTTCAGGGCTCTATACACTATTTCTTAAAAACTATTTACATATTTATTCATCTGGCTGCGTGAGGTCTTAGGTTTAGCTTGATGGATCATTTTTTGTTGTGCCATGTGGGATCTAGTTCCCTGATCAGGGATCTAGAACCTGGGCCCCCTGCATTGGGGGTGTGGAGTCTTGGCCACTGGACCACCAGAAAAGTCCCAGGGCTCATACTCATTATGGTGCTACTTTGACAGCCTTATTCCATTCTTGCTTCTTCTGAGGCCACATGGAAATGAGGTATATGGTAGTGGCGGGCAGGGGGCCTGAACAGTTCATCAGCTCATTTCCCCAAATGGGGTCATGCTGGGTGAGCTGAAAATCTGGAGCTTATGTCCAAGGGAAATATGGCTGGGGATCAGGAGATGCTAGGATCCATTTTAGGTCCTATAAACTATTATTTTTAGTTTCTGCTGTACAGTAAAGTGCATCCGTTATACATATTCTCTGTTTTTGAATTTCCTCCTCATTTAGGTCACCATAGAGCACTGAGTAGAGTTCCCTGGGAGTACCTGATGGTTCAGCAGCAAAGAATCTGCCTGCAATATAGGAGACCTGGGTTCGATCCCTAGGTCAGAAAGATCCCCTGGAGAAGGGAATGGCAACCCACTCAGTATTCTTGTCTACAGAATTCCATGGACAGAGGATCCTGGCAGGTTACAGTTCGTAGGGTCGCAAAAAGTCAGACATGACTGAGTGATTAATGCCTTCACTTTTTCAGAGGATCCTAGGAAAAGAGAGTGGAGCCTCAAGGCAGTGTATCTCAGGCTTTACCAGGCACAAGAAGTCCTGGCCATCCTGGTAAAAAGCAGATCCTGGTCTAGTAGGTCTGGGATGGGGCCTGAGATCCTGCAAATTGATGAGCTTCCAGCTGTTGCCAGTGCTGCTCAGTGGCAAAACATGCTTTGAGAAGCAAGGTGCAGAGCATCCGCAGATATTGTGGGAACAGGGCCTGGGTGAAGAGCTGTGGACAATGGGTGTGCTCTCCATGCAGACGGCTCATCTGCTGTGGAGGCAAAAGAGGCTGAAAGTGCAAGGCGCCCCGATTCCCTTTCTTCTCTCTGGCACAGTGACTGATGCCTCCTCTCTGAGAGGTTACAAAAGCCCCACTGAAGGCCTAAATATAATACGGAGCTCAGAAGCCATCAGAGAAAAGAGTGATAAATCCAAGCTCATAAAAACAAAAACGTTCCACATTGCAAAACCCACCATGAACAAAGGCAAAAGAAAAATGATAAACAAGAAGAAACTATGTGCAACTTGTATTACAGGCAGAGGCTTGGTTTCCCTAATTCATAAGGAGGTGTTACAAATCAATATGAAGAAGGCCGATAATCAATAGAAGAAAATGGGCAAAGGCTCTGAGCAGACAAGAGACCCAAATATATAAAAATATGTTCAGCCTCACTCATTTTAAGAAAAATGAAAATTAAAACTGAATTTAGATGCCAGTTTTCCCCGCTATCAGATTAGCAAATTTTTTTTTTAAATGATGACATGAGTTGCTGAGAGTATCGGTATGGGAGATGCTCACTGGCATGCGGGCTGACGGGAGTGTAACTAGGACTGTCCCTTTGAAGGACGATTTGGCTGTGCCTATTGAAACTGCCCCTGTATACTCCTTTGACGCAGCAGTTGCATTTCTATGAACTTACCTTACAGACACACCTGAGCTGTGGAGAATGGCATGTAGTACAAGCTTATTCATTCGGTGGTTTGCAAGCAATTTAAATATTCCTCAAGAGAGGGCCAATTCAGGGGATGGCAAATCTATATAATAGAGTACTATACAGCCATAAAAAGAACGAGAAAGCTGTCTGTGTGTGGCTATGACATAATGTCCAAAATCAGTTGTTAAGTAAAAAGGTAAGGGGCAGTACTGTGAGCAGCAGTATTTGTGTAGAAGAGGAGGGAGGTGCATGTAGACTGAAGATGGCAGAGGGTCAGTGACCATCCTGCTGAAATGAATGAATGAAATAAACTGTGGGGCTCGCAGTCTACACTGGCCCATCTACCGCCACACTGCTGTAACCCCGGGCAGGTCACGTGGGCAGGAGAGCTCGGGGCCAAGCTGAACAACAGCTTGAGTAGTCAGTGCAGGACCCTGGAGGGATGGGCTCTGAACAGGAGCTGCAGGGGGTCCTGGGTTCCTGGCCTGTGCATGGGGTGCTGGAGCAGGCTCTTATCCCCCTTTGTCCTGCAGAGGCTCCTACCTGATTTTTCCAGAGTAGTGTTGCCTGAAACACTGGCTTCAGTGTCGCCTGAAACTGTAGTACTTTTCCAGGTCAGTTAAGCCCTCGGCTGCCTTCCTCGCTCAGGCCTCTTGGGACTGTGGTCAGTCCTGCTCCCTCCCTCTTACCTGCTTTCCGATTATTAACCCTTGAGCTGCGCGCACCTGACACCCTCGTTTGTGCGGTGTTTTATTTACATGATGACCCTTTCTTCTTTCTGCTCCCAGAGTCTCTTCCTTCAAGCAGCTGGGAGGGAGGCCCAGGGCGGTTTTGTCCTGGACATTTTTAAAGTCTCTGCCTTTCTTCAGGCCGCAGAATTATAACAGCAGTTGCTTAGAGAGCATGGATTAAATCCTAGACACCATACTAAGTGATTTTCATTCACTAGTTCAGCGGCTCAGTCAGATATATGTATTAATGTTTACTAAGTGGCATAAGTATGTCTTTGGTCATGGAGATACAGCAGAAAACAAGACAAAGTCTCTGTCCCCATGGCATTTAGCAGAAGAGCAGAAAGGTGAACAACAAATTTACAGCCCCCTCTCAGACAGTAGGAAGTGCTCCAAAGAAATAAAGCAAGTTAAGAGCATTGGGAGCAACAGGGAAGACACATGAGAAGGGACCTGAATGAAGGGAAGGACTGAATGCTGAGAACAATGGTGGGAAAAGCCTTTCAGGTGGAGGGAACAGCAAGTGCAAAGGCCTCAGGTGGGAATGAGGTGAGCAAGACGAAGAGGGCAGGAGAAGGAGTCAGAAAGGCAAGCTGGCTCACATCTGGAGGGGGTGTGGTAGGTGATGGTAAGACTTTGGATACAGTCTATGGAAGGAGTTAAACTCATGAAGTTGACACAATTTTGCCTGTTCTACAGGTGAAGGGGTTGAGACAGAGAAGTGTCGAGCACCCTGGGTGCTCAAGGTGACTCAGGAAGTGAGGGGTAGATCCCAGGTTTGTACAGGCTGACTCCTACAGAACACTGCCAGGATGCTGGGTCCCAGCCCTCTTCCAGGGACTCCAGTGCTGATGTCCTAAGGCTGGCTGAAGGAGAGGGAGGGGCCCCTGTTCCCCAGGTCCCTCCAATGCTTGGGCATAGGCCGAGGGAGTCCCAGTCATAAGCCATGGGCAGGTGTGGGCTGGCTGGGGCTTCTGGAGAGGATCTTAGGTTCCTCATGGTGGGCAGGGTGGCAGTGGCTGAGCCTCATGCCAGCTGGACCCAGGGAAGTGCTGACCTGGCACAAAGGTTCTGGCTCCACAACCCGCCCACTGTCGATGAATGAATTGAATCACTCAACTGAAAAATTAACTCAAACCCACAGAAGGCCACTGGGAGGTACATGCCTGGGACTAAGGCTGCAGGGCACTGTCATCCTCACCCCAGCTCTGGGGGACAAGCTCCAAGCTCTCCCAGGCGAACCTCTCTCATATTTCCTCTCTGCCTCTCCTCATGTTTCCTCTGTTGGAGAACCTTCTCATAGGCCTAATGGCGTGTGCCTTGTTTGTGCTTCCTGGATTTATTTATTAAGTTTTAATTGTACTCTTAGGATGTTCAAGTTCTGGCTGGGCCAGAATGGGGCACAAAATGACCAGCACAGGGACTTTGCCCTTGAGGAACTTAAGACTCCACAGGGCCAGGAAAGGAGGGGGGGTCAGGTTTCTAGAGAAATAAAAGATTGCACTGGGGAGAGAGGGAAGGATTTTTGTCAGTTCATTCACTGGGGCATCGTCAGTGCCTAGAACAGTGCTTGGCATATGGTGGGTGCTCAATAAGTATGTATCCAGTGAATGAATATATGAGTGAGTGAATGGGGTGATGATTAGGCTGAGCATGCAGCCAACATGACTCTGGGGTATTGCTGTCAACCCTGACTGCACAGGGGAATCATCCGGAGAGCTTTCTGATCTTCCGATTGGACTGACCAGGATGCTCCCTGGGAACTGGGAGTGTTAAAGCTCCTCAGGGAAGTCTCACGTGCAGCCTGGGTTGAGCACTGTGGCTCTTGGTTTCACTATGAAATGCTCAAAGAGCATGGGAGGGCTTGCCGCATCAGAGACACCTGACAGGTCCCAGCCCAGGTGCTCTGTGTTCAGTGACTGGGAAGAGTGTGTCCCCTTCCTCTGGCATCGTGCCCGCCGAGCCAGTGTTAAACACCCCCTTCCACAGTCCTCCCCACTTCGGCTTCCCTCCAGCCGGGGACTCACCCCTTCCACAGCATCCCTTGCCCCTGCTCCCCTCCTGACCTTGCCCCACATTAAAGAGTTGATCAGCCCATCAATTAATTGTGTCCTAATCCAATCTTGGCTTGGTTGGAGAGGGCAGTAAATCCAGCTGGGTAATCATGCCTTGATATTTGTGTAGGGATAATTACTATCTCTCAGGCCTCACTTGGTGGCAAGATGAGATGAAAACCCATAAAACACCACTCAGGGCTGGGGCTCATTGTTTCTTGGCTGCACAAGGCTGGCTGTCAGCCAGTCAGCTCTGCCTGCCCCTGCCCCTCCCTCTGGCACCAGCCCCAACCCCATCCCCTCCCATTCAGGCAACTGGCAGGGCTCAACAGCAAGGGCAGTCTGGGGCTGGATCCTGGCTTGGGCTCAGACACCAGTAGGGGCAACAGTATAGGCCAGAGTAAAGCCACTGTGTGTGTGTGTGTAAGCAGGGAGGGTGGTCCCCAGAGTCAGGTGACCCCCTGACTCCAGGAGGTTGGGAGGGTGCAGGACAGTGAGTGCGCAAGTCTGAACTGCACAGTGTGGTTCAGACCAACCCAAGAGGCTGCCCCCATCTGGAAGAGTCCAGGGCATGTCCAACCTGGCCCCACAGGGACGTGAGACCCTGCATCCTTCAGGAGGAAGCTGGGACTTCCCTGCAGATGTATGGCCCCATGGAAGCAGACTTCTGTCTGCAGCCCCAAGAGTACAGCCTCCCAACTCATGGAATACTGAGCGCCAACTGTGAGCCTGGCTCTCTACTAGGTCCTGAGGGTCTTAGATTGAGTAAGGCTATAGAGCGTGCTGATTAAAAGGATGGATCTGGAGTCAAACACTTGGGTTTGAATCCTGGGGTGGACAAGTTGTGTGGCTTGGGCAAGTCATGCGACCTCTTTGTGCCTCAGTTTCCTCAACTATAAAGTGGGCTATACCAGGACCTACATACTCAAGCTGTTGTGAGACTTAAATGAGATGATTCTGGGAGATAGTGAAGGACATGGAAGCCTGGTGTGCTGCAGTCCATGGGGTTTCAAAGAGTCAGACATGACTGAGCAACTGAACAACAAGATGAACCACTTAGACCCTCACCCTGGCACCGAGTAGGTGCCACTAAAATATTAGTTATTATCATTGTTACTATTATGTATCCTTCTGGGCATCAATTTCCCTCAGCCGTTCCTTGGGATGCAGGACATCATTACTTAAAGTGTGGTCCCTGGACCAGCAGCAGCAGTGTCGCCTGAGAGTGTGTTAGCAAGGCAGGCTCTCAGGCCCCAGCCAGGCCTGCTGAGGCAGAATCTGCATTTACACAAGAGCCCAAGTGACAAGGGGTTGGTGCTCCGGGCTAGGACAGGCCCCAGGTCTGTCTTCCTCCAAGTTGTGTCCCCGGCCCTGAGGGCCTCCTGTCTGGCAGGGAGCTGGTGCTTAGCAGGAATGTGGGGTGAAAAAATGAGCTCATCTGAACACTGTGGGGACCCCTGAAGGATTTCAGAGCATTTTAGAAAGGCCCCCTGAAAGTACCATGGGGACCTATGCCAGGAGGTGGGGGTCATCTGCGGGTGATGGCTGTGAGAAGTCCTGAATGGCTGAGTCAGGAGCTGGGGGAGAAGGGAGGACGGGTTACCTCAGGGGGATGGGGGTCCGCTGAGACTGGAGGGCAAACAGGACATAAAGGCTGAGGGACAGGGACTGGTCTTCTGCTCAAGGCGTCTATCACCAGGCCCAGGGGCTGGGAGGTGAGAAAAAGCTTCATGCATAAGAGAAGAAAGGGCCTCCCGGGGGTGTCACTGTTGGGTCATTGCTGGGAGGTGGCAGAGCCTGGGCCTGGGGAAGCCGGTGACTGTAACCTGGTGATGGGAGGAGGAAGGTGGGAGCAGGGAAGGCCCAAGGCCCGCAGCCCTTACCTGAGAAGGCGTTGTTGGTGTTGAGGAAGTAGATCTCCTCGCGGCCATCCCCGTCGATGTCACAGGCTGTGACCCCGATGGCGTTGCCCTGCCGGTCACGCAGCGCATAGTATGGGGAGCTGCGCTCGTCCACCGCGATGTTCACCAGCCGCTTCTGGGCCCGGTCGTACTTCAGAACCAGGTTGGGGCCATTGTACCTGCAGGAAGGCGGAGGGGAATGTTGGGGAGGAGTGGCTGGGCCCACCTGGTTCCACCCGATCAGAGCCCTCCTGGCCAGGCCAGGGTGGGGACACACCAGTCCCAGAACATTCCCGGGAACTTTTGGCAGCCTTGTCTTGGAGTCTCCAGGCATCTGATGAGCATCCCTGAATCAGAGGTGGACTCAAGCAAAGTGAGAGTCAACAGGGCCCACATGGGATGCAATATAGGGAGCAGGGTGGTGGAGGGGAGTGGGCAGCCAGTGATGAGCCCTTATCATAGGCTTTGCTGAAGAAAACAAAAAGCAATGTGACATTTATCTTACCCATTTCAATGTAAAAGTCACTTTCATATTAACGATCTCATTGAATTTAACAGCAAATGGGCTTTCCTCATAGCTCAGTTGGTAAAGAATCCGCCTGCAGTGCAGGAGATCCTGGTTCGATTCCTGGGTCGGGAAGATCCCCTGGAGAAGGGATAGGTTACCCACTCCAGTATTCTTGGGCTTCCCTTGTGGCTCAGCTGGTAAAGAACTGCCTGCAGTGCTGGAGACCTTGGTTCGATCCCTGGGTTGGGAAGATCCCTTGGGGAAGGAAAGGCTACCCACTCCAGCATTCTGGCCTGGAGAATTCCATTGACTGTATAGTCCATGGGGTCACAAAGAGTCAGACACGACTGAGAGACCTTTACTTTAACAATAATCAAGTGAGGTACGCGTGCTGCTGCTGCTGCTAGTCGCTTCAGTCGTGTCCGACCCTGTGCGACCCCATAGATGGCAGCCCACCAGGCTCCCCCGTCCCTGGGATTCTCCAGGCAAGAACACTGGAGTGGGTTGCCATTTCCTTCTCCAATACATGAAAGTGAAAAGTGAAAGGGAAGTCACTCAGTCATGTCCGACTCTCAGCGATGCCATGGACTGCAGCCTACCAGGCTCCTCCACCATGGGATTGTCCAGGCAAGAGTACTGGAGTGGGGTGCCATTGCCTTCTCCAGAGGTAGGCATGGGTGGCTGCATGGGTGGCTGCATTAATAACCTATCTTGCAGATGGGGCAACTGATGAACTTGAGCAGTGTAACTGAGGCTCAGAGAGGTTGAAGGCTCTTCCCAAGGTAACATAGCTAGTGTCAGGTACTGGGACTTGAACCCAGGCTCCCTCTGCTGTCCCAAGGGCCCTACGGTAAATGAGCCTTAGAAATGCAGAAGGCTTTGTCCTTGAGCTTTGGAATGAATCTCTTAAATAGTAGCATTATGAATGCATCTAAAGTCATCAGGTGGATCTTTTCTTTTTTTTTTTTTCCTGAGGAACAAAGCAAAAGATTAAATTGCTCCTCAGCCCTCATCTCTCTCTTGTCTGCCTCTCCTGCAGCCACACTGGCCTCCCTGCTGTACGCTCCTGCCTCAAGGACTTCGCACTTGCTGTTCCCTCGGCCCAGGACGCTTTTCATTGAGATGCACAAGGCTGTCTCCCTCCTTCACATCCTTCGGACTGTCACTCAGTTGTCCCTTCTTGATGGGGCCTTCCTCCCCACAATTCTGAAACTTGCAATCACCACCACCCAGGATCCCTAACCCCTCAGCCCCCTCCTCCCCATGGCTTTTACCGCTAGCTGATCATTTCCTATTTCCCTCTTCATCTTTTCTCTGTTCCCGCTAGAATATTAGCTCCACGAGGGCACAACTTTTTGTCTCCTTTGTTCTGCACTGTACCTGGTACTCAGTAGGTGCTCAATTAATCTTTGTTGACTGAGTGGATCCTCAGAGCCCAATAGCTGAGTCAGAAGGGCTTAGGTGTCCCGTGGTTCATTTCTTCCCGTCGCCCTTCCACCTGGAGAAAGCGGTGTGCCCAAGGTCACCCCCAGGCAGCACCGCCAGGAATGTCTGAGGACTCCTCCCTCCTCCTGGAACACCTGCCAGGCTCTCCAACCCCCATCCACTAATCCCCGGGCTCCTGCCTTTGTTTTAGCCCAAGAGTGTGTATCCTGAGCAGAGTTCGGCTGCCAGCTGCTGGACATCCCCTGCGGAGCTCACCGCGGGGAGGGAGGAAAGAACTCTCCAAGGTCCTTGAGAGAAATCACTTCTTGCTTTTCTGAAACACATCCAATTTGGCCCTCTCCTTCGTCACCAAGACACAGAGTCAGTGAAGTTTAGGGGGTGCTGAGTAACTGGCCAGGCGCCTTCTGGCATCCACAGTGTGCGAAAGGGGAGCTGAGCTCACTGGGGGCTGAGTCAGCACCCGGTGATGGAAGGTCGTGCCTTTGACGCCTTGACAAAGAGTGTCTGAGGGCTGCATGTCGGGGTGTTGTGTGACCTATGGGACATGTCTAGGCAGCAGAGACGGAACACTTGGGTTCCCGCCCTGTCAGCAGCTGGCTCAAGCCCTCAGGGACAGCAAGTGCCTTCCGGGCGCTAAATGCTAGTCCTCAAAGCCTTCAGGTCTTCGTTCACCACCATTACTGCTCCTCATGAGACAGTCTAGTTCTGGGGCCCTAGGCCTGGCTACAAGCACTTTCCCAGGCATTGCTTCACCTGAACCCCGGTAATCCAGAAAGATAGTCAAGAAGGCATTTTTCTAGAAAAGGAAACGGAGGGTCAGAGAGGCAAAGTAAGCTGTCCAAGGCTGCACAGCTTGTACATGGCAGCATAGGGCTTCTAAAATGACTGTCTTCAGGTCCAATCCTGTGCTTTTCCCACAATGCCTGTGATGCCAACACTCTGTCCTTTTTTTTTTTTTCTGGTGACCTCTCGCAAAGTAGCGACATGGGAAAATGCTCAAGAACTTGCCATAAAGTGGAGATAATAACCCTACACTTCACAGTTTATAAAACACTTTCTCAGCCTTGATTTCACTTGCTTCTCTGCAGGTCCTGACTCTTTCAGAGGTTGGTTTTGGGACCTTAGGGTGGTCAGTTCCCCCCTCTAGGTTGAGAGTTTCTCTTCTGCAAAACGAGAGTTGGACTGAATCACAGGGTCACAAAATGTGTGGACACACGTCGGGGTGGGCCTCAGGCCCTCTTCGCTCAGTTTCATCCAGAGCCATTTCTATGCAGATGCATTTTACTTTGGGGGCTTCCCCGATAGCACAACGGTAAAGAATCTGCCTGCCGTGCAGCAGGAGATGCAGGAGACATGAGTTCAATCCCTGGGTAGGGAAGATCCCCTGGAGGAGGAAATGGCAACCCACTTCAGTATTCTTGCTCGGAAAACATCCCAGTCCATGGGGTCACAAAGAGCTGAACACGATCGAGCCACTAAATACACATGCATGCATTTTATTTTATGCATCACATTCCATAAAATGCAGTTTTAACAAGGGATTCCAGGGCCAGCATTTAAAAGGCACTGGACTAAGAGCTGTGTGAGAGCCCTTCTTGGTCTGTTGCTCTTAAAATAGTGCCTTGAGTCTAACTCACCTCAGGGGACAGACAGAGTGGGCTGGGCTCCACCCTCCAGGCTATGGTTGAGGAGCTACCATAGAAAGTCCAGCCCTGACACCCCTCCTTCGCACCCCCTGTCCCTTGGGTCTCCTGGAAGGTCTCTACCACCCCCAGGAGCCACTTCCCAGTAGGGGAGAGGTCGTGGCCTCCACACCTATTGGAGGCCAGTCCTTTCACCTTGAATGTGGGGTGGTAGGTGGTCACACAAGCTCCCATGGTGGTGACCCTGGGGTAGCAGATGACCCTGGATCATCTCTCCTTTGAACCACTTGGGGGTACTAGTCCCAGTACTCTCTAAGAGGTAGAGAGGTGGAGGTGCCAGGCTGGCTCAGGGTGCCACAGAGTCTTCCCCAAACCTACAAGGCAGCCTGGGATGAAACCTGACACTTTGGCCACTGTGTCCAGCACCACCTCTAGGGACTACAGACACAAAGCCAAACCAATGGCTCCTACACAGGGGGTCCCAGCAACCCGGGGAGGAGGCTGGGGGTGGGGCACGGAGTTGCCACTCCTTCCTCCCACCAGGGCTTCCCTCGGCTGGCTCTGCTGCCCTGACACCAGCGCCTCTCATAGTCTTCCCCCAGGACAGCCAGCCGCATCCCCTCCCGCTCTGTTCCATGGAGCTGACGCTCTAGTTGATTCCTTACCACCCGGCCTTTCAGGTGGGGGTTGTGCTCCCCGCTCTCCCCTCCTCCCAGGAAGCCTGCCCATCTGCCTGGCCTAGATGTGATCTTCTTTTGTTTGGCCACCCACCGCATTTTGCACCTCGTTTATTCCCTCAAGGCAGAATTGTTTGTGTTCCAACATTGCTTCCCCTCATTAAAACATATGCTTCTGGAGCCCAGGAAGAATGTGTGTGCATCTCTGCATTTGCTGCGCCTAGAGCAATGCTTGGCAGAGAGAAGGTGCCCAGCAAGTGTCTGAGTGAATGAGTGAGCGAATACCGGAAAAGCATCATGACTGGCACTCATAGAGCAGTCACCGTGTGCCAAGCATCCTTCCAAGTACTCTATAACCCCTACCTCATATCATCCCCATGACAGTCCTAGGATTTTACAGATCTGGAGACTGGGGTGTGAGAGGTTAGTCATGGTCCCTCTGGGGTGTCAGTTCCCACAGCAGGGATGGGGAGATGGATGTGAGGTACGTGGGGTTTCACGTTTCCTCTAACACCTGCCTGAGCTTGTTGGGCACTTCTAGAAATTCAGGAGGCTTTGAAGCTCAATTGAACAGGCTTAGGAAGTGGGACAGGGTCCCCTGTTCTTGAAAAGTAGCTGTGACTTTATAATATCAAAGGCTAGGCCAGCAGGCACAAGTGATTGGCTTGGTGGAAATTTAAAAATCTGCTTGCGAGACACCAGTGGGGCGCAACCCATTCTTGTGAGTGTGCTGGGCAAGTTTCGTGCCGGTCCACTGCCGTGGACAGGGAAGGGCCTGGGGGTCAGGCCAAGAAGAACAGCCTGGGCGCAGGGTCCTGGGCCTGCCACTTCCTGGCTCTGACCTTGCGCTTGTCACTCCGTTCCTCTAAGCTTCAGCTTCCTCATCTATAAGTCTGTGAAGATAAGCCAGTGTGTGTGATAACACTTGGTAAACTGTGAAGAGTTACACAATTGTAAGTTCTCATCATTATTTTTATTTTATTTTTTTATTTTTATTTTTATTTTTTTTTAATTTTAGTTTTTTATTTTTTAAATTTTAAAATCTTTAATTCTTACATGCATTCCCAAACATGAACCCCCCTCCCACCTCCCTCCCCATAACAACTTTCTGGGTCATCCCCATGCACCAGCCCCAAGCATGCTGCATCCTGCGTCAGACATCATCATTATTTAAAAAAAAAAAAAAAAAAGGCACCATCTCTCACCCTCTAGAGTGATCACTTCTGAGTTTCCAAACACACAATAATGTTTCTCATCCCCAAATATCCCACCCGTGATCTCTCACCCACCAAGACATTTCTTTATTCTCCTTTGTCACGAAACTCAAATAGTTGTCTTCACAAGCAGTCTCCACTTTCTTGCCGCCCATTTACCTCACCCCCATCCACGTTCTGGGCTTCCCAGGTGGCATTGGTGGTAGAGCACCCACCTGCCAGTGCAGGAGATGCTTGAGACAGGGGTTCAGTCCCTGTGTAGGGAAGATCCCCTGGAGGAGGGCATGGCAACCAGCTCCAGTATTCTTGCCTAGAAAATCCCATCGACAGAGGACCATGGTGGGCTACAGTCCATAGGGTCACACACAGTTGGACACAATTGAAGCAACTTAGCACACTCGCCATCCACATTCCACCTCAACTCCAGTCATGTTATACAACGCATCTAACTCCAGTCAAATTTATATCTCAACTTGTTATGGCCGTTGGCGGCTTTCACGAGGCCACAAATAGGATGCCTTTTCACTCCCTTCTCCTGGGGACTCTCAGCAGTACCTGGCTCAGTGGCCTGCGCTCTCGGCCACTTGCCTTTTTAAAACACTGCTCTCTCGGCTCTGAGGATGCCACCCTCCTCCAGCTTTCCTTCTTTCTCTCTGGTTTCTCCCCTTTCTCCTCTTCATAGGTGCTTCATCCTTTCTCTGCCTCTTAATGTCGGAGTCCCCAGGTCTGGTCCAGGGCTCCTCTCTCCTCTCTCTGTCCCCTTTTCCCAGGGCTGAATATCCATTCCCATGACTGACAACTCCCAAATTTATATCTCCAACCCAAACCCCCAGTCCAAGCTCAGAGTCATATATCCGACTGCCTACCTGACATCTTCCCCTGCACGCACCACAGTCATCTCCAATGGAACGTGTCCAAAATGGAACTATTGATCGCTCCTTCCCCCTCCTCCCTGCAATGGGCCTTCAAGTACCAAAGCCAGAAGCCTGGTGTCAGCCTTGGTTCTCCCACCCTCTTGTCTCCACGTCGGATTCATCAGTCAATCCCATCATTTCTGCCTCTTAAAATATTTCAAATCCTTTCTCTTCTTGCCTCCTCCACGGCCACTATCTCTGGAGAGCCTCCTTTCTCTGCTTCCCTATTTCCCCTACCAATCGAATTCCCCCACACCCTAGCCAGAGTCATCGTTTTAACACATAAATCAGATCAGCCATTCTCTAGCCTGAAACTCTATGGTGGTTTCCCACTATGTTGGAAGGAAACCCAGACCTTTTATCACGCCTGGCTTGGGAGCCGACTCGGTCTGCCACCTGCCTCGCTGGCCTCCTCCAGACACACCAGCTTCCTTTCAGTTCCTAATGGTCCAGCAGACGTGGTCTCAGCCCTCTGACCAGAACATTCTCCCTCCATCTCCCTCCTGGGCTGGCTTCTTCTCATTCTTTATGTCTCGCCTTGAAAGGCATCTCCGAGAGACCTTCCCCTCGTCTATGTTCCAGTCGCTGCATCCTCTGCCCTACTCTGGTTTGGCTACCTATCGTCCAGTTCTCCCTGTGAACCATGAGCTTTAGAAGGGAAGAAACTGTGAGTTGCGTTCACGTTGGTCTCCCCATCACCTAGGGTATAAGGAGTGCTCGGAAAATACTTATAGAGCAAATGAAAGAGAAGGAGCCTGCGGGAAGCGCCAGATCATCACTGGGTGGCTGAGCAAAGCCAACTGAGCCTCAGTCTGTTGCCTGGACTTCGACCTTCTACCTTCATTAGTTCCCAAAATATGTACAAGAATGGTAATGACGTAGAGTAGGTCGAGAGTGGGTGTCCTGGGTAAGAGTGAGAGAGTAGCAAGGTCCTCTAGATAAAAACAGAGGACCAACCTTTTTTTCCTGTTGGAAATTGTTGGCCCATGTGGGAAAAAAAAAAAGACAACTTAGGCAGCTACATGAAGGGGAAGCCAGATAAAAGGATGTAATGCTTATTGGGGACCTGCTATACACTGGATACCATGCTAAATAGTTTATAAGTATCTCATTGTACATAAACAGAAAATTTTCTAAAATTTGAAAAATATACTATTTTAAAAATTAAGAATAGGGAACTTTTTTCATTAAAAAGGAAATAATGAAAAAATATATAGCTATCCAACATCATAATCAAGAAGAGATGCAGAGAAAGGAGATAGATGTACAGAAAAAGCTGAATGCAAGAGAGACACGCAAGAATGCACAGAATTGAAACTGAGGGGCAGTGAAACCCCGAGAACAGAGAGAAAAACACTGTAAACACAGCTAAAGAGACTCGCTCTTAAAGAGAGACCCACAGAAGGGAGGGTACGCAGACCTACGGAGACAGAGAGATCCCTGGAAAGAGGCAAAGTTGTGGAAATATCAGCAGGGCTCTGAGACATTGTCACAGGGAAACAACTCATCTTGTGGCTTTTTTGGGAATTTCCTGCAAAGCTTATTTAAAGATGTGTGGTGTTTTCAGAACAACATTTCAGAGTAATGTCGATTACTTCTGTGTTGTTCAGTCACTAAATCGTGTCTGACTCTTTGGTACCCTGTGGATTGCAGCACACCAGGCTCCTCTGTCCTCCACTATCTCCTGGAGTTTGCTCAAATTCATGCCCCTTGAGTCAGTGATGCTATCTAACCATCTCAATCTCTGCCATCCCCTTCTCCTCTTGCCTTCTATCTTTTCTAGCATCAGGGTCTTTTCCAGTGAGTCAGCTCTTCGCATCAGGTGGCCAAAGTATTGGAGCTTCAGCATCAGTCCTTCCAGTGAATTTTCAGGATTGATTTCCTTTAGGATTGACTGGTTTGATCTCCTTGCAGTCCGAGGGACTCTCAAGAGTCTTCTCCAACACCACAATTTGAAAGCATCAATTCTTTGGTGCTCAGCCTTCTTTGTGGTCCAACTCTCACATCTGTACATGAGCACTGGAAAAACCATAGTTTTGACTATATGGACCTATGTCAGAAAAATGATGTCTCTGCTTTTTAATACTCTGTCTAGGTTTGTCATAGCTCTCCTTCCGAGGAGCAAGTGTCGTTTAATTTCATGGCTGCAGTCACCATCTGCAGTGATTTTGGAGCCCAAGAAGAGAAAACCTGTCACTGCTTCCATGTTTTCCCCTTCAATTTGCTATAAGCTGATGGGTCTGGATGCCACGATCTTAGTTTTGAATGTTGAACTTTAAGCCAGCTTTTTCATTCTCCTCTTTCACCCTCATCAAGAGGCTCTTTAGTTCCTCTTAACTTTCTGCCATTAGAGTGGTATCATCTGCATATCTGAGGTTGTTGATATTTCTCCTGGCAATCTTGATTCCAGCTTGGGATTCATCCAGCCCAGCATTTTGCATGATGCACTCTGCATAGAAGTTAAATAAGCAGAGTGACAATGTATAGCCTTGTCATACTCCTTTCCCAATTTTGATACAGTCAGTTGTTCCACATCTGGTTTTAACTGTTGCTTCTTGAAGGTTACTTCAATATCCTCATTTCATAGAGGAAGAAAGTGAATTTCAGACTTTCTGAAAGTCAAACAGCTAATCATTGGACAAAATACACTGAAAGACAAATGGACCCCTTAGTCTAAAGCAGTTATCAACAGAACCAAGCCTTTGTGCCGAGTCTGGCCTGCTGCCTATATTTGTAAATAAAGTTTTACTGGAACACAAACCTGCTCACTCATGTACCTGTTTTCCCTGACTGATTTTCCTATATGACAGAGCTGAGTAGTTGTATAGACTATATGGCCCAAAAGTAGAGAATATTTGCCATCTGGCACTTTGCAGAAGAGATTTTAAAGGGTTGTCAACCTATAATATGAGTATATTACAAGTTCTAGTGATCATTATCATAACAGAACATAAAATTAAAATAAGCTTTAATAAAAATTAATTTGCGCTGTGTGCTTGGGAATACAGTTTTCTGAAACAAGTATTCAGGGAGAGCGTAATGAATGGAAGGAAGATACTAGGCTTTAGAATGGAGATTGTGAGGCAAAACAATCTGTAGGGGAAAAGAGACAGAGAAGAGTATTCTATACCCGGGGCTTATCTAAGGTTGAGAAACAAGCATGTGCCCTCTGAGTGAGTGAAGTGGTTAGAGAGACATGGCAGCTGATCTCCAGAGATGGCTGTCGTCATTTTCTTTCCTCTTTGTATGCACATGTTAATCCACCCATCAGGAGGCAGAATCTGTTTTGCCTCCCCTGACTCAGGCTTTGTGACTTGACTCGATTGGGCCAGTTCTGGGTCTAGCCTTAAAGAGGCCCACCAGCTTCCACTTTGTCTCTGGGAGAAGCCAGTCACCAGCTGAGACGTCTGACTTCCTCGAGACCTCCATGCTCTGGGGAAGGGCAATCTAGCCCCAGCGAGAGGCCACATGGAAGAGCATGAGGCACCAGCTAAATGAGTGAAGACTCTGTGGCCCTTCCAGCCCAGTCTGGCGCCACCGACAGTTGACTGCAGCTGAGCAGGTGATACCAGCTGATGTCACATGGAGCAGAAGAACCACCTCTCACCGCCCCCCCCCCAGCCCCCCCAAGCTGAACTTGCCCTAATTCCCCACCCACAGCATTGTGAGAAAGGATAACTTGTTTTTAACTATCTACATTTTCAGACAAGAAAGTAGATGACAATGCCCAATCATTTCAGACCTAAGGGGAAGAGGAATTTCCCCTGCAAAGTAGGAATAAACATTACTCATTAATCAGTAGAATTCTCTAAGATAGCCATTTGAATTCACAGTAGGCAGGTCTTCCTAAGGGAGGCCTGGATCTGTTGAGTTGATACTTAGAATATCTGAGGGTCTCTGCAGAGCCTGAGGGTGGAGGTGTAGAGAAATACAAGGAGTCCAGAAACCCTTCGTTTTTTCCTCCTCCTCTGAATTCTTCTTTTGTTTCTAGCTACATCTGTTTCTCATTTGGAAAGCACAACCCTGAACATGGATCATTTCTTTGGAATTGGGTATAGTGCGCTTTTTGTCCTTTTTACAAGCTTAATTCTTTGAAAGCCATTGAAGTTAAATAGGACCAGAAAACATCTGGGAAGGCATTCCAACAGGAGATTCACAGATTGTATCCCAGAAGAGGACATATCCAGAGGCCAGGTATCAGTTTAAAGGAATGAAGACTTTGTTAACGGGAGGTTTCAAGCCATGATGAGAAATCTGGAGCTGGGGATTTTACACCAGGGTAAATTGAATGAGTCTGGAAAGGGTGTCCCAGAAACAAACAAACAAATTTGATTCTGAACTAGGTGCTAACCAGGGTAGAGAAGACCTTACAAATACAGGGCAAAGAATAAGAGGGTAACTTTAAGATGAGGATAAAAACCTTTTGTCCTAAGGGGTGGATGGTTTTTCCAGAAAGGGATATTTGGCACCGAAAGGTCAGAATAATCTGCAGTGATGAGTGTCTATGTTCTGTGAAAGCTCCACACAGACTGATTGATTTATGCCTTGTTCTAAAAAAGATCTGTGCTCAGCATGTGCTCTGTGCCCTTGGAATTTCTTATATTTTGATGAGCATGGAGGCACCCAGAAGGCAAAGACTACGGTTTGCAGCTCCATGCCCTCCATACCTAGGATGATGCCAGGAAGAGACAGGTCATGGTGTTGATGCTGATGCTGCTGCTGCTGCTATGATGATGGTGACGGTGGTGATGGTGAAGACTGTGACTCCATCCCTCGAGGCAGGTTTATCTCTCAAGAAAAGAGGAAGATGGGGAGGCAGGAATTCTATAAACTAACAAAGGAGGGATTTGAGTGACAGATGGAGGCTAGGTTAATCAGGATTCTTTTGCAAGTAGCAAACACTCCACCTGAAGTGGAGGGTGGATTGGGCAGTTTGGAAGCTCCTGGTAACTGTCATGGAAGCTGTTCATTACAGAAGAGAGAGGAGCTAGATCCAGGGCATCGGGGAGAGGGGCAGCAGCCATGCAGGTAACTCACTGAGGATGGAAAGGCTCAGGGAGGCCTGGGATACTGGCCGGAACACAGAGAGATGAGTGATGGGATGGGATCACCAAGCTCTGAGATCTGTGCATGTTTGGGGGCAAGAAGAAAAGATGCAAGAGGGCAGCGGATTTAGAGGGACATGAGCAAGAAGCACCGAAGGTTGAGAGGAAGAGTCTAAGCACCAGCAGGTAGGTTAGGTTTGGAATTCAGAGAAGACAGAGGAAATGAAGAAGGGTAAGAAGATAGGATGGGTGGAAGACTACAGAGCTGGTGCCCGGAGACCTCGATCTGCTCATGGATAAATAAAAGGTGAGGTCCTTAGCTGAGGAGCCACTGCACTGCCATTTTCCACAGTAAGTGGGGCAGGCAGGGTGCAACGCTTCCCAGGGTGAAGTTGGACAACTTGAGGGGTGGCGAGAGGCAGAGGGCAGGGGCAGGGGATCTGTCTCTGAGGCTGCAAAGAAGACACAGATCCAACACCAGCAGTGAAGCAAGCAGAGCAGGGACCCCGGGGCAGGGGGCTGACAGCCAGTCTAGGAGAGGCGCAGGCAGAGGTGGAGTGCGGGCGGGGCTGGCTCAGGCTGCGGACAAGTGAGAACAGGCGTTTCAGGTTTGGGATCCAGAATAGGAACTCCCTGCCTCTGTCTGGACTGGCTGGGAAAAGGCAGTGGGAACATCTTTTGGGAGTGAGGAGGGTTCTGTGGGGGCAACACGGGGCAGCAGAAACCACAAGGGACCTGAAGTGAGAACAGAAAGGCTGAGAGGCAGCACAGCTCCTTGGTGAAGAGTGTGGACCACAAGCCAGACTGCCCAAGGGCAGGTCCCTGCTCGCAGCTCTCCAGTTGTGTGGGCGACTTTGAGCCAGTCACTCAGTTGGTCCAGGCCTCAGCTTCCTGATACAGGCTCCTCTGCCATGGATGGTGCTGAGGATGAAGACAGAGCCTGTAAAGTTGTCAGCACAGTGCTGAGCGCAGAGCAAATGCTCAATAAACACTAGTTAGAAAGTCTGTCTTCTCCATCTACACTAAGTACCCGACACATAATGGGAACTCGATAAATATTTCTGAAAGAATGAGTTATTATGATTATAACCTGTGTAGCCTTGAGCACAGATGACTGTGAGCTCCAAGGAGTCCCAGACTGTATTTTATTCTTCCAGCCGCCATCACCATGTTTGATAAAGAAACCTGCCTACATGCTTTCTTGAGGATTCGGTTTCCTCATCTATGAAGTGGGGCTATTAATATTTGCTCTGCCTCCAGGTCAGAGGAGAGGACACGTGTAAGCCACGATGCAGCTGTAGGTTTTGCACGTGTATGTACACACGCACGCACACACACACACACACACACACGTGCATACGATATGACTGTTGTCTGCAGCAGAGGCAGCTTCTTGAGCCCCTGGGGAGCCCTCACTCTTCTACTCGCTTCGACAAGAGCTGAATGATACGCCCATTGAGCTGCAGGAACGCCTTGTGAAATGGAGACAGGAGGAATTTTCTGAGGGCCTGGTCAGAGACAGCTATGGTTTTCTCCAGCAGGGAGGAAGTCCGGAGCTGGGCACTGGACTGGACATGAGCTAGGCAGGCGGCTGCTCTCAATCAGCCTGGCCTGATGCCCGGGTTGGACAAGCAATGAGACACAGGTCACAGACCCTGGTGAGGGCAGAGGACAGATGGGTCTTGGCTGGTGAAAGGCAGGGCTATCATGTGAAGACAAGGACCAGTGGGCTCCTGGTGGTTGAAGCTCAAGGGGGAACTGAAATGGCCACCTTCAGCTTAGAAAAGGCCTGTGCTTCTAGCCCAGGGCTCTGTCCAACCAGAATCTCAGTTCAGACTCTAGCTGGGTGCAGGCCCCTCTTCATGGTGATGAGCTTCCCCCCATGATGACTGTCTGCTTGGAATTGTGAGTACAAGTCACTGTGGAGCCCCCAGCTGTGCCGGCCAGGATACAGGGGACATATACATTGTTCCCCCTTTGCCCTCTGGGACCCCTCCAGGACCTCCCCTTGCTCTCACTGGTTCCTGTGGATGTGTCCTTCCCCTTGCTGTCCTCCACTCCCTACACACCTGGCTATCCCCGCCCAGCAGGAAAATCAAGTTCCTGCCAGTTTCCCTTCTCTCTGCAGCTAATGGGAGCATGCCTGGTTGTATCTTGAGAAATAATGGTTGGAGAAAGCAGCAAAAGCCTGCCAGTTGCTATGGAGTGTTAACTGATGAATTAAACTCTTCGTTTTGATTTGAAGGAAATAGTCCTAGAAGAGATGCTTGCTTTAAAAAAAATATAAAGCTGCCAACTATGAAAGGCGTTCATTCAGAGGGGTCTTTGTTGCCAAGCTGACTTGAATTCCCTGAGCCATGCATTAACACTAATCAGAATCTGGCTGCTGGAGCAAATGTGCTTTAAAGTTTTAGGGACAGAAAATGTTGTGCATTAAGTATTGGTGAGAAAGCATTCAAATGTACCTAGATATTTATTCTTTAAAGTGCTTGCAGTATAAAAACTACCTACCTGACTGGCAACTCAAAATAAACAGTTATATTAATTACTAATGAAACATACATGACTGTTACCTAAGATATTAGGTACCATAGGCTTTTTATGTTTGAACCATCCATCTAGATTAAAGACCATGCTGGAGCTGGTACCTTCTCATTGCAGGGGGCTGGGGGGAGCTTGCAGGTACTTAGATCCCTGCTACTCTAAGTGGGGGTGGGGATAGGTGGCAGCATGTGAGGGTGTTAAAAATGTGAAATCTCGGGCCTCAGAATCTGCCTTTTAATAAGATGCCAAAGTGATTCACGTGCACATTAAAGTCTGAGAAGAGCTAGCTGGTCTGAATTCGTATTTCTCGAAGAGTAGCCTGTAGACCAAATGTAAATACATCAGAGACACCTGAAGAGCTCGTTAAAAACGCAAATTCCTAAGCCTAGGGATCAGCATTTGAAACAAACTCCCTGATGGCTTTCCTGTTCAGCAAACTGCGAGACCACCCCTAGTCCTTCTGATCTTTTCATGATCCAGGAAGGACCAGTTGACAGGAGGTGCTCTGAGTCCAGTATGAAAGGATTTGGATGGACGAGATCTCTGCCATGTAGGGGCTTCTAACAGCTGAGCAGGTGGAGAGGAAGCTATGGCATAAATAACTAGAAGGATTCTATTACTGACTAGTTTACAATGCATTGGTGGCTCAGAGGTTAAAGCATCTGCCTGGAATGCGGGAGACCCGGGTTCGATCCCTGGGTTGGGAAGATCCCCTGGAGAAGGAAATGGCAACCCACTCCAGTACTCTTGCCTGGAGAATCCCATGGAAGGAGGAGCCTGGTAGGCTACAATCCATGGGGTCGCAAAGAGTCAGACACGACTGAGTGACGTGACTTTACAATGCATTTGAGTCTCTCATCCACACTGGTGGATACATGTCTTCCCTGAGGGTGAAGGATAACAGATCTGTGGTTCTCATCCTTTCTAGCTCTTCTCCTGGAGTGGAATAGACTCCTCCTCTCAGGGACCATTCGTTCTTTGGGGCTACCAAGCCGAGACCAGTCCAGGGCTTAGCTACTTGAGCCGAGATAGGAAACTGGTGATTCATTTCATTAGCCTTTTCCTATAAATCCTCCCCTCTCCTTCTTGTGTCCACCACCCCTTCTCAGGGTCAGTAGGGCCCAGCACTCTGCGGCTCTGCCTATGTGCCTTCCCCACACAGGTCAGGAGAGGGTCAGATCAAGGCTAGGCATCTGCCAGCACTCAGCCCTTGGGGATGGCATGAGCTTTCTTCTTTCCCTTTTGATGTCTGCATTTCAGTTCCTTCAGAAAGAAAGAGACACAAACCATAACACTCTCTTTTACAGATAAGAGAAAACCAGCCAGCCTCTTTTGAAATTCAATGTACAACAAGTGGAAAAGGGGCAATGTGTGATGGGAGCCCAGGTGGGGGTCTTTCTTGACTCGGAGCATCAATAAATGTGGGCAAAGAGGCTGGCACTCAACAGTGATCCTTTAGTGGAACAGTGTCTGGCCCAGATCCTGGGAAGCAAACTTTGGCTCAGATGGTAAAGAATCCACCTGCAATGCAGGAAACCTGGGTTCAATCACTGGGTTGGGAAGGGAATGGCTACCCACTCTAGTATTCTTGCCTGGAGAATTCCATGAACAGAGGAGCCTGGCGGGCTATAGTCCATGGTGTCACAAAGAGTGCAACACGCCTGAGCAATTTCACTCTCACTTTTCATGGCCTTGTCGGGTGTGTGTCTGGTCAGCTAGTGCTTTCTGGTTTACTCACCTGTATGACTCAATCCCCTCAGCCATCCAGTGGGGGTCATTAGCTATTTCCTCTCCCCTATAAATATGAAACTAAGGTCAGGGATTAATCATGGACCCATCACACAGCTGGAAAGTGGGAGGACTGGGTCTTGAATTTGCTTCCTCAGATTCCAAATTCGACTTTCTTTGTACCCAACTGTAAGGCCTTATTTTTCTTCTGTTCCTGAACCAACATGTTATTTTAACTAGACCAGGGATTCCTTTTGGCAAGCTCTCTCCAAATTACACCAGCCCCTCAGCGGGTGTGGAGGGCAAAGAAGAGTTCTCGCTTCTTTCCTTTTGTGACTCTGGCGAATTCTCAAAGGTGGAGGTGAAAAATCAATGCCAGATGGCTCTTGTGGAGAAGTTTCCATGGCCTGGTTGCCGAGGATCCACTGGGGGAGGAGCGTCTTTGCAGCTGAGGAATGTGGCATGAGCCAGCCGGACCCTGGACCACCCAAGCCCCTCGTGGCAGCACTGATGTGACCTGGCTCGGCTCCATGTTCAATGCTCAAGGCTGACGATCAAGTGAAACGAGAGAGAAGGCGCTGTAGTGAGAGCGGCATCCAGAAGGGTTACTTGTCCTGAGAGCCCTCTCTGGGCCCGGATATGGATGGAGGTGAGGCTCGTAGGTGACAGCACAAGTAAGGCTCCTGCCCCCACAATCACTGGCCTCAACAGATAAATGCAGGCCTAAATGTGATGCCTTAGTCCAAGGATTCCAGCACGTGCCCTTTGCACCCGTCCATAGACCATGTGCTGGGGCCCAGTGGAGGCAATGAGCCCTACGTTAACTTCCTGTGGTTGCTGTAATAAACACATAGGTGGCTTAAAACAGAAATGGATGGACGTCCCTGGTGGTCCAGTGATGAAGAGCCTGCCTTCCAATGCAGGGAGCATGGGTTCGATCCCTGATCGGGGAGCTAAGACCCCACATGCTGCACAGCAATTAAGTCTCTCTGCATGTAGCATCTAGAGAGAGCCTGCTCAGTACAATTAACACGCAGCACAGCGCCCCACCCTCCAAAAAAAAAAAAAAAAACAGGCAAAAAAATCCCCCACAAAACCCAAAAAACCAGAAGTGGATTCTCTCATAGTTCTGGAGACCAGATATTCCAAAATCAAGGTATAGCAGGGCCACACTCCTTCCAGTTCCAGGAGAGAATCTGTCCCTTGCATCTTCCAGCTTCCTGTGGCTGCAGGTGAAGTATGGCTTGTGGCTGCCTTGTACCTAGGCCTTTGTGATATGTTACCACCTCCTCTTTCACAGCCCCCTCTGCCTCTTTCTTAGAAGGAAATGAGTGATCACATTGAGGTCCACCTGGATAATCAGGACATGCTCTTCTCAAAATCTTTAACTTAATCATACATTTTGCCCTATAAGGCAATGCTTACAAGATCCAGGCATTAGGCTATGGGTGTATCTTTTGTGGGGATCACCATTTGACCCATTATAGCATCTTCTGAATTAACTCTTATCTTCTTATAAAGGCTTCCCTGGTGGCACAGACTGTAAAGAATCTGCCTGCAATGAGGGAGACCCATGTTTGATCCCTGGGTTGGGAAGATCCCCTGGAATGGCTATCCACTCCAGTATTCTTGCCTGGAGAATCCCACTGATGGAGGAGCCTGCTGGGCTGCAGTCCATGGGGTCACAAAGTCGGACATGGCTGAGTGACTGACACTATCTTCCTATAAGACACCCCAGTTAGGATAACACTAACAGTAGCCAGGGGGGCTTACTAGGTCCTTCATATGCGTTAGCTCAGTTATTCTCAGTAACTCTGGAAGGTGGATACTTGTATTACCCAATGCAAGGGAAGAACAGATGCTCTAACATCCATACTCCTTTGGCTTCACCAGGTAGTTCTGGTTTGTGGCCACTGGGGCCGGAAGGTCCTCAAGGATCCTGAGGAAAAGAAAAGAGGGCAAGAAGGTCTCTGGCTCTGAACCCTCTTCCACCACAGCAGCCCCACCTGGGTCTGATATAGATGTTAGGAGGCTGCAGAAGATTTCCTTTTGCTCCAAAGTGCTCAGTTCAGTTCAGTCGCTCAGTTGTGTCCTGCTCTTTGAGACTCCACGGACTGCAGCATGCCAGGCTTCCCTGTCCATCACTAATTCCTGGAGCTTGCTTAAACTCATGTCCATCAAGTCGGTGATGCCATCCAATCATCTTACTCTCTGTCGTCCCCTTCTCCTCCTGCCTTCAATCTTTCCCAGCATCAGGGTCTTTTCCAATGAGTCAGTTATTTGGATCAGGTGGACAAAGTATTGGAGTTTCAGCTTTAGTCCTTCAGCTTCAGCAGCAGTCCTTCCAATAAATATTCAGGACTGATTTCCTTTAGGACTGACTGGTTTGATCTCCTTGCAGTCCAAAGGACTCTCAAGAGTCTTCTCCAACACCACAGTTCAAAAGCATCAATTCTTCGGCACTCAGCTTTGTTTATAGTCCAACTCTCACATCCATATACGACTACTGGAAAAACCATAGCCTTGACTGGACGGACCTTTGTCAGCAAAGTAATGTCTCTGCTTTTTAATATGCTGTCTAGGCTGAGAAAATAAAGTTTGCAAACACAGTTCTGAATTCCACTGACTTGGTATTGTTGGTGCATTGGTCCAGGCTCAGGAGTCCGGCCTTTGGATACAGACACATCTGAGTTCTGTGCCTTTGGACAAGTTACCTAACCTGTCTGAAAACCACGTTTCTCATCTGTGCAGTGGAAAGAGTAACAGTGTCTACCTCGAAGAGTTGGCCTGAGAACTGGATGAGCTTACAGTGCACCTACAATGCTTCAGAAGTGCTCAGTAAAGAAGAGCTGTCGTTTTCATTGTTATTGTCATTGACTTGCACATTTCTCTACTGATCAGCTTCCTAGATATTCAATCTAGGATCTCTTGAAAGTGAAAATGACTCTCCAGAACTGGTGGGTTCAGCTGTTTTCCCTCACTAGAGCTTCTAGAGGAGAGAGGTGGCCTCAGGCCAGGACAACAACATGCAGTGTCATTCCTCCTGGCTCAGGCACGAGGACCCTGTCATCCTCTGCTGCTGCTGCTAAGTCGCTTCAGTCTGTGCGACCTGATAGACGCCAGCCCACCAGGCTCCCCCATCCCTGGGATTCTCCAGGCAAGAACACTGGAGTGGGTTGACATTTCCTTCTCCAATGCATGAAAGTGAAAAGTGAAAGTGAAGTCGCTCAGTCGTGTCCGACCCTCAGCAACCCTATGGACTGCAGCCTACCAGGCTCCTCCATTCGTGGGATTTTCCAGGTAAGAGTACTGGAGTGGGGTGCCATTGCCTTCTCCGCCTGTCATCCACACATATGGCCAAAGGGTCTGAGTTCCGGTCTTGGTGATGAATTCAAGGCACAGCCATTGCCTCAGATAGGAGTCCTAGAAGAGGCTGTGAAGCTTGCTGGGCCTTGGAGGGAAGGGTGGGACTTTCTTGACACCTTTGATAATCGAAAAGGTTTATTTGCTGACGTCTGTGGGGTTCCAGGTGATCTTACAGTAAAGCAGTTGCTACCTCAACGGCCAAGCGCAACTCCCTGTAAGGTGAGACATAAGCGGCAATGGGCAGCTTACCTGCTTCTGTGAACGGCTTACGATTGCATTTGCTTCTATTTGAATGAAACATGTGAGTTCCAGGTAGCAGGCTGACTGACACCAACCTCTTCAATGTATTAAAAAACAGCTGCTTTAAGCACAGGTTCTGATTGAATTTTAGGATGTATCATAATGAGAACTTAGCGCTTATTGACTGTTTACTGCCTGCCAGGCTCTGGGCTAACGACGTGTGTATCTGCATGTTCTCATGTTCCCCCAATGAGCCAATTATCCCTTTTCACAGATGAGGCCCAGGAGGTCAAGCAGCCCCCACGAAGGTCACTTAGTTGTGAAGGGAGGGGTTGCACAGGGCAGACTGGGTCCATGGGAGCCTCTGGAGGCTGTGCTTTCAGCTCCACCCAGGACTGCGATCTAGAACTGGAGTGCTCCAGAGAAGGAATTCACACTGCCCGCTCCTTCCCATCTTCACGTTGGACACGATCTTCCCCTGATTGTCAAATGTCACATTTAGTAAGACTGATAATTAAGCAAAACAAAACAAACTGCTACCAGCGACAAAACCCACACTAACAAACAAAAATTTTGCTTTTGGGTCAGATTCTCCTCTAAATCCCAGAAACCTACAAATATTGGTTCACAAAAGGAATGAACATGAACACAGATCTAGACTGTTAAAGCACGCTAGTGGGCCAGGGTGACAGACATGCTCTCAGATGGAGGTGCCAGGGCAGGGAGAACTTTCTGGAAAGTGCACTCTGAGAAGCAGAACACTTATTTTAAGAGAAGAGGCACTGCTCTGGGGCAGAGTAGGAGATGCTCCAAAAAGGCATTGGCACAAGGGTTTGCCTGGCATTGACGGGCTCCCTACAGGGGCCAATGGTAGGATTTTGAGAATGAGGGGAGAGGTAACAGAATGGAGGGGCGGGGAGAGGGGTAGTGAGTGATAACAAAAAGAGTACGTCTTCCCTGTGGCCCTCAGAAGGCGGGCTTGTACCTAGCAGCATCAGCAGTATCTGTCAACAGCAGAAGCAGCCGCTGATACTCGTTGAATGCTTACAGTGAGTGACTTTTATCGAATGATCTCATTTAACCTTCACAACAACTCTAAAACGAAGGAATGATTATTACCCCTATTTTACAGGTGAGGCAACTAAGGCTCAGTGAGGCTAAGCAACTTGCCTGAAATTGCACAGCTGGAAAGTGGCAGAAGCCAATTCAAACCCAGGCTCGTGGGACCCCAGAGCTTGTGTTCTTACATAATCCTCTTGTCTTTCATGTCGTTGGTCCCCTGCTCTCGGAAGGTGGTGCATTTTTGATGCAGTGGGGGCTGTCTCCCTGCATCGGTTGTATCTGTTGTATTAGAGTGCGATGGACTGTTCACACCCTTGAAGTTAGGTTTAAAGGATTCAAAGACACATTTGTGTGGTGATGGGGAGGGCTGGGGAGGGGCTTAGGAACCAGAAGTGGCCATGACATTTGTTAACACATATTGCAATCTCTTGTCACTTCCTGTGTCAGTCAGGAGAAGTAGGGTTTGAATCTGGGGGAACTGGGGCAGGTTCTGTGAGCCCTCTTCCCTCCTATCCCTGTATCACTTTCAGGGCTGCACAGGGGAAGTCCCTTCCTTCTTTGCCTTCTTTAACTCCTGTGAGAGTCCCAATGCAGCAGACAAGGAGGGGTCGCCCTCTGGAAACGGGACACTCATGAAAAAGGGTCATTCCATGCTAACCCTCTGGCTCACTCAGTCCTGGGCACCTCAGGGAAAGGATGTAGTTTAAAGTCAGAGAACTGGGCACTCTGTGCCTTCTCAGCTGCGGGAGAGGATAGACACATCACATCCCAGTTGACAAAAGAAAAGGAACGGTTGCTTCTCTTTCAAAGATATTTCAGTGCATTTAATGGAGATAGTAGCGAGGGGCGTTAGACGTTGTGTATTAGGCGTTCAGTTGTGTCCAGCTCTTTGTGACCCCACGGACTGTACAGGTGCCTCTGTCCATGGGATTCTCCAGGCAGGAATACTGGAGTGGGTTGCCATTCCTTTCTCCAGGGGATCTTCCCAACCCAAGGATCGAATCTGAGTTTCCTACTTTGCAGGCAGACTCTTTACCATCTGAGCCACTAGTACTCATTGTTAGAAGTCAGTCACCCTTTTAAGAAAGCAGCGTTCACTTGCTGCCCTAATCTATACACTAAAGCGAGAGCATGTTCTTTTTTGGTTTTTAGTTAATAAGTTTTATCTTTTAGAGCAGTTTTAGATTCACAGCAAAATTAAGTGAATGGCATAGAGAGCGCCCATGTGCACCTGACCCCACATGCCTGTAACATTCCCCATAATCAACATCCTTCCCTGAAGCGGTGCACTTGTTACAAGTGATGAACCAACATAGACACGTCGTTACCACCCATTTACATCTTGGTTGTACATTCTATGGGTTTGGAGGATGTCCCTTTTTTTAATCTGATAGGAACAGGAAAGTATGACAGGCTCACGGTCACGTGGTGGGGCGATTCATCTGATGCCAGCTCCTAACCCTTGGTTACCCTCATGCCATCCCTTCTTTGCCTGAAAATACAATCAGCTCATTTCCTGGGTGGCAGATAATAAGAGAGGTGGAGAGAGTTCACAGAGATGAAACTAACAGGAATAAATTCCATGGGCTTGAAACAAAAGGAACCACCCCTCATCCCTGATGCTTCAAGGTGGGCCGTTCAGTGACTCATTCTCACCCCAGAAGACAGTGCGATGAGGCTGGGAGACTGTCTGGAAATTCAAGAACAGCAGGACGCTCTGTGAATGTCTCCGGGCCTGTTATCAGAGCACCACGCTACTCTGTGATTCCAAAGAACAAGCGAATCTTTGGAGTTAATTCAAGTCCTGGATCTGTGAGTTATCAGCTATAAGTGTAGAATTGCTATAAAAATTCTACGATGTAATGAGAATTAAGCCTGTGGCTCAGGGGTCCCTTAGTCCACACCAGGTTCAAAGATTCTGCAGGAAGATTCTTAGAACTGAGCATACAGTACTTATGGCTAAGATTAATAAGAGTGAAGGGGTAAAAAGCGAAACAAGCAGAGAGAAGAAATGCCCGGGTGACGTCTGGAGGAACAAGCATCCAAGGGTCCTCTCCCAGCAGATTCACACAGAACGTGCCAAACTCCCCCCAGCTACAGGTTGTGACAATATGTGTGAAGTGTTATCTGCTAGGGAAGCTCATTAGAGACTCGGGGTTCGTATTGGGAGCTAGTCACATGGGCACCCTTGCTCGGCACATACCCCAAATCCGAGCTCCCAGAAGGAAAGCAGGTATACAATACAAACCACAGCCTAGGCACTGTTATTCTGGGGGGGAGTGGGAACCCTTCCCAAATTCAAGTTCCCATATGCCAGCCAAAGGCCAGCCATGCGAGCAGCATTTTCTAAGGATAACAAGCTTATGTTAACTCTTTTCCACACAGCCTGCTTTGAAGTTTGGCACACAGTGGACATTCAGTACACTGCAGCTACCAATACCAGCAATGTCATGGTTTCGTACCTTTCTCTACAGGAAGGAGAGCTCATCGTACCATCACAAGTGTCCTCGAGTCAAATCGGGTCCTCACTTGGAAAACAGAGAACGCGTGAGCACACAAGTGCACACATATCTACACACGCAAGTGAGTATCTAAGATAAAATAACTGCTTATATAAAACCTTTTCCTCTTCAAATGTCGAATCATGATTCTTTCATCTCTGGTCTTAGTTGCTACTTAAAGTTCTGATTAGCATGCTTTTCATTTCTTCAGCTGAGTCATTGATTAAAAAAAAATAAATGAGTTCATCAAGGCAGGACCCAGGACAGAGCCCCAGGCAGTCTACTTAAAGCCTTCCTTCAGGTTTTGGAATCAACTTTCAGGACATGATTCTGCTAAGAGAATGATCATCTATCTGGCTCATGGGTCAACATGTTAGTTATAATAATCTGTGGGGAGGCTGTTAACCATTTCACCAAAATAAAACTAAGCTATGTCTATAGCATCCTGCTAAACCACCAGCCAAATGCCTCCTTGTAAGGAAACGAGGTTAGCTGTGTATGGATTATTCTTAGGCAGCCAGTGCTAGCTCCTGGTGATCACACCCTGTGTCCTGAAAATATATATGTTATTTGTTCCGACTTCCTGTTAGTTAGCTTATGTGTGCACGCTCAGTCGTGTCCGACTCTTTGCGACCCCATGCACTATAGCCCTCCAGGCTCCTCTGTCAATGGAATTTTCCAGGCAAGATCACTGTAGTGGGTAGCCATTCCCTTCTTCAGGGGATACTTCCTGACCCATGGATTGAACCTGGGTCTCCTGCATTCGTAGGTGGATTTTTTTTTTTTTTTAACTGTATGAGCCACTACGGAAGCCCAGCTAGTTTACAGATATTTTCTTTTCTCCCCCCCTACCAGCTCCGCCCCCGTTTGAAACAATTTGCCCCTTCTAAGACTGCACCATTTTCCCAGCATCACCCTGCTAGTGGTAAAGAACCTGCCTGCCAAAGCAGCAGACATAAGAGACATGGGTTCGAGCCCTGGGTCGGGAACATCCCCTGGAGAAGGAAATGGCAACCCACTCCAGTATTCTTGTCGGAAAAATCCCATGGACAGAGGAGCCTGGCAACTGAAGCAACTTAGCATGCACCCTTAAGAGCACAGCTGGTTCCTCAGCCCCTGGGATGTGCCTTGTGTTGTGATTTAATTTCAGTTATGCAGCTCACCTGCCTTAGGCTGTACTCCTTCAGTAGACTATTGGTTCCATCAGTCCAAGTTTGAAGACAGTTCATGCAGAAGATGGAAGTCAACAGACGTTGCAGCTTCTACTTTCTTTCTATCACATGCAACACCATATTCCTTACATCCATACCTCAACAACCTGTTCTTTTTCTCATCTTTTGTTTCTTCAAACAAGAAATACCAACACTTCACTCCAGGACATCAATGATTGGGGAAAACAGTCATTAAAAACCCATCCTGGGATTTCCCTGGCAGTCAAGTGGTTAAGACTCTGTGCTTTCTCATGTTTGGGAACGCATGTAAGAATTAAAGATTTTAAAATTAAAAAAAAAAAAAAAAGACTCTGTGCTTCCAACTCAGGGGACTCGACTTTGATCCCAGGTAGGGGAACTAATATGAGGTGTGGCCAAAAGATTAAAAAAAATTTTTTTAATTAAAAAAACCCCACCCCAATTATAGGAGATTCATTATACTATTCTGTCTACATTTATATATATTTTTAATTCTTCAGTATAGTTTTTTCATAAACCACTGAAAATCATTTCAATGATATAAGAAAACATAAATTATCAGTCTGGATCTTGAGTCAGAGGAAAAGGAGAGGAGGGAATGTGTTCATGGAGTAGAATATGTCGGTATAGGATCTTGGGGGAAATTATTCACTTCTCTAGAGCCTTCCAATCCTAAACCAAAAGCCCAAATACACTTTCTTCTCGTACTTCCACGCTTTAGGGTGGTGGTGGCTAAGGAAGAGAATTCTGAATCCACTTAAGCATGAACACCCCAACACTCACATGCATTGGTCTCATGCCTCTTCCTACTATAAGCACCTACCCCAGGCTTGCATCTAATTTGAATGGAAACTGATTAATTTCCATATGTACTTATTGCTGGTGTCTACCCTTTTCGGTGATATCTATTTTAGAACACGAGATCCCAGAAGACAGTTTCCACGTCTTTAACTCTCTTTAGAAAGCCCTGGAGCTTCACTGTGCTCAGAAAACAAGCAGATCTCTATTCTTGGACGTGCAGCCTCTGTGCCTGTTCCTCCCCTTCATGCAGTGCCCATCTGTAATTGGGCCTCAGGTCACAGGGCTGGGTCTCTCTGCCTAGTTTCTTAGTCGACCATCAGGTGAAAGAAAGGAGAGGCTGAGAGGATCAGAAGCAGCCTTCCCAAACAAGACCAGGAGGGCCAGGTCACAGCCAGGAGAAGTTTCTGATCCACAGAAAACAGGACACCCTGCACCAGTGAGAAAGACTCAGGACCATTTTTCAAAACTAGCAGCTGGAAAGGAATTAATGCAGATCACCATTTCGTGCGCACACAGACTCATTCCAGCCTCAAAGAGCTTCACGGTCATTATTAAAGAACACATTTCAGAACATAATATTATCAGGCTATTGATGTTTGTTTCGATGTTTAATTCAGTAACAGCTCCAGTTGTGGAGAGCTTTAAATGAAACGAATGTTCTGAAGACCTGCACAAATGTTCCAATTTTCCACTGGCTTTCACAAGAGCTTTGCCAATGCCGTGGGGATGGGGGGCTCCTGATGCCACGAGGATCTTAACAGGCGGGGAACTCAGGGGCCCGCTGCTGAGCAAGCCCCTGAGGTCTTTCCGTACAGAAACCAGAAAAGGCGGAGAGTTCCCCATGAATCCAAACAACAGCCGCTGCCTCTGTCACCGCACATTAAATGATCCGGGACCGAAATTCAATACACACCTCGGGCACTCTTGCGGAACGGTACCCGCGCATCTCAGCGGCCAGCATCCCGGGAAGAATAGAAAGACATTAAAAAAAATAGGCTCTCTTTTGAACACACACAGAGATAAAGAGAGAGACCACACTGGGAAACCCTGCCAGGACAACTGGACCGAAGGTTCCAACAGGTATGGCCAGTCCACGCTGGCTGGCACCTCCTCCTCACCCCTGAAGCTGGTGAGCCGGCAGCACCCCAAGGGTCTGCAGAATCCAGGGACAAGCAAACCCAGAAGCCAGACGCAGAGGCTGCCCAGCTCCAGTGTCCCTCGAGCCCCGTCGTCACCATTTCCTGTCCATTCCACCCTTAAAACCTTGTTTAGAACCAACCCCCACCACCATCCCTGGTTAGCGCCTGCATCTTCTTCATGTTCTCCTGTGCTTGTCTTTTGCCTGGACCAGCGGTTCTCCAAGAGTGGTCTCCTGACCAGCAGCTTCAGCATCACTTGGGAGGTAGTTAAAAATGCAAATTTCTCAGACGCCCCCCAAACCCAGACTTTCCACATCAGAAACTCTGAGGATGAAACTCAGGAAAATGTGTTTTTAAATAGGCCTCCAGGTGATTCTGATGCCCATTCAAGCTTGAGAATCACTGGCCTGGACTGTCACAATGGTCTATAATGATCGCCTGCCTCCAGGCAATCCTTCAGTCTGGCCACCAGAGCTGCCTTCTTAAACACAGACTAATCAGCTCCAGTGCGCGTCACAGCCTGGCACATAGTAGGTGCACAATAAATCTTTATTGGCTGACAATGAAACACAGCCTCTGCTTTTAAACCCTATATGGCTATTCATGGCCTGTACAAAACAGCCTAGAAATTCTCAGCAAGGTAGAATCATATCTCTTATTTCATATTAGTACTATTTTAATTAGTAGTTATTTGTGGAGCAATCTACTGACAACTTGGTACACATCCAATTTGGTGCTATTTATTGTTTTTTTCCCTTTTTAATCTGTCAACCTTTAGGGGCAGAGGTGCCCTTTACAGCTGAAAAAGCTGAGGCTCCAAGAGGTGATATAACTTGCCTAAGAACATACAGACACCAAGAGAAGAGCTGGAGTTCATTCCAGGTTTGTCTCCAGGGCTCACGCCTTAAATGTATTTCCTTTCAAAATCAGACCTCAATGACCGTTTTACTCTCTTTCCAAGGACATGAGCTCTCAGGCTTTGGCGTGTGCTGTAAGCCTCTGTGAAGTCTCACTTGATCCTCTTTCAACAGAGGATGAACCACTTGCTAATGAGACTTATGATCCGAGACATTACGGTGGGTGGTTTACAGGTGACTGACAGCCCTTCCGTGAGCATTTCCTAAAGTGTGCTCGTCAGATCACCCACATCAGAGTCACCTGGGGAGTGGATGGGGGATGCGGAGCCTCAGGCTGTGACCCACCCCTCTCCCCGCCCCACAATTCTAACCCAGTGGGCTTGGAGAGGGGTCTGGAAATGCCTCTTCCCTAAGCACCTCCTCCCCTGGGGTTATTCTGCACACTGATGTTCGAGGCCCACTGCTCTGGGGCGTGAGTTCATCTGGTCCAGGCAAGTCTGTAACAAATGCCCGGGGGTACCCCTTGACAGCCCATCAGTGAATGAATGAACAAATGAGCTCTTTTCTCTTAAAAGGATTGAGATGGGGTGGGGTGTCCCATAAAACACTCACAGGAGAAAAGAAGCCTCGGCAGAGACAAGCTATCCAGATGTGGCACCAGCTGCTGGCACAGAAGAAACAAGCCCGAGTGTGAATAGAAGACACATGTTTCAAGCCACAGAAACTTGACGTATTGACTCTGGCAAGGCTTGCCGACCACGTGGTGCTGATAATGTTATTAACGCTGAATGTATTTGCCTGACCTTATCAGGCCTTATAAAGAGCACAGGAGGCTAATTAAGTTCGGATGCCAGCACCTCTAACTTCTTTCTTGGTGGCTACTGAGCCCATCATTTTCCCTGATGCTCCTGAAATGACTGGTCTTTAAAACCGAAGGAAGCTGGTCATAAGCATGTGTGAGGCGTTTGCAATGATTTGTGGGAAGACCAATCTGGTGCCCAGAGATGAAGGGTATTTCATTCTTCCTGCTGTCACCCCAGCCCGGTTGGTAGGGGACCCGGCCTCATCACCCCATCACACTCACCACTGGGCTCTGCCCTCTGTCTCCTTCTATTTGACATGCATGTGGATGGATGGGAAGGGGACACTGATAGCCTGCTGATCAAATGGATGAATGATATAAAGCTGGGGTGGGTAGCCAGGATTCGACAGGGGCCTGGGAGCCGGGAGTGATTTATAGGGAGGTCTTGCACAGTCTCCATCTTTGAGACAAATATTAAAAAGAAACAAAGTAATAGCAAATGCTTATGTAGTACTGTGTGCTAGAAACTGTTCTAAGTGCCTTCTTACGTACTCATGCACTTAATCCTCAACACCATACAAGGTAGGTTCTACTGTTATTCTCATTTTAAAGACGTGGAAACTGAGGCAGGAGCAGTTAAGTAACTTGTCCAGGGGACTTCAAACATTACTGGACTTCCTTCTTCAGCTTCACCCACCAAATCTCCCCCTTTTTTGAGGTTGCCAAGTGTATTTGAACACTCCCATTGATGGAGCATTCACTACCTCCAGAGGCATTTTTTTCAGGTAAACTTCAACTTTGCAGAAAGTTGTTCCTTATGCTGATTGTAGTGAATCTATTTGAAGGAAAAAAAGTGGGTAGTTGAGATATGAGTATGAGGTGGCAGCCCGCCAAATACAAGTTGCGGAAGTCACTGTGGGTTATGCTAACAGAGATAGAGTGTACAAATGGAAGCAGAGTGTACAAATGGTAACAGAGTCCTCTCTTCCCTGGGCTGGGCAGCCACACTCAGAGGGCTATATTCAGTTATGGGCAAGTCAATGAACTTGGGAGGCAGTTGCTAACCCGAGCAGTCTGGAGAATGGTGATCTGGTCAGTGAGAGAAACTGAAAGCAGGACTCAGAGGCTGTGATGATGGAGACAGAGACCACTGGTTTGGAGATGAGAAGGCAGGCGGGGGAAGGGGAGAGGTGAGTCTGATGGCGATGCTCAAGTGAATTCAGGCCAAGGACAGAGCCAAAGTGAGTAAGGAGGCAGGAAGACTGATTGTTTAAAAAAGAGATGTTTAAGTTTGGGATAGTTTTAGATTCATAGAAAAACTGAATGTATAGTACAGAGTGCCCATATATACCATTCCCAGTTTCCTCTGTCACTGTATGGACTTCAGTTGATCAGTTCAGTTCAGTTCAGTTCAGTCGCTCAGTCGTGTCGGACTTTTGCAGCCCCATGGACTGCAGCACACCACGCCTCCCTATCCATCACCAACTCCTGGAGTTGACTCAAACTCATGTCCCTTGAGTTGGTGATGCCATCCAACCATCTCATCCTCTGTTGTCCCCTTCTCCTTCCGCCCCCAATCTTTCCCAGCATCAGAGTCTTTTCCAAAGAGTCAGTTCTTCGCATCAGATGGTCAAAGTATTGGAGTTTCAGCTTCAACATCAGTCCTTCCAATGAACACTCAGGACTGATCTCCTTTAGGATGGACTGGTTGGATCTCCTTGCAATCTAAGCGACTCACAAGAGTCTTCTCCAACACCACAGTTCAAAAGCATCAATTCTTTGGTGCTCAGCTTTCTTTATAGTCCAATTCTCACGTCCATACATCTACTGGAAAAACCATAGCCTTGACTAGACGGACCTTTGTTGGCAAAGTAATGTCTCTGCTTTTTAATACACTGTCTAGGTTGATAATGCATCAGTACTGAGGCATTAAAGTCCATACTTCCTCCTTGCTCACCTTGGCTCTGAAGCTGTCCAGGTCATCAAAACTAAGGAAAGTGAGAGGGTGTCTCATCCAAGGGGAGCCTAAGGAGATATGACAACTAAATGCCATGTGGTGTGGATGGGATCTGGGATAGAAAAGGGACCTTTTGTTTTCCTTAGTTTTGATGACCTGGACAGCTCAGGGGTACTGGTTAGGTATTATGTTGAATGGACGTTAATTGGGATTTTCTTGATGTTTTTCTCATTGTTAGACCAGGGTTGTGCATTTTTCGAAGAAAGACCACACAGATAAAGAGCCATTTTCATCATCTCGAATCAAGGGTACACCCTGTTAACAGGACTTTTCCTGTTGATGCTGACCTTGGTCGCCTGTGTTTGTCCCTCTTCCTCTCTCTTTACATATTGCACCCTTTGGAAGAAGGACTCACACTTAGCGAGTAGGGAACTATGCTTCACCTCCCTGATGACGGAGCATCTAGGTAAACTATTTGGAATTCTTCTCCATGGGAGATTTGTCTGTTCTCCTTCACAAATATATTTGGTCACTGCGAGCTCCTTCTCCTGGTCCCTGGCCTCTTTAACATACCCATCAGTGTTGATTTGTGACCATTTCCTTATATTCTAGCACTACCAGAGGCTCCAGGGTCATCTTGTATATTTCCTGTCCTAGTCCTAGGATCAGCCATCTCTCCAGGAAGCCCCGGTTCCTTTTACTGAAGAATGTTTTTAGAAACAAAGACCTGGGGACTCGGTGCACTCATTGCTACTGCATAGTCCATTGCGTCTAGGCTGTCAGATGGCAGAGCAAGGAAGGATACTAATCCATGTATGTGTACATATCTACAAATATTTCTACGTATGACCATCTGTGTCTATATTAAGCTAAACATGAGGTCACAGTGATTTCTTCAACTCTAATCCATTGTCACGTGAATCAGTCTATCCTAGGGGAGGCTGATTGTTTTTAAAATTAAGTTTTCTTTTAGCCGTGTTAGGTCTTTGTTGCTACTCAGGCTTTATTCTAGTTGCAGCGAGTAGGGGCCACCGTCTGGGTGCAGTGCTTGGGCTTCTCATTACGGTGGCTTCTCTTGTCATAGCACATAGACTCTAGGTGTGTGGCTTCGCTAGCCGCTGCGTGGGGGCTCAGTAATTGCGGCTCCCGGGCTCTCGAGCACCATCTCGATAGTGGTGGTGCATGGGCTTAGCTTCTCCGCAGCATGTGGAATCTTCCCGGATTAGGGATTGAACCCGTGTCTCCTGCATTGGCGGGTGATTCTTTACCCCTGAGACACCAGAAAACCCTGAGGAGGCTGATTTTTAAGCAGCAGCAACAACAACAAAAAACATTTTGTGAGGTGGTGGCTGTGTTAACTAACCCTATTATGGCAATCATTTCAATATATGTATGTAAAAAAAATCATCTGTATACCAAAGTTATTCAATGTTATATGTCAATTATATCTCAATAAACTAGGGAGGGAATACCATTAAAAAGACATTCCACAAAGTTGGAGGCAATTGGTAATGGAGGTAGTGAGTACTCTGTCATTGAATATATTCCAGCAGACAGGGCAACTACAAGGAAAGGGGAGATCTGGTGGGTGGAATTGGAAAAGTCAGTTCAACCTGACTATGTTTGAGGTCCCTTCCAGCCCTATGATTGTTGAAACAGTTGTGCCTTATAAGGAAAGGGTCTATATGGCTTCCCCTAAAGATGCATCGTCTTCTACCTAACAGGAGCTGGGCAAGGAGAAAGAGCCAATATTTGGAACAAATAAAGGAACACTCTTCAACAGGTAGGAAATTTATGGCATTTGTAAGTCAAAGGAGAGAAAACAGGCTTAAAATATAAATGAAACGCAAAAGGTTTTAAATTCACAGATGACAGAGCCAGAATGATTATGAAATGGAAGTGGTGCTGGCCTGTGGGTGGGACATATGCCAGGGGATTGACATCCAAGGAGTCAATCCTGTTGCCCTTTTAAGAGTCCTGCGCGTGCATAGTCGGAGGGACAATTCTTTGTTCTAGTGCCGCAGACCGGGGGCTGGTCAGGGAACACGCAGCAGCACAGAGTTCAAGAGGAGACGAGGAACTGAGCATCCTGAACACTGGGTTTCCCAGGAAGGTGATGCTGCCACAGTTTTAGCATAAGTCAGGCACAGAACTGACGCTCCACTGCAGGAAAAAGTTCTTCCTTCCTGCTAATGTCCTGTCCCCAAAGACTGTAAAACACCTCTGGAGGAAAGAAAAGAGATGAAGGGATAAAGAGAGACTTCCTCTACCAAGGGTGAGTCCCATCCCAAATATTTTGAGCCAGTGCATCTGGAGATGGATTCAGATGCTGATATTGGAATTTCTGAACCATATTTGGGGCCACACTAGTGGTCTTAACACAGGATAGTCCCAGTTCGTTTCTTGTTCTGGAAAATTATTAGTATTAGGTATCTGAGCATTATATCAAAAGTGCCCTGGTTTGGGTGACAAATTATATGCTCATGCTTCTTAATACTGATACGTTTCTGAGCCACACAGGAAAGACTTGTAAATTTGCAAGGCATCCTTTTGGCCAAGCTATTTCACCCCAGTTCTGATGTGAGTGTGTTTGCCCTTGAGAGTGAGGGCTCTCTACTGGGGATGAGGAGAGATTCATGTTGTGGCTGGGGAGGGTTCTAGAATCTCCTGGGGTAGGGAGTATGGGGGCCAGGGGAAAATAGATTAAGAAAGCTCCCTAGTGTTTTGATGCTCCTCCCCTGCCCCAGCCCCTTAAGAATCACCACTTTAAGGAAGGAGCCGGAGGATATGAAGACAGTGCTGCTTTTCTCGCCCTAAGTCTCCCTTTGGACCCCATGCGCCTCCTCTCTTCCTCCTCCTGTTTCTCCTAAGCCTGCATTTCCAGTGTCAATATCAAAGGGCTGTCAGTGTGTTTCGTTCTGTTGATGATGGCTCTTGAGATTAAAGAGTTAGCTCATCTTTGGTCAAAAGTAACCATGGAAATCTGAGACATTCACCATTGCCTACTGGGGACCTCTAATGGGAAGCTCTCAAATTCCCTCCACGCTCAGGAAAGATGGGATAAACCACCGGTGACCCTGCAGAGCCACTGATCTGAAACACAGATCCAATCACGTCTCCACCCCCACCCCTGCCCACGCTCAGTCTGCTAACCCTCAGGGTGCCAAAACCAAGCTGCAGGGTGCAAATCTCTCCTGATGTGGGAGGCAGCAGGCTCAGTCCTGGGGTTTCCCCCCTCTTCCCGATCCATTTCCTCCTCCTTGGTGACCTCACACAGTATCAGGGCTTTAAATACCATCTCTACGCTGACAACTCCCAAATTTATCTCTCCACCCTGGACCTCTTCCCTGAACTCCAGACTCATATATCCAACTGCCTACTCGACATTGCTCTTGAATGTTTAATAGACATTTCAAATGTAACTTGTCAAAAATGGAGTTCCTGATCGGCCCCCTTAGATTTCTGCTATCTTTCCTTTCTCTACTGCTGACTTCCAGGTGCTTGGCTCACAGCTCAAAGTCTTACTTGACTCCTCTCTCACCCTACACCCAAGACATTAGCAAATCCTGCTGCCTCCACCTTCAATATACACAGTGTCTGGCTTATTTCTCACACTTCTGCTGCTGACCTCCACCCCAAGCCCCACCACCTTTCAGGCGAATTACTCTAAGAACTCCCCAACACTTGTCTCAGCTTTCCTCCTTTTCTTCCGTCAGTCTATTCTCAATGTGGAAATAGAGCTGTCCTTTAAAGAGCAGGTCACAGCACATCACCCCTTTGTTTAAAATCCATTTCCTAATGGTCTTCTCACTCAGAGAAAGAAGCCAAAGGCTGAGCAAGCAGTCCTCAGGGCCGGTATGGTGTGCAGCTCCGGCCATATCGAGGCCTGATTTTTCACCCCTCTCCCCTTCCTAGCTCTGTGCCAGATCCCATGACCCCTGTGTTCCTGCCTCAAGGCCATTGCACAGGTTGGACCCTTTGCCTGAAGACCATGGAGTTTCCTCACTTACCTCCTACAGGGTTGGTCTCAGTCTGGGTGAGGCTCCCTTGACACCCAGCCCCCAGACTTTACCTCTCTTTCCCAATTAATCCTTTCTCCTTAGCACTTACACCATCTAACATATCACATGGTTTGCTTATTGTCTTGTTTAACATCTCCCTCACTAGATGCAAATTCCACGAAGGCAGGGATTTTGTCTGGTGATTCACAGGAGTATCTCCAGTGTCCAGACAGTACCTGACCCATGATAGGAGGCGCTCCAAGGACACGGGTGATTGTATGAAGGAACCTTTAGTCTGTAGGCATAGCATGTAATGTAATAAGCAAAACACTACATCTTTAACAGAAAAATGATCAGAAGACACAAAAATAATTTACGAAGAGGGAACACATCTGGCTAATGAAGATATAAGAAAAAGTTCGCCTTCATTAAGAATACTCAAAGAAATGCATATTTTAAAAATGACATGTTATTTTTCTAGTATCAAAGTAATAAAAATAAACCAAAAAATAATATCCAATGCTGATATTCATACTTATACAATGATAGAATGTAGACTTATATAAAGGCTTTGGAAAGCAATTTTGCATATATATCAAGTGAATTGAAAAAAAATCTCTTGATTGATGACAGAGTCTATTGTAGAGAGAGTCCAAAATTTAGATAAAAGCTTATGCACACAGGTGGATGAATGGGTCAACAAAATGTGGTGTAGACACACACCTTAAAAACATGTATTTTAAGGAATATTATTCTGTCTTAAAAACGAAGGAAATTCTGACATATGCTATAACATGGATGAACCTTGAAGACGTGCTGCGTGAAAGAAGCCGGTCATCAAAGGATAAATGTTGCATGGCTCCCTTATAAGAAGTACATTACAAAGAAGAGCAGTTACATTACAAAAAAAATAGAAAGCAGAACGGGTGGTTTCTAGGAGGTAGGGAGAGGGGAATGGGAAGTCATTGTCCAACAGATGTAGAGGTTTAGTTTGATAAGAAGGAAAAAGTTCTATGATTGGTTGGGGGTGATGGTAGTACAACCGTGTGAGTGTCCTAATGTCACTGAATTTTACATTTCAAAATGATTAAGATGTAAGCTTTGTTTTATATGCATTTTACTGTGATTAGAAAAAAATCTGAATTTTTCTAATTACTGAATTTAAAAAAGAGGACTGAGTTAAGTTTCTAAAAATAGCTAAGTTCACTAATAGTTTATTTATATCCCTCAGAGAGATACGGTGGAGGAGCCTGGTGGGCTGCAGTCCATGGGGTCGCTAAGAGTTGGACAGGACTGAAGCAACTTAGCAGCAGCAAAGAGATAGAAAGTATAACATGTTTTTCAAAGATAAGTTTTATTATACAGTATCACTGTTTAGCTTAGAGTATATACATTTATCTTTGAGAATAATACTAAAAACAAAACAAAATTTAAAAACTATGTACAGTTGCAGAAATCAACAAAATCCCTACTGGCAGGAAAACGGCTATATAAACTGTGAAATATCTGTGTTGTGGAATATTATGCAGTTGTTAAAAATGACTTTTATAAATGCTTTTATAACTTGAGAGAATTCTTGTGCTGCAATTCTGGGTCAAGAAACAGGATACCAAATTTGAAATACAACAAGAACTTAAGCTGGAAAAAAAAAAACAAACCTATTTCATCGACTTCAAGGCACAGATTTCTCTCCTCCCCCCAATATTTTAACTCCTCTAAAAAACGATGCATCTCACTCCTTTTGCAAAGAAGCATTGTGAAAGTGTAACTGCACAGAAAGTAATGATGTACTTCCCAGTGATGAGAAGACTAAAAGTAACATGCCAAAATGTTAACAGTAATTATGTGTATATTTCTTTGTAACTTTTCCACATTAAAAAATCTTATAATGAGCTCGTATTGCTTTTAGAATCATAGGTGGGGAAAAGTATGTTAAAAATATCTCTTCCATGACTGCTGGTTGCCTGACAGAATACGGCACAAGCTCCTTAGCCCCTGTGCCCTCTGGCTTCTGCCTGCCTTTCAGTGATACCTCCCTCCCACTCTTCTCCTCCCAGACTCCACACGCCGACACATTATTCCTGGATCTCTACACATGGCGTGGTCTTTCATGCCTCTGCCTCCATGAAAATGCTCTTCTTCCCGCCTGAAATGCCCTCCATGGCCTCCCCGTCTTCTGCTTGGTGAATTCCTATTTATTTTTCAATGACCCATCTCAAAACTCTTTTCCTCTGAAGCCCTCCTGTTAACTTCCCACCCAGAAAGAAAATCAGTTCCCTCCTCGACGTTTCCTAAGCGCTTGCTGCCTCTTCCTGCTCTGAGCCAAGATTCTGAAGAAGGCTCCACACTAACTGTCCCCCTTCCCCTCCTGCCCGGGGGCCACACTTGGAAAAGCTGACTCAGCCCCCTTTCCCCACTGGAACTCCTCTCCCGGGTCTCTGAGCCCGCTGAGGCACCTGGTGGACACCACTTCCTCCAATCTGAGCCCATTACCACCAGGGGCGTCAGTGACATCTCAGTTTTCTAGAATGTTCTCCTCCACTGAACTTCTCCTCCCTGACCACTGGATTGGCATTGAAGTGCCAGTGTCCCCAGCCTCCCTTCTCTACACCCATGGTTCCTCCTTGGAGGTCCAGCAAGTCTGCGGACAGGCCCTAGAGCTTCAGGCATCTCCTACACCGTTATGCAGAATTCTGTGATGTGACCACATGCCTATCTCACCTGGGGACACAGCCACAGTATTCTTTGTCTCATAAAAGAAAAGAAGGTTACAAATGATTGCCCAACACGTTCTCCCGTGACCTCATCTACTTTTGATTTGAAGATAAAATACCACTTATATTTTTATAAGAACTTCTGAACGATGGTTGCTGCGTGCTGTGTGCAGGAGATATTTTTGCATGGGGAGGAGGCGTTTCTCTAAAATCACAACTCAGCCTGCTCTGCCTACACACACACACACACACACACACACACACACACACACACGGAGGAGGGGATGGAAACTCAGAGACTCCTAGGGAGGGCTTGTGTCTGTGTGTAGCAGGGAGGATTGGATGGAGTGAGGAGCTGCTGGGCAACTATGACCCCAGAGGCGGGAGCCAGCCAGGCATCCACCCTCGTGTATAACATGCAGACTAACTTTGTTGTTCATTTCATCTAATCACAACACTGAAGTCTGGAGCTTCACTACCCATTACTGCTTGAGCAGCAAGGTCATCAGCTTCTAACTTAGAAAAATACCAGAGACAATACTGCTTAGGACATTCAGATAGAAGTCTTTTTCCAGGACTGGCGAGTCAGCCTCCTTCAATGCTTCACAATTTCTTTAAAAATAAAGAAAAAAAAATTAATCTAGAGTCGGGAAAAATAGCTCTGGCAGAAATGGTCTCCAGGACTATTTAACTCTTGAAAATATAAAGTGAATTGCATCTCTTATGCCCACTGTCTCCCTGGAATCCCCAGCACCCCTCTCTGCTTCACCTTGGCCCCTCCCCTCAGGGGTCACCCCACTGCCTGGGCCTGGGAAGGGTGAACTCCAGTGACCTGGCTGGCTGGCTCTGGACTGCCTGCCCTTCAGGATCAGGGAAGACCAGCTTGGATCCTAAGGCCAGCATTTATGCTCCCTGCTCAGAGATAGGAAAAAAGACCCTTTCTTCTGCTTGATATATTTAGTAACGACCTTAAAGAGTCTGCGAGGCTGAATGAATTGGTGCATCTCACTGCATTGGAAGCAGCTGCCACGGCGCAGACAGGAGGAGGGAGAGACTGGAGGGATGAGGGGAAGGCAGGCGGGGGGAGCTGTTCAGAGGAAGAGAGCGGGAGGCTGGGGAGGGGACGGAGGGAGAACGGAGAGCGGTGGGAGGAAGCCAAGAGGATGCAGGGCAGTGCAGAGACGGGCTGGAGTGTGCTCAGGCCCCTGGCTGTTTCTGGACTGGCTGGGGATCGATTCCCGCGTGACTCTTGAGGGGTCAGCGTGGGGAGTGGGGGCGGTGGGGAGTGGCGGTGGCCTGAGCCTCCGTTAAATCTGGCTAAATGGCAGCACTTAAGAGCCCGGTGAAGGAATCCAATTTGCTCACAAGCAACGTCTACAAATTTATATGTCGGCATTTAACCCAAAACGCTCCCAGACCAATCCCAGGGCGGAGAGAGATCTGGGGCCTGGCTCGCTGATTTGGCTGGCCCTCGCTCACCTCTCAGAGATCCCTGGGTGCGGAGGCAGGCAGCTCCTGTTCCTCACCTGCCTCCTGGCAGAAAGGTTCAAAAGACTTCAGACCTCCCAGCTCCTGAATACAGACAGAGATGACGCTGGGGGAGGGGGTAGGGGGGAGGATGGAGGGATGAGGGTGGGGTCCTGCAGACCTCTCTTTTTTTCCTTTTCTTTAGAGGAGAAGTAGCTGAAAGATTCAACATCACTTGGCATCAGAGAGAAGAAAGAGGATTAACCCTGTCGGTACTTTGGCCCAGGTCGGGACCCAGCCTTCTTTAAGGACACGGGGTTGTTGTCAGGCGGCACCATTTTTGTTCAGCCTGTCAGCCACATCTCCTTCACAGGGTGCTAGTGGGCCCTTTGCACAGATGACACAAAGGTGCCCTTTCCTGTAGGCCAGCACAGCCTCCCATTGAGGGGAGGGCTGGGGGGATTTCCAAGCCCTCAGCTCGCCTGTAGAGGCCCTGCCTAAATGCCACCTTCTCCTCTGTGCCAGGAGCCTCTGGGAAGGACCACCAGGCAGAGCTTGTTCCTGGGCTCTGCCTCCTGGGGGCCATGAACAGTCCCAAGCCCAAAGCCATGGATGACAGAAGCATCTTCTCCTCCCTAGGGGTGTGTTCCCCATCCCACAACCACATCTTACATCTCAGGGCCCTAAAGGGAACATGGAAGCTAAGCTCAAAGCCCCAAAGGCAGAGAGATAGGCTGAGCTGGCCTCTGAGGACTGGGAAGACTCTCCAGGGTAGGGGCGTAGCCGGCCTGGAGAGCCCACTCTCGGCTTCTAGAGCTCAGACAGGCAGGCTGCCGCAGCCTGTTCTCCTCGGAGGCCCGGCTGATTAGGAGGCTCACCAGCCTGTACTGAGGGAATAAACAAACATCTTCAGGAGGTCCTCAGTGCCTATGGTGCCTCCTCAACAGAGCTGATTAGTGATTTTGAAAATGAAGGTAAGAAAAAAGAAAACCAAATGTCTTATACATAGGGGCAATAGAGTTTTGTAGTCATCAGCCTGGCCACTGACTCCAGGCTACCTGGATTCAAATCTCAGCTCTGCCTGGACCAGTACTTAGCCTGGGGCAGTTACCTGACCTGGCTGGGCTTCCTATCTCACCTGTAATATGGGCATGATAACATAGGCATCCATCTCATGGAGCTAATGTGATGATCAAATGGGCTAACATGTAAAGCGCTTTGAACAGCCTCTGCTACATGGTGAGAGCTTAATACATGGTAAATATTGCTCATTTCACTAAAAGTGCTCATCCCCAAGTTGAAATTCTATCCCATGGGCAAACCAGATTCATTGCCACCCCTTCCACAAAATCCTTCCAGACTTCTCCAGTTAGAATAAATCCCTCTGCCACCAGCTGCTAGCCACGCTCTGTTCCTGCTTTGAATCCTGACTTCGTCACATTCTACTTTGTGTGCCAGATACTTGTGGATGTATCTACGGGCCCAATGCTAACAGGTGACAATCTTCTTGACAAAAAAGACTGTGCCTTTTACATCTCTGTTTCTTCTCAAGTCATTAGCAAGCTTCCTTCACACACCTAAAGAAGAACTGAATAAAATGTAGACAAATACAGGTCAGCTCAGTCATTTTTGTTATTTTAGGTCCATGGATCATTTTGGCGAAAGGTGTGAAGTAGATAATTCCCTGAGCAAGTCAAGAATCTTTGCTGGACTTTCAGGATGTCACAGGCAAAGTATTTACTAAGCATTTCTATGCAGTTGGTATTTGCTGGCAGTTTACTGCCAAATTAGTATTGGGTCTGCCTAAAATTTATGGTTACGTTCTGAACAGCTGGGCTAGGGGGCCCCTGACAGCTAAGAGGGCCCAGGTAATGAATGGATAGAGGGGCCTCCGCACCAGCATCTTCTGTGGCAGGTTCTAGAAGTCCTTTGGCAGGCTGCTCACTGTGCCAGGGGCTGAATTGTGAAGTCTGAAATACCAGGGTTGGGGAGGAGAGCTGAGTTCCAGGAACACTGTCTGGCACCTGAGCACGGCGGGAGCTGTGATTTCCCTGCCATGGTTTCTGGGAGCAGGGCATGGTGAATGGTCCCTCAAATCATATGCTGTCAGTTTCTCCCTCTCTCTAATGGTGGTGAGTGCAATGATGGTCCTGCTGTTAAAAAGAAAGCCAGCTACTTGCAGTCTATGCTAATTTTTCCCTGGGACAGTCTTAATGGCGACTCTCCAGGGTCCCCATCCAAATTTGAGACTGGAGAGGCTTGCTGGGGAGACGTTAGCTCTGAGGCCCCGAGAAAAGCAAGATGTGGTTAGCAAGGCAACCAGAGAGCTGGGAGGCAGCTATGCCATATCTGGAAATGAAACCAAGAAGAGATATGTTGGCTTCGTGGAGCTGGTTTTCACTATCAAAACTGAAAACGTAAAATAACTCAAGAGGTTGCCTATTGGAATTGATGAGCGCTTCAGGAGTGTAAATCAGAGTGGCAGGGAGCCGATACGCTGGATCATCAGTATGGATGGCCTGACCCGAAGGCTGCGCCCCAGACAAAGGAAGGATCTCACACCAGCTGGGACTCCGCTGGCCTTCCTGGTGCCCCTGAGGAGATGGGGTAGTCCCCACAGCCTCTTCCTGTGTGTTACATCAGTGTCTGGGAGGACTGCAACCTCTGATACTAGGCCCCTGGGTAGTTGGGAGGAGGTCAATTCCAAGGACGTAGTCCACCTGATCAAAGAACCAGAAGATGAAATAATGACCTCAGGGTGACCTCACCTGGGAGCTTGTCAGAAATGCAGACCCTGAGGCCCCATCCCAGACCTCCAAAGTGAGGATCTGCATTTTAACAAGGTTCCCAGTGACTTGTTGTCTATGAATGTTTTATTTATTTCTGGTTGCGCTGGGTCTTCATTGCAGTGCATGGGCTTTCTCTAGTTGCAGTGAGTGGGAACCACTCTCTAGTTACCGTGCGCCGGCTTCTTATCGTGGTGGCTTCTTTCGTTGTGGGGCACACGGTCTAGGGTGAGCGGGCTTCAGGAGTTGTGGGCACAGGCTCTAGGGTGAGTGGGCTTCTTTCATTGTGGGGCACAGGGTCTAGGGTGAGCGGGCTTCTTTCATTGTGGGGCACAGGGTCTAGGGTGAGCGGGCTTCTTTCATTGTGGGGCACAGGCTCTAGGGTGAGCGGGCTTCAGGAGTTGTGGGGCACAGGCTCTAGGGTGAGCGGGCTTCTTTCATTGTGGGGCACAGGCTCTAGGGTGAGCGGGCTTCTTTCATTGTGGGGCACAGGCTCTAGGGTGAGCGGGCTTCTTTCATTGTGGGGCACAGGCTCTAGGGTTAGCGGGCTTCTTTCATTGTGGGGCACAGGCTCTAGGGTGAGCGGGCTTCTTTCATTGTGGGGCACAGGCTCTAGGGTGAGCGGGCTTCTTTCATTGTGGGGCACAGGCTCTAGGGTGAGCGGGCTTCAGGAGTTGTGGGGCACAGGCTCTAGGGTGAGCGGGCTTCAGGAGTTGTGGGGCACAGGCTCTAGGGTGAGTGGGCTTCTTTCGTTGTGGGGCACAGGCTCTAGGGTGAGCGGGCTTCAGGAGTTGCAGCACATGCTCGGTAGTTGTGGCTCACGGGCTTAGCTGCCCTATGGCAGGTGAGACCTAAGTTCCCAGACCAGGGATCACACTCATGTCCCTTGCATTGGTAGGCCGGTTCTTAAGCGCTGGACCATAGAATTCCCGCCCACGAAAGGTTGAGAAGCTCTGCCTTCAGCTCCATTTCTTACTACCCTGACGCCTTGGCAGGGACCCTTGACCTCGCTCCACCTCAGTGTTTTCATACAAAAAAATGGGTACATGCACTCTCTTTCTTCTACATCACAGGCCTGTCATGAGGCCCCCATTAAGAACAGATGTGAAGAACCCTATAGCGCTAGGAAACTCACATGGTGGTCACCCATCAACCCTGGCTTGCTTTCCTGCTCTCTGCCCTTCACAGGCACCAAGTTCTTCCTGCCTCAGGAATCTTTGTACAAACAGTCCCCTCTGCCTGTGACACTTGGAGCTGGTCACTTCCTCTGTGCCCTCATCATTCTTAAGAACCCACTTGTGACATTCTTGATATAGGGGTTCTTTAATCCGGTCCTTGAAAGACTAGCTCCTTTTGTCATGCAAATTGCAGCTCAAACGTCCTCCCTTCAGATTTACTTGTTTCATATCACTTACCATTCACTCATTTAAAAAAAATATATGTTTGCTAGTTTCCTATAAGAGCTCCATGAAGGAAAGACTCAGGTCTGACTCTATTTTCTTAGAACACTGGCTGGCACCGAGGAGGCACTGCGTACCTTTTCTTGAAAGACTGGGCAGATAAACACTTGTTTCTGGAGGTGTGTGTGTGATGACCTGTGACTGAGGGCAGGGATCGGGTGCTGGCGGAATGGGACTGGTCCATGACATCCATTCAGAGGCCTCAGTGGCGACTCCTGCAGAAGTCACAGGCAAAGGGTCTAAGACCCAACTGAAAGTGCCTTCAGAGAAATTCTTCTTCCAAAGCACAGTTTGTCATGGTCAGGAAGCAGGGCTGTGCCATCCTTGTGTTCACATGGCACGTGAGCTCCGTGACAGCCAAGACGCTAGAGCCGTGGTCCAGAAAGAGGGGTCTCCTGACCGGCAGCCTCAGCCCCACCCCTGACCAGCTACATCAGAAACTATGGACCCAGGGTTCTGCCGTCTGTTTTAACAAGCCCCACCTCCCCTGAATTCTGCTGCATGCTGTGGTTTGAGGACCACTGCCGTAAAGAAGTGAGAGAGGCCCCCTCTGTGTGCAAGCTCTGGCTAGGAAGTGCCTCTGGGGTTTCAGACCGACCTGGTGTTCAGTCAGGAGCTGGGGAGCCAATGGGCAATGTCATGTCACACACCCTGCTGGGTATTTCGCTTTGCTTCCTTCAGCCTTTACATGTCTTGCTTTGATTGCAGGGTTGAAGGCAGGAGACAGTTGGTCGGCTCGGAGTGATTCTTCTTTTATCAGTGTTTTTTTAGAGTGAGTCAGGCTGATTTAATTTTAATCAGCAGAGGCAGCAGCGTGGTGTAGTCTCAGCCCTGACTGCACTTTAGAATCACCTGGAGTGTCTTAAGATACCAATGCCTGGGTCCCACCCGAGTCCGATTAAATCACCACGTCTTGGGGTGGAGCTGGGCACCAGCATTGTTTAAAAAAGCTCCCCAGATGACTCTAACTTGCAGCTAGGCTTGAAAACCATCACAGAGTATAGTCAACATGGGTGCTCCCAAGATTTCCTGATGCTAAAAATCACCAGAAAAAAGTGAAAGTGTTATCGCTCAGTCATGTCCAACTCTTTGTGACCCTACAGACTGTAGCCTGCCAGGCTCCTCTGTCCATGGAATTCTCCTGGCAAGAACACTGGAGTGGATAGCCATTCCCTTCTCCAGGAGAGCTTCCCCACCCAGCGATCGAACCAGAGGCACTTGTTAAAACTACCAGTTTCCAAGTCCCTCCCCAGACCATCCTGTCAGAGAAGCTCTGAGGGCCTGGGTGCTGTCTTTTTAACATACTCCCTGGGTGATCCTTCTGAGCAAGCTTGGGACACACTGGTCACTCGGCCTATGTGAGCTCTAGGGCTGATTTCTAGCTTTGCAACTTAACCTCAGGAAGGTTTCTTAAATCTCCGTTGTTTCCTCATGTTTATCATGGGGGTGGGGTGGGGACAATCGTATCTATCTCAGAGGATGGCTGAGGAGCACAGGGGAAGATTGATGCAAAGCACTCAGCACAATGCCAGGCACACTGTAGGTGCCAGTGAATGTTACTCGTCCCCCTATGCCCCCAACCCCCCTACCCCAGTAGGGTGGGTTTGGGGAAGCTATAGCTAGCAATGCACTTAACTTCAATGCAATCCATTTCAGTTATGGGCAAATGTCTGGGTCCTGCCTCCCTTTTAAATCAGAGATCATGTCTATCATTTGCTTCTAAGCCTCTTGAACCTCCAATACTATATTCTATACTCCAAGAGTTCCATTCTTGCCGACTGAAGGGTGGGTTTTAATTTACCATTAGTAATGGCAGAAAGTGGAGAGGAACTAAAAAGCCTCTTGATGAAAGTGAAAGAGGAGAGTAAAAAGTTGGCTTAAAGCTCAACATTCAGAAAATGAAGATCATGGCATCTGGTTCCATCACTTCATGGGAAATAGATGGGGAAACAGTGGAAACAGTGTCAGACTTTATTTTGGGGGGCTCCAAAATCACTGCAGATGGTGACTGCAGCCATTAAATTAAAAGATGCTTACTCCTTGGAAGAAAAGTTATGACCAACCTAGATAGCATATTGAAAAGCAGAGACATTACTTTGCCAACAAAGGTCCATCTAGTCAAGGCTATGGTTTGTCCAGTAGTCATGTATGGATGTGAGAGTTGGAATGTGAAGAAAGCTGAGCGCCGAAGAATTGATGCGTTTGAACTGTGGTGTTGGAGAATACTCTTGAGAGTCCCTGGGATTGCAAGGAGATCCAACCAGTCCATTCTGAAGGAGATAAGCCCTGGGATTTCTTTGGAGGGAATGATGCTGAAGCTGAAACTCCAGTACTTTGGCCACCTCATGCGAAGAGTTGACTCACTGGAAAAGACTCTGATGCTGGGAGGGATTGGAGGCAGGAGGAGAAGGGGATGACAGAGGATGAGATGGCTGGATGGCATCACTGACTCGATGGACGTGAGTCTGAGTGAACTCCAGAGTTGGTGATAGACAGGGAGGCCTGGCGTGCTGCGATTCATGGGGTCGCAAAGAGTCGGACACGACTGAGTGGTGGACCTGAACTGAATGTCTGTGGAAGTTCTGGGATCCATTCCCACAAAACATCACAATTGGGTTCTTCAGAAGAGTGAGGGGATAGAGGGAGTGACCAACTCTAAACCACACCTGAGATCATGAAGTCCAGCCTCCTCACACCATGGCTGGGAAGTAGAGGTTTTTAATTTCCAGCTACTGATGCCCACTCAGAGGGAGAGAAACCAAGGCAACTATAAACTAGGGCAGAGGCTCAAAGAAATTTGACACAAAGACATGGAAAAGCAAGCCTCATGAAAGTATCTAGCATGTCTCCAACGTTTCATAACGTGTGTGTATTTAAGTGTTATGCGTGCACACAAAATAGTAGCCTCCAGCCTACTTGTTATTCCTGGATGGAGAGTTGTTAAATAAGAATGAAGCTGTCCCTGAGCTCTGGAAAGAGCATTTCAGAGACCTTCCCAGTTAAGACAATTATTGAGGAACACATTTTTAGCTCTATCCTGTGATATCAGACAAAAGAACTCGCAGAATCCCTCTGATTCTTGACAAGGTGCAGAAAATCATCAAGTGGCTGTAAGAACAAGGCATCTGGAGCCCAAGGAATTTCTGCTAAAACTTTCAAAATTAGATGAAAGAAACATATAATTGCTCTCCCTGATCTTGTGAGGATCTGAAATGCTGAAAAAAATTCTTGGGTGACCCTATGGATGCTGTGATTATGATCACTAAAAGTTTTTTTTGCTCTGTGGTGACCTAGATGGGTGGGACAGGGGGGCAGGGAGATCCAAGAAAGAGGGGATATATATATATCTGACTGACTTTATTGTACAGCAGAAATTAACACAACATTGCAAAGCAACTATACTCCAATAAAAAAAATAATAATAATAAATAGAAGTTCAGATTAAAAAGTTTTTCCTGATTATAAAAATATATTTTGTGCCAATTTTACAAAAATTGGAGAAAGATATGAAGTCACAAAGAAGGAAATTTAAATAATCTTTAAATGAACCACCTAGAATAATTATTAATATAATGGTATATTTCCTTCTAGTCTTTTTCTGTTCATATTTAAATGTTTTACAAAGTGAAGACCGTACTGTATCAAGTTTAACATTCTGCTTCTTTCCCTTAGTTATAATATCATGAATATTTCCCTCATACCTTTAAATATTCTTTAAAAAGAATTTTTAATGATCACATAATATTTCATCATGTTGGTGTTTCATAATTTTCTTAACCATTTTGGTACTAATGGATAATAAAATTGCTTCTGGTGTTTTTTTTTGCCATTATAAAAAAGGTGCAATAAATAGCTTTGCACATAAATTTTTGACCATATATTTCTGATTACTTCCCTAGGACAGAGTTATAAAGGTAGAATTACAGAGTCAACGGGTCTGCATATTTTTAAGGCTCTCAGTAGCTTTTGACAAATTTCTCTCCAGAGTACTGAACTCCCACTAGGAGCTCATGAAAATACCCACTTCACTACATCTTTGCCAACACGGAGTAGTATAATCTGCCTACGTTTTTGCCAGTTTTACTACTGAGAACTATTGTCAGATTTTACACTGCATCCCGAAAATTGATAGTGAAGTTACATATTATTTTCCTGTCTATTATCCATTTACATCTCTTCTTTTGTGAATTATTGGTTATGATTATTTTAAGAATTCACATACAGAGTGAAATTCCACATATTACCTTACAGGAAATTCCCACATTTGACCACTCATGAGCTTTGTCCTAGCTTCTCACTGTGGCTTTAAGTCATGTAGACTCGGACGCATAAACGGTTACTTTTACCACCTGTCAGTGGCAAGAAAAATCAGAAACTATAATCCTATTCTTTTTTTTTTTTGTTTACCTTATCTGATTTCATGAAAGCCTCTGACTCACTCAAATGATAGCTACTATTTGAAGGCACTCATCAATACAAATGTCCACCAAATTGTGTCAACATTTGTTTTCTCTGTGATGCTCTACGGGCAGAAATCTTTGATAATGTGTATATTTCCGGTCCCTTCAAGGTCATCACAAAAGTCAAACAAGGTTAGGTGTTCATTTCAATGTTCCTTGACATTTCTTTTTCTGATGGTAAATTATGTCACTAACCATCTTCTGGCACAAAGTTAAATCAGTCGGTGGACAGTAAATCTCCACTGACTCTGAGGGAGAAGTAAAACCCACTCTGGTCTAATCAAATCTAATCATCAAGCTTAAAAATGCTGCTGCTGCTGCTTTAATTTCAGTAACAGATCTTCATACAACTGTCAACATCATTACCAAAACACATCAGAAAATTGGATGAAAGCACAACACGAAGACAATTATAATCCCCGTCATCAATCTCTGGCAGGTCCCCAGTTGACAATCCAGATTAGGGGTGAGCCTCCAGGGGACACCTTTTGTAAACCAACTTCACAAGAGAGCAACATTAACCCTACAAGCACCTCAACTATGCAACTCCAGGCACTGGTCAGCTGAAGAATACAAAGAGTGACTCAACATTTGAACAAAGTTTATGGCTTCGCCTGTTATGGGTGACATAACAAAGGCAACTAATACGAGTTGAAGGATATGGGGAAGGTGTTGTCTACAAAAAGGTTTTTCAAAACACAGAGTAAATGAGCAAACAACTTTTGACAAGCAAAAGCCAGGCCCATTGAGCAATGGTGGTCAATGTCAGTTCTGGTTAAAATCCATGTGGACCTTGAATTCTAGACTCCCAAGACGAACCTTATATGCCTAGTGTGGTACTGTGCATGCTCAGGAGAATAGCAGAGCAATACTTTTGAGCATAAACACCCTCAAATGAATATGAAACATGCCCACGGGCAATGGAGGTACCCACCACTGGGAGGGAACCCACTGTTAAGATTCCCCTCAATGACCAGGAAAGCCACAGAGTGTTAGAGCTGAAAGGACCTAAGAAATCATCTCATTTACTCCCACACATACTTACTGAGTATCTACATTGAGTCTGGCACTGTGCTTATGCTCAAGAAAATAGGTTTGGAGAGGTTAAATAATTTGTTCAAGGTCAGACAGATAGTTAAAACCAAGACATTCACTGAGAAACTAGCATTTCAATTTTTTATGACAAGTGATCGAAAAAGAATGTTTGACAGAAATGAGTTACAGAACAAATAAATAATCCAAGACTGTCTTAGAGCCTGCCAAGAGCAGAGATTCTTCTTTCCCTCCCCTACTGGGCTGTGATCTTTTGTTCACAAAGAGATGGAAACTGCAAGACCCCAAAAGACGGAAGTCCATTCTGAAAGCTTCACTCTTCCTTTTTCTTTTCCCTATCAAAAGAAACATCAGGAAGGACTGCATTTCTCCTGCCTGTGGCCTGAAAGTGGGATACTTCAGCTGTCAGGGTGGTCCAGGACTCTGGACCTGGCAGTGACATGGGAGTGGGTAAGGGTGGAGGTGTTGTTCTCCTTGTTTGACTGGACATAGCCAGGTGATGACATCATCGGAGTGACAGTGGGGAGGGTGGGTACTGTCCACTGGACTGTTTCAACTTGGTGCCCAGAGTGTCATCTAAACATTCAGTTCAGTTCAGTTCAGTTGCTTACGCACATACAACTCAAACACACAACATTCTTACTTTGGGAAACTTAGAGGCAAGCCTTTCCCCAAACTAAGAAAAACTTCAAAAGCTAGAAAGCATGATGCCGACATAAGAGGATCTAAGGGAGCTCATGGATGCCACATGTTCTCTTGTTTTAGATTTGCAGCCCATCCCTAAGCAGAGGACACTCGTCCTGCTGAAGAACAACGGATAATAACTACTGCTTCCACTTGGGCTTCCAGGTGGTGCTAGTGGTAAAGAACCTGCTTGCCACGCAGGAGACATAAGAGATGCAGGTTTGATCTCTTGGTCGGGAAGACCCTCTGGAGGAGGGCATGGCAACCCATTCCAGTACTCTTGCCTGGCGAATCCCATTGACAGAGGAGCCTGGGGAGCTACAGTTCATAGGATCGCAAAGAGTTGAACATGACTGAAGAAACTTAGCATGCATGCATGCTTCCGCTGTGAAGGGGAAATCCTTACCTGGCCAGGCCTGGAGAATGAGTTTGGCGGGGGGCATGGCCGTGGCGGGAGGAGTTGGTGTTCTCAGGTTGTATGCAGGGGATTTTCCAAAGGATCTTTAAAACAAAATCTAATTTTTAGGTTTAGAAACATGTCTCCACCATGCAGTATGACTTTGAGCTCATGAGATAATGCCATGAGCTATTTAATAAAAATATCAGAATATATCCATCTGAACTGGTATTCTCTCCCCCTGCTGAGCCATCATCCAGAGACGCCAGATATTTATCCCAAGGCTGCTGCCATTGTTCCAGATACTCTGGGGACTCCCTGGAGGATCTTCCTCAAGATCAATGCCACATTATTTGGAATAAACACAATAGTGGCAGAGCCTCATCCCGTGAGGCTGAATTTTATTTTTGGAAACAGTCAAAAGGGTTTTTGGCATTTGTAGCCAAGTCCAGTGAATAACCAGCTGATTGAGTTGGTAATGTTGTTTGGGGTCCAAATTGAGGCATAGCTATAAGGTCACATGTTCTTGTGCTGTAAGGAAACAGCCCCCTAAGGCCAGTTCAGAGGAGGGGGTGTCCCTCTGAACCAGGTGTAGGACCTTCCAGCGGGCCACTGAGAAGAGGACTCCACTAATTTAGGTGGGTGAGACTTGGTGGGGGTTCTTTGGTTAAAAATGACTGAAACTGATTCTGTCTAACTTATGTGGAAAGGAAACTGGTTGGCAGGCTATGGGGGAGCGGGTTGGTTCAAGGGGAAGGCTGATGGACCAGGCTTAGAACAGACAACTCCAGAAGAGCTGGAACCCTTGGACAGGCTAGCTCAGATGCTGTAGTGAAAACAATTCAATTTCAAATGTTTCTTCCCTCCTTACATTGCTCTGCCCCCAAATGACAGTGTCAGGGGAGAATCCAATTGGATGTGCTTAGAGCTCGTGCCCACCTCTTAGCTCTTCCTCTTGGCATCTAATGGAAGAATCTTCAGGGAGTTTGTGGCTTCTGCAGAGTGCAGGCAGTATTTCTTGATTACCATTCTCCAAAACTGCCCACCAAAGGGGAGAAGCAATTTTCCAAGAGGAAGAAAGGGAGGGTGTGTTTCGGAAGAAGGACTAAAGACGAGGCACCAAAAAAATGACAAAAAATGAACCACAGCTCAGTTTTGCTATTATTATTACTCCTCCCGCATAATGTTATGTATAATACTCATCAACATTTTCTCACTTTTAAATCAAATACATCTGCCTTATTGGTCATCTCCAGCTCCATAAGTTGACAGAATTTTCCCCCTTTATCTATCATCACCTGAAAAATACCTAGGTCTCCAGTCTGGTCCATCTTCTCTAGGCAGAGCCAGACCCTCTCTCCCCCAGAGACTCACAAGTCCAGGGAACAAGCTCAGTTTTCTCCTCTCCTGATGAAGACAGCAGGCACTCTTCCTGTCCGCATGAATGGCTGTCACCACTGCAGCTGGCAGTCACGTGAGGACACACCAGGAGGCTGGGGCTGTGGATCAGCTGGGGCAGGAGTGAGACCCAGCTCAAAGGTGCACTTGCCGCTGCAAGGTGCCAAGGTCCCCCTGCGCAGACCGAGTGTGCACGATGCCAAGATGACCAGCCCCAGCCTGTGCACACACTGCTCACAGAGGTAAGGCTGCGTGCATGCACCCAGGCCATTATGAGCAAGCAAGGCAGGTCCCGAGGCCCTCGGGGCAGCTGCTGGCCTGCCCACCCCTGCCTGGCCTGCACTGACTGAAATAAGAGCTCTCCTTGCCAACTGCCAAGAGCTCTGGGGAACTCACTGGACCTTCATGGCCCCGGGCAGCGAGGCACAGAGCGCACAAAGCACCACCTCACTGCTGAGTCTCTCTGGGTTCTTCCGAACAGAGCACCGGGACAGAATCGCAGACGCTGGCCTCGGTCCTCAGGAATGCTGTTTATGGAGGTTCTGAAAACTGTCAAAGCTTCAGTGCGTGGGGGAAGGGGCAGGCTCTGTGAGAGGAAGAATGATGGGAAGATGATGCGGTAACGTCAGCTGGGAGCACTAGCGTCTCCCCAGGAGTTGTGGTGGTGGAGGGGGTGCGTCGAGAAGGGCGAGATGCACAGGGAGATACTGGGCTCACGAGCGGCCTGCATCCTCACCTGGGAGAGTGAACGTGTGTGGCTGGAGCCTGAGAACTTCAGCAAGGACCCTCACCTCTCTAAGCCTCAGTTTCCGAACCTATAAACCCTAGGCAATGCCTCCCTTTCATATTTTGACCTGAGATAATGTATGAAAACCATCCAGCTGGGTGCCCGCACATGGCAGGCACTCAATGAGGAGCAGCTCTGTATTTCTGAGAAGCCAGTGTTATATAGAGCAGTCCTTTCCAGACTTGGAGATTTCATGGCCCAGTAAAACTTCAAAATATAGACTTTGCAGCACTCACGTGGGATTGCCAATGTTTTATTTTGCCAGCTAAGGACAATGAAAAAACAACTACCATCTATGATGTCATAACCATAAAAATATTTTTAATACCCAAAAAAGCAGAAAGCATGGAATCTTAGAATTGAAAACATCAGTCCTTTAGATGAAATATTTTTGGCTTTATGAAAAAATTGCTTCATCCTTATTTAGTTACCTTTGGTACCAAGTGAAAACAACTTCCTTCCAGACCTGCCTGGCTCTGGAACCAGTGGTAGGGAGGAAAAAGCCTAAACGCTGGAGCCAAATGGGTCTTGGCTTCACGACTGCATGACCTTTAGCAAGAGACTCGCCCTCTGAGTCTCAGCCTCCTCCTTTACAAACGGGAAACAGTACCACCTCCTGAAATGAGAATGCGTGTGAAGGGCAAAACAGAGAGTTTGGTACGTAGGGCATGTGTGCATGCTCAGTCACATCCGACTCCTTGTGACCCCATGGATTTCAACCCACCAGGCTCCTCAGTCCATGGGATTCTCCAGATGAGAATACTGGAGTGGGTTGCCATGTCCTCCTCTGGCGGATCTTCTGGACCCAGGGATCAAACCTGCATCTCTTATGTCTCTTGCATTGGCAGGCGGGTTCTTTACCACTAGCACCATCTGGGAAGCCCCCTTGGTACATGGTACATAATGGGTGCTCATTAAATGCTTATAAGCAGGGACTTCCCTGGTAGTCCAATGGTAAGAATCTGCCTTGCAATGCAGGGGACGTGGGTTCAATCCCTTGTCAGGGAACTAAGATCCCACATGCCACGGAGAAACTAAGCTCATGTGCCACAACTAGAGAGTCTGTGGGCCACAACAGAAGACCTCAGGTGATGCAGTGAAGATCCTGAGTGCCACAACTAGGACACTAGTGCAGCCAAATAAACAAAGAAAGAAATACTTTAAAACCATGCTAATACCAGACCCTCTTCAAATTTAAGAAGACTGGATCACTTCCAGTTTTTGAAAGTCTTAATATATTTTAAAAATGAAGGCACCCTAAGACAGGGTTGTCAAAATCATTCACATAGCTTAAAAACATATTCATATTAGAAAAAATATTTGGAACACATCCACACACAAATACATACCCAATGCACCCAATACAAACCCAGGCATCTAACATGTGTGAGAATGAGGTGGGGGTGCTGCAGCCCCTGGGCCCCTGTGACAGGCCCTGCTTAACTCCTTCCCAAGCCATGGTTCTCATGGATGACATACTCCGAGCACACACCCATTTTACTCTCTGCTCTTTCGTTCTTTCTCCCTGACTGGAGTTCACGCAGAACATTTCTCCAGACCTCCCTACCTTTAGTTCATAATTCTGAGCAGGCAAATTTTCTTGGAAATCTAGCTGGTGTCTTTTTTGCATCACTGGATCTCAATAGGTTTCAAAAGGACTAAAATTGAGGGTTAGAAGGGAGGATAAATGGGTACTGAAGTGGATGATTTAACCGAGGATTCTAGGGCGCCCTGGAAAGGGACAGGGTCTGTGCCCGAGGCCTCCAGGGGCAGTGATGAAGTGGCGTCAGCACACGGCTGTGTAGGATCCTCCCAAGAGGTGTGTGTGTGTGCACCTTCTTTCTCTACAGAAATTCAGATTTCCTGTTTTATTGTTTATTGCTGCCTCTGTGTTGAGCATGTCAGCTGTGTGAGTGCAGGGCCACGAATGTCTTGGCCCCCCCCCCCCCGTGTCTATAGTATTGAACACAGGCACTGGCACATAGTAGGTGTTTAAAGAACGTTTGCTCAGTAAATGACTATTATGGTTGTCTGTGTGCTCAGCACTCTGCCCTCTTGAATCTGGGAACAAAACCCCTCGTACTTGAAGGGGTTTTCTAACCAGATGGTTTTCCTGAGCCACAGGGACCAGCACACAGCTACTCAGGACCTCCTTTTTATACCTGGAACTTTCTCTCTGGTGGTCAAGCTGGGAAGACGAAGACATCTAGCTAGGAGCTGCTGGTGGTTTTGGTTCCAGACTCAGGGAGAAAGATGCTCTGAAGTAATTATGCTGACAGGCCAAGGTGCAGAGGCAGGGATGAGAGGCAGAAAGCCAGGGAGAGTGATCCCAGCCATCTTTGGACTTTGGCTCCTGTCAATCCTGACATCCCCCTGCTGCCCCTGTGTCCACTTTCTTGAGGCTCAGATGGCCAGATTTCCTTTCCATATGCCTCTACTATATATCCTCTTTTGTTTGGGGTGAGGAAGAATAAGTTAGCCAGCATTACTTGTTATTGCAATCAAAAGAGTTCTGACTAATCCACTTTGTTAGAGATGAGGGAACTCAATTTTCTGAGAGGTTAGGCAACTTGTTCCAAAGTCCCACAGCTGAAAAGAGAAAGAGCCAGACTTTTAAAAACTGAAATATAGTTAAGAATTTCCCTAGTGGTCCAGGGGTTGAGTATCTGCCTGCCAAGGCAGGGGTCATGGGTTCAATCCCTGGTCCAGGAAGATTCCACATGCCATGGGGCAACTGGGCCCGTGCACCACAGCCTGAGCCTACCTGCCCAAGAGAAGCCACTGCAATGAGAAGCTTGTGCATCACAACTAGAGAATGGCCCCTGCCCACCACAACTAGAGAAAGCCCGGGCTCAGCAACAAAGATCTGACATAGCCAAAAAAAAAAAAAAAGCTTAAAAAAAAGAAATATAGCTGACTTACAATGTTGTGTTAATTTCTTCTGTACAGCAAAGTGATTAAGTTATACATATATATGTTATTTTTAAATACTCATTTCTGTTATGGTTTATCACTGGATATTGAGTATAGCTCCCTGTGCTATACAGCAGTGTCTTGCTGTTTATCCATTCTATATAAAAGTTCGCCTCTGCTAACCCCAGACTCTCACTCCATCCCTTCCCACCTCTCCTCCCCACTGGCAGCCACGTCTGTTGAGAGCTGGACTATTAATGCAGGTTTGCGTGACTCCGGGTTTCCCTTCCGTATCCTGTGCGCTTTTCCTCTCTCACCTTCTCTTCTCCTTCTCCCACTGCTCCTTCCTCTCATCCTCTCTCCGTCTCTTGTCTGATGTCTTTCATTCTTTTTTTCTCCCTTCAGTGACGCTTCTCTGGCTCCTTTTAATCCCATTCTTTTGACAGTATGTGAGCACATATTTTAAGACCGTGGCTTTCAACTCTTTTTCAAGTATGAAGATACCTTTTTAATGTTAAAAAAAATCTCTGTATAATAGTTGCTGTGCTTTAGCATCTATTGATAAAATGCCCATGCATAGATGGATTCTCAGATACCTTGTAATAACTGTATGACCTCCAGGTTGGCACCTACTACTTTAAAATATATGGAAGAATCCATAGAACCATCCTTCTTATGGCTACTTGCTTGGTTTATTATAATAGAGTAGAGGCTTATATATGCTACTATAGAGATCCTTTTTGCTCACTCTGTGCCTTCAGGCTACTAATTTCTTCTGAAATGTGGTCTTTTGGTCCCTTCTTTAATAGGTTTAATTATTTAAGAAGGCATGAACTATGATACTTACATTTTATATATCACCTCTTGATTATTCAGGAACTGATTAATTCACGGATTGCCCAAGTCATGCCTTTTTTTCTATAACCATTTGTTTTATCATTCTATTTCTTATTAGCATCTTTTAGCAAGAATGGACAGTGGGAGTGAGAAATGTCTCTGGTTTCAAACTATGAATTCTGATGTAAGAGTTCACTGAAAGAATTTGAAATTCTTTCCCAAAGTACAAATTTCTTTAATTCATCAGGCATATTGACTCTCTCTGAACTCTGTGAAGGTAGGGGTTGCTCTGGCTCACTACTAGTTCCCAGGGCTCAGCAAGGTATCTGACACATGGTAGCTTAATAAAAAAATTGTAAAATGAATGAATAAAATCTGAGTAATATAGTAGGGGTAAATAAACTTTTTTCTAGGTGGGGTAATAATTTATAGGAAACTAAGTAAAATACAAGATAACTTATTTTAAGACAGCATGTCTGGAGACAGCACAGTATAAAAATGTCTAAATGACTGTTTTAAAAATTAACAACAGAAGATATATAGTTCTAATTTAAAAACAGAAAATGTTCCACAGTACTATCTTTTTTCATTGATGGAAGAAAGGAATTGAGAGAAACACTGAGGTGTCTAAGATGAGGGTTGGTTCTGTTATATTAGGCATTAAATAAACATAATCACCCTCAACACGCTAAAAACTGAGCATTTAGAATGTGCCAGGTACTGTTATAAGCGATTTTTATGTCTTATCTCATTTGTCTTCACAACCTAGGAAGTATTATTGTCTGAAAACCATCAGAAAGTTAACAGTGTCCCTTGAAAATTTCCTTAGCTCTCTAGCTCTCTGAGCCAAGAATGAAGTTGTCCTTTTTTAATTTCCTAGTTTTAAACTAAAATTTTATTTCTCCATGATATATTCCAAAGACTGATTTAGATTTCTAAATACTTTGAGATATGTTATTTCACTAGTTTTGTCATTTTGACATTAATGCATTGTATGGAAAGGAAACTTTTACAATAAGATTTGCTGCATGTTTCAAAGTTTTCCTAATTTGTGGAGGCAAACAAATGCTTTGTGTGTGGGTGAGAGTTGCAGTGAGGGAAGACAGGGTTCAGCCTCAGATCTGTTCCAAGACTCTGGTGCTGTCCAGGAATCAGGTGCTGAAATGGCTTAACCAAGGCCTTCCTAGCCCAGCTAGTTGGAATGATGAATGATGGGGGATAGAGGAATGCAGCCTTGACCATATAGCCTGGCGTACCCACAGCTTCCCAGAAAAGGGAGACAATTTGAAAAGATACTGGGAGTACTAGAATTAAGGTCCATCTCTTTTGGAGGGAGTTGGGGAAAATGGCTGGCTTCCTTCTGCCTCCTTCCATCCTTTGCTTTGGTTTGGAAGGAAGAATATGGAAAACAGATTATTGATGGAAAAGTGTATGTAGAAAAACACAAAAACAAAATAAGGCTGCCAGCACTTGTAGTTAGTGGTGTATTTCACTGCTTCTTTGAGGTGTTAGATAGGAACCAGAACCAGGACTGGATTTTGTCAGTTCCATGGGACTTCTCAGCCAACAAATACTTATTGTGGTTTAATCAAAGGGATGGGAATACCAGACCACCTTACCTGCCTCCTGAGAAATCTGTATACAGGTCAAGAAGCAACAGTTAGAACTGGACATGGAACAATAGACTGGTTCCAAATTGAAAAAGGAGTATGTCAAGGCTGTATATTGCCACCCTGCTTATTTAAGTTATATGCAGGGTACATTATGTGAAATGTGGGGCTAACTGAAGTGCAAGCTGGAATCAAGATCGCCAGAAACATCAATAACCTATCATATGCAGATGACATCACCTTTATGGCAGAAAGTGAAGAGGAACTAAAGAGCCTCTTGATGAAAGTGAAAGAGGAGAGTGAAAAAGCTGGCTTAAAACTCAGCATTCAAAAAACTAGGATCATGGCATCCAGTCCCATCACTTCATGGCAGATAGATGGAGAAACAATGGAAACAATGAGAGACTTTATTTTCTGGGGCTCCAAAATCACTGCAGATTGTGACTGCAGCCATGAAATTAAAAGATGCTTGCTCTTTGGAAGAAAAGCTATGACCAACCTAGACGCATATTAAAAAGCAGAGACATTACTTTGCTGACAAAGCTTAGTCATAGCTATGATTTTTCCAGTAGTCATGTATGGATGTGAGAGTTGGACTGTAAAGAAAGCTGAGCACCAAAGAATTGACGCTTTTGAACTGTGGTGTTGGAGAAAACTCTTGAGAGTCCCTTGGACTTCAGGGAGATCCAACCAGTCCATCCTAAAGGAAATCAGTCCTGAATATTCATTAGAAGAACTGAAGCTGAAACTCCAATACTTTGGCCACCTGATGCAAAGAACTGACTCATTGGAAAAGATGCTGATGCTGGGAAAGATTGAAGGCAGGAGGAGAAGGGGACAATGGAGGATGAGATGGATGGATGGCATTGCCGACTCAATGGACATGAATTTGAGTAAACTCTGGGAGTTGGTGATGGACAGGGAGGCCTGGTGGGCTGCAGTCCATGGGGTCACAAAGAGTCAGACACGACTGAGCAACTGAACTGAACTGAACTGAACCTCCTTACCTAAGACCCTTTATCCACCCCTGAGACCCCTGGCTATTCCACTTCATTCATTAACTGAACACTGAGTATGATTTAGGTCCTATAGTTTCACAGATAAAAAAGAGAAAGTTCTTGCCTTTAGGAGTCTGCAATCTAATGTGAGAGGGCAAATATTAAAAAGAATTCTTGATCAAAGTGTATATATAAAATGTCTACTGTTTAATTAAATACCATTATGATATTTCTTTGGTTTGAGTTTCTTCTTCAATATGATCGAGCTAGCAAAAATCCTTCAGAAACAGCTTAATACTAATCACAGATCATCAACTGCTCTTACATATTTTTGAGACTCTTCCCTCTGACTAGGCAACCATAGGATCTCCTTTGGGGCTAGGATGGTTACCCTCTGGTCTGCAACACAAAACCAGAGAGGGTGCTTGCTCTAGCAGGCAATGAGGCTGCCTTGGTCTAAATGTACAAATCACTGTTTTGGTATTAGATGAGAAAAGTGGGTCTAGAAAAAATGAGGGGAGGAGGATTTGTTGAAGGTATGCAAGGTGTTCCCAGAACTGGAGAGGTGCAAGAGGTCCATAGGTTGGGGAACTCAGGGACGGGATTCATGGCCTTGACGTCCCTGGAATTCTCTCTTCTTCCTTGGTGTAACTTTTATCTCTTAGTTTCTTCTGTGGTATGGGGGATGGGGATATATCCGTGGTAATTCTGGGATACAGTCTCACAAGTCATGATCCAAGAGCAAAGGTAGACTCTGGATGGGAAATCTCAGATCAAGAAGCTGACTGCTGCTTCCCTCGTGACTCAGTGGTAAAGAATCTGCCTACCAATGTAGGAGACACAGGTTAGATTCCTGATCTAGGAAGATCCCACAGGCTGTGGGGCAACTCCGCCCGAGTGCCACAACTATTAAGCCTGTGCTCTAGAGCCCAGGAGCTGCAACTACTGAGCCCACGCACCCTAAAACCCACGCTCCCCAAACAAGAGAAGTCACCACAATGAGAAGCCTGTGTGCTGCAACCTGAAAAGAGCCCACACAGAAACCCAGCACAGTCATAAACAAATAAAAGTATTTAAAAAAAGAAGCTGATTGGACCATCTTAGGTTACAGAGAACCCCTGATCCCTAGTGATAGAAAAGGTAATTGGCAGCCCCAAAGGACCCTGTGATTAGAACAGTTCTCCAAAAGGAGAAGGAATGTTCTTCCCAAGAGAACCAGTAAAGACTATGTGGAGGTTCAAAGAAAAGATGCTGCTACTCTGTTCTGATGATCCTGCCAAACCAGTGCTGCTCTCCAGGGTAGAGCGCCAGGTAGACTCCTCATTAGCCTGCTCATCCTTCCACTGCCCACTCATGGCCAGTATATAAAGTGACCACAACACTAGGGCATGTCAAAGGACACCGGGTAATTGCCCATGACTTCCTGTTTAAAAAAGTTTATTTGTTTTTGGCTGTGCTGGGTCCTCATTGCTACGTGTGGGCTTTCTTTAGTTGTGGGGTATGGGCTCATCACTGTGGTTGCTTCTCTTGTTGTGGAGCACAGGCTCGAAGGCACGCAGGCTTCAGTAGCTGTGGTACACGGGCTTGACTGCCCTATGGCATATGGAATCGTCCCGGACCAGGGATTGAACCTGTGTCCCCTGCATTGGCAGGCAGATTCTTAATCACTGAATCACCAGGGAAGTCCTGCCCATGACTTCTTATGGCTGTAACTCTATAAACAGTACGGAGAGATGGCTGCTGAGGGAGGATGGGTCCTTTTTGATGTGTACGGTCACACATTTCCTTGATTGACATAACCAAACACCAGTGACCTTATGTGGTATCACTTACACTGGCAGTGGAGGTTGGTCTTAACTCTCCCATGCTCCTCCTTTGAGGCACAGTCCAAGGGTTTGGCCTGGCTACTTGAGAGCATGTGGCTTATTGTACTTGCTTCTCTGCCCATAAGCACACATCCCTGTACTTCTCCATTTCACATGAAAGTATCCCATGTTACAGAGAAGTTTCTACTTTGCAAGAAGTAAATTAAAGCATCTCTGAAGAGCTAAGGAAGAGAATCTCTTAAATAGTACTTCTTTCAGCAGTACAAACCTTCCCAAAACTTCTTGGTAATAGAAAAAAAAGCTCTGGAGATTCTAAACCTATCGACAACTCCAGACTTCTGTTTCCATCCATATGATAGATTGCTGAAGGACCTTATCACTACAAAACATGTAGGTTTTAGATAAAACATATTTTTAATGTATTATTGGGCACAAACTAATGAGAACTCTCCAAAAATTACCCCATCCCACAGATAAGTGAGCCAAAACTAGATCTGTCAGCAATGAGTGATAAACAAATGGGTTGAGCTGGCATCATGGTGAAGATGCTGAGCCCTAGAATCCGACACTGAATCCTGAATTAACTGCTGGAGGGACCCAAAGTGCTCCTAGGTCAACTGGACTCTCAAACCCCCAGCAGAGGTAACTATAAAGCCTCTCTGGTAAAAAAAAAAAAAATTCCACTTTAGGCCCACAGAGCTCCCACATTTTAAGATCAAGTAAATATACTGAGAAGGAAAGCCCCTCCAAATAATCAGATGAAAAAACCAAATAAGAACATATTAAACTGCCAAGGACTGTAGAGATCAGAATTGTCAAAACAGAATATATCTATGTAAGAAATGTTTAATGGAACAAGCGATGAAATAAATGAGTAAGCAACAAGGCACTATCAGAAATGGCTAGGGAGATTTGAAAAAGGATATGAAACCCCTAGATATGAAAAAGTTTTAAAAATGAAAATGCAACAATTTAGATGCAACTGAAGGAAGAATTAGTGAACTGGAAGTTATATCCAAAAAGTTACCCACCAGCATCACAGAGAGACAGGAGATGAATAATACAAAAAAGGTTAAAAGATTTAGAGGCTAAAATGAGAAAACATGACATGTCTGAGTAGAGTCCTAGAAGGAGGGAGTAGAGAGCAGGGATAGACTTTTTAAAAGATGATGGCTGAGAACCATTAACAGCTGATGAGAGATATGAATTCTCAGATTCAGGAAACACATGCTGGATTTAAAAACAAAACGAAACCCGTATCAATACGCATAGTGAAACTGCAAAATCTTAAAGACAAGAAAGAGGAAAAAGAGACAGACCACCTACAAAAGAAAGACTGATAATGGGATCTCAGCAACAAGTGACAGAGGAATAATAACTGTCAGCCTAAAACTTCTGAATGCAGAAAAATTATCTTTCAAGAATGGAGATGCAGAAAACATATTTTTAGATTAAACAAAAACTGAGAGATTCTACCAGCAACTGGCATTCAGTAAGGAATAGCTAAAATAGATATATTGGGAAGAAAAAAATGACTGGAAGGTCTTTCTGAGATACAAGAAAAAAAATAAGCAAGCAAAATAATAAAGTTGGATAAGAATAAAAAAACATTGACATTAGATAAAAATAACAATAATTATAACCTATAGGGTCTTCAAAGGGCAAGACTAAAATACTATATGTATACCAGGAAAGGGTGTTCAGAGTTAAAGTGTACTAAAATAAAATCCATGTATTGTTATAGAAAGGCATTGATAATTTTAGAGCTCATTAAGTTAAAAATGTACCATAAAATCTCAAAGGGAACCACTAGAAGGACAGAAGTAGAGGGTATAAATCTCAAATCAGTAGAGGCAGAAAATCAGATTTCAACAAGAATCTCTACCTCACAACCAAAAAAAAAAAAAAAAACCCTCTAAATCAATCAATTTTTTAAAAGCAACAAAGGAAAAGAAAAGAAAGAAGCCTTCAAAACTTGGAAGTTAAAAAAATAATAAAAACAAGTTTAAACACATTAATATAGCCATTAAATGGAATGGACTAATTTCACCAGCAACAGGTCACACATGGTTAAACGGTTGAAAAAAACGTAACTTACGCTTATGTTGCATATAAGAAACATATAAAACATAAGGACTTTGGAGAATTCAAAGTAAAACTATGAAAAAAGATATCCCTGACAAATACTAGCAAAATAAAGATATAATATCAGGCTACAGCTGAAACTCTAGTACTTTGGCCACCTCATTCAAAGAGTTGACTCATTGGAAACAACTCTGATGCTGGGAGGGACTGGGGGCAGGAGGAGAAGGGGACGACAGAGGATGAGATAGCTGGATGGCATCACTGCCTCGATGGACGTGAGTTTGAGTGAACTCCGGGAGTTGGTGATGGACAGGGAGGCCTGGCGTGCTGCAGTTCACGGGGTCACAAGGAGTCGGTCACGACTGAGCGACTGAACTGAACTGAACAATAACATCAGGCCAAAAAGCACAATTCGTGATGGGTGTGCTGTGGGCTGTGCTTAGTCGCTTGGTTGTGGCCAACTCTTTGCGACTCCATGGACTGCAGCCGGCCAGGCTCCTCTGTCCTTGGGGATTCTCCAGGCAAGAATACTGGAGTGGGTTTTCATGCCCTCCTCCAGGGGATCTTCCCAACCCAGGGATCAAACCCAGGTCTCTCACATTGCAGGCAGATTCTTTACCGATTGAGCCACCAGGGAAGTGATGGGTGAGGTTTTCACAATGATAATGGCTTCTATCACCAGGAAAATACAAGAATTCTTAAGACAATGCAATATATATGAATATCAAATCATTACATTTGATTTTTAAACCTGAAACTAATATAATGATATATGTCAATTATACCTCAATTAAAAAAACCTGGGTCTACTAAAGTAGCCCCAATATACACACACCAACAAAGAACTACAGAAAGAAATAAACTACCATTATGATCTGAATAACACAATTAACAAACAATTTAACGGGCACATATATTGGGTCGGCCGAGAAGTTCATTTGTATGGAAAACCCTGAATGAAATTTTTGGCCAACCCAATAGAATAACAGTTCTGCCTTTCACTGTCTCTGTGACTCTCAGCAGATCTCTGGGTCTCAGTTTCCTCATCTGCAAAGTGGGGATGACACTATCTACAGTGCTTTCATGAAATCCAAAATATCATCAATGATAAGACATTATTTTCTTATGTATCTCTAGGAAAAAACAAAAACCTTGCCCATTAAATGCAAGCTGTCAATTGGAAGTCGCATCCCAATTTTAGAGATGTAAAAATCACTAGGGGTAGGGGATTAAGAGGCAAAGACTACTATATATAAAATAAATAAGCTACAGCGATATGTTGTAGAGCACAGGGAATGCAGCCAGTGCTTTATAATAACTATAAACAGCATAATCTATAAAAATTTTGAATCACTGTGTTGTAGACCCAAAACTAACATAACATTGTATATCAACTATACCTCAATAAAAAATGTGAAAAAATACGTGAGTTAGACTCAATTAAATGCTACATATCATAGGGGCTGCTATGATGGTTTAAAACGAGATGATGTAAGTAAAATACAAGACATCAGTTGCTTCCTCCCTCCACCCCTTCCCAAGTTTAGTCTGCAAACAAGGGGAGAGCATGTAAAAATCAGAAGCAGGGAGTGTCTGCTTTTAGCTTCTTCACATCCGTGCATGTTTTGAAAAGCAACTGATTCCTCACAAGGAAAATGAAGTCATAACCACAGCATTCTTGAAAGAAGGTGACTCACCAGGTCAGTAGGACTGGTGAGAAGGAGTGCGCGAGGAAAAACACAAGAGAGGGAGGCAGGGGTCAGATCGGACACCCTGAGCAGAAGTGATTCTGGGAGTGCAAAGGGCACTTGTTCCAGAGAGAGGTGTGAGTTGAGTTTGGGGGAGGAAGGGGATGGGGGAGGCTAGGGAGCCAGGAAAAAGGCCTAAGGGCTGCAAGGGTGGGGAGGAGGGTTGGTCTGGGCTCTAGCCTGCTATGGGGCCTGTACCTTGGGGAGTCTGGTGTGGGATCCGAGGGGCAAGGAAGACCTTCCAACCAGCCCACCACTTTAAAGAAGAAAGAAATAGAAGAGAAATTAAAGGAACGTGACTGGAGACAGGGCATATATCCATTTTCTGAATGGATGAAAAATTCAGACTAAAAGTAGCTTTGCCGTTTTCAGCAGAGGCAATTTTAGTGTCTTAATTATATTACTATTTTGGAGCAGCTTTTTATAAATACTCTTCAATACTCTGTGAAAATCAGTTTTTTTGTCAGAATGCTTAAAAAAAAAGTTAAGTTGAAATAAACAAATAAACAACAAAACCCAAATAAGCCTGAGGTTCTCTTCGACCCAGAGAGGCCTTTGCACCCTTGTTAAAGAGACCTAACCTATCCTACTTGAGACCATCCAAATGCCACCTCTGTGATTCTCATTGGGAAGGACTCTCCACCTGCTCCAACCTCCTGGAACGTTTGCATCTCCCTGGGGGCACAAGTCACCTATGACTCACTGAAGTGAGTGTGTCTGTCTTCAAGGACAGTGAGATCTTTAAAAGCTCTGAATCCCTCTCTCAATTTCCAACCACCCATGGGACTGGGAGTCAAATGGTGAGCTGCAGGTTGAGTTAATGTGGTGGGTGGAGGGTCACCCAGGAACCAAGTGTGATTTTAGGGACCTATTCTTAGGGAACTGTCAATGAATAAAAATAATACTAGATTATAGGAATAATAATACTTTGTTGGTGATATATCTCTTTTAAGTATGTTCTCTTATTCTTCTAAATAATATGTTTGTGGGCAGTATACTTCTCTTATTGCTGTGAAATTAGTAAAACAATACTATTAAAATGTTCATAGGTAACGGCCGTTACATCTCTGAGAAATATCACCTAGCACCTGACCTTTGACTTCCCAGGTGGAGCAGTGGTAAAGAATCCACTTTCCAATGCAGGAGACACAGAGACTCGAGTTCAGTTCCTGAGTTGGGAAGATCCCCCAGAGCTGGAAATTGCAATCCACTTACCCCACTCCAATACTCTTGCCTGGAAAATCCCATGAACGGAGGAGCCTGGTAGGCTGCAGTCCATGGGGGTGCTAAGAGTCGGACACGGCTGAGCGACTTCACTTTCACGCATTGGAGAAGGAAATGGCAACCCACTCCAGTGTTCTCGCCTTGAGAATCCCAGGGATGGGGGAGCCTGGTGGGCTGCCGTCTATGGGGTCACACAGAGTCGGACACGACTGAAGCGACTCAGCAGCAGCAGCAGCAGCCAGTATTCTTGCCTGGAGAATCCTATGGACAGAGGAGCCCGGCAGGCTACAGTCCATGGGGTTGCAGAGCCAGACGCAACTGAGCACACACATGCACCTGACCTTTACCTAATGTATTAATGTTAGTTTCCCATTGTTGCTGTAACAAATTACCACAAACGTAGTGGCATAAAACAATACAAACTGATTATCTGACACTTGTGTATGTTCCAACCCTGGTCTGTGCTGAAATGAGAGTGTTGGCAGAACTGCATTCCCCTCAAGAAGCTCTAGAGATAAATCTCTTTCCTTACTTTTCCCAGCTTCTAGAGGCCACTCACATTCCTTGACTCCAGGCCCCTCTCTCAGAGCCAGAAATGGTGGGTTGAGTCTCTCTCACATTGGATCACTAGGACCTCCTCTTCTGCCTTCCTTTTTTCACATTAAGGACTGTGATTACATTGGGCCCACTCAGATAACCCAGAATAATGTCCCTATCTCCAGGTCCTTAACCTGATCACCTCTGCAGAGTCCCTTTTGCCGTGCAACGTCACATATTCATTGGTTCTGGGGTTTAAGCCATGGGTATCTTTGGAAGGCCATTATTCTACCACATCTTCTGACACCTTACTCTGTGTGTGTGTGTGTGTGTGTGTGTGTGTGGCCAGCGTAACACAGTAAGGGCCTCAGTCCTCTAAGCTGTCAGGAGAGTCTGTGACTTGGAGGTGAGAGTGGAATTTTCGCCCATTGCTTCTGGCCACCCAGGGCTGAGGAGAAGGAAGCTCATTTATAGCACTGAGACATCTCTGGAAAACCTGCCATGCACTGCTGAGTAACCTTTTTAGAGAAGTTTTAAGAGTGGGTTTTAAAGTCCTGGTTCCTGCTCCAGCGCATTCCTTGTTAGTATTCAAAATCAAGGGCAGTCCATGCTTAACTATAGCAGAAGAGCTGGCACCCTGCAATCATTCTTCCACGATACTGATGACAATGAATCTTAGGGTTAAGGGTGACCCATTTAAGAAATATATTTTTGCAGAGGAAGCTTTAGAGGAGGCTTTTTAGCAGTTTGAATCAGAGTATTGAAGTTCCTCAATCCAATTTTTAACAGCAGCGGCTTCTTTGAACGATGTAGAATAGGACATCCCCCTTCTTTATTACATCAAAATTGATAAAGTTCATACCCTGGGACCTATGTGGCAGTACACATAGTAGGTGTTTGAATAGCTATTGATATCACAACCCCCCAAATCACCTTTTATTTCTAGGCTATGAATACACAGGAAAAGATTGAGATTGGAAACAATATTCATTAAGATTTAAAATGTGCATATTATTCCCAGCATTTCCGCTTCTTGGTATCTATCCCAGAGAAATATCTGCATATGTGTGTAAGGATGTGCAGTACACCATTGTCTGCAAAGGTCACAGATTACAGTCAGCTTAAACATCACTTGAGGAGTGGCAAAACAAAGGCGGTACATCCACACAGAGTAAGTTAAAAACATTAAGTTAGATCCACATGTTTGAGTAAAGAGTATGTTACACACTGAAGAAAAACAAGTTTTGAAACAAAAGTTTGATACCCTTCAAAATTACATATTTTTAAAATAGATATATGTAACATAGACATTTCCATAAGTATAAGCACCAACCTGGAAACAATTGCTATTCTGGACGAGAACTGGGATGAGCTTGGAATAGGGATGGGAGGTTGATAAAGATGGAATTTTTCTTTATCTATATTGCGTGGATACTTTTGCAAGAAAACATATTCGTGCTATCACAATGTAAAATGTATCTTAAACTTAAAAAGAAATTGAAATAATCTAACACTTCAGGTTGTCAAAACTGATGATCAAATCTATTACAATATTATATTTTATAAAAGTTAAGGCTAAAATTTCAAAAGTATTTTTCCTATTTTGTTAAAAGTATGTGTATATATGTATATGTACAATATATATTTATACTTATGACATATATCTAATATATGTATATAAACGCGACGTCTATCTACTCTATTTATCTACACATACTATACACATCTGTTGTTGCTGTTGTTGTTCAGCCACTAAGTTGTATCCAGCTCTTTGTGACCCCATGGACTGCAGAACAGCAGGCTTCCCTGTCCGTCACTCCTCGAGTTTGCCCAAACTCATGTCCATTGAGTCGATGATGCCACCTATAGATACCATATATATCTATGGATACTTGTAATAAAATCCATAAATGCTGCTTTGGTTAAATCATAGATAAATATATCATTCTTTATCATTGTTTTTATTACTTATAATGGCAAAAATATCTCTCATATGATTATGACTAATCTGGTAATTGAATCAGTTTGCCTTTTAAGTAATTCAATTAATTTTAGTAAATTTTAAAAGTCTTCTGACATAGTTACAAAATTAAGAAAAAATGAAACGCGGGTTTACAATATGTAGCATCCCTTTAAATGAAACCCTTCCAAGTGTGAGGAATGCACTAAGGTTTTATCAAGTGGATGCTCTTTGTGTAGAAAAACTGATCTAAATCGTAATTTAAATTTTACAACCACTGCAATCTTTCCACTTGGGGAAAACTTCTTGGAAACTGACAGTGTAGAGGGGTTATCTCAGACCTCTGGGGATATCCCAGGAAGCAAAAGCTCCTCTGAAGGAATTGTGCAAGATTGACACCAACAGGGATTCTGTTCCCGACTGCATGAGACTGTAGATTGGGTGTTTAGTTCCACTGAGAAAAGGAGGAGCCACCAGGTTTTTTATTTACCCAGGGAACTCATCTCGAAGATCTTCAATGGTCTGTTCGTGCACCAACGTCTCCGGGGGTGATCAAATCCTCCCCTCACCCCGCAGGGAAGAGACGGTAGGCAGACCCGCAATCATGCACCTGCCGGTTAACAGATAAGCCCTCCACATGCGGAGGCACTCGCCCAGCTGTGGCGGAGGAGCTGAGCCGTCCCTCTCCCTCCCCCATCGCCGCAGAACAAAGGGCGGTCACCGTCTGCTCCTCCCAGGGTCGGATGAAAGCACATGCCTTCCATCACAATTAACTTAAGACTCTGAAATACAACACAAACTCACCCACTACATGTTCAGAATCAATGCCATCAATACCCAGAATGAGGATACCAAAAAAGCAAAACAAAACAAACCTATTCAAAGAGTAAATACTCAAAGCAACAGGCTGGAGTCAGACGTGCTACAAGGTCAACAAATCCAAGACAAGTTCAAGTACAGTGCGTCTTATAAACTGAAGAGTTGGCCATTATCCCAGGGTTGAAACGCAGATGCCTTCAGGGGCTGGCTAATGGAAAGGTCTACAAGATAATAGAGAGTGAACCTCTCAGGAGCTGGACCCCAGGTGCCCACATAAAGGAATTCACATTCCATTTTTCAAAGTTTCAATTTCCACTACGTGATTCCTAAACAGCCTCTACCATCAAACAGAGAAGGAAACAGAGTTAAATATGGGTATATGTTAGGTGCTCAGTCATGTCCGACTCTTTGTGACCCTATGGACTGTAGCACACCAGGCTTCTCTGTCTGTGGAATTCTCCAGGCAAGAATACTGGAGTTGGTAGCCATTCCCTTCCCCAGGGTATCTTCCCAAATGACCCAGGGATGAACCCAGGTCTCCCACATTACAGGCAGATTCTTTACTGCCTGAGCCATCAGGGAAACCCCAAATATGGGTGTGGGATGGATGAAACGGAATAAAAGTCAAAATCAGAAACATCGCCAAGAACTCCACAGGGCATGAAAGGCAGAGCAATGATCCTAGCTGTCATTACTTGAAAGGGTAGTGACCACTTACTTGGTTTATATCTTCAAAGGTAATAATAGCAAGGCAAAAGTTAAAAGAAATGGCTTACTAAGCTCAAATATGAGGGGTTTAGATTAATCATATTTTTTAACATAAGTAATTGAGCTGGATTATGAAAAGGTTGCACACATTCCCTTGAAAGGCTTTAAATAAATGGAGCCTCCAGAAACCATAGGTGTGACCTTACTGGAGGGCAAGGGGTGGACCGAATGACCTCCCAAGGTTCTGATTTAAATATGTCTATATAGTCAACTCCTGGTTATTCAGCCCAAAGAAGAAAGACAGTGACAAACCATCCTGAGCTGAAGATAATAAAAAGTTATATTTGCCTTTGGAATGTATTTTGGTACTTAAATTAGAACGTGTCTTTCTGACGCTCTGAGAATTCACAATGCTTCATAACAGCCACAAAGAAGGCCTGACCTAGAGCTGGGAGGCTGCCATATTTCGCCATCCTGCCCTCCATGCAACTCTTCTTTTTTGCCGGGGGTGCAAACATGCATGCTAAGCTGCTTCAGTCTTGTCTGACTCTTTGTGACCCTATGGATTATAGCCCTCCAGCCTCCTCTGTCCATGGGATTCTCCAGGCAAGAATCCTGGAGTGGGTGGCCAGGCCCTACTCTACGGGATCTTCCCGACCTAGGGATGGAATCTGCATTTCTTATGCGGATTCTCATTGGCAGGCGGGTTCTTTACCACTAATGCCACCTGGGAAGCCCTTTGCTAGGGGTGAGCAGCATTATCTTTCAGAACACCCAGCAATCCAAACTTTCTCAGTTAGGAGCCGCCTGGCTCAGTCTTTCCTTGAATTATGGTTGATTCAGGATGGTCTAGGTTGCTTTTCTGGAGGATGACTCCAAAGTGCTGCAGGCCCCACAGGAAGCAGCAAGCTGGACAAAGTTTGGACATCTACTCTAAACTGCCTATGAAAGATGATCTAGCTTCTCTACCGTAGAAGACACAAAAGTAAATTTATTGAGTTCCTTGGAACAGAAAGTGAAAAAAGCTTCAATGGAAAGGAAGATGAGGGACTTCCCTGGTGGTCCAGTGGTTAAGAATCCTCAGTCCAGTGCAGGGGATGCGAGTTTGATCCCCGGTCAGGGAACTAAGATCCCACATTCCGCAGGGCAACAAAGCCCACGTATCACAGCTGGAGAGAAGCCCGAGTGCCACAATTAAGATCCTGCATGCCACAGCTAAGACCAGACAGACAAATATAAAGGAAAGGGCAGGGCTTCCCTGGTGGCTCAGTGGTAAAGAATCTGCCTGCCAGTGCAGGAGACATGGGTTCAATCCCTGGTCCAGGAAGATGCTACATACTGAGAAACAGCTAAGCCTGGGTTCCGCAACTATTGAGCCCCTGTTCTAGGGTCTGGGAGTTGCATCCACAGAGCTCACACGCTGCAACTACGGAAGCTTGCACGCCCTAAAGTCCATGGTCTGCAACAAGAGGAGCCACAGCCGTGAGAAGTCCGTGCACTGCAACTAGAGAGTGGGCCCTACTTATCACAGCCACAGAGAAGCCCTCCCAGCAATGAAGTCCCAGCAAAATAACAACCAAACACAGAAATAAATGTTTAAAATTATTTAAAAAAAATAAAAGAAAGAGAAGATGAAGTGAATGCCCAGCACTGGGAAAGCAAAAAGCAGGATGCTCAGGAGATGCAGTAACCATCCCCTGCACCTCAAAGGATGGGTGGGATGGAAATCTGAGCTGGTGGCCCACCGTCCAAGATGAAAGGAGAGCCTGCTCATCACAGTAACTTGTAGGGGCCCCAGAGGAGGGAAGGATGGGAAGCAGGGAAGTTGCCTCACTGTTCTTTGTCCTCTGTCGGCTCCCAGTGCCTACCAGAGGGAGGCTGGTGTCACCTGGCAGGAGGCAGGACCAATCAGAACATCTCAGGAGTGCCTCCCAGCCCCTCACCCAGAGACCCTGGTGCAGTGGCACAGGCTCCAGTTGGCAGGATTTGGCCAAGAAGACTCTTTTTGGATTTAGACAGTCACTGGACAGACACAGACCTGAACACAGACAAGCTGCCTGGCCCCAACCCTGCACAGGTAATAAGGGGATCGTCACAGCCGTTTCTGTTTCTCCTTTTTCTATCACATTCTGCTCTTTAGTTTTTCCTTCTGATGTCCCAGAGCTGTGCTGTTACAATGAAATAGAGTTCAGTTCCTTGGGCACAGTAGCCACATTGCAAGTGCTCAACAGTCTCATGCTCGTGGACACTATATTGGACAGAACCAACACAGAACTTCTACATCATCATAGAAAGTTCTGTTTGTCAGCCACTAATCTAGACTTCCAGGAGAACCTAGAATCTAGGAATTTCTACTCTTTTGGGGGGTAGAATAAAAAAAGGAAGAAACGCACTCATGAGGTATCTTGTCTATACATCATTACCACTGATCTTCACCGTGTGTGGTAGGCGGGGGTAGATTTCAACACACCCATTTTGCAGATGAGGAAAGTGGAGCTTTCCCCACTTTAAGTAATTTGCACATGGAACACAACTATTGGATAGGACAGGATTAAAACCAGGTTTTCTGGTTCCAAAGTCAACGCTTGCTACTGTTACATGCAATGCTACAAATAATGTTACTTGCCATTTACTTTGTTCAGTGTGGCCATAAAAACTCCGGCCTTCCAGAATGAGGTTGACAGGCCCTTGTTGTGTTTTTATTGACTGGCTGATTTTTGAAGTGATAACTAAACTTTGTACAATGTACTTTAGCAGCTCTATAGTTAGAGAGCCTTGGGGTTCAAATCCTGACTCATCCTCTTACTATTTACTTGATGGAGGGCAAGTCACTCATTGTCTCTGAACCGTAATTTCCTCTTCTTGTCTATTTACTTCATAGTGTCATCAGGAGGATAAGCATGTGTATGTGAAAGGCTTAGCACAGTGTCTGGCACATATCTGTGCTCCATAAATAATGATTATTAATGGCAACTGGCAGAATTTACAATGAACTGTCAGGTGCAATAGCCTGTTAAAGCTTTTAACAGGACGAGGAGGCGCATTGCTATCCCCATTTTTCCAGATGATACATCTGAATCTCAGGGCACAAGGGGCTCACTCAAGGTCATGCAACTAGAAAGCTGTAGATCTAGGGCATGAACTCAAACCTTTCTTGCTACACAGTGTTGCTTCTCAGGAGAGAAGGGAGCAGGGGTACCAAGGCATGGTTTAGAAGGAGTTTAGCCATCCCTCTTCATCCCCATATTTCCCCCTTCTCTGAAACAGGCAATTAATGATTTCTTAATCTTGTGTAAAATGCCATGCAAAGGCAGCTTTGAGCATCCCCCTCTGTCATAACTGCTACCCTCAAGCCCCTCCTATATAGAGATTCTACAGTCTCATTGGTAAGGAAGTAACACTGGTATAACCAAGGCAGCTGAAATATGAACAGAATGCCTTGAAGCACAGCATTCAAATCTTCTCTCTGGAAAGCCTGTGGATCAAACCGCTTTCTTCCAGTCTACCCTCCACCCCAATTCACTGCTACAGCAAAAGGGCAAGGATGCAGCCTCCCAGACCCCAGCTGAGCCCAGCCAAGACCCGTGTGAGTGTGAATGCGTGTTGTTGCCAGCCATTGGGTTCTTGGAGTTACTTGTTATCCGGCCCTATTGTAGCAAAAGCTGACTGATATATCTGTCAAACTCAAGGTGGGAGGCACTTACCCAGCCACAACGATCTCAAAGTCCCCATCACGGTCCACGTCAGTCACTGCCACTCCGTAGTTGAGCTGGGTGGGGTTGCTGTCATAGTCAGGGGGCAGGACCGAGTTGGTGACTGCCGTGAACATGGGTTCAGCCCGCTGGGACCCCTCCGTCAGGGGCAGAAACCACAGCAGCAGCAGGAATAGAAACACCTGGAACATCTGAAACCAGAAGTCACAAATGTTACTGACCGAAAGCAGCCCAGGAAAATCGAATCCCAGGTTGGAGCGGAAGCGCCTTTCTTCCCACTTCCTGGAGGGCTGCCACTTCTCCACAAGACCCGTCCTGGCTACGCTCTTTCAAACTGTGACCTTCCCCCATCACTGAGGTCACCCTCGTGCTCCTCGGCCTTTTCGCTTTCCACAGCATCTATCACTGTATAACATGCCAGATGACTTCTGCATTCATCGTGTTTTACTATTTAGTGGCTATCTCCCTCAGCTAGGACATAGGCTCCACCAGGGCAAGGATCGTTGTCTGTTTTGTTCATGGATGTACATCAAGCCAAGGACAGTGTCTGGCACATAAGAGACACTCGACACATATTCGGGAGGGAAGGAAGGCACGGAGGGAGAAATACACATGCATCTTTCATGCTCTGGGAGAAAGAAGAAAACAGCAGATCTCAGACGATCCAGGGACAGGTGAGACCTCCATGAGGGTCCCCGTCTAGAACAATAACAGAGAAAGTAAAGGATTATCCTTGTTTGGGACCGACCCCGGAGGTAGCCCAGCCAGAATCTGTGACTTGGAAGGTTCCCCTGCCAAGGTCCCTCCCTAGGGCCGCTGGCCGTCGCCTCCAGACCAGGAAGCAGTCAGTTATGGAATGTATCCCAGCAGGAACTGGCGGGCGGCACATCATTCACTGGGAGAAATTAAACCATTGTGTGTGTTTTATTATAAATTAATTATGTATAATCCATTGTATAATTCATTATTATATCTCTAACATAACTCAGGGTGTTGCCAAACAGCCTGGGGCTACGGGAGCTGGTGGCAGCCACCCAGGAGACAAATGAGAATGGCCAAGTGGAAGGACTCCACCCTCTCCTTGCGTGAGCAATGAAGACACTTAGAACACCAGAGACAGCACCACCCTGAGATGCTGCCTGCAGGCTTAGAATCAGAGCTCTCAGAGCATTCCAAAGGCTCCCTTGGGACAAGTCCTACGAAGTCTGCACAGGTCCCGTCCCACAGGCAAAGCAGTGCCTTCAGAGGGCGGCACACCTCTTCCTGATGGAGCTTTTCCTGCTGGCTTGTCAGTGTGTCTGGCAGCCAAGAGCAAGGCTAAGTGAGGCTGATGTCTTAATGAAGAGAGGATCTGAAGACTGACTCCCCAGATGGAGACAGACACTCCTGCCAGCATAGGAGCTTTCTCCAGTTCAGAACCCAGAGATCAAAACGAAAGGCCCAGGCTCTGTCTTCAGAGCTAAACGTGATTCAGAAGCCCCTCTAATTCCTCACTGGAGAGGCTGGAGAGAGACCCAGGGGCAGGGCTCCAACTGCAGCGTAGAAACTAACCTCGGTGAGCCTTCCTGGGAAGGAAGTTCTGGCACTGTGTTCAGAGGGCACATGCTGGGTGCTGCACTATCAGATGAGGTCAGTCCCAATTACCGAGATGTCTGAACATGACAGCATCATCTCCTGGGCTGTCTAATCAGCAAAGGCAAACACATCACTCCGAGAGTTCTGCGTCTTGGCAAGAAGTTTGGTTGGATAAAGGGAACTCATAATTGGATTAATGAGCAGCTGGGGTGGGGTGGGGTAGTGAGAAGCTAAAGGGTATTTAATAACCAGTATAAACATGTTGACCTGTAGGGTGGATCTGAAGGTCACAGGGCTTTTCAAGGTATGAACTCTAGTGTAGGGGTGGCAAATGAGTTTCAGCCTGACAGCCAAACTGATTGGCAGTGGCTTGAGAGTACTGTGAGCAGCTTACAACATTTGCAGTGGACATGGAAGGAAAAGCAGGACTGAGCATGCCTTCTAGAAGATCGTAAGTTCTTCCTAGCACTGTACCTGAAAATAGGGTCACTGCCACCAGGGAGTGGTAGGTCATAGAAGGGTCCTATTAGGGTCATATAAACATCAGGTAGAGATTTTCTAATGAAGGCCATGAAGGGCACAAATCCAGCCTCTTGATTTATCTTTTTTTGAAAAGTAAAAGCTTTAATTAAAGGAGCCATCTGAAAGAAGTAGCTACTCTGTGTTATCCACTTCCATATAAATAACCTAAACCTGGGCTTCCCAGGTGGTTCAGTGGGTAAAGAACTCAACTGCCAATGCAGGAGACATAAGAGAACCAGGTTTGATCCCTGGGTCAGGAAGATCCCCTGCAGAAGGGAAAGGCAACCCACTCCAGTATTCTTGCCAGGAAAATCCCCATGGACAGAGGAGCCTGGCGGGCTACAGGCCATGGGATTGCAGAGTTGGACACAACTGAAGTGCCTTAGCACACACGCTGCCTAAAGCTAGATTAAAAAGAAATAACACACCTATGGGCTGACCTCTATTTTGCTTGATGGCCTTGAGCAAGTCATAGCCTCACTGGGTGCCAGCTTTCTTTTCCAAAATGGGGGTTTGGGAGTAGATCTCTAAAGGTCCTTTCTGGCTCTAAAATTCTATGATGGATTAATTAATATTTTTTAGAAGCAGGCCTTTGGCAGTTTTTCTCCCCAGCTTTTTCCATAAACTTCAGACCAACCTGTGTGGTTTTCCTTTCTGAGCATATTATTAATAAATATATTTTGAGCCAAACAGCTTTTCAGCAGAGCTCTATAGCGGTTTCCTTACAGGGGCCAAGGCCAGACAGGAATTGGCCATCATTAGCATGGAAGTGAATGCACCAAGCAGGGGCAGACCAGTGGATGGTCTCCCCCTGGGGGGTGGGCTGAGAGTGGAGTAGGGGGAACAGGTCCTTTATTTTTCATTTTTCTGCTATGCCAAAGGCTCTTAGCGTACCCACCAGTGCTGCTCAGCACCAGGTGAAAGTTAGAGGGTCAGCTGAGGGCCTGCTGGGGAACAGGTATAGCGGGAAACTTAGGAAAAGCCCTGGCAAATACTCTCCCTCCATCTCAGGCCTCAGATGAAGGAAATCACTGAAATGCTCCTCTATACTCTGGCTGCTCAGTGGTCCCCAGACCAGTAGCATAAGCATCAGCTAGGAGTTTCTTAGATATGCAGAGTCATGGGCCCCACCCCAGACTTAATAAAGCAAAATGTGCATTTTAACAAGATTTCAGGTGGTCTAAATGCATATTAAAGTTTGAGACACACTGCTCAGCCTTAGCTGTATAGTGAAATCACTTGAGGAGCTTTAAAAAATACACGTCTGAAAATAATTTCTTGGCTGTGACACCAAAAGCACAGGCAACAGAAGAAAACATAGATTAAATGGACTACATCAAATTTAAAACTTTTGTGCATCACAGGATGCTATCAATAGAGTGAAAAGGCAACCTACGGAATGGGAGAAAATATTTGCAAATCATATATCTGATAAAGGACTAATATCCAGAATATATAAAGAACTCTTGTAACTCAACAACAACAAAAGAACCCAATTCAAAAGACCTGAATAAACATTTCTTCAAAGAAAATACACAACTGGTCAATAAGTATAAAAGAAGATGCTCGATGTCACTAATCACTAGGGAAATGCAACTCAAACCCATAATAAGATAACACTTTGCATCCATTAGAATGGCTATAATCAAAAAACCAGAAAATAACAATTGTTGGTGAGGATGTGGAGAAATTGGGACCCATATGCATTGCTGATGGGACTGTAAAATGGTGCAGCTGCTGTGGAAAACTGCTGCGCAGCAGCAGTTCTTCAAAAAAGTCCAAAAAACAATTACCATGTGATCTAGCAATTCCATTTCTGGGTATACACCCAAAAGAATTGAAAGAAGGGACTCAAACAGATAATTGTATACCCCAGTTTGTAACCATATTATTCACCATAGCCACAAGCAAGTTACAGGAGCCCCAGAGTCCATCCATCTACATGTCCAAAGTGTGGCAAATACCTACAATGGAATATGATCTGCCTTAAAAAGGAAGGAAATTCTGACACATGCTGCAACAGGAATGAACCTAGAAGACATCACGCTGAGTGAAGGATGCCAGTCACAAAAGACGAATGCGGTATGATTCCTTCTACGAAGTATCTGGAATAGTCAAATTCATTGAGGCAGAAAGTAGATGGTGGTTACCAGGGGCTGGGAGGCGAGGGGAATGGGAAGTTAGTGTTTAATGGTTATGGAGTTTCAGTTTGGGAAGATGAAAAGTTCTGGAGATGGATGGTAGTGATGTTTGCATGACAACAAGAGTGTATTTAGCATCGCTGAATCAAATACTTACAAATGGCCAAAACAGTAAATTTTACGTTATGTATATTTTACCATAATAGAAAAATGCTTATGCCTGGGCTTCAACCCAAGGTATTCTCACTTACTTGGTGTAAGATGCAGTGGGGGCATCAGAACTTTAGCAGCTCCCTATATGATTCTAATTTGCAAAATTTGAGAAACACAGTTCTATACCAGGGCTTTAGTGCTTCTCAAACTTTCAGTTCAGTTGCTCAGTTGTGTCTGACTCTTTGCAGCCCCATGGACTGCAGCACGCCAGGCTTCCTTGTCATTCACCAACTCCCAGAGCTTGCTCAAACTCATGTCCACCGAGTCAGAGATGATATCCAACCATCTGGTTCCCTTCTCCTCCTTCCTTCAATCTTTCCCAGCATTGGGGTCTTTTCTAAGGAGTCAGTTCTTTGTGTCTGCTACTGCTAAGTCACTTCAGTCGTGTCCGACTCTGTGCACCCCCAGAGACAACAGCCCACCAGGCTCCCCCGTCCCTGGGATTCTCCAGGCAAGAACACTGGAGTGGGTGGCCATTTCCTTCTCCAGTGCATGAAAGTGAAAAGTGAAAGTGGCCAAAATATTCAGGACTGACTGCCTTTAGGATTGACTGGTTTGATCTCCTTGCAGTCCAAGGGACTCTCAAGAGTCTTCTAACACTGCAGTTCAAGAAAGCATCTCTTCTTCGGCGCTCAGCTTTCTTTATGCTCCAACTCTCACATTCATGCATGACTACTGGAAAAACCATAGCTTTGACTAGACAAACCTTTGTCGGCAAAGTAATGTCTCTGCTTTTTAATATGCTGTCTAGGTTTGTCATAGCTTTTCTTCCAAGGAGCAAGTGCCTTTTAATTTCATGGCTACAGTCACTATCTGCAGTGATTTTGGAGCCCCAGAAAATAGTCTCTCACTGTTTCCATTGTTTCGCCATATCTTTGCCATGAAGTGATGGGACTAGATGCCATGATCTTAGTTTTCTGAATGTTGAGTTTTAAGCCAGCTTTTTTACTCTCCTCTTTCACCTTCCTCAAGAGGCAAGTTCCTCTTTGCTTTCTGCCAAAAGGGTGGTGTCATCTGCATATTTGAGGTTATTGATATATTGATATTTCTCCTGGCAATCTTGATTCCAGCTTGTGCTTCATCCAGCCTGGCATTTTGCATCATGTACTCCAGATATAAGTTAAATAAGCAGGGTGACAATATACAGCCTTGATGTACTCCTTTCCCAATTTGGAACCAGTCTGTTGTTCCATGTCCAGTTCTAAATATTGCTTCTTGAACTGCATACAGATTTCTCAGGAGGCAGGTAAGGTGGTCTGGTATTCCCATCTCTTTAAGAATTTTCCAGATTGTTGTGATCCACACAGTCAAAGGCTTTGGTGTAGTCAATAAAGCAGAAGTAGATGTTTTTCTGGAACTCTCTTGCTTTTTTGATGGTCCAACAGATGTCAGCAATTTGATCTCTGGTTCCTCTGCCTTTTCTAAATACAGCTTGAACATCTGGAAGTTCTCAGTTCATGAACTGTTGAAGCCTGGTTTGGAGAATTTTGAGCATTACTTTGCTAGCGTGTGAGATGAGTGCAATTGTGAGGCAGTTTGAACATTTTTTGGCATTGCTTTTCTTTGGTATTGGAATGAAAACTGACCTTTTCCAGTCCTGTGGCCACTGCTGAGTTTTCCAAATTTGCTGCCATATTGAGTGCAGCACTTTCACAGCATCATCTTTTAGGATTTGAAATAGCTCAGCTGGAATTCCATCACCTCCACTAGCTTTGTTTGTAGTGATTCTTTCCAAGGTCCACTTTTCTTCACACTCCAGGATGTCTGGCTCTAGGTGAGTGATCACACCATCATGATTATCTGGGTCATTAAGATCTTTTTTGTACACTTCTGTGTATTCTCGCCACCTCTTCTTAATATCTTCTGCTTCTGTTAGGTCCATACCATTTCTGTCCTTTATCGAGCCCATCTTTGCATGAAATGTTCCGTTGATATCTCTAATTTTCTTGAAGAGATCTCCAGTCTTTCCCATTTTATTGTTTTCCTCTATTTCTTTGCATTGATCACTTAGGAAGCTCTTGGAAGAGGTCGCCACTAGCCCCACCATAGACCTACCGAGCAGACGACCCACAAACCACAAAACAATTATACCAAAGAAATTCTCACACTGTTAAGAAAGTTCTAGGACCCACAACAGATTTCCCAACCTGGGGATCTGGCAAAGGGACTGAGAATCCCCAGCTTTGACTCTGGAGGCCAGAGGTATTGATTATAGGACTTCCACAGGACTGGGGAAACAGACTCTTGGAGGGCACAAACAAAACCTTGTGTACACCAGGACCCAGGAGAAAAGAGCAGTGTCCCCACAAGAGACTGAGCCAGACGTGCCTGTCTGCATCCAGGAGTCTCTGGTGGAGGCATGGGTCAACAGTGGCCTGCTGTGAGGTCAGGGGCACTGAATACAACCATATACAGTGGGCAAAAGTCCTTTTGAAAGAGGTCTCAAACTTTAATATGTACTATGTGAATCACCTGCAAGTCTTTCTGAAATGCAGATTCTGATTCAACTGATCTTCAGGAGGGCCCAAGAATCTAAGCTCCCACTTGATTCTGATGGTCCTGGTTCATAAACTACACATTTATGGTCCATAAGCCATATATATATATATATATATACTATAGTGGTTAGTTTAAGAAACTTCTCTGTTTCTAGATCTAAGACGCTGAAACCAATCCTAGGGCTGCAGGCTTATTGATCATTAGATACTCGAAGTACTAGGTATCTTCAGTGCAAAGTGAAATTACCACAATTGATAGGGAGTGACAAAGAGAGATTCTGACTTTAATTCTGACAAAGAATTAAGAAGAAGGAAAAGGTTGGTGGCAGGGGCAGGGGATGTCATCAGGTCTAGTAGGCAATGCTGCTGCTGCTGCTAAGTCACTTCAGTCATGTCCGACTCTGTACGACCCCATAGACGGCAGCCCACCAGGCTCCCCCATCCCTGGGGTTCTCCAGGCAAGAACACTGGAGTGGGTTGCCATTGCCTTCTCCAACACATGAAACTGAAAAGTGAAAGTGAAGCCACTCAGTCGTGTCCAACTCCTATTGACCCCATGGACTGCAGCCTACCAGGCTCCTCCATCCATTGGATTTTCCAGGCAAGAGTACTGGAGGGGGTTGCCATTGCCTTCTCCCTAGTAGGCAATAGACAGCTATTATTAATGGCCAGAGCCTAGAGAAAATGGGGTATGGGCAGGAATTTGCAAGCCAAGATAAATAAGCAGGCCAGTGTGTTTCCCTAAACCCAAACCATCGTGGTATAGAGCACTTGGAGGCACTTAATGTTTGTTAAACGGAAGAAGGAAGGACTCTGTCCAAATGATAACGTGAATCAGCAGAAACTGCTTGCAACTTGTTATACAGTTATTTTGAAACTGTTCTTTCCCCAAAGCAGTGCTTCTTAAACTGTAACATGCTTACAAATCACCTGAGGATCATGGTAAAATACAGATTCTGATTTGGTGGGTCTGGGGTGGGGCCTGAGATTCTGCATTCTAACAAGCTTTCAGGTGATGCTGAGGCTGCTGGTCCCAAGACTCTACTTTCAGAAGTAAGGCTCTAGACTGATGATTTGAAACCCTGGCTGCCCAGTCAAATCACATGGGGAGTTTTTAGAGATAGGTTGCTGCCCAGATCCTTTACCCCAGTTTCTGATATAACTGGTCTGGGGCAGGACTCGGGTGCCACATACTGTATTTTTAGAAGCTCCCCTGATTATGTTAATGGTTCTGCACCCAGATTCTCAGCCTGGGCTGAGAACCACTACCCTAGACTCGTGGTCCCCAGATGGGAGTGTAAGCTGCAATTGGAGTTGAAGTGAAAAATGTTTCTGCTACCAGAATTCGTCACCAGCTTGTTGAGGCCTATCAAGAAAATCTATTTAGCCAGAGAGTATCATAGGAGGAGGCAGGATATGGAGTTTGGGGAAGAAAGCAGAGCAGGATGGTACTGCCTGGAGCAGAAGGCCAGCAGGTGCCGGGTGACCCTACATTTTACATGGCTGGCTCAGAAACCTCCTGTCACACCACTGTGAACATCTCAATCTTCTAGAAGAACATGGAGAAAAGCTAAAAATAGAATTTAAAAAAGTAGGTTGAATTGAATGTTTTTTGCTTTCTTGAATGGTGTGTATCAAGCACCTACTATGTATCTACAGGCAGAAGTGGCGTTAAGTAGTAACTGATGTAAGTGCAATGGGAGGATCCAGGGGCAGCATAGCCCAGGGAAGGTGAGGAGAAGTACCAAGGGTAGAGTTTAGGCAGAGGGCACAGGGCGTAAGCACCCAAGCTGTTCCTACAGGGGAGGAGGGAGGAGGAAGCGAAGAGGGGTCTTAACAAGGGTAAGAGGCAGTAGGACCTGTGTTTCAGGCAGTAGGAAGAATGGCTTTGTAATCATCTCTTAAAAATGTTCTATAAGCAAATGTCTTGAACAATTCTCAGTGAAATAGAGAAAAATAAATAAACAAAGAGTTGAGTCAGGGGCCTGGACTTGAACCTCAACTCCACCAGAAACTAGCAGGCGACCTTGAGCATGTTCCTTAATCCTTCTGATCTCAAGTGTCCTCGTCTGTAACATGGGAATCCTATGACGTGCCGTGGGTTTAAGGGTTAAGTGAGCTAGGGAATGCCTCTCGGAGGCCAGGCTCACTGCTTCTTTTCTCGCCGTTCACACAGATAGCTTTAAGGCTAGGCAGTCTTTAGACATTGGCTGTAGGTCACATGCAGCCAAACTGTTTTCTGCGGCCTCGGGACTTTTCTGAATTGGGTCTGAAAACTGGTAACCAAGCAACCTAGATCTCTGATGTGGGGTCAGGCAGCTGTGGGGAGAGGCTTCCAGGGCAATTTTTAGGGCAAGCAGTTTTTTAGCGATGATCGCAAGCACGGAGGACACCACCCTGAGCTCTCACAAAAGCAAGAGCCCTGAGTGCTTCAGATGTGGGAACCAGTGGGGAGCACAGGCCCTTTCCAGAAGCTGCAGGAGAGCAGAGATTGAGGAAGAGAAGCAGCCATGGAGCACTCCACCCTGCATGGGCTGGGCCACTAGGGACCCACAGAGACTCACTAAGGAGCGCCTGGGACTGAGGCATCCTTGGAGGAGAGCTTGGGGAGCTCACTGACCCACAGTGACACTTCCTGTGCGGCCCCCCGACCCCCGCTACCCTGCTCCATGAGCTGGGGACTGTGCTCCGTGCCCAGGTCCCAGGAAGAAGGCTGGTCAACATTTGCAGTACAGGGGGAGGGGTGCTGCGGAGGAAGGGGAACAAAGATACCTAGATTAGACACGTGGAGGAGAAGAAGAACATTTCCACACAGGCAGGGTGGTGTAGCTGAGCGGTAAACAATGCTAAGTTAGCTGAATCAGGAGAAGCAGGAGGAGACGAGAAAGAAGACATTAGACTCCTCAAAGTCTGGAGAACCAGAAGTCACCCCAACCTGCCCTCCTGGTACTGCCTATTTAGAGGTCCCACATTGGGGGCACTCATTTTTCCCTCTTCGGGTTCCCATCCAGAGGACCTTCCATTCATTGGCCAAGAGCACCGGTTCTCAACCAAGGGCAATTTGCCTCTCTTGCCCTCAGTATCTGGCAATGCCTGGACACATTTTTGGTTGCCCCAACCAGGGAAGGGGGTGCTATTGGCACCTAGTGGGTAGAGGCCAGGGATGCAGCTGGCAGTGGATAGGACAGCCCCCTACAGCAAAGAATTATCTGGCCCAGCATGTCATAATGCTGAGATTGAAAGCTCCTGGACCAGTGCATCATTCCTCTTCTCCAGGGGGCCTTTCCTGCCTGCCCTTCCCACTCCCCATCACCTCGATACCCTCCCTCCTATGGGCTCTCCGCTCTTTCTACCTGTTGCTACTCTGAATGCCTACCGCTGTATCATGTCTCTTCCCTTGTGGACTGTAAGCTCCTTGAGGTCAGAAGCCATGCCTCAGGCATCATTTCTAATCGGGTCCTTAACATCTGCAAAATGCTTGAAGTTTGGATATGTATATGCCTATAAACAGAGGTTTTGCATTTGGAAAGCAGTGTTTAAAAAGTCAAAGAACTCTGTCAGGGTCCCTAGACAAATCAGCAACAGAAGCGGGTCTATGCCTCAAAGTCTGATAGCCCTGTGAGTTCCACTGGACCTTTGGCAGCCGCCACAGCACGGGAGCACCTGGTGGGCCTGGACTCCATCTGAGAGGCGTTCATTCATTCAAACAACACTTATCAGTAGCAATAGCATCCTTGCTATCGCCATTACCTTCCAAGTACTGACTGCTTGCCAGGCACTGTGCATGCATTCTCTCATTTCATTTCCCATTTTAGAGACCCGGAAGTCCAAGCAGTTAATAATACTCATTAAGGACCTATGCCGCCTTGTGCGTGAGGCTGGGAGACTCCATTTGTCCTCTCACTTGCAGAAACACCATTTCATTAGCCTGCTGGTCTCTCTGGCGCCTCCCAGCCTGGGTCCCCTGAGTTTTCATCTGCCTCTTTCTGGAGTAGGACCAAGTTTCTTTCCTGTAAGCGCAGCCGCAGGCAGCATCGGGAGCTCTCTCCAGGTAGAGGGAAGGAAGAGGAAGCCTTATATCTTCATGGTGCTGGGTAAGATGCATAGGACATAGAGGTGCAGAAGGGCTGGCATTTGTCTTCCAGGCTGGCAAGGCAGAAGAGGGGACAGGGGACAGCATGGAGAAATGCCAGTGACTGAGGCATTAGAATGCATGCTCCACTGGGGCAAGAACTTTACTTTGTTCTCAGCTGTTTTCTCAGTGCCTGGACAGTGCCTGGTAGAGGTGCATGAGACCAGGAAGTGAATAACTGAGTGAGTGACCGCAGAGCAGCCCCTGCCTTTCCCTCCACTGAGGCCATCTTTCCAACTTGTCTCTCCAGCAAGGTCATCCCTAACCCTCTTGCTGCACATGAGGCATCCACAGCCTCTTCCAACCTCCTAGCCGCACCCTTTCTCAGTGTCTGTCCCACCCCAGCCACACCGAGCCTCCTTGGGCTGCATGACCCTGCTTGGCCGCCATGCACACGCTGGCTCCTCGGCCTGGAATGCTTTCTTCACCTTGTCCCTCTGGCCAGTCCATCAGCGCCTCTCTCTTAGGCCTTCCTTGGCAAGCCCTGGGCAGATGCTTACTCCTTCCACTGTGTGTTCCCATCTCACTTGGTTTAAGATCAAGTGAGAAAGACCATTTAGTGAAAGAGATTATTTAGTGTAGTGTCTAAGAACATCAATTCTGGAGCCAGTTGGCTTGGACACAGATCCTGGCTCTGACATATTCTGGCTGTGTGACCTTGGGTAAGTTACTTAACTTCTCTGTGCCTTTGTTTCCTCATCTGTAAAAGAGTAACAATAGTGGTACCTACCTTCTAAGGTTACCATGGGGATTAAAGGAGATTATCCACAGAAGGGGTTGGAGCAGTGCCTGGTACATAGTCAATGGTAGGTAAGTGTTACTATTAATACTACTCATTCCTCATATAGTACTTGTTATAAGAAATTGCAATTAAAAAAAAAATCTCTGTTTGCTTGTGTACAGGGTCCCATGAATTAGCCTGAAGAGTGATGATCAGCTCCAAGATTTACAAGCAGGGCAAGATGAGAGTAAGCAGGGAGCAGTTAACAAGCACTACCGCTAGTCAGCTGAAGGATAAGGGGGGCAGACAGTGTGGATGGAAAGACTGGGCAGCTTTGAGAGAGATTCATGAAGCAGACTGACTCAGTGATCCAGAAGTTGTGAAAAATGAGGAGGAAGCAAGAACCAAATACGACGCCAGATTTCCAGATTGAGTGTTGGAGTTTGAAAGGGTCCAGTGAACAGCATCCCACTTCCCTCCCTGTTCATATTCAGGATTAGTGAAGGGGAAGAAAGGTGAGGAGGGGAGGAGACAGGTGGGGCTCAGACAGAGATTAAAAAGCCCCCATCATTACAGATACAGCTGTTTGGAAGGCCAGGCTTTGGAGTGGGGTCCAGGTGCTTGCTGGTGTACTTGTACTCTCTTGCAGCCCTCTCCTTGTGGGTAGGGGTGGGCCTGAGCCTGCCTGGCTAAGCTCAGCACATGGCAGAGAGTAGCATGGGCAGGGAGGTAAGTCCAGAAAGGGCTCTCCATGCCCAGTTCTCCCAAAGTGACCCATCTGAGGAGTCCTTGCTCCAGCCCTTCAGAGGGGGGAGTGGGGAAAGGATGGAGGGCAGGGATGATGCCCTGGTCCCGGGGTTCTCAGTCTCAGCATTACTGATGTGCTGGGCCAGACAATTCTTTGCTCACGTGGAGGCAGCAGCTGGAGCCTGTAGAGCCTGCCCGTCTTAGAGTGAGGAGCGGGAGGTTTGAAGTCATGATCAGACAGGTTTAGAAATGGCATTTTAGATTTGGGGCAGCAGTGTGCAGGGCTGCTAGGCTGGCCATGTTTCCAAACAGTGAGTGAGAGTATCACAGAGGGGACTGGACATCCTGGATGACCTCCAAAGTTATTTCCTGGGCGTAAGTGTCTATGGGTCAGGTTTTTTCCCTAAATCATTTAAAATGCATTAGTGGACCTTGCTATTTAAAAGCTTCCTCCTGAGAATGTTGCCGTGAAGCAATGATTCACTCCCTAGTCTGTCTTTGGTGGAAATCCAAATGATCATCTATTCTATCAGCTTGCAGCTACCAAGATAGATCTGCGCCGGGCTTTCCTGGAGCAGCCTGGTTGCAGGAGGGGCTGGAGGGGGCCGGGGGTGAGCACCTGGAGGAGATGAAGAGGAAGAGAAACAGCCCGTCCAGGCTGAGCTGGTACCATGTCACATGTGGGTCCTATGTGGGCTCCTGAGGGGGCTTCCTGGTGGCTCAGACATTGAAGAATCTGCCTGCAATGCAGAACACCCGGGTTCCGTCCCTGGGTTGGGAAGATCCTCTGGAGGAGGAAATGGCAACCCGCTCCAGCATTTTTGCCTGGAGAATTCCATGGATAGAGGAGCCTGGCAAGCTATAGTCCATAGAGTTGTGAATTCAACTTTCACTTTCAGACCTTGCTTGATCAGTAGGACCTTTGTGGGTTTACAGAGCCCTGGGGCCAAGTGCCCGCTCTGGGAAGAAGGAGCCAGAAAGAAAGCCGGACTGGAGGTCCACTTTAATACCAAGGGCCAACTCTACCCCAGACTGGCTGCCTACATCCACACATTCATTTGTTCACCCACCAAGCACCTGTGAAGCCCCTCCCCCTGCCAAATGCTATGTTGCTGCTGCTGCTGCTGCTGCTAAGTCGCTTCACCCCCATAGACGGCAGCCCACCAGGCTCCCCTATCCCTGGGATTCTCCAGGCAAGAACACTGGAGCGGGTTGCCATTTCCTTCTCCAACGCGTGAAAGTGAAAAGTGAAAGTGAAGTCGCTCAGTTGTGTCCGACTCTTCGCAACCCCTTCAACTGCAGCCTACCAGGCTCCTCCGTCCATGGGATTTTCCAGGCAAGAGCACTGGAGTAGGGTGCCATCGCCTTCTCTGAAATGCTATGCTAGGCACTGGATTTGCAGTTGACAACAAAAGACATGGTGTCTCAGCCCCCGCTGCTTGCTAGGCAGCATTTCTCCTTCTCCGGGACTCTTCTCTCCCTGCCTGCAAAAGGCTCTTTGGATATACATAGCTTCTCAGATGACTGGTGCATGATTGCCATTCCAAAAAAGTCTGTTCTTGGAGACCAGGGCACAAGGGAACATGACCTCCCCGGGGCAAAGCGAGAGAAAGGGCTCTTGTGCTCACCTAGTCTCATTACACGGACTGACCTCCGGAGGCTGGCCTGCCCTGGACTTGCAGGACGCTCAGCACATTCACGCCAGGAACTGGGTGAGGTCTGTGTGTGTGTCCACCCTCCCAGTTTGGGCGGGGAACAGTGTAGCTTTGGTCCTCTAAGGCAGAGGTTCCCAACCTTTTTGGCACCAGGGACAGGTTTTGTGGAAGGCAATTCTTCCATGGACAAGTATTGGAGGGAGAGAAGGTTCAAGCAGTAATGGGAGCAATGGGGAGCAGCAGATGAAGCTTCACTCGAATGCCTGTCGCTCATCTCCAGCTGTGCAGCCCAGTTCCTAACAGGCCGCAGACTATACCAGTCCATGGCTCCTTGTTTGGAGAACCCTACTCTAAGGAGAGCCTCTAGGGACTTCCTACCTCCAATCCTGAGTGCAAGGAAGGCAAGGGCAGGGCTAGGCCTTCTGTGAGAAACACCAGCTGAGGCTGCTCCCAGGAACCCTGCAAGGCTCCTCTGTCCATCCAGGCAGGGAATCGGGTTCCTGGGCATGTTGCCTATCCCTAAGGAGGGTAGGGATGCCAATGCAAGTCTCACGAAGTGGGCAGGCTCTCCAGGTAGATGGAGCGGTAATAAAGGAGGGAAGAAGCCCCCGCAGTCCCTTCCTCAGCCAACAGGACCTCTCAGCTCTGCAGTGACCCCCGTGACCTTGTCACTGTACTTATTGGGCGCAAACAAAGGTAAGAGTAACTGGAAACTACAGGAAGGGTCATTTTACACTCTCGGCACTCTCGATTCTTCTATGGCTAATTAAAGTAATATGTCAAAACGTCCCTTGGAAGAGATCTTTAAGAATATGTCTGTTAAGTAAACGAGGTTTTACTAATTAATGACATGCTGCCCACCCCTCCTTCAGGTTCCTTGCAAAGCGTCCCTGTGCCAAGAGGGCTGAGCAGGAAAGGGTGGCGAAGTCTTGGAGGGAGTGGGGACAAATCCAGCCCGCTTGTCAGTTGGGGAGCTCTCAGCTTCTCCTCCGGATGTTGATCAGATTTCCTGGGCTGGAACCAATTCACAGGGCCCGGGGACTGGAGCTTTTCCAAGAAGAAACGTTTTTCTTCTTACGAAGTCAACATGATTTCTTTCAAGGAAAATTTTTATCTTCTTTTAAAGTGTCTAGGCTTTTTGAAGGGCAGATCTTTGGACTTTTCTTTGAAGATAATGATCATGATAAAATTGTCATTTGCTGAGACCACCGCCCCCCCCCCGCCCCCCAGAACCCCGCAGGCCCTGACACAAGAGGCCTAGGGGGCAGGGGAATGATGCACAGAACTTGTACCATGAGTCAGTGGCATAGCCAGAAATAGAGCTTTCCAAACTCCCCAATTCTTAATAATAGCAATATTAATAATAACCTCTTTAGAATTTTCTAAGTGTTTTCACAGCTCATACTGAACCTTCACAACAACGCTGGGGGGAGTCTGGGTAAGTCACTCTTAGGAGACAGCAGATCTGAGGCACAGATGAGCTTTGCCACTCACTTGCTGCATGATTCTGGTTGGTCTCTTCACCTCTGGACCTCAGGGTCCTCAGCGGTGAAGTGGGAGGGTTGGGTGAGAATACTGCTAAAATCCCTCAACCTCTAACATGCTGTGAGTCCATGCTGTGATGAGTCCAGGGTTTCTCCATCTTGGCACTAGTGACATTTTTAGGCCAGACAGTTCTTTGTCGGGGCCTGTCCTGTGCACGCTAAGATGGTTAACATCATCCCTGGCCTCTACCCCCTAGATGCCAACAGCGCCGCCTGATCCAGCTGTCACAATCAAAAATGTCTACAGCCATTGCCACATGGGCACAGTAATCTCTCTGCTCACTGGCCAAGGACTTCAATAAGGTCAAGATCATGTGGTTCAGTGGAGAAAGGTCTTTTTCTCCAACCCCTTCACACTTTTCCATAGACTTTTCAAACACAACCTCCTTGTCCTTTGCTAGCTTCTAATTTCTTAAATGCCCTCCATGGTCCAGGGGTGTCTAGTGTGATAATAAACCAATTGATTTCATGCTTTCTCCTAAGGAGAGTTCACAGGTTTATGTCCCCTAAGCAACCAGTTAGGCTCCCCAGAAATCCCTCGTAGAACCCTGGCTGGCCCAGAAGCCTGTATCTGCAGCCTGCAGGAGGCCCGGGGAGCACGGGTTTGTCAGCACTCTTAAATCACTGAGCTCCGAGGAAGCCTTCTCCTAGCACAAAGATCCTTCCTAGAATCAATAGCTCAGGGCCTTCCATCACACTCAGAATTATCCTGGGACCTGTAAAATTTCTTTTCCCCAAGCATGGCAGAACCCCCATATGAAAGCCCCAATGTGGGGGAAGGAAGACAGCAGCTCTGTCAAGGAGGTCTTGTCCACAGCTCAGATGTTGCAATGAGCAGAGGCTGATGTGCAAACCTGGAGGTTTGGTCTCTTTCACAGGGAAAAGGAAGACCCGGTGCAGTCCCCAGTGACCCCGTAATATTATCCCCTCCCATCCATTCTTTATATCTCACCAAGGGCAGAGCCATGTTAAAGACTATCTTCCCTGATGCTCACTATCTTACCCTCATCACAGGAAGCCTCACCATTTTACAGAGGAGGAAACTGAGGCATGTAGAGGTTAAGCATTTGTCCAAGGTTCCTAAGCAGGAAGCGGGGAGTCACACTCTAAGCCTGCATCCTTCCCACTACTGAGCTGCCTTCCCAGCGAGAGCAGGTAATAAGGGTCACTCATCTAGTGGGACTCATGTAAGAGGCAACTTCTTGTTTCCTCAATGTCTAATGCCGCTTCCACATTCAAACAAAAATCTAGAGATCCCATGCTATCACTGTGTTTTATGTAATTATATTCCTCTGGTCTTATCCAAGAAAAATCCAAGCCTTGGGAATGTAGGCACAACTCTTCAGACAGAGCTGGGAGTAGGCACAAATCCCCAGTCCAGGCTCTCAGAACCCTGCTTTCAAGGAAGGGACTGTGGCTCTGTGGTCCACATTATCCTACCACCCACCTCCCCCACCTGAAGACAAAGACACAACTTGTCTGAGAGCCTGAAGGAGATGAGAAAACTCAAGCACCTTCCCTGGCAACACGCATCCCTTGGGTGAGCCTTAGGGACAGAAGCGGATCTGCCTCTCGGAATCACTGGTTCCTCCTGAGGGTCACCGCCAAGTCTGCAGACACTCTGGGGGAAACTCCATGCACAGGGCAAAGGAGCAGGGTGGGGAGAGGACTCTGGAGGAGGGGCAGCCCATAGGTCACTCAGCAAACCTCCTTCCCAGGGCCCAGCTCAGATGTCGATAGCCAGACTCAGAACAGAAAAAGGGCAATGGAAATGGTAGTATCTTCCAGGTCACCCAAGAAACCCTCACATGAGGATTTTGCAAAAATAGAACATCCCAGCACTCTGACCTTGAGCTGGGAGCTGCAAGGATGGGGAAATGGGCAAATACTGGATGGAAATGCTTCACTTCACCCAGAATCCAACTACTGGAGGTCCCATAGGCAGTGGTGTGACTATGGGACAGAGAGACCCTACTCCAGCATTCCTGAGCAGAAGGAAGAGCCCTAGGCTTGGGTTCCAAGATCATCTTGAGGGGCTGGGCACTTCTGATTCCTAAGTCCATGGAGAGAAACCTGGAGTTGCATTGTTTTCCCCTACATGACCACTTGGAATAACAAGACAAGATAATGGAGGAAGGGGAAAGAATAACTAGAAATTTCTATTACCTGTACATGTACATTACAAGAGCTTTATCTATTCCTTGCCTTCTCAGTCTGTATAACAGATTCAGAGGAAATTTTCCCCAAGCTACTAGATGTATTAATTTACCAATGTCTGTTCAGCCAGCAATTATGAACACTTATTTTTGCCTGGGAAATTGCATGGACAGAAGAGGCTGGCAGGCTATATACAGTCTGCAAGGCTGCAAAAGAGCTGGAGACAACTTAGCCACTACACAACATCAACAACTGTGCAGAACACACATCAATCTCCATAGTAAAGAGGAAGCAGGTCATGGGAGCGGAGAGAGTTCTCAGTAGCAGGAAATCCTAGGACCCAGTCCTATCTCTTCCACCAGCCATGTGACCTTGGGAAAGATGCTTGCCTTGACTGGGCTTCAGTTTTCCCATCTGTAAGTTGTTTGCAGGTGGGATGGCTTTGGAGTAGGTGCTCTTCAAGGTCCCTTTCTTCTAGCTCTAATATTCTGGGGCTCTATGAGTACTGAACAAGTTCAAAGAATGCACCAGCACCAAGCACAAAGGATAATTTCAGAGAGCAGGTGGGGCTGGGTACTGGCTCTATTTCCTTGGAATGCTGTACTTGTATCTATCTCCTTGCACCTGAGATCACAGGACCACCTGAAGTCCAGGAAGTACGTGGTAGAAGGGTTCCAATCAAGAAGGTGAAGGTTAAAGGCCTGAGTTTGCTTAAAGCATTAAGTTACTATGGCCAGTGAAGGGCAAGAAGTAAGTCAGTGGTCCTGAGCTGGGTGCCTTTGGCGCCCCCTACTGGGCACCAAGGAGCTTGCTGGGCAGCTTCCATTGCCTAAGCAGGCTGCAAGATTGAGAACAGGACTGTCTGTCACAAGCTGTTTAATAAGCCTGCCTTCCTGGTCTGCAGTCCTGCTCTCTTAAGAATATATTTCGCTTTCGAGAATTACATAGACCATTGGACCACACATTCACAGGGCACTACTGTGCTGCGATAGGGCATCTTAACCAAACATCAAGGTGCAGAGTAATAAACATCAGGGTTCGGAATAGCAGGTGCAGCCCAGATGGAGAAAAGAGAAGAAAGAGCAACAAGCAGGTATTTTGCTGTACAAATCCCCAGTGGCGAGAAGGTCTTGGAAAATGCAGCAGAAAAATGTTGACTGTGGGCAGAAGACGGAACTAGGTTTGGGGGTATGAATCCAGAGCCCTGCTAAAAGATCTCCAGCTGACGTAGCTGCCCCAGGAGTTCAAAACCCTCATCCACATTTGGGGATGAGGTACAGGAGACAGCCCCAACTGAGCAGCCCACTTTTGACCTTCTCCAGAGACCATTAGTACCAAATATAAACCAGAATATTCTACTTGTGGTCCACTGTGCCAGCATGTAGACCTTAACCTCCCTTTGTTGCCTCTTAAATGGACTTTAGGACCTGCTGCCAATAACATGTTCTTAAGTCAGATGGAGAGCAAATGCTTCCTCAAGGGCCATATTGGAACAACCGCCATATTCCCACTTTTCCATTCTCCATCTCCCCTCTCTTGTGGCTGAGAGAGAGGTACAGGGTGACTCTGAATTTGCTCCAATTCAGTCTTGGATAGCTGCAGCCCAAGTAATCAGGGTCAAAAAAATCTCCCTCCCGGTAGTGTTTCTCTTCCCACGAGAGTTCTCCCCTGATTCAAGACAGCACTACAGACTTGTTCCCTATCCCTGGAACCTACTTCCTTTCCTTTTTGACCTGGCTTCACTTGGGAAATCCTGCACCCATCCCAGAAGACACTCCAAGTGTGACTGAAGAAAATGTCTTGCCTGGAGAGCTGAAGCACCTCCTGGGACACAGAGTAGCCACACTAGGTGTACCCCATAGCACCACCAGCAGCAATATTCATTAGTCATTCCCAGAGGAAGAAAAGTGACCCTCCTACCCCAACCCCAGGCACATTTCACCGCCACTCTGGTAGGCTCCTATCCAGGGCTGGGATGACTTTGGATTCTTGAGTTGGTTTCTGCAGAAAGGGGACTAACCAGGACTCTCAACTACTATGCTGTGAAAAAGCGCGCTGCATTGCTGGGCATGCCCCCAAGCTCGGCCTCCTGCCCCATAAAAACCTCCATGTGCCTCCCCCCGCCCCCTCACTGGGCCGAGGAGGACCCCCGGTCCCCCTGGAATGCCTGAAGCTGGTGTGTCTAAGATTGGATGAAAGCAAGCAGACCACACCTCGGTCCAGCAAAGGCAGCTGACAGCTAAGCCGCGCGGAGCTGGCTCCCGGAGCTCTCTGCCACCCAGCGCTGTGCTCAGGGGCTCGGTTCCCGGGGCGTTGGGGCGGGGGGGGGGGCGTTGGGGGGGGAGCGCTAGCCTCCCCCAGGGCTTTTCCCCACCCTGGAAGCGTAGACAGCCGGCAGAGGCCAGTAGCTTCCCCGACCCGGAGCTGAGCCTGGTTCGCTGGGTGACTCCCCAATACCCCACGCACATCCTTCCTCACCTGCTCCGCCCCCTCCCAGCTCCGCCGCCCCCTCCCCAAACAGCTGACCTCCAGGGCGCCCCCAACACTTTCTCTGCTAGCTGTGAGAGCTGTAGCCCCCACACCTCAGCTCCCACCTCTCCTCCACCTCCGGCCAGGCGCCGGCCTCTCCCCACAGCCCGCGGGAGGCTCTGCGCGCCAGTCGAGTCCTGCGCCTCTTGGCAAGTTGAAAACCAAGCTGCCGCCGCCGCCGCCGCCGCCGCCGCCGCCGCCTTAGCGGTTTCGGTCTTCCCCGCCAGCACCCCCGCCAACCCTGCAGGAGGATCGGGAGGGCGCAAAGGGCGGGAGAAACTTTCTCTGCCTGAGGGGTTGGGGTCACTGGAGCGGGTACTCACCCCGGGGTCCGCGCTCGCAGCCATCCTCGGGCTCTCTCAGCCCCGCCGCCTGGGGGCGCCGGAGAGCCGGAGCTCGCTGCCGCCTCTGCTGCCGCCGCCGCCGCCTTCCAGCTCGGAGCCCCGGTCCCGGGCTGGCCTCGAGCCTCCCGCCCCGACGCCGCTCGCTCGCTTTATACAACTCCACTCGAGCGCGCCGGGGCTTATGTAAAGGCTGGTGGAGACCCGCAGCCAATGGCGCTGCAGCTGGAGCTGGGGGCCCGGGGTGGCGCGGCCAATCGCGGTCCGGAGAGCCCCGGGAGCCGGGGAGGGGGAGGGGCGCCTCCTCGCGCTGATTTGGGAGCGGGGATTGCGGTGGCAGCCGCCGGCAGCCGGGCCGGCCGCGCGCGGCGAGGCGGGCGCTGGGGTGGGCGGCGGCGCAGGCGGCGGCTAGGGCGGGTGCCCCCCGCGCCTCGCCGCTGCGTCGCGTAACCTTCAGGAGGCAGCCGGGCCTGGCGATGGGGGCGAGGGCGTCTGGCGGGGCGCTGGGGGCCCGGGGCCGGCGGGAAGCAGGGGTCCCCCGGGAGGAAGTGCTGGGAAGGAAGGCAGGGGGGAGGGGAGGGCAGCGAGCCCCAGGGCCCCGCGACCACCCCGGTGTGCAGTGTCGAGGGTGGCGGCAGGGGCAGCGGCGTGCCTTCCCGATTCCCCAGATAGCGATCTGGCGTCGCCGGGCCGGGCCGGAGCGGCAGCGCGAGCAGTGCTGATGGCGAGATTTCGCGCTGCGGAGCGAGCGCCGAGCCGATCTTTATCCGGCCTGGGGACGTGTCCGAGCGCCTCCCAGGGACTGCTCAGTATGGAGAGCGGAGCTTCGCGACGGCCTCAGAGGGCGGGGAGCGGGCGAGCACAGCCCCGAGATCAGGCGCGGCGGAGGCGGCCGTGGGGAGCATCTCCCCCCTCCTCCCCAGTCCTCCGCCTTCCCGCTGGCCCCGCTGGCCCCGCTGGCCCCGCTGGCGGTGTCCCCATCCCATCCCGCCTAGTCCCCGCCCGCCCTGGGCCAGGGCTGCCCTCGGCCCACCTGCTCTGGTCAAGCGGGTTCTTCCAGCTTCCCTCACCGCTTTGCTCACAGGTACTGCTTCCCCACTCATCAAACCCCAGCCCACTTCGGTGGGCAGGATAGTCTGAGCCTCTCAGGACCGGATGTAGTGGGGGCTAAGGTTGGGAAGAACGCCCTTGATCGGCAGCGCGCAAAGTCCTCGCGTGCTGGACTGGAAAGAGATCTGGTCAGGCGCCTAGAATAGAGCCTGACACATAATAGGTGCCAGGAAGGATTTACCTAGTAAGGATTTACTGAATGAACCTTGAACCGAATAAGGACTTTGGGTTTCTGAGAGCTGGGGAATCAGACTTGGGAAGAGAAAGACCTGGAATAAGCCATTTGAGGAGGAGCGAGCTAGGACTGTTTTCTCGTCTATCGATGCCTTTATGACCATCACCCTGCCTTCTGGGCCCTTGACTCCAAATGTCTGCTTTCCTGGAAGACCCCTCCAGCCCCAGACCCAGGTGTCCCCAGATTTTGAGCAGAACCTTCAGAGGCTACTTTGGGTCCTGCTTTCAGGAGGCTGTGACCCTCCTATGCAAAGAAATAGGAAAGGATAGGCAATCTTTCTAGCTCTGGGGGTCCCGGATCTAGCTCAGTTTCTTAACTTGTTGAGGGTGGTGGATGCTTTTGAGAATCTGATGAAAACCATTGAATCCTTTCTCTAGAAAAGCATACACATTTACACACACACACGTTAAGTATAATTTCAGGATCATTAGGGACTCTCTTGGGGCTCTGCCCAAGTGTCAACATCCTGTTTCTCTAGGGGTCTAGGATAGTGGTTTACAATCACCTTCCCCTTGGGGAATCACAGAACTCCTTTGAGTCTTTCAAGAGTATGATTAATGGAATGAGTCTGTGCCTCAGAAAAATGCTCGATCATATACATACATGTTAACATGCAATGTTAGGGCGTTCATGGATCCTTAAAAGCAGATTTGGAACCTTCGCCAAAGAGCAAATAGACTTTTGCCCTGTGGGTACCCGTGATCCCCAGTCCTCTCCACAAGGAGTCTGGGGAACTCTGTATCCTGCTGCCTCATGCCACCACCCTGTTTTGAGGGCATCTGAGTCACGTGGTGATGGCCCCGGCTCCACACTTGTCTCTGCCTCTCGGTCCCCACCACCCTCTCAGTGTAGAAATAAGTTGCAGGTTGTCATGTTCTGTATGATCTGTGAGCCTTCCTTAGCCAGAAACTCCAACTCTGGGAGACAGCAAGTGACTGGTAATTAACCAGTTTCACTCAATCCCAAGCTTCTGAGCACACCTTTGCTGGGTTTTGTTCTCACCTCTCTCTCTGCTGGTGAAGCTGTGAGCAGCAGCCCCAGTTGTGGAGCCTCCCCTCACCTAAACCCACCAGATTTTTTAACCAGTGCAGTAATGATCAGATATTAGCCTTCCAGATGTGAATAGGCTTTGTACACAAAACAGCTCTACAACGACCTCACGCTTTCCTGCAGCTAGCCACATAAGGGTTCAGTGGACCAGAAGTGCTGGGGAGGGACAGAGAAATGCAGGAAATGAAGGAGACAGTCTCTCCAGGAAGTTCTCTAGGCGATGCATTTGGTTTCTGCACTTAAACCTGTGAAGGTTCAACCAGTGGGCTGTTCTGCTCCTTTCGTTTCTAATTCTGCTAATGTCCTCCATGTCTGTTCAGTCATTTCATGTCTCTGTCCACTTGAAGCTTCAGCCCTGCCCTGCCTGACTCACTGTAGACATCTTGCCCTCACAAATTTCCCAGACACATCCTGCTTTCTCAGGGCACATGCACGTTTATGGACTGAATTGTGTCCCCTCCAAATTCATCTGTTGAAGGCTTAACTTCCCCTGTGACTGTGTTTGGAGATAGGGCCTCTAAAGAGATAGTTACGGTTAAATGAGGTCAAAAGGGTGGGACCCTAATCCTTAGGATTGGCGGCCTTAAAAGAAAAGAAAGACACTGGAGCTCTCCCTTCCCCCTGCACAGAAGAAAGGTCATTTTAGGACACAGACCAAGGTGGCCATTTGCAAGCTAAGGAGGGAGGCCTGCGAAGAAACCAAACCTGCTGGTGCCTCAATCTGGGACTTCCAGCCTCCTACTGTAAGAAAATGAAATTCAGTTGTTTAAGCCACCTGATCCGTGGTATGTTGTTATGGCAGCCCGAGCAGATAACACACACACACGTTTCCAACAGGCTCCTTACTCCCATCCAGCTCTTTCAGTCTCCTCCCAACACATCGACTGTCTCTGTACTGTCCCTTTAGATTCTGCCCTTTCTTACCCAGGACACTTGCCTGAAATGTTTTCTCATCTTTTGGCACCCAAATTAAGTCTCACCTCCCACACCGGCTTCCAAAACTGCTCTGGCCTGTGCTGGAGCTTTGCCTTTTCAGCCCTCCTGCAGGTCTGCAACATCTTAGCACTCTCTTGTACACATTGTCCTGTGTTCTCTCTAATTGCTTCTTACCCAGAAAGCACAGCCTTCCTCTCAGAATGGAAACTCCTTTAAGTCCAGAGTTTGTACCTTGTACTCAGCTACCACATAGAACCTGGTGTGAAACTGGGCATAGAGTGAACACACAGTGTGTTGATTAATTTATTCTAATGAAACATGTTTATGTTTCAAAAACCTAGACAGACAGCATATTAAAAAGCAGAGATATTACTTTTCCAACGAAGGTCCGTCTAGTCAAAGCTATTGTTTTTCCAGTAGTCATGTATGGATGTGAGAGCTGGATCATAAAGAAGTCTGAACACTGACGAATGGATGCTTTTGAACTGTGATATTGGAGAAGACTCTTGAGAATCCCTTGGAATGCAAGGAGATCAAACCAGTCAATCCTAAAGGATATCAACCCTGAATATTTACTGGAAGGACAGACGCTGAAGCTGAAGTTCCAATACTCTGGCCACCTGATGCAAAAGGCTGACTCGTTGGAAAAGACCTTGATGCTGGGAAAGATTGAAGGCAGGAGGAGAAGGGGACGGCAGAGGATGAGATGGTTGGCTGGCATCACCGACTCGATGAATATGAGTTTGATCAAGCTCCAGGAGATGATGAAGGACAGGGAAGCCTGGTGTGCTGCACTTCACGGGGTGGCAAGGAGTCAGACAAGACCGAGTGACTGAACGACAACAGTGTTTCAAAAAAAGTTTCACAGCACTTCGTTTTCTGAAAGCTCAAGACATCTGGGGTGTGTCTTCTCAGTCATCTTGAGAGACCATTGGAGCAGGGGCTGTCATGAACCAACTCTTTCCTCTGGTTCAGGATCAGAGGGTCACACAAGTTATAAGAAAGAGAGCTGTGCAGTCAGGGGTCCACCACAGCCTTCCCCTTTACTGTCCTCCTCTCTCCATCGTACCCTCAGCCAGCCCCTCAGACTACAAAGCCACTCCACCACAGTGCGGCAAAGCCTCAACGTGCCCAGGCTGCCTGGGTACAGACTAACATTATGAACGGTCATCTGTATCCGTCATCGCTCCCAGGCTCCCCCTGACCCTAAGGGGCTCTGACTTTCCTCACTACACTTTTCTAGGACTCCAGCATGCCCTCTGTTATTTGGTCTCTCTTTCCCAGGTCTACCGTCTCTACCTGGAGAAGTTTGCTTGTAGCGCGTGCTGCCATTTTCAGCTGCTCTGAACTAGCTCTCCGGCCATCTGGAAGTCCATCGTGGTCTGTGGTTTCTCTTCAAGAGCTTCTGTCATCTTCACCCCTACTTGCTTCCCTTCAAACGTTGCTTCTGTGCCTCTGCCGTGTATATGCCACTGTTAACACAAGTCTGTCTGAAACTCACCAGCCACCAATAAACATGTAGTCCTTAGAGAAAATGGACCACAACCCAATATGGCTTGGTCTGAGAAGGGGTCATTTCCTCCCACTCCCTTAAATCTCTCACTTCTTTCCTAGGTCATGGTTTCTCTTCTGCTACTGGAGCTGCTTTCCCACTTCTTCCCAACGCATTCATTTCTTTGGGGACAATCGAGCCTAAAATACCGTTCCACAGTCCCCTACCTCCAATTCCGAGTTTCCAAATCTCTGAAAATCAAAACATAGGTTTGGGGGCTTTTTGGTTTTCCATGGGTTTGATGCCAAATTTCATCTGGCAACAAAACCGGACAAACTGATGAGAAGCCATTTTATCTTCACACCCACTTAGTATGGTCATTCATATATTTTACTGCAGAAATAGCAATGTGGCCAATTATAAAATGCTGCCCGTGACCTCACGGGGCATGTTCAGTATATTTGGTAACTTTCTGAATTCTAAAGCACCTATGGCTTCAAGGGCTTCAGATAAGATCTGTTGGAACAGGAGCATCTTTAAGAGCTGAGGTTCCCTGGCCTTTCCTTACCATCTGGAGAGGGAGAAGACAGCCAAGTGGATCCATGCGGGTCACAGGGAAACCAGGGCTAGCAACTCTTCTCATTAGGAGACAGAATCCCTGTTTGGAAACTGCAGGGTCCATTACTTCTGATTACTCCACCCTGATTTAATTAACCAGGGTTTGTTGAGAACTCCCCTCCATCACCCCCTATCTCTGCACCTCTTGGTTCTTCCCCAATGTGTCCTAAAACTCCACCCTCATCTTGACACCAAATTCCATTAAAGATAGAATGGACTTCTCACGGGTTCAGCTTCAGAGTCCAGAGCTATTGTTATGACCTGCCAGATGCAAAGGTAAAATCAGGATAATAAAACTCATTATAGGCTTTTATAAGGAACACAGGAGATAATGTATGCACAGCACTCAGCAGAGGGCCTCTGCGTAGTTAGCGCTCCATGAATGATGCTCCTGTCATCCTTCTCTTCTCTTTCCTCCCATCTCTGTGCCCAACCTGTCACTTCCACCTGCCTGTCCTTCCTTTGAAATGCCACTCGCTTTCCTCTCTCTCACTTCACTCCCAGACCTTTAGCATCTTGCATTTGTATTCTCATAATGGTAGATCTGTAGGTCTTCCTAACCTTCATTTTCTTCTCACCCAGGCTATAGTAAGAGTTTCATTTGTGTAGCACTTCACAGAAGCAAAAAAAAGGTGGTGCTAGTGGAAAAGAACCCGCCCGCCAATGCAGGAGACGCAAAAGATGTGGCTGTGATCCCTGGGTCAGGAAGATCCCCTGGAGGAGGGCATGGCAACTCAGTCCAGTATTCATGCTTGGAGAACCCCCATGGACAGAGGAGCCTGGTGGGCTGCAGTCCATGGGGTTTCAAAGAGTCAGACGTGACTGAGCACATATAGCATCTACCGCTAAAGTAGACACGTAAGCAAAGGCTCGGAGAGGTGAAGCGGTTGCCCAGCGTGGCACAGCTGATGAAAGGCAGAGCTGGGATGCGAATTTAAATTTCTTGAGCATGGCCCACTGTCCACAGAATCAAGTAAGTAATTGCTTCTTTCATGGTGTTATTCTTGAGAATAAAGACCTGGTTTTATATTTCCCATAAACATCTCTAGGTTCTGGCCCACAAGAAGCTTTTGACCAGAATCGGCTGATTTCTTTCCTCCAAGGCCCCACAGCAGTACATGGCCACCCTCGGCTCAGCCCTGCCTCATCGGTAGCAGGGTGCACGCTGCTTCTGCGCCACTCTGCTCCCATCTCAGAGCCAGGGCTCCGGGCCTGACCCAGGGCTGACCACACGGCAGATGAGGGTTGACCAGAGCAAAGCCCACACTCCATGCTCTGGTGAGCAATGAGAAAATCGGGAGGAATTAGGGTTGTTTAAGTGTAGCTCAGATCAGTAGAGAATAAAAGCAACTCCAGGCTCATTGCAAGAGGAAGGAATTGAGATTTCATGAAAAGAAGGCTTCTTCTCTGCGAGAGTTGTGAGATGTTAGAACAAGATTCCTACAGAGGTTGTAGAAACTGCTCCCCTGGAGGCCTTTAAGAGCTGGAACACAATTCGCTTTCCAGCGAGAGGTGGATATGACAGCTGCGAGGGTAGGGCTGGGCCCCAGGCTGCCGGAGGAGGGTTTAGGACGTCTCTCTTGGGAGGCAGGCAAGAGCTCAAAGGCACTACCAGCGGCTGGGCCAGGGAGGGGAGGGCAGGCTCCGTGGAGGCCAGGTCAGAAGGTCAGGCAGCAGAGACTGCAGTGACAGGAGGTAGAGATCTGAGGGAGAGCCCACAGGCTGTTTGTTGTCTGATCTGCCCAATTACTGCCTGCTGGGGCTGGTGAGCAGGGCAGCCTGCAGGGAACTGGCTCCCCCTGGACCCCACAGGGGCAAAGATCATGGGTTCTATCTAAGTAAAGCAGGGTGCAGAGGCTAGCCCACCGAAATATTAAATACAAATAAAACTGGGCTCTTTTACTGTGCTTCTTAAACAGGGCTGTTTGGGGAGTATTTCAGAACCACCAATTACCCCAGATAAAAGCACCTCATCTTCCTGGACTATCCATTTTTGCTAGAAGATGTACTAAGGGGCAGGGGCAGGAGGAAGAAAGGTAGGTAATTTCACCGGTAAGAAATTGAAAACACACTTTTCCTTTTTGATACATTTGGGTATATCTTGGAGTCCAATGCAAAACTACATGCACATTTTATACAAAAGACTTTTCAGGCTTTGGGTAGGGTGAGATCCCTGAGCCCTGGGGCAGGGTGTGTGATAACCCTGGCCTCTGCTTTTACAGTTCCTCAGAACAGTTTGACCGGGGCTGCTCTAGTATATGCAGTGTCTCAGACACGATCTCATAGGGATATTCAACAAGCATTTAAGCACTTTCTGGGGGCCAGGCATTATGCCCTTTATGACAAAGAAGTGTGTGTTTATATTTTCTTTGTAGTGGACTTGAGGAAGCATGAAGGATGGAACGATCCCTCCCCACCCCCCAACAATTCTGCAATAGGGCAGGGCTGGGAATGTGGGTGCTCCTTTGGGGCGGCCATGCCTGTCCCAGTGCCTGAGCCTTCCCTGGGACTCTGTCATCCCTCCTCACACCCATTCCCTGCCATTAAACAGTTGCACAGCACTCACCACCGTGTGCCCCCTCCTAAGAGCCTTCCAGGCAGGCAAGGGTCTGACACATTGCGCACACATTTACAGATGAGAACATTAGCACAGAGTCACCGGTGTCCCCAGGTCACAGGCAGAGCATACAGTTTCCAGGGTGGGTTGGAGGAGTTCAGGCTCGGTGTGTAGCCCAGGGGGGTCTGGGATGTGATCAGTTCCCCATGTGGCCCAGGATGGATGGGCCACCAGCAAGCATTTATCCAGAGCTTGTTAGGTGTGGGCTCTGGGTTAGGCCAGGGGAGGAACAAAGATGAATAAGAACTTCTCTGCCTTCAAGGAGCTTATAGTACACAGGGGACTGCTGCCCAACTGGTGCAGAAAGAGACAGGGAACAGGAACTGTGCCCGGAGACATGCCCCTCCTCCTGCATCCTGCAAGGTCCGCCTTCTGCCTGGGAACTGTAGGCAGGAGAGAGTTCCCTGGCTTGGTCACTGAGCACCTTCTCTCCCCATCTCCAGGTAGAAGTCGCTCCTCTCTCTGCTTCCTCATGGTCCTCTGGGAACTCATCTTTCTCTGACAGATACTCCTCTTTCTCTGCAGTCCCCAGCTGTTACCACAACCAAAGCCACTTCGGTCTGTGTGTTCATAAGCTGGTCTGCCTAGACAGTGCTTTACAAATGATAATATTTCACACTGAGGCTGTGCTTACACGTGCTGGGCACTGTTCATGTGCTCTGACTGTTTTAATCATCCCAACAAGTCTGCAATGCTATTACTAGGCCCATTTTATAGATGAAAAGCTGAGGATAAGTAAACAGCAAGTTTTACTGGGACTGTCACTCAAGCACACTTTAGATAGCCTCTAGCCCCTTCACACCCAATACCTCCCTTGGGCCTCACAATGATACTGGGTGGTATGTAGATGGGAAATTTGAGGCCCAGAAGGATCAACGCATTGCCAATCTTGATTGCTCTGTAGGTAGAGACTAGAATTGAGGTCTTAACCAGGTTTTCATTTCATTTTGTTGCTGAAATCAGAAAATATTCCTTGTGCATTTCCAGTAACTGTGTACCCCACGAGTTTTTGGAGGATTTTGTCTTGTACTTTTGTTTTGGGTGAAAACAAGGAAGAAAGTCATGACCAGGCACTGGCGCAGCTGGAAAGGCCTGAAATACTGCCACCTGGTGGCTGTCTCAGTGGTGGCAGCTGAAACAGCCCATGGCCGGTGAGCCATGACCTTGGATATCCATGATAAGAAGTTGGAACTTACTGACCACTATGGATGCCAGGTGCTCTGCTAGGCCCTTTCAATGGCGCCTCTCGTTTATTCCTCACGTTAACCATGTGAGGTTGGCCCTATTATCATCCCCATTTTAAAGATGAGGAAGCTGAGGCTCAGAGATTAGTTAGGTCATCTGCTCAAGGTCGCACTGCTGGTAAATCTTAAAGCTGAGATTCAAGGTCCCATTTGTCTGCCCCCCAGGAGCCATGCCTACTTACTCACTCCTTATCCTGCCTCCCCATGCCTATGCCTTCAGGCCACTGCCACCTCTCTTATCTCAACCCACAGCCCTGGCTTCTTGGGCTGCAGCTACTCTGACCTTTTCTGTTTTTTGAGCTCATCCTCACACAGGGCGTTTGCACTTGTGTGCCTGTTTGCCTGAAATGCTCTCTCAGGTTTACCAATCACAGGCTACTCATCATACAGGTCTGTGCTTATAGAAGTCACCTTTTGGAAGATGCTATTCCAGCCACCCAGCCGAGGTGCCCCTACTCAATCCCAGCTCCTCGATGTTTCATTAACTTACTGCGTTGCCTTCTTAGGGCTTCGCGCACTCTGAGATTATCCTACTTTTCGGTTCGAGTGCCCTTTTGTGTCTATATCTGCCACCAAGAACTTCAGTTCTGCAGTGGCAGGAAACACTGCACCCCCAGTGCCTAGTGTGGTGCTCGGGCAGTAATCGCTCCATAAATATTCACTGGATGAAGGATTGGAAGGAAGCAGGGGAGAGAAGGCCTTTTGATTGGTCTTTTATGCATTTCACACAGAGGTTTTCTTATCCCTCCTATGGCTTTCTGTCATCCTTGCCCCTTCTTTTTTTGAATCCCTGCCCCATGCAACCAGGACCAGAAGCGAACTGAGGCTGGAGCTAGGACTTGGCTTAATTTGACAGATAGGTGGTAAAATATTAGCTGCAGTAAAAATAAGATGGCTTGCATTTCTAGTCCTCAGCATTTGATATAGTTAAAGTGTCTGTATATATATTTTTTGGTAGTAGTTGTTGTTAATTCTTGTTAATTAGCTTGCACCTTATAGATATTGCTCTTGGTCATTTAAAAAGAGGCTTAATTGGTCATTCAGGCCTGGAACCTATTCTGTTTTCCAACTTTATTACTTCCTCCACCGCATTCACAACCTGGAAAGGTAGATTAGCATCTCAGGATTATAAACTGCCGGCTCTCACTCACCCACACTTGGATGTGCTCCAGAAAACAGACTCCAGTTTCTGAACTTGAATTTAGAGTCCTGTACTTGCCCAGATCCAGGCCCAGTTCTTAGGGTCCATCAAAAACACGAGTGGAGTACTAAGGCTTATACAGATGACCTTATGGCCAGAGGCATGAGGGACCTCAGAAGGAAAAACCATGGTGGATCAGAGCTTCACATTACATCACACGTTACATCAGAGCTTCACTGATGTAATTTCAGAGAATGAGGAGAGCCACAATTCCAATTAAGTGAAACCCGGAGGACTGAGCTCTGAGTTGGCAGCCCTGCGATGGTGACTGAGGACAGGGCGATCCTGGGGGTGGGTATGGACTAGGAGAGGGCAGACTGACCCTCCTCTGGGCCTGCCTATGTCTCTCTGTACATCCTTCCTTCATCTGGAAAAATAAAACAGAGCTGGCCGGGCTGTCAGATCCTGCAGCTCTGATGTTCTAGGTCCTTACTGGGGTGGGGGTGGGGCAGAAGAAAGGACTGGAGGACAGGAAGCCGATGTTGACTGAATTCCTGTTGTATATTGGGCACCAAACAAGGCACGGTGACACCGGCAACCCCATAAGGATGGTAGCTGTTTTGTGCATGAAAAGGAAAAAAAGAAGAGGTTGAGTGAAATGTCCCAAGTTATGTAGCTGGAAGGTGATGGGGCTTTGCCACAAGGCATCTGGCACTTACGAACTGTCTCCACCCAATCCTCCAGGACATCTAATTCCTAGAAGTAGCACTTGCCTCCTAAGGAGCTCTGCTCTGGTCTGCATGGTGACCGGGGAAAGGCAGAGCGCAGCTGGCGTTGCCGGCTTTCTGGGTTTATTTCAATACTGTTCTCTGGCTCTTAATTAGGCAGCTCAGGGGTGAAAAGCTAACGTGGATGTAAGTAATGAGCAGGAGACCCGGTGTCACAGGCCGACCCTGGATGCAGGACAGAGTTGACTCTGTAATTATGCCAGCCAGTGTTTACCAAGGGTCTCTTGTGTGTCGGGTCTGAAAACAACAGTCACAGCAACAACAATAAAAACAGCACTACCAACAATAACAACAGCCGTGGCAACAATAGCAGCAGCAGCAACAGCAGCAGCAGCGGAGGGCTCACGGTGCACAGGCAGGGTAATGTACTTAGCAGCACGTTTGCTGTGAGAGCAGTGAGTGAGCTCCTCTTTTTCTCTTTTTGGCTCCACCACGTGACGTGCAGGATGGAACCGATGCCCCCTGCAGTGGGAGCACGGGTTCTTAACCATGAGGTCACCAGGGAAGTCCCAGGATGTCTCCTCTTTTTATGCTGGTTGAGGAGATTGGTTCTCAATGTCTGAGAAGTGATGCAAGTACCCCAACCCTGGACCCTCAGAATTGCTGTCTTTCTGTTTCTAGATGGTGTAGAAGGTGTTAAGTCACCGGGAAGGCCATGAATATATGTTTTCTGAATGAGACACGGGGGCACGTGCTCTGATATACTGATTAGTGATGGAGCAGGCTCTTTGAAAACTCCAGGGGCAGTTGGTATCAGCACAATCACCTACCTCTCAGCGGCCCCTCTGTTCCATGTCCCCCACACCATTCTCCGGCCTCAAAGCCTCCCTCACGGGCTCATCACTCTGGCCTCCTTGCCCCACAGTACCCTATGCTCCAAAATTATGACTGCTTTAAACATAAACAGCCATTTTCAGGCTAAATATTTCCCTGTTTTTCGAGGAGGGGAACTGGAATAAGAAGATTGATGTAATTTATACTAAGATGTGAGTGACTACCAACCTGCCCATTACTGGCTGGTGAACATCTTTTAAAGAGAAGCTGGTTATTCACCAGACAGCTGTCCCTGACAGGATTCTAGCTGAGTGACACTATAGGTTCTTCAGGGGCAGGCTAGTGGGGAGAGAGATCGCCCTCCCTAAGGGACTATTTCCTGAGAGGAGATAGGGGCTTTATCCTCTCTTTCTGATTTCAGACAGTGTGCATTGGCACAGGGAGGGCTCTTGGAAAACCCTAAAGACACAGCACCTGTATTATCGGCATGCCTCACCTTTTGAGACCCTTTCTTCAATGAGAAACCATTTTAATAAGGCTGTAATTTCGTTACAGAATTTTATAATTAAATATCCTTAAAAGAAATGAGGTTGCAGGTCCCTATCTCTCAATTTATCACAGACTTAATGCCCCACATTACACAGTGTTTAATCAAGAATGTATCCCCACTGTAACTCTGTGCAGGCCTTAGAGATATGAAGTGCTCTGAATTTATCATGAAGGTTGCTCTCTGTTCTTGAGATGTTATTTTGTTTACCAAGTTGCAAAATAAATGGTGGTTTCGTAGTCAGAAATAACAGGCTCTCCTTCATTTCTGCCTTCATCCCAGTCCCACGGGCTGCTTCTCTCATCCTCAGAGGTAAATCCAATCGACAGCTCTCCAGAGGAAAGGTTTTCAGAATTGGCAGCTTCTTTTAAGGAGCAAGCGTTCTCCCCCTGCTGGTTGAGGGCAGCCAGTACATGAGTATGCTGCAAAATCACAAGTTTTGGACGCCCTTCAAACTACAATACGAACACTTACTGCGTGCTACATGCAGCGCTAAGGGATATTAAGATGAGAAGCACCCTGGCTTCCCTGGTGGTCCAGGGATTAAAAATCCGCCTTGTAATGCAGGGAACACCAGTTTGATCCCTGGACCGGGAAGATCCCACATGCCATGGGGCAGCTAAGCCCGTGAGCCACTACTGAGGCTGTATTCCAGAGCCCTTGAGCTGAAACTTCTGAGCCCACACACCCTAGAGCCATGCTTTGCAACAGGAGAAGCCACCACAATGAGAAGCCTGCATATGGCAACTAGAGAGTAGACCCCGCTAGCCACAGCTAGAGAAAGCCCGCGTGCAGCAACGAAGACCCAGTACTGCCAAAATAAATACATATTTTCTTTAAAACTGAGAAGGACAAGGCCCTTGTTCTCAAAGAGCTTGGAGTCTAGGCAGAGACAAAATGTGCATATATACCCAATACAGAAAACAAAGTGTTAGCATCTGTTAATTGCAGGGTCGTTGAGAAGGGAGAAATTACTCTGTCCACAGATATAAAGGAGGCTTCATGGTGGTGTTAACATTTTGCTTGCATCCTGAAAAAGCACTGGGATTTCAGAAAGTAAGAGGGAGAGAAAGTCAACGTATGGAGTCCTAGAAGTTAGGCATGAAGGATACCCAAAGAATCATGGACTATAATCCTCTCGTTTTACTCGAGGAAAAGGGAGCTCAGAGAGTCCAGATGCCCCAGATATAAGAGGTGGAACAGAGACTGGAACCCATATCATTTCATTCCAACTCCAAGCTTGCCAAGCATTCCAGGCTGAGAGAGGAATGAAAGATGGGTTGGGAAGTGCCGGCTACATCAGGGAATGGAGAATGGAGTCTGGGTCTCAGTCACAAGAAATTCAGTCTCATTTACTGAGGAAGTGAAATAGTCTGGCTAATTTCATTTCCTGATTAGATGGAAATTCAATAGAAAGGCTGTATTGTTAGAAATGTTGCTTTTTTGAAAATTTCCTAAAGTTTCTGTTTCACTTTTCTACCTTAGCAAGTAAAGTCAGAAAATCATCTGCTGATAATCCTGGGTCTTGCAGGATCTTACAATGCTTTAGATGTAGACAGCATATAGGATTATAGATATAGATCCTTGGAGGATTTTTAAAAAAATATTTAGTAGCAATATATTTGCCTGTCATTTTTCTCTTTATCATTAAACGTAGTATTTAGGTTTCTTTATCAGAAAAAATCTGATTGGGTGAGTATCCTGGCTTACTTTGCTCTGGATAATAGAGGTTTTGCTACATTATTTAAGGTGATTCCTGCTGATCCCCCTATGCAGCTCTGTCCTCACCCTTGCAGGGCTGTGCCAGGCAGCAGGGTTTCCGAGAGGAGTCACATAGACTTCCCATGCTTGCTTTGGAAAGGAGCAGCAGGACATTCCATTGATTATACTGCCTGGCTCATGCCCAAACTCTCCCCACTGGTAACTCCTGGAAAAGTATGAGCAGTGGCCTTGTCTAAATGAGGGCCTTGTGGGATTTGGCTCCAGCCTGGGTTTGTCACCATCCTCCCAGATGGCTGTCAATGATCCCCACCTCTTGATATTCATGCCCTGCGTAGCGCCCTCCTACATAACACCAGGATTGATCTGTGTAACCACTAAAATACAGCATAATTGATAGCATGTCACTTCCTGGTTAGGGTACAAAAAGGCATTGCAGTTTTCATCTTGATGACCTTCTTTTTCTCTCAAATTGCTTGCTCTGGAGGAAGCCAGATGCCACAGCATGAGCATCACTAGGGAGAGGTCCATGAACTGAGACCTCCAGCCAACAGCCATGTGAGTGAGTCTGGGGGCAGAGACTCCAACTGCAATCAAGCCTTCAGAGGACTGCCGCCCTGGCCAACAACTTTAAAAAAAAAATTAATTTATTTTTAATTGAAGGATAATTGCTTTGCAATATTGCTTTGGTTTTTGCCATGCAACAACATGAATTATCCATAGAAAGTTATGACCAACCTAGATAGCATATTAAAAAGCAGAGACATTACTTTGCCAACAAAGGTCCATCTAGTCAAGGCTATGGTTTTTCCAGTGGTCATGTATGGATGTGAGAGTTGGACTGTGAAGAAAGCTGAGTGCCGAAGAACTGATGCTTTTTTTTTTTTTGGTTTTATTTATTTATTTATTTTTTTAAATTTTAAAATCTTTAATTCTTACATGTTTGAGAACTGATGCTTTTGAACTGTGGAGAGTCCCTTGGACTCCAAGGAGATCCAACCAGTCCATCCTAAAGGAGATCAGTCCTGGGTGTGCATTGGAAGGATTGATGTTAAAGCTGAAACTCCAATATTTTGGCCACCTCATGTGAAGGGTTGACTCACTTTAAAAGACCCTGATGCTCGGAGGGATTGGGGGCAGGAGGAGAAGGGGATGACAGAGGATGAGATGTTTGGATGGCATCACCGACTCGATGGACATGAGTTTGGGTGAACTCTGGGAGTTGGCGATGGACAGGGAGGCCTGGTGTGCTGTGATTCATGGGGTCACAAAGAGTCGGACATGACTGAGCGACTGAACTGAATTGAACTGATACATATGTCCCTTCCCTCTTGAACCTCCCTCCCGCCTCCTACCCTTTCTCACCCATCTAGATGGCTATAGAACCCTGGTTTGAGTTCCCTGACTCATCCAGCAGACTCCCATTGGCTGTCTAGGTTACATACGGTAGCGTACATGCTTGCTTGCTACTCTCTCCGTTCATCTCACCCTCCCCTTCTTCTCCCCCGCTCATGTCCATAGGTCTGTTCTCTATTTCTTCATCTCCTTGCTGCCCTGCAAAAGGTTCATCAGTACCGTCTTTCTAGATTCCATATATATATATGTTAATACATGATATTTGCTGTTTTCTTTCTGACTTACTTCATTCTGTATAATAAGTTCTAGGTTCATCCACCTCATTAGAACGTACTCAAATGCATTCCTTTTTATGCTTGAGTATGGCCTACATCTTGACTGCACCTTATGAGAGAGCCTGAGCCAACTGCCCAGATTTCTGACCCTTCAAAATTGTGTGAGATAATAAATATTTGTTACAGAAGTTTAGGCTAATTTGGTACTCGACAATAGACAGAGTCGTGTCCGACTCTTTGCGACCCCGTGGACTATAGCCCACCAGGCTTCTCCATCCATGGGATTCTCCAGGCAAGAATACTGGAGTGGGTTGCCATTTCCTTCTCCAGGGGATCCTCCTGACCCAGGGATCAAACCCAGGTCCCCCGCATTGCAGGCAGACGCTTTAACCTCTGCACCACCAGGGAAGCCCCAGTAAATATCTGTTATAGAAGTTTAGACTAATTTGGTACTCGACAATAGATAGAGACTTCCCTGGGATGGGGGCTCCTAGGCATTGATCTTTCCCTGAACCCCATCTGGGTAGCCAGAGGTAGTTGTGACATCCTGGAATCTCAAATCCAGAAGTGACCTCAGAGCTTAGATGTTTAGTTCCCTCCTTTTACAGATGGAAGAAAGAGAGCCCAGCATCGAAGAGGCTTTGTGTGGAGCCAATTCAAGGCTAAAACTCAAAGGTCCTCTGTTCAGGGGTTCCTCCTTTTCTTTCCATATTCCATTCCTGGCACCTAGTCAGACTTCCTGTTCACTGTTTCAGTCACCAAATATTTGCTATGTGCTAGGTCTGTGTTAGGCCCTGGGATATAGCAGAGACTCTGGGCTTATGTCAAAAGTTATCATTTGAGTAACACATAATTATTGTAATGGATGTATGCTGAATGACTGAATAAGGCTGGATTCAATCAGGAGACCCATGTGCTCATCTGCATTTTGCCAGGAGTGTCCTGGGTCTTCATTGTCACTCTGTGTAAAAGATGGTTTCCGGCTGGTGTGCAATATGGAGTCTTAGATTAACACACAGAACCTTAGAATTTTAGAACTAGAAAGGATTTTGGCAGGTGAGTGATGCTGAAGTTTTCAAGTGATAGTGGACTCCTTTGAAAATCAGAAGAATCTATTGGCCCCTTTAACCTCGTGTGTAAAACAATCTGCATGTAAACTTTGGGGAATTCCTAGAACATTTGAAGTCCATCCACGGACTTCCTAGGGATCCATAGACTGAGGACCTCTGATCTGATCTGATCTCCTGCCATTTTTGGTGAGAAAACTGAGACCCAAAGAAGGGAAGTAACTTGCCCCACGTCACCCAGCAATTCAGTAGCAAAGTCTGTACTTGAACCAGGTGTCCGGAAAGCTTGTCCAGCTTTCCTCTGCCATAGAGCCCCGACTTACAGGAAGCACACAGGAAATGAGGAAACCAATTCCGGCCTCTAACCAATCCCGGCCTCTAACCAATTCCTGAGCTCAGGAAATCACACACACGCACATATTTATTTTCTGTTAGTATCTCTTGGGGACAGACAGAGTGGCTTAAATAGCCAACTCTGTCTCCAGCACTAGACTAAAATGCATCAGTGGGTACTTCCTAAAATTTGGCAATTGGAAATCCTTAGAGAGGGGACTGACAGCCCCAGGGAGTGTCTAGGATTGAGGAGTGTGGAGGAAAGTCTGGTGATGTGGATAGATAGCAGCGGAAGCCCCAGGGACAGTCAGCTTCCCTTGACCCACCAGCTGATCCCAGGCACTCGGGGGCATCTCTGTGGACTGGACCATCCACATTTAGATGGGAACTGGTTTCTCACTGTCATGTAGAGGAGCTGCTTTGCATAATATGGAGGAGAGGGGCTCTAGTGCCAGCCTGCCTGGGTGCAGAGTCGTGTCTGGCTACTTTATCTGTGCCGTCTTGTCCACTAGCTAACTTCTATATCTGATCAGTAAAATGCAGACCACAAGTGCCCTAATACCACAGGCTTGTTGTGACGCTCAAATGAGTTAATTTTTGTAAAGTGCTTAGAACAGAGCCTGACCTACAAGAAGGGCCATGTAAACGTATGCTCATTAAGGGCATAAAATCCATACTTCTTTGGGCATCAGTTTTCCTATGCTGGGTCCTTCAGAACAGAGAGCACTAAACTTAAAAAAAGTTACATTTAAAAAATCAACTTTATTGAAGTATAAATTGTCTACAATAAATACACCTGTTGTAGGTGTACATTTAGATGGATTTCTATACGTGTGCATCAGCCAGCGAGATCAGGATGCAGTGGCTCCATCAACCGCAAGGCTTCCGTGTCCCTCATCCTAGTTAGCCCCCTCCCCCAGCCCCAGATCACTGTGAGCTTAACCACCAAAGAATATGATGGCACATTTCTATCAGTGCGTGGGTATTGAGCTGCCAAAATGCATTTATGTTTCCCAGTGCATAGATGTGTTTACTTTCATATGTGTCCTATTGTTAATCTGTATCATGCACATTAGAAAAGCTTAGTTTCTATGTTATTTTTAGATTCCAAAAATAGGAGAAATTATTACAAAAGTGGATAAAATATGAATAATTAGTGAATATGATAGTGTTTTTATACAGTTCTTTAAATTGTTCTATAAATTTGATATTATATCAAATTAAAAATTGACAACAAATAAACTCAACATACATAGCAGTAAACAGAGCTACTGTCCTGGGAGCACTGCTCTTTCTCAGAAGCCCCGGGAGGTTCACTAAGCCTGCCCAATCCCAGGCCCCACACAGCTGGAAGGCAGTCAGAACGCCAAGGGGTGGCTTTTTGCATCTGCCTGGCATCTAGTGAAGGGGCCAGGGCTCCTCAGGGTCATAGGAACCTGGCAAGGGAGTGTCCCCCAGCTGGCTGAGGCCACAGTGGCATTTTGGGTAAAATGAGCTGTGTTTGAATCTGGGAAGCAAAGAGCTGGCTCAAGTTGGCAGGGCCAATGTGTGTGCAAAAATTATTGTATCCATAAATCTCTGTATACGTATGAAGGCTCAAAGCATCCACATCCTTTAGGAATGAGGCAGCTGAAAAGTGAATAAACATAAATATGATAGAAATGTAATATAAAGCATTGGCTAATTATTAAACCGCCTGAGATGCTACTATTATTACTACAAATACGACTTTTACTGCTGCTGTTACTGCTGCTACTAGAATGACTGCTAGCTAGGATGGCCATCCACCCTGGTGAGACTGTCCCAGTTGAAGCGCTGAAAGCCCTCTGTCCCAGGAAGCCCCTCAGTTCTGGGCAAACCACGGCGGTTGTTCGCCTGAGAGTGTGTTACTTGTTTCCGGATTGCCGCAGCCCCTTTAGCCATCACCGTGTTAGTCTACTCAGGCTGCGCTAAGGAAATTCCACAGATAGAGAGGCTTAAACGACAGAAATTTATTTCTAATAGTTCTGGAGGCTAGGAAGTCCAAGATCAAGGTCTGGCTGGCTCGGTTTCTGGTGAGAGCTCTTTTCCTGGCTTGCAAAGGGCCACCTTGTAGCTGTGTTCTCACCTGGCCTTTCTCCTGTGTGTGCATGGTAAGAAGGGGAGCTCTCTGGAATGTCCTTTTATAAGGACATCAAACCCATCAGACTGGAGTCCCACTCTTATGACCTCATTTAACCTTAATTTCTTCTGTGAGGGCTCTGTCTCCAAATGCAATCAGAGTGAGTTTGGGGCGTCAACACAGGCATTTTGGCAGAGACCATCCACCATCCAGTCTGACCATTACTCTCACAGCCATAACTCTGCAAGCCAGTCCCTTCTGCTGTTGGCTTTGGCCATGCCTGCCCTCTTTTGGGACAGCTCCTCACTCCAGGCATTCCCCTGCCTGTACCTCCTTCCTTTGCTACTCCTGAAAAATGCTGTGTCTTTGAACATGCTTTTCCTTGTCTGTGTGCCTTGGCATAGGGAAATCTGGCTTTCTTAGGAGCTGGGTCTGTGAGCCCAGAAGAGGAACTTCCTAGGACCATGTCAAAACAGCAGCCTATCCCCCTTTACACACACTCCCAGCCTCCCTGTTCTCAAGATCGTCATGACACTGGCCATCTGAGCAGTAGGCAGCCCACTGGATGCATGAAGGGCTGAATGGGAGGGGTTCTCACACAGGTTAATGAGGCTCAGGCTGCTGGTCTTCCTGGAGGTCACCGTCACCCCGAGTTGTGCCCCTGAGCCCTGTGCTGGCCTCTTCCTGTCGCCGGGACATCATTAGAAATGTTAATTATTAATTATCACTAAAAGCTCCTTTCGCTGCATTGCTGTTCTCCATCACTCTCTCTAGCTCCCTTTCCTCCCGTGTCTCTCTGTAACTGGATCCTGGGTCTCCTGTCACTTTAAAATCTTTTTCCTAAGAGCCTCTCACCTGCAGGCTGCAGAGCTGGGGTGTCTGGGAGCAGGGGCACCCCAGAAAAGGCACCTAGACACATCCTTTTGCTGTATCTTTCTGGTCAGAGCACCCACTTCCTTCTCTCAAAGCATTGAGGATTCAAGGACATAGAGACTGGGGAGAACCTGGGCAGGAACTGGGTTCTGATGTTGTGACGTATGTTTAGTGAAGCTAAGAAACTCTCCTTCTTTCCACTCTCTCTATGCTTCAATTCAGGTGCTAAGGCCCAGTTTTCCTGACACACTGAGGGAGCCACCTAAAAAGATGTAATTTGAAGGAATCCCTGGAAGGATCACTCCACCAGAAATGTCTCCAGCATCCTGTTCTGGGGCCACACTTGTACTTTGGGCAGGCAGCTGTGTGAAGGGAGGAGCACTGGGGACTCAGAGTTGCCGCTGCCTGCTCTGAGGGCTTGAGTCACCTCTTTTCATCTCAGGCCACAAAGGTCAGTGGAAAGAATAGGGTTTTGGAATCAGCAGACTTAGGTTTGTATCCCTGCTCTGCCTTGTGCTTGCTGTGCGGCCTTGGACAACTTACATGACCTCTCTGAGCCTCATTGTTAAAACATGGCAATCGTCTTTCCCTCACTGAGTTATTGGTGAATTTAATGAGATCATGACCTCTAGCTGCGAGCCTGACATACTGAGGGGCTTAATAAATGTTCATGTCTTATGTATAAAAAAAAGATGAAAATTCCTGCCTTGCTTATGTGACAGAACTGGGAGGATTGAATTTCTGAGCATTTGCTCTATGCCAGTCACTATTCTATAAATGCTTTATACATATTAATTCATTTACTCCTAACAACAGCTCCATGACACAGACACTATTATTATTCTTATGAAGGAGGTAAGTTATGAAGGAGGTAAGTCAGGTAAAGAAAAGCTAAATAACTTACCTGAGGTCATGTGCTAGTAAGCAAAAAAGCCTGGAAGTTTTTAGGTGTTTAGGGAATAGACCTGTGTTGTCCAATAATAATGTTGCCATTTGCCAGATACGGTTATTTGAGTTCTTGCTATGTGGCTAGTCTGAACTGAGATGTACTTTAATTGTAAATTATAATCACAATTTCAAAGACAATAAGACAAGAGAAAGACAATGCAAAAGAGTCCATTAATAATTTTTATATTGATTATATGTTAAAATGGTAGAATTTTAGATACATATTGAATTAAATAAAATACATTATTAAAATTAACTTTACTGGATGTTTTTCCTATTTTCAGTGTGATTACTAGACAATTTTAAATGTCATAGTGGCTCACATTATATTTCTCTGGGGCTGTGTGGCCTAAGACCCCCACTCACAGTCACCCACTATATGTCTCCAACAGTGAATATGTGAAATACTGAAGTGCTAGATTCTGACTAATAGACACCACCTGCTCCTCAGTGCAGGTTGATAGGGTTTTGTCAATATCAGGAGTCCCTTTATTAAGGTGTGGGCACCTCTGACAGAAGGGGTCCTCCTCCCCCACCCCTGACATCCTCCAGTCCAGGAGGAGTCTAGCAGACCGAATCTTTGATCTTTAGTCTTTACTCAGCTCCCTACTGCCCAAACTGGAGGGAGCAGTGAAGGAAAAGAGCTTATCCAAGGCGAGTTTTGCTTTTCAGTTCTCCTGGTGTGGGGTGGGGATTCACACCTAGTTCCACAACATCCCACCCAGCTGCTTAGAGACCCCAGTGGTGGGAGTGGGAGGAAGACAGGCTTGGGTGGTGCCCTTCTCCTTGAGCTCACCTCTGACCTAATGCCTGTGGGTTTTCTGGCCAGTCCTTCTGTGTGTAGCTCCAGGGACAGGGAACCCAGGGCCCTGTCTGCCCACCAGTGGAAGCTTTTATGTTTCAGAAAACTCTTGTTTTTATTGATCCTCCCTTTACATGATGCTTCAATTCCATAGATAGCTCCTGGTTCTGTTTTCTGGAATTGTACTTCTCAGTATTCTAGAAAATATGGCCTGGAGCTCAGTGCCCCCTAAGACCCATTGAATCAAAATCTTCAAGGAGTAGGCTCAGGAATTAGTTTCTCTTCTGTCTGTCTCTTTCTCCCTTTCCACCTTTTCTCTCTCTCTCTATTTCTACTCCATCTTCTGCTTCCTCTCCCTTCTCCTTCTCTCTCTCTCTTTCCTCTCTTATACACACAAACCCAGACACACACAGGGCTGCCAGTACCAGACTCAGAAGCAGGGGCTCTCACCTTGGGATCACAGTGTCCAAGGGTGTGACCGGTTGTGACATACACTGCCAGTAATTTTTCCTAAAAATATAGTGGGGGAAATTTTGCAAATTATCGACTTCTTAAATTGAATTGTACAGATTCAAGATTACTCCTATAATAGTATTGCCTTTACTCCTGGCTTTCTGGACACTTTCTTGGTTAGAGGAGAGGAATGTGGTGTTATGAACGTTCACATGAATCCTAGGAGAGTTAAGAAGCATTACTGGCTTCATTTTACCAATGAGGAAACTGAGAAGAGAGGTTAGGTCACTTGCTTGAGGTCACCCAGCTGACAAACGAACAAACCAGAACAAGATCTTGAACAGGTAGGTAGGTCTGTCTGTTTCCATAGCCTCTAACTGTCTCATGACTACTGTCCCATGAGGGCTGGGGAGACTCTATAATCCTTGTCCAGGAACCGAAATCAGTGGATCCTGCCACTTCTCCATGAGTGATCCTTAGAATTGTAGCACACAGAGAACAAGGCAAAGTGAAGGAACAGGTTATTCCTCTTGGGACTTGGGACTCTGGCCCCAACCCTCATTGTGAGGTGTCACTGAACCATGCTGGACCCTGTCGAGAATGCGTTTCCCTCACTGAGGATAGCCTGGAACCGAAGCCAGCTGCAAGGTCCACTCTGCCAACTTGCATCCCAAAATGTTACCCAATTCTTGGCTTTTAACATTTCAGCTCAAGGAAAAGCCATACTTGCCAGTGAGAAGTAGATGAGAGTCCAAGAGACCAAGAGCATCTTTGCACATGGTGGATTTATTTATTCCCCGCCCTACTCAGGCTCCACCCCAGCAGGATGCCCCAGTCAGTACCTTCAGACCTGATGGTCTGTTAAACACACTCTTTTCTGGGGGATGAGGAAGCAGGAAGAGAAGCTGAGAGATTTTCTTGACCACTGGACTCCTGCTGGAGGTTGACAAGTCACCACAACTAACGGACTTTGTCATGACAATGACAAGGTATTGTTAAGTTCTCTACTTTCCTGCAAGAACTGGGGGAGCTGAAAATGAGGATCTACCAGGGGAATGTGTTGGGCATGTGAACTTTATCTGTCCCGTGGGTCCCAGCAGACAAGTAGTGCTGGGAATGGTGGGTCCAGAGGTGTCCACCGAGGAAGTCCATAGCTTCCAGGTGACAACCTGTCACTTGTCGGAAACAGCACTCTCATGCCCCTTGATTTGCTCCTTCTCCTGGACCCATGCTTTTCAGCTCCCCTGAGCCTTCCTGATGGACATGACTTTCAGCTCCTGCACCATCTGGCTGCCGCTCTCAGGAAGTGCTCCAGTTTCTCAGTGTCCTTCTTACCCTGTAATGCCCAGGGCTGAGTGTCGTGTTCCAGACAGGACTGACCAATTCTGAGCACACCGAGGTCATGCTATGATTTACACCAGGGACACTGTACTTCCCTTGATGTAGCCAAGATTGTGTACACTTTGTGGCTCATATATCAACTGCATAACACAGTTGGACCAGGCTGAGCTAGTGGCCAATTTACAGAATAACAAACAAATGGGTTATTTTCTCATGGACCGCTGCCAAACCAGGTCTACCCCATCCGGTACTCGTGCAATTAATTTTTAACCTAAATGCAGGACTTTGCATTTCTCTCTTCTCGTTCTATCATGTTGGTTTTAGCCCTGTGTTCCTTCCTGTTGAGGTCATTTCTTATTTCCATTCCGACATCTGTAGCAGCAACTAGTTGAGGTCATTTCTTATTTCCCTTCTGTCATCTTAAGTGGTAACTATGCTTTCTAGCTTTGTGCCTGCTGCAAACTTGATTAGAACACCTTGTACATTGTCTTCTGAGTCACAGGTAACAATGCCAGTGAGGTCAGCGCCAAGGACAGAGCTCTATGGCAGGCCACTAGAGACCTCCATGGGGTTGACACAGAAAAACTAATCAACATTCTTGACTGTGGTTGCTCATCCAGCTATGACTCCACTTCCTGTCCTCTGACCCAATTCTCATTTCCCCATCACATCCTCAAGGGCACCAGGTAAAGCATTTGTCAAATGCCATGCTGAAATCAAGATGCATTGGGTTCATATCATTGCCTTGATCTGCTCTGTGAACAAGTGGAATTACTGCTGACATGTGATGGACAAGATCTGGGGGGTGGAAAAGAAAAGTAAGTGTATGAATGACTGAGAATATGAGGATTCACTGTGGAAAATATGGAGAAGCCCGTTTAAAGTCGAAGCGTTAGTACATTCACCTCTCCCACTATCAAGTATCATCTTGCTCTTGTAAATGTTCACACTGCTTTGTTATAACAGTCTATCACGTATGGTAATAATTGGCACGTATTTTTATCTCCCCCATGAACCTCTGAATTTTTTCCTTTTGCTCAAGTCATTTTTATATCTCTTATTACCAAATGTTTTCAAAAGTACATGCCTTCGGTCAGGGTCCGTGTTTTCATCATTGAATAAGAATGTATGAAAAGCACCCAGCCCAGAGCTCCACCCAGTGTAGGCACTCAAAACATACGAGTTCCTTTTACGTGCCCACAGCACATAGCTCAGGGCCTTACACTCAGTGAGTACTCAATAAATGTGTGGATGGATGCGTACCTGCCTGAATAGCTATCTCACATCTTCCTGGTATTCAGACTGACAGAGTGACAGACTAATCAGTGTGTGTCTGATTCATATCAACCCAAGCAACTCGACAAGAGGCTGCTTGTTAAACCAGAATGCAGTGTATTATTTCACTCTGAGAACTACTGTCTGATCCCACCTGGAGGGAAGAGGTCCATGCGTGGCTGGAGGATGTTGACCAAACAGGCTTGTTAAGTGTTTGTGTTAGGGGGCGGGAGTGGGACAGAGAACCCCAGGGAGCACAAGGGCAAGGACTGGTGATGATCACAAACAGCACCTGTGAGACAGGTCAGGGCTCCCGGAGAAGTAAAGCTCAGTTGGTCATCAGGTTTGAGGGGCAGGATGAAGCTTGGCTTGGGAGGAAAGCCAAGAGGGCAGATGCCAAGTAAGTGCTGGAAAAATCAAAGGAAAAGTGGGCATGAGAGGGTCCAGGGCTCCTACGTCAAATGGGCCGGGTAAGCCCAGAGCTTGCTGGGATTGGAGCCACCTGCGTGGGGTCTGGGATGTTTTGGCCTGGTTGAAAGATCCAGATCTGGGCAGGCTGCTATGACAGGTAAATGTATCAACATACACAGTTTTTTCCTGCTCTGTACTGGAGAAACACTAGTACATATACACTGCTCAAGTGCTGCCTTTTAAACACTCAGGCAGTCCTGGGTTCACATCCTAGCTCTGCCCCCTGTAGCGGTGTGATCTTCAGCCACTTGGTTTCTCTAAACCTCAGTTTCCAAACCTGCAAACTGGGTATAATAATAATGTCTATGGCATGGTACTGTTGGGAAGTTAAATTTAGCACATCTAAAATGCCTGGCAGATAACATGTAGTAAACTGAAGTTATCAGTACTATGACACTGGGCAAAATGCTCTTTAAGTCCTCTGAGCCTCATTTTCATCATGAACATAAAAGTTGTAAGAGCTGTGAGGATGTGGAATGCAACCTATTTTAAAATGTGTGATATATTTGATAAATGTGAAAATTCTTATTACTTACAGGATGCTTAGATAGCTTCAGTTCAGTTCAGTTCAGTCACTCAGTTGTGTCCAACTCTTTGTGACCCCATGAATCACAGCACGCCAGGCCTCCCTGTCCATCACCAACTCCTGGAGTTCACTCAGACTCAGTCCATCGAGTCAGTGATGCCATCCAGCCATCTCATCCTGGGTCGTCCCCTTCTCCTCCTGCCCCCAATCCCTCCCAGCATCAGAGTCTTTTCCAATGAGTCAACTCTTCGCATGAGGTGGCCAAAGTACTGGAGCTTCAGCTTTAGCATCATTCCTTCCAAAGAAACCCCAGGGCTGATCTCCTCCAGAATGGACTGGTTGGATCTCCTTGGAGTCCAAGGGACTCTCAAGAGTCTTCTCCAACACCACAGTTCAAAAGCATCAATTCTTCGGTGCTCAGCCTTCTTCACATTCCAACTCTCACATCCATACATGACCACAGGAAAAACCATAGCCTTGACTAGATGGACCTTAGTCGGCAAAGTAATGTCTCTGCTTTTGAATATGCTATCTAGGTTGGTCATAACTTTTCGAGACTTATTCCTTATACCCACCAAACCCAAGGATATGTCATGAGTCAGGGATCCAGGGACAGTCTTCAGAGAGGACTGTGATGCCTTCAAAACTTTTTGCAAAATGTGAGCATCCTCAGACAACTTGTCCTGCAGGGGAGAGAGCCCTTGGCTTTAACTGTATTTTCAAAGGGGTCTATAGTCTCCAAACGGTTAAGAAATACTGCCCTGGGATCATGACACTTTGGGAAAACTATAGTTTCTCAATATTGCTGTTAACTCTAGATGCGTGGAGTTCCTTAGAGTATGGAGAGAGAATCGAGTCAGCACTGTGGACAGCTGGAACAATTTCAGACATGGGTCCCTTTCCTTGTATCTCTCTCTAACACCCAAGGAACCCAAGGTCTTACCTTGTCAGGCCCTGCTTGTTTCCAGAAGCACTGCACCATGAGCCTGAGCTAGCTATTCATTCCGTCTAAATAGTCCTGCCTATTTGCAAAGGCCTCTCACGCCGATCCCAGAGTAATTCCAAACAAGCCAACAAGGTCATTTAGAGTCATGACCCTCATGTTGTCAGTGGTGCAGAGGGTTCGGGGATGCTCAGGAGAGTGGCCAACAACAGAGCAGAGTGAAATTAGCACTGTGAGCAGTCAGGACGAGAGTCAGAGAAAATGAATTATACTCCAAGTTCTGCCTTTGTGTGACTGATGGGACAGTTAATTCAAGGTCTCTGTTAGGCTACTACAGAGCACAGAGTGGTGAAGAGACAGAGCGCAGTGGGGGTTAAGCCCGTGTCAGATGATGTAGCTGGTCCTGGCCACCTCCTTTTCTAAGAGACAAGGAAACTGAGGCATGAGGAGGGGAAGTGAGAGGCCTGCCTGAGGTCACATAGCTAGTAAAGTGGGTGTTCCATCCATCCATCACGCACTCAGTCGTGTCCAACTCTTTGCAACCCCATGGACTGTAGTCTGCCAGGCTCCTCTGTCCATGGGATTTTCCAGGCAAGAATACTGGAGTGGGTTGCCATTTTCTCCTCTCCCACCTGTCCCTGGGATCGAACCTGGGTCTCCTGACTTGCAGGCAGATTTTTTACCGCGTAAGCCATCAAGGAAGCCGAAGTGGTGGTGCCAGGATTCAAATCTAGTAAGTCTGGTTCCATAATCCTTAAACACAGCACCATATTCTCTCTCTAAGAGGAAAACATCTCTGGCCTTGCCTCATTTGTGCATCTATCCATGTCAGGGTCATTGCTGGGAGGAGTGCCTGGGCCTAGGCAGAATTTATGAATTCCTGGTTTGAATGTTGTATCTGGCCTCAGTTTCCTCACTTGTAAAGTAAGGCCTGTTTATGCCCTACTCTCTTACAGAATTATTTTATGCATCAAATGATCCTGGCCTTTGTACATGCAAAGGCTTTGTAAACACTGAACATCACCCAATAAAAGACATCACCATCAGTATTATTGGTTGAGAGGCTCTGAGTGTCCCAGCTGCCTGGGGTGACGTGCAGCCTGTGATTCTGCTGGAGCTAGTGGCTGGAGACCTCTCCACCTGATCCTCCAAGGCCCAGTGTCCTCCCTCACTACAACCCCGTTTCCCCTCAGAGGAAATCAGAGGAGGCATTTTGTCCTCTAGCTCAGAACTCAACCCAAATCCCAGGAGGAGAAGACGTGCCCAGGCACTGATCTGTTTTGCCAGTGCTTTCTCCCAGGTGCCCTGGCCAGCTCCCAGTGCTGGCAATGGACCATTGCCAACCTTCACTAGCCACTTGCTGCAGCTATAATCTCTTTGTTCTCATTTGCACTCTACCTGATAATACCCATGTGGGTCATAAGTAGGTGTTGTGTTCCACTTCTGAGAAGACCAAACTCCAGGTCCCGGGACATGGGGTGCAGGGAAAAGGAATGAAAAAGAAAGAAGAATGGGGGGGCGGTCTATGTCGTGTTTCTATAGTCTTTTCTTGCCCAGTTCCCACTATTTACAGCAACAGTTTTAATCGCGCATCTGCCTGTTTGGCCAACAGTTCTAATGGCAACATCAAGGAGGAGGGCCTCCCATATTCCCTTTCACTCAGTCTGAGCTGGAAGGGTTCTTGAGAGGGAAGTGGCTCCTGGTTGGTTGAGGTTTAAAGGATGGAGAGAGGGAGTAGTTTCAGGGCAGGTGTGGGTACGGAAGCTCTAGGAGTCAGGCTCGTGGAGGGCTTCTGATGGGGGGAGGCGAGGGGGGGAATTGCTGGGCTCACTGTTTGCTGGATGGGTCCAACTGCAGAGATGTGGGGTATCCAGGCAGCGCCGGGAGGACTGGTGGGGTGGGAGGGGCTGCCTTGATGCAAAGACAGCTCTGGGAATGGGGCTGTACCACATAGGTGTCCATGAGCGCCTTGTTATACAGTTGGGGAGACTGAGGCCCAAATAGGTCGCGTGCAGAACTGCAGAGCTGAAACTACAACTGGGTTTCAAGTTTGACCTGGAAGTAACTCCCAGTTCTGATGCTTATTAATTGTGTGAACTTGAACACCTTACTTAACCTTCCGAGCCTCGATTTTCCCCGTCAGTGAAGTGGGGATGATAGTGTCGACCTTGCAGGGCTGTTTTGAGGCCTAAATGAGATCATCCTTGTCTTTTCTGCTGCACACACATCCAGGTTGAGCAAACTTGACATCTGAGGGCTCCAGAGGCTTTAAGTATTCATAATCTGGGTCCTCTTGAATTTTGGTAAGTATCTGGGTAACAGATGCAACAAGGAATACAGCTGTGTCAGAAATGTAGCAGGGAACGCGGACCTTCCCACTCACTGGTTCTGCTCTCCTCCTCGCCTTTTGCTGCGTCTCTCTGGTCACCGCTTTGATGATGTTCTTTCTTGCATCTCCTTCTATGATGACTCTTAACCATCGGGCTGCCCAGGTGGTGTTAGTGGTAAAGAACCCCCCGGCCATTGCAGGAGACTTAGAAGATATGGGTTCAATCCCTGGGTCGGGAAGATCCCCTGGAGTAGGAAATGCAGCTCACTTCAATATTATTCCCTGGAAAAATCCCTTGGACAGAGGAGGCTGGTGGGTTACATCCCATAGGGTCTCAAAGCATGACTGAAATGACTTAGCATGCACTTAGCCATCAAAAGAAGTACATTCATCATTATTTTGTTTTTAATGATTTTGTTTCTTAAAATGAAGAATCAATTATTCTTGATTTTAGAATCACAGCTCTCTCCTTGTCAATTTAGTTCAGTGCTCATCCAGTAAGTATTTATTGAGCATACAGTGTAGTGCTTATCACGTTCACCTCACATGCAAAAGGTCCTTGGTTCAAAACCGGGTGGAAACATCTTTCCTTTTGGGCTTCCCTGATAGCTCAGTCGCCTGCAATGTGGGAGACTTGGGTTCAGTCCCTGGGTTGGGAAGATCCCCTGGAGAAGGGAAAGGCTACCTACTCCAGTATTCTGGCCTGGAGAATTCCATGGACTGTATAGACCATGGGGTTGCAAAGAGTCGGACACGGCTGAGCGACTTTCCCTTTTTTTTTTTTTCCACTTTCATTATGTGCTAGCCACCGTACCAAGAGCTGGGGGTATAGCAGTGGAAAAAAATAGTTTAAATTCCCTGCTCACACAGAACTTATTTCTACAGGGGTGATTGCCCACCTCTATCCACACTAATCACTCGATGTATTTTGTTTCTATTTTTACCACTTTTCTTCCTTGACTGATTTTGTGTGTGTGTGTGTGTGACTCTGTGGTCTTCCATAAAGAACAGTGCCCACCATGACTGCCATCCATTACCTGGTATAGCCAGCCTTGGTTATAAAACAACACAAAAAGGGAAACAGACTAAGCAACAAAGCAAGTAACCTCCTCCGCAAGTCCTACCATGCTGTCTTCCAGGCCTGGAAGACCATTTCAGTTCAGCTAAATGAGCTGTCCACACGGCTCTCTCTTCCATTGTTCTGCAGAATTGGCGGGAGCAGGCTTCATGCGTTCCAGGGTAACCCAGTGCTGGGCGCATACAGAAGAGGCTCGGAAGATTTGCTGAAGAAACGTGGGTGAGGATGGGACCAGGCACTCTCGGCATCTGCTTTGGTGCAGGATGTCTGGCGAGCAGGTCTAGAACAGACCTAATCCTTCATGCCGGTGGATGAAGCATGAGCCCTTTTCCTCTTGTGGAGTCTCTCCTCCTAGGCAACCTAGCTGTTAGCCTTCCCTGCAGCTGCTGAGTTTTACAAAGTCCCAAGGAGTATCTGTGGGTAAGGGTAGGTCCTGCCTACCCCGAGCTGCTCTTCTCAACACCAAAGACAGAACAAGGGAAAGGAAGACTGTCTGTTGCTTGCACAGTAAGTGCCTATATAATCTGCTCAGGGTGGGGAACTGGGGTCTTATCCCTCTGAGCAGGAGATTAAAGGCCTGAACTTGTGATTGCTGCTCGGCTGGGGACCTCTGCCATTCGCCCACAGGGAGCCGGGAGAAAGCAGAGAGCACAGCTGCCGCTGGAGAAAGTCAGCGTGGGGGACCGCCAGTGGCAGGCTGTTGAAAACAAATGGGGCAAAGAAACGGTTCTGATGCTATCGATCGGAGCTGATGTTTGCAGAACAGCCGGAAATGACTTACTTGCCTTCAAAACCAATAGGGAAACTGAAGTCAGTGAGCCTAGGACAGACCTGACTGAACCCTGCCCTTCTCCCCTCCCTCCTGGAAATACCCACACATCAATCAATGCACCAGAAAATCATGGGAAACCTTGGCATGAGAGATGAAGGATTGGAACCCTCCCACCGCCCCTGCTCAGTCCTCGCCACTCTTATCCTCGAATGGCCACCAGCGTTAACATCTTCCTCAGTGTCCCGCTGGGCTGGCTGCTGCCACACCACATCTGACCTCTGATCCCCTCTTGCCATTGTCATCAGGGCTCCCGCTGTGTGGAGGTCGAACTGTGGGGGAGCACCTTCCCATCCTAGGTCAGGTGAGACCGTGCTAGAGCTTTTATTGTTATCCTTGCCGGTTACTTAAAAGGAGCTCCTCTAAATTACCAAAACAAACCAGGAAAACAAACTACAAAGGAAAAGAAAGTAAAAATGGATGAGTCTGCAGAGCAGGGACTTTTCAACCCAAGGTGACTCTAGACCAGCCCAGTGAGCACAGGGTTGAAAATGCAGGCCTCTTTTCTCTTCCTTTTTTCTCTTGTCTTCTCCTCTTTCCCCTTCCCTTACTATGTCTTCTCGTCTCTTTCTTTTCTCCCTCCTTCCCTCCCTTCCTTTTTCCCCTTCTTACCATCCTTCCTTCTTCTTTTTTTTTTTTTTTTAATCTCCACCCTGTGTTAGTCCAGCTCTTCCAAGAAGCAGATGTCAAGATGGGATTAAGGGGGCATCAGTTCTATTGAGAGCATTGCCTATGGGAAAGAACATGAGGTAGGATTTGAAAGAAATGTTGGAAGAAGCAATGCAAGTCTGACCTGGAGTGCAGAGGGGGAGGTTGGTCAGAAGCAAGCTTGACTGCCCTGCCACCTAGGGAAGGTTCAGCAAGGCTGTCGGGACATCCTCGAGTCCGGGTTGGCCACTGGAGGAGTCCGATGTCTCTAGAAGAGGCCTGCCGTGGCATACGTGCCGTGCTCGGTCATCGACTGGGAGCAGCTGTGGACAGCAGGGTCTCGGTGTGAACTGGGCAGTGGGTTTCAGAGCCTAACCCTGGGAGACTTGGTCAATCCTGCCTTTGCAGCTAGAGCTCTGCTTTGGCGCATACTCACAGCCCCATGACCCTGTACAGTTGGGCATGCCTAAAGCCAAGTCACAGCCTGATTCTGCACTTCAGTGGACTCTTTCTCTAGGCTTCCTCTGGTAGCCACACGGCTTCCTTCCTCTACAGGGCTTCTCCACTAGACCCTCCCTGGCTATTCCAGCTGGAACTGCAACTTTCCATCCAACACACCCTTGCCTCGTTCCCTGCTTCGTTCCCCCCCAAGTTTTTACTGATGTCTAGCCTACCATGCATTCTTCTCCTTTGTTGTGTTTATCACCTCTCACCCCTACAGGAACGTTTCATGAGGGTAGGATTTTTGCCTATCTTTTTCAGTGTTGTAGCCTTAAGATCAAAACAGTGTCTGCTACTTTAAATATTTGAATGAATGAATGAATGCAAGAATGGCTACTCTTCAGAGTAAACTTTGGGCTCAGTGGCTCCAGCAGCTGGATGGACACAGGAAAAGGGCTATCTTCTTTAGAGCCTGGGGTCTTCACATCACTTTCCAGGGTGGAAAGATGGGTACTATGCTTCAGGGATGTGCATGGGGGTGAGCACTGGACAAACGCAGGTACTGGTCGCAGTGCCATCGTCTACCAGCTGTGTGACCTTGAGCAAGGCACTTAACCTCTCTGAGCTGTAGCTCCTTCTTGGGTGAAATGAGGACAATGACCTACCACTTTTCGGATGGTTTTAAGGCTGAGAAGGTTCTGATTACATCCAAGCAGGGCTTGAGAAAGACTTTTCTGTTTAAAAGTCAGCACTCACCAGTGGTTTGTCAACAAACTCTTTCTTCAGTTGAGGAAGGATTTCAACTCAGCCCACTTTTCCCCAAGTCCTTTGAGGCTGTTTCCCATGCTCTCACCCTCTGTCACCTCCCTCTCCCCAAAGGGAGGTAATGTTTGGGAATTCCTGGGTCTCCATCATACTAATAGCTACCATTTCCTATGAGGCAATTGCTTTGCATACACTATGACATGACTTAATTAATTAGAACTCTTTGATGACAGGGACCACATATCTGTTCCCTGCTGTGCCCCCCAAGTCTGGCACTGAGTAGGTACTCAGTGAATATTTATTAAATGATCACACCAACTGGATGGTTACTATTATTATCCCTACTATACAAATGTGGAGACTGAGGCTCACCCATGATCACAGAGCAAGTAAGTGGTAGAGCCAGGACTTAAACCCAAGCATGTGTGATCTCCAAACCTGAGAGTTTTCAGTTCTATGGTGCTGCCTGAAGAAGACGGTTCTTTTACATAATCCCCAGGGGAAGAGCCCAGGTTGCAGACACAGACTCATGATGGCCTCAGGACTCCTCTAGCCCCCTGTTTATAGGGAGTCTCAGGGCATTCCTGTTTATAAGAAGTGTCAGTACTGGGGGACAACGTGGCCTCATGAACATTGTGCTCCAACCCATTGAGTTTCATCGCCAACACGTTATTTTCCAGGTTGAATGAATCATCCTTGCCTGGCAGGTAGACCTCTCTTCAGATTTTTTTAGCTTCTTTTGAATTCTTGACAATGCTGAGTCATTCTTTGGCAGGACATTGCCAATGCTGTGGCAGTTGGGACAGTTGATGTGGGCCAAATGGCTTGGTTAACTAACCTATAGGTTTTCTTTCAACACAGCACAGAGTTTAACCCTCTTCTAGGCAGTCTAGAAAGAGGGGTGGTGGTTCTTTAATCTGGCAGAATGCTTTCCAAGTCTCAAGAGTGGGAGTAGGTAGTTGGAAGACAGAGGGGGGTATGTTTGCATATTTGCAAATGATAAAGTTTTTAACAATTCAAGCTGGGCGGTTTGTGCTTGAAATAAGACTCAGGCATGCACACAAATACACAAACACTAGGTGATAAAAAACTTTATTGTACAAACAGCTGTGTTTGCTTGTAAATGAGGCAATTAAAACAGTATTACATGTACATAAAGTGTTCCATAGTGAGGGTCAGCTCTGAGAATTGGGGAAAGCTGCTATGATGGGATACGGTGTTTGAGAGGTACCTCAAAGGCTGTTCTTTCTCAGAGTTCCCCTACCTTGTCCTACTTTGACGGCTGTGATTTTTCATCATTGGTCTCTTGTAGAGGGTGTGGCACTGGGCCTTCCAATAAAGACAACGTGTATAAATAAGTGATGAGAGAGCGATGACTTATTAACACACTGGTGCAGGATAACACATCAGTCATTTTAGATGTCAAGCCAGCCGGTTGATAACCTGGAAAAGCTGGGAGAATACAGGTGAGAAGAAGGTAAATTTGGTTGTGCCTGCCCAGTGTCTTTTTCCTAGATCTGGATTTTTATTAACATTTGGGAAACCATCCCACCTTTAATCTTTATCCATGGAATTTCAGTGGGCAGGTGACCTAGGCTGACCACTGTAACTGGTTCAAAAACAGGCATGTAAGTTGAATCAAGCCAATAGGAGGCCTATCCTAGACTTTTTACTAGAGCTCTTGGGACAGAGTTATATTCTTGGGGGTTATAAGCTACCCTCAATGCTGTAATAGGGTTGCGGCATCTGAATGGGAGTGGAGGACATAATAATATAGAGAGAGGCTGTCTGAGAGTAAAGACGGAGCAAAGAAGAATGGAGAGAAGAGAACAACACGTTCTTCACGACTTCATCTGAGGTCCTGGATGACATCATCCCTGAAGCCAGTTTACTCTTCAACTTTTTAAGTTATATGATACAATAAACTGAAAAACTCATTGCCTCTAACTCCCCTACTCTTTTGCCTAAGTTGGTCACCAAAATTGAATCTCTACTGATGTATTTCGCTTGCTTGCTGTTCTTCCTCTTCCACCAGACTGTAAGTTTCCCCCGCAAAGCAGGGATTGTTGTCTTACTCATCTTTGTACTTTCAGTGTCTAGCAGAGTAGAACTTCAGTCCTGAACTGTAGCAGACAAAGGAAGGGGCTGCCAAGATAGTGCACTTTGAGCAAGCTGGTCCTGAACAAGAAGATGGTCTATTCTGCGAGGCAGGCTGAAGACATGTGTCTCTTCTCTGCAAAGACATGTGTCACTGTGCAAGGGGATTGGAGGAAAACATACAAATGACATATGAAGAAGAGAATGGAAGTCGATCCAAGAAAGATCCACCATGATTGTCAACAAGGAGTGGGTGGGTGCTAACGTTACCATCCAGAGATGAAATGAGGAATCGAAAGGGGGTTGGAAAGCCAGATAAAGCAAAAATTCACACACAGAAGTCAAAGCTGGCAAATAAGGGGGTGGTGGCTCAATGAATTTTGGAGACAGGAGTCAATATCCATGGTTTGTCTTTTGATATGGAAGGTAGCTGGGCCTCCCTGATGACTCAGATGGTGAAGAACCTGCCTGCACTGCAGGAGATGTGGGTTTGAACCATGAGTCAAGAAGATCCGCTGGAGAAGAGAATGGCTACCCACTCCAGTATTCTTGCCTGGAGAATTCCATGGACAGAGGACCCTGGTGGGCTACAGTCCATGGGGTCACAGAGTCAGATGCAACTGAACAGTCAACATGCACACGTAGAGGTCAGCTTCATTCAAAGTGGGCAAAGGGGAATGGGGAGGGATGAAACTGCTTTCACACTCGAGTCCTTTTGCCTGACACACAATGAGGTCAAATAATGCCAGAACATGGGAGTTTGGAGCAGAGAAAGCTTTACTGCAGAGCCCAGCAAAGCTCATGCTTTAAAAATCCCCAAATCTCCCACAGCTTTCAATAAAGCCCTTTTCTGGGAAAAGTGAGGGAAGGACATGGTTAATTGTTGCAAGCTTCCTCTGGTGTCCCATAACATCCTTTTTTCTTGAGGTCAAGTCACAGTCAAGTCACCATGTTTCTGTAAACCTCCACTGAAAGAAATGTAATTCTCTGTTCTGACAAGAAAGGGCCAGGTCTAAAGGCTTGGGAGCATCTGTCCAGCACCCAGTCTGGATCTTCTTACCAGCGCCCAGGCCAAGCTGAAGAGGCAGATCTCAGCTGGCGGCAGGTCCCCTCAGGGCCAGGTCCTCACACCCTGTCCAGTCATCATCACTGAGGGAGCCAGGCGCCCAGGACCCAGCTGGCCCTCAGGTTCCTCAGGCAGCCCAAACGGGGGGCTGGTCCCTTGGACCACCATTCATGGAGACTTCCGCTGCCATTAGCTCTTGAGATGGGATTGGGGGAGAGGTTTGCTGCTTCAGGGCCTAGGCCCGACCAGTGGGCGGCCATGGCCAGGGCTCTGGAGCTCTGTGGGACACAGCCCTCAGGCTGTCCCCGGCCCCCAGCTCACCCACCAGCTGAGGTCAGAGGGCCTGGAGAGCCCCGAGGAGAAGGCTGCGATCTCCTCTCACCCCAGTCTCTCCTCCCAGACCGCTGCTAGGCTAACTGTCGGCAGAGCGGGACCTCTAATCCCAAGCGCTGATGGTCCTGCACTTGCCTTGCCCCTGTTACAAGAACACTGGGTGCCTTCTGGGAAGGCTGGACCCAGAACAGGTAACAGAGACAACATTTCCCATTTCTTCAGAAATATTTTAATCCGGTGACAGAAGTTGCGGGTGCCTCTCTTCCAACTCTGCCTTTTGCAGAGATGAATTAATTAGGGTGGGAGCGGCTAGGATGGGCTTTAGAGGCACTTCGGCATATCTTAGATTATCTCATAATTACACAAAGCCCCAGACAGCAGCCCCTGTCCAGCTGCCCCCTCTTCCAAAGTAAGTCCAACTGGTCGTCTTTCTTATCCACCAACCAGAAGACACCGTGTCACCTTGCAAAGGAGTGCAGGACTCCGGGTACCCAAACACTTCTGAGCCAGGAGCCAGCTTACTATTTCATTGTCAGACTCCTTGAACCTGTTCTTAGGTCTCCGTCTCTGGGGGCAGTGCTCCAGAACAGGGGCTGAGAAGGTGTCCCCGCAGTTGAGGTAAGCTGGACACTGAGAAAATCTGAGCCTTTAGTGCTGCTGGAACGGAGACCAGCAGTCCATGACTGTCCCGTTTAGAAGTCTTAACTACATTCCCTGCTGCTGCTACTGCTGCTAATTCGCTTCAGTCGTGTCTGACTCTGTGCAACCCCATAGGTGGCAGCTCACCAGGCTCCGCCATCCCTGGGATTCTCCAGGCAAGAACACTGGAGTGGGTTGCCATTTCCTTCTCCAATGCATGAAAGTGAAAAGTGAAAGTGAAGTCGTTCAGTCATGTCCGACTCTTAGCTACCCAGTGGACTGCAGCCTACGAGGCTCCTCTGTCCATGGGATTTTCCAAGCAAGAGTACCAGAGTGGAGTGCCATCACCTTCTCTGAACTACATTCCCTAGGAAAGGCTTTTCAGTCTCCTTCCTTCTCTGTCCTGTGACTCCCCCAAATCCTTTCTCTGGCACCAATCAGAAGCTGTGTAGCACATGGTATGTCAGCAAAGTCTTCCTTTCCTACTTGCAACTCTCGGGATTCCTGGCACCTTGGTCCCCCTCTCTAAAGTGCCATCATGGGGAAAGGCTATATGACAGATTCAGAGGATGTCATTGATGAGCCAGGAGACCCAGGTTCTAATTATAGCATTTTCAGACCTTCAATCCTTGGCCTCGGGAAGGAGTCTTCTTTCTCTGAGCTTCAGTGGCTTGTTGATTACATGATTCTGAAAACTGATAAAGCAAATCTCTCTCTCTCAGCTGAGAAAACTGACCACTTGGCCTTCGTGTCTGGATCTTGCCTTGTGGGCTGCTTCCATCTCTTTGGGGGTGACCCCTGCTCTAACCCCTGCTCTGTATATGCACCCTCTTAACCACACCTTCCTGTAGAGGCCTGGAGTTTTTAGTTGGGAAATCCAAAGTTGGCAATAATATTAGAAGAGATCAAAATATTGGGCCACCAGAGACCAACAGGGGTTTCAATAAATGAAACTTAAGCATTTGAAAGATTCAAGTCCAATTCCCTTAGAAAAGTTCCTGAAAATAAAGATTATCCACTTAAACAACCAAAGATAGCATTTACGAAAAAGGCACTTTGCTGGGAAATCAATCTTAATGTTGCCTCTCACAATTCCAAATCCCTTATGCTCTATTAAGATGTGGCCCTTTAACCTCTCCTTGAATCTCTCTTCACCAGCACCCTCCCCAAGTCAACCCAACCAACTGCTGCTTGAGGCTTGTCTTCTTCTCTGTAATGACAATTATGGGAAAACTGGAGGATTAAGTGATGGTACTACCACCCTGCACTAAGCATGGTTATCAGGAAGGAAACTGGTTATTTGGTTCCCATCTGTGAGCGATTACAGATGGGAGGAAAGACAGTGAGAGGAATGCAAAACCTCTAGCTCATATCCCAAACTCTGGGATTTTCTCTCAAATTTCTTATGCAGAGAGTGGGCGTTTAGAATCCTTTGCTTACCACTCATCCACATGCCTCTGAGTTTCCTTCCCCCCTACATACAAAAAAGCAAGCAAAACTTTCTCACTGTCTGGATTAATTTGGGGGGTAAGGTAGCTTAGAAGTTGGGAAAATATCAAGAGATAAAGTGAACAATGATATTCCCTTCTTATCTGTGATCAGTTTTTTATTTCCATTATAGCAGCATTTGAGAAATAGACATACATGAGAGGCATAGTATTTATTCATTCTATGGCTTTTACTCTGTAGTCATGCAGGACTTGGGGTTCCCTTAGAATAATTCTGGGGCTCTACTAAGATCTCTTGCCTGCAGGCTGGAAATGGCTATTCTAGAACAACAATAACAAAAGATTGACGGCATATACTGAGTGGTTCATACACGTCTGTCACTATGCTAAGTGCTAAGTGCTTTACGGGCATTCCATTTCATTCTCGTGGCAACCTTATAAAGTAGTTACTTACAGTCTCAATTTTATAGATGAGGAAACATAGACTTAGGTAAAATAATTCACTCATACAGATAAGCCCACACAGATAGCAAGTGGCAGAGTCAGGATTTAAATTCACTTGTTTCTGGTTTCAAATCCACATGCTTAATCACAGAAGCAGAATTTGGCATCTACTGTTTATATTCTTTATAACTGGCTGCTTTGAGTTAAGCTTTTTGTATGTTCTGTAGATCCTGGCACGTAGAGAAAGCTAAATAAACGCTTTATAATTAATTGATTGGTGCTGAGGGTTAAAAAAATTTTTTTTCTTTCTTATATTTTACTACTTCTTTCCAAATAGTGGCATTTTAACCTCTATCGAAGGAAGATTTTGGATGGTCTTGATTGTAAAAGCCAAGTATCATTGTAAGTTTTGGATTCCAAATCAAGAATTAATAGATAGATGTCAGAGAATGAACTGAACTTGATTACCTGACTTTTTTTCAATACTTTTCAAAAATATTAATTTATTTATTTTAATTGGAGGATAATTACTTTGCAATATTGAGATGGTTTTTGCCATACATCAACATAAATCACCTACAGGGATATCTGACTCTTGATGTAATTAGGGAGCTTGATGAAGATTATTTTGTTTACAAACCATGAGTCATCAGTCCTATTTCCCAGGACATTCAGCTAAGTTTCATCTTTATCAGCATCACTGCCATTAATATCACCATAAACATTATCACTAGTGTGTATTAACAGAGCTCATTATTCTTACAAGAAACTTTTCTATATTCTGGGGATAGATATATAGAGGCATAATATAGGTCCTATCCTTGAGGAGCCTCTAATCCAATGCGGAAATCAAGGAAAATATCAGTGTGAAGGTATATGTAGCCTGGGCCTTCAGGAGAGAGTTTAGAGGAAAGAGGGAGAAGTTTGGACTTGGAAAATTCTAGACAAAGGGAACAACAAAGGCAGAGAGATGTTGGAGTGCAGTTTTTGAAAAAAAAAAAAAATTCCATGTTTAAAGAAATGTAAGAAGTAGAATTAAGGTAGTTTAAAAGTTGTAACCTACGTGGAATATACTTTACGAGGTGTGAGGTAGTGATCTGACTTTGTTTTTCTCCACATAAATTGTTAATTGCCCCAAGGCAATTTAATTAATCACCAATTCTTTCCTCAATAATTCAAAATAACATCTTATTCTTGTAACAAATTCCCTTAAATTCTTGGGCCTCATTCTGGATTCTGTTCCATTTCGTTGTCGTTTTTCTCTATACCTGAACCAGTAGCACACTATTTATGTCTTGACATCTGGTAGGACAAACCCCTGTCTTTTTTCTTCTTCGAAACAATTATGGCTATTCTTGCACCGTGACTTCTCTGTATGGATTCTTGTTTAGAACTTCCTAAATAAATTTCCTGAAAGATCATAGGGGGCATGAAGGGAATGCCAAGAGGCATAGAGGGAGTGTAATGGGCCATGAGGTTGGTAAAGTAGTTTGAAGGTCAAGTAATGGAGGCTTAGATTGTCAAGCCAAGACATAAAGGAGCCAGAGCACTTCTGGGCATTTCTAAAGAAGCTGAGCTAACTGCTGGCATCCTAGTCCCTTCCCTAAGAACCCTGTCTGCCAAGTCTTGGGCATAGACTGCCATAGACTAGCCAGAGTACCCATGTTCCCAGAGCCCACACTGTGGGCTGGAGAGAGAGAGCCCAGCCTGTGTTAGAAGGCCAAAGAAAGGCTTGTTCATTTTGCTTATTCAGAACTCAGAAATGACCTGAATCTGAAACCCTGAGGCAGCTCCTTTCTCTCCATCCTCATCTTTTCACTGCCTCTGCCCCTTTTCACATGCAGCCCTCCCTGGCTGCCATCTGTCACAGTTACAGATGATTGGACAAGGATAAGGAGAGAGAGTCAGCTGCCCATTGTGTCTTCCCCCGAGAACTAATGTCAGCCCTGGATCAGAAATCACGGGAAGCAACCCTGGCCTTTGGGTGAGGGGAGGGAGAATGAGAGCCCTTCGGACAAGCCTCTGAGGATGGGATGCCCTCTCATCCATCCCATTCCATTAGCTGCAAGACAGAGACATGTGCACAGGGAAGTGCCTTTCTTCTGCTTGCCTCTTCGGTTTCTCTCCTTTGTTTTTTGTTTATTTCTTCATACAACAAGTATTTATACTTGTTATGTGTCAAGTCCTAGGTAAACAATGTGAACAAAACTGACTTGGTTTTTGTTCTCATGGAACTTATAGTTTGGTGGGGGCTGACAACCAGCAACTAACAAACACATAGATACTTCTTTTCTCCTCTGCCCTTCTCTCCTCCATGCACAGCTCTCCCCCTGGAAGCCTCTTTCCAGAAGTGGGTAGAGAAGGGTGGGGGTGATATATCTGCATAGAAAGACTCTAAGTGTACCAGCCTGGTGCCGATAGACTGGGAGCAAAATGATTGATTGTTATGTATAGGAGGCAGTCTACAAGGGTCTTAAAATCTTACCTAGGTTCCCATTTTTTCTGACCCTACCAAGCACTTCCTATCTCTATTTTGAGGGTCAGATAAATGTCTCATGTCTGAATAACATCCCTCACTGAATGACACGAACTATAGGAGGTTGGAGGAGTTTCCTGCTCTATGCCAGGGAGGGGAGAATGGCGAACACAGTCTACACCCAAAGGTGACGGGGAGGAGGACAGAATATTCAGACAGAGATGCTGGCTTAGCAGAGGCAATCTGCAAAACACATCCTCCCCAGAGGGGTTCCTGGTGTTGGTGAACATGATGTGATGTGGATGATTGAAATTCTGGACCAGTTCTGCAGCCAGACTAATACGAGAGCAAGGAATACATGAAAAAGGGAAAGAGCAGTGATGTGGCCTTGAACGCAAAGCAGAGGCAATCTCATGGAGAAGGTGGAGGGGGAAGGAGCAAGGTAGACCCATGACGAGGAGCGCCAGAGAGTTGCTAATCAGGAGGGAAATTATGAAGAACTTTGGGCTGCTCTCCAGAAATCCAAAGATGGAAACCTTTTAATACTTTAACAGAGATGCATGGAATTTGTTGAAAAACAAGTAGCAAACTCTAAGTGTAGCCTTGGGAAAGTCATGGGGCATCAGTCTACATTTATAAATAAATTAGCTGTGATGGGGAAGATGGGTTGGGATGCTGAAAGTGGAATTTAATGAGTTCTAATGGTTTTTCCACCTTTAACAACATGTGATTCTGTTTTATCTCCATTGTGCCTATGTGCCTAGGAATGTGTAGAGGAAAGGTGTTTTTGTTTTGTTTTTAAAGTTTACCTTGTATGTGTGGGGTCTATAGGCTCTTTGAGAACAATAGGTATCTTTCTAGGAATTTGCATAAAGTTTTATTGAATGAATGAAGGATGAATGAATGAGGCAAAAAATTAAACATATGAAAAGTTTCCCCTTACCGAGGAACCTCCTACTAGGTTGGAGGGGCCAGATAATACACCTGAAATAGTTAAAGTCTGCTAGGCAATCCATTCAACTTCTAGTCTGATTCTACTCCCCACTTCTAGGGTACTGCAGACAGCTCCATGGTGCTGAAGGTAGGGCTATAACGAGGTGAATGCACTTTCTAATTCAGGGTTCACTGACTCATTCATCCCACAAACATTCACTGAAGACTTATTTTGTTCAGGCAGCATCTAAGTACAGTAGGGAAGAAGCAATCTTTGAATATTTTAAAGTTGAAGATAACCTTAGGGGAAACAATGAAAACTATTACAACATAGGTTTCCAAGAAAAAGAGGAAAGAAAATACAAAAGAAAGAAAATATCAGTTTATAAAGTTGAATTCAAAACGATTAGGAGACTTTCCATAATAGAGACCATTTATTGAGTGCCTACTATAAACGATACATACTTTCTTTTGAAATACTTTTGTAAGACAGGAGCCCAAAGAGGGTATGGGTCCCAAGTCACATGGCTTCTAAATAGGAGCAGGATCAAGACCCATAGCTGTTTTCCTCTAAAGCTTGAGGTCTTTCTAAATTCTCATGACTCCCTCTGTTAGGCCACTATGGAGGAAGGAACTTTTCAATCTGCGTGCACGCAGCCTACTCGAGCTTATGAGGGAAAGCCCAGCTCCCCTGCTCCTCTTCCTCCTCTAAGGATCTCTTTGCCATCTTGACCCTGGAACAGCACCAATTGGTGGTAAGAGGGAGCAGAGAGTTCCCAGAATTATTTGAGATGTATGAGGTGTATTGGATGGAGACCTTTAAATAGGATAATAGTTTCTCAACTCAAATAAGCCTAATCAAAAAGGTAGGTAGTTAACTCACTAAGATGAAGAAGTCTAGGTATAGGCATAGATCCAACTTCAGATACAGACTCAGTGGTGAGGAGGGGAGAGGAAGAGGAAGGGATGTTTATTGCATGATGTCACATGACTCTGCCCCTTCCAGCCCTCTTTCTCCACTTTGCTTTATTCTGAAGACAGGCTCTCATTTGATGACAAGATGGCTGCCAGGAGCCCCCAAATCACACCCTCTCTGGTTTGCAGCACCAGCAGTAAGGTACCTTCTCTCTCCCAGTTTCCAAGCACCAATCACAGGGCAGATTCTGACTGGCTCTGCTTAGGCCATGTGCACATAACCTTGTTGACAGCCTGAGTCTCATGGCCTCACCTGTTGGGAGTAGCAGGGCAAACAGGGCAAGAGAATGATGGCGCAAAAGATGTTATCTGAAGTGAGGGAGCGCCTTCCTAAAGAACCAGAAGAAGGATGATGGGGAATCAGACTGGACAATAAAAATGTCAAGTAGAAACACATGGCCTTAGGCAGTTAGGTCTGGGGCTCTTATCTCCTGAGTGGGATGTGGGGAGGCTGTGGGAAATAGGTTCAGGAAAGGTGAACAGCCCTACTCAATGAGCTCTTTGGGACAAAAAGCAACTCTGGTTCAAAAAAAAAAAAAAAATCTCTGTTTTTACTTGCAGAGTTCATCTTTATAAGTCAGAAGATAAAGCCTATCCACAAAAATAATAACCGCAATCTTTATTCAATTCTCTGCAGTTTACCAAAGTCTGTCTTACAGTCTCCTCAGAGCCTCATAGCAACTCTGGTAGGCAGTAAGGACACGTGTTATTTCCCTATTTTACAGGCAAGAAAACTGAGACTCTGTGATGCTCAGTGAATCTGTCCAAGGTCACTCAGTTAAGTTGCAGAGCTGTGACTGTCAACCAGCTCCCCAGCATACAGAATTAATTAAAGTCCTTTGGGGGAAAAAAAAAATGAACAAGATTGGTAAGGGATGAGGAGAAATCTCATTGGCCAGGCAAAAAGCCGCAGAGGGAACAGATCTGCCAGTTGACAGGCAAAAACAGGAAGCTTAGTCCGATCACCCAAGAGAAGGACAAAGAAATAGCCAGAATTTATAGGTGTGAGAAGAGAAAAATCAAAGAAAGGAATGAGATGGAACCTGCAAAACACATAAAAGGAAATAGAAAAACATTCTTTAAAATACTCTAGGAACAAGAGGAAGATAAGGGAGAATGTTTCTTCCTAATAGATGACGAGCGAAAGCTGATAATAGATGACACCAGAAATGCATAGGTTTTTAATGCTTTATTCCTCGGGTAGCTGCAACAGACTGCATACAGACTAGAAGGCTAAGAAAAAACAATTGGGGAGTAAAAACTGAAGGGAAAGAATCCACATGTATCCAAAGATCTGGGATCATAATGGCCAAGCAACTTAGACCATCAAAGCTCAAGGGGCCATTTGGCCCCACCCCTCACTTTACAAACAATAAAACTGAAAATCAGTGATTGGGGAGTAGTCTGCTCAAGGCTGAATGCTGAAGCTGAAACTCCAATACTTTGGCCACCTGATGCGGAGAGCTGACTCATTTGAAAAGACCCTGATCTGGGAAAGATTGACGGCCGGAGGAGAAGGGGACGACAGAGGATGAGATGGCTGGATGGCATCACCGACACAATGGACATGGGTTTGGGTGGACTCCGGGAGTTGGTGATGGACAAGGAGGCCTGGCATGCTGCGATTCATGGGGTTGCAAAGAGTCGGTCATGACTGAGCGACTGAACTGAACTGAACTGTCCAAGGTTACCCAGTCGGTATTAGAAGAGCCAGACTCTGGCTCTTGGTTCACTGGAATTTTCTAGCACTCTTGGGATAAGGAGAGAAAGGGAGGGACAGTGACAGACAAATCAAGACATAGAATCTAGTATGAAAATTAGACAAATGCACAAGTAACCTTGATTGAAGGAAGGTGAAAGGCAGGACTTGCGGGGAAGGGGGTGGTGGGGGGTCAGGGATACAAGGTAAGGAGAAAGCTGCCTTGACATCAGGGTTCAAGTCTGGCTATTGCTCTGGCCCCCAGCCTTCTGGAGGGGTCCCTGGTTCACTGACTTTGGTGCTTAGATGCTCGCTGTCTTGTTTTGTCACTTCCATCAATTTTCTATGGCTACAATAACGCTAACAAACTACCCAAATATTCAGAGGCTTAAAACGGTAAGCATTTGTTTAGCTCTTTATGGATTAACGACAGAGACTGGGCTCAGCTGGAAGGTTTTCTTAATGTTTTAAAATTTTAAACAATATTTATTTATTTTTGGCTGTGCTGGGTCCTTGTTGCTACATGGCCTTTCTCTGGTGGTGGCAAGTGAGGGCTTCTCTTGTTGCAGAGCACAGGCCTTAGGGGGGTGGGCTTCAGCAGCTGTGGCCCATGGGCTCAGGAGGTACAGCTCCCAGACCCCAGAGCACAGATGCAGTAGTTGGCTTAGTTGCTCCATGACATGTGGGATCTTCCTGGACCAGGGATCAAACCCTTGTCTCCTGCATTGGTAGGCAGATTCTTGACCACTGAGCCACCAGGGAAGCCCCTGGAAGGTTTTCTTGTTCTGAATTCTTCCACATTCGTGGGGTGGTTGGCTTGTTATTGTGGCTGATCTAGGGTGGCTGTGACGGAATGGCTTGGATGACTGTGATGAATGAAGTGACTCAGCTCTCTGTCAAGTGTCCACACAGAATATGCCAAGTCCAGACACATTCTCGTGGCAAGGCAGAGTGGCACGTCCGCAAGCCTGATCACCCAAGGAATGGAAGCACACAGCCAGTTTTCAAGTTTCTGTTTGCAAACATTTGCTAACATGTTGTTGGCCAAAGCAAATTACATGGCCAAGTCCAGAGTCAGTGTGGGCAGAACTGCAAAATTAAAGGGTAGAGGGTGTAATTCAGCATGGCCATTAACTGGAGCTGTTAGCACAATTAACCTACCCCCAGGCCTCCGTTCTCAGGTCTTTGTTGCCTTATTTTACTTCTCACCATTTTGGTCCTGCTAAGTGAGCTGCTTCTCTGGCTCTCAATTCTCATGGCTGAGAGTTCTCTGCTGCCCAGGTAGGCTTTGAGATGTCTCCATATAGGCTGTTTGCTTTTCTTAGGATAGTGATGAAGACACTACATGCCAGAATCTGCCTACTGCTGCCAGTCTCAGAATTAATACCCTCTAAAAACTCTTTACTGGAAACCCCTAAACCCTTTAGTCCAGCTGATGGGTATTCATCAGCTGCTATTACCTCCAAACCTCCCTTGCCCATGGACACATGTCAAGGAGAAGCCAGGTAGGTCCTCTGCAGCCTTAACACTGTTCATCCCACCCTGGACTCTTTCCTCTGAGAGGAGGTTATGGGCTGAATTCTGGTGCCCTCAAGTTCACGTGTTGAAGTCCTAACCCCCAGTACCTCACAATATGACTGTATTTGGAGACAGAGCCTTTAAACAAGTGGCTAAGTTAAAATGAAGTCATTAATCTAAAATGACTTGGGTCCTTGTAAAAAGGGATTAAGACACAGACATACCAGATGGAGGAAAGACTATAAGAGGGTATAGGGAGAAGATGACCATCTACAAGCCAAAGAGAGAGGCCTCAGAAAAAAAACAATCCTGCCAACACCTTGCTCTTAGACTTCTGGCTCCAAGACTGAGAAAATATGTAGATTTCCATCGTTTAAGCCACCGAGTTTGTTATTGCAGTCCAAATAAACTAATATGGAGACAGAAATTCAGTCTTGGATGTTTGACCAAAGACACCAGGATGCTTGGGGCTTCCCAGGTGGCAACAGAGGTAAAGGATCTGCCTGCCAGTGCAGGAGACACACGGTGTGGGTTTGATCCCTGGGTCAGGAAGGTCCCCAGCAGCAGGAAATGCAGTCCACTTCAGTATTCTTGCCTGGGAAACTCCATGGACTCCTGAGCCTGGCAGACTACAGTCCATGGGGTCGTAAAGAGTCAGACGTGACCGAGAGACTGAACACACACATCAGGATGCTGGAGACAGTCCTCCCTTCACTCTGGCAGCTCCAGGCCCCAAGACAGGGAAGCACTCAGTGGAAATACCATTCTGTGTGAGACTGCCTCCTGGTTTTCTTTCTGAAGACGCTGCATGTCCAGACTGCCCGACCTGATGAGCCCCTGATCAGAGCCTATGGCTGCACCACAGCTGACCTCAGATATCCCCAGCCAAGGCTATGGTTTCCTTGGTTCTGACCCCTCTGCCTTCTCCCACCTGGCCCTGCACCCACTTCTGTCCCTCCTTTCCTCATCCGCATCAGACCAGTCCAAGCAGCTCTTCATGGGATCCTATTGCTGGGAGATCAGATCTAGGTTTCACAAATCTAGAATGTCAAGCCACATTATCTTTCTTCTACCACCCTCAGTTGGAGTGGGAAATGGTAACCCACTCCAGTTTTCTTGCCTGAAGAATCCTTTGGACAGTAGAGCCTGGTGGGCTGTAGTCCATAGGGTCACAGATAGTTGGACATGACTGAAGTAACTTAGCAGGCAGCAGGCAGGCAAAACCCTCAATAATATATATTTCCATCTTTTTTTCAGAAAGAAAAATATTATTGCCCCTATAATTTGAGGAAGGAGGGAAATAGGACTCGTGCTAACTTTAACAAGGGAATAAGGACTCGTGTTTGGAGAAGGCAATGGCAACCCACTCCAGTACTCTTGCCTGGAAAATCCCATGGACAGAGGAGCCTGGTAGGGTGCAGTCCATGATGTCGCTAAGAGTCGGACATGACTGAACGACTTCCCTTTCACTTTTCACTTTCATCCATTGGAGAAGGAAATGGCAATCCACTCCAGTGTTCTTGCCTGGAGAATCCCAGTGACGGGGGAACCTGGTGGGCTGCCGTCTACAGGGTCACACAGAGTCAGGCACAACTGAAACGCCTTAGCAGCAGCAGCAGCAGCAGCAGCAAGGACTCATGTTATATTCTGAGGCAGGAGAAGAGCCTGTTGAAGGGAACTTTGCTTGGGTGTTGAGACATGGTTTATTTTTAAATTAATTTATTTATTTTAATTGAAGGATAATTACTCTGCAATATTGTGATGGTTTTCGCCATATATCAATATGAACTGGCCATAGGTAAACTCGTGTCCCCTCCATCCCGAACTCTCTTCCCATCTCCCCACTCACCCTCACCTAGGTTGTCCCAAAGCACCGGCTTTGGGTGCCCTTCTTCACATATCGAACGTGCACTGGTCATCTGTTTCACATATGGTAAGGTATGTTTCAACGCTGTTCTCTCTAATCATCGCACCCTCTCCTTCTCCCGCTGAGACCCAAAGTCTGTTCTTTACGTCTGTGTCTCCTTTGCTGCCCTGCATGCATGATTGTTGGTACCATCTTTCTAGATCCTGTATATATGTGTTAGGATACAGTATTTGTTCTTCTCATTCTGACTTACTTTACTCTGGATAATGGGCTTTAGGTTCACCCACCTCATTAGAATGGGCTCAAATGCATTCCTTTCTATAGCTGAGTAATAGTCCATTGTGTCTCTGTACCACGACTTCCTTATCCATGGAGGCACAGTTTAGATGGCGAGGGATAGGCCGGCAGCTGGGAGAGACCCAGGTCACCCCAACAATGGCGGGGTGGACAGAGCCCCAGACTGACAGTCAGATGACTCAGCTCTGAACCTGCTTCTGTCAGTCAGGCCTTGCACTTATTGAGTATGTGGCTGTGTGCCACTCTGCCGGGTGCTGGGAACACAGACTTGAATATGGCAGACCCAGATCTTGCCCTCCTGGGTGTCTCTACTCTTTTTCATCTTGACACTGGATGGTTTCTTCACATTGGAGCCTCAATTTCCCCTCTCTAAAACAAGAAGTCTAGATTGTGATTCCTCCTGTTCTTTCCTGCTTGAACATCCCTTAAGGGCTATTCCTTGGGTTTGAGGTATTGAGGACTGAAATCTCTAAAAATGGGAAGGGAGGGATGAACCCAGAAACATCCCTAAGAATAAATTGGTTCTTTGGCTATGGGGAAGGAGTGAAACTGAAGGGGCAAAGATGCCTGAGGTTTTTAACCTGAAGGTGTTATCCACAAGGAAAATGGAAGTTGGGAAAGGAACGAAGATGATTGCTGGCCCAAATTAGACTATTTTCTGTATTTTTATTTATACAGGCAAATGTATCATAACTTCGTTTTTTTCTCCAAGGAGGGAAGAATAAACTACAAGAATGAAAAGGTGTGTGGGGGAGGTGGGGGAAGTACCCAGTGACTTGCTATTCATACGGATGAACAAGATCCAGAGGTCCTAGTAGAAAATAAGCAGACTCCAAACCAGAAATGAGTACTGCTGAAGGAAGCAATCGCAATATGGTGGCTCAGCGACAGATGGGAATTGAACATAAAGGGGTCTTTCTCTATGCGCACTGGAGGCCACAGGCTGGAGAGGAAAATTGCCGGGCCACAGCTCCATCCCCAGGGAATTGTGAGACTGAAGCTACATGCTTCTAAACAACACACTGGTTTTTTTTTTTTTTTTTCATCTTCTGAGTGAGCTGAGTGCTTGGTAAACCAGCCAAATCATAGTGCCTACTGTTTAGTCAACTCAATAAGCCTTATTGTAGTACCCTTCATGTTCCAGGCAACAAGCTAGGTGCCAAGGATGCAGAAATGAATAAGTGAAGCTTCCTGTTTAAAAAATTAGAGGTGAGTAGGGAGGTAGACACATGACTGAGCCTATTGCAGGCAGCCTGTGACTTGTGTTTAAAATACCATTGTTAGCAAAGTGCTGGTGATGAATTCTGATGGCTCAGCTCTGGGAAGGCCTCATGGAGGAGGCGGGCCTGATTTACAACCTGCGTTGGATGAAGTGAACTAAATGTTGGGACTTATGGAGGCATCATCTTCAGCCTTTGGCAGGAGAAAGGTTGAGGGTGGATTGGGGAGTGGAGAATGTTCTAGACCAAGGATGTAGTAAATTTGGAGGTGGCTCAGGGGCAGCAGCAGGGGTGAGGTGGGGGATGGGGGAGGACTCTGGATGTATAAGCACCTGTACGGAGCATAATCAGATACAATGATTTAATTCAAAACTAAGTGGGATTTCCAGGCAGAGGATGGGAGAAGGTACTGTGGGGAGAAGTGGGAGAGTCAGTGATGGGGGAGGTGAGGGAAGAGGCAGTTACAAGCCAGCAGGAGGATGTGGGAGGTTTTAGACAATATCGCTCCTTCAGAAGGGTGAAGCAGGCCAGTGCCGCAAAGGCGTGGAAGGCTCCAGAGCCAGAGGGACAGTGAGCTGATGAGCTGCTTGGTCAGTGAAGCAAGGAAAGAAGCTGGGATGGCAGCTGAAAAGATCCATGGGGTCAGAAAAGGAGGGAGGCGGCCAGCAGCCTGGATCTTAGTTCTTACTAACGCTGCCCTGCCTGAGCCTGGGGCTGGAGGTAAGGGGGTGCAGGCTTGCCAGGACCCACATAGAGGGGCTGTGGGCCAGCTCTAGGCCAGCTCTAGGCCTCTGAGCAGCATGAGGAGTGATCAGACTGTAGACACACAGCTGAGCTTCTGAGGCAGTGCGGCTGACCAGATGCAGACTGCTTACCTGGCAGGTATTGCAGACAGGGAACAGGTGCAAGCCCAGCCTCCATACGGTTCCCCCTGGCTTCCTCCCTTACAGCCTGTCTTCTCTTTCCTCCTCTCCTCCCTTCTTCCTCCCTCTCATCCTCCCCATCACCTCCCTTCTTTTCAACAAAAATTTATTAAGCATTTATTACATTTGCACTAAGCTTTTTCTGCATAGAGGCTTAGTGATCCTTTTAAAGAGGAACCCCTCAGACTCAGTTATACTTACACTAGCTTGGCTCCCAGCCCAGAGTCTCTGCAAGACCCTGCCTGTACCCTGCCTAGCCGGGCAGGGCAAGCCTTGTTGGCTGCTCTGCTGCTCTGTTCTTCTGCCCACTCCCTCAGTTGACAGCATGCCAGAGGGGATTAGAAGTAGGGCTCTCAAGTTCTTGGGGAAAGACTTCTCCCCAAACAAACTTATCTTCTCAGCCATAATTATCTCCCTAATGCCAATCTTACCTTTTTTCTCCCAGGCTCTTTACTTTCTGGCCACATAGTTCTCAGAGAAAGCTGGAGAGTTCACCTGGGAGGATTATTAATAATAATAACAGTTATAATAAAGTCAGGCATTAAGTTAAACAAGTAATTATATTTAATCTTTACAGCAAGTTGGTAAGGGAGATATCATTCCCCCCATTTTTCAGATGAGTACACCAAGGCTCAGAGAGGTTAAGTTAACTTGTCCAAGGTCACACAGCTACTCAGTGGTAGAGCTCATATCCCATTCCAGGTTTACCTGATTCTGAACCTATGCTAAGAAATCCCACTTTAGGCCTATCCCTTTAATCTTTAAACAAAGCCTCATAAGCTTGTGTCTCACCTGGGATGAGAGAGCATCCCTGGCCTCTTTCCTTAAGACCCAGCTCCCCTCCCCTGTGAGTCAGGCATCCTTAGTTCCAGCACCATCCACACCCTCATGCATCCAGCGAGTCTCTACTGTCTACACGGGTTGGGGCGGGGGCGGGGGTGGTCATTTCACCACTAGTTTTTCAGAGCAAGGGGAACAAAGGTAATTTGGCAGCAAAAGGACAGAGCTCAGACACATAGAACACCCGAGGACAAGGGCAAGGGAGGGAGCTGGTTCCATTTTTCAATCCTGGTGACTTTATTGGCAGGACAAGGTAACCAAGCGTTGCCAAAGCTAGTTCATCAAGCTCCTGCACTTTCCTCTCCGGCAGGAGCTGAAGCTTCCATCCTGATCTAAGCTGGTTGGCATCCCAGGGGCAGCTGCTGGCTCCTATCTTGAGGCTATGGCCTCCTCTCCCTCTAAAGCTCTCGATTTCCTTCTTTGATAATTGGAGATGATGATAGCTACAGTGTGTACAGCCATCTAACACTCAGGACGCATTTTCACAGGCATCATCTCATCTCCACCTTGGTAACAAGGCCCTGTTCCAGGAGTGCTTTGTGACCCCTGAAAGGCCTTCTGCTTGTGTGCTTAGTCACTTAGCCATGTCCGACTCTTTGCCACTCCATGGACTGTAGCCCACCAGGCTCCTCTGTCCCTGGGGGTTCTCCAGAATACCAGAGTGGATTGCCATGCCCTCCTCCAGAGGATCTTCCCAACCCAGGGATCGAACCCAGGTCTCCCGCATTGCAGGCAGATTCTTTACCATCTGAGACACTAAGATATTCCAAGAACATTGGAATAGGTAGCCTATCCCTTCTCCAAGGGATCTTCCTGACCCATGAATCAAACAGGGGTCTCCTGCATTGCAGGTGGATTCTTTACCAGCTGAGCTAACAGGGAAGCCCAAAAGGCCTAGGCTACATTCTGAAATGCCGTTCCCCATCTCTTTGCCTGGATTCAAGTCTTCCTCTGTCTCCTTAGCCAGGTTTGACTCCCATACCTTAGCTCCTGCCCCAAAATACATAGATCCTATTATGTGGGAGGGAAATGGTATGACCTGTGTTTAACATACAGAGAGACTTAGGCCTAAAGAGATTGTGTCTTGAGTGAGGGTACACAGCTATTAGAGAAGCCAGGAGGCAAGCCTGGGGTGCCCTCTACTATGGGTGCTCTCTCCATGTCTGCAGGCCTCTTCCCCTGGGGGGTGGGTAACATTTGAACTGGGCCACAAAAGGATTTTGGTGGTGAGGTTGTGTGTGTGAAAGGCATGAAGGTGGGACAGCGCATGGCAAGCACGCATGGAGGACAGACAGGGCTAGGGCTATGGGGAGGTCCACTTTGAGGGTCTTTCCTACCATATGAATGACTTTGAACCTCATTACAGATATGGCCAATGGGGAGCCACTGGAATTTGAAAGTGGGGAGTAGAATCATCTGATCTGGGCTTTCAGGTAAATAGAATTTCTGGGGGAAATATTGGACACTCCAAGAACACAGCTGGCACCAGTCCCTGGAGAATCAGATGAAAGACCTACAGCTGAATCTAGTGGTTTTGTCCATGAGAATATCACTGTAGCTAGGATCAGTCTGAGGCTTCTTGGTCAATGGGGATATGGTTGTTCCCTGGGCTGGGGGCAGGGAGCTTAGGGGCTGTCTCATGCAGTAAGGGAGAGGATGGGTTTGCTGGGTTCCCATCAGCTGAAAGACCAAGTGTTAGGACTTCAAGAAAGAGTCAAAGGGGTGAGAGAAATTACTTTCAGGCGAAAGGTCCCATGGGGCAGGCACCCATGGATTTGGGGACAGGGTCTGAGGCTCTGGGGCAGTGCTGAATGGACTCTGTGGAACCTCCCCTGGAAGCCTAGGGCCTGGTCTCCTGCGACCTTCCAAGGAACAGGAGGAGGAGCTCTGTCTTTCACCATGAGATCCATTGTAGGAGAATTCTCAACAGATCCCAGGGTTCTAGCCCCTTGGAAGAGGATGTGGCTGAGTCTCTCAGGCCAGGATGACGTGCCGGGGCTTAGGCTCCTGGGTTTCAGTTAGACAGTTACCCAAATGCAGACAGCTTCCTGGCTGGGGAGCTGGAGGCAGTTTTGGATTCTCTCTAAAAGTTACCCCATACCTCCTCCCCACCCCGCCTCCAATCACTGCCTCCTGGCTCACTCCCTCTGGCCACAACCGCTGCTTTCCTCCCTGTTCCCCTTCCTTCAGGGGTATTCACACAGTCTTCCCCACCTGTCCCTTTTCTCTCACTGCTCCTACTTGTTTGTGATCATTTGGGTCTTGGCTTAGATGTGCTTTTTCATGGGAAATTGCTTGACTCCCCAAACTGGCGCTAGGCCCCCTGCGTGGATCTTACGGCCCTTTGTATGTCCATATCCTAGCACCTTCTTACAGTCTGCAATTTACAGGCTTATGCATGCGATGTCTGTGTGGTTTTATATCATGCCTCTCTCCTCTGCTTCTGGACTACAGGCTTCCTGAGGGCAACTTCTGGGCCTGGTGTGCTCACTACTACCCTCTGTGCCTGGCACATATGGGCACTCAGAAGTGTGATGCTCTCTGGGGTCAGCGCTTCCTGCCATTACACTAAGTCAGCTACGAGACTACACTGTGTCATCATACTCACTAGCCTTGGACCTGGGAGTCTGATGGGACCAGGGGCTCAGACATCAGTGGGTCAGCAGGGCTACCACAGCCCCTAATGAAGTGTGAAGACCCCTCAGAAGAGCTTTGGGGCCAGTTCAGAGCATTCTAGGTGCGGTTACTCAATCACTTAAGAGACTAATTCTTCTTAAGCACATTTCTGCCACAGTTGCTCTCCAATCAACCAAAATCTCTCTCTCTCTCTCTCTCTCTTTTTTTTTTTGGTGCCAATTTTCTCCTATAACATCATCCAATAAGAATGCTTTAAGATCCTGCTGTGATTATTATCAAGATTATTGAGAAGTTCAGAGTTTTCCAAGCAACTCTAGAACCTTCCTTTTATTTGATACAAAGACCTACGAGGTCAGAAGGGCAAGTATTTCATCCCCATTTGACAGGAGGGGAAAATGAGACTCAGACCGGGATGTGACTTGCCCTGGTCACAGGTTCATATCAGAGAGCAGGGCTGGAACCTTGGTCTTCTGACTCCTGGGACAGAGCCCGTGATGCTTCCGTTGGAGGTAGTCGTCATCGGGACATACCTCTCCCAGTCCTCGGGCTCCCAGCTCAACTCCTGTTTGAATCCAGAGCAGCTGTGGTTTGACAGAAGAGAGACAGGAGAGGGATATTCTATTTGCAACTTTTTTGTCCCCCCAAATGAAACTAACATCTCGGGGGGCTTCCCTGTGTGCCAGGCACAATGCTGCTGCTGCCATCCTTGTATTTCTTCCTGTCTGCCATTCTGGTCTCCTTCAACAATCCCATGAAGTAGCGGAAATGCTGGGAAACCATTTTGCAGAGGAGAAAATTGAGGATCAGAGACAGTAACTTGTCCAAGGTCACACCATCCATAGCACAGCTAAGATTCAGTTCCCTGTCCGTTGGACTCCAAAGCCCATGGGCTTTCCACATCCTCACTTTGCATCTCCAAAAAAGACGGGATGCAGATGTTGTGTGCCAGTGGTCTTTTACCAGAGGCAGGAGTCAGCTGCTGAGAGATGAGACTTGGTCCTTTGGATCCCCTCGACAGATTTGAGGATGAACTGAATGGGGAGGATCTTTGCCTAGCTGTTACCTATCTCTTCCTATACAGGGCAGGCTGTACCCAGAGACCAGAAAGTTTATTTAGAATCTTAAGAGTGTCTGCCCCTACAAGAGACAGGAGCAAGCAATGGGGCATTTGTCAAAGGGAAAAAAAAAGGAGAAGAACAAGGAGAAGTCAGTGGGAAGGAGGAAGAGGAAACCGGAGTCAAGGAGGTGGTGGACGACGGAGAGAGACAGAATGACTCAGGAAGAGGGATGGGTGCCCTGGGGAGGGGTTGGGAACAGGACTGAATTGGTGAGCTGCAATTTGTGAAGTTTACAGATAAATCTTGGTCCTTTCAGCAAAGCTTATCTGTAATGGGCTCGGCTCGCGGAGGCCCCGTCTCCTGTAGACATAAATCATTTTCTAATTTATAACATGAATAATTGATTTTGCCTCTGTAGCCTCAACAATAAATCTCCCGATCACACATGCATAAGAAAATAATAATAATGAAAGCGATCAGGATATGCTGCCATCGATTAACTGTGAGAGGGGCCACTTGACTCGCAATTCATGTTTTAAGTATTCCAGGTGGCACCAGGCCCACAAGCCACTTCTGACCCTTGCCCCTGGGTTCTACCTGTCTCTAGCAGGGAGTGGAAGAGGCGGGGGAGAGGGCCAGGAGGGGAGGGAAGGCCAGGTCTGGCCATGACTGACCATGGACGGGATCAAGTCAAGCATTTCCTCAATGGCTTTTATTCACTTACCAGCAATGTCCTGAATATCTCTTATCCAGACAGTCCTGGGCAGGTGTTGTCCAGGGCGAAGCAAGACCTGGTGTTTGGCTTCAGGGAGGTTATAATCGGGTTAAAGGGCAAAGCACAGAACATAATTTGGTGTTCAGGTGGGACTGCACTCAGGGGAAAGAGTTCTGTGTGATCGTCTCCAAGCCAGGAACCCTGGAGTCCTCCACAAGCGTCTGGCTCCCTCTTCCTCCCCAGCGGGCCCTGGAATCCATCCGCTCCCCTCCTCTCCCCACTGCAGCCTCAGTCAGGGCTCTGCCATCTTTCTCCAGGCATCACAGTGACCTCCCCAGTGGCTGCTCTCCATCCCCTCGCCCCCTGCCTCCGTCCATTCTTCTGTAGCTAGGGCCTTCTTTAACATGATGGGTGGGCTTCCCACAGGCCCTTGGCTTCAATACCTCCCCCTCCACCCCCAGCCTCTCCAGCCTCATCTACCAGGACTCTTTCCTCTCTGAGCTCACACTAGATTCATCTTGTAATAAATGTCCAAGGGTGGCGTGTTCCTGTTTGCAGCCTCAGACCTTTTCCATGGGTGCCCTCTGGCTGGGGTGCTTTTTCCTCCCCATCCCTGCACCTCCTCTCCCATCCTTGAGGTTCCTGCTGAAATATCACCCCTGCCTCAGCCTGGATAAGAGGTCCCCGATGAGCACCCCTACCTACATCCCTGGCATGTCTCCTTCATGTCACCTGTGACATTGGAAACTTGTTCAATGTGTTTCTTTTCTGTTGGTGATCAAGTTCATGAGACCAAGATCCATATTTTCTCTGTTTGCCACCGTTTCCTCAGGATGTAGTCTCGTTCATGGCACATAGGAGGCACTTCAGTAAAAGCTTGTTGGATGAATAAATGATACTCCTGCCTCTAGCCTATTTCCTCTCTGGATCATCCTAAATAGAATAATTTTTTGTGTGTGAGCATCATGGCCAGATTTTTCTGTTCAGGAATCCTCACCCATTGCCGGTACCTGTGTGTGATATCCAAATATCCCAGCCTGGCCCTGATGGCAGCAACCTGTCCTCCTTGGTCATTCCAGCTTCTTGTCTCATGAGTCCTCTCAGTGGGCTCTCTGTTCACTTCCTGAAATACACTCATCCTTCATGACTTGGCTCAGATGCCAACACTAGTTTGGCGCTTGTTTCTTTGCTTAAAACCTTCACTTTGCTACTGGATGGGAGAGGAGGAATAGAGTTTTAAGTGGAAGAGAGATGTGGGCAGATCTGGGTTTGGGGTTGATTGTTCCAAAAGCATCACAGGGGATGGATCTAGGCAGAGGGGACCGAAGGGAGGCAAGTGTTTCACTCTGATCCTCACCCTAGCCCAGCACCTCAGATCCAGGGAGTCAGGGGATTGCTTAGGGCCTTACAGTGATTCATTACCAGACTTAGATTTATACTCAGTTGATGCCAAGGCTGCTGCCATTCTATCCACTCAGTTGTACTGCTGATCCAGCCCCTGGGACTGTGGTTTCCCAGCTCCCTGGATCCCTGGCCTGAATCCCAGGGTCTCCCTTACAATGGAACCTAAAAATAGAAGCCGCTTCTATAGCATAAGGGAAGAGGCAAAGGACCCAGGCAGGACGTGAATAGATAGACGTGACCCCTCCAGGGCTCTCTGGGGAGCACGGGGATGTGGTCCTGGAGGTGCTGAGTGCAAGAGGGAGCAGAGGCCAGGCCTTCTGGCAAGAGATGCATTGTCCCTGGTGGCATGTGGGCAGGCCTGTCTTCCTTTCCCTCACCTGCTCATAACCCCCTCCCTTCGCCTCTCCTGGCTCTGAGCCCAGGCCTTGCTCAGTGCTCTATTCTCATCCCCAGGGAGGGCTCACATAGCCATCAGACCAACATACGGACATCAGGGAGAGCTAAGGAGCCACCAAATGCAAGCCAAGCAGGGGACGAGAAGATGGGGTAGGCAGAGGAGGGCGGGATGAAGACATGGCCCTGGGTATCTGAAGTTTGATGACCACTGTCTTAAGCAGCACACAGCTCTTTCTGGACAACAATATAAGGACATCACTGCTTCCACCAAAGTTTACTGAAAATGCCTTAGATAGGCCCATGGACCAGAAGGGATGAACCACAAAGGCCTTGAGTTCTATTGAAAGGTTTCTGTTGAGAAGTTGTATGACATGATTCTAGACAGGCTGTCTTCCTGAACCATAGTTTCCTCACATGTACAATGATAATTTTGTAAATAATAGGGTTTTGATTTAAAAAAAGCAACTGAGGTGTAACTCACATATAATAAATCACACAAATCTTAAGTGAACCATTGATGGGTTTTTATATATGCATACACTCATGTAACTATCACCTAGATCAAGACACAGAACATTGCCAGCACTCCGCAGGGATCCCTCCAGCTCCTTTCCAATCATTGGCACTCACCCAGGCACCTCTTCTCCATCAAGGGGAACCACTATTTCTGATTTCTGTCATCATAGGTTGCTTGCTTAAGTCACTTCAGTCATGTCCGACTCTGTGGGACCCTATGGGCTATAGCCCGCCAGGCTCCTCTGTCCATGGGATTCTTCAGGCAAGAATACTGGAGTGGGTTGCCACACCCTCCTCCAGGGGATCTTCCCAACCTAGGGACTGAACCCGCATCTCATGAATCTCCAGCATTGCTGGTGGATTCTTTACTGCTGAGCCACTGTGGGAAGTTCCATCATAGGTTAGGTCGATGCATTTTTAAAATTTGCATAAGATCATATAATATGTGCTCTTTGGTGTCTAGATTCTTTCCCTTGTGGAAAGCAGCTTGTAAGAATCGAATGAAACAGTCGACATCTAAGTGCCTAGGATGGTACATGGCATCTTGTGAAGAGCGAAAGTGGAAGTTGCTCAGACATGCCCACCTCTTTGTGGCCTAGAATTCCCTAGGCCAGAATACTGGAGTGGATAGCCTTCCCCTTCTCCAGAGGATCTTCCCAACCCAGGGCTCGAACCCAGGTCTCCTGCACTGTAGTTGGATTCTTTATCAGCTGAGTCACAAGGGAAGCCCAAGAATACTAGAGTGGGCAGTCTATCCCTTCTCCAGTAGATCTTCCTGATCCAGGAATCAAACTGGGGTCTCCTGCATTGCAGGCAGATTCTTTACCAACTGAGATATCAGGGACTCCATGAATATCCAAGGAGATGAGATGGTTTGAATAAAAAGTACTTGGCTTGGAAACTAGCTCCATACCTGGCCAGCTTTGTGACATTCTGAGCCTCAGTTTTTCCATCTGTCAAAGGGGATAATAGTTGCTTCCTCACAGAGTTGTCATAGTCATTAACTGAGGTAGAGAAGGTGTAGAACCTGAACAGTAAGTGCCCAGTTAAGGTCCAGTTTGTGCTCCTCCCAGCTGTGGTTCCGAAGCCTGCTCAGAAGCCTGTTCAGACTGTTATAAAGAGCAGGGTACTTTGCTATGTTCCAGTGGTTTCAAATTGCATTTCTTGGAGCCTCAGCACTCTTCGGTCATGAATCAGAGGCTGAGGGTAAAGAGGAGGAGAACAGGGGAGAGAGGAAGCTTAGCAGATGGGGTTGGGGTTTTCTACCCCAGGTCAATCAGAGCAGCTCTGCCCTTATCTGTTTGGTAAGTTGGGGGATAGCATTTGCAAACTATGTTCTGCTTCTAGAAAAGGTTTGAAAACCGCTATCGTCTTCTATAACCCAGAGCACTGCCCATCGCGCCAGCCAGATGTTGTATAAATGGGAGAACAAATGGGAACCTAGCCATGCTAATTGGTTAGACCTTCCCGAAAACCTGTCCAGACAAATGTACTACACCTCAGTGCAAGGACACCAAAAGATGCCCCCAGAAGTGAACAAAGCAGTTTCATTTTTATTTTGCTCAAGTATAAATTGCTTTCAAGGGATATCTACATACCTATTTATTTTATGAGCTGTGATATAAGAATCAAGTCAAATTTTAAAAGAAAAGCCTTTAAGATGCTATCACTTTAATATGGCAGCTATGAAATTCATTTAAGAAAACAGTGAGTATCTGTTGTTTTTATCTGACAAGAAAGCATTTATTCCTCTTCTGGTACCAGAACCCGATTTTTCCCTTGGTGGAACCATTTCTTTCCCACTCATGGTTTTTGTGGGATAAATCTGAGTTCAAGAGTGCACATATGACCCAGAACTGGTCACTCAGGAGTTCCAACCTCTTGACCATGGTGATGGTTTAGGGAAGGGTATCACACAAATAGGCCAGTGACAGGCCATCTTGGGCCTTTTGTTGAAACTGATGGGAAAGTGAAGCTCTCTTTTCCACTGGATTTGAAGATTGAGTGGCTGGGGGCCACCACATTTTGAAGACCTTCTTGAGAGTGAAGAGAAAGCACAGGAAAAGGCTTGAGAGATCAAGAAAGATCAAATTCTGAAGATATTATTTCAGCCCCTGGATCCAGCTATGCCTGAAACAAGACCTAACCGTAGATCTTTCAATCACTGAGACAATAAATTATTTCTTCCCCCTCAAGGATTTCTTTCACCTGCCACCAAAAGGTCCTGCTTAATATATAAATAGATCAAAGCTTAATTATGTTAAGTGAATTTCCTTTCAAAGCTGTCACCTTGAGAAGCAACACTTATTCCAAAGTAGCTTTTAGAACTTCTTATTGAGACAACCCTTGTATCAATATGACAATAAAGTCATCTTACTTTATATCATCGTGAGAGAGGAGAAGAGTTGTCTGTTTGCTCACTTAGTTTTTTCACCAAACTTAATTCTGATTGATGGTATCCCAAAACTCAAATCTACCATCAGATGATGGAGACTTGCTAACTAGGATGCCAGCTGAAAATGTGTTGAAAGTACATCTTTGAATTGGTGTTTTGCTTTTCAAGGTGAATGGGGGAAGATTAATTTGTGTACATGGATTGTTGTCTGAAATATCAACCTCATTATCTTTGGTCATACCTCAAAATAAGAACAGTGCTTGTTTCCCTGACCTCCCTTCTCTGAGAACCATACGGTCTCCATTTTGCCCTCATCCTGATGAGAGGACTTATAGACCTATTCACACATAAGAAAATGAAGGCAAACTTCAGTTCAGAATGAGGTGAAACCATGTACGTATTAGTATTCAGAACAATAAATGGAATCTCCATGAGGCAGGGCCAAAAGAGGAATCTTGGGATCTGAGCAGGGACAGCTGGGGCCAGCAGGAAGCAGGATGATGGATATGGGTGGGGAGGATCAAGCAAGGGCGATGACTCATCAGAAGTAGGCTGAGGCCAAGTAAGAGCAAGGGAGACACCCAGCAGAGGACTGAGGATCTGGCTCTGCCGGCATCTCTTCCTCCAGCTGACAGTGGGTTGTGCTTTGGCTGCAGGAGCACAGCTGGTGTTCTCTGCACGGTCCTTGTCAGTGCGTGTGTGACATGAGGGGAGGGCCAGGAGGGACTCCAAGGCTCTTGGCTTCCACACTCTGCCCAGGAAGAGGTGTCTTAACTGGAGGAGAGGTTTACTGCGTTCAGGCAATTTAATCCTCCCAAGCAGCCGGGCAGGCCCTGGAGATAATAAAGAAAGAAGGTAACAGAGTGGATCTGCAAAGCCTTTAATACACAGCATTAAAGGGTAATGGGAAAATCGATGGGACTATACAACAGGGTCACCCCAACTGCCAGCAGTGCCGTCATTAATGGGATAGTTGGTGCTCCAGCCACTGCAAGGCTGCCGGGCAAGGCCCAGAACCAGGGCCCCGGCCTGACCTCTTCAGGGCTCAGATGGCTTCCTGCACTCTGGGGCTTTCCACTTGGATCAGAACTCTGGGGGACAACCTTCTTCTCTCCAGTGGGCACACCCTGCTCTCTTCACCCTGGCCAAGTGACTTAATAATAGCTACCATTTATTGATCACTTTCTATGGGCCAAGGCTCGAGGCTAAGAGCTTTCTGAATTGTTGCATTTAATCCTTACAACAACTCTATAAATTAGCTACTATCGCTGTAGTTTCCATTCCATATGTAAGTAAAGTCCAGAGAGACACATGTGCCCTTGATCATCTGCTGGGCAGGAAGTGGGTGGATCAGCACGGATCCTAGGATGTGACAGCTGAAAAGGGTCCCACAGGACATCTGGACCGACCGCTCAGGACAGAGAAGTCAAGCGACTTACCCTGGTTCACACAGCGGCTCAACAGAAAATGTGCGATTACGAAGCAGGTGTCCCGCATTTTAGTTCTGTGCTCTGTCCCCGGTATATCATCTAATCACTTCCATCCACAAAGCACACACTCCACCGGCTTTGGACTTCAGAGCCATTCATTGTAATTAAAGGGATGGTCATTTAGGAATTGTTTCCGTTCAAGGCAAAGTTCCTAAAGCCCCTCACTGCATTCTGGGGGAGGAGGTGCTCAGGGCAAGGGATCTGGATATCGTTCTTCAACAGCAGTCACATCTGCCTGGGGAGAGAAAAACACGCAGACCTGAAACAACCTTAGACCAGTTCTAAAACGACAAATAAATGTGAGTGCGCGATGCCAACTGTGCGCACTGAGCATCAGGGCATTAAAAGTAAAAGAGAAGGCTTCGTAGAGACGAGGAGCTTGGAACTGGATTGTTAAAGGAAGGAAGGTTTGGGATTAGACAAAGCAAGAGGGAGGTCTCGATTGATGGCAGAAACCACAGAGGCAAAGGCCTGGTGGGTGGAAAGAATGTGGTGTAATATGTTGGACCCATAGGAAAGAGAAGTCATACTGTTGAAGTCGAGAGATGTGAACTGGAGTGGCAGGGGATTTTAGTCTCGGTGTGGAAAGCAATGCGGAGCCAAGGGAGACGGTTAAGACGGCCCTTTGCAGATCTGGAAAGCTAAAGCTCCAGAGCAGGGCAGGAGCTATGTTTTTAATAACACTACTGAAGTCTGAGAACCACGTATTATTTACTATTGTGAATCTCTTTGGCAAGATCTCTGGCCTCTGTGACACCAAGGGGACGGGGCACTCACTTCCCCACCGGCCAGCCCATCCATCTCACTGGAGTGAGGGTCTTGTTCATAAGGTCCTTCGCAGCCTCATGACCCCCTGAGAAAAGAGAGGCAAGGGAGAAGAAAGGAGCAGGGAAGAGTGGGAGACTGAGGGAGGTACCTGGGCTGGGGGTGGAGGGCGGGCATCACCAGGGCGAGAAGCGGCCAGCTCCGGCTCCCTCCCGGGTGCAGTTGTGCTGGGTTATTAAAGGGAAGAAGAATGAGCCTCTGTATCTCAGCGGAGCAGGGCAGGAGTCATCAGCCGCCTTTATTAAAATCCTTTCCTCCCCAGTGAAAGACATTTATCGCTCTTCATCAGCAACACGCTCTCTTTTCGTAAAGGAAAATCAGCTTAACAGGTGGGGACTGTCCTTTCACTCCTCCTGCAAGAGTCCAAGGCTGCCTCCTGGCAGCCTCAAAACTAGTGTGGGGGGCTCACAGGGCACCCCCAGTGTGGCGGGAGAGGGACTCAGGAACTCTGTGTTCATGAGAGGGATGGCTCCCCTGCTGCAGGGGATGCGTGGGAGGCAGTGGCTGCAGCACCGCAGCCTCCCGGCTGGAGTTCCTGCCCCTGCTCTCACCTCCCTCCTCCAGTTCCCCATCCCCTTGGGGGCATCTCTCCAGAGCAGTCTCTCCCTTGCTGACAAATGCTCAGCAGCAGCCCACTGCGGCAGGAACTCATCCACGCACTGTAGCCCAGACCCTAAGCTCCAGAAGGCTCTTTCTAGACTGGCCTCAAATGACCCTCCAGCCCTCTACCCATCTCCCCTGCTGAGCTGCAGGCTCTTCCTCCACCCCACGCTGCTTTTGCTATTTCCCCACTTTTGCTCAAGGCGATTGCTTTGCCTGTAATGCCTTTCTCCTTCTCTACTAGGTGATCTGCTTAATGACCTAGCTCAAATGTCCCCTCCTCTGGGAAGTCCTCCCTGACCTCTCCAGGCAGAACTAATGATTTCCTCCTCCAGATTCCCACAGCAGGCACGCTATTGTTTTAACAATGACCCCACTGTATTCTAGGTGGCTGTAATCCCTTGTTTATATCTGTCTCTCCTTACAGGGAGTTCTCGAAGCAAGGGAAGGAGGACTGTATCTTGTTGCTCTTTGTCCCTCCCATGGAACAAGCTGTAATTCTTAATAAAAACATAGATTAGCTGGCATCTACTGATGGCTTATTCAGCACTCTGAAGGTCCTTCATGTACACCATTTCATGTGATCCTTTGGGTTACTAAACCCATTTCACAGATGAGGAAACTGAGGCTTAGAGATGTAAAGAGACCTGTCCAAGGACACGTGACTAGTTTGCGGCAGAACAGGGATTAGAAACCAGGACCGCCTGAGCTCAACAAATGTTTGTTGACTGAATGACCTCTCCTTCCCCCTCCCCACCTCTGGTGCCATTAGCCCCTTAGGCAGACTGGCGGAGGGACCTGTGGTGGTCGTGTCCAGGTCCCAAGCCAGAGCCCACCCATCCGTCCACTTCCTTATCTCTGTGAGCTCAGGCTTTCTCTGCCTCCAGGGCATCCTACCACTTGCTCTGAAGTCTTCTATCCATTTTCCCCTGGACAGGGTAAGGCTCTAGAGAAAGTTCTGTCATCTCCCCAGAAGGAGCCCCCATCACCCCACCACTCTCCCTCTCCCCATCCCCAGCTCCTCAGTCAGTATTTCAGCTTCTCTTTCCTGTATCCCAGGCCCCAGTGCTCCTCTGACCTCAGGCTAAGCCCTGGAAAACCTGCCCAGGGTGGTGTTCTGGTTTCTGCCCCAGATTTCAGGTACTTGTGGAGGGGATAGAGCCTAGCCATCTCACAGCTTCTTCTTTCACTGGGGGATTCAGGAGGAGTGCCTCTCTTCTTGGGCCTCAGTTTTCAGGACAAGCTCTGATTTTACAACTTGTAAGCTCTTTGGGGAGTCCCTTGGACAGTAAGGAGATCAAACCAGTCAGTCCTAAAGGAAATCAACCCTGAATATTCATTGGAAGGACTGAGGCTGAAGCTGAAGCTCCAGTACTTTGGCTACCTGATGCAAAGAGCTGACTCATTGGAAAAAACCCTGATGCTTGAAAGATTGAGAGTAGGAGGAGATGGGGGCACCAGAGAATGAGATGGTTGGATGGCATCAGTGGCTCAATGGACACGAGTTTGAGCAAACTCCGGGAGAGGGTGAAGGACAGGGAAGCCTGGCATGCTACAGTCCATGGGTTTGCAGAGTCAGACACGAATGAGCTGCTGAATGACAACGAAGCTCTCTGAGCTTCCCGAGTGGCGTTAGTGGTAAAGAATCCTCCTGCCAATGCAGGAGACGCGAATTTGATCACTGGGTCAGGAAGATCCCCTGAAGGAGGAAATAGCAACCCACTCCAGTATTCTTGTCTGGGAAATCCCATGGACAGACAAGCCTGGTAGGTCACAATCCATGGGGCCGCAGAGAGTCAGACATGACCAAGTACGCATGCGCACACACACACATGCAAACACAAGCTTTCTGAGAACAGCAGAATTGTTTTCATCTCTGCAGGTGTCACCATCCATAGTCCAAGGCTGTGCAACCAGGTGAAGCCCGGTAAACGGTGAGTGAGTGACTCCACAGAGAACACCAAGAACATCCCATGAATATACTCTTCATCGTAAAATAGCCTATCCCTGCATCAATTGTCTCGTCACTCCCTCTGGTTCTAGAACAGATTATGTCTCCTCTCCTCTCCAGATCTGACCCCCTCTCTACTGTGCCCACCTCCTAGGACAGCAGCTCTCTGGCTGCTCCGGGCAGGCGAGCAGCCCTGAGGACCTCCCCTCCAAGCGCTCCGAATGTCCCCCATGCTCACTTCCTTTCCCTGTGGAGGGAGATTGCCAGCGAGCCCTGCAGATCAGCATCACTGCAAAGGCATGCTGACTAGCTTCAACTGCTTGGCAACTCTTTAAAAAAATGTGTATTTCAACGATTTTCCAGAGGGGAAAAAAAATCTCTTCTCCTCCACACACCAACTGTTTACATAATTCAGTGACCTTTTATGAACCATCATTGTATAAGCATCATTTTCCAGGGTAGAAATCAACTTATCCATCCTGTTTCTTACTCTGCCTTATTCACCTAACGTTTTTCTGTATACGCTTTCTCACGTATTGACAGAGAACTCATATTTATCATTTGAAATGGTTATATAATATTCCATCATATTAATGTTTCATAGTTTGCTTAACCATTCCCCAGTCGTGGAGCATTTGAGTGTTTTCCAAGGTTTTCCAGTGATGAAAAGGGCAGCAATAAACATCTTTTTGCAAATGGCGTCCATTTCCTTTCCGGTTGTTTTCTTGGTGTATATTCCCAGAAGAGGGATTATGGGGTCAAAGGCTGGGAACACTTAAATGACTTTTGTTCCAAGGGGCCAGACTGTTCTCCAGAAAGACTGTACTAATTTGCAATTCTCCAGTCTTTTTATTCTTGTTTTGTAGCCTCCTGCTATTCGTCCAAGGGTCGTTTCAAATCTTCAGGGCCTGCCTGGGGCATTCAGCTACCCTCACCCTCCAGAGGTGGTTAGTACTGAGAAAGTTACAGGCATGTGTTCCCAAGTTTCCTCAACTTCCTTGCATAGCAACATTTCTATTTTTACACTGGCTTCCCTGCCTGGGCTGATCTCCGAGGAAGAGGTGTCCAATTTCCTCTTCAAATAAACCTCCCTGTCTACATATTTGACCTCATTCCCTCCTCTCTAGTCCCTGGGGTCGCAAGAGTTGGACACAACTTAGCAACTAAACCACCGTCATCACCTCTTGTCTCTTAGAAACCATGGCTCATTAGTTACTCAACTCTTCTCATTCATCCGTCCCTCCCCCTTCTCATGCTCCTTCACCACAACCTGCATGTGTCCTCACGTCTCCCTTGTCCTAAAAGCAATAAGCATTTCCCTTCTCCCCTGAACTGCCCTCTTCTTCCATCACCATCCACCTGGCTGAAAGGATAGTCTGCGTGTCACCGTCTCATCTCCCAGTTCCTTCTCAGCCTCTTGTTCTTTTGAACTGATGCCCAGCCCTCAACCAAAGCAGCCATCTCAAGGCCATCAGTCATTTTCTTAATCACCCACACAGATGACCTTTTATCAGTCATTATCCCCACTACCTTGTTGGCTATTGCTTCCTCACTGAGACTTTCTCCTGTCTGGGGTTGCATGGCAGAGAAATTTCCTTAGTGCTCCTTGGATCCTACTAATGTTATAACTCCAGAAGGATCTGTTCTGGGACCTTTTAGTGAACTTCAAATTATTTTATTCCTACCTCCCACTGTACCATTGCCAGGAGAATTGGGTAGAATTGCTTTCATTCCCAGCTCTTGTGGTGAGCTATGACAGATCTAAACCTTTTAGTATACCCCCATTCCTCTTTATTTTTTTAAGGTTTTTTGTTTGTTTACTTTTAACAATAATTTCATTTATTTATTTTTGGCTGTGCTAGGTCTTCGTTGCTGCCTGAGCTTTGCTGTAATTGCAGTGAGCAGGAGCAACTGTCTAGCTGCCTCGCGCGGGCTTCTCACTGCAGCGGTTTCTCTAGAGCGTGGGCTCTAGAGCAGAGGCCCCGTTGTCGCGGCCCACAGGCTTAGTTGCTTTGCAGCATGTGGGGTCTTCCTGAATCAGGGATAGAACCTGTGTCTCCTGCATTGGCAGGTAGATTCTTTACCAGGGAGCTGCCAGGGAAGCCCCTGTTCCTCTTTCCACAGTGACAGTTCAGGGAAAAGAAAACCAGAGCAATCAACATGTGAGATTTGCATGTGACCTATGGTGGATTCAACCAGAACAAAGCCCAAGACTTGAGTTTCACAGTCGAGGAAAGCCAGTTGTTTCCTCCTGGGTATAAGTGATAAAAGCATTAAGCCTAATTGCTGTTGGCCACCAGCTTACAACCCTGAGAGAATCTAGTGTAAAGGTGAAGCCAAAACACAGAATAGAGCAAAGGTGTAGAAAACGAAAGCCTAACAGATCCAGATCCCTGATTGAACCATGCCTGAACCCACTCCACTGGATTTTTCAGTTACATAAGTCAATAAACGCCTTGTATTATTTATATCATAAAGTGTAGGGCTTTCTGTTAATAGAAAGATACAGCCATTATATCCCTTTTCACTATTCTCCCTTTATACTTTATATCTCACTTTCCTCATCCATTCCAATACCTTCTATGATCACATCAATGTGGATGATTCCTCTACCCCTCTACCTAACACCTGTCTCCTCACCTCTGATTCCAGCACCAGCTTTTTGCTAGGTGGCTGTATGTGGTCTATGAAGCTTTAATCTTAACATGTTAACACCAAAATCATCACCCAACCTCACTTCCCTATATCTGATTATTCAATTGGCTAAGCTTAAAACTTTAGCGTCATCCGCAGAGTTCTCTCCACACCCCATAATAGCCAGTCAGCTGCGACGACTTGGCACTTTTGGCTCTGGCTGCTTCCTGACATTCATCACCTCACTCTCAAGCTGACTCTCTTCCCAGTTGGTCTCCTTACTTCCTGCATACCCCAGCTTCTGATCACCCTACATACCTCTATCAAAAACATCTTCTTAAACTTCAAAGCAATCAAATATTCTCAGTGATTTCCCAATATGTTTCAGATTTTGTCCAGATTGTTTTGACCAAAATCTAATTCATCCACTTCAGGATCTTGCCAGTATCTTTTCAGTCTTATAATCTCTTTACTGTCTCATTGGTGCCCAAGTTACAGCTAAAATCGGTTGTTTTCGATTTTCTCCATATCTTGCTGCCAATGAGATGAATCCCACTAGGACCATCTTCCCTTCATATTTCGTCTATCGAAATCCTACTCATCCTTTAAGATTCCTCTTGAAAGAAATCTCGATAAAGTATACTCTGATTTTCCTGAATAGGTATCTCCTTTTTTGAACCCCTCCAACCCATCTCTTTTGTGCCACACATCAGAATAGAAAAACTGACTTTTATTTTTGTTTCCCCTAGGCACAGGGCCTTAAAAATAGTAGGTGCTCAATAAATACTCACTAAATTAACTTGAATCAAGGGCATCCCTATGAGAACAAGAAACCACAGTAAAGTGGTTAAGAAGGAGTCTTTACCTGCATTAGAACCTCTTTTTCCTTTTTTATATTCTAGCTAGGGATTTATCAAGTCAACAAATACTCATTTAGTGCTAACTATGTGCAAGTTAACACAGGAATCTGAGGGAAGCTAGCTTTGAAATCTTGTACCCTGAGATGACTCAAGCTGTGACTCTCAAGAGTATAGCCCATATGGATATTCCTGGCAACTGAGGGCTGATAAACCCTCCTACAATATCAATAGTTAGGGCAGATTCTGAGCTGGAGGGCTATTAAGGCTAATGGGAAAAAAAAAAACCCAACAAAAAACAATGAACCAAGAGTCTATAGACCTGATCTGGGGCTGGATCTTTCGCTAATTAGCTGTGTGATCTTGCACCAGTCTTCTAAACCTCTCTGGGACTTTAAGACTTCTTTACCTGTGAAACAATAGGGTTAAGCTGCAGTGTTTCTCAAAGTATGGCCCTCAGAACACTTTCATCAGATTCACCCAAGTGAGTGGTTTTTAAAAATGCAAATCCCTGGACTCAAACCAGTGTGTTGAAATGAAACCTTTGGGGTCAGGGCCTAGGGGTCTGCACTGGAACAAGCAGCCAGGTGATTCTCATTCAACTCAAGTTAAGCACCTACAGAATTTTTTAATTACAAGGTTCCTCCTGTTCTAGAATGTGGGAATGAGACTTCCCTGGTTGTCCAGTGGTTAAGACTTCATCTTCCGATGCAGGGGGTATGGGTTCAACCCCTGGTCTGGGAACTAAGATCCTGCATGCCTTGTGGTCAAAAAATCAAAACATAAAACAAAAGCAATATTGTACCAAACTCAATAAAAACTTTAAAAATTGTCCACATCAAAAAAAAGTTTTAAAAAAAGTTAAAAAAATAGAAAATAAAATGTGGGGGTTACTGAATTAAGTAATAATCTGCGTTATTTTTCAGAGATCAGTAGAATGGCCAAGTGAATAATCAAGAAGGCATCTTGCCCTCACAGTGTCTATGAAAGGAAGCTTAGAAAACCCCTATTCTGTGACATGCCAGCCAGGCCACAGCCCCAGGAATATGCTGCAGCTGATGCCCGTCTGCCCACCTGCCTCCTTTCTTATCCCTCCCACTCTCTCTCCCTTTCTTGTCTTCTTTCTCATTCTTTTCTTTCTTCTCTTTCCTCCTCTCTTCTTGCTCCTCTATCTCCCCTCCCTTTCTTCCTTCTTCTTTCCTTTTCTTTTTCATTTCTTCCAAAATCCCATCAGCACCTAGGTAAACACATCATTAGCAGGACATTTATTTGCACTTAATCAATATACTTTTTGTGATGAAGTCTTTCCGGCTCCCTCAATCAGGTATGAGCACTTCCTGCTCAGAACCTCACAGCACTTTGAACCAATCTTAAGCCATTAATCATGTTTTGCCATGTAATATTTCTAGGTGTACTCTATTAGGGAAAAGGCTGTTTTATACACACACCGCCCCTTCTACTACGCCCAGCCCGGTGCCTTGCACATGTTGATGATAGTTTACACTTATGTGGTGTACATTAGTTTAATAAGTTTTTGCACAGACACTAACCAGTGGCAGACCCTGAATGGATATTTACTGAATGGACCAATGAACAAATGCCTCTACTTTCCTTACCCTTTTCTTGAGCTTGTCTTATCTCCTGTCCAAGGGCAGGTTTGCACAGTGATAAGGTCATTGACCTTGGAGTAAGAAGCTTGAGGCTGAAACCTTGTTCTATCGCTTAATAGTTGGGTAGTCTTGGGCAATTGTTTAACCTCCTGAACCCTGATTTTATCTGTAAAGTAGAATAATACCTTATATTCAGGGTTGGTGATGATGAGCCGCAATTATTTGTGAAATAAGTACGTGCCATAATCATGACACATAGCAGATAATTTAAAAATGCTAGTTAAATGAATTTCTTCCCTTCCCCAACCCTTTACGTCCATTAGAATGTCTCTTAGGACAAACACTGGCTTTTCTAATTCTTTCTCTCCGGGTTTGTATTCTGTGTCTTGGTGTGCTGCATACAAAGATGTGCAGAATAAATTTTGTGAACTCTTAAAAATAGTCAATGCCACATATGGAAAGCACTCAAACTAGAAATGAGCAGACTGTATTGTCAAGATTTTTTGTTGCGAGGTCTGTAAGCCAAACTCAAACAATCTTAAGGGAAAAAAAATTTTTTTATTGACTCCCATAATTAGGAACTTCCGAAGGGCATCTGACTTTAAGCATAGCTGCACCCAAGGGTTAAAATACTGAAGTCGGGATTCTGTCGTTTTCTTCAGCTTCGGACCCTGCTTCGATGGCTTCATTCTCAGGCAGGATCTCTGCAGTTGGTTGGGAAGGATGACTACTGGCCTGCAAAGCTGAAAGGGAGAGAGGCCCTTTTTATCTGCGTGAAGCTTACAAATCTCATGGAAGGATTCTCACTCACTCTGGTTGGGTCCTATTTCCACATCTGGACCAGTCAGTGAGTTCAAAGCTTCAGGATAATGGTTGGCTCAGCCTGGGTCATATGCCAACCCTTGTGGTCCATGGGGAAGGACACAGTGATTGACAGTCCCTCGGACCACAGGAATGAGGGAGAGGTAATGCCTCCAAAAGAGGGGCTGTCAGCAGACAAGACCAACTCATTCAGCTTACAAGTAGAAAAGACACCATTTTCCCATAAGATGCCCTATGCTCAAGACCACCTACTTTGTGTCATTTAAAGGACTCGGCTTCATTTACTCATTAATTTATTCATTCACTGTTATTGGGGAAAATATAATCATTTTGAGAGCGTCCTAATCCCCAGGCTCAGTGCCAAGGGCAGAGGCACAGCAGGGATGAAGGCAAACATGGGTTTCCTCGGATGGGGCTTTGAACCCCTCCCTGAGCGGGCTGTCACAGTTCCTCAAGGTTCTCTGCTAACTGTGACCCTTGGGTTCCAGTTCTGATTTTCAGAAGAACTGGGTTACAGTGTTTTAACTGGGAGGGGAATCGCTTTATCCGGTTATCACCCTCTTAGCACAGTCAGTTTGCTGGCTGGACTGGCCTCTCTTGGCAGAGGTCATGGAATGAGAGGCTCTAGGATGAAGATGAAAAAACGTGTACTCAGTTCCAAAGAGCAGGCTTTTTTGGTTTGTTTTCTGTTTGTTTTTGTACTATACAGTTTGTTTGTGTTTTTATTTTATTTATTTATTTTTTTAGCTGCACTGCGAGACATGTGGAATCTTCTCTGACCAAGGATTAAACCTGCGTTGGGAGCACAGATTCTTAACCATTGGACCACCAGAGAAGGCCCTGTTTTTTGTAATAAAAAGTTTTTAAATTGTGGTAAAATATATAAGCTTCCCCAGTGGCTCAGTGGTAAAGAATCTGCCTGCCAGTGCAGGAGCTATGAGAGACAGGGGTTTGATCCCTGAGTCAGGAAGACCCCCTGGAGGAAGAAATGGCAACCCACTCCAGTATTCTTGCCTGGGAAATCCCTTGGACAGAGGAACCTGGTGGGCTACAGTCCATAGGGTCACAGAGTTGGATTTGAGTGAGCATGCTTGCCCATACAAAATACATAAGCATAAACTTTATCATTTTAACTATTTTTAAGTATAAATTTCAGCTAGAAGAGATAGGCTACCCACCTCAGTATTCTTGGGCTTCCCTTGTGGCTCAGCTAGTAAAGAATCTGCCTGCAGTCCAGGAGACCTGGGTTCAATCCCTGGGTTGGGAAGATCTCCTGAAGAAGGGAAAGGCTACCCACTTCAGTATTCTGGCCTGGACAATTCCATGGACTATAGTCCATAGGGTCGCAAAGAATCGGACATGACTGAGAGATTTACACTTTCACTTTCATCTATAAGCACACATATTCTTGTGAAACTGATATCCAGAACTTTTTTCCTTGCAAAACTGAAACCCTGTACTCATTGAACAACTCTGCATTGTCCCCTCCCCTAGCCCTAGGCAGAGACCATTCTACTTTATCTTTGTGAATTTGACCACTCTAAGTGAGTGAAAAGTGAAGTCACTCAGTCATGTCCAACTCTTTGCTACCCCATGGACAGTAGTCTACCAGGCTCCTCTGTACATGGGGTTTTCCAGGCAAGAGTACTGGTCTCCAGGCCAGAATACTGGAGTGGGTAGCTGTTCCCTTCTCCAGGAGGTCTTCCCAACCCAGGAATTGAACTCAGGCCTCCTGCATTGCAGGCGGATTCTTTACCAGCTGGGCCACAAGGGAAGCCCAACAATACTGGAGTGGGCAGCCTATTCTTTCTCCAGTGGATCTTCCTGGCCCAGGAATTGAACCAGGGTCCCCTGCATTGCAGGCAGATTCTTTACCAACTGAGCTATCAGGGAAGCCCTAACCACTCTGAGTACAACTTTTGTCCTTTTGTGACTGGCTTATTTCACTTAGCACTGTGTCCTCAAGGTTCACCCATGCTGTATCATGTATCCGATTTTTATCCCTTTTTAAGGCTGAGTAATACTAGGTTGTACATCTACACCACATTTTGTTCATGCCTTCATCCATCGATGAACACTGCGGTGCTTCCACCTTTTGTAAATAATGCAGCTACAGGCATGGTGGGGAAGATCAGTTTTGACAGCAGGAGCCCAGGTGTTCTGGAGCTTAGTAAAGATAGGGCCCAAGAACCCTACATGGACGAGCCCTGCGTTTGAAGGGGCAGTGTGAGCATTCAGAGTGCCCTCTTCTGGGGTGGGCTGAGGTGAGAGAAAGGGACACTCTCCTGGGCCTGAGGTGGTGTGTCCATGTTTGAAAGAGAGGGTCCAGAAGGAAGGGAAATGCCAGACTTTATCTTCCTCATACTTTGTCCAGCCCAGGTCCTGATTGTACACTTTGTTGATCAAACTTTGGAATTCTTATTAGGTCACTGGAGGTGACTTACAAACTACAACATTGTACAAATTGCTTTAGGAGGGGTCTTTACTCATTCATCAAGATTCACCTTCGCTGAGCCTTCTCTCAAGGCACCCCCAGCAGCTACCAGCAGCCCACCAGAAGAGTTTGGCCCCCCTCCTCTGCCGTCACCTAGCCCCAACTTCACTTTCCTTTGCCAGTATTACCTATATCAAACATGGTAATTTGTCCATGTTTCAGCTGTCTATACCAAACTGAGATTTGAAGTCAGCCTTGTACCAAGTGCCCAATTCTGTTCCTGGCACTTAAGAAGGTGTTCAATACGGCTTTGTTTGAAGGTGAAAAAGGAGGGTCACACTGATTAAATGGGGTTTGCTCAGTGATGCCCAGCATCAGTGGACTGTTAGCTGGAGGCTGAGCCAAATAGAAGTAGAGTGTCTAGGGGACTTTGAAATGGCCACTGAAGACAAGGGAATTGCTTGTTGGAACTAGGCACAGGTTTCATGGCGCAGTAGATCAATACAGTTCCTTCTAGGGAAACAAACAGGATCAATGCTGGCTGCCCCAAGTCTCTGAGAATATCTGAAAGCCACAGAGCCCACGGATGGAGGCTCCAGGCTGGTCTTGCAGACTACGACGGCATGTACCCATTTGGCAGACTGAACGACACTATATTGTATTTCACACCTGTGATTGTATCCCAGGTCACCAAAAGCCCGATGTATAAAGTGACAGCAACAGAGGAACACACGATCGAAGGGTCGAAAGCGTCCTTCAGCGCTGGGGCTGGCATTCTCGCTCTGTTCCCTACCTCTCTACCCACAACAGACATTGCCATTGGCATCCACACACTTGTTTGCCAGGCAGAGATGCAACCTCAAAACGTTCTCACCAGTGTTTCAGGCAGCTACTGCCAACAGTTCATGGCTGGGACTTAATGTGAACATTTTTTGCCTTTTCCAGTCTAATCCAATCTAACACCATTCCAGTAGGACTCCTTTCCATGGCTGTCTAGACTGCTGCTCTAGAGGCTTTTCAGCCTGCTTAGCTGTTGAACTCCTATCCAATTAAAACACATTGTGTCGCTACTAGAGGAAAGGCCTGGGGCTGGGTGCTGGGAGAGTGTTAAGAAGGACAGAAGTCTGCCTCGCTCTAATTTTGTCTCTTGGTCCTATATCTGCCTTTCTGGACAACCCCAGTAAGGCTTTCCCCACGTCCTATGACATTCCTTTCACTATGCGAAGAGGCTGTCATGCCTCCATCCTACCTCCCCCATCCCACCTTAGTCTTTCTTTTTACTAGAGGAAATCTTCTAAGTGTGTCTAGTCATTTCTCATAGCATTTGGTTTTTCAGATCCCGCACTCTCTGGTTAGCCTCCCATAGTCATGCTCCAGTTTGCCTATATTCCTCTTAAATTGTGGTGTCCAGAATACACATCGTACTTCATTTGTCATCTAACTAAATCAGAGCACAAGCCAACATGGATGGGTGAAAAGGGGTTCACCAACTGACAAGGCTTATCAAGGCAAGAACCCCTGTGAACGTGTGACTACGACTTATTTGGGGTAGGTCATGCAAACTCTTGTATGGACCAAATCCTTTATTTTTCATGACTTAACCATTATTGTTAGAATTACAAAAGCTCAGAGCTCCGCAAATCCTTAAAAGTCACAATCACCCATCTTACGATGAAATCACCAGGTTATCACATTCCCTGCAAAAGATGGGAGGTCTTGAGCATCTTCTTCTCTAATGGGGAATTTTATTTTTGAAGGCAGACCTTTCAGTTTTATGACTTCCCTGTTCAAAAGTTCCTCCTTTTCAGTTGAAACCTTCCTGATTGTAATACTAGTCATTTTTCAGGGTTATTGAGCATTTCATTTGCTCAGCACAGTCCTAGGCATTGTGTGTGCAGGGTCACATGTGTGTCGGGGAACATAAGTACTCCACAGGGGTAACTGAGGTGGAAGGACAAGGACAAATAACCTCAGATTTTTGTCTCCTGGGAAATTATAGTCTGGTGGGGAAATACACCAAAGAGTAAAACAAATACTATCTTTGGGACATGGGCTAAATGGTATGCAAATACAGAGGAAAAGGTAGTTACTTCCAATGAGGAGAATACAGATCATTCTTGTGTCTATATGGCAGCCAGTTCTCTCTATAGAACAAAATCAGATCACGTTAAGTAACGTGCTCAAAACCTGCTCAAAACCCTCCAAGTTTCCCAACACACTTAGAAATGGACCTGAGGTCCTCACAGTGGCCTATAGGAATTTGTGTGGCCTGGCACTGGCCACCTCTCTTCGCCCACATAAATGCATACTTTTCCACTTTGCTCACACAGACCATCTTGCTGCACTTGAACTTGCTAGTTGCTATCTTAGAGCTTCAATACTGGATGTTCCCTCTCATGGGTCTCCCCATGGGTCTCCCCATGGCTTGATCCCTCATTTACACAGTCTCAGCCCCATTGTCACTTGCGCAGCAAGACCTTTCCATCCTCCTATCCTGCCTTCTTTACTTAATGACATTTATAACTACCTGAAATTATCTTTATATTTATTACCAACAGTCTCCCAGTAGAACATAAACTCTACAAAGGCATGGATTTTATCTGTTTTGCTCCTGTTATATTCTCAGTGCCAAGAATAGGGCCTGGCACACAACAGGTACCAAGTAAATATTTGTGACGTGAGTGAATGAGTTAATCTTGAAGACCTATTTTGGCAGTCATTCTTCGTAGCATCCGGTGTTCTTGTCTATTGTTTCTCAAAACAAGTCCCATATTTTTGAAACGGTTTCTCACTTGAAATTCTGTGGCATTTCCTAATTTTTAAGATTTCTCAAAGATTTAGATGGTGGTTCTCAGATTTGCAAATTCTTTCAGCTTCTGGAAGATTTTCCTCCCAGGCTTAGGAACCTAGACAAATTGCATGCACAAAGAATGCACGTCTAGCATGAAGGTTACATTCTCAAGTCAGCAGAGAGAGCGAAAAGTGACATATTGGAATTTTCCTTGAATATCCTTAGCACTGCAACAAATCACTGATTCTGTAGCTGTGCACCCAAGGAATTGGCTTGTTTGCATTAAAAGCCCAGTAGTATGAAAAACATGGATCTCTGACTACCTGAATCTCTCTCAGCCCCTTGGATGCTTCGCCTATAAGAGGCACTTGGGAACTGAGTCTAGCGAGTGTTGGAGCCAGACTGTCTAATTTTGAATCCTGGCCCCAGCACTTGCGATGTGACCACAGGCAAGTTACTCAACCTGTCTATGCACCAGTTTCTTCATCTGTAAAGCGGGGGTGATAACAGGGCATACCTGCCTCGTAGGGTTACACTGAGGACCAGATACACTAACGCATATGAGGTCTTTAGACGAGCACCTGGCGCGTAGTACTAGAATCAATGTTAGTGATTATTTTATTATCTCCCATCTCATGTTCATACCGGGGCATATGCTCGGTGGGAGGAAAGGCAAGCAGAATGTGCTAGACTGTTTAAATTGCACTCTTGCTAGTTCTCTCTCACTTTCTTTGTCTCTGTTTCTTTCCGCAAATGCCAATAATTGAATTTCTATGATGTGGCCTCGCTGTAAATTGCTTAGGCACTTTCCTTCTGCTGGAATTCTATATTTTTAGATTGAACATCATACCATTCTCGTTTGAACACCTTTGTAAAGACTGGAGAAGGTGAGAGAGAACAAACGTGGACTAGTTTGACCTCCTTGTCTCTATCACCTGAATTGCCACATTTTCTGCCAACAGTGGCCTTAATTCTCTTAATGTTCTCTTGCCAGCGTGGCCATTGAGTCCCTTTGGCTGCTTTTAGCTTTTCCTAGAGCATTGGGATCCTTCTCTAGCTTTAGCTTTTTTGGACATTATTCTCACAGATTCATGTGTCTCCCTTTCTTTTAGCACTGAGAAAGTAAAAAAATCAGAAAGAAAGGCACCACTGCAGAAAATTCATTAAAAATAGCCAGCCTTTTTTTTTTTTTTTGGTTTTCCATTTTTGTTTTTGTTTTGAATGTGAAGAACAGAAAAGAGAGTAGCCTGAGGAGCTGGCATGAGGAGAAAGAACCATTTGCTGCTGCATACACAGACGGTGCTGTTCCGCGCGTGATGAATCCCTTGAGGCCAGAGCCGTAGGATCATGCAAGGCTCTTGGGGGCACTCCTACCAGGCATGCAAGCAAGTTTTGACCACATCTGGAAAGTTCCATTGTTACTGTTGTTCAGTGGCTAAGTCGCTTTAGATTCTTTATGACCCCATGGACTGCAGTATGCCAGGCTTCCCTGTCCTTCACCATTTCCGGGAGTTTGCTCAAACTCATGTCCCTTGAGTCAGTGATGTCATCCCACCATCTTGTCCTCAGTTATTACAGGTATTTTCTTTCCTTCCAAGCCCTGGAACAGGATTCCTTGGTCCTGGGCTGGTCCTGAGAATAACAAGGAAACTCATAAGGGCCAGATATTATTATTAACATCATCCTGTGGCCCAGCGCTCGACTCATTCACTCATTCAGCAAATATTTACCAAATACTTATGTACCAGGCACGATGCAAAACATGGAGGGTAAAAAATGAAGCAGACACAATCTCTTCCCTCAGGTTGCTTATGTCTAGTGAGAAAGAGAAGCACTAACAGGTAATGTCCTTACCGCAGGGTGAGTGCAGTGTGATAGGTCAGGTGTCACCCAAACCATCCCAGGCAGCAATCTCAGGAAGTATCTGTAGAGGGGTGGAAGCTGAAACAGGGAAGAAAAGGAAACCGATCCAGGCGTGTTAATGAACAGGTTTCTGCTGTGGGTAACAGGGGTTCAGTTCCAGGGCGGATGTCTCAGAGCTAGTGCAGAAACTGTCTGTGTTGCCCCCTCTGAGGGTGAGGATCTGAGGTATTGGCCCACTGACTCCCACCCTCTCGTCTGCCCTGGCCTCTGATTAGGTACACGTGTGGCTATAGGCAGAAAGCCGTGTGTATGTAGACATGAGGGTGCCGTGTGTATGTAGACATGAGGGTGCCCAGTCTATGTGGGCAGAGCACTGACCGTGTCTGCTGCATGCATTTATAGGAACCAGCCCAGAAGCCCACAGATGCCCCAGGGAGGAGCTTCCAGCTCAATCTGGTGAGATATAAGTCTTCCTGGAAGACGTGACAGTTGAGCAGTACCCTAAAGAAGCCTTACTCCAGAGCTGTTCAGCAGTGTCTGGGGCAGAGTCCTTGCTGTCTGGTCACACTAAAGATTTTGCACTGAGAGGTCTGGCTAAGATGAACAAAAGTGCTGCTTATCACTCTGCTCGTGGGGTTTGGGAGGTTGAGAGCGGGGCAAGAACTCAGATGGCTGACCCCCCTCACAGTGCTGCCCTTTCCAGAACTGAGTCAGGAGAGTCAGAACAGCAAGCAGTGAGCCTGTGTCTGCTCTTTGTAAAGAGAGCCTGAGGACGTTTCTGGGTTTGCCCCAAACCTACCCTGGGTTTCTGTCTATTTGTGGATTAGGTGCTTCCTCAGAACATCCTTCCTCCCAGAGCGGTCACCCCGCGCCGTGCCCAGCCCCCAGATGCTCCCTGCACTCACTCCTTCATCAGCACCACCTCCCTATTAGATCGAGGATGTGGCAATCGGGCTGCCCAGAATTGCTCTCCCCACCTTCAGTTGCCCTGAGCAGAGTTCAGATTGCACATTTCCCGACACTCAGAGAGACCCATTAATATTTAGCATGTTATATTTCCAAAGCACTTTGCTAACACAAATTGATCTTTTCGGCACCCCCTTGTGAGACAGTTCAGTACTGCTAGCCCTACTGGGGACATCAGGCTTTGCGAAGATAAGCTACTTAGGTGAGGGCCATGGCTGGGAAGGGATGGATCCAGATTAGAACCAAAGGTCGATGAGACCCATTGTATGAGCCTCCAGACAGAGCTCCAGGGTGGGCCCAGTGCCCCCTCCCTGCCTAGGACGTATTGGAACAAATCCAGCCTTCTGAAGTTTTAAATAGAATGAGCTTGTCATCCTTAAGATTGGACTGTTACAGACAGCTGGACTGTTACAAACCAGCTATTGTTTAGGAAGTGCTTACTTTGTGCCAAGGGCTGGGTGCTTTACATAGAATGTATCATTTAGTCCTTATAACCCTTGCCCACCTCTGCAATGTTGCTACTATTATTATTTTGTACACCAGAAAACAGGCACTGAAAGATTAAGTAATTTACTTAAAGTTGAACAGGAATTGATTAGAACCAGGATTTAAACCCAAGCTACTCAGCTTCAGAGACTTTGAACCAGGTGAAAGGTGGATAGAGGCACCAAGTCAATTGGAATTACTCTTGAAGTTCTGCCTACTTCCAGGCAATTCATCATATGCCTTGCAAGATTCTTTCTGGAGGTAAAGGAATTAGGTGGGGGTGAGGGGCTGTCTGCGAAAGAGTTCTTGAGAAATGAGAGTGTAAACAAAAGTTGGTGGTTACTTGATTTCCTCCGGCTTTTACTCTTGGCTCCCCATTCCCAGCCCTGCCTAAAAGAACAGAGAGAGGACTAGTTTATCCAGTAAACAAGTGTGGGGTCCATGTGCTGTGTGTTGTGTTCTGGTGGGGCTGAGACACACATAAGTCGTTATGATTTGATCGGGAGCACTATAACCAAAGAGTCTGAGAGCTCATGGGAAGGAGGAGGCAGAAGCTAGCCTGGAGAAGTTGGGGAAGTTTCTCGGCGGTGCCATGAGGTAGGTCCTGGTGGAGATGGAGGAAGGAGAGAAAGGACATTCCAGGGCAAAGGGAATAGCATGTACAAAGGAAAGGAGATGTGAAATCACATGGCAGTCTGCAGCTTAGCAAGTTCTGTTTATATGGAAACAGGCTGCTTGCTTTCTTGAGTTCAGTGAGGAGCCACTGCCCTAGATGAGGGGGCTGGGTTACCAATTCTAGACTATCCCTGAGAATGTAACTCCTTGTGACACATTGAGCCAATTCTTTGATATTCTATTGCTGAGTAAACAAGATGATTGTTGAACTTTAGCGAGTTCTGCTGTGTGCAAGGCACGGCGCTGGGTGCTGTGGATAAGGAATCCTAACTGAGCGCTGTAGAGCTGTGGGAACGAGTCGTGGACTGAGGGCTTGTGTGCCGGAAGGAAACTGTAAAAGGGTCGCTCTGCCCCTACCATTCTTCTATGGGAAAAGAATTAATGTTGCAATTTAAAAAATCTGTTTGTTCCCTAGTCAGCCCTGTCCCTTAAGAGCAAAACTGTGTAATGTATATGCCCCCTTTCCTTGTTGTTGCTTTATAATTTACCAAGCCATTTCCCATCCACTGTATGACTTAATCCTCATGATAACGCAGGGAAATAGGTGGCCTTGGTGGTTCTCCATTTTACAGATGATGAAACTGAGGTTTAGTGAATATTCAGGATTATGTGTTTTATAACAATAGAAAGCTTCCCCATAGTGGTCTCAGATTTGTCCCATTACACGCACTCCTTGCCTTCTGAATCAGTGCTTAACTACAGCTTCTGTGCTACGCGCTCCAGGGGCTCCCAGTGGCCCCCTGGGGTGGGAGGTGTCTTGCTGCACTTCTGGAGGTAGGTATTGAGAATGTTAAAACCAAGGCATGGATGCTGCTGTATTGGAACTCAAAGCCCAGCTCTAAATAGTTGACTCAGTCGGAGCTGAGTCAGGAAATTCTAAGTGGTAGTCATTATCCGACTATTTTCTCAATTATAGCTCGAAGGAGTCAAGTTGTCCTCAGATCAAGATGAATATGGACATAATATCACCTAGCCCTTTCCTCTAAGAAGCATTGTGGTGTTGGATATTTTAGCCAGACAAGCCTTGAGGTCAAGAGGTGGATAGATTAGACTTGGTACAGGAAAGCTAATTGCGTATACGTGTGTGTGTGTGTGTGTGTGTGTGTGTGAGAGAGAGAGAGAGAGAGAGAGAGAGATTGAAAGTGTGTGGGTGTGTTGGAGGTACTAGCACAGCTCACAGTTGGATAAGAGCATCAGATGTGTGACCTTATTGTCCAGAGAGTCAACCAAAACAATAGTTGCTGCCATGCCCTTTTAAAGGTGGCTTCAATTAGAGTTGGGAGAGTTTTCTGGGCTCCTATCTTAGCTGTGGGGTCAGAGGTCATTGCTGCTCATCAGAGTCCTCTATCCTATGTTCCTCATGAATTAAATGGGAGTTCTCCCAGTTGATATTTTGCCCTCCTATTGTCCTAAAAAGTCTTATTTTTCCTCCAGTTGATACCTAAGACAGATAAAATTCTAGAAAATAGCACTTACTGATGTTAGTCATGAGGGAAGGATCCAAGTACCCAAAAGCCCAATAAAATCTGGATCTTTCTGCATTTATTGATGAAAGTCACTAAAGGAAAGAATTCTTAAGTTAGGGGGCACCAGTAAGGGCCCACATTTCCAAGGGGAAGGTTCATTTAGTCCCTCTCTCCTGAACTTTTTCTCCTCCATCTTCCATGTCATCTGGGTAATTATGGTATTATATTAGGAGGATATTGAAATTCCAAGGAGTTGTGAAATGTCCCCCAGCAGAGTTCTCTTATATATGCCTTGTTCAAATTGTCCGTTTTGAAACTAGGCTGGAGATGACCAAGCCCAAATTATTGAACAGAGGGGCAACATGGAATCCCTAAAAGTCTGAGGACCAGATATCCTCTATTAATAGTTATCCGAGGACTCTGAAGGGTCTGAAAGAGGGGACCTGGCATCAGGAACATTTGAATTAGAGGCAGTGTAACTTAGAGGTTGAGAGCTCAGACTCGAGAGTCAGATTGCCTTGGTTCAAATCTCAGGTTTGTCAGTTATTAGCTGCACAGCCTTGGGCTTCCTCCACTGTGAAATGATGATAATAATAGATTGTACCTTGTAGGGTTGTGTGAGAACTGACTTAGATCAGGTACATAAGGGGGGCTTAGCACAGCTCCTGCACACAATATGCATTTGTTAAATGTTAAATGCTATTATTTATTAAAGGCAGAATTCTTTTCCTGTTCTAGGGTGTTTCTTTCCTTCCTTATGTCCTTGAACCCCTGCTGCTGCTAAGTCACTTCAGTCGTGTCCGACTCTGTGTGACCCCATAGACAGCAGCCCACCAGGCTCCGCCATCCCTGGGATTCTCCAGGCAAGAACACTGCAGTGGGTTGCCATTTCCTTCTCCAATGCATGAAAGTGAAAAGTGAAAGGGAAGTCGCTCAGTTGTGTCTGACTTTTCACTACCCTCTAGTTTATATTTCTAAAGCCAGCTGCTTAAATATCCCCTCCTCTTCTGGTCAGGGATACAAAGAAAATACAGCTTGGGCATGGGAGTACTTTCTTCTGTATTACTTACAGCATCACCTCAAACTAATATACACAGTTCATTTTAATCCAAGAGCTAAGGGCCCTTTAAACCAGCCATTCCTTATTTATTCAGTTAAAAAAAATCAAAGTCCTTTGGTTTCACGTTCCTTTATTGTATTTTGTAAGGCATATATTGGATACTATGTAAATGTGAAATACTCTAACAATAGTAACTGAGACAGATGAGAAACTCAAGGAAGCAAAGTCACCATTTTGAGCTCAGCTCTTTATTGATGGGCTGAGTGATTTGGGAGCGACAATGTGGCTCCAAAGTTAAAGAGCCCCCAGGGATTCAGAGGGCAAAGGCTTGAGTCGTGGTCACGGCAGCAGTTATCGTGACCCCAGGCAGGCAGCTTCTTCCCCCGCAGACTTCAAATTCTCCCCATCAATACTAGGATGAATGCCACAGAACAATCTCCCAGGGATGTGAAACCAGGGCTGCCATATGTGGTTGTACAGGCTGTGTACTGCACAGGGTGTCAGCTGATGGGGTAAGTGGGAGCTGAAACATAGCTCATACTCTACTCATCAGTCTGTGCTCCCTGGTGATGGACAGCGTCCACATGGAGGAAGGGATCCTTCTGTCTAATTTGCATAAAAGTAGTATACGGGCTAGTAGAGGCCCTGTGTGAAGCAATGGTGATAGCCATGGATCACAGAGCTTAGCACTTAGAATGGGTACATTTATTCAGCACACAGTTCTTGAACACCTACTATGTGCCAGACCCTGATCTAGGGACTGAGGATATGGAGAGGAGTGTAAATAATTTCTGCCCTTGGGTCCTCTTTCCGTCACCAGGCCATCCTCCCCTAACGTTCAGTCATCAGCAAGTCCTGTAGACTCGAGATGCAGAATATATGTCAAGTCCACCCACCTTGTTTCACTGCTAGCACTTTGTTTTTATTATTTCTTTCCTAGATTACTGCAGCAAATGGGCTCCTACTTCTACTCTGGTCCTCCAAACAAAAACAAGAGTGACTGTATAAAAATGTCAATCAGGGGACTTCCCTGGGTCCAGTAGTTAAGACACCACATTTTCACTGCAGGGGGTATGGTTCCATCCCTTGTTGGGGAACTAAGGTCCCACATGCCCTAAGACAAGGCCAAAAAAAAAAAAAAAAGTCAATCAGATACCATTAACCTCTTGTTTTAAGCTTTTCAGTGGCTATAATTTAGTCCAGGGTCCTCACCATGGCCTCAAGGCTGTGCACACCTGATTCCAATCATCTTGTCACATCATCTGAATCACTCAACCCACGCTCTCCCCATCTGTGTGAGAAGAGGTTCTTCACAGAAATAGGAACCAATAGGATATATGTGTATCTCCTATATGCATAGGTGTATGTGATATATATATATATATATATATTTATATCCTATGTATATGTATGTGTGTATATATGTGGGGCTTCCCTGGTGGCTTAGCAGTAAAGAATCCACCTTCAATGCAGGAGACCTGAGTTGGATCCCTGGGTCAGGAAGATCCTCTGGAGGAGGGCATGGCAACCCACTCCAGTATTCCTGCCTGGAGAATCCCATGGACAGAGGAGCCTGGGGGGCTAAAGTCCACAGGGCTGCAAAGAGTTGGACACGACTGAAGCCACTGAACACGCACATGTATATATGCATATATAAAACAAGATTTATTGTGAGGAATTGGTTTGTGTGATTTTATTGTGGCTGAGAAGTCCCACAATTGCTGTCTGCAAGTTGAAGACCCAAGAAAGCCCGTGGTGTAACGCCGGTCCTGGCCTGAGAACCAGAGAGAGCAGAAGGATAGAAGACCAAAACGATGCTCCCCTTTCCCAATTTTTTCTTCTGTTCACACCTTCAGCAAACTGAGTGATGCCCGCTTCCCAGGTGGTGCTACTGGTAAAGAACCTTCCTGTCAACGTAAGAGACATAAGAGATGAGTGTTTGATCCCTGGTGTGGGAAGATCCCCTGGAGAAGGGAATGGCAACCTGCTCCAGTATTCTTGCCTGGAGAGTTCTACGGACAGAGGAGCCTGGTGGGCTGCAGTCCATAGCGTCACTAAGAGTCAGACAAGACTGAAGTGACCTAGAAAGCAGGCACCCACATAAGGGAGGGCAAATAAGCTACTTATCTCAGTCCACCCACTCAAATGCTAGTCTCATCTGGAAACATCCTCACAGACACACCCACAAATTATGTCTGATCTGGTTACTTAGTGACACAGTCAAGGTGACCCACAAACACAATTACCTTTCATACTATTCCACAAAACACCCTTCTGTCCTTCACACAACCTAGCTTGTTCTCTGTGTGGTCTCATCCCTTTGGCTGGAGCACCAATTCCCTGGTTGTCCCCTTGACCATCTCTTTCTTATCCTTCAGTGCTCAGTGGAAAGGTCACTCTGAACCTCAGAGAGGCGATCTGGACCACCTTGTTAAAGTAGTGTAGTATTGTATGCCCACCAGCCACTCTTTGCTAGGATGTTCCACAACAAAGCATCCCAGCTCAATTTGTAAGTACACAGTTCTTTGTTTACAATCTGTCATATCTGCTAGATTGTGAGCCTTGTAACATGATTGTTTGTTCTCCACTATAAATCCCTTCAGAATTTTGCTAGTCTCTGGTGCACAGTAATAAATACCAAATATTTGCTAAATGAAGTTGTTACAGAGAATTTGTCTCTCAAAGGGGAGTAATCATCACAACATAACGTAGAGATACATTTTGTGACAAAGGTAGTGATATGCTGGTAAACTGACTCTCAACAAAAGAACCTGATTTGTCATTTGTTGATTTCCATGGTGGTGTAATCTGAGCTGATTTCAAGTTACCAATGGTTTAAAAGCTGACTTGTAAAAACAATTAGTTTTTCAAAGGGCTTCCCTGGTGGCTCAGATGGTAAAGAATCTACCTTCAAAGTGGGAGACCTGGATTTGATCCCTGGGTTGGGAAGATCCCTTGGAGAAGAGAACAGCTACCTACTCCAGTATTCTTGCCTGGAAAATTACAAGTACAGAGGAGTCTGGCAGGCTACAGTCCATGGGGTCGCAAATAGTTGGACATGAAAGCTGTTATGAGCTGCCTCTGGCCTTTCACTGGACTAGAGGTCTGCATGGGTGCAAGGAGAACCCATTAGTTCATGCTGGGGAGCTCAGCAAAGGCTTCCTGGAGGAGGTGACACTTGATCTGTATTTTGAAGGCTGGGTATGTTGGTTCAGGCCCTTTAACTCCAAAATAGCTAACAGAGCCCTGCTCCCAGTAGCCCATGTTCAACTGTTCCTGGCTTCTCTAACTCAGCTCATTTCTGCTTGTCCAGGAGTTACCACTTGATTAGTTCAAGCCTCAGAAAGGGTTTCCTGGTGGCCAGCATTCTACTGGGTTTGCTTTGAATGCAGCAACATAGAGTAAGACTGGGTAGAAGTTAGTCAAGGAAGAAAGGTAAGAGTTTTCCAAACAGAGGAACAATTTATGCAACTCAGCAGTTCCATAAGTCTAAAAGTATATAGGATGGCATGGAGGAAGATTAGCTTCTGCCAGGCTGTGTTTGATAGGCTGAGGAGCTACACTGATTCACAGCATAGGATGGGTGGCAGAGGGAAAGAGAAAGGAATTGATCACTTTCCCTGCATAATAATTCCTGCATAATTCACAACTGGTAATTGTGGGGGTTTGTTTTTGTGGGTTTCATTTTTTTCTGGTATGGAATCATTTGATTAACATCTGTCTCTTCCAAGAGACTGTAAACTCCACAAGGGCAGGGGCTATCTTGTTTACTGTTATTTTCTTAGTATCCGACACAAAGCCTCCTACATAGCAGTCAACAAAATACAATCTTGTTGAAAGACTGCATCACCTGGGGAACGTTTAAAACATGCTTATGTCCATTTACCCTGAAATAAGATCTGTAAGTCTCTCTTCCCTGAAACTCTGAACCACAAGGATGTAGAGAAAGTAGTAAGGCAGGTGTCCGTGTTTTGTAAAAACCACTCAAGAAATTCACTTCCATTTCTCCTTCCAAAACCAATCAAGTGGATCCTTTAAATGGTTTAACAAAGTGTGACATGATTTAATTTTACTGGTATAAGGATAGAGACTTAGTGGGGCTGGCCTCCATGTTTTGTAAAAATCACTCAAGAGATACCCTTCCTTTTCTCTTCTCAAAGCCAATCAAGTGGATCCTTTAATAGGTTTAACCAGAAGTGTGATGTGATTAAATCTTGCTGGTTACATAAATAGGCCTGATGGCAGTGGGGAGGAACCCATAGAGGTCCTGATGGAAGTGGGGAGGAACCAGCAGAGGTGCTGAAGTGCTGGGCCCAGTAAGGAAGCCCATGCTGTAACGAGGTAAAAAATGAGATGGGTCTGATTTAAATTTCTGGCGGTGGGTGTGAAAGGGAAACAGATTCAAGAGACGCTCAGGACGGAGAATCTACGCAATCTGGTGCCCATTTGGACACAGTGGAAGAAGTGAGACGGAGGAATCTAGGTTGAAGGTTGGAGTGAGTGTTAGTGAACAGGGAGGGGGGAAGTGTCACTTTTAAAGTTGCTACATTTGAGGTGCTTGTTGGACGTGGAAATATTAGTTGCTCAGTTGTGTCCGACTCTTCGCGACCCCATGGACTGTAGCCCGCCAGGCTCTTCTGTCCGCAGGATTTCCCAGGTCAAGGATACTGGAGTGGGTGGCCATTTGCTTCTCCGGCGGATCTTCTCAACCCAGGGATCGTACCGCGGTCTTACGTATTGCAGGCAGGCTCTACCATCTGAGGCACCAGGGAAGCCCAAAGGGAGGCTTAAATATTAGTGTTCTCCAAGAGCTCTGGAGAACACTGATATTTAAGAAGCAGGTTAGAAAAAGAATTCTTGAAGGAGACGGAGAAGAATGACCAGAGAGGAAGAAGGAAAACCCGACGATAGAAAATAAGTGATAATGTCCAACAGCATTAAGTGGTGCCTCAAGCTTTAGTAACTCGAAACTACCTTCAAGGAATGATGGTGACAAGGGGACTTTCTTTCGGGGCAGAAACTGCCGGGCAGAGGACGAAGGAGGAAGTGGCGACAGCGAGTTCAAACCACCTTTTTCAAGAAGCTTTGCTGTGAAGAGGAGGGATGGTACGACTGTGCAGGACGTCAGGAGCTCTGACCCCTTTATAGCTGAGAGGGAAGGGGACGAGTGAGCGGACGGCACCGCACCCATCGCGGGGGCTGCGCCCTTTTGCCTACTCTTCCCCCCACGTGACCCGGCGGCCGCCGGCGCAGGCCGGCCTCGCGGAGACTACAGTCCCCAGAAGGCCGCGCAGCGCTGGGGGGCGGAGCCGAGGCCTGGCGCAAGTCTCGGAGGTGCGAGCGGAAGAGCTCGAGCTTGCAGGAGGCGGCGGATGCGGCCAGCTAAGGCGCCCCGGGTAACGAGTTGATTCGCGTACCTGTGCCTCCCTCCCTCTGCACTCCAGCCTGGGGCTCGTGGCTTCCACGTCTCCCTCAACACTTGGGACAAGCTTTCTTTCCCCTTTTGTTACCGGTATTTTTCTTCTCACGTGACGCGTGGCCGGCCCCCGCCTGCGGCGGAGGTTACTGGGAAGCTCCCGCCCTTCGACCCCTGCGGGCCCTGGGTTGCGGGGGACCGTCTCAGACCCCTTTTTCCTTCTCTGGGCTGCGTGCTTGCTTTGGGTACTCTCCTCAGATACTCTCTGCGAAGGGGCAGTTCCTTTCCTGTGTTTCAACAGGTACTGAGTGGGGACTTAGGGACCCCTTTTTCTCCCCAGTGGGTAGGAGGCTGTGGACAGCGGGGGCCACCCGGGGCTTCGGGCGATTTCGGGGCGCGAGCCCTGAGCCTCTGGAGCGAGTCCGCTGGGCTGGCTGGCAGCCCCGGGCTATGAGCTGGGAGTGAACTGTCTGTTCGCCAGGGAGGGTATACTTCCTGGTTTTCTTGGGCCATCCTCGGAAAACTCCAAGTACGCTTTTTAAAGTTTTCTTTATCAATAAAAGCCTCTTGTCAGAGTTGAGTAGGGAAGAAGCACAGGGTTTGGAATCTGATGTCCTGGGTAGAGTCTCAGGTTTGCCACTTGCTGGATCTATTTATCTTTTGTAACCCGTTTATTGCCTCCCGGGTTTCCCAGTCTGAAAAATGGGGGTGATCATCTTTGGCCTTCGTGCCTTCCAGTGTCGAGCAGTTTATTAGAAGTGACCTGTGCGAGAAAGCATGTTTCACATATAACAATCTCACTGTCTTTCTGTCTCCAGCCCAGGTCAGTTGAATTTTCAAACCGTGTTCATGTGTTTATGAACTTGATCATAAACGTGATCGTGAACCGTATGAAGATCAAATGAGTTAATAAATAAATAGGGGAAAAATGTCTTTGGAAACGAATGTGAACCATACAGATGTTCTTATGTCGTGTTCCTGGGGAAGAGGTAACATTAGGGCCCTATCACCTGTGGAGTCAATTTTAAACGTCCTCTGGATTTTAAGGTCCACCAGAATTTGGCTTGTTCTGTCCCACCAGCGCTGCGTGCAGGCACTTAGGAGCAGTCTTGCTCTCGTCTTGCTGTATTACAGCCATCCTTTCTTCAGTGCTACACAGAGTACAGATATCCCAGAAAGTACTTCATGTTCTGCATGTGCAGTGCTAAGCTTATGCTTGTCTCCAGCTGGTTGGCCCTTTAGAGGTACTACTTGTTCTAAACCTAGCCCTGATTGTATCACAGTGTCACTAACTTGAATGTATACTAGCTGAAATGAGAAATATTGGGGTTATTTTTACCTGTCCTAGCTACATGTGTTAGGAGTCTGTGTTACCTTATAGTTAAAATTCAGAACATAAACAGCCAGGATTCATGTGTAGTTTTTATTCTGGCAGTTCAGTCTGAGACTCCAAGCAGGTGACTTTGCTTCTCTTTCCCCTTGTAACGAGTGAGGATTTTACAGTCAACTTTTTGTGGGTTTGGCAGTATAGTAATTAGGTAGTCTTGTATTATTTCTGAAATCATTGGTTGGAAAATACTTGAATATGGTTCTAAAACCAAAGGATGGCAGTACAATTGCTGAATGTATAAAGCTGAACAAATTTGAGTTGAAATCTCGGTGCTGTGACTTCCAGTTCATGTGCTGTGGTGAATTATTTCACCTCTTTAAGCTTGTCTGCTAATTTCTGAAATGAAGATGATAGCGTTTACCTGGTAAGGTGTCTATACAGATTAAATGAGATGTGAATATAAAGTAGTACTGGAGTGAGTATGTGCTTGTTATTTTGTTGCTATTTTAATCGGTGGCTGCTGCTGCTGCTAAGTTGCTTCAGTCGTGTCCTACCCCACAGATGGCAGCCCACTGGGCTCCCCCGTCCCTGGGATTCTCCAGGCAAGAACACTGGAGTGGGTTGATGACTATGATGATGGTAAAAAGTGATGAAATTTTAGGTAACGTATTTTCTTAAGATTCAATTTTTTTTGTTGTTCGTAAAGTGAGGATAGTTATCCTTAACCCATAAACTTAAAGAAGCAGTAAGAAGTGCTCAGATTGCAGGCTTTTTTTTTTTTAAAGCAGTTGCATTTTATATAAAGATTATATTAGGCTATTTTTTACATTTAGAAGTTTCCAGAACACTCTTGTTGTTGGGGTGTGCTATTGGGCTAGTGCTTCATTGGTAACCCATAGTAAGAATTTAGTTTTGTGTCTTTTTGCACATTATAGCTTGTAGCAGAACAATTATCAATGTTAATGACTTAGATATTGACTATTGACTAGACTAGGATAGCATTTTATAGAGCATTTTTTATTGGCTTCCCACCCTCCCTGCCTTTTTTTAAAAAAAGCTAGACTATTTGACTCTAAAAGTTCAATCTAGTGGGTAGGGGCCAGAAGATTTGGTGACCCTCAGTTTTTGAAAGTGGTAACGTAGTGACAAGTTCTTATGGTGGCACAGGTGTGTGTGTGTATCTACAAGGAGTGAGAGTTTAGAGAAACCAAGGGGGAATGTCTACCAGAGAAAACTGATTTGTTGGTCCAAGCAGAGTCTTAGAGTTAAGAATTGAAATATTTACTTTTCATTCCTTCAGATGCTGTGTTGACTGCAAGATGTCTGAAGATGCAAATGTCTAGGAACTGTTTCCTTTACTCTCTTTTTTGATGTGGTTTCCCCTGGCTCCACTTTACCAGTTTCACCCTGACCTGTAGTTGAGAATCAGCAAGATGACAATTTTTTTTTTTTTTACTACAGACTTATGTATAAACTATAACAATAGCCATTTCCATTAAAATCTGCTTTGTGTGCTGTAACGTATTACTTTTTCCTTTATGTTTTAAACATTTTTGTTCATGACTTTTTTCTTTAAAAGAAATTTTTGAAAGATAGACCCATTTTCAAGCTTAGTGAAAGACAGTATTGTTACTGTGTTTATTATATCTTCTTATAGTCATGAATTTAGGTCATACATATATATTCACTCTCATAAAGCTTCACATGATCACTGTGATTTTTTTTTAGCCAAGGTTAAGTTTGTTGACTGTGCCCACTGAGCCCTGAAAAATAGCAAAACCAATTGTCTAATGTGTTTCAATCTGTGGCCCTGTCCTTATTAGCTCACCATTTACAAAATGTCTCACCAGAATGAGCGATAAGACTAGTGTATTGTTAATTTGGAACTTGTGCACTCATTAGACATGACAGAAGGAAATGAACGAGTGCCAAAAGTAAAAGTGTAGATTTTTAATTATACAAAACTGCAGTACAGGACTGGCACTCACACTGTGTATAAAACTGGTGACCTATGGGATGGTTTTTGACAATCAGTGACCTGAAAGATGGTGCTGTGAAAGTGCTGCACTGAATATACCAGCAAATTTGGAAAACTCAGCAGTGGCCACAGGACTGGAAAAGGTCAGTTTTCATTCCAATCCCAAAGAAGGGCAATGCCAAAGAATGCTCAAACTACCACACAATTGCACTCATCTCACACGCTAGTAAAGTAATCCTCAAAATTCTCCAAGGCAGGCTTCAGCAATACGTGAACTGTGAACTTCCTGATGTTCAAGCTGGTTTTAGGAAAGGCAGAGGAACCAGAGATCAAATTGCCAACATCCACTGGATCATCGAAAAAGCAAGAGAGTTCCAGAAAAACATCTACTTCTGCTTTCTTGACTATGCCAAAGCCTTTGACTGTGTGGATCACAATAAACTGTGGGAAATTCTGAAAGAGATGGGAATACCAGACCACCTGACCTGCCTCTTGAGAAATCTGTATGCAGGCCAGGAAGCAACAGTTAGAACTGGACATGGAACAACAGACTGGTTCCCAATAGGAAAAGGAGTACGTCAAGGCTGTATGTTGTCACCCTGCTTATTTAACTTCTATGCAGAGTACATCATGAGAAACACTGGGCTGGAGGAAGCACAAGCTGGAATCAAGATTGCCGAGAGAAATATCAATAACCTCAGATATGCAGATGACACCACCCTTATGGCAGAAAGTGAAGAGGAGCTAAAAAGCCTCTTGATGAAAGTGAAAGAGGAGAGTGAAAAAGTTGGCCTAAAGCTCAACATTCAGAAAATGAAGATCATGGTATCCGGTCCCATCACTTCATAGGAAATAGATGGGGAAACAGTGGAAACAACGTCAGACTTTTATTTTTTTGGGCTCCCAAATCACTGCAGATGGTGACTGCAGCCATGAAATTAAAAGACGCTTACTCCTTGGAAGAAACGTTATGAGCAACCTAGATAGCATATTGAAAAGCAATGACATTACTTTGCCGACTAAGGTCCGTCTAGTCAAGGCTATGGTTTTTCCAGTAGTCATGTATGGATGTGAGAGTTGGACTGTGAAGAAAGCAGAGCGCCGAAGAATTGATGCTTTTGAACTGTGGTGTTGGAGAAGACTCTTGAGAGTCCCTTGGACTGCAAGGAGATCCAACCAGTCCATTCTGAAGGAGATCAGGCCTGGGATTTCTTTGGAAGGAATGATGCTAAAGCTGAAACTCCAGTACTTTGGCCACCTCATGCGAAGAGTTGACTCATTGGAAAAGGCTTTGATGCTGGGAGGGATTGGGGGCAGGAGGAGAAGGGGACGATAGAGGATGAGATGGCTGGATGGCATCATTGACTCGATGGACACGAATCTGAGTGAACTCTGGGAGTTGGTGATGAACAGGGAGGCCTGGCATGCTGCGATTCATGGGGTCTCAAAGAGTTGGACACGACTGAGCGACTGAACTGAACTGAACTGAACTGACCTGAACTATATTTTAGACGTTTCTCTTAGTTGAGTGATATTGGTTGCAGGCATCCCACCCACAGGAGAAGTGAGAAGACATGGAATTAGGATGTTCATGTCTTAAAAGAGAACCTGCTTCTACTATGCCACCCATCAGAAAATGTGCTCTTAGCCAGTGGGGAAAACATGCGGCGTCTTCTGTTAATGAGCCCAATGGGGTGAATGAAGCCTGGGTAACTCCTGAACTCCTGAGAGTTTGTTGAATTACAGAGGAATTCCAGTTGTCAGAGGTTTCGATAGAAGTTACAGGCTGTTGCTGTGCAGCAGTAAACCTGCATGTGGAGAGAGTATCTTCCTCTCAGTAGAACATGGACCCATTGCTCACAGTCTGTGCTGCGCATTTTCACAGTCTCATGCTGGCCTTCTGTCTAGTTCTTTATTATTCAAATTTGTTCTTTGGTTTTATTTAATCTGTTGTCCCTTGTGCCCTTTTTAAAATTTTTTTGTTATTTATTTTTATGTCAAACATGGCTGGTTTAGACTAGGGATAACAACAGAGAAGCAGAGAAGCACTGTTAGAAACAGCAGATTCTGGTGTCTAATATTCTGAGGTTCCCTAATAACATGAGTTCACCTGTACATATGGTAATATGAATTTCTAGAATGGACGAATTCATGACTGTTTAACTTGGTGCTAAGGCAAAAATATGGGCAAACGGTGTGTGGTATTCTTATTATGAGACTTGCCTCTTAGGTGTAGTGTTAATACTGGCTTGCATATGGGCTGTTTCAGGTTCTTTGCCATGGAATACCAGATGAGTGTTAAAGAAGGGAAGCCTTTGGATTTAAACATTCCCCTCTGAAATTTATACCAGCAGCCCTGTTTGTTTTTTTTCTTATCATCTGTAAAATAGAGTTAATAATACCAACCCTGCTTGTTTATAAAGAGTAAAGGGAAAAGTTAACAAGAATGTCTTGGAAATGAGGTAACTAGGGGAAAGGCTGACGGAAGGGCAGAGACAGAGAGAAAAAGTCTCACACTGGGGTGGGTAACTTGTCCCTGAGACAGGAAGAGGGTACACAGCAAAAGCAGAGAGTGAGGCTTAGTCAGAAACAGAGAGGGGCCATCAGAAACCCTTAGGAGGGACAGTCAGATGGAGGCAGTTAGAGGGGTAAACAGATGTAGAGCAAAGGGCTGACTTAGAAATGGCAGGTGGATTCAGGGAGGGAACTGCGAAAGACTGCAAGAGGGAACCAGGAGGGCATGGCCAAGGGCTTGTTGAATTAGTTTCTTGAGTTTTTGTCTGTTATTTGGGGAGTTCTTGTAGACATTTGTAATTAGCCAAGAGAGGGAAGAAATGCAGATATTAGTAGTAAATCTAGTAACATGTTTATAAAGTTTTTATTACACTAAAAATTTCCCTTAAGCACTCATTTTATTTTGCATATTCAAAATTCAAACACCAAGCCAGCTTTTGCTGCAGGCCTGTTAACTGTCTCCTTGACCCCTTCATATGGTGGTGGTTCAGTGGCTAGGTCATGGCAATGCTTTTGCAAGCCTATGGACTGTAGCCTGCCAGGCTTCTCTGTCCGTGAGATTTCCCAGGCAGAAATCCTGGAGTGGGTTGCCATTTCTTTTCCAGGGGATCTTCCTGACTCAGGGATTTAAACTGCGGCTTCTGCGTGTCTCCTGCATTGCAGGCGGATTCTTTACTGCTGAGCCACCAGGGAAGCCCTCATAGGTAAACTCATTTTAAAATATTAAATAAAATGATTAGTTTCTCTTCTAGAAATACTTTTTTCTTAAAAAGAAAAAAATCAAATACGTGCTTACTGTGGAAAACTTGGAAAATATGGAAAAGTTTAAAGAGCAACAACAAAACGCATAATCTCACAACCTAAGCAATGCGTAATGAGGCCTGCCCTTTCATTTTGTTGATGGTTTCCTTTGCTTTGCAGAAGCTTTTGAGTTTGATGTAGTTCCGTTTGTTTAATTTTGGTTTTGTTCCCCTTCCCAAAGAAACAGATTCCAAAAAATATTGCTAAGACTGATGTCAAAGAGTGTGTTACCTATATTTTCTTCTAGCAGTTTTATGCTTTTAGGTCTTCCATTTAAGTCTCATCCATTTTGAGTTTATTTTTGTATTTGGTGTAAGAAAGTGGTGTAGTTATATTCTTTTACACGTAGGTGTCCTGTTTTCTCACCCTCATTTATTGAAGAGACCATTTTCCCCATTGTGTAGCTTTGCCTCCGTATTGTAGATTAACTGACCCTGTAAGTGTGGGTTTATTTCTGGGATGTCTGTTTTCTTCCATAGTCTGGTCAGTCTTTGCAGTTCATCCTATTCTATCTAAATGTAAAAGAGAGCAGTATCTATTTGAGGCTATTAGGACTCCATGGAAGAGGAGGATCTTGAAGGAAGTGATAGAATGACAAATTGAGAGGACAGAAGAAGATTCCACATAGAGTGATGAGAAGCTAGAAGCAAGAAGTGTGGTGTGTGAACTGAATGAGACAGAAGGGGTATTTTAACAGTATTGCACAAATGGAAGACGATGAGTAGTAAAGAGATGATTTGCTAGGTTTACATGTGTGTAGGGATAATGAAGAATTAATGGAAAGCTCTGAAGCCTGGGTTGAAGAACTTAGATTTGGTCCTTAAAGATGATATTTTTGTTGAAAGTCATGATGAAAACAGTATTTGAGAAAGATTGTCCTGGTGGCTTAGAGGGGTAACCCCAAGTAGGGAGTGGCTTTAGGGTAGGCAATAGGACAGTCATGGAATAATGTAGAAATACAAGGTATAATAGCTCTTGTGGAGGAAGAGCAAGAAATGTAGGGTTAGAAAAACTGAAAGTTGGAATACCTCAAAGTTTTGACAGATAGGTGTATTGTAGTATTTTGACAGTGACATTGAGGAAGGATCTCAGAGAGGTCTAGGGAGAAAGATATTGAATTCAAGTGCTTTTACAAGTTGTAGGTTTGAGTGGTAGTTGAAAAATCTGGTACTTTAAGGATCTTCATTATTAAATTTATTATAAATGAATGCTGTCCCTTTTAAAGTAATCATTCTTAAGACCATGCATTTACATTCTTAAGACCATGCATTTATTCTAGCAAATAAATATTCTTTGGAATTTGTCTTTTGGAACTGCTTTCAGAACCAATAGAACCATACAGGAAAACCAATCTCATCACTTTATGGTCATATCTTTCGTGCCCAAGAATATTATCTTGCTTGATCACTCATCTTATTTACCATATTTATTTCTGAGTGATATTTGATGGTCCCTAAAAGTTAATCTGCAGAGGCCTTAAATTTATTACCACGCTGGATATTTAATACTGTCATCACTGCTGAGAACAACCTTAAGCCGTGATAGCATTCCGAGAAGAGATGCTAGTACATGCTGGTTAAGAGGGTGGGTTCTGGAAGACTAGGTTTGAATGATCTCTTTAGTACATTAATTCTGTACCTTGAATACGTTTTTTTAACTTGCCTCAGTTTCCTTGTTTTTAGAAGAAGGATGGTGATAATACTTCCTGCTTCGTAGGATTATCGTGAGGATTAGCTGCTGGAACGGTGCCCGACATTTTAAAAGCTTGGTGTTAGCTGTTCATCACCATCACAACTACTGTTGCTGCCATCTCCATTTTGTCTGTTTATCTTTTTAGTTTCAAAAATCACTTATGTTCCTGTTAATTACATCTTGTACAAATGGAATGATGGACAGCTAGAGTTAAAATTAGAGCTCAAATAAATGATCAGACATATAGGAATGAGGCTTTTTAGAATGTGTGAACTTAGTGGGAGAACAGCAGAAAAGACAGATTTTCCTCACTGTGAAGTCCTACCAAGGATAGAATACTGGGGAATATTCATGGTAAGGGAGTGTGAAGCAGAAAAGGAAGCCAGCATAGGAGCAGTGGAAGATTGTTTAGAGAAAGAAAAAACTCTGGACTGTACATTAGTATAGAGGTTATATTAATTAGGATAAGGTTTGGGTGCAGTCGAATCATGGAGACTTAAGCGTGGTAAAAGTTCATTTCTGTCATTGTCACGAATTCCTGAAGTAGTCTGGGACAGTCGTGGTTTGTCATGGCGTCATGTTGTTACACCGCTGTGCATGGATTCTCTTCTTTTCCAAAGTTGCCTGGTGGTCTAAGATGGCTGTTGGAGTTCTAGCCTCTTCATCCACATATGAGCCAGCAGAAAGGAGGAAACATCTTTTTCCCTTTAAGGATACTTCCTGAAAGTTAGGTGTGCCACTTCTGCTCATATTCTGTTGGTCGTAGAGCCACATCTTCCTGCAGGAGAGGTTGGGAAATGTAGAATATTTTGAATGCTCAGTGCCTGGAGAGAAAAATGAGGAAAAATCAGGATAACCCAAGGGTAGCTAGTTGAAGAATATAGGGTAGATAACAGAACTAATAGTCTGTGTGTGTGCCAGGCTGCTTCAGTCATGTTCGACCCTTTGCGACCCGTGGGCTGCAGCCCTCCAGGCTTCTTTGTCCATGGAATGAATTCTCCAGGCAAAAATACTGGAGTGGGTTGCTATGCTTAGGGTAGTTTAATTCTTTATTGGTAATCCTTGATAGAGTTTTTGTATTTGTGAAACTATGAGTATGAAACTACTCTTAATCAAATTGCATCTATAGTACTCTGTTTTTAGGGTGTTATCCTTTCATGAATCCTTACTTAATTAGGATTATCAGTCTCTTATAGGGAAGAAGGTGATGGGTATGTATGTATATGTATGCCTGTATGTGCTATGTGTATAGATATATAATATACGTTAATATATATATATTTCCTCATTTAGCATTGGTGTTTGCCAAAATTGCTTCATACAGCAACAGCCTGCCTTAAAATTGATATTATTTAAGTGTCTGATATCATTCTTTCGTTCTTTTAAGCTTCTAATTTTACCTAGCCTTCTATTCACTCTCCAATTTGATTGTTTTGGGCCATTGTTTTTAATCTGTCTCTGTCCTTTTATATTACTACTCTCTCTCACTGCTGTTAATGCTGTTAATAGTACTTCCCAAAATAGATAAATGAGCAAATTTAATTAAATGTGTTATTTGCACTCTCCTGATCATTAATGAGTTTGTATGTAAGGTCAGGCCTACAATCTAGCTAGTATTATAATGACTGAATTTTCTCTGTCCACTAAATGGATAAGTATTTGCTTTAGAGTTGTTTATTTTTAAAGCTTCCGTATTTTGTGTGTTTGTGTTCTTTTAATGTTGGAAATATGAAGACCTTCTAACAATAAAGGGAGAGTGTTTCCCTGTCTGAGAGTGAGATACAGAGCTGTTCCTGTTTACCTAAATACTTGAGAGTACATTTTCTAAAGGGAAGGACATTCTTTTATGAAAGCATAGTACAGTTATCAAAATCAGGAACTTAACATTGATTTAATATTACACTGTAGTCCACAGACTTATTCAGATTTCACTCATTATCCCAATAATGTACTGTTTTGTAGGAAAAGAAAATTCTGGCTCTTGCAGTGTGTTCAATTGTCATGTCTCTTTAGTTTCCTTTAATCTGGAGCATTTCCTCGGTCTTTGTTTTTGTACGACATTAACATTTTTGAAGAGTCCAGGCCAGTTGTTTTGCTGTTATTATTGTTGAGTCGTTAAGTCGTGTCCAACTCTTTGCCATCCCATGGACTGCAGCTTGCCAGGCATCCCTGTCCTTCACTGTCTGGAGTTTGGTCAGTTTCATGTCCATTGAGTCAGTGATTCTATCTAACCATCTCATCCTCTGCAGTCCTCTTCTCCTTTTGCCTTCGATCTTTTCCAGTGAGTCAGCTTTTCGCATCAAGTGGCCAAAGTATTGGAGCTTCAGCTTTAGCATCAGTCCTTCCAATGAATATTCAGGGTTAATTTCCTTTAGAATTGACTGGTTTGATCTCATTGAAGTCCAGGGGACTCTCAAGAGTCTTCTCCAGCACCACAATTCAAAGGCATCAGTTCTTTTGTAGAATGCTTATAAATTGGGTTTATCTGCTGTTTTCTCATTACTGGCTTCAGGTTACCCATTTCTGGCAGGAATACCACAGAAGTAATGTTATGCTTCTCAGGGCGCTGTGTCAGGAGGCACAGGATGTTGAAATACTAGTAATGTGGTCTTGGATCACTCCTTTAAAGGTAGTATTTGCCAGGTTTTCCAGTGCAAAGTTACTATTTTTCCTTTTATAATTACTTTGGTGGTAAAATATACATAAAATTTATCATTTTAACCATTTTAACCAAAGTGTATAGTTCAGTGATTAAGTATATTGACATTATGTTTTTAATTTTGAGGTATCTTTGAAAAAATACTTTGAGATTTTATAAATTTCCTACTGCTCCTTGAATTTTACTAACTTTTGTTTATCTGCCTGAATCATTTTCATGATGGTTCCTAAATGGTAATTTTCTAATTCCATCATGTCTCCTATACTTATAATACTTTATTTCATCATTTATTTTGATGCTGTTACTGATTTGGTCAGTGGGAGCCCATTCAAGCTGATTCCTGTTTCCTTTTGCCTTGCCCTTGTCACTCATACACGTTCATGTACATCTTTATCTGTCTACTGAAGCAATGTTTATATTGATACTTCTGATTCCGGTCCAACGCTACAGGGTTTATTCATTCTGTATTTATAACCCCCTCTTCCAAAAGTGAGAGACTTGTCCCTATGATTTGCATTTTTACTTACTTGCCTAGTCCTAGAATACCAGAGAATAGTTTCATACCACTACTTAAAAGACATCTTGTAAATAGAGTTCAATATTTGTTTTCCTTATCCTATGGGCATATAGTCTAAATCTCCACTGGTCAATAAAGTAGCCACTAACTGCATGATTTGAGATGTGTTGTAATTGTAAAATGTGTACTGGATTTTGTAAACTTAGTATGAGATAAGAAATGTGAAATATCCCAAAAATATTTAAATAATATGTTGAGATGTTTTAGATATATTAGATAAAATACAGTTAATTTTAACAATTTTAACATGGCTGCTGCTGCTGCTGCTAAGTCACTTCCGTCGTGTCCGACTCTGTGCGACCCCGTAGACGGCAGCCCACCAGGCTCCCCCATCCCTGGGATTCTCCAGGCAAGAACACTGGAGTGGGTTGCCTTTTCCTTCTCCAGTGCATGAAAGTGAAAAGTGAAAGGGAAGTCGCTCAGTCATGTCTGACCCTCAGGGACCCCATGGACTGCAGCCTTCCAGGCTCCTCCATCCATGGGATTTTCCAGGCAAGAGTACTGGAGTAGGGTAACATGGCTGCTAGAAGATATTAAATTACATATGTGGCATCCATTATCTTTCTATTGGACATCACTGAGCAAGAAACCACTTTCAAAAAGTTACTTGGGTTAGTTTTCTCCCCAACTTTCTTTCTGTAACATAGTTATGTTGGTCATTTGCAGTACAATTCATTTCTATTATATTTTAAGTTTTTCTCCTCATCCTAATTGATGTTACTTATTTTTGAGCATGTGAAGCATTAATATGGTTCCCAAAGTCAGAATTATTTTAAATATGTATATATACTCAAAGCAGTGTCACCCATTTCTTCTTTCTGTTCACCGTTTTCACCCCACCTTTATAGGTAATCAGTCTCATCAGTCTCTGGATTACCCTCTTGGTGGTGTTTTCCCCCAGGTATGAGGAGATAACACGTTTATTTTTTTTTATTTCTTAACTTTTTACACAAAATTTAGCATACTGTAGATACTTTTTTGTACTTGGCTTTTTTTAAATTAAACATTTCACTTCAATATGTTTTGGACTCCATTCCATATCAATTTATAGCACTCACTGTCCCATCCTCCCTTTGTCTTTTCCTCCCTCTTATGGTTACTCTGTTGTGATAACTTACCCATTCTCTCATGCCATTTCCAGTGTTTTGAATTTATAAGCAGTGCTGCAATAACTAACCTTGTTTATATATATTTTTGTATGTTGGAAGTGTATGTTTGGGTAAATAACCTAAAATAGGATAGTTAGGTCAAAAGTTTACTGGAGTGGGTTGCCATTGCCTTCTCCAAAAGCAAATATAGTTTTCTTAAATATTGCTCAATCCCTTTCTGTGGGAGGTTGTACAAGTTTGAATTTGCACCAGCAATGTATGAGAGTTTTTCACATAAACTGATTATCCGAGTATGTTGATATGCTTTTTAATTTTTGCTATCCTATTTGTAGTTAGAAACAAAGTATCTCAATGTCACTTTACAGTTAATAATCTTTTCATAGAATATATAAAAGTCATTTTAATATCTTTCTGTGTGAATTATATTTTTAACTTCATTTTTCTATCAGACTTTTTTTTCTCCCTCAGTTTTTAAGAGTCCTGTAGAAGTCCAGTCATTTCCTTATGATAAATTCTTTGAAGGAGAATTGCTGGATCCAAAGGTCCTTTGATATATAAAAGATTTTGAAATATTATTAAAATGCTTTCTATATTAATAAAATATGTATCTCCATTAACAATGTGGAGCCCTATTCAGATAGTCTTTACTCACCAAAACAGACCTTACTTCTTAATCTTTGTTTGTCTGATGGATAAAATAGTAGATTTATTGTGGATTTCTTTGCTAACTGATGTGGTTTATTTTTTCTTTGTTAACTGATGATGCTTTATTTTTTATTTGTCCAGCTAGCTGTCCATTCAACATATTCTTATTGAACATCCACCATGTACCATCCTAAAAGTTAGAACTATAGTAATGACTAGAAGTTGAACATCTTTTTGTATTTCAGTCATTTGTATTATTTTGTTTCTTATCTCCATCTCTTTCTCTCTTTTTAATGGCATTTAATAGATATTTTGTCTCCTCAGACTAGTTCTCAGAGGACTGAGAATGAGAGGAAATGACATTTCCTTATTCTGTTTTGTTGTTGAACTTTTAAAAAGTATTTTTGTGGTTCATTGCCATTCTATGGCAAATCACTGTATGAAACTCTTAGAGTAGTCATGAAATGAGATCATGAAAGTTAAATGCAGAAACAGGTGTCAAAGAAGTGATAATTACAGATTTTTGTAAAACTAACTTTTATCATTATTATTTTCCAGGAGAGGCTGCTGTCTATCAGAAGGGAACTTTTGTACCATTTGCCTCAGTTGCAGCCTGTCTGCATGTTCTAGAGTTTTATTATTCAAAAAATAAATGCCACTTATTTGGTAAGTCGCTTAACTAGAAATATTATTTACTCTGTTTGCTTATGTTTTGTATGTTTTTAGTGCCATTTTACTTTGTAACTCTCCAGTATAACAAGTTTGAAAGTGGCAGTATCCTGAAAGACTTTCAGGACCTTTTGAAGATTTTCTTGCTTTTGTTCATGTGTCTTTCTTAATTTTGGTGTTTGTTGTAGAGAGAATAGGGGCTTGTTAAATATTGGAATTAATTCTCAAAGTTGGATTACTAGCTTTGTTCTTTTCAGTCTCTTTCTACTATAAGAACTGAGAATTAACATCCTTCCTGTCCAGCTCTAGCTTCCCTGTAGTTCAAATAGGGAGCAGCAAAGATGCACTGTTACGGTAGGAGTTTGATGAACTGGGAAGACTATATGATCAGTGAAATCCTCAGGAAACCATAATAAAGCAGAATGAATACGGCTATCAAAGAAATTGTGGATGAAAACTAATTGATAGCTAGTGAAACTGATTTTAATTTGTAAAATGTTACTCTCTAGATGTTTATTTTTATTTTTCTAAGAAGACTTAAGTTACTATGACCTGCTGTTTTGTGAGAGGTTTCTCTTCCCCACATCCTGTGATAATCTTTTTGGTCTGTTCCAGCTTCTGACTCTCACGTGTAGCCATTGGCAACCAGGAAACGGATGTATAGGATGAAGGCTTTTTCAGAGGGTCAGTCATAGCGCTGTCATAATTGTCCTTGTATGCTGCTGCAGCACATGCAAAGCATTGGATTAAAGCTTTAAAGAAATGATACTGGTGATTTGCAGAATTTCCTTTCAAATGGGTTTGCACGACAAGACATAGAAGTAAATGTTGATGTTGAGAACTGAGCTCAAAACAGTACTATCAAATAAAATTTAAGAATGAGGAGCCACAGGCACAAAAAAAGGGGAAGGAAGATTCTCCTTTGATATGTTTTTTTTTGGTAGCCTCTTGGCTTCTGTTAACATCAGAAAGCTGACTTCAGGTGTTCCTAGATGATGTGCACATCTCATGTCAGTAGAGAGACATGGGATTTCATTGTGCTTGACTCTGAAAGGGCCACGTCTCAGAGTAAACCAAGTGAGTTTTAATCTTGGTTATTTAAAATCTCCTTGTACCTGTCTTATTAGGAGTATTTTTTTTTTTTTTTTAGAAGAAACTAATTTGCAACTGGCTATAAAGACTGACATTGTGTCCGGGAAAATGCTGTACTAACACTGCGCTGTCCCACAGGGGCACTTCTCAAGTCCCCAAACACAGTGCTGACAATCTGTGACAGCCTGTGAATTGTTGGGCAGCATTTTGGGAGGATGGACAGTGGAGTGAGGCAGTTGTGTATAAGTTACAGAGGAGATGGGGAGGGGGAGAAATGAGAGAAGAGCAGAGCGGCTCAGGTTCTGGGGGCAATTTGAACAGTAGCTATTCTCCTTGTGAGCTCTGCTGATACCACTGAAATGAATAGCTGGAATTGGTTTCGGTGGGGTAGAAATGTGTTTCACTTTTCCTTTCAAGGTGTTATGGTTTCATTTTGTCTTAAAAACTATAAGGTTAGATGTTCTATTGATAAAAGTAGGAGTTGGATAGATTGAAAAGTTTTGAAGAGACTAGAAATATCACTTCATGCTAGGAAATGAAACCATTAAAATCAAAGAAATGGGGATGGGTCTTACCTTTTCCAGAGACTGTTGCAGTGGTAGTAAGGCCAGTTACCATATCTAGAGTCAAAATGATTGGGCTCTTATCTCAGACAAATGTATATCCTGATATTTGTTAGTTTATTAGATACCACTGGTGGCTCAGTGGAAAGAATCCGCCTGCAATGCAGGAGACACTGGTTCGATCCCTGGATTGGGAAGATCCCCTGGAGAAGGAAATGGCAACCCATTCCTGTATTCTTGCCTGGGGAGTCCCATGGACAGAGGAGCCTGGTAAGCTACAGCCCATGAGGTTACAGAAGAGTTGAACATGACTTAGCGACTAAACAACATACTAAGGTATCACCAGCTATTTGTTTCAGAAATACTTGGCCAACTTCACCAGGTAGCAAGGCACAAGTTTCTGGTATTTGGACTGTGGAGTGGAATTTGACGTGGGGCAAACATTGGTTCAGTTGTTTCTCTGATTGTGAGAATGGTTATACAAAGTAAGTGTATTTGATTGCTCCCCTAGATGTAACATCTGTTTATGCATGTGGGGTTAGACTTGGGGAACACTGTTACAGAGCCCATTCCTTCTGTTGATCCTGTTTCTGGGTTTTGGTTTGATGTTATTGCTTGCTCACTGATACCATTGGGTTAAGCAAGTGTAATGTTGAGCGATGTCAGTATTAAGATTGTGTGCTATTGTAACACCTTTACCTGATGGTACATAATAATAATAATAAAAAGCCAGGGTAAATGAAAGAACAGATGGTGTAAGGGAAGGTTTGGAGACTAGACACAACAGTAATAGTAACACTTCTCAGCAATTGCCTGTAGGGTCTAGACTTGACTCTCCATTGCTTATGGTATTGAATGACTGAACCTAGTATTGAGGGCCCTCCAGGCTGAAAACGGAATATTCTTTCTGGCAGAATATTCCACACTTTGCTATATTGACCCTTTGGCTCTAGTAGTTTCTATAGCTGTCTCCAAAATAAGGTTTTCTGAATTACTGCCTCTTCAGATTGCTCAGACCATTCCTTCTACTTGGAATATCTCCCTTCAGTCCCCAGTCTACATACTAGCTTCCAATTCCCTTTGATGCTATCTTTTTCAACTGTTCCAGGCCCTATGTGATAGCTCTCTTTTCTGAATTTTTATCATTTAGAGCTTTTTATTTGTCAATTTTATATTACCTTAAAACACCTTTTTTAAAAAATTTCCTACCTTCCCAATTAGATAGAGACAACTTAAAGAGGAGGCGTGGCTCAAACTGTGTCCTTACCTGTAGTCCAGCTTTATAGTTTCCACTGTCCCAGCGTAAATCTCAGTACATTATGTGCACTAAAAAATGTTTGGCTACGAGAAAATGCCATTACCTATTGTTAGCTATTACTAACCTTTAACATTTGTCTTGCTTTTTGTATCATAAAAATATTAGATTAAAATACAGTTTAGTACCTGAACCATTTTTGTTCAGTAGATTATTCTACTTTGAAAGCCTTTTGTAACACTCTGGACAGGTTTCCTGATCCTTAAAGGAGCAGTTCTCTGAAGGTGTTTATGTATTATAAGGTAATTGTTTGCTGTTCTTGACACTTAGTAAACTTTCAGTCTGCATATAGGAGAGCCTTTTATTTATTAATTATCTGATGTTTTGTCTTTGCCTGCTTTAAAGTGAAGCTTGCTGCTTTTGATTTCTCAGTTTCTGATCAGCCACATTTGGTCTTCACAGTTGCTAGTACAGCTACAAGGAGGAAGGAGATAAGAGTTGTAACTATATCTCTAACATACCTTTACAATTATTCTCTTTGGTTATTGTTGCACTTTGGTATTTTTTCTTTTTTAAAACTATACTAAGCTTTGTTTGCCCCATTTTTTTTTTAGAACACATGTGTTCTAGTCTACTGTAGTAGTTAAGTGTAGGGACTTCAGAATCCTAAACAACACTTGGAAGCTGTGTGATCTTAAGTAACTTAGTTTTAGATTTCTCATCTGTAAAACTGAGATAATAGCAACTACCTCTTGGTGTGTACTTGGGGTCAAATGAGACAATATGAATAAGACGCAGATTAAGCCTATTAGCCTCTGCTTTCAAAACTTACTCAGTGGTTTATTAGCTTTAGTCTGTGGATCTTGGGCTTCTGTGGTGGCTCAGATGGTAAAGAATCCACCTGCAGTGCAAGAGACCTGGGTTTGATCTCTGAGTCAGGAGGATCTCCTGGAGAAGGGAATGGCAACCCACTCTAGTATTCTTGCCTGGAGAACTCCATGGATGGAGGAGCCTGGAGGGCTACAGTCCATGGGGTCACAAAGAATCAGACACAACTGAGTGACTTTCAAAGGGGAAAAACGATCAAGCTTAACGCATGTCAGATTTAAGGCACAGCCCTGAAAGCCTTATTCATTCTAACTATTTTATTCTCAGTTGCACTATAGGATATCAGTGGAACCCAGGATAGATCCAGGAAAGGAACTAATTTCAAAGGAGTGTAGAAACACAGACCAACCTCCAGATGTGTAATGAAGGAAAGAAATTTTAGGAAGGTGTTTTCTTCTCTCTTCTCTACCACCAGATAGAGACACGGAGTAGGAAGCAGACTGCTTGCTCTACCTTGATGTTGCATCTTGCTATTGTTCAGTTATAGTAAAGCTTTGATCTGAGGTGGTCAGTGGTAGGTGCAAATATTAGACTCGGAACAGCTAAGTTGGTGAACGATGGGGTTACCACATCAGTGGAGTGTGAAAGAGACTAAGCTGCGGACTGTTTCCCAGCCTCTAAAGCGTGAAATCGGTTGGTGCCGATGCATGGCGGCTGTAGCCAGTGGAGTATAAAATAAGTTGGGAGCGTGAATTGTGTTATGTTATGAGAAAAACCTTTTCATGCCATAGTTTGTTTACATATTTTGAGGCCCTCAAGACCCCTGCTGGAATCATCTCTCCTGTATCTTTCATTGTCTGGATACTCAGATTTCTCTATGAAATATTTCTTCCAGTTCTGCAGCCTATAATCTTTGCTCAGCTGCACGCACAGAGGCAAAGGCTATAAATGTCTGCAGCAGGCTAATATTAAAATACTGACTTATATTCTGTTTAAGATTACATCTGAAAAGGCCATTTGCAGCAGGTATTTATTGTACAAGTTTCTTCTCTCTTTAGATTCAGATTTGAAAGTGCACTCTGCATTCTGCTTTGAAGGTTCCTCTAGTCTAGGAACCGTGCCATCAGTTTCACTGTTCGTTTTTCCCATGTGCCTCTGGAGAAAGGTGGAGAAGGATAATGTTTTCAAATGGTCGTGGGAGTAGATAGGAAGAAGTATAGAGATTATTCTTATGGGGAATAGAAGAGAGGGAGTTCCTCTCCTGACACCTGGTTAGGTTCTTCAACCATATGGCTTTGAGGGTGAGGCAAGGTGAATGAGGAAGTTTCAGAGATAGTAGTAGATTATTATTGTCAGCACTTTTAAGTCTGGAAGGTTATTGGAAATAGTCATGCCATGAAAGCATTAATCTTTCATTCTTACCCTAGTTGATTTTCTTGTTTTACTGCAGCAGTCTTTGAACTCTTTTTTGGTTGCTTTGCATTTATACAGATTCTAAGCAAATTGCTAATATTTATGAAATTAATAGATGATTGTGAGAGACCAACTTGCTGAGTATCATCCGGCAGTCTAGTGTAGTAGTTAAATGCAGGGCCTTTGAAATCCTAACCAGCACTTAACAGCTGTGTGACCTTGAGTTGCTTCAGATTTCTCATCGGTAAAACTGAGGTCGTAACACCTATCTCATGGTACTGTAGCTGGAATCAAATGAGAAAATAAGATACGTAAAATATTGAGCACAGTCCCTGTCACACCATGAGCACTCATCAGATGGTTAGCTGTTGATTTTTTCCTTCTCTTCCTCCGCTACTGCTGTTGGTACTACTCTGCCACTACTTCAGTTTTGCTTGTGGGGCCTAAACCTTAATGGAACAGAAAACATAATTAGACATGGTTCATTGCAGCAGATTTTGAAAAATATGTCATTGTTCCCTGGCTTAATCTATTTCTTAATAGATCTTTCTTAACCAAATAGAAACACCATAAAAAGACTTTCTAGCGAAAGGAAAGGATCTTTGTGTTGACTTGAGATTGCCTTGTAAAAAAATTGATTATTCTAAAATGTATTTGGATAATGCAAATAAAGCAGCTTTTCTGTGAACTTAAGGAGTATATAAAAATAAGAAAGAGTTTAAAGCACTGTAGAAATAAGAAAAGTTTAAAGCGCTGTCATTCCTTATTATTCACCTAGTACTGATAATTTTTTCTTAGGAGGTACCTTATTTTTAATTCCTAGGAGAAATGTTTTGTCTGGTCCAAAGAATAGTTGTAGCAGAATTCTCATCTAATGTATGAGGACATTTCTGTGGGAATGGGATGGAAAAGTCATCCTGATCATTTACACTAATGGAGATATGCATTAGTGTGGATAATATATTTGGTTTTGATGTGTATTATGTGATTATTTTTGCAGCACAATTAACTTCCTGGTTAAATTTTACTCAGCTAGTATGTCCTGCATATATATACTGGGTAGAAAATTGGTTAAAGGCAGGTATGATGGTTAGCTTAACTAACTATTTAGATTAGTTGATGGGAGATCTGGGGTTCTTGTCTCAGTTACCACTCAAATAGTTCCAAGTCTTAAGTAAATTCCTCAGTTTCCTCATTTTAAAAATGAGTTTATACGACATGATTTTCCAAGGTCTTTTCCGGCTATCTGTAAGGCTGTAAGGTTTGTATGGAGGTAACTTGACAGTCAGGAAATGCAACAGTGACACATTTTGACCACCAGAGGGTGGAGTCCAGTCAGTTAGCTGGAGCTCTGTATTTGACCAGAATGTGGTGTCCTTGGAAACGAAGAGGACACACTGCTCCTCTGTCCATTTAAGTTACGGAGCCTCTGACTTTGGTGATTCTACTTGCGTTACACCTCTTTCTGCTTTTTTCTTTGCAAACTTCTAGATAAAGAAGGGAGAAGAGAAGGATAGAGGTTTCTTGTTGTCAGGGATTCATCAAATTTTGTTCTCTAAGATAGCAAGTGACTCTCAGGTGACCCATTGGCAACTTTGATGGGGAGCACAATAGTATTAGTGGCTAAGTTTAAATTACTTGTGGCTTCCTTCCTCCCCAAACACATAGGCATACATACAAATGACAGTCAGTCCTCATTTCTCTCATTCCTTCTGAAATCCCAAGGATGAAAGTGGGATGTCTGAGAAATATAATAAGCACAATACTTTTAATTGAAATCTAGGTTTCAGCCTTGCTTTACTGCTTAGTATCTGTCTAACCAGGCACATTACAACCTCAGATCCTCAGTTTCTGTATTTGAAAAATTAGGATATTGAATTCTGACCTATATAATCTCTTTCAATAATGTAATTCTAAAATTATGTAAAAATTTTTCAATGTTTATGTGAAGGGCAGTGCTATTCTTGATAAGACATTAATTTTTATAAAAATAGCATAGAATTTTTCCTATTTTTTGTTTGAAATAGAATTACAGGTGTTGTTAAGGCATAAATATTAAAAATTTAAAGTGAACTACCATTATGGCAAGAAGAATGCCAGTTGCCTTTCTATTGAGACATTTTTCTAAGCCCCAAAACAAATACAAACAAATTCTCTGAGCATTGGCTCACAGCAGCAGCAAGTCAGTGAAAAGAGGTGGGACCAGGAACCAGGCCAAGCTGATTTGGGGTATAGTTGATAGTAAAACATTTAGAGAAGTCATCTGGGAACACGTGAGCTTAGAAGAGAGGGCACGTGGGGTCTAGGAATCTGTATTATAAAGCTGGATTCAGAGTCCATTTCTTGAATCGCACAAGTGGAAATATCTTTGATAGAGTCCGGTTGTATGCGTCTGAGAGCACAAGGTAACATGGAAGTAAAAAGGGGGTGGGTTGCCATTTCCTTCTCCAGCAGATCTTCCCGACCCAGGGGTCGAACCCAGGTCTCCTGCATTGTAGACAGACGCTTTACTGTTTGAGCCTCCAGGGAAGTCCTAACAAAGCAGGCATATAGTCCAAATAAACAAGCAGAAATGAGTGTCTAGAAGGTGGCAGACAAGTGGATGCAGAAGCGTGCTTGTGAAAACAGGCAAGGATTAGCACTTATGATTTGATATGTACACAAGAGAGTAGAAGCCAGCCAGGAAAACCAGATAGAAACAGCATTTTAGGATTATGTGCAGATACAAAATTTCAGTCTATCCTGGTTTTAATCACTTTCCTTGATGTTGGTAGCCATGTCTTCTTGGCATATCTAAGGTGCTCACAGTTGAAGCTAGTGAGGATATCACTGACACTCTGTATAGTTTATATGCTTCTAATAGCTTCACATTCCACTGGATACACATATCCACAGATCTGCTCACTAGAACTGCAGAGTTCATTTCACAGAACTGGCTAGTAAAATATTTGGCAGGCAAGCTAGCTTTTCAAGTGCTCCTAGGAACAGAGCCCAGCTGTTCCCTTTGGGCTTTGCACTGTTGGAATTCATTGGGTTAGCAGCTAGAAAGAATGGACTGTAATGTTTTCAGCCTGGTTCCTGACAGCAAAGCAAAGGTGTTAGAATTTCTGTTTTAGAGGTTTACACTGCAAGTAACTTAACCCGATTGTGTGTCTTAATATTACTGGGCTTCTGACCGCTGAAATATGGCTTGGATCGATGGTGGTTTGGAGAAAGTAGAAGGAGGGCTATCCATCATTCAGAGGCTCCATAGAAGCTGCCTGATAATGCTGCTTTCACCAAGCAGCCATCTGTCCATCCATCCATCAGTAGGATGAAATGAGATTTAGCGGAACAGGCAGCTGTAACTCTGAGACACTTTCTAACCAGCGATTGCAGCCCTGGCCTTAGTCTGACCACAAAGCACAGCACTGGGGTTTGGCGGGATGTGGCGGCAAGCACAGCAGTCTCATTCCCGTCAGTGCCAGCCTTGAGTGTATTCAATATGAGGCTGAAGCCCAGCCGAATCTCTTGTACATAATTCGGCTAAACTTTGGGTGATGAGCAAGCAGTAATTCTCTTTCAGCTCCAGTATTGTTTTACAAGTTGATCAGACTCTTTTGATGGAGAATTTTTTGTTTGACTTGGAGAAGAAATAGAATTAAAGAGCTGATTTAATTACTCTAGAATCCAACCACACAGTTTAGTCTTTAACCCATATTGTATATTGGCAGAAGGCTTTGTAAATGCCAATATACAATATGACTATATTTGCCAATATACAAATGAATCAGGAAGACCACCTTTTTCCTCAATTGTAAACACTGTGGGAACTTGTGCTGGCAAGTCCCCATTTGTCATGGCAGTGAGGAATGAGGCTAAATTAAATTCAAGGATAATTTAGTGATTTTATTTTATCTAGATTCTTTTTTCTCTAAAATTGGCATTTTTTTACCTAGGTTGTTATAGAGCAGAAATTGCATATTTCTCTCTACTCTGTATTAGTGGTGCCAACATGGGAGGAAAGTAAATGTGGGCAGGAAAATAGGTCAAAGATAAGAAGCAAGAAGGGGACTACCCCTGAAGTGGGTAATCAAGCTCTGAGTGTTGAATGTTACCTGTTGTCTTCCTGGTTCTCCTGCTTTCCCAGGGCACCAGGCCTTCTGAGAGCCTCTTGCTCAGTATGGCTCTGTGCTCACTTTGCCTGTCCTGGTGCTTCCCTAGCCGTGGCCAGGTTTCTTGACTGTTTTCTTGCTGTGGTCACTTCAGACCTCTGCTCCTGCTCTTTGTTCTGAAGCCTTAGCTCTTCATTTTAGATTGGGGGAAGGGTCGAGGGAGCCTAATGTACCGGAGATGCCTCGGAAATGAGAGCCTTGGATGAATTCCTGGGCCTATTGATCCACCGGCAGTTTATGCATCCTGACATTCATAATCTCAGTAGGTTGCTGATGTTCCTGATTAATGGGCCCAGGGGCTGTCCATCCGTCACTTCACATTAATTACTGAAGAGGTGTTTTTCCAGTGATTTACCTGACAGCGGGCTGTGATAAATACCCCTAAGCAGAGTGGGCAGTGATTTATCACAGGGCCACACCCTCCCCCCACTTAGCCTTCCCCCTAACCGCAGGCCAGCACTGGGACCTGACCAGAGAGTGCCCCCTCCCCATAAGCTATCTATCTCCATAATTGCTTGTGGATGCATATTTGCTGGGGCATGGGACCTGGCAGATAGCATTCTAGAATTTGTGCCAAAGATGATGAAAAACAAATCTTCCTAGTAGGAAGAGTAACTAGTATGTTTTTTCATGGGCAGAGAATTATATATAAGGTGCTTTTCTGTTACTTTTTAAGAAATCTGATGGAAATACTGCCTACCTACTGTGCATCATGTCCTGAGCACTGGTAATCGCTCTGCGAGCTTTAGAGAATAGAGAAAGCAGTTTTCTTTTCAATATTTGTAGTCTGCCGAGGGAGAATCTGAAGACATATGAAAAATTAGAGACTATTTCATGGCACTAATAGCGCCGAAGAATTGATGGTTTTGAACTGTGGTGTTGGAGAAGACTCTTGAGAGTCCCTTGGACTGCAAGGAGATCCAACCAGTCCATTTTGAAGGAGATCAAGCCTAGGATTTCTTTGGAGGGAATGATGCTAAAGCTGAAGCTCCAGTACTTTGGCCACCTCATGTGAAGAGTGGACTCATTGGAAAAGACTCTGATGCTGGGAGGGATTGGGGGCAGGAGGAGAAGGGGACGACCGAGGATGAGATGGCTGGATGGCATCACAGACTTGCTGGATGTGAGTCTGAGTGAACTCTGGGAGACGGTGATGGACAGGGAGGCCTGGCGTGCTGCGATTCATGGGGTCGCAAAGAGTCGGACACGACTGAGCGACTGAACTGAACTGAACTGAATATAATCTTGAGAGGATTGGGATAGAACTCTAGGGTTCCATTTCTGTGAGATCACGCTCACCAGCCGAAAACCAAGGGATGGACTCAGAGACATAAAGCACAAGGAAAGCGAGGCTTTTAATGACAGTCTTGCAAGATCTGGTGTCCGGTGGGCAGGCAAACCCAGGGCCGTTACAAGCAGTTTGTTCCCTAACATGCAGCTCCCTTCCCCCTGTTCCTTATTGGCCCAGTATTGTGAGATGTACAGTCTTTCTGGATGTCACCTAAGTTTCGTTATTTCCTTATTAGGCTATCCTTTCTTTCTTCCCAATTTACATCCTCATTTTTCAACAAATACTTTCTTGTTAGTTTATCCCTTCCCCCAACATCCCATTTGCTTAGGGACCCTGCAGGTTCATGAACTATGTCACGTCCACAAATCCTTAGGCATGGTTAGAGGTGGGGCATAGGTAATGGGTGGAGTCCTATCTCTTTAGGATCCAGTCTGACCTCCCTCCCCCAACCCTAACTTTATCTGAAGAGTTCAGGCCTCAACTTTGTCATGTTTGCAAATTCAACTGCTAGTAATTTTTCCACTCAGAGCTACTTAGTTTGCCTTGAAAATGGACCACTTCAAGTTTCTATTTCTTACAATTTCTTATTTTTTAGTCTTTGAAAGTAAAATTTAGTTCAATATTTCAGTGTTTTCCATGGGTCAGACATTGTATTTAACTCTGGAAATATGAAAATGAATGTGGTATAGCAGCAGATCTCAGGGAGCAAAATTTGATACCTTCAATTTTGATGTTTAGCCTGTTGGTGTATAAACAAATAAAATCTGCAAACTGGCTTTCTTTTGTTTCTTTTGAAACAAAAATAGCATACAATTGATCTTCTCAAAGAGCTAGCCCTTGTAGAGAGAAACTTACTATATGTAATCACATAATTTCCTTGTTTTTCCCAGATGTTTTTACTCAGCATTTGGTGTGATGGATATTTTAGAACTTGTATTAGAAAGTTCAAGTCTTTTTTTTTTTTTTTTAATTTTTAGTTTTTTATTTTTTAAATTTTAAAATCTTTAATTCTTACATGCATTCCCAAACATGAACCCCCCTCCCACCTCCCTCCCCAGAACATCTTTCTGGGTCATCCCCATGCACCAGCCCCAAGCATGCTGCATCCTGCGTCAGACATAGACTGGCGATTCAATTCACATGATAGTATACATGTTAGAATGTCATTCTCCCAAATCATCCCACCCTCTCCCTCTCCCTCTGAGTCCAAAAGTCCATTATACACATCTGTGTCTCTTTCCCTGTCTTGCATACAGGGTCATCATTGCCATCTTCCTAAATTCCATATATATGTGTTAGTATACTGTATTGGTGTTTTTCTTTATGGCTTACTTCACTCTGTATAATCGGCTCCAGTTTCATCCATCTCATCAGAACTGATTCAAATGAATTCTTTTTAACGGCTGAGTAATACTCCATTGTGTATATGTACCACAGCTTTCTTATCCATTCATCTGCTGATGGACATCTAGGTTGTTTCCATGTCCTGGCTATTATAAACAGTGCTGCGATGAACATTGGGGTACATGTGTCTCTTTCAATTCTGGTTTCCTCGGTGTGTATGCCCAGAAGTGGGATTGCTGGGTCATAAGGTAGTTCTATTTGCAATTTTTTAAGGAATCTCCACACTGTTCTCCATAGTGGCTGTACTAGTTTGCATTCCCACCAACAGTGTAGGAGGGTTCCCTTTTCTCCACACCCTCTCCAGCATTTATTGCTTGCAGATTTTTGGATCGCAGCCATTCTGACTGGTGTGAAGTGGTACCTCATTGTGGTTTTGATTTGCATTTCTCTAATAATGAGTGATGTTGAGCATCTTTTCATGTGTTTGTTAGCCATCCGTATGTCTTCTTTGGAGAAATGTCTATTTAGTTCTTTGGCCCATTTTTTGATTGGGTCGTTTATTTTTCTGGAGTTGAGCTGCAGAAGTTGCTTGTATATTTTTGAGATTAGTTGTTTGTCAGTTGCTTCATTTGCTATTATTTTCTCCCATTCAGAAGGCTGTCTTTTCACCTTGCTTATATTTTCCTTTGTTGTGCAGAAGCTTTTAATTTTAATTAGATCCCATTTGTTTATTTTTGCTTTTATTTCCAGAATTCTGGGAGGTGGATCATAGAGGATCCTGCTGTGATTTATGTCTGAGAGTGTTTTGCCTATGTTCTCCTCTAGGAGTTTTATAGTTTCTGATCTTACATTTAGATCTTTAATCCATTTTGAGTTTATTTTTGTGTGCGGTGTTAGAAAGTGATCTAGTTTCATTCTTTTACAAGTGGTTGACCAGTTTTCCCAGCACCACTTGTTAAAGAGATTGTCTTTACTCCATTGTATATTCTTGCCTCCTTTGTCAAAGATAAGGTGTCCATATGTGTGTGGATTTATCTCTGGGCTTTCTATTTTGTTCCATTGATCTATATGTCTGTCTTTGTGCCAGTACCATACTGTCTTGATGACTGTGGCTTTGTAGTAGAGCCTGAAGTCAGGCAAGTTGATTCCTCCAGCTCCATTCTTCTTTCTCAAGATTGCTTTGGCTATTCGAGGTTTTTTGTATTTCCATACAAAGCTTGAAATTATTTGTTCTAGTTCTGTGAAAAATGTGGCTGGTAGCTTGATAGGGATTGCATTGAATTTGTAAATTGCTTTGGGTAGTATACTCATTTTCACTATATTGATTCTTCCAATCCATGAACATGGTATATTTCTCCATCTATTAGTGTCCTCTTTGATTTCTTTCATCAGTGTTTTATAGAAAGTTCAAGTCTTTTAAGACTCCAGAGTTACCTAAGGTAGTAACCACTATCCCTACTAGCTGTGGTAAGTTTTATATAGAACAGAGTGGTTCAACAGGTGGTGCCAACAGGGTTTTCCTGGTTTTAGGAGGGGTGAAGTCTGATTTCCAGAAAAGGGAAAGTTAGTGGTAAACAGCCCATGCTATGATTTGAGATTTCAGGGGTTAGGTGGGCAGATATATATGGAGTCATGTTGGTAATTTTACTTCTTGAAGTGATGAAGTTAACAATAAACATGGCATGTTAGCACAATATTAAAGTTAGGGATCTATGATTCAGAAAATTCAGAGTTGTTTTGTTGAGGATATACAATGGGAGACAGTTGTAAGCAGTCAAAACTTGGTTTCAGTTACGGCTCCTCTACTTAGCAGCTAGCTGTGTGACCTAGAGATTTAGTTACCTCATCTGTGAAATGGTAATAATAACTATATATACCCCAAGGTGTTGTTAAATGAGATAGTATAGGAGCACTTAGCACAGTGCTTTCCACTCATTGACTTCTTCAGTGCAGGACAGATATTGCTCAGTGTTTTTAAAAATGCCAACATAATACAAGGTTTTTATAATCTCAGAAATATTCATAGACTTAGTGCTTTTCAGTATTTCTTGTGATAGGGGTGTGTGTGTGTGTGTGTGTGTGTGTGTGTGTGTGTGTGTGTATATCTGTAAAAATAGATAATACTTAAAAACATAGGGCATCATTTCTTTAATGGTGGAAGGGCATTGTGGTTTTTAAGAATGAACCAAGTACAGGGGACAGGCCTTTAATCTGGCTGTAGGTTGATTTTGGTCTCACCATTAGTTTGCACATAAGGCCTCTTTTTGTAAATATATATTTATATCATGTGTCATATATACAAGTTAAGAAGAGTCTATGTTAGTAGGAAATAGCGAATGAATTGAATTAAAAAACACACTGGTAAAGAATTCCTAATTTTGACCGAGAATACATGTGCTTTTCAGCTATTCACAGTCTCAAGTTAAGCAGAAATATCTGAACTGATAGTACTTCATGTTAGGAACATTGGTTTTTAATTCTGATGTTTTACCAAATTTACTGAATGCCATCCATGTGCCAGTTATGGTGTTGTGCATTGAGGATTTAAAACTGGTAAGATGTTTCTTACTTTCACAGAACTCAAGGTATAATTGGAGTCAGACAGACTAACAGTTTGATATGGCAACAGGAGTTGAAAATACCTGACTTTTCTCAAAAAAAATTCATTGAAATGTACAACATGCAGCAGGTGTTCAGAAATCCTTTAGGGCTGGGTCTTAGAAGGAACAGTCTGAAACCATCCTTGGCAGGTAGGGCTTCAAATGGCAATGGACTGTCTTGGGTTTGGATTCACTACAGGACAGGCATAGGGTCATCCTAGACACAGCTGGACCAGTTAGACCTCTGAAAGCTTCATGGTCAGTTTTGCTGACCCACTGTTGTTCCTCTGGCTTTTCAGTTCCAGGGCCCCATTATATCTTTTGGATCAGCTTTTGAAAAGAAAGGAGAATGGTTAAGGCCTCTAATTTCTAAGACATCAACTAATAGATGTAGTTATTCCTAATATTTTTCTTCCCCAGAGGGTTATAAGATACTAAAGTGGAGGGCATTTAACACTGGTATATTCATTTTGCCATTAGGCAGTTCAGAGCACAAATACTGGAGCTATATTATCTAGATTAAGATCTGGCACTTTCTAGGTCCTTGGCCTTCAACATATTATTTAACATCCTGTGCCTCATTTTCTCATCTGTAAAATTTGACTGGAAATGATTTCACATTGTAGGGTTGTTGGGAAGCTTTTAATGAGGATATCACTGTTTTGAACATCATCAAGTAAGCTACATAAGATCTGATAAGTGGCCAAAATAGGTATCATAAAGTTCATATATTAAAGTTCGTAAACTTTGCTCAAATAAGAAGCATCTCAGATCCTTACTGGAGAAGGCGATGGCACACCACTCCAGTACTCTTGCCTGGAAAATCCCATGGACGGAGGAGCCTGGTAGGCTGCAGTCCATGGGGTCTCGAAGAGTCGGACACGACTGAGCGCCTTCACTTTCACTTTTCACTTTCATGCATTGGAGAAGGAAATGGCAACTCACTCCAGTGTTCTTGCCTGGAGAATCCCAGGGACGGGGGAGCCTGGTGCGCTGCCATCTATGGGGTCACACAGAGTCGGACACAACTGGAGTGACTTAGCAGCAGCAGCAGCAGATCCTTACTTACAAGCCTTTTTATTCTTATTCCGTATATAATTTGAGCATGCTGAAATTTACAGTATCCATTAGACTCAAAGAAATATAGATGCTGAGAGTGGCAAGAAGTGACAGGTGGGGAAGAGATAGGAACAATAAAAATCCTGTAAAAAATTACTTTTTTTGGAACAATAAAATTCCAATGAAGAATCCACATTCTTTCACAATGAAAAGATGTATCACTCAGCAAGTGGCCAGTTTAGCCATTTGAATAGAGCTGTTTGACTCCTCATTTGCTTCCAGTTAATGAATCTGTTTACCTTCTGAGTAAGGGCCTCTTAATGAGTGTCTGCTGCTGCTGCTAAGTCGCTTCAGTGTCCAACTCTTTGCGACCCCATGGACTACAGCCTATCAGGCTCCTCCATCCATGGGATTTTCCAGGCGAGAGTACTGGAGTGGGTTGCCACTGCGTTCTCCGAAATGAGTGTCTACCTGGTTTAAAACCTTTTCTTTCTCTTCAGTTCAGGTATGTTAAAGAGCAGGCCTTGATTCACTAATGTCACAAATTATTGTCTTTATTCTGTTAATCTAAATCACAGCATACATTTTGTAAACCTGACTTGAATAGAAGTAAGAGTAAACCTCCAAGTGAATGTAGAAATTATTTTGTTTTCAAGTGTGAAATATGTCCCTGTTTTAACTAGTGCAAGTGCATTTATGGAAGGATGCGTTAAGAAAATTACAGCAGAATCAGTTGTGGTTCATTAACAGACTTCATGGTTTTTAAAGTATGAAACCATTTCTTTGCTGTCCAAGTATAATTTTTCATGTTATTATATTATGAGCAAGTGCCTCTTTGTTGTGTTTGGATCAAGGTTTTTTTTTTTTTTTTTAAATGAAGCTTGTTCGCAGAGAGAGGACATTTTTTGGTTTCTTGTTTGTAAAAATGTGTTTGACACTGGAAGTGAAGGAACTTGAAAGTGAGGAAAGATTGGGTATATCCCTTATTTTATTATTTTACTAAAGACTTCTGGCCAGGTGATATAATTGTCTAATTTTTTACTCATGTTTTACTTTTTCTTTTGCTCCACAAGCAAAATTCCAAATCAGTTGAAACAGAGTATGTTTTCTATCCCTGCTGTGAAAATTTCTGACATTAAATATGCTGTTTTGGAATGTTTTTTCAGTCATTCAGGTGATATTTAGAGTGCTTATCTCTATAAGGTGAGACCACAGATTAAAAAAAATTTTTTTTAGGTTTATTTCATAATGCTTTTGTGTTAACAGAAACAATGACTTTTTTGGTTAACTTCACACTTCATGGGGCTTCCCCAGTGGTGCAGTGATAAGGAATCCGCCTGCCAATGCAGGAAATACAGGTTTGATGCCTGGAGTAGGAAATGGCAACCCACTCGTTTCCTAGCCTGGGAAATCCCCATGGACAGAGAGGCCAGGCAGGCTACATACAGTCCTTGGGGTCACAGCAGAGTCGGATGTGACTTAGCGACTAAAACAACTACAAATGCAACACTTCATTAAAAGTTTGTAAATGATTATTTACTGCTCCATTCACAAGATTATGAAATAACTCCAGAAATGTGTGTATGTATATGCTGGCCATTGCTAAACAAGTAGAATTCATTTGTTTGTGTTCCTTAGATTAAATTGAAATGACTGAAGAACTGGCATAGGCTTTAATGAATCCTAAACCTTTCTAAGGCAAAAATAACTAAAAAAAAAAGCTGTTGATTATGTAAGTTTAATTTATATATGAAATAGTGAGGCTCAAGATACCGTATCTGTCCTGAGGTAAATATTTGAGCAATTCAGAATATCATGTTCTACTTAATACTCCCCTTATGTTTTTAATAGTATAACAAAGCAGGTATTGATAGAATTTCTAATCTTATGATTGCTAACTTTTTTGTTAGAGGATTTAAAAACTATTATAAATATGCCTTTATTACATTATTTATTACATTAAACTCCCTATTTGTATCATTTATTTCTCCTTTCCTATTGGATCATTCTTCCACACCTCATTCCAGTTAGGTATTTATCTCTCCACCTCCACTGAAACTATTCCAATGTCACCAACAACCTCTATCCTGCCAAATCCAGTGGAAAATTCTCAGTTCTTACTACTTGACTTTTCAACCTTTAATGCAAATGATTAGTCTTGCCTTTTAAAGAATTGCATGCTTCTGTTTTTTTCCTCCACGTCCCATGCTTGGTTGCATCTCTTCTTCCTGACCTCTAAAGTTGTAGGTCCCCCCATGATTCAGTTCCCCTGGCCTACTATTTCTGACACTCCCTGAGTAGCCTTATTCCTGTTCTTGGCTTGAATCTTTATGGTGATGATTTCCAAATTTTTATCTTCAATTCTTATGCCTCCTCTGAGGTTCAGACTTATTTTTCCAGTTGCTTCCTTAATAGCTATACAGTGTCCAGCAGGCATTCACATTTAAAGTATCCAAGCCACAGCTCTTGATTCCTCTTTTCTTATTTCCTTCCTATCTTAGTAAATTTAACTGTCATCATCCAGGTTGATCAGACCAAAACTCTCAAGTGGCTCCTCTCTTCCCATCACATCCCATACAGCCATATCATCAAGTTTCTGTTGGCTTTGCCTTGAAAATATATCATTAATAACCTTTTCTTGTGACCTCCTCTGTTAGTAACCTATGCTGCATGTCTGTTTTTAGACATAGAGATTTTCTCCCTCAGTTCCAGACTTTGCTTTGTTTATTGCTGTGTTCCCAGTGTCCAAGATGGGACTTAGCACATACTACATGTTCAGTGAATGTTTGTGAAGTGAATGGGGCCTTAAGTCCCACCTAGGGGTTGGGAGAACATCACCTATTGAGAAATTTCACTTGCTATGATTTAACAGGTAGTATTTATTTGGTGCCAGGTACAGTGCTATGAGACAAAAAGACACTAACCATACACTGAAGGAACTTAATTACTGTTTAGAAGAGAGCCAGGCATGCAAATATGTAACTCTAAAGCAACATGATAATTGTTTCAATGAAAGTGTTTGTATTATAGTGAGAACTTATGGGTAGGACTGTAGCATATCAAGGAGTCAGTGATGTAATTATAAAGTTAACCTTTTAGGTGAGATGTGAAGGGCATGTAGGAGACTATCAGGCTGTCATCTGACTGAGAAAATAATGCATCTTAAATCACAGAGGTGTGAGAATGCGGCTGGGCATGTTTCTGGTACTACCAGAGCTGGAATCAATTGATGGACTGTAAATCTGATGTTAGGAGTGGCTGGAGATGACCCTGGGAGGCTGGGCAGTTTTAGGGTGGCGGTGGAGCCAGATCATGTAGGGCCATATCTGCTGTGCAAGATACTGAAGAGCCACTGAAGGGTTTTGAACAAAGAGATAACCAAATCTGACTTGTATTTTAGAAAATCACAGGAAACAGTCTAGAAACAGAATGAACAGTATAGAAGTAGGTAATTGAAATATCAGAGATAACGACTTCCAGGTTTCTGGCCTGAACTACTAGATTGAGAGCGATACCATTCACCAGACTATTAAATGAGAGCGAGAAAGACGGTGAATCTTTTAGAGGGGATGGCCAGGAGTTAAAAGTATGTAATTATATTTTAGTACTCAGAAATCTATTCATTTACTTGTGTCACTTAATATATTTTGTATAGTACATTTAATTATAAACATTCTAAATCTCCTCTTAGGATTCTTTCATTTCTTTACAGATGCACATGTATGCTACTGAGCTGAAGGGTACTGGCATTTCTTAGTTTTATCTGCTTCTAAGTAGACCAGTGAGAATAAGAATGCTCTTAATAGTCCAGTAAAACAAAGGCAGTTGTTTTATTAATATGCAAAGAAGTGATTCTAAATCTAAGCCCTTCATAGTTTTAGACATATATGAAAAAATGCTCCCAAATTTGTTGAGGGTAAATTTCACCACATAAGAGTGTTGTCCATTCAGTCTTACTTTTAATTTATGAATAATAAGTAGACTTTACTTCTTTTGATGCTTTATTTTTTGATCACTATGAAATTTGAGAAATTAAATTGTGCAGAGATAAACTTATCTGTAGATTTATGAGTTAGTTGATTCCTTGGTTTGTTATATTCCCTTGCTGAAACTGAAAAAAATCTGAAATAGATAAGACACAAGAGGAAAAGCAAGACTGTGTTTGTTCTTCTGGCATTAAGGTCCCATTAAAAATAAAATACAGACCACAAAAGTGAGCCACAAGTGCAATTTTAAATTCTCTAGTAGTCACATTAAAAACAAAAATAAACAGAATCACTTTAATGTCTTTTTTATTTAACCAGTTATATACAAAATAGTATCATTAAACATATAATCAATATAAGAATATTAATATTAATAATTAATATTATTTTACTTTTATTTTCTATACTAAGTCTTTGAAATCCAGAGACATTTTGTAAGCACAGCACATCTTAATTTAGACTGGCCATTTCTCAAGTGCTCACTGACTACATTTGGCTATTGGCTAGTGTATTGGACAGTGTAGCCCTAGGTTCTTCCTAGACCAAAAAGTAGGTTTCTCAGCATTCTGCAACATTTGTGAAGTTATCTTCCCAACATCAAATATTTTCTGTGCTGTTTTATTATCCTATGACATGTATTAAAGAGGTTGCCCTTTTCTGCATTCATCATTTTCCTACTTTGTCCAATAAAAGTCTGTTTGTCAGTTTTCATTGCCAAAAAACAAAAAAATTTTCATTGCCTTTGCTTTCTCCTTACACCAATTTATGGTAATGGCCTGTTATACTAAAGCAATAGCATATCTTTAAGTTTTAGTAATTTTGTTTTTAATTACAAAGATAACTACATTTATTGTAACAAATTCAACCAATTCTGTGCTAAATGTATAAAGAGAAATTCTGAATTCCTTTCTCTTCATGTTCTGCTCTCCCAGATGTAACCACTGTTAACAGTTTAGATAATAGCCTTTCTCCCCTTATTAGGAATGTATATTTTTGAGAAAACTTTGTTAAATGAGAAAATTGGTACTTTGGAAATATATCTTAAAGTGGACCTGTTTAAAATGGTGACTAAATTTCATAATTATTAATGAATATAATTGCTAGGAGCAGTTTTCTGACATGAAAACATTTTACCATGTATTTAATAAAATCTGAGTTATAATTGCAGCTGTGCTATTCTTAGAATTAACAAAGAAGAAGTATCAGTACTTTGTTGTTATAATTTTTTTCGCTGAAATTGTGTTAGTCTGGTAGCATCCTTTTACTTTGATTTTCTTGGTATTTATCAAATAGATTTGGGTTTCCCCAGTGTCTCAGTGGTAAAGAATCCACTTGCAGTGCAGGAGATGCGGTTCAATCCCTATGCCAGGAAGATCCCCTGGGAGAAGGAAATGGCAGCACACTCTAGCATTTTTGTCTGGGAAATCCCATGGACAGAGGAGACTGGCAGGCTGCAGTCCCTGGGGTCTCAGAGTTGTATACGACTTAGCGGCTAAACAACAGCAACAATCCTGTAGATTAGATGAGCTTCAGTTTTACCAGAACTGTTGAGAGTGTTAAAATTTCTCAAGAGATCTTTCTTAAGCCCTTGACATTTCTTTTCTTGATTTCTGTCCTGTCATCATCCTTGTTAGATTTTTCTCTTCTTCAGTTGTTCCCTGGTTTGATTTTGCTGCATCTTCATTCCCCAAGGGTTTTGCTCTGAGATGAGTACTCCTTCAATATTATTTTATAGACTTCATGAAATCCTGTATTGTTTTCAGTGTTTTTATTTTCACTTTACAATTGAATTGTGTTTACTTTGTCTTATTGGATGCTTTCAACATTAGGCTATTAGTGAGAGATTGATGGGGCAAAGCCAGAATACATAGTTGCAATGGATGTTAGTGTCAAATAGAAATGGATTTTATAAGTGATCAAGGCACTTTTGATTCCTGTGTAAATTTGTAACTTAAAGAACTCAACTGCATATTTTAATAATAGCTAATTTTTATTGAGACTTTAGAAATGGATTTTATAAGTGATCAAGGCACTTTTGATTCCTGTGTAAACTTGTAACTTAAAGAACTCAACTGCCTGTTTAAATAATAGCTAATTTTTATGGAGACTTTCGACATGACTGGCAAATTTCCATATAGGCATCATGTAATTAATTTGTTCAGTGTGTCTGCGAATAAGTCTTTTGTTTTCTTCATTTTATACTTTGAGTAAACAAAGTCTTGAAGTAGTAACTTTTGCCACAGTGAAGCTAAGTAATTTGTCTGATATAAGGGCTAGTCAAGCATGGGGCTGGGAACCACAACCTATACTTGATTGTACTAATGTGTACACACACACACTTCTGTGCAAAAAAAGAAAATAAAAAAGGATTATAATTTTCTTGTTTCACTTAGTATTATGTTTCAGATATGAAAACATATCCAAATATGTTTCATTTGGGCTGTGAATGGGCTGTAATTTTAAGACAACTTCCCTGTTTAGATTTTGTGTACAGTTTTTGTTAATTTTTCCTTTTACTAATGTTGATTTCCTTGATAGCTAAGAGGCTTAGATTTTAATAGCCCTGTGAGAAATAAGAGTGGAGGTATTGGGCCTGGGAGAGATGGGTTGGAACTGAGCTCACCTCCTAAAGCCTTGATTTCTCAAAGTGTTAACCCTCACTCAAAGGGTAGACTAGGGAGAAAAAAAGTTTACTCAGAGTTACAGAAAGAAAGTAAGGATGCTTGCCTGTTTTCACCTGGGTTCTGAGTGAAGGGGGAAAGTTTCCTAAGATTGTGTTCCTATTATTTTATTCTCATGTGGGTTTGTGTTTTATATTTGTATTTACTGCATCATTAAGAAAACTTCAAACTTAAAAATTAACATTAATGTAGAACCACTCTATAATAGAGAAATGCATATAGTCTGGCTGTTTGGAGTTCCCATTGATAAAGCCCCACTGATGTTGTGCTCACTATCCAAAATTACAACAACAACAAAAGAAAACAGTACTTTAAACAAAAGTCAGAGACACAAGAGACAACAGAATTAAATCCTCAGGAATTTCACAAAGTAGAACTATTAAATAATTAAAATTACTTGCAAAGTTCGTTTAAAAGTTAATGCTACAATTATAGTGAAAGTGAAAGTCACTCAGTTGTGTCCGCTGTTTGTGACCCTATGGACTATAAAGTACATGGAATTCTCCAGGCCAGAATACTGGAATGCGTAGCTGTTCCCTTCGCCAGGGGATCGTCCCAACTCCGGGATTGAACACAGGTCCCTCACATTGCAGGCGGATTCTTTACCAACTGAGCTACTAGGGAAGCCCTTAACATTAATAAAATAGAAATATTAAAAATGATTAAAGATAGAAGAAGAAAAACAAAACTATTAAAAAACATAAAGGCCATGGAGATTAGGGCCAGGGTGGGTGATAAATAGCACTTCACAATAAAACTTTAGTCATTAAAAAAAAGCTGATTGGATAGTATATAATGTAAAATAGACAAATGTGAAGAGAAAACTAATGATACAGAAGATGGGTCCATAGGTACTGCTCTGAATAAACAGAATTGGTAAAATTCAAAAGCATAGTGTTACCCCAGTAGAAAAGCAATCGTGAACACAAACCAAGACACTGAGTAGGCACCTGAGAAAACACACATGTAAGAGAATGTCTTGAGAATCATCAGAGAGGAAAGAGAGACGCGTACAAATCAGTGACAAACTAATGGCAGGTTTCTGAACAGTAACAGTAGAGGTCACAGTACAGTAAAGAATGGGAGCAATGTAAAGATATCTTCAGACAATACAGTATAAAATAAAAGCTTCATGCAGTTGTCTCAGAGACATATAAATGATGATCAATGTGTGACATTATGGAAAAGGAGATAATCAGACATTATTGCTCTCTGATGTGATGCAGTAGGAAGTTCATAACACCATGTATGCCATATACTTACTAAAAAAGATTAAATCCCAATTCTATCAAGTCAGTAGGTCAGCCACCATTTTTTAGGAAGTTTAGAGATTATATATAAGAACTTATTAGTGCTAAAGAGTACAAGCAGCAAACTCCAGAATGTGGTAAATTCTAAAAGGACATCTAACCCACTTTCTTTAAGAAATGAATGGCAAGATAGGAAAACAAAAACAGTGTTCACTGATAACACATTGGTAGCTTGAAATTAACCACAATAGGCGTATTTACACCACAGAGATCAGGAAATGCCCTAAATCAGGGTTTGATTTATTGCTTATTGATTGTCTAGGCTTAAAATGATGGAGCAGTGCTGATAATGCTGACTTACAGAAGTGCCATGTCTTTAGCTATTTACTGTATTGTGCATAATCAATAAAATGTGAATATATTCTTTCATTCAAAAATGATTATTATCCACTTCAGCAAAGAAGTCACACCACTCATATTGGTGACATCATTGATGTAAATCCAAGCATTACCTAGTACCCCAAACTACAGTTGGAAAGCCAGTTGCTAAACATTTACCAGCACAGTGCTGGTCAGGGCATAATCAAATTCAGTGCTTTGGTAGAAAATAGACAATAATATAAATTTATTATACTGTTACTCAGCTTTCAAAATCATCATGGCAACATATAGGCATGAACTAAGAAAAAAAAAGGTTAAGTTTCAAAAGCTATTTGCTGTAGCACAAAATAATTTAAAATTTGAAGCCTTTGATGTATGTCTATTGTGGATGACGAATAGAATCATAATTTAGAGTTTGAAGAACACTTAAAATTAATACAGGCGAATCTGCCTTACAGATAGAAATTCTTTCTCTAGTGTTAATCCATTGTCTAGGCTGTATTTAAATTATTCTAGAGGCAGAGCTCATTTGCCTGATAATAGTGGAAAATCCCATGGACGGAGGAGCCTGGTAGGCTGCAGTCCATGGGGTCGCTGAGAGTTGGACGAGACTCAGTGACTTCACTTTCACTTTTCACTTTCATGCATCAGAGAAGGAAATGGCAACCCACTCCAGTGTTTTTGCTTGGAGAATCCCAGAGACGGCGGAGCCTGGTGGGCTGCCGTCTATGGGGTCGCACAGAGTCGGACACGACTGAAGCAACTTAGCAGCAGCAGCAGTGCTGGAGAATTCTAAAAGTAGAGTTCTTTTTTATCTTGAGGTATACTTTGTTTTCTTTTAATTTTCTCCAGCTAGTTCTGGTAATTGACTTCTGGAGAAACACAGAAGCAACCAACCTTGTAGAGCAACCAACCTTGTAGAGCAACAGTCCTTCAGGTATGAAGGTAGCTGGACTGTCTCCATTTAGACCTTTTTGGGCAGAGTATACCTTTAGTTTCTTCAACCACACTTTCTGTCATGTATTTTCTAGGCTCTATATTTTAGACCGTGTTTCTTTCTAAACATCCACCTCACTGTCTTTTGACTTTTATTGACTTTGTAGATGAAGTAAAAGCCTTTAGATCTTGTTTTGTGTGTGTGTGCCAGTTATACATTTTATTCTATGTTGCTTGAATTTTTTTTAACCCAAAGCAAGTCTTTGTATTTATTCATTCTTAGTCTTAATATTGTTTTCAGCACAGCATTCCCAATTATAGAAATTATATTAAATTATAATTTTATCATTTTTGGTATTTATTAATCCTGTCAATTTTGTATCAGTTGCACATTTGATAAACACTCAGTGTTTATTGTTTGCATTGACAGTTTTGTTTAAAATGTTGAATTTTAAAAGGTATCAGTAATACAGTTCTCCATTAAATAGCCCTCTCTGAATGTGCTTCTACCTTATCATTACTTTTTGCTATGAGTCTACCTACCAGTTCTTAGTCACCCGTATATCACTGGCTTACAGTTCGTCATGATGTATTTTGTCAGATGCTTTGCTCAACTGAGATTCGGTTACACTATGTCTCTGGTATCCTCTCCAGTGAAATATACTTCAGTACTTCTGGTTTTGAAAAGTAGGCATTTTCAAAAGACCCTGGCATGGTTAAATGTTGAAGTCACATTCTTCCACAAGTGGAAACATAGAAAACCCATGAAGAATGATGAGCGAGATGGTTAGGACATTAGAAGAGAAAAGGGACCGGTGGATCACTGGGCTGAAAAAGAAAATAGCCTGCGCCTTGAAAGTGGAGCTTATTCAGTGAGGAAGCATTCTGATCAGGTGAAGTGTCAGGGATCTGTACTAGAGTGAACAGGATTTGTTAGTCTTCCCCTCCTATTATCTTTTTCCTTTGAAAGGTATGTGGTAAAATATTAACAGTGGTGTGTCTGAGAATCCACCTGCAATGCAGGAGACCTGGGTTCAATCCCTGGGTTGGGAAGATCCCCTGGAGGAGGGAAAGGCTACCTACTCTAGTAGATTGGCCTGGAGAATTCCATGGACTCTACAGTCCATGGGGTTGCAAAGAGCTGGATGCAACTGAGCGACTTTCACTTTCACTTTTCTGAGTGTATATGGGTGTTTCTTTGCTACGTGTTCAGTTCATTTCAGTTCAGTCGCTCAGTCGTGTCCGACTCTTTGCGACCCCATGAATCGCAGCACGCCAGGCCTCCCTGTCCATCACCATCTCCCGGAGTTCACTCAGACTCATGTCCATTGAGTCCGTGATGCCATCCAGCCATCTCATCCTCTGTCGTCCCCTTTTCCTCCTGCCCCCAATCCCTCCCAGCATCAGAGTTTTTTCCAATGAGTCAACTCTTTGCATGAGGTGGCCAAAGTACTGGAGTTTCAGCTTTAGCATCATTCCTTCCAAAGAAATCCCAGGGCTGATCTCCTTCAGAATGGACTGGTTGGATCTCCTTGCAGTCCAAGGGACTCTCAAGAGTCTTCTCCAACACCACAGTTCAAACGCATCAATTCTTTGGCGCTCAGCCTTCTTCACAGTCCAACTCTCACATCCATACATGACCACTGGAAAAACTATAGCCTTGACTAGACGGACCTTAGTCGGCAAAGTAATGTCTCTGATTTTCAATATGCTATCTAGGTTTGTCATAGCTTTTCTTCCAAGGAGTAAGCGTCTTTTAATTTCATGGCTGCAGTCACCATCTGCAGTGATTTTGGAGCCCAGAAAGATAAAGTCTGACACTGTTTCCACTGTTTCCCCATCTATTTCCCATGAAGTGATGGGACCGGATGCCATGATCTTCGTTTTCTGAATGTTGAGCTTTAGGCCAACTTTTTCGCTCTCCTCTTTCACTTTCATCAAGAGGCTTTTTAGCTCCTCTTCACTTTCTGCCATAAGGGTGGTGTCATCTGCATATTTGAGGTTATTGATATTTTTCCCAGCAATCTTGATTCCAGCTTGTGTTTCTTCCAGCCCAGCGTTTCTCATGATGTACTCTGCATATAAGTTAAATAAGCAGGGTGACAATATACAGCCTTGACGTACTCCCTTTCCTATTTGGAACCAGTCTGTTGTTCATGTCCAGTTCTAACTGTTGCTTCCTGACCTGCATACAGATTTCTCAAGAGGCAGGTCAGGTGGTCTGGTATTCCCATCTCTTTCAGAATTTTCCACAGTTTATTGTGATCCACACAATCAAAGGCTTTGGCATAGTCAAGAAAGCAGAAATAGATGTTTTTCTGGAACTCTCTTGCTTTTTCCATGATCCAGTGGATGCTGACAATTTGATCTCTGGTTCCTCTGACTTTTCTAAAACCAGCTTGAACATCAGGGAGTTCACAGTTCACATATTGCTGAAGCCTGGCTTGGAGAATTTTGAGCATTACTTTACTAGCATGTGAGATGAGTGCAATTTTGCGGTAGTTTGAGCATTCTTTTGCATTGCCTTTCTTTGGAATTGGAATGAAAACTGACCTTTTCCAGTCCTGTGGCCACTGCTGAGTTTTCCAAATTTACTGACATATTAAGTGCAGCACTTTCACAGCATCATCTTTCAGGATTTGAAACAGCTCAATTGGAATTCCATCACCTCCACTAGCTTTGTTCGTAGTGATGCTTTCTAAGGCTCACTTGACTTCACATTCCAAGATGGCTGGTTCTAGATTAGTGATCACATCATCATGACTATCTGGGTCGTGAAGATCTTTTTTGTACAGTTCTTCCGTGTATTCTTGCCGCCTCTTCTTAATATCTTCTGCTTCTGTTAGGTCCATACCATTTCTGTCCTTTATCGAGCCTATCTTTGCATGAAATGTTCCCTTGGTATCTCTGATTTTCTTGAAGAGATCTCTAGTCTTTCCCAATCTGTTGTTTTCCTCTATTTCTTTGCATTGATCGCTGAGGAAGGCTTTCTTATCTCTTCTTGCTATTCTTTGGAACTCTGCATTTAGATGCCTATATCTTTCCTTTCCTCCTCTGCTTTTCGCCTCTCTTCTCTTCACAGCTATTTGTAAGGCCTCCCCAGATAGCCATTTTGCTTTTTTGCATTTCTTTTCCATGAGAATGGTCTTGATCCCTGTCTCCTGCACAATGTCACGAACCTCTGTCCATAGTTCTTCAGGCACTCTATCTGTCAGATCTAGTCCCTTAGATCTATTTCTCACTTCCACTGTATAATCATAAGAGATTTGATTTAGGTCATACCTGAATGGTCTAGCAGTTTTCCCTACTTTCTTCAATTTAAGTCTGAATTTGGTAATAAGGAGTTCATGATCTGAGCCACAGTCAGCTCCTGGTCTTGTTTTTGTTGACTGTATAGAGCTTCTCCATCTTTGGCTGCATAGAATATAATCAGTCTGATTTCGGTGTTGACCATCTGGTGATGTCCATGTGTAGAATCTTCTCTTGTGTTGTTGGAAGAGGGTGTTTGCTATGACCAGTGCATTTTCTTGGCAAAACTCTATTAGTCTTTGCCCTGCTTCATTCCGCGTTTTCTTATTCTCTTTGCTCTGGACAGACTAGTACATACTTCACAGTATTATTTTGAGGATTAAAAGAATAACTCAGTGTGAAATTGTCTAGTACATTCCCCTGTATTTTGTAGATAGTAGATAAAGTTTTATTTAACCTTTGTTAAATTTTTCCGCTTGTTAAATTCCATTGGCCAACCTTAGTAGAGGTTGTCAGGGAGTTAACCAGTGAGTTGTCTCATCATATTCCTTGACCTCCACCCTCCTTTACTGTACCCGGACCAATTTATTTGCTACTGGAAGGAAGAAAAATACATTGTAGGTCACTTGATTAAATAGTGTTATAGAATGATGACTTTCTCTTTCCCACAACCTATTTCTTTCCTAAAAATCATAGTTTACAAGCAACATCTTCTAGAAAATAGTCTGATTAGTTGTCTCTTTTTCTAGCCCACATTCAGGCTACTCTTATTCATATGTTACTCTTAAAATCAGCAAGATAAAGGAAAGAGGCTATAAAGATAAAATCCATGGGTTCATGAGTTATTTTGGAATTTACTTTCCTTAGTTGCTTGCCTGATTGCATTAATTAGTTTATGGCAGATTTTACTTGCTTTGAACTTGAGAGTTTCTATAGGATGGATTAGTAGGCCCCATCTTTAAAATCTCTCGGTTCAATACATTGTAATTAGTTTTTGGTAATTGAGTCATTTTGTCTCTTTCTTTTGCAGATTGAGGTGGTGCCATGCAGCAAGAAGCAGAGAGATGCAGAGTTCGAGCCAGGAGGCCTGACATGGCACTTTATGTTCCCAAAGCTCGAAGGGGCATAGTACTACTCAGATCAGGTGATGAGGGAAAAAGCTGTGGTCCACCGGACTCCGTGGTGAAAGAACAAAGGGAAGATTCTCTCTCCCAAAAGGAGATCTTTCGAGACAAATGCGAGACTCCAAGACTGAGTACTAATCCTGATAAAAAGGAGCACAGTCGTAGAGAAGGAAAGAAATCTTCAACGAAATTTAAAAAAGATACATGCCTTCAAGAAAGAAAGAAAGATAGGGTTTGTACTAAGAGGGCAACTGCAGAATCCAAAGAAGTATTGTCCCAAGGACATCAACAAAGAGTCTTGAATACTGGGGTTGTACCTAGCATACCTTTACAAAGACATTTTAAACCAAAGAAGGTAGGCTGTTTGGAGGTTGAAACCAGAGACTTGAGAGAACACGATGGGTTGCTTCTATCCCAGTCTTGTTCAGAAATCAGTAAGGCTCTGGTTCCAAACAAGCCATCCAGAAACGTGGAAGTCTCTGATACCAAGAGAAATGAACTAAATGGGGAAATATTTGAAGATAGAAATTTGGAAAACAGAATGGAAACTGATGCCGAGATTATGAAGATACTACCCCAGTTTCCTGGAGATTTTAATTCTGTGGTGAAACCTGAGAGTGTGATCTCACCAGTAAAACGAAACTCTGATTCTGGGATTGTACAACAGGGCATGCAAACATTAGGTGGAATGCTAAAGCACAGCCATGGCGCCCTCACTACTGATTCTGTTCCTGGAAGTTCAGATGGTATCATTGGTCAGGCTTACGTGGACTTGGATGCTGAGAATGTTGGTGATACAGCCAACAGGACAGATTGCATAGCGAGTCAGAAAGGTATGGATTCCATTCCTGAGACTGTGGGTCACCTCTCTCATCAAATGACTATGGGCAGCAAATTAGAGAGTGCAAATGACATTTCTCATCCAAAAACGATTAGAGAGTGTGAAGAGAATGACAATACTGCTGATGAGTTATGTGTAAAGCACGAATCTTCTGACACAGCTGCCCTTGCTCATGAAACATATACAGATAATGAGTCCGAGAGTATATGTGACATTACCAATAAGACATGTGCAGTGGACATTACAGATACCATATCTGATCAAATATCTGTAGGCATCCCTTGTGTAGTTGCAGTTAAAGTAGCTGATGAGGCTTGTAGCAACACAGGGAGTTTCTCAGACTGTTTAGAAATGAATGCAGATACAGCCCTTCATGCAGCTAAAAGTGGGAATGACACTGAAAATTTCAGTAACCTGACTGCTTGCTCAGCTATCTATGCTGAGAGTATTTCATCTAGTTTCACAGAGTCAACAGGAAAGTTGATAGAGAGCTTGTCCGATTGTGCTTCCTCCTTACCTATAAAGAAGATAACTGGTAGTAATTGTAACACTTTTTTGGACTCTGAATTCAGTATGTTAAATGGGACAAACGTATTTTCAGATAGTGCCTTGGGCAGTGACCTTGATGGTACTGGTGATATAACAGAGGCATTGCATGAACTTAAGACTGCTGAAGAGTTCAAAACAAAAGAAGATGGCGACTCAGAGAATGTGGAATTTGGTGTATCCTTTCCTGATATAGAATCAGTATCTAAGGAAACATCCGTGGAGCCTAAAGCAACGGATATATCTCACACAGAAAGAAGTGCTGCTACTGAGGAGAGCTGGGAGTCTATGTTCAATGATGATGGTGAGTGCCTGGACCCACGTCTTCTAGAAGAGGTATGTTTTAGTAGAAATTGCTTGCCACTTAGGTAGTTTATCAATTCATAGAACCTAGGATTTGGGGAATAACTTTAGCAGGTGTTTTTGTACAGTCACACATTCACTCATATTATATCCAATGTAACAGTTCCTGCAACAAACTAATAGGATTGTAGATTGCAAAAAGAACAGTCTGATCTTTAAGAAATGAAACGTCTCCTGGTAAACTATATCTCTAATAGCAGAATCCTGAGAGATCTTACTGAATAGGTTAAAGATGAGTTTAATGGCTTCTGGCTAACTGTTGAGAAAATACAGAGGGAAACTTCTTTGAAAAGGCTTTTCTGTGTTGACAAGATGTATTTTACACCAGCCTATTTGAAGAGAAGAATAATTTATTATTTATACTTATTTTATTCCAACAGATGTTGGAATGTTGTTAGACACTCTAGAGGGAAGGAAGGGTGTGATAAAGGAATGTATGGTGGTTTTTTAAGAAGTTTGTGCTGAGTTAAAGAATGAGTGATTGTTGAATACATACAGAAAACATGCTGGCTAGGTAGAGTTCATAAATACAAAATGTTGGCTTTGAAGGCATTTTAGAAATTATTTAGTTCAGTCTTTTCATTTTCTTGATTTAGACATTCCCTCTCTATCCAGCATTTAAATTCCTTACCATGAATAAGAATAGTTGGTTTTGAATAGTAGAATCATTTCCCCTTTCATTCCTTATAGTGAGTTCATATAACCTTTGCCTAGAAGGGGAAAAAATCATTTCCCTATAAAATCTCCAGTTTTATACATGGGGGAATTGAAGGTTAATGGTTGTATTTTTAAGAAAGGCAGATTCAGAATTTCAGTCTCCTGTCTTAATCCTGTATTTATGTTCTTTCTACCAGACCGCTTCCTCACATGTAAGATGGTTTTGTATGAGTGACTCCACAGAGCGTTTTAAATGCCAAGTGATGAGTCTTTTGTTTCCGATAGTTGAACCAGAAGTACAGAAAAATGTTTACAAGCCCGTATAAAGAGGCACGTGAGACTGAAGAGGGCAACCCATTGGGCGGAATTGAGTTTCCTGTATCAAGCACTTCCTCCTTGCTCTTGGGAGGTGTTTGCATGCGCATTTGTACAAATTAGTACTTACTGCTGTGATGTCAGGAAACAGTAGATCTTAAACATTTCTTAGAAAGAATATAGAGCAGAAAGGCATCTACATATTAATGTTCATGAACCCTTTGAAATTGCATGCAAAATTTTGTGTGTGAGTGCAGTCTTTCATAACTTTCATCAGATTCTCCAGGGTGATCGTTTCCAAAGTATGGTCCCTGGACCAGCAGCATAAGCATCACTAGGGAACTTACTAGAAATGCAAACTCTGCAGTGAGATTCACATGCACATCAAGTGATAACCACTGTTCACAGGCAACATGCAAGCTTAAATTACATCAAGATGTGAGTGTGGTAACATGAGAGGGCCGTCAGCTCATAATGAAAAAGAAAAACACTGTTCAGCAGAGATTTTAGAACCAAATCAGGTTAAAATATACTAATAATATGGTGAGTTAGGTGATTATAAAGAAGTTATTAAGGACCCAAGCATTGGCAGAAGGCCTTAGTCTTGGGAAGGAAGCAGTGTTCTTAGTTGGCAAAGGAACTGCTTAAGGAGACGAAAGACCACAGGTGTGCGTAGGTGAGAACAAAACAAAGCTTCTTACAAAAGGAGGGCATAGGACACAGAGCCTTTTTATACATGGTAGGACTCCGTAATATTTATTGAATGAATGTGAGTCAGTAGGGCAGAGTTGCTCTGCCTTTCTAGGTAGCCTCCAGGAGCTTTCAAATGTCACAGCTGCTGGAACTTTGAGTCTGTGTGGTAGCTTAGGGCTATGGCTTCTGTGCTGGGAGGAGGGAGGTTCAGGTGTGCAACTCGGTTGTTAGATCTTAACGCTGTTTAGGTGAGAAAGAATTTAGGCAGCCAAGTCTCCAGAGGGGCATAGTAATATTGCCAAAGAAAACACTGGCTTGAACTAAAGTTGGGAACAGCTAGAAAACAGAGCTGGTGGAGTTTTAAGCTGAAGATAGCCAGTGCCTGGGTATTGTGTTTGGGTATCTTTTGAGGTGCTTGGTAACATTTGGGATCTATGTTGAGGCATGAAGATAGATGAGAGCAGGAAAGAAGTTGGATCGAGAGTGCAAGTAGTGGATCCAGCTGCCAGCTGTTGTCTCCTGTGCTTTGGGTTTTAAAATATGTAATAATGATAATGTTATTAAAAGATGTCACAAATCCAAGAAAATTAATAGCCTTTTGATAATTATTACTCCTAATTTATTATTTACATTGTTCCAAATGTACTTCATTAAAGTAAGTGTCTGCTTACCTTGAAAACTTTCCAACCAAAGAGTTTTGGCTCTTTCCCCACCTGGCCTGTTTCTTTGATGACAATGGCTAGCCACAGAGGTATGCCTCATGCTTCTGGTAGGCAGGGAAGTATGCTCTAGAGCAGGGTGTGGTCATCATTGGCATGTGAAGCACTTTCCTGACCTTTTGAACTTCTAAATCTGCCTGAGTCATTAGCTCCCAGAACTGCAGCTCTTGATGAGTCTCTAAAGATTACATGATCTCCTAAAGCCCTGGTATGGGAAACCCAGAAATTGAGATTTTTAACTGATAAAGAAAAGGGTATTGGCATGACTTCTTTTAACCTTTAAGATCTTGGTACCAGAACATAGGAATTATTGTCTAGATAAAACTTCCTTTTCTGTCTCCTGTATCAATCAGCAGACTTACTAGTAGGAGGGCTAGTGAGATGTCAGCAGCATAACACTGATATTGCTAGATGCTGGCACCTGGTCCCTTCAGTGGCCATTTCTGGTTTTGAGGTATGTTTTTAGATAGGGGTAAATATTTAGGTAGGAGTTTTCTTTTGTTATATACAGTTACTAACAATGTATAACCATGGAAAAGAGAAAAGGAATACCATTCATTTCCAAATCATCTTTTCTGTGTGTGCCTACTCATGTTCATGTTTCATCAGTGGTATCTTTCCATCTAGTCGTTCCAGTCATGCTGGGAAGATGAGGGAATCCAGAGATGTCTCCCTACTTTCTCAGTCTTCCTCTTAACTATAAGTTTAATCTACTAGTGTTTTCCCTGTTCAGTGGGTTTGGATAGCATCTTCCCAAGAATGCCAGCATCAGTTTGCCATATTAACCTTTCTGTACTGTCTGAATAGGATCCAGGTCCCTGTTGGTTTACTGTATTGATGGTCCCTGCCAATATTTATGTGCCACATATTACTATTCGTTAGAAGCAACTAGAGCTCTCACATTTGTCCTCTGGCACTGGGATCAGTAAGTGTTCATCTGACATGCCTCATTATTGTAGCTTTCTTTATTTCCTTTTGTTCTTCTCCTTTTCTGTATTCTTATTCACTTTCACCCTTTCTTCTCTCCTACTATGCCTTAATCCAAGGCTATAGCCATGGCTTTCTCTCACTGATGATTATCAGTGATATTGAAATGTGCTGATGCCTATTCTAGAGAAACCTTTAGGTGGCACCTTGAATGCCATTCTGCCTATTCTGTGTTATACATTTTATGAGGTCAAAGTTTGCATTTCTAGCCCTGGTTTCTTGATAAGGTCAGTGGAGGCATAGCCCTAGATATATTATATAATTTTATTTGCAGGTTGAGAACACTACTGAAGACATTACTACTCTTAATATGTAAAATGTTAAAAAGTTTAAAAGTCTAAATTTATCCTTCTACTGTTGTAAAGGATTTATGCCCAAAGCAGTATAGAAAAGGGATGGAAGCCATAACTTATGCTGTATATTATACACTGTAGTTTTATTATCTTTTTAGGGAACTCTTTTAGTATGTGTTTGGACTTTAGGTCGTGAGAAATTTTACAAAGTGTTTGAAAATACTTTAAAAATAGTGTTATTTCCATGTTTGCCAAATACGGGAAGTTAAATGAGTAAAACATTTTAATTCTAGCTTTTGATTTGTTTGCTTACCCTTTGGAATTTTATTTTATACCTATCAAAAGAGCTTCTTTAGGCTTACTTATTAAAGGAGGGGTCTCAGGTGGTGCAGTAGTAAAGAATCTGCCTCCTAATGCAGGAGATGCGTGAGATGCAAGTTCGATCGCTGGAAGATCCCCTGGAGTAGGAAATGGCGACCCACTCCAGTATTCTTGCCTGGGAAATCCCATGGACGAGGGAACCTGGTGGGCTACAGTCCATGGGGTTACAAAGAGTCAGATATGACTGAGCACAGCGTAGTAGCACACAGACTTAGACGCGAGTTTTATCGTGTATTGTATCTTACAATATCTTGTAGGTGAAATGTAGATGAAATAAATTGGTTAGTTTCCTAAAACTTTGTGTTATCGCCCAGCTCTTTCTAATAATTTCTTGACTCAGTCATTGATATTGATGCCTTTCCATCCTCTTATCACTTTCTGTGCCAACAAGAACTTTGATGATACAGCATTTCTTATAAGAACACACAAAAAAAGCAAAAATCATTCTTGCTGGATTCTTCAGCCATCTTTACATTTACATAGAAGTATTCTTATATTGAGATTTTCTTCCATACTGCTGGACCAGTGTGAAATGCCTGCAAATTTTGGTACTGGTGCTTTTGGGTCTCATGCGTATGCAGGCAAGCAATAACAATATGTATGATGATTAAGATGCATACTGATATTGGAGATGTTAAAATGTGTACCTTAGAATTGATGAAATATGATATATATATCCAGCTTCTAAGTGTAATGATTCAGTAGTATAAGGAGTGGAGAAACCATCAAAATGGGGTCAATGGGAAAAGCTTCAAGAGGAGATAAAGATTGAAGCTGGGTCTTAGAAGAAGAAGGATCAGAAGCAGACAAGGCATTCCAGGCTGTGAGAGCAGCTTATAAAAAAATATGGAATGTTCCCAGATTTAGGTCCTGAATTTGTCCCTATCAGAAGTTTAGATGATCTATTGAGAAATTTTGTTGTTGTTGTCTTCCTTTTATAATTTGTTGAATTGTTTGCATGATTTATAGAACCAGAACATTTAAAGTCTACTGGTAAGGGGAGGAAAAAAGTGTCATTTTACCCCAAATTTCAAAATGCCATCCAAAATCATTTAAAAAATATATGTTGCATAAATCAAATTCTTATTGATGAGGGCTCCCTGTAAAATCAGTCTCGATAAGCAGGCATTTGGACAAAGTAATTAATTTGAGGCATGTGCCTCAAGTATTCATTCCACAAGTATTTTTTTTTATTTTTTTTTTTATTTTTTTTTAAAATTTTTAGTTTTTTATTTTTTAAATTTTAAAATCTTTAATTCTTACATGCATTCCCAAACATGAACCCCCCTCCCACCTCCCTCCCCAGAACATCATTCTGGGTCATCCCCATGCACCAGCCCCAAGCATGCTGCATCCTGCGTCAGACATAGACTGGCGATTCAATTCACATGATAGTATACATGTTAGAATGTCATTCTCCCAAATCATCCCACCCTCTCCCTCTCCCTCTGAGTCCAAAAGTCCATTATACACATCTGTGTCTCTTTCCCTGTCTTGCATACAGTGTCATCATTGCCATCTTCCTAAATTCCATATATATGTGTTAGTATACTGTATTGGTGTTTTTCTTTCTGGCTTACTTCATTCTGTATAATCGGCTCCAGTTTCATCCATCTCATCAGAACTGATTCAAATGAATTCTTTTTAACGGCTGAGTAATACTCCATTGTGTATATGTACCACAGCTTTCTTATCCATTCATCTGCTGATGGACATCTAGGTTGTTTCCATGTCCTGGCTATTATAAACAGTGCTGCGATGAACATTGGGGTACATGTGTCTCTTTCAATTCTGGTTTCCTCGGTGTGTATGCCCAGAAGTGGGATTGCTGGGTCATAAGGTAGTTCTATTTGCAATTTTTTAAGGAATCTCCACACTGTTCTCCATAGTGGCTGTACTAGTTTGCATTCCCACCAACAGTGTAGGAGGGTTCCCTTTTCTCCACACCCTCTCCAGCATTTATTGCTTGCAGATTTTTGGATCGCAGCCATTCTGACTGGTGTGAAGTGGTACCTCATTGTGGTTTTGATTTGCATTTCTCTAATAATGAGTGATGTTGAGCATCTTTTCATGTGTTTGTTAGCCATCCGTATGTCTTCTTTGGAGAAATGTCTATTTAGTTCTTTGGCCCATTTTTTGATTGGGTCGTTTATTTTTCTGGAGTTAAGCTGCAGAAGTTGCTTGTATATTTTTGAGATTAGTTGTTTGTCAGTTGCTTCATTTGCTATTATTTTCTCCCATTCAGATGGCTGTCTTTTCACCTTGCTTATATTTTCCTTTGTTGTGCAGAAGCTTTTAATTTTAATTAGATCCCATTTGTTTATTTTTGCTTTTATTTCCAGAATTCTGGGAGGTGGATCATAGAGGATCCTGCTGTGATTTATGTCTGAGAGTGTTTTGCCTATGTTCTCCTCTAGGAGTTTTATAGTTTCTGATCTTACATTTAGATCTTTAATCCATTTTGAGTTTATTTTTGTGTGCGGTGTTAGAAAGTGATCTAGTTTCATTCTTTTACAAGTGGTTGACCAGTTTTCCCAGCACCACTTGTTAAAAAGATTGTCTTTACTCCATTGTATATTCTTGCCTCCTTTGTCAAAGATAAGGTGTCCATATGTGTGTGGATTTATCTCTGGGCTTTCTATTTTGTTCCATTGATCTATATGTCTGTCTTTGTGCCAGTACCATACTGTCTTGATGACTGTGGCTTTGTAGTAGAGCCTGAAGTCAGGCAAGTTGATTCCTCCAGCTCCATTCTTCTTTCTCAAGATTGCTTTGGCTATTCGAGGTTTTTTGTATTTCCATACAAAGCTTGAAATTATTTGTTCTAGTTCTGTGAAAAATGTGGCTGGTAGCTTGATAGGGATTGCATTGAATTTGTAAATTGCTTTGGGTAGTATACTCATTTTCACTATATTGATTCTTCCAATCCATGAACATGGTATATTTCTCCATCTATTAGTGTCCTCTTTGATTTCTTTCATCAGTGTTTTATAGTTTTCTATATATAGGTCTTTAGTTTCTTTAGGTAGATATATTCCTAAGTATTTTATTCTTTTCGTTGCAATGGTGAATGGAATTGTTTCCTTAATTTCTTTTTCTACTTTCTCATTATTCGTGTATAGGAATGCAAGGGATTTCTGTGTGTTGATTTTATATCCTGCAACTTTACTATATTCATTGATGAGCTCTAGTAATTTTCTGGTGGAGTCTTTAGGGTTTTCCATGTAGAGGATCATGTCATCTGCAAACAGTGAGAGTTTTACTTCTTCTTTTCCAATTTGGATTCCTTTTATTTCTTTTTCTGCTCTGATTGCTGTGGCCAAAACTTCCAGAACTATGTTGAATAGTAGCGGTGAAAGTGGACACCCTTGTCTTGTTCCTGACTTTAGGGGAAATGCTTTCAATTTTTCACCATTGAGGATAATGTTTGCTGTGGGTTTGTCATAGATAGCTTTTATTATGTTGAGATATGTTCCTTCTATTCCTGCTTTCTGGAGAGTTTTTATCATAAATGGATGTTGAATTTTGTCAAAGGCCTTCTCTGCATCTATTGAGATAATCATATGGTTTTTATTTTTCAATTTGTTAATGTGGTGAATTACATTGATTGATTTGCGGATATTGAAGAATCCTTGCATCCCTGGGATAAAGCCCACTTGGTCATGATGTATGATCTTTTTAATGTGTTGTTGGATTCTGATTGCTAGAATTTTGTTGAGGATTTTTGCATCTATGTTCATCAGAGATATTGGCCTGTAGTTTTCTTTTTTTGTGACATCTTTGTCAGGTTTTGGTATTAGGGTGATGGTGGCCTCATAGAATGAGTTTGGAAGTTTACCTTCCTCTGCAATTTTCTGGAAGAGTTTGAGTAGGATAGGTGTTAGCTCTTCTCGAAATTTTTGGTAGAATTCAGCTGTGAAGCCATCTGGACCTGGGCTTTTGTTTGCTGGAAGATTTCTGATTACAGTATCAATTTCCGTGCTTGTGATGGGTCTGTTAAGATTTTCTATTTCTTCCTGGTTCAGTTTTGGAAAATTGTACTTTTCTAAGAATTTGTCCATTTCTTCCACGTTGTCCATTTTATTGGCATACAACTGCTGATAGTAGTCTCTTATGATCCTTTGTATTTCTGTGTTGTCTGTTGTGATCTCTCCATTTTCATTTCTAATTTTATTGATTTGATTTTTCTCTCTTTGCTTCTTGATGAGTCTGGCTAATGGTTTGTCAATTTTATTTATCCTTTCAAAGAACCAGCTTTTGGCTTTGTTGATTTTTGCTATGGTCTCTTTTGTTTCTTTTGCATTTATTTCTGCCCTAATTTTTAAGATTTCTTTCCTTCTACTAACTCTGGGGTTCTCCAACTCTTCCTTTTCTAGTTGCTTTAGTTGTAGAGTTAGGTTATTTATTTGACTTTTTTCTTGTTTCTTGAGGTATGCCTGTATTGCTATGAACTTTCCTCTTAGCACTGCTTTTATAGTGTCCCACAGGTTTTGGGTTGTTGTGTTTTCATTTTCATTAGTTTCTATGCATATTTTGATTTCTTTTTTGATTTCTTCTGTGATTTGTTGGTTATTCAGAAGTGTGTTGTTCAACCTCCACATGTTAGAATTTTTAATAGTTTTTCTCCTGTAATTGAGATCTAATCTTAATGCATTATGGTCAGAAAAGATGCTTGGAATGATTTCGATTTTTTTGAATTTATCAAGTTTAGATTTATGGCCCAGGATGTGATCTATCCTGGAGAAGGTTCCATGAGCACTTGAAAAAAAGGTGAAATTCGTTGTTTTGGGGTGAAATGTCCTATAGATATCAATTAGGTCTAACTGATCTAATGTATCATTTAAAGTTTGCGTTTCTTTGTTAATTTTCTGTTTAGTTGATCTGTCCATAGGTGTGAGTGGGGTATTAAAGTCTCCCACTATTATTGTGTTATTGTTGATTTCCCCTTTCATACTTGTTAGCATTTGTCTTACATATTGCGGTGCTCCTATATTGGGTGCATATATATTTATAATTGTTATATCTTCTTCTTGGATTGTTCCTTTGATCATTATGTAGTGGCCTTCTTTGTCTCTTTTCACAGCCTTTGTTTTAAAGTCTATTTTATCGGATATGAGTATTGCCACTCCTGCTTTCTTTTGGTCTCTATTCGCGTGGTATATCTTTTTCCAGCCCTTCACTTTCAGTCTGTATGTGTCCCTTGTTTTGAGGTGGGTCTCTTGTAAGCAGCATATAGAGGGGTCTTGTTTTTGTATCCATTCGGCCAGTCTTTGTCTTTTGGTTGGGGCGTTCAACCCATTTACGTTTAAGGTAATTATTGATAAGTATGATTCCGTTGCCATTTACTTTATTGTTTTGGGTTCGGGTTTATACACCCTTTTCGTGTTTCCTGTCTAGAGGATATCCTTTAGAATTTGTTGGAGAGCTGGTTTGGTGGTGCTGAATTCTCTCAGCTTTTGCTTGTCTGTAAAGCTTTTGATTTCTCCTTCGTATTTGAATGAGATCCTTGCTGGGTACAGTAATCTGGGCTGTAGGTTATTGTCTTTCATCACTTTAAGTATGTCTTGCCATTCCCTCCTGGCCTGAAGAGTTTCTATTGACAGATCAGCTGTTATCCTTATGGGAATCCCCTTGTGTGTTATTTGTTGTTTTTCCCTTGCTGCTTTTAATATTTGTTCTTTGTGTTTGATCTTTGTTAATTTGATTAATATGTGTCTTGGGGTGTTTCGCCTTGGGTTTATCCTATTTGGGACTCTCTGTGTTTCTTGGACTTGGGTGATTATTTCCTTCCCCATTTTAGGGAAGTTTTCAACTATTATCTCCTCAAGGATTTTCTCATGATCTTTCTTTCTGTCTTCTTCTTCTGGGACTCCTATAATTCGAATGTTGGAGCGTTTCATATTGTCCTGGAGGTCTCTGAGATTGTCCTCGTTTCTTTTAATTCGTTTTTCTTGTTTCCTCTCTGATTCATTTATTTCTACCATTCTATCTTCTATTTCACTAATCCTATCTTCTGCCTCCGTTATTCTACTATTTGTTGCCTCCAGAGTGTTTCTGATCTCATTTATTGTGTTATTCATTATATTTTGACTCTTTTTTATTTCTTCTAGGTCCTTGTTAAACCTTTCTTGCATCTTCTCAATCCTTGTCTCTAGGCTATTTATCTGTGTTTCCATTTTGATTTCAAGATTTTGGATCATTTTCACTATCAATATTCGGAATTCCTTCTCCGGTAGATTCCCTACTTCTTCCTCTTTTGTTTGGTTTGGTGGGCAACTCTCCTGTTCCTTTACCTGCTGAGTATTCCTCTGTCTCTTCATCTTGGTTATATTGCTGCGTTTGGGGTGGCCTTTTTATATTCTGATAATTTGTGGAGTTCTCTTTATTATGGAGCTTCCTCACTTTGGGTGGGGTTCTATCAGTGGCTTGTCAAGGTTTCCTGGTTAGGGAGGCTTGTGTTGGAGTTTTGGTGGGTGGAGCTGGGTTTCTTCTCTCTGGAGTGCAATGGAGTGACCCGTAATGGGTTATGAGACATCAAAGGTTTTGGGATAATTTTGAGCTGCCTGTATATTGAGGCTCAGGGGAGTGTTCCTGTGTTGCTGGAGAATTTGCGTGGTATGTCTTGTTTTGGAACTTGTTGGCCCTTGGGTGGAGCTTGGTTTCAGTGTAGGTATGAAGGCATTTGATGAGCTCCTATTGCTTAATGTTCCCTGAATTCAAGAGTTCTCTAATGTTTTCAGGCTTTGGGTTTAAGCTTCCTGCTTCTGGTTTTCAGTTTTATTTTCACAGTAGCCTCTAGACTTCTCCATCTATACAGCACCGATGATAAAACATCTAGGTTAAAGATGAAAAGTTTCTCCACCTTGAGGGACACTCAGAGAGGTTCACTGAGTTACAAGGAGAAGAGAAGATGGAGGGGGTAGTTAGAGGTAACTGGAATGAGATGCGGTGAGATCAAGAGAGGAGAGAGCAGGCTAGCCAGTAGTCACTTCCTTATGTGCGCTCTATAGTCTGGACCGCTCAGAGGTATTTACAGAGTTATACGGGGAAGAGGAGAGGGAGGAAGTAGACAGAGGTGACCAGGAGGATAAGAGAGAGGAATGAGTAGGAGAGAGACAAATCCTGCCAGTAACCAGTTCCTTAGGTGTTCTCTACCGTCTGGAACACACAGAGATTCACAGAGTTGGATAGAGAAGAGATGGGGGAGAAAAGAGACAGAGGCCACCTGGTGGAGAAAGAGGAGAGGCCAGAGGAGGAGAGAGTGGACAAGTCAGTAATCTCGCTCTCAGGTAAACTTGGGTAGTGAAGTTTGGGTTTTTAAATGTACAAAATTGACAACAAAGATTAAAAATCTGGAGTAGAGGTTGGATTTTCAAAGATACAATATTAAGGAAAAGCAGAAGGAAAAAGGAAGAAAGAAAAAAAAAGAATTATTAAAAAACAAACAAACAAAAAAAAACAAAACAAAACACCAACAACCATCCAAAGAGTATATATGGTGTTTGCCTTAAAAAAAAAAAAAAAGTCTTTTTTTTTAAAAAAATAGTAATACTAGGTTATAGAAATAAAAATTAGAGGAGAAATAGAAGACTTAACAATTAAAAAAAAGCTCGGAAAAAAAAGAAAAAAAAAGCAAAAGGCAAAAAAAAAAAAGAATGATTTTAAAAATATTAAAAAATTAAAAATATATCTGGCTCTTCTCTGATGTTATGGGCCGTGTGGGCTCACTTCCAAGGTGGTTTCCTCTGTTTAACTTCTTCTGTTTGCTGGTTTTTAGGCTCACTAGTTCAGTCGCGCTGTGGGGAGGGGGGATGCTGCAAACAAATAGCACTGTCGTGTGTACACAGTATCTCTGCCCCGCTTGACCTGTCCTTTCTCGCGGCGTACAAACCGCTCCAGCTCTACGATGCTCAGCCGGGAACCGTCTGGGGCCGGCCCTAGGCTGCGTGCACTTCCCCGGTCCAAGCCGCTCAGGTTCGGCCCTCAGGCAGCCCTCAGAGGCACAAATGCTTCTGGGACTGCGCTTTGTGCCCTTCCCAGGTCCGAGTAGCTCAGGAGTTTGGCGAGCGCGATCGCCGGGGCTTGTCACCTTTTCCACCGCTACCGCTCAGCTCTCTGGGTGGACCGCTGGCGCACCCCGTGAGGCAGACTGTGACTGTCCAGCACCCCCAGAAGTCTTAGCAAAGGAGCCTGCTTGCAGTTAGGTAAGTAAAGTCTCTCCGGGTCTGCAATTGCCCCTTTCCAGTCCTTACGGCTCTGGCTGCCTGTCCCCGGCGGGGAATGGTCTGCAGCCGGCTTTTTCCGCTCCGTCCTTTGTTCTGTGCTCAGTCCTGGCGGTGTCTTATGTTCGAGCTTTTCGCGTGGTAGCTATCCCACAGTCTGGTTTGCTAGCCCAAGTTAGATCGTTCTGGTTGCGCGTGGGGCGTTCCTGCCCGATTCTTACAAAGCTCTGCAGCCCGCGCCTCCCGCGCGTCCCTGCCCTGCCCCCACTTCCCAATGGCGGATGCAGGCGTCTGTGCTGCTTTTCCGCTGGGGGAGTTACTGGTGGGCTTGTAATCTCTTGGTTTTAATTATTTATCTATTTTTCCTTCCTGTTATGTTGCCCTCTGTGTCTCCAAGGCTCGCCACAGACTCGGCAGGGAGAGTGTTTCCTGGTGTTTGGAAACCTCTCTTCTTAAAATTCCCTTCCCGGAACGGGCTTCCCTTCCCGGGCCGGAGCTCCCTCCCCACCTCCTTTGTCTCCTTTTTCGTCTTTTATATTTTTTCCTACCTGTTTTTGAAGACAATGGTCTGCTTTTCTGGTTGCCTGATGTCCTCTGCCAGCCTACAGAAGTTGTTTTGTGGAGTTTGCTCGGCGTTGAAATGTTCTTTTGAGGAATTTGTGAGGGAGAACGTGGTCTTCCCGTCCTATTCCTCCGCCATCTTTTTTCCCACAAGTATTTTTTGAATGCCTAGTTTGTGCAAGTTAATGTGTGCAGTGGGAGTGTATAGGGGTGAATATGACATGTCCCTTGTAGTTGTATTATAGAATCAGAATATTGATGAGGAAGCTGAAACTCTAGCTTTACTCCCTGCATTAACTTGTTAAGGCTGCCAGAGCACAGAACCCTAGACTGGCTGTGACAAGTTCAGTTCAGTCGCTCAGTCCTGTCTGACTCTTTGCGACCCCGTGAACAGCGGTACACCAGGCCTCCCTGTCCATCACCAACTCTCAGAGTCCACCCAGACCCATGTCCATTGTGTCAGTGATGCCATCCAACCATTCATCCTCTGTTGTCCCCTTCTGCTCCTGCCCTCAATCTCTCCCAGCATCAGGGTCTTTTCAAATGAGTCAGCTCTCCGCATCAGGCGGCCAAAGTATTGGAGTTTCAGCTTCAACATCAGTCCCTCCAATGAACACCCAGAACTGATCTCCCTTAGGATGGACTGGTTGGATCTCCTCCAAGTCCAAGGGACTCTCAAGAGTCTTCTCCAACACCACAGTTCAAAAGCATCAATTCTTCGGCGCTCAGCTTTCTTTACAGTCCAACTCTCACATCCATACATGACTACTGGAAAAACCATAGCCTTGGCTAGATGGACCTTTGCTGACAAAGTGATGTCTCTGCTTTTTAATATGCTGTCTAGGTTGGTCATAACTTTCCTTCTAAGGAGTAAGCGTCTTTTAATTTCATGGCTGCAGTTCCATCTGCAGTGATTTTGGAGCCCCCAAAAATAAAGTCAGCCACTGTTTCCCCATCTATTTGCTATGAAATGATGAGACTGGATGCCATGATCTTCATTTTCTGAATGTTGAGCTTTAAGCCAACTTTTTCACTCTCCTCTTTCACTTTCTTCAAGAGGCTCTTTAGTTCTTCTTCACTTTCTGCCATAAGGGTGGTGTCATCTGCATATCTGAGGTTATTGATATTTCTCTCAGCAATCTTGATTCCAGCTTGTGCTTCCTCCAGCCCAGTGTTTCTCATGATGTACTCTGCATAGAAGTTAAATAAGCAGGGTGACAATATACAGTCCTTGATGTACTCCTTTTCCTATTTGGAACCAGTCTGTTGTTCCATGCCCAGTTCTGACTGTTGCTTCCTGACCTGCATACCTGTTTCTCAAGAGGCAGGTCAGGTGGTCTGGTATTCCATCTCTTTCAGAATTTTCCACAGTTTATTATGATCCACATAGTCAAAGGCTTTGGCATAGTCAAGAAAGCAGAAATAGATGTTTTTCTGGAACTCTCTTGCTTTTTCAATGATCCAGCAGATGTTGGCAATTTGATCTGTGGTTCCTCTGCCTTTCCTAAAACCAGCTTGAACATCTGCAAGTTCACGGTTCATGTATTGCTGAAGCCTGGCTTGGAGAATTTTCAGCATTACTTCACTAGCATGTGAGATGAGTGCAATTGTGTGGTAGTTTGAGCATTCTTTGAGATTGCCTTTCTTTGGGATTGAAATGAAAACTGACCTTTTCCAGTCCTGTGGCCACTGCTCAGTTTTCCAAATTTGCTGACATATTGAGTGCAGCACTTTCACAGCATCGTCTTTTAGAATTTGAAATAGCTCAACTGGAATTCCATCACTTCCACCAGCTTTGTTTGTAGTGATGCTTCCTAAGGCCCACTTGACTTCACATTCCAGGATGTCCAGCTCTAGGTGAGTAGAAGTGATCATACCTTTGTGATTATCTGGGTCGTGAAGATCTTTTTTGTACAATTCTTCTGTGTATTCTTGCCACCTCTTCTTAATATCTTCTACTTCTGTTAGGTCCCTACCATTTCTGTCCTTTATTGAGCCCATCTTTGCGTGAAATGTTCCCTTGGTATCTCTAATTTTCTTGAAGAGATCTCTAGTCTTTCCCAATCTGTTGTTTTCCTCTATTTCTTTGCATTGATTGCTGAGGAAGGCTTTCTTATCTCTCCTTGCTGTTCTTTGGAACTCTGCATTCAAATGGATATATCTTTCCTTCTCTCCTTTGCTTTTCTCTTCTCTTCTTTTCACAGCTATTTGTAAGGCCTCCTCAGACAGCCATTTTTCTTTTTTGCATTTCTTTTTCTTGAGGAAGGTCTTACTCCCTGTTTCCTGTATGATGTCACAAACCTCCGTGCATAGTTCATCAGATACTCTGTCTATCAGATTTAGTCCCTTAAATCTATTTCTTACTTCCACTGTATAGTCATAAGGGATTTGATTTAGGTCATACCTGAATAGTCTAGTGGTTTTCCCCACTTTCTTCAATATAAGTCTGAATTTGGCAATAAGGAGTTCATGATCTGAGCCACAGTCCGCTCCTGGTCTTGTTTTTGCTGACTGTATAGAGCTTCTTTGGCTGCAAAGGATATAATCAGTCTGATTTCAGTGTTGACCATCTGGTGATGTCCATGTGTAGAGTCTTCTACTGTGTTGTTCGAAGAGAGTGTTTGCTATGACCAGTCTGTTCTTTGGCAGAACTCTGTTAACCTTTGCCCTGCTTCATTCTGTACTCCAAGGCCAAATTTGCCTGTTACTCCAGGTGTTTCTTGACTTCCTACTGTTGCATTCCAGTCCCCTATAATGAAAAGGACATCTTTTTTGGATGTTAGTTCTAGCAGGTCTTGTGGGTCTTCATAGAACCGTTCAACTTCAGCTTCTTTAGCGTTACTGGTCAGGACATAAACTTGGATTACCATGATGTTGAATGGTTTGCCTTGGAGACAAACAGATCATTCTGTCATTTTTGAGATTGCATCCAAGTACTGCATTTTGGGCTCTTGTTTACTATGATGGCTATTCCATTTCTTCCTAAGGATTCCTGCCCACAGTAGTAGAGTTAAATTCTGAGTTAAATTCAAATGACCATTCTATCTACTACTGTAGATGGACTACAGTCCATCTTAGTTTGCTGATTCCTAGAATGTTGATGTTCACTCTTGCCATCTCCTGTTTGACCACTTCCAATTTGCCTTGATTCATGGACCTAACATTCCAGGTTCCTATGCAATATTGCTCTTTACAGCAATAGACAACTAGCCAATCATACGGACCACAGCCTTGTCTAACTCAATGAAACTAAGCCATGCCGTGTGGGGGCCACCCAAGATGGATGGGTCATGGTGGAGAGGTCTGACAGAATGTGGTCCACTGGAAAAGGGAATGGCAAACCACTTCAGTATTCTTGCCTTGAGAACCCCATGAACAGCAAAAAGATAGGACACTGAGAGATCCACTACCCAGGTCAGTAGGTGCCCAATATGCTACTGTGGAGATCAGTAGAGAAATAACTCCAGAAAGAATGAAGGGATGGAGCCAAAGCAAAAGAACACCCGGTTGTGGCTGTGACACAGTACCACAGAAATTTGTTCTCTCACAATTCTAGAGGCTAGAAGTCCAAGATCAAGGTGTCAGCAAGGGTTGGATTCTTCTGAGGCCTCTCCTTGGTTTGTAAATGGCTGTGTTTACATGATCTTCCCTCTGTGTCCAAATTTCCTTTTATAAGGGCGTCACTCAGATTAGGATCTACCTTATTTTAACTTAATACCATTTTAACTTATAAAATGGCATTTAGAGACCTTATAACTGATCCCTAAATACGGTTATGTTCTGAGGTGTTAGGGTTTATGATTTGAACTCATGAACTTTGGGAGGACACCGTGAAGCCCGTAGCACTCTCTGAAATCCTCGCGTTACTCACTGTGGCCACACCAAACTGCTTAGTGAATGCTACGCTCCTTGGATGCCTTTGCACACTTCTGTCTACGATACTTTTCTCTGTATAATTTCTTTACTTGGGTAGTGAACAAGAGTAAGCAAAGTTCATTCTCCTCTACCCACTGGTAATACCTTCTTCATTCTTATAACTTTATTACATGTTAAAATTCTTTGTTCAGTTTCTTTTTCTAATGTGATGGTAAACATACATTAAATGTTTGTTGGATAGGTGGTTAGGTAGTGAGGTTAAAGCTAGAGGAAGAGATAGGTCTAATTAATATTAGGTGTTACGCAGTGAGTACTATAAAAGTAGTGCACATGATGGGACTTCCCTGATGGTGATGGTCTAGTGATGAAGGGAGCACAGGTTTAATCCCTGGTCAGGAAGCTAAGATCCCACATGCCACATGGCACAGCAAAAAAAAAATAGTGCCGATGAGGTAAATGCTATAGAAGTATAGTGGAAGAGTCAGATTATACGTGTGATCAAAAATAATGTGATCAAATCAACAGGCAGAAAGAAGCAACATGTGTTTAGGCATATTGTTGTTCAGTCACTCAGCCATGTCCAATTCTTTGCAACCCCATGGACTGCAGCATGCCAGGCTTCCTTGTCCTTTACCATGTCCTGGAGCTTGCTCAAACTCAGGTCCGTTGAGTCAGTGATGCCATCCAGCCATCTCATCCTCTGTCATCCCCTTCTGCCTTCAGTCTTTCCCAGCATCAGGGTCTTTTCCAGTGAGGCAGTTCTTCACATCAGGTGGCCAGAGTATTGGAGCTTTAGCTTCAGTATCAGTCCTTCTAGTGAACATTCAGGGTTGATTTCCTTTAGGGTTGACTGTTGGATCTTGCAGTCCAAAAGACTCTTTAGAGTCTTCTCCAACACCACAATTCAAAAGCATCAATTCTTTGGCACTTAGCCTTCTTTATGGTCCAGCTCTCACATCCATACATGACTACTGGGAAAACAATAGCTCTGACTATAGGACCTTTGTTGGGAAAGCAGTGTCTCTCCTCTTTAGTGTGCCATCTAGGTTTGTCATGGCTTTTCTTCCAAGGAGCAAGCATCTTTTAATTTCATGGCTGCAGTCACCATCTGCAGCGATTTTGGAGCCCAAGAAAGTAAAATCTGTCACTGTTTCCATTGTTTCCCATCTCTTTGCCATGAAGTGATGGGACTGGATGCCATGATCTTCGTTTTTTGAATGCTGAGTTTGAAGCCAGCCTTTTCACTCTCCTCTTTCACTTTCATCAAGAGGCTCTTTAGTTCCTCTTTTCTTTCTGCCATAAGGGTGATGTCATCTGCATATCTGAGGTTATTGATATTTCTCCTGACAATCTTGATTCTGGCTTGTGCTTCATTCAGCCTGGCATTTCGCATGATGTACTCTGCATATAAGTTCATAAGCCAGGTGACAATATACAGCCTTGACATACTCCTTTCCCAATTTTGAACCACTGTGTTGTTCCATGGCTGGTTCTAACTGTTGCTCCTTGACCTGCATCCAGGTTTCTCAGGAGGCAGGTAAGGTGGTCTGGTATTCCCCTCTCTTTAAGAATTTCCACAGTTTGTTATGATCCACACAGTAAAAAGCTTTAGCGTAGTCAATGAAGCAGAAATAGGTGTTTTTATGGAATTCTCTTGCTTTTTCTATGATCCAGAGGATGTTGGCAATTTGATCTCTGGTTCCTCTGCCTTTTGTAAATCCAGCTTGAACATCTGGAAGTTCTTGGTTCACATACTGTTGAAGCCTAGCTTGGAGAATTTTGAGCATTACTTTGCTAGCGTGTGAAATGAGTACAGTTGTGCACTCATAGGCATATGTTTATGCTTGTTTAGGCATAGTATTACTTTTTGGTTGGAATGTAGCATATTTTAAGGGATGACATGACATGAAGCTAGAAAGGTTTTATATATATATATATGTATATATATATATATACACACACACACACACACATGCACACTATTACAGATGTTTTCAATTACCACAGACTAGAAGGAAATGGCAACCCACTCCAGTGTTCTTGCCTGGAGAATCCCAGGGACAGGGGAGCCTGGTGGGCTGCCGTCTGTGGGGTCACACAGAGTCGGACACAACTGAAGTGACTTAGCAGCAGCAGCAGCAGCAGTGTCTTAACACAGATGTATTGCTTTACAGTTCTTGAGGTCAAAAGTCCAAAATGGGTCTCACTGGACTAAAATTAGGATATTGGTAGGATTGTGTTCCTTTCTTGAGACTAGAGTAGAATCCGCTTTCTTGCCTTTTTCAGCTTCTCTTAGATACTGCTGCCCTCCTTCCTTGGCCTGAGGCCCACTTGTGTCTGCAAACTGATCCTCAAATTCATATGGAAATGCAAGGGACTCAGAATAGGCAAAATGATTTTGAAAATGATGAAAGTAGAAAGACTCAAGCCTCCTAATTTCAGAACTTATGAAACTATGGTAATCAAGACAGTGTGGCATTAGCATAAGGGTGGTTTTGCAAGTAATTGCAGGCTCCCCTCCTTTCTAGAGCCCCCTTTCTGGGGCTCTGAGTTATTCTAAACTGTCAACTCTAGGCTTTTAAGAACTTGTTAAACATTTAGCTTATATCTTCTTGCCCACTTGTTTGGTGGCCACTTCTTCTCATGATCTACCAGAGGGAAAAAAGTTTAGGTATTCTCTGTCTCTGGGGGGAACATGTCATCCTGTGGATTTCAGTTTCCTTGCATACTCAGTCAGCTCTATGCTAAACTCAAGAAAAGCCATGATATGTATAGATTGTTTGGTCTTTCCTCATTGTTACGGTGTGAGGGATATTTTCTTCCCTCTGCCTATTTTCTGCCTGTATCCTAAGCAGGGTGGAAATAACATGGTACTTGGCCTATAATAAATTCAGGCAAGAATACTGGAGTGGGTTGCCATGCCCTCCTCTAGGAGATCTTCCCAACCCAGGGATCAAACCCAGGTCTCCTGAATTGTAGGTGGATTCTTTACTGTCTGAGCCCCCAGGGAAGCCCAGTAGATTCAACACCTCATTAAAATTTGTTTAAATTGGGTTGAATTCATACTTAGATGCTAAGTAGTGTGCTAAGTACTTACTGCATCATCTCATTTAGTCTGCACCCCTACTCGTAAGGTGTTGGTGCCATTATTATATCCTTTTTTTAAGATGTAAAACTGAAGCTTAGTGGAGAAAAGCAACTAGAGACACAGCAATAGATAAACATTTTCATCGATTTTACCTAAATCACCTTTTTCCTTTCCTGCCTCCCAAATAAAATTTTTAAATCCATTTTTCACTTCTCTAAGGAAAGGAGATGCATCCTTGGCATTGCAGATTCTTATTTTCTCATTTGATGGGAAAGGAGGCACCGTATGAAAGAAAGAATGCTTGAAGGCCTCTAGTTGGACTTGTGATTAACAGAACACTCTTTTGAGCCTGAAGGTTCTGGGTGTTGAGCACCAGTGTCTAGGTGAATGACAGAATGACTGTCATGGTTACTTTGCTGCCGCCTTTCATTTTTCCCTTTCCATTCTCCTGCTTCCAGTGTGAAATAGTAAACAGCATTCAGGTTTTAATCATAGAGTAAAATTCTAAGTATTCTTCATCACGGTTGCTTTATTAACCTGTGTGGGAACCCCTTTAGGTAGCCCTAACGCTGGGGAACTGTAATTGCCTGTGCTATTTAACATTTATCATAACGACTCTCTTTGTAAGCTATCATCAACAATATGTAGATTAGCAAAGTGTTTTCATTTTTAAACATTTTGTTTTGTTTTTGCTCACTTTCAAAAACGGAACTATTGGTCTGCTCAATAAGCTCAAGTAAAACGTTATTAATTCATCTCTTGAACTATTTTCTGCAATTCAGTTTCTAAGATGTGTTGTTTCTAACTCACTGCATTAATCATTCTACATTTTCTCACACCTTGTTGATAGATGCAAGCTAAGTTTCATTCATTGCTTGTCTTTTCTGGAATTTCAGCATTTTTTCAAATATTCCACATGTATAATATAAACTGGGTGATATGACTGTGTTTGGAACAGAGACAAATGGTAAAGGTTAAGGAATAGGAACATGGAGATAAAAGGAAGAATTGTTTATATATGGGAGGATATTTTATAATGCTCTGGCTTGGTATAACAGTCACATGTATGCTTCCTCCTCTCTAGTTATCAGGGAATATGAAGAACAAAGAAAGTATCCAAGAACCTAGATTTGATTATTACAACCATGAAGTTCCTGATATTGACCTCAGTGATTGTGAATTCCCACATGTCATTGAAATTTATGACTTCCCCCAAGAATTTCGTACTGAAGATCTCCTACGGATTTTCTGCACTTATCAGTAAGTATTTGCAATTGATGGGGGATGTTAGGAAAGGTGGGATGAAATTTTCTTAAAATGTCTTCTGAAAAATCACCTCTTTTGCTTTCCTATTCCCTGTCATTTACTTTAGCATCAAGTTTCTTTATTGTGTTTTCCAAGCCCATTGGAAATCTGTATCAAACCAGTCTTCTTCTAAGTTCCTTTAAAAAATGCTAAAGTCTTTCTAGATCCCAGTTTAGCATTTAAGAAGACTATCATCAATAATGACTTTTGAGTCTGTCTCCACGGTGCATTTAGTCCATTTATATTTATTGTAATTATTGATATATTTGGATGTATTGCCTGCCATCTTTTTGTGTGTGTTTACTTGTCCCATCTTTTTCTCTTCTATCTTGCCTTCTTTTGGATTGATGAGGTATTTTTTTCTCACTCCATATTTTTGGGGAATGATACTGTTTCTGTTATTTGGTGATTACTTTAGAAATTATAAAATGCATGCTTAATTTACCAATGACTAAGGTTAATACTTTTACACTGTTTCTAAACACCTGAAGGGTTTTAAACTCCATTCCCCAATTCCATTCCAGTGTCTCCCCGACCTCCAGCTAATATACTACTGAGATTTAGTAGTTTGCGTCTTTTTGATTTAGTTTTTTTCTTTTTAAACTCCATTTGATGTTACATCTTTTTTATATAGTCAGCATTCAGATTCATCTGCTTTCTGTATTCTTATTGTGTCTCATATCTTTCATTTGAAATCTTTTTCCTCCTGCATGGAACAGGTTCTTTAGAATTTAATTAATAACAGTCTGCTGGTAACACACTCAGTTGGATTTTGTTGTCATTGTCGCTCTTGTTTCTTAATAGCTTTATTTCAGCTTCATTCTTGAAAGACATTTTTGCTGGGTATAGAAGCCTAGGTTGACAGTTATTTTTCTCGGGGACTTGAAGCTTTTATTCTGCTTTCTCCTGGCTTTCTTAGGGCAGGCTGAGAAGCCCATTGCATGTCTGACTGTTGGTTCTGAGTATAATCTGTCTGTTCTCTTTGGGTGCTCTTAATGTTCTCTGCCTTTGGTACTGCACATTTTCAGTATGAGGTGACTTTGTGTTTCTTTTGTAATCATTATTGAGATTATTTGGGCTTCCTAAATAGTTTTCATTGGTTTTGGAGAACTCCAGACATTATTTCTTCAAATATTGCCTCTGTACTGGTCTCTTTTATATTCTCTGTGATGCTGCCAGTTGAAAGTAGATTAGACCTCCTAACTTAATCCTCATGTTATCTCTATCGTATTTTCCATTTCTTTGTCTCCTTTATATACTGAGTAATTTCTTTAGTTCTGATCTCTTCAGCTGTGGTTAATTTGCTTTTAAACTTATCCATTGAATTTTAAAATTTCATTTTATGTTTCTTGTTTTTCAGAGTTCTCTAATTTTCAAATCTGCATTTTTTCCCTCTATTTTCAAGATTTAAAAAGTTTCTTTTTAAGTATAGTGAACAAAGACCTTCTATAGTCTATGTCTAGTTATTCCTTTACCTGAGGTCCTTTTAATTCTGTTTTTATAAATTCTCACTCATAGTGCCTTGCCTTTTTTTTTTTTTTGGAGGTTTATTTATTTATTTATTTAAACTGTAAAGCTGGCCATTTCCTCTGGAATTTTATTTATGAGAATTGAGGTCTGCAATATAAGAAGAGACTATCTCCTGAGAAGATATGTGTTTTCTTCTGCTAGGCACCAAGGGTCCTAACAGTCCAAAAGGCTGTAAATTAAATTAGTGATTTGAGGTTATTCTGACCACTGAGATACGGTAGAGGATGATAAAATGTGATTGTTGCATCGCAACTGGTTTTTTGTAACAGTGCATATGAATGGCCACCTCCTTGCCGTTCTTCAGTGTGGTGGTGGTGGTGGTGGTTCAGTCGCTCGGTTGTGTCTGAAATGTCCATTTACTTGCCAGTCTTTGATGTGGTAGTGGTTGTTCAGTTACTCAGTTGTGGCTGACTCTTTGCAACCCCATGGACTGCTACAGCACACCAGACTTCCCTGTCCTTCACTGTCTCCTGGAGTTTGCTCAAACTCATGTCCATTAAGTTTGATGTGGTGCCAAGACCTTTTTTTGTTTGTTTTAAAATTACTAGTCTGTTGATAGAAAAGTTCTTAATGTCACTCTGATATCACCTACAACTTCCAGCAACAACTAATATCCATTGAAAGTCACCTGAGTGCAAATTCCTTGTAGAATAAAATGTTTTTCTCTCTTTTAAAATAATTTTTTTTTTGGCTGCACCACATAGCTTGCAGGGTTTGAGTGCAGGGCCTTAGTTCCTTGACCAGGGATTGAACCCAGGTCACAGCAGTGGAAGTGCTGAGTCCTTACCACTGGACCACCAGGGAATTCCCCATTCCCTTGCCCTTTTTTTAAAAAACTGTTCTGCCAAAACATAATTGATGATAGTTTTTTGGGGTTTTTTAGTGACTTTATCTTTCTCAAGTCTTTCAAAGCATTAAGTTTTTATAGACATAACTCTTATGTTTCATACTCATAGTTAATTGTTTTAATTTTATTTAATAAATTATGTCATAAACATAAAACTGATGTAAATGGGTTTGAGAATAGTTGCACTACCTTTTATATATGTATATGTTTCATACATACATAGAGTCAGAAGTATACTTCTGTATCTTTAGCTTATAAGGAAACATAAGCTTTGGGAAGAAAAGAAATAATCCCCAAAGTAAGTTATTAAGAAAAACATTTTTCAGGATCTTCAAGAAAGTCATTACCAAGAAGGGATTATGCTTTAATGCTGTAATCCTGCCATTAACAATAAACCAGGTCTATTGTCTGATATATAGATTTAAACTTAAAATTCAGTTCATGTACATCTTGAATTAGGGTATAGCTCTCAACTCTTGCTTTAGGGTCAGATGGTAAGTATTTTCCTGCCATCATTGTACATAAATAGCCATAAACCAGAGGTAAATAAATGAGCATGACTGTATTCCTTGAAATTCTGTGTACAAAAACAAGAACCCTGTTTTTCTGTAAAGTTTTAGAACAGGCAAAACTAGCAGCTAGGTACCTCACTTATCAGTTATGTAACTAAAAGAAAGGAGCAGTGATTGGATCCTGGAGGACAGTTAACAGTCTGCCATAGACCTTACTCTAAATATGTAGTATGGGTCAATCAGTCTAATTCATTACAGTTACGATAAGACCCAGTATCACGTCTGTACCAGGTGAAGTGCATAGTAGATTTTAAAAAGCAGTTGGTGAGATTAAATCCAAAATTAGAACTACCTGAAGTTGTCACTAATCATGATTTTTAAAACCAAGGATTAATTTTGTTGATGTCTGGAATTTTCTGAACATTTCAGTTTCAGTTCAGTCACTCAGTCGTGTCCGACTCTTTGCAACCCCATGAATCGCAGCACGCCAGGCCTCCCTGTTCAGACTGGTTGGATCTCCTTGCAGTCCAAGGGACTCTCAAGAGTCTTCTCCAACACCACATTTCAAAAGCATCAATTCTTCGGCGCTCAGCCTTCTTCACATTCCAACTCTCACATCCATACATGACCACAGGCAAAACCATAGCCTTGACTAGACAGACCTTAGTCGGCAAAGTAATATCTCTGCTTTGAATATGCTATCTAGGTTGGTCATAACTTTTCTTCCAAGGAGTAAGCGTCTTTTAATTTCATGGCTGCAGTCACCATCTGCAGTGATTTCGGAGCCCAAAACAATAAAGCTTGACACTGTTTCCACTGTTTCCCCATCTATTTCCTATGAAGTGATGGGACCGGATGCCATGATCTTCGTTTTCTGAATGTTGAGCTTTAGGCCAACTTTTTCGCTCTCCTCTTTCACTTTCATCAAGAGGATTTTTAGCTCCTCTTCACTTTCTGTCATAAGGGTGGTGTCATCTGCATATCTGAGGTGATTGATATTTCTCCTGGCAATCTTGATTCCAACTTGTGTTTCTTCCAGCCCAGCGTTTCTCATGATGTACTCTGCATATAAGTTAAATAAGCAGGGTGACAATATACAGCCTTGACGTACTCCTTTTCCTATTTGGAACCAGTCCCTTGTTCCATGTCCAGTTCTAACTGTTGCTTCCTGACCTGCAGTTAACTGTTAAGAATTATTAACTTCCTTTTGCTCTATTTCTTCTTAATTTTACCTGCAAGACCATTTTTTCTATTAAACCCAAAAATATTTTCAAAAGGGGTAAAGCATTTTAAAGGGTTATAAAATTCTGAAGTCTAAAAGGCCCTCTAGAGCCCGTCTAAGTTTTTTACCATCTTTTGTCAGCTATTGTATAATATCGACTTCTACTGGGGAACTTTCTCGTAGGCTTCAACTCCTGTGGTCATGTTTTGCCGTGGTTGAACTTAGTTTTACGTCAGGAAATTGTCTCACTAACCTTCAAAGCCTCTTTATTCCTTTTTCCTTCAAAGGAAATTTTTTCTTGACTAATTGTTAAAGGGAAAAGATACTTTAGCAGTTGTCTTTTTTTTGTTCTTTATAGTGCTTTATTTTAAAAAAAGAGAGAAAAGGTCATGGTGCAAAAGCCTGTGAGTCAAACACCAGAGTCAACTTCATATTTTGATCATATCTTCATTAATATTAATCATCTTCCTGATGAATATTGTTACTAATAAAAAATAATGGGCACCATTGATTTATTAAATGTCCACTAAGTGCTCAACATCGTGCCCTTTGCCTTGTCATGGATTATCTCATTTCCATTTTCATAGCAACTCTGTTAGGAAGGAATTCAACCCATTTTTTTTTTACAGATGAGCAAACTTGGCTTACAGAGAGATTAAACCAGCCCATGGCCTCAAGGTGGCAGAACCTGAATTTTGCTTTTTTACTTCCCTTTTACAACTGGAAAGAAAGAATAGGTCAGCCTCCCTGATTATAGATGTCTCTTTTTTCTCTTATTTGATTGATTTTGTTTTGAATGACCCATCTCCCTGTCCCTCTCTGTCTCTTGTCTCTGCCCTTGAGCCTACATTTACATTAAATCCAAGTGACCTTCCCTCCCTACCTCCTCCTCCTCTGATTCTTCTTATGCTTCCTTTCTCCAGTCCCCTAAAAGCAGCTCTTGTAAATAGTGTGATAAATACTTTGCCTCCCCAGGGAACATGTGCGGATTAATTAGTTGATGTCTATAAAATGGCTGACAAGGTAAAACCCTCCCAGGTAGTTCTTTATGATGGTGTTATTGCTTCTAATGGCTCCTGCTCTCCAGGCGCTTTGTGTGTCATTATCCCCACTCCCCCCATGCACTTGTTGAGTGTTTCTCTCATCATGGAATGCCTTACGAGATACTATTTGAAAGATGTTTTTTAAAAGTGAGTTTTATTTTAAGGAATAAAATTCTTTTATTTTGTTACAGAAAGAAAGGATTTGATATTAAATGGGTGGACGATACCCATGCCCTAGGAGTATTCTCCAGTCCGATTACAGGTATTCACCCAGTGGAGTTCACTGTGTTTATTGTCCATTTTCTCCTGCTGCTTTTCCTTATTTGCTTTCTGTTCCAGCCACCTGGCATTTTATTCAGTCACTATAGATAAATGACAGGTAGAGGTTTTTGAGGCAAGTTACTTTGGTACCCAGGTGCTCCCCGCCTCTCCCTTTTTACCTTAATCCAGTGGTATTTGGGGAGATAGTCAGCTTTTCAAGGTTATTTGCTGCATAACTGTCAGTTACGATAGTGCATAAACAGGTAGAGATTTAAGAAGCCAATATGAATAAATGTTAATATGTTTGTGATTCTGCTCCCAGCCCCACTGACAGATGAATTTGCAGTAGCCCTTTAACCTGTCCAGTGATCATTTGTAATACATACTTTCCAAGTGTAGGATCTGGCCTCTTCATTGGCATCAGGATAGATCTGATGCAGAGACTTTCAGGCAAAGTAGAGATGATTCCTGTCCAATTCATCTAAAATAAGGGTCTGCAAACTTATTCTATAAAGAGCCATATAGTGGATATTTCAGGATATAAGGTTTCTTTTGTTACCTAACTCTGCTGTTGAGGAAAGACAGCATCCCTCAACAAATGAACGAGCATGGCTCTGTTGCGGTAAAACTTCACAAAAACGGGGCGGTTGGCTAGATTGGGTCACAAAGCCATAGTTTACTAATCCCCATTTTAAAATAACCACTGCCGAGTTGTTCCTTATGGATTTTCTAGAGCTTACCATTTCTTTTGCCCACGATGAGAAAATAAAGCACAACATCTAGGAAATACTTTCTAAGAACTAGCCTTAACTATATATATATTTTGCATCACTCATCTTCATGTCTTCTACTTCTTTATATATATTTATTCTCTTCACAGCTCGTGATGCTCTTGGTAGTAAACATACCATGGTGAAGATCCGGCCCTTGTCACAGGCCACAAGAGCAGCCAAGGCCAAAGCTAGAGCTTATGCTGGTAAGCCTATAATCTCAGGAGCTTTTTCTTACTGATAGTCGTGTTCTCGTTTTTTTTTTTTTTTCCCAGCACTTGTATAGCATCCAGAGTTCTAAAGACATACACTTTTATTTTTAGTGTAAGAAGAAATATTTTTAAGGAAAAAGGAAAAGAGAAAAGGCTCTGTTGGAAATATAGCATTGGAGAAGCCACTTGGAGAGAGTGGGAGATGCGAGCTGCAGGCGCTGCAGTCACCATTTTCTGACGACAGCCTTGTCCAGTTTACCTCTGTGGTTAGCAGTTTGATAGAGTCACTGTAGGAAATTGTGTTAATACAGATAATGAAGGCAGGGTTGTTTGTGCTTTGCCGTGTTAATTTCCTCTGATCTTCATCTATCAGGCTTGCATTAATTACTGCTGAAGCCCTTGTTAGTCTATTTTGTATGTTAATTACTGAGTTAAATCACTTGGAGCTAGAATGCTTTCTCTTCCTTACTCCCTTCTGCTCCCTCCTTTTCTCCCATTCAGAGTTTCTGCAGCCAGCAAAGGAGCGTCCTGAGACTTCAGCAGCCCTAGCCAGAAGGCTAGTCATCAGTGCCCTTGGGGTTCGAAGTAAGCAGAGCAAAACTGAACGGGAAGCAGAGCTTAAGAAACTGCGAGAAGCCCGAGGTGAGTTGAAGCTGATGGCATTCTTCTTTAGTTCCTTTAGAGCTCACTATAAAGCATGTGTTTAAAAAAAAAAAAATGAAGGTCATTCCGTATTGTCATTTCCATTTCCTAGAAGCCTCCCACATATATTGACATTGTTTTCATGACTTATGTTTAGGAGGAAGACATGTTGGAATATGTCTTGCCTGTTCCACACACCAGGGTATCCTAATCCATGCTCCTTTGTTGTTTTTCAAAAGATGGATTCAGTCTTTCTAGCTCATCCATGGCTGTTTCTATAGTTCTTGCTTCTGACTCAGAAAAATTTTCCTATGAAGGCATAGTAATCTCCCAGGCAGAAAACAGTATTTGCTGTGGTTTTCCTGGGCCATGATTGCCATGATTTTATCAAATGGTTTAGATCTTAGAAGATAAATTAAGGAAAAGTCAGCAATTGACGTTGGTGATGATAACTCTAGGATGTAATTTTTTTCTTTAACAATAGTCCTGAGTGGCTCCATTAGAGCACATCTAGATTAGCCTAATCTTATTATTTTCCAGTACTTAAGAGTTCCCAGAAAATATTTCAACTGATCCACAAGCAGGGTTTTTCTTTCCGTATAGTTTGTAGTTGAGGTTAAATGTTTCTCTCCTCTTGATAGGCTATTGAATTCTATGTAAAGGCTTGGGACTCCCATTGCACTTAAGTACTTTTTATCAAACTTCAGACTATAAGCAGTCTGATTGCCTTAGTCCATGATCTGTGGAATCTGAAGGCAGTTTATTCTGAAAGTTCCACTTACTGAAAAGTAGCTTCATTTTTCCATTAAATGAATTGAAGTTGCAAACTCCTTGTTTATTGCCAGTCTAACAAGGCCATTAATACTTCCTGTCCACTCTGCTTTGGTGATAGCAGGCAGCTTGCAGACTCTCAGCTGCACTGGCCAGATAACCAGTGACAGAGTGTGTCATGGCAGGTGCTAGGGTTTCAGAGTTGAACCAGCTAATTTTTGGAAACCTTAATGATTATAATGAGGCAGGTCTGATTTTTCCCATGCTTTCTTGACTCAAAGGCTTCCTTTAGATTACAGAAACAGGGGATGATCCCTCTGGTTTTTATATGAGACACTGTCAGAACTAGATTAAAGTGGAATGTGCAGTGTCCTTAACCCTTTACTAATTGGTTATCTCTGAGGAAAATGATTTCTGTCATAACCACAGTCATTTCAGAAAGTAGCGGGTAATAACTGTGGTATGTATAAAAGGAGATGTGATTCTTTTTGCAGTGTATCATGCTTCCCTATAAGTGTAATGTCACCTATATTTCGACAGGTACTGCAACAGTAGTTTTGTGTGGGTATCACCTGAGTACCCCACTGTTTCTCTGTAGGGTCGTCATCATACAGGCGCACTTGAATTTATTTTAAGTGCCCAGCTATACAAAGGACATTTCAGTGATGCAGTTAAAAATGAGGCTTTTGGCTAAGTGGGTACCCTGGTACATACGTTTTTAAAGAAGCCTTTTAGTTGTGAATAGAGGCCCACTGTGATAAATTTCTCCTATCCATTGGTGTTAAAACTATACAGGTTATAGAGGACTCTTCCTTTATTGTGTCTCAGAGCTCTCTCATTCTTTATATCTGAGAAAATGCCTATGGAAAATTCCAATATAGCCTTCTGGCTGCTTAGGCATTAAGCATATACTCTAATAATTGCCTGCATGGAACCTAAAACTGCTCACGTAAAAGTTTTTTTTTTTTTTTCTGTAAAAATGAAAAGTATTGTTTAGATATTAAATAGAACAGATATTTTTGTTCCAAATTTTCCACTGGAGGGAAGGGGGTCGGTACAGCACAAGAAATAACATCATAGACTATGGAGTCAGACTGCTGGGTCTGTATCTAAGCTCTGCCATTTACTGGCTGTGGCTGTGGCACCGGCACCTTGGGCAAATTACTTACTCTCTGGAGGCCTCTGTTTCCTCACCCGTAAAATGGAAATCAAGTGAGATAATCCACAAAAGGTACTTAGTCATTTTCAAAACCCGTAGGAATGCTCTCCTTCCTGTTTCTCTAGGCCTGTAATAGGTACAGAGAAACAGGCCCATGATAGATAAATGTTAGCTGCTGCTGTTTTTAGTAATAGTAGCAATATCATTTTATGGTGAGTCCAGCACAGATTCCAGTGCATATTTTTTTCTTGTCATTAATTTTTTTGTTTTAAGTTGCCTCTGATACTCTTATCAGCTACATTTGGCATTGCCCCTGTGCAAGGCGTTGTGCTCCCTAATTAGGAAGACTAGAGAGAGAGCAGGATTTTGTTCCTCTCTTTAAGACCTACAATCTGGTCGAGATATCTGCCTTGAGTAAGAAAGAAAATATGAACCTGATATTTTAAGCAGTTGTTTCTTCTCTTTACTTCCGAAGATTTTAAGATTAAAAGCCATGAAAAGGTTTTTGCAGTTAAAAGGATTGAAGGAAGTTCCTGGAAGTATAACATGTTATGCTAACTCTTGATGGGAATGATATTATCTCCATTTTAGAGAGGTAAAGTATCAATAACTGGCCTAAGGTTACCCAACTGGTAAATTGAGAGGTGGTATTGGAACCTAGGCCTCTCTAATTAAAACCCATGTTCCTTCTACAACACTGTATTCCCTTTTGAAGGAGTTTTGGGGGGTAATTAACATTTTTTTTCCCCCAATAAAAAAAAATTTAAGGTCTTCAGAAAATAGAATATGACAGGCTTCTTTTTAGTTATCTGTTCCAGTGGTTAAGAGCTTTTACTATCAGAAAATTCTTTCTTAGGTCTAACTGAAATCTATACAATAGTTTAAAAGTTTTTTCTTAGGTATTTACTGGAAATCAGAAGCATCTGGACACCATTCTGTTCTAACAGCTTTTAACTATAAAGATCAAGGGCAGATCATTTAGGAATGAGAGGATCTGGACTATTAACAGAGTTTTTGCCATTAACTAGCTATGTAGCTGTGGGCAGGTCTCTTATACCTCCCTGTGCCCCAGTTTCTAACACAGTGAAAGCAATGCTTGACTCAGCTAACCTTGGAGAATTCTTTGAGCAACATAAGTTAACATATATAAAAACGTTTAGAAAGGTGCTTTATGTATTTAGAATACTATTGTTTGTGTGACTCTTGGGAAGTTGATATTCATTATAATAAATACATGCTGGTAATGACAGATACATACTGTGTGCCATTGCTCCCCATTCATTATCCATGACAGACAGTGCTCATCAGTCATGACACTCTTTGTTGACTTTTGACTTGACCATTTTCCAGTCGGTCAGAATTAGTATGATATCAAAATCTGTGTGCCATCCTGATATAGGTACTTTTATTATTAATACTAGGGCTTCCCAGGTGGTGGTGCAGTGGTAAAGACTCAGGCCTGCCAGTGCAGCAGACACAAGAGATGAGGGTTCGGTCTCTGGGTTGGGAAGATCCCCTGGAGTAGGAAATGACTCCCTGCTCCAGTATTCTTGCCTGAAAACTTCCACGGACAGAGGAACCAGCGGGCTGCAGTCCATGGGGTTGCAAAGAGTCAGACATGACTGAGTGCATGTGTGTGTGCGCGTGCCTGTGCGTGTGTGCACACACACACGTGCGCACACGCGCATTAATGATACTATGGAAAAAAAGCTCATAGCCTCTCTTTTTCCCACTTCCAAGAGTTCTGCTGTCTGGCACAGTGCTTAGTTTGTAAAGAGATACTCAGCTACATATTCATTAACATGAATGACATTGGTTACTTTAGTTTTTCTTCATTAAGTCTTATTTCAGTCATGATTCTGCTCTGAACCCTTTTAGTCCTCCATGATTTTCTGTATAAAACCCAGAGTTAAACATTGCATATGGAACCTTTCTAATTAATGAATTTGGAATTTGGGATTTTGAAGTATAAATACTTTCCTGATAACTTCCTCTACCTTACTTTGGTCTTCTTACCATTTTATTGAGGAGTCTTTGTCTTAATCCTTAAAAAAAGAGATTAAGAAAGTAATCTTGGATAAGGGAATGGCAAACCACTTCAGTATTCTTGCCTTGAGAACCCCATGAGCAATATGAAAAGGCAAAAAGTTAGGACAATGAAAGATGAACTCCCCAGGTCAGTAGGTGCCCAATATGCTACTGGAGATTAGTAGAAAAATAACTCCAGAAAGAATGAAGAGATGGAGCCAAAGCAAAAACAGCATCCAGGATGTGGTGATGGAAGTTAAGTCTGATGGTCTAAAGAGCAATATTGCATAGAAACCTGGAATGTTAGGTCCATGAATCAAGGTAAATTGGAAGTGGTCAGACAGGAGATGGCAAGAGTGAACATCGACATTTTAGGAACTGGTGAACTAAAATGGACTGCAATGAGTGAATTTAACTCAAAAGACCATTATATCTACTTCTTCTTTTTTTTTTTTTTTAAATTTTAAAATCTTTAATTCTTACATGCGTTCCCAAACATGACCCCCCCTCCCACCTCCCTCCCCACAACATCTCTCTGGGTCATCCCTATGCACCACATTATATCTACTTCTGTGGGCAAGAATCCCTTAGAAGAAATGCAGTAGCCATCCTAGTCAACAAGAGAGTCCGAAATGCAGTACTTGGATGCAGTCTCAAAAACGACAGAATGATCTCTGTCAGTAATCTTTTATCATTGACAGTAAGTGATAAGACCACGTTTTAAAGTCCAAACTCAGGAATATATGTAAAATTTCCCCATGTTCCACTTGTCAGAACACTTAATTCCCATCTAAAGTTGGAATCAGAGTTCTCAGAATAAGCTACTCTCATTTTAAAAGCCGGCTATAATTTTGTTTCATAACTGTGTGTCATTTTACTCTTGGGGGAGGATGATTAATTGGCTGGTTCTGAAAGGCCATCTTTTGGGGCACAGGCCTGAGAGGCAGAGTAAGTAAACAATCATTTGATCCCTTAGTTTGATTAATGAAATCACTAAGAACTTAAAAGTAAAATCATCTCTGTAGGAGACCTAGTCAGCTGTAATAAAAATCTAATCACAATCACTGCCTTCTGAAATCCTTTTTAGGAATTCCGTTACTTCAGGACAGCACTGCATTGCTGACTCGTAGGCTAGGTCTTACGGCATTTTCTTGGTGTCCTTTCTCCCTCTGTGTAAAGTTCCCTTCATTTCCTATCTTTTTCTTTGGGATGCAGTGTTTACCCATATTTTTGGTGTCACCTGCCTTTTAATAAACATATATCTGTGGCCCTGATCAGAGATGAAAATGTTTACAGACTGACTGACCGGTTTACCGATTATTGCCAAGTAAATAGCATGTGTATACTTAATGTATTGATAACCATTCCACTATCTAGAGTTAAATGCCCACTTAACATTTATGTGAGGTAGACTCCATTTCCCCTGTATTAATGGTCATATACACACTTGGTAAGCCTGAAATCTAAAACTTGCTAAAATACAGAGGTTTTTTATATCAGCCCCCCTTGATCTACCAGGTCTGTCAATCCATAAAAGAAGGCAATTAGATTAGTTTGACTAGACTTGTATTTCAAGTCTTCATGTTGATTTTTACTCTGTAAAAATTACAAGCAGATTTTGTGATGATTTTTCATTGTTTTCTTAGGTGTAGAAGTAAATTTTGAAGGTTTAATTTCCATCTCTTTTCTTTATTGTTTTAAACATGACACCGGACTGGCCCCTTTTTCATCTTCAGCACTTTCTATTTCCTCAGTGAGAACTCAACGCATTTAATATAATTGTTTCTGCCAGTTTATTTATTATACTGAGAAATAAAAGTCTTCAAGGCTTTAGGTTAATCATTTCATACTAATATTCTCTTCTTCTTTGGTTCCATGCCCTCATGGCTGCTGTTGGGCTTTCTCTTAGTTTACTTTTTTAATTGGTAGAGTTAAAGTTAATAGGAGCTTTTTTTTAAAAAATGCAGTCTATCAGCTATTATCTCTTTTCTTTAGTAAAAGGCAACATGTTTATTCTTTACTTTTCTGATCATATTTTTTTTTCCCACATATTTTCCTTTTCTGTGTAAATATTTTCAGATCTTGTCTTCAGATGTCAGGGTAGTGGAAAGTATTCTGATTTAAGAACTAAGGACCTGGGTTCCAGCTTCAGGTTTTCACTGATTATATAAACTTAGGCAAGTCACTTGACTCCCCCAACCTTCCATTTCTTCTTTAAAATGAAGAAAATATATTTAGGTCTTATTCTACCCTGTATTTATGTATTCTGAATGTTCATGTTCTGTATTTCTAAATTTATGCCTCACATTTTCACTGTTTCTTTGTGCTTCTCAATTTGTCTCCCTATTCTTGCTGATTTTATCATATGGTTTCCCACCAGAATTTCCTCTTATATTTACATATATTTGGTAATACAGATGTACAGTCTTTTGTTAGAAAGTGTTAGGATAGGAAATGTTTCAGAAATCTAAACTATTCTAATTTTAGAAAGATAACATGTTTATCTTAATATCTGTTTCCTAACACCAAAATCAAATCCATTAGCATTAATATTTCTATAACAGACTGACTAGTCACATTAAATGGCATATAAAGGCTATAAAGCAGCCTCATGACCTTTCAGGTTATAGTATAGTTAAAGGAATTTTGGCCCCAAGCTTTTTTAAAAAACAATTTTTTTTTTCAGTGCTACTTTGATTTTTAAATTGTGAATTATGGGCCAAAATTCTGTTTTTCTACTGCTCCTGGATTTCCTTTCTTATAACACCCCACATTGCCTTTCTGGTTTACCTCTCTGAGCTTATTAAAATATCTAAGTTCTAATAATTCACTTGTCTGGTTTCTTCACTTTTTCTTAGAACCCAGACCAGTTTTTGTTTTTGTCCAAGGTTGCCTTTGCCTTTAGATCCTCTCCTAACTTTTCCCTGTTTTTAAGGATCAGAACCAGCATCGGCCAGTTATCCTTAGTACTGTCTCCCTGGAGAACCCCAACCCAGTTTAAGCCTGCCTTCAAGCTGAGTCCAGGACTCTGAATTCAAACTAGCCTTCAGTTGGGAAGTTGCTTACCCCCATTTTTTGCCTCTTGTAACTTTGCTGCTATTTTCAGATAATGCCACAAGAGGGTGCCCAGATAGCAGCAAATTTCTCTCTCTCACATTTCCAAGTGCCAGTCAGCTTCCTTATCAAGTTCTTTGCCTTTAAAGTTGAGTCAAATATAAGAATTTTTGTAAAGTATTCTGTTAATTTGGAAAGATAACATCAAAATAGCAACTATTAATATTAACTCTAAACTCACTTTGATTTCTGTAATTCCCCTTGGTTCATGACTTGCAAAACCTTTTACAGACATTATCTGAAATAATTGCCCTTGGAAGGAAGCACTTAGGCTTAATTATCTACATTTTATAGTGTCAGGATCAATGACTGACTAGCCATGAAATTAGAACTGGTATTGTGGCGCCTAGTGAAGCGCTTGGATCACCAAACCGTGTATGGGATGTACTGTCTCGGGTCTTGGTGAAAGTGTTAAATGGAAACTGAGCTTCTGTGTTAAAATTTGAAGATGGTTTGCCCAGATGTGTGCATTTTTTTGTTTTTAGAAGTAGTTTTTATTTTCCCTTCATTATATGTGGTCTTTTCTCCATGTTGGAATTGACATTCCAAAAGATTCCTGGCTCCTGAAAGTACTCTGAAAATATTAAAATTTGATTTTCCTGTGAAGTATTTTTTTCATAGGACTGTAGTAAAGAGATATTACTAAAGCCCAGTGGCTACTATTTCCATTTGAGCAAAAAGGTAGAAGAAAAATATTAAAGCATATTCTTGATCCCTTTTGAAATATTTATAAAGATCAGTCAGTTCAGTTGCTCAGTCATGTCCGACTCTGCAACCCCATGAACCGCAGCACACCAGGCCTCCCTGTCCATCACCAACTCCCAGAGTTTACCCAAACACATGTCCATCGGGTTGGTGATGCCATTCAACCATCTCATCCTCTGTCGTCCCCTTCTGCTCCTGCCCTCAATCTTTCCCAGCATCAGGGTTTTTTCCAGTGAGTCAGCTCTTTGCATCAGGTGGCCAAAGGACTGGAGTTTCAGCTTCAACATCAGTCCTTCCAGTGAACACCCAGGACTGATCTCCTTTAGGATGGACTTGTTGGATCTCCTTGTAGTCCAAGGGACTCGCAAGAGTCTTCTCCAACACCACAGTTCAAAAGTATCAATTCTTCGGCGCTCAGCTTTCTTATATAGTCCAACTCTCACATCCATACATGACCACTGGAAAAACCATAGCCTTGACTAGACAGACCTTTGTTGGCAAAGTAATGTCTCTGCTTTTCAATATGCTATCTAGGTTGGTTATAACTTTCCTTCCAAGGAGCAAGCGTCTTTTAATTTCATGGCTGCAGTCACCATCTGCAGTGATTTTGGAGCCCCCCCAAAATAGTCTGCCCCGTTTCCACTATTTCTCCATCTATTTCCCATGAAGTGATGGGATCAGATGCCATGATCTTCGTTTTCTGAATGTTGAGCTTTAAGCCGACTTTTTCACTCTCCTCTTTCACTTTCTTCAAGAGGCTTTTTACTTCCTCTTCACTTTCTGCCGTAAGGATGGTGTCATCTGCATACCTGAGAGAGAGTGAGTGTGTCGCTCAGTCGTGTCCGACTCTTTGCGATCCCATGGACTGTAGCCTATCAGGCTCCTCCATCTATGGGATTTTTCAGGCAAGAGTGCTGGAGTGGATTGCTATTTACTTCTCCAGGGGATCTTCCCAACCCAGGAATCGAACCTGGGTCTCCCGCATTGCAGGCAGACGCTTTACTGTCTGAGCCACCAGGGAAGCCCAAGGGTGGTGTCATCTGTATATCTGAGGTGATTGATATTTCTCCCGGCAATCTTGAGTCCAGCTTGTGCTTCCTCCAGCCCAGCATTTCTCATGATGTACTCTGCATATAAGTTGAATAAGTTGAATAAGGGTGACAATATACAGCCCTTGATGTACTCCTTTTCCTATGTGGAACCAGTCTGTTGTTCCATGTCCAGTTGTAACTGTTGCTTCTTGACCTGCATACAGGTTTCTCAAGAGGCAGGTCAGATGGTCTTGTATTCCATCTCTTTCAGAATTTTCCACAGTTTATTAAAGATCAGTAGACTGGGAATAATGGCCAGTTTCACTGAAGCACTAATGCAGTTGAGAAAGAGAACTAAAATAAATAACCTTAATAGCAAGATAAGAATCTGGATCCTCCTTGGTTCTGACTTCTATTCCATACTCTTTTAATTTCTATTAGCCCAGCCCTTTCTCTTTTTGTTGTATAGTAATGCTAACACTGTTTCAACTTACAAAGCACTTGGAAAGTTAAAAATATTAACTCTTGGAATCAGGTAAGAGAAAACCAGGGAATCCACCCATTTCATGATTAAAATTTGCCTTGTAATTCAAATTAAGGGAAAGCTACTGGTGATGTGAAGTTATACTACTATTTTTAATGCTGCTTTTATTTACAGAGAGAAAACGATTGGAAGCCAAGCAACGGGAAGCCATCTGGGAAGGCAGAGACCAGTCTGCAGTTTGAACATCACTTGATGAAAGGGATAATTCCAGGAATTCAGAAAGTACTTCCAGTTTTCAGAGGATTTTTCCAGACCTCTGTGAACATGCAGATGTGCGTGTTAATGAAAGAAAGAGATAAAGCGATCAAGACAAGGGCTGACTGGGTGTAAGAAGATCAACTCCTGTTTGTCTTCACTCCTACGTGCAGTTCTTTGGAATCGCCTTACCGCGTTGGACGTGACAGGAAGCCATCAGCTTGGGAGAAACTTGGAGGATGTGGCTTCCGAGAATCCTCTGGCCAGGGCAAGCCATGCTTCCAAGATGTTTTAAGTGAAAGCAAAACAGAGGATTCAAACCTGTGACGATGGAGATTTAGGCCCTGCAAAGGGAGGGTGTTCTTAGTACCTCACAAAGCTGAGACCAGCAATATTGTGGGGGGCAGATGAGGCAGGTGGGGGACAGAGGGGAGGGAGCCGCTAGTACAAAGAAGTGGACTGGTATCCGGTGTAGTTGGTATTCACAGAATCTACACTGCCGGCTCCAGAACCCCAGAGCGGGTGAACTGCAGCTGGTGTAGGCATTTGGACCCCAGATCTTGTACTAAGCCGAGTGCCTGGAGCTGCTCTGGCTGCATGGCAGCCAGGGGCTTGCCAGCGTCATTCCTCATAGGAAGCTAGTCTTGGGAGCTGGGTGCCAGTTCCAGTTTAAACAGCACTATCATGTTATAAGAGGGAGACATTAAAGCCCATTTTGTGATATACATCACTCAGCTGTTGGTCGGTTTTGTCATTCCCACAGAGAAATGGGAGAGCAATTCTCCCCTTATTTTCACTCCTGTAATGCTGTGTAGGGGATTCGGTGGGCCTGTTGGTTTAACTGAACCCTGCTGAGTAGACTGCTGATCATCTGGTGCCCGAGAGTACACTACAAAAATACTCCCCTGGGATTGGTTTAGGGCAGCTTCTCTCCCCTTCCTGTCCTCTTCACACATCCCCACCCCACCCTCTTGCCTTTGCCATTTCGTCCAGTCTGACATCCTGCAGAAGCCATCTGGCACACAGTGTGTTTCTGGTATGGTCTTCTCTGCCCATGCCAGAGGCATTTGGCAAGCCACACCAGACCGTCCATTGCAGTGAAGAGCAGCCAGAATCAAACACACACCTCTGGGCACTGAGAGATTTCCTAAAAGACACGGACAAGTCAGAGCTGTCAGCTCAGGCTGTATCCTTCTTATATCTGCATTCTCAGTGTTTTGGGAAAGTAGTTCTACACTGAAGAGATGGTAGTGCTAGACGCTAAGATGCTGAGGTAGCAAGAAACAGTGTCTCATTGTGCTTTCAATGAGGGCAGCAGCCTCATTTTTGTATGATTCAGTGCCCACGACAATGATGGATTATTAGCATTGCCTCGAAGATGGTGGAGTGGAGCTCTGTGCAAACGTTCCTCAAATGACACTGGCCTTGGGGTCTCGATCCTGCTGCTATTCCCGTCTCCGAGCCCTCTTACAGTTCCTCAGCATTGTTTTTCTCTGTTCTGAAACTGTCCCTTGTTCACATTCAGTACCTCCATTTCAAGTTTGGGGGAGTCATTAAGTCCTCCTGACCCTCTGCCCCAGAACTGCTTAGGCCAGGCCCCTCTCTTTGGTGTGGCCATACAGCTTGAGCTTTCTGTCTTCAGAGAACAGAGGCAGGTCTATTTGAACACTGTGGCTGCACTTGAAAGAAGATGCAGGAAACTAGCCAGGTTTCAGACTGAGACAGTGTGCCTCTAAGGTATACCTTTGCTCTGTTTTGATTCTTCAAGGTTGAGAGTGACCTTGGATGGTAAAAAAAAAAAAAAAAAAGCGATCATTCCTATCACTTGCCTTTGAGGTGCTTCCCCTTTCTGGCAGCATTTTGGCTTTTAAGGGCATTGTTACTGGTAACGTATAGTCCCATATTTATTACTCAGTTTTCTTATAAAACTCATAATTTCAAGACATTACTTTTATCCTCATTCTAATGTTATGTACTTGGTGGCCAGTAACTTAAACTTTTTTTTCCAGATAATAATCAGCCACGTCTAACTTTGATTTATAAGTAGATCCAGAGAAAGGATTTTTTTTAGCCAATACTGCAAGGTGTGGCGTGCCCTTGTTTCTACCATTAGTAGAAAATGTGCTTTTTAGCTGTAGTTTTTCCAGTAGAGGAAATTAATATACATTGGCTGGAGACAAGAGGGCCTGCTCAGGCCCAGCACAGACTACGGTGAGCTTGTCCAGAGGGGACCAAATCCTTGGCTGTATCCACACCATGCCTTCACACACACAGCTAACTGGAGAGCTCCTTATAACTGCCACTGGCTCTATTAGATATTCGATAAGATAGCTAATGCACTCTGCTATGCATGTATATTGCTTCCAATATGTTGAACTGGTGAATCCCAGTACTACCTGGAATTTATAGTAGAAAGATACATTCCCCTTTGATTTCCAGAATACTCCTCACAGAATGGAAGTCTTTGTGGAATAGGAAAAAATTAGGCATCTGAATGGTAAACTGAGTTCCTGATACTTCAATTTCTGTGAGACTGAAGACTGCCAAGGTGAAAAATATTCGGACACTTTTGGTTCTGTCTGGAATTTGGTGGGTGGTATTCTGTTAACATTCCTCCTTTAGTTACAACTCACGCCAGCCACATCTTCCCGTGTCCTTCCCTTTCAGCTCAGAGGCGCAACAGCACAACCCTTATGTAGCTTTTTCCAAGAATTAGAACTGGCTGCCCCTATCACACGTGTGATGTGGGCACTGAGACAGAGCAGAGCCGGTGGCTGGCCGCCTGGCCTGGTTTTTCTGGCCTTTTTGGAGACCGGATCCCGCCAGAAGCTGTGGGTAACCTCTGTGCTGGAATCTAGTCATCAGTCACCACACGCTCCCCCACCAGCCACACATTCTTTCACAGACCATTAGCTGCATGTGTGACTATAATGTTGTTACTGTTTGGGAGATGTTTGCTGGATCCAACAGGAAATCAGTCCTTCCCTTGTTTACCTAAACTGCCATGCCAAAGTCTAACGCTCCCTCTGCCCAAGGAAGGGGATGAGGAAGTTGAGGAGAGGTAAAGGGAAAGAAGGAAGAAAGCTCTCCTTTGTATTCACAGAGGATACCCCAGGGCCGATATCCCTTTCTACTCCCTGAGGAGGGGCAGCCCTCGTGTGGGGTTGGGAGCACTATGGTAACTCTGCCCCATCTACCACCATTCACTTCAGCCTTGCAGCCTTGGTTGTAGAAGTTTACCATCTTTGGACTTTTTCCTTCTTCCCTCCTACTGCTCATCTGTTAACCTTTCCAGCCCATGATTTACCATGGAGCCTAGGGAGGGAATCGGGAAGCAGTGTGTGCGTGCGTGCTAAGTCACTCAGTCATGTCTGACTCCTTGCAACCCTAGGGACTAGCCCTCCAGGCTTCTCTATCCATGGGACTCTCCAGGCAAGAATGCTGGGGTGGGTTGCCATGCCCTCCTCCAGGGGATGCGTGAGTAGCACGTGCACCCCACACATCTTAAGAAACCAGGTCACTGGGAGTGAAAAGGGGTAGAGTTCGTGTGCTGGGAACTGCGAAGAATCACAGCCAGCCTTGCTTTGTAGCAGTCCATAGTGAGCAACCTTTATTGGCATGAGGGCGTCAGACCTATGAAGATCATCTCTCAAGTGTGTCCAAGTGGAGACAGGATTAAGAATCACGTCCAAGAAGATCATAGATCTTAACCTCACCTGAGCAAGAGCATATCACAGCCACATCGAGCAGAGATGGTGGCCTTTCCTAGGTTTAATCCTTAACTAAATTAAATCTTCCCCCTTCTGACTTCTCCGTAGTCTAGCCTTCACTCTACTAGACCTGTCTTCTTCTTCCTACAGAGATGTTTGACAGATGTTCTTTCCACTTCAAAAATTTATTCAATGGAAAGTTCACTCCAGAAACCTGGGGGACTTGACATTTAGGCCAGTCCTGAGATGCACAGTGATCTCGCCTGCTGGATTTATGACAAGTATTTTTCCCTGGCAGAGACCCTGGCAGCAGCTGGGGTCTACATTGCCCCCGCCATCTTTCTTTTGGGCCTTCTCTTGCTGCTCTGCAGGAAGGCTGTATCTGGCCACTTCTGTGAATCCTGCCCTGTCTCAAGCACTCAGGAACTGGTGGTTTGGGCCCATCAGGAGATAGGGGGATGCCTAAGGCCTAAGCCTCCAAGGACATTAGCAACAGCCCATATGTGCAGGAGGATAAAGGTAAGGACACTGAAGAACAGACTCTTGAAGAGCAAGACAGCTGAGTTCTAAGCGTGGACAGATCGAGCAAGGGGCTCAGTTCACCAGCTTCTCTGCCAGGTGTGACTTGGACACAAGCTGTGTCACTCAGAGCTCCTAGCAGAGAGCTGACTCCTCCTCCTGTGTATTTCGGCCCTCCTCTGAGACATCTGCAAAGCACCATTTAGATGGGGAGCCAGGCCACAGTCCATTCCTAAGGAACTGGTACCTGCTGATCCAGGAGCTCAGGGGCAAGATCCTGGGAAGACCAGGTCTCCTTAGAGGAGAGGAGCTCAGCTGAACAAAGCCTGGAGGCCATAGTCTAGAGACCAGAGGCCCCCAGGGATCAGACCCAGAGCCATCCTGAGGGAGCGGTGCCATTCTGGTTTGGTGATCTTGCCATCTAAAGGCTTCCTGAGTGGGTTCCTGGTGCCTCTTGATGCTAGCCCCTTTCCCTCTGCATCAGGGCTCGGTGAAGGGCATGGCTCCAGTAAGCTGAGGTATCTGGTGTGTGGGCAGCAGCTGGGAGCGTGTGGTGACGGCTTCAGATGAGGTTGTTCCTGAGACGCTGCTCCTGCTCCTGGGACAGCTCTGTGTTAGCTCGGTATGAGTCCCCTGTGGACCGAAGGACGACAGGTAAGTAGCTGACCTCACCAGAGTCCCATCCCCTCACTGACAACTTCACAAACACCAATACATCCTGTCTGGCTTGGCCTTTCCATTGGGTTAGTCATGGGCACGGACAACGACCCGTTTTAGAGAAATAGATGCCAACAGGTGCCTAGCTGCAGGAACATGGGAAAGAAGAGGCTATCACGTGGGAAGGGTTGTGCTGGTCACTCTCCTTGTCCCCTCCCCACATTCATTCTCTATCCTTTGTTCTCTCAGAGCCCTGGAGACCGGACCCCTAGAGACTGCCTCACCCTGGCTCCCTCCTCTTCTGGCTTCTGGCTGGTTTAGCTCAGTGGGAAGCCGCAAGACACTAGAGGATGGAAGGAGAGAGAGGCTGGGCCATTTCCTACCCCGTCCTGCAGCAACGGTCTCCTGCGACTCCACCCCACCAGCTCCTCCTTCCTCCTCAGCACAAGTGTTCACCTGGCTCCAGGGCAGCCTTTGCCCGCTTAAGCCCAAAGTGATAGCAACATTTCAGTCTTCCTTATCCCTGGATATCTCAACATGCTCCTCTCCCTAGTCCTGCTCACACCTCTGGACAGCCCTCTCATTAAATAACCTCATACTTGCACCTGAGTGCGCCCTCTGTTTCCTGCAAGGATCCTGGAGGGGTCAGAGCTGCTCTGTTTCCTTCCTTCCTCGCTCCCCTGGACCCTGTGCAGCCTGCCACCAGTGTTATGGAGCCTCTGCCTCCACGACAGCAGCCTTAGGTCTCTGGGCTCCAACTCCTAATTCCTCTCCTGTTCCTGTCCTGCTTGATGGCAGCAGAATCTATTCCAGTCACACAGCTTTCAAATCCTTACTCCTCACTGTCTTCATCCACTGCCAGAGTTATCTTCTGAAAACATAAATCTGACCTTCTTGCCTCCTTGACTGAAATTTGTTACTGGTTTCCAGAAGTCCACTGGATAAAGTCCATTCTCTTAGCAGGAACCATCATAACCCTCCCTGCAAAGAACACTTGGGTACATAGCCCTATTTTACAATAGAGAAGTCTTCTGCGTGGAAATGTCTTCACTGTCTTAAAGCTGGAAGGTGGTGGAACTGGATTTGGTGCCCAGTGAAACCTTCTGAGGCCAAATGCTATGCTCTTTCTCCTGATCTTCCCCTCTGACTTCAGTCTCCCCTCTGAAATCAGCACAAATGTCCCTTCCTCTGGGGAACCTTGGGCTTCCCAGGTGGAGCTAGTGGTAAAGAACCTGCTTGCCACTGCAGGAGACATAGAGAGATGTGGGTTTGATCCCTGGGTTGGGAAGGAGGAGGATTTCCTAGAGGAGGAAATGGCAACTCATTCCAGTATTCTTCCCTGGAGAATCCTATGGACAGAGGAGCCTGGCAGGTTATTGTCCACAGGCTTATAAAGAGTCAGACATGACTGAAACAACTCAGCACTGGGGAATCTTGACTGGCCCCCAGGCTGCTATTCAGAAAGCACTCTGCTTGCTCAGCCTTAGTTCACAGTGGTGTGGGGTGCTCAGTAGGACTGGGGTATCCATCTGCATGTTTGCTTACCCTATCTGACACTTAGCTCTGCATTTCACTCCTGTTTAATTTCCCAGAGCCTGGCACAGTGTTCGACACAGAGATAGGTCTTAACCCATGTTTGTTGACTAAATGAATGAGTCTGCTCCTCCCCCTATGTGCAAAGTGAGGGTGTGAATGCACACACCCCACAGCAAATGCAAGCATTTAAAGGTTGAAGACACAGGAACTGCTACCTTTCTTTACGGGCAACCACCTCCTTACTCTGCGGTGTATCTGCCCTCACTGGATCACTGCATCTTTGTCTGAAACTACCAGTTCTGCAAGCGTGCAGAGCCCTATTCTCCATGTAAGCAGGGATTACAGCTGGAAGCAGCAGCACAGATCTAGGGGACTTTCGTATTTGCCTGTGAGGCAGCCAGCCTGGGATGGAGACAACTAAGATCCTACGAAAGGAAAGGGAATAGTAATAGACTGGCAAAGGGAAATCCTGACTCGGCTTGAAGTATCAGGAAAGATTCCAGAACAGATGGGAGACTGCATTTTCAATCTGAACAACCTTTAGGATAAAGAGGGTCGTGGAAGTAGTTAGTGGGTGAGGTGGGTGAAGTCTGTTCTGGAAATCTACCTTCTATGAAGCTATCAAAGGACATCCATCTCTGTTCCATCCCCAGCCTTGTACATGCGCACTCTACTTGCACGCAGGGATGCTGAGGGTCTTCCAGCACCCCAGGCTCGCGTGGGGCTGGCCGCACAGTGGCCCGCAGGTACCTGTGTGGCAGTTGTGCAGCCAGACCCGTTGCCCGTCGTACTTGCAGCGGCACCGCATCATGTTGTTTGAGAAATCTGACTCTGCCACCTCGAACTTGGGGTTCACAACCACCTGGAGTGAGAGAAGCATTGGCTGAAAACAGGCAATTTGGCTTCTGTGATAACCTTTACATTTCATGCAGTCTTGGCAAAGTGTGTTGGTATTCCTCATTAATCCTTACAATCACCCCAGGAAGTAGGCATTAATATCCTTTTTTTTTTTTTTTTTTTTTTTTTTACAGATGGGGACTGAGTTTTGACTTGCCTGTTGTTCCTTGACTCAGGACTCAGACCTAGGTCCTGGATCCTGATTTTTTTCCCCTACAGTGTAGCCCCTTCAAGTGCCAGACATGTCAGAGACCCTATTTATGAAGCTCTTCTTTCATTTGACCTCAGAGAGCTTTCAGAACATCCGGAAGAAATGGAGAAGCCCCCTTACCTGGAAGATATAATCCCCAGGGCCCACGTCTGTGATATCCACCCATTGGCAATCAATGTCATGTCGGTAGGTGTCCCAGCAGCCAACGGTCACTCCCTGTTCCCCAAAGTTGGCACACGCATAGCGCCTTTGCATTCCTGTAAGGGAGGGTACTGATGGTGACTGAGGCTCTCAATAGGTGCTCGGGACAAAGTACCTGTTAGGTCTTTCACATCCTTCAACATTTAATCCTCATACCAGCCTTGCCAATTGACTGCAGTCAGACTAGGGACCTGAGCTTCCTAAAGATCCTGCCTATCAGAGCCAGGTGTCCCACTAACCACGAATCCAGCACTGTACCAAAGTCCATCTGTGACAGAGATCATTTATTTGTATGCTCTAGTAAAAATTCCTGTTGGCCTAGGGAATATGATTGGAAGATTTCAGCCCTCTATGCTAATTCACTTGTCCATCCAACCTGGTGTTTCACCATGCCCTTTCTAAGGGCTACGATTTGTGGGTATGCAAATAGGAATCAAACAAGCCATGTCCTAAAAGGATCAGTGGAAGTGAAACAGGTCAGCAACTATTTTCCAAAAAAAAAGAGTTAAGTATTTTAAAAGTGGTACACAGTACACTGGGCTTCCCAGGTGGCTCAGTGGTAAAGAATCTGCCTTCTAATACAGGAGATGTAAGTTTGATTCCTGGCTAGAGAAGATCCCCTAGAAAAGGAAACAGCAACCCACTCCAGTATTCTTGCCTGGGAAATCCTATGGACAGAGGAGGCTGGTGGGCTACAGTCCGTGGAAATAGTCTGACATGACTTCATGACTAAACAATAATATACAATCTGCTGGGAATGCAGAGGAAGTAGAGAAGGTAAGAAATTCATCTTCCTTTGTTTTTTGGCTGTGCAACACAGCTTGTAGGATCTTAGTTCTCCAGCCAAGGACTGAACCCAGGAATGAAAGCAGAGTCCTAACCACTGTACAGCTAGAGCACACTGCACGGAATTCCCAGAAATCTGTCTTTTTGAATCGCCTCAAGTGCTGACCGTTGCCAAGCCCCAGTCTCCAGACGCCTAAGGCTGTTGAGCAGGACAGAGGGGTCCTGGCCCCAAAGGGGCCGGGGGAATATAGGAAACCACGTACCTGTGGGGCAATTTGTGTCCTCTAGGCAGAAGCTGGCCTTGTGCCCCTCGGCCACCTTGGAGCCGTTGAGAGTGAGGAGGTCGTAATGGGTGAAGACCTCAATGCTGTGGTAGTGCCTGCGGGAGAGGCAGGGCTGTCAGCCCGGCAGCAGCAGGAGAGGAGCCGGCAGGGAGGACGGAGACACCAGGCCCCATCATTACCCAGAGAGGAGCGTTATAATAGCAGGGCAGTGCCATTCTCCCTCCCAGACCCAAGATTAGTATGACCCTGCTTTCCCGGCACTCCTGCCAGGCAGCCAGACACAGCTGCGCCCATCCTGCAGGGTCTCAGCCAGGTGTGGAGGGGTCAGAGCTCCAGGAGATGCTGCCTGATGACAAGGCCAGAGCCCTGCGGGTGGAAGGAAGGGACACAACCAGAGACTAGCCCAGGAGCGGAGCTGCGGAGCCTGGAGGGACACTAGTGCTGCTCCCTGCCAGCCTGGGCCCAGGTGGCTAACGTTGTTGCCAGTTCAGTTCTAATGACAACTCCATCCATGCTATAGGGAAAGATGCTTATCATCTCAGCGAAGTCCCAAAGTCACTGCCCACTCCTCTCAGCTTTCCCCACCCACGGCTACGTGAAGAAAAACAAAACAAAACACGCTTTTCCATTCTGCCTCTGTTGTACGTCTCTCCTTCTGTCTGGGCTGGAAGCTGCTGATAGGAAAGAATGCTCATTGTCCCCTTCCAGCGCCAGCAGCGCTTCCTTGCTCCTCCTTGGGGGCCTCGCTTTGCTGCAGCAGAAATCAACCAGCTTTATCTGCAGAGCTAGGATCCTGGACGGGATGGCTATTTTGGGTCCCCAGGTTTCTAGGCGTCCCCATTTCACCTGGCTGTTAAAGACAAGGCTTAAGGCCCCCAGAGAAATATCCTTCTAACAGAGACCAGCTCTGCTGGTGAGGACCACTCCATAGGATACCGCAGGGGAGGTGAATCCATGGGTATGTCCAGGGAAGGTGAGAGAGCAATGGAAAGGCCAGCTGATGCTCGGGATTCCTCACTGCCTCCCGGAGGCGGGGCTGGCAGCATGTCTAGGAAGGAAGGCTCTTTCCCTGAGCTCACACCCAGCCCTCCCAGGAAGGATCAGACTGGTTGGGTCCCTGCACCCTGGTTTTGGCCCCCTAAGGGCTGAGGCCCAAGCAGGCGCTCACCTGTGGCACTGGTGCCAAATCCAGCTGTGGCGCCCCATCTTGGGACGGAAGTCGGCCCGGCCCAGGTTGTGGATCTGTGAGGAGAAGCGCAGCAGACGCCGGTGTCCGTAGGGCCAGTCCATGCGGTCAGCGGACTGAGACAGGCAGTTCTCTTCATGGGCGCAGTACAGCAGGCTGAGCGGGCGGTCCTCCAGGTAGGCGGTCTCCTGCACCAGCTGGGCGTTCATCACGAGGTCTGGGGCACCTGGGCACCGTGGAGACAACAAGGTGAGGGAGGTAGCCAGTTTTGCTCTCTGGCCCAGGGGACAGGCTTGCCTCCAGATTGAGTGCTTTTGGAGGAACCAGGAGAGTAGGGCAGTTTAGGAGTCAGAAGATTTCCCTGGTGACTCAGACAGTAAAGTGTCTGTCTGCAATGCAGAAGATCTGGGTTTGATCCCTGGGTAGATCCCCTGGAGAAGGGAATGGCAACCTATGATGGTACTCTTGCCTGGGAAATTTCACAGACAGAGAAGCCTGGTAGGCTACAGTCCATGGGGTCATGAAGAGTTGGGCACAACTGAAGCAACCTAGCACGCAGCACGCATTAGGAGTCAGGAGATGTGAGTTCTCCTAACAGGAGAGATCTATCACCTTAAGCTGGGAGGCTGCTAGCGTCACAGTGGAGCTTGCTGGCTTTGTAGCTAGACTACCTGGGTTCCTGTCTTGGCTTAATTTCTGTCTGCACCACTAAGGGGAATGGCTTATCCTTTCGTCTATCATTTTCCTCATGTGTGAGATGCAAATAATGAATAATATGAATGTGACCATACCTGTAATGTGCTGAGATCATGGTGTGGCCCGTGGCAAGCATGCAGTGGCATAAGCTAGCATTGCTCTTGTAGAGTATACCTTTGCCTATAAGCCTGGCTAATATAACCTCTCAGAAGCTCTGCTGATGCCAGGCTTGTCACCTCAGCTCTTTCTCTGAGCCTTAGTTCTTGCAACGTGAGAGGGAGAGGGCTGGAGATTGCATGAGTTCATCTCTGAACCTGCTCCTGGGCTCTGCTGTTCTGGACCATTCTGCTACATTGTCTGAGACCGTACTTCCTCCAGGGCTCCTCTTCTATCCTGATGGGCACCGTGGGTGTTCACCCCAGGACACTGCGTGCCCGGGTGTGTGGCGTCCTCTTCTACCCTGATGGGCACCGTGGGTGTTCACCCCCAGACACTGCGTGCCCGGGTGCATGGCGTCCACCGTGCTGGAGACTGCTTCTCCACAGGCTGCTCAGTGCCTCTGCGGTTCCCTTCCTGCCACAGGGGCTCTTAGCCTCCTCAGAGCCACTGTGCCATCACTGTGGTCCCTTGTGTGCCAGGGCAGAGATGTGGAGATCCACAGCTTTTGCCTTGTAACATCGAGAGAGAAAACTGCCAATTCTCAATGCTCGTTCATGCAAAAACTGGGTTACAGTTTAGATTTGGGGCAGAGCCATCGCTGACAATGGTGAGACGGGAACACGGGTTTATTTTCAGGGAATGGGCATCAGGGTGGGAGCTGGTTTGCTGGATGATGTCTCTACTATCACTAAATGCCCTTGGAATGCCGAGGTATACTTTGGAGATGGACAAGGGTATGCCCATGGGCACACCCTAGAATTTCTGAGGGAAAGGAGTTCTTTCAGAGAGAAGAAGAGACAATAAAGGCAAGAAAGAAATGAGAAAAATCACAGAGGAGAAATGGGGACGACCACAGGGGTGATGGGTTGGCTGCTTGTGCTCAGCCGTTGTGAAGTATCAAATGAATTCAGGAGGAAAGCTGCCCCTCCATCGAGGGCCACAGGGTCCCAGGAGGGGAGAGAGTGGGGAGCCGGCCCCCAGTATGCCGGACGCTGTGGCTGGAGGCCCACTCAGAAACCCCATCACCCTGCAGGGGAGGATATGCTGTAAAGGCTGGTGCTCTTCCAATGGGCGCTGATCAGAGTGAAAGCCCTAAGGTTGCTGACGGAGCTGAAGGATATCTTGGCATTGCAGCCTGGCTTGGAAGAAGGTCATGAGGCCACTTGGGTCGGTGGCAGCCTGCAGCCTTTGGACTGGATATAGTTCTTGGCCCAGACCTGGTTTGCATATTTCAAACAAAGGCTGCTACCATAAGAATCTGGGGGTGTGGGGTAGATGGATGCCTCAAAACAGTCTTGACCTACAGTAAAGCCTTTTGGGTAAATCCCACAGCTCACCATAAGGCCCACGCGTCCTCACATTTCTATGCCCTCTACAACAGCGTTCAAACTCTTTTCTTACTACAAACTACAGTAAGAAATATATTAATATTTTCTGTTGGGATGTGCATGCGTGCTTAGTCGCTCAGTTGTATCTGACTCTTTGAAACCGCTGGCTGTAGGCCGCCAGGCTCCTCTGTCCATGGGATTTCCCAGGCAAAAATACTGGAGCGAGTTGCCGTGCCCTTCTCTAGGAAGAAAGATCCTCGCTGGATCTTCCTGGCCCAGGGGCTGGACTCGAGTCTCCCACATCTACTGTACTGGCAGGTGGATTCTTTACCACTGAGTCACCTGGGAAGCCCTATGTTGTGACACACAGACATAATATCAAGAGAAAACTACCATCCTTACTAAATGCAACATGTCGCTGCTATTGTTTTCAAACTACTGGTCGTGACACAAACACTGGAAAACACCGTTGTGTATCCTCACATTGTCAGGTACTGTCTTAATTCTTACATTAACTCCATGAGCGGGGCGGAGCTTGTTTCCCCACGTGGCAGGTGACCTGGCCACACGTGGCAATGACGGAGCTGGTGCTCCACATCCAGCCCTCCCTCCACTCCCAACCCTGGGGCCTGGGAGCTGGAACCAGCTCTCAGGGCCCTCCCTGAGGATGGGAGTTGCAGGCTTGGCAACCCAGAGGAGCCATGTCCACCCATCCCACTGGCCCCTCCCGTTACTCACTGTCTGTGCAGGAGACTCCAGCCGAGAAGCGCCCCACGCCGTGGGAGCAGTGCACTGGCCCATGCCTCTGACACTGCTGCAGGGCCAGCTCTGCGCCTGAGCAACGCACCCCGCTCATGACCACTTCTGTGGCTCCTGGCGTCCCCTGCCAGTACCAGGTGTCCTAAGGAGACAGCCAGCATCCCCCAGTCAGGGCTGAGACATGCTCTTAGAGTCACCTGACTCCATCTGAGGCTTGGACCCCGGCCAACCGCCCTCACCCAGCTGTGCCCAGCCTCGGCCTGACAATCTTTAGTGATGCCACTTTGGACCCCTCTGGTATTAGACACGCCCTCCATGTATGAGGGCAAAATCCACTGCTGTGGCTTCCACCACTGGCCTTGTTCCCATCACACTCCCGACTGCAGCCCTCAGCTGTTTGAAGACGATGGTCCTGGTCCCTTCCTGTCCACTCAGACCTGTCCCATTTCCTAGCTGTTCTTCATCCAGCCCTACGTGGCCGGTTGTGCTCAGGATCGAGCCCAGATCTCCAGGGTGAAGGGTGCCCAGTACTGCCAGGCAGGCCACTGAGGGTGAAGCTGAAGCAGTTTCCCCATAGCAGCCTTGCCCCAGGCCTCTTGATTTCGTTTCCTTGATATCTTGTGAACCTATCCACCTGTCTCCCCCAGGACTGCCGCTAGCCCCGCCCAAGCCAGCAACATTCTCAGCTGGGCACCTGCAATAGTGTGTTCCTCTGTATTCACAGTAATCCCCACCCCAACAGTTTGCCAAATAGCAAGGAAGAAATCTTAAAAAAAAAAAAAAAATCTGCCTTGCGGGCTTTGAATGGTCTTGCTCCTGCCTCCTCCTCTACCCTCGCACTTCACACCGATCGATCACTCTAGAAGCCGCACTCCACCCCTGATTTCCTCCACCAAGTCAAGTGTCCTCTGGCCACAAGGTCTTCACACGGGCTGTTTACTCCTCCCCCACCTCATCTGGCTTACGTCTGCTCATCTCTCCTGCAGATACAGCTGTGTGCCTGTTGTGTGAACATTTTAGGAAAAACCGCCTCCCTCCCGTGACCGTGGTGACGGACTGCTCCATGAGGCAGGAACTGTGTCTGGTCCACCACGGTCGCCAGCACCCAGCATCCCTCGGTGCATAGTCCCACTCATAACTAATTGCTGAGTGAATGAATGAAGGGTCAGCAGCTTTAGCATGGCAGAGACCTACCTTGATGGCATGGCTGGCAAAGCCCAGGCCAAGCTGTCGACAGGCCACCATGGCTTCGCTGAGGCCCCAGTGGTCGCTGCACACGGCCCCCCAGCGCTGGACGCCGTTCACCTCCACCTGCACCTCCACCACCCCCTCCTCGGGGCTGCGCCCACCAGCCAAGCGCACCTGCAATGGTCAGGGGTGTGTGAGGAGCAGGGCCAGTTTAGGAGGGGGAGAGCGTGGGGCTGCTGGCTGGGAGACCTGTCCAGGCCAGCTCACCACGCAGCCCTGGACACGACACGCCCCTTCTCTGGGTTGCTCTCCTCTGTAAAGTGAGGACATTTTATTGGATAGTCCCTAAAGTCCCTGCTGCTTGAGAAAGTTGACTCAGGGTGCCTGCACCCAGACCTTGCCTTCCATCTACCTGAAATCCTGCCATTGATGATGACTCACCAGTTGCCAAGTGCTTTCATATCTATCGTCACATTCAGTGACCCTCTGGGACAGCTGACCCCATTTTACAGAAGAGAACAAGGTCAGAGATAAGAGAGACTTGCCCGCCCGCAGTCCATGTCAGCATGATGCTTGAACTCTGACCACTGCCTGGTGCTGACACCCTGCGGCCCTCTGCCCATGGGCCGCTTCTCTCTCCTGAGTGGGTGGGGCAGGCAAGCCCACCTGCCTGAAGAGTCAGTCCCCTTGAGCCTCTGCCATCTCTGAAGGCCAAAGCCGGGCCCTGAGGGGAAGCAGGCCAGGCCAGGGGAGACTCACAGGAGAGGGCGGCCAGGCTGGCTCCAGGCAGGCGCTGGGGCCCAGAGCTCTAGCTGCCGGTCACAAACCCTCCCCACTGGCTGCATGCAGTGTCCGGGGCTATCTCAGGGCTGCCCAGCCCCGGGCTCACCTGGTCCCGGAAGCCCATGTTAGGGACGTTGCATCTCACGGCAGCATCATTGTCGTGCTGGCAACCATTCTGGGACCCTTCCAGGGAAGGGCAATCGCCGAGGGTCTGCTCATATCCCCTGCAGCGTACTTCGCTCAGGTGGATGGGCCCCAGCGCTACAGCGGGGAGCGGGGAGAAAGGCCGTGTGAGGCTCCATCTTGGCAGCCTCACCCCTACGGCAGCTGCCCTGGGCCCCAGCACCCTGGGACCAGCAGGGCATGGACCAGCGGCACACCCAGGCTCTCCCACCCCACCCCAGGCGTCCTCACTCACCCTGGCCCAGCTGGGCCCCAAAGAGGGCCTCCCGAGCAGAGCCGAAGCCGAGTTGGCGGCACACGACGCTGGCGGAGATGAGGTTCCACCCGTGGTCACAGACGGTGCCCCACTGGCGGTTCACGAGCACCTCCACCCGGCCCTCGCCCACCTGGGCCCCCGAGCGGAGGCGCACCTTCATCTCCTGCTGGGAGAACGCCTGGCTTCAGGGAGGGTGAGGAGGAGGCAGGCATAGGGGCTGCAGCCCCTCAATTCAGGCAGAGCCAAGGACTGGAGTTCTAGTCTCGTCTCTGACTCCTGCAGCTATTGCCTTGAATAAGTCATTTTCCTCAGTCCTCTCCCCCTTCCCCAGTAACAGAGAACCACCACAATAATAATAGTAATAACAAATTCATAAATTGTTATGTAATAACGGTAACAATAAATGTAATAACAAATTCCAGCCCCAACAAAAGAGCCTCAGGAGTTGGGGTTCCTGGGCTTCACAACCTGCCACCTAATCGCTAGGCAAGTCCCTTCCTCTCATCCAGCCTCACTGCTGCTTTGTCCTTCGGGGCTGAACCTAGAGCAACGCTTCCCCAGCAGATCTGTGAAATGATTTTAGAGACCCGCGGGGACGTGGTGTTAATGAAACGCGCGGTGGGGAAGTCATTTCCGTGAAGTCTCTCCCATCCCTTCCTACACCGTGAGGAGACCCTCTCAGGTGGAGATGTCGGCCTGCAATGCCTCCCCAGCACTTGCTGTTTGCTTTTTATAACGAGGGCCAGGCTCGGGCTCAATACCTTCGGCTCTCAATGGGATGCAGCTACAGTGTAATTACAGTTTTTATGGTTACCTTCTATTCCTGGCCAGTGATGTCAGCTTTCCATTTATGGTAGGGTTATAAATGGGCCCTTTAAAATAAATCCCAAAGTTCAACCATTCTGGGACTTGCTCTCCTCCTGGTCTGAACCAATGTCCCCTTGATGGGAGGTTCGCCCCCTCCTCCCCTGACTCTCCTGGAGAGTCCCCTCCCACCAGTCAGTCCCTCCCCACAGAGCAGGGTCCTGTGAGTGGGGCCTGGGGCTCCAGGCCTGCGGGCAGGGCCCTGGGGACCCACCTCTGCCCTGGACTCCTTGCGCCCTGGCTTCGCCTTCGGAGGACGGAAGTGGGGCCCTGCCACACAGCTGACCACAGCATGCATGCCACCCGGGCAGGCCGGCCGCAGCTTGCCCTGGGCTGGCGCCACCTGCACCTGGCAGTTGGCCATGTGGGGCTCTGTGCCCAGGCAGTTGACACGGTGGATCCAGAAGGAATTCTTCTTTGTTAGGCTCTTCAGTCTGGAAGACAAGTGAGACTGAGGGTGGAGAAGGGGTGCTCAGGACTCTGGGAGGCAAGGCACTGGGGAGGGGAGAGGGGCCTGGAGAAGGGAAGGGAGAGGAAGGCGGCCCTTCATGCCACCTCATTTGCATCCTCCCGTGAGGGCACTACTCCTTACCTAGAGTTGGGGTCCTTCATCTTCGAATCCCAGACTTTCCTGGAGGGGAGCAAACAGGTGGGGAGTGGAGTGGATGCAGAAGTCCCAGCCCCATCACCCTGGCTCCTCAGAGCTGTGCTTGACTTTGCACTAGACTTCACAGTTGGTGCACTTGTTCACAAATCTTATTTCCATGCTGAGCTTCGCCACAGTCTGCTCCACAGAGGGAGCAGAGAGGGTGGCTGCTCCACAGGTAAAGACCATCTCCACTTCACAGCGAGGGAAAGCAGGGCCCAGCAAGGGCCCTTGACTAAACCCAAAGTCGGGTCCTCTCTGAGCTGGGCTGTCTAGGGCAGGAAGCTCCATGCTTGCCATTTCCCCGGTCTCTTTGAAGGGCAGCCTTTAGGGAGCAACCCCATGATAAGAGGCCCAGGCAAAAGTCCTCTGGGGACAGGTGGAAGTTGAAGGACTTTCTGCTGGGGGCTGCCCACCCAGAGATACTGAGGCTGTAATCAGGGCTGCCTTCCTCATGGGTGGTAGGCAAGTCAGCCAGGCCCAGATGTGCAATTACCAGGCAGCAGGGAGTCAGGGACCCAGACCCCAGTCATGCCCAAGGATAGAGCCACGTGGCTGGTCTTGGAAATCAGGGTCAGCTAAGCCAGAGACACAGAGCGGAATGACTGATTGGGGATGGGTAAGGGTGGATGACTCACGTCCTGCGGGAGATTTATCCCCGGACGAGAAACATATGAAGCGCTCACTGATCAGAGCAGGTAGAACCCTCACTGCTAATCATTTACAGGCTGATGCAATCTTGTGATGGTTCTGTCACGTTTCTGACAGAATATTTTTAAGTCTCCTCTCCCAAATGCCTCCCCGCCCCATGCCTGGCTTACACGCAGCCCAATCAGAACCTGGCTTAGATTCGAGTCAAGGAAATTCGCTGGGTCAGGGTTCAGAGAATTCCCTGCGGATTGGATGACTGAGGCCTGGATGCCCTACCAAGGATCTGAAGCCTGTTATCAGCAAAGCTTAGACCGGAACCCACACCATCTGTCCTTGTGGGCAGAACCGTATCTTTACTGCTGCTAAGTCACTTCAGTCGTGTCTGACTCTGTGCGACCCCACAGATGGCAGCCCACCAGGCTCCCCCATCCCTGGGAGTCTCCAGGCAAGAACACTGGAGTGGGTTGCCATTTCCTTCTCCAATGCGTCAAAGTGAAAAGTGAAAGTGAAGTCGCTCAGTCGTGTCTGACTCTTTACGACCCCATGGACTGCAGCCTATCAGGTTCCTCTGTCCATGGGATTTTCCAGGCAAGAGTACTGGAGCGGGGTGCCATTACTCAGGTCTAATTTTCTAATCAGGAACACAGTTCTACATTTATTTACATTTCATTTTGGGAGTATTCTGTGCTACAGTCAATTCTTTCTATCTGATTGGCAAGTACGATGTTTATTTTCTGACTTTTTCTAGGAGTTTCCCAGGGTCTGAAAAAATTCATCTTTACTCTTAATTATTGAGAGATCTATAACCCCAGAAATCCAGGGATATCCCTTGGTTGGGCCTCTTTCCCTCCCAATCCCAACACCCACTGAATGTCCTCCTATAGACACCGCTCCTGCAAGGTCCCAAACATATGCACACAGACACAAACACACACACGCATAGATGCATGTGCACACACACACGTACACACATGTGCACACACACAGGCGCACACACGCATGTGCAAGCGTGTGCACACACACTCAGCCACTGCCCCACAACCCCGCCTCCTGCACAGCCCTCCTGCCCGTAGTGGTGCCTTCCTACCTGTAGTAGTGGCTGTCGACAGGTGCCTCGCTGGGGAAGCCCAGCATGCCACACACCACCCTGCTGTTGTTCCTGGTCCAGCTCTGGTCACACACCTGCCGCCAGTGGCCCTCGTACTTCACCTCCACGGCTCCCTCAGTCACCGGGCTCTGCCGCTTGGTGCTGGCCAGGATGGGCTTGAGCCGCACCTCCTCCAGCCGCCGGTCCTGCGGGATGTGTAGTCTCCATGGGCCCTAGGAGTCCTGCCTCTGCTGAGCCTGCTGCAGGTCTTCACATGGGAAAGCTGGGGCTCGGAGCACTTAGAGATCATGCCACCCAGCACCCTCATTGGACGGGCTGGAAACGGAGGCTCAGAGATGGGGAGGCAGGGGCCGAGGGCCACACAGTGAGTATGAGACAGAAGCTCGGTTTGTTTAGGTCCTTTCCTGAACCCCAGAGAGGACCAAGCAGATCCACACCCTCCCTGGGCTCAGGATGGGAGCCTCTGGAGTTTGGGAGGCTTCCATCGGGCATGGGGGACCTTCTTCATGGCACCCTGGGGAGGGTGGAGGAGGGACACCGACCGCTGCTTGAGACCACAGCAGGATCCTTTGGCCCTTGAGCCCCGACCTTGGCCCTGAATGACTTAGACCAGTGCGGAGCTGCCTGCCATGGCCGCCCCAGTCAGTGGGCCTGCACCAGCTGTCCTCAAGCTGAGTCTGCCCGACAGCAGAGGGTAAGAGTCACAGACCTGCCCTGCCTGCCCCTGTTGTTTGGCTTGAGCTGTTTTTAGCTCCGGTTTGTTTGTGCCCGGAAGACACAGCAATTGTGGCCGGGCCTTGTGGGTGAGGCAACCCCCTACCCTCTCATGGGGAGCAGCTTCAGTGATTCCCGGCAGGCCCAGCCTCGAGTCCCTGCCCGTCTGCCTCAGGCTGGGGCCCTGTCCGTGCACCTGCTCCAAGCCACAAGCAGGTGTCGGGGCCCCCGGGGCACTTCCCAGCCTGCCCCCTGCTCCCTTTCCTCTCCCTCCTCCTCCCGGCTCATCACCTGGAGGCCCTCCATTCCCTGACCACCCCCTCAGCTCAGGCAAGGGCCCGAACAGCCTCCTCACCTGGGGCCCGAGGGCATTGGAGACCCTCTCAGAAACGTAGCCACGCTGGCGCTGGGGATGGCATACCACCCCGACGTCCTCTGAGTGAGTGCAGTCACTGACACCCCAGCCGTTAGAACTGCACTGGTCCAGGGAGCTCTCTGTGCCCACACAGTGCACATTGTCCAGCCAGATAGGTCCTGTGGGGGGAGGATGAGTGATGCTTGGTGACAGGCACAGAGAGGTAAGTCATGATCTCTGCCTCATGGATAGGACCCCACTTTCCTGTCCCAAAATCTGAGTGGGAAATGGGGGTGGGAGAAAGAAGTTGGTTCTCCTGGGAGCTTGGTGTCTACAACCCTGCCTACTGCCTCCTCTCAGAATCAGATCCCAACGGATCTGCTTTCGGAAAATGCCAGGTAGGTCTAGCAATTAGGTCTATCTGTTCCCTCATTCATCCGTCTAGTCATTCACTCATCAGCACTTGCTGAGCACCTGTTGTGTGTGGTAGGCTTCCTTGGTGGCTCAGCAGTAAAGAATCTGCTTGTAATGCAACCGACGCAGGAGGCGTGGGTTCCATCCCTGGGTTGGGAAGATCCCCTGGAGGAGGGCATAGCAACCCACTCCAGTATTCTTACCTGGAGAATCCCCATGGATAGAGGAGCCTGGGGGGCTACAGTCCATAGGGTCACGAACAGTCGGACATGACTGAAGCGACTGCACACACTTTATCATGAGTCTACCACGTGGTAAGTGCTCAATAAACATGACTGAAATGAGTGCAGGCACACATGCCTTGCATGTAATTGTGATGTTCAAAGAACTTAGAGTTGAGTGGCGGTGATGGTGGCAATGGTGATGGCCTCATTGCAAATGAGAATGCAAGGGTAGGACAGGTCATTTGAGCTGGGTATTCAAGGGTAAGTGGGGGGGTCTCATCTGTTTTGTTGGAGTCTCAAGGAGCCCACCCCCGAGAGAAGCCCATTGCCATCCCCCTGTCATTCTGCAGGGCAGCAGCAGTTACTCACCCTCCCCTGAGCCATACTTGGCGCTGTGGGCCCAGGTCAAGGCACCCTCAAAGCCTAGCTGGCGGCAGGCCACTGTGGCCTCCTGCAGCGCGAAGTCGTCATCACACACGGTGCCCCACTGACCCTGGTGCAGCACCTCCAGGCGGCCCTCCTCTGGCCTGCTGCCGGGACCCACCAGCCGTAGCTTCATGGTGCCGAGTGACTGTGACCTGCTGGGAGGAGCCTGGCCCAGCAGCAGGAGCAATGGGAGCAGGGGGAGGGCGGCTGGTAGGAACCACATTGTGGTGACTTCAAGGGCAGCTGGAGTCAAGGCACCTGGGGAACAAGGAAACATGACAATGATCACCACCTCTGACCTCAGGCCACTTCTGCTGGCAGAGACAAAGGACGGCCTGGGCCCTTCCAAATGTGTGTGTGTGCGTGTGTGTGTGTGTGTGTGTGTGTTGGGGTGTTGGGGTGTGTGTGTGTGTGGTGGCACAGATTGAGTCTGGGCTCTGAGATTAGTCCATCTGGCTCAAACCCAGCATTCTTTAGCTGTAAGTTGAGTTTTCCTGAATCTCAGTCTCCTCATCTGTAAGGTGAGGGTAGTAATCCTTACCTCCCAGTGTTGCTGTGAGTGTTGAATAAAACACTGATAAAGGGCTTATCATGAGCCTACCACATGGCAAGTGCTCAATAAAGAGCTGTTTTTGATGTAGTCTCCTATGGAGGAAGGGGCTTCCCAGATGGCACTGGTGGTAAAGCATCCGTCTGCCACTGCAGGAGATGCAAAAGATGTGGGTTCAGTTCCTGGGCTGGGAAGATCCCCTGGAGAGAGGAATGGCTTCTTGCCTGGAGAATCCCATAGACAGAGGAGCCTGGCAGGCTTCAGTCCATGGGCCCACAAAGACTTGGACACAATTGAGCAACTAAGCATATGCATGCAGAAAGGGGGGTCCTTAAGGGCTAGACTATGCAAGCTGGAGGAGGTATAGGATGTTTGGTTCCACAGAAATAAGGAATAGGACCTAGAGAGTTTAAAAGACTTGCCCAAACCACACAGCAAGCTCCACCTCTAGGAGGCGCATGATTTGTACATTGAGTCAACAAACATTTTTGGAATATTTGCTTCAGGCCAATGATCAGGCCAGGTGCTGGGACAAAGAAGTAAACATGTCAAACACTACTCTCTGCCCTCCTGAAGCTCAGAGATGAGGAGTCAGGGAAGGCTTTCAGAGAAGGGACATTTAAGCAGGGCCTTGTCAGATGAACAAGAGTTCTCCTCAATGGGAAAGGGGAAAGAATAGGGAAGAAAGAGGGAAAGAGGTGAGTTTGTGCAAGAGCAGGGAGTGCCCTTTCTTAATCCTGTACTGCAGTATCAGCGACTTGGAGGGGACCAAGGTGGAGGGACAGGCTGGGGCCAGAAGATCAAGGGCTGTGTGCACCATGTGGAGCGTCCGCCCTTCATCCAGTAGGAAGTGAGGGGTCATGGGAGTATTTGAGGCAGTGACCAGACATGGGAGAGGGCCCCCATGTCCAGGAGGCTATCGTCAGATGTTCTTTGGGTCCCCATAGGGGACAAGTTGGGGGCTGGTCCTCCCCCTCCTCATATGTTAGCAGCCTTGGTCCTAGTTGCAAGGTTGGGAGGAGCTCAGAGAACAGTTATGCCCAGCTGCAGCTGTCAGAGTGTCTGCAGCCACTGGTGTTGAAGCTCCTGCATGGCCAGCTCTATTGCTGATGGGCAGCCAAGGCTGGCCCAGAGGAGCGCATGGACAAATTTGGGTCCTTGGCTACTTCTTTAGTGCTTGAGTCTTAAAGGGGCTCTTTCTGGGGAGAATCCCCCTTCTTCCACGGCCACTGCTCTTCTTGGAGGGGGATTCCATAGCTGGGAATTCTCAGTAGGGAGGGTCTTAGGGGGCCTCCTGCCCCCTCCTTCCCCACAAGCTAGTTTCTGGCTGAGGATCAGTCCTTATTCCCTCCTGCACCCAGCCCCATCTCCTTTAGCCATCAAGCCTCCTGCTTTGAACAGCCCAGTGTTGGCGGCAGTAGGTACCTAGAAGTGCACAAAAGAGCTCAAGAATGAAGCTCCAAGGGAACGGGGACCTTGTGTTCCACCCCCAGGGCCCAGGATAGTGCCAAGTAGTAGCTGGCACCCTGTAAGTATCTGCAGATTTGAGGATGCGAGGCAGCAGAGCACAGTGCTTAGGCAGGCAGACTGGGGGTGAGGAGCCTGTGTTCACATCCCACCTCCACCAGCTGGTTTCTGGGTGGTCTTGGGCAAATTATTTAGTTTCTCAATGCCACAACTTCCCCCTCTGTAAAATGGGGATAGGATTCTTGTGAAGATCAAATGCATGAGTACATGAGTAACTAACTCAATGGTTAGTTAGCTATTATTAACAGCTATACTATAGAACCCTTGTCTAGGTTGGTCCCAGCCCCTCCCTGGACAAAGAAGGACTGGAGGGGGTGGCCCCAACTCCACATCGAGTCCCCAGTACCGATACCCTTCTTTTCCGTACTTCTTCCGACACAGACTTAAGCGCCTTTTTCTTCACTCAGGAGCCGGTGGAGGGTCCCCATTGGCTGTCACCACAGGCAGAGTTCTCTCCGCTGCCTGGGATGCCCCACTCCCTCTTCCGTGCACCCCTAAGGAGGAGGTGGCCAGCTAGGGACTGAGCCAAACCAAAATCGCCATGGGAGAATTGGGCTCCAGGCCCTCCAGCTATTAGGTCCCAGAGGTCACACTGGGTCTGGCCTAAAAGATGACCCTGCTCCCCGACAGCAGGAGTCAGGATGCTCGTCATTTTGCCACCAAATCATGTGACGCGAATCAGAGGCTTTCTTCTCTGAGATGCAGGTGCAGCTCCTCTAGAATGACAGGAGGGCACTGGACATGTTGTGGGCCAGGGCTGGGCTGGGCAGGCCTGTTGTGTGACTGACATCCCTAGAGTACTGGAGGCCACATGAAAGGCTGTGGGCAGCCCTGGGCCAACAGGCTCCCTCCCCTCCAAGGAGCCTCTGTGGGGACAAGGGAGGGCTTCTGCTGAAGGACCCTGGGTGCTAGAGCAGCTCCCTTCCACGAAAGCCCTCCAGGAGGTGGATGGGCAGTAGCAAGAACTGAGTCAAAAAAGGGAGAGTCCAGCCTTCCGGCCCACTGCAGTTGCCTCTGCAGCGTTTGCTCACATCACACTTGTCTACTCACGTTCCCCAAAGCACATCCTCCAGTCTCCAAGCCTTTGCTCTCATTGTTCCTTCTCCTGGGAGTACCCCTTCCCTCTAGCTCAGATTGTTTAATTCCTATACATCTTTCCATACCCGGTTCAAAGGCTACCCCTCCATTAAGTGCCCCCCACCCTGCCCAGACCCGAAAACTTCCTAGCACTTTGTGTCTTTGCTTCCTGTCCCCACAACCCAGAGGAGTGTCTCCCCACAGCTGTTCCCCAGAGCTGAGCACAGAGAAGAGGACAAGGCTGAGAAGCCTCTTTAGAGAAGGAAGCAGCCTCCAAAGTGGCAGTGCTTTTCCCAAGTGAAGGAGAGAGAAGGTCAGAAGGAGAAGCAAGGCTGAGAAGGAGAGGAGGTTAATAATAAGCTATCATGATTATTATACATTAAAAAATATTTACTGAACACATCTCCACTTGACAGATGAGAAGATGAGACCCTGGGAAGCTGAGTAACTTGCCCAGGCAGGATTCAAACCCAGGCATCACGGTTCCAGAGCTGGGCTCTCAGAGAAGGATGAACATGGAAAGGAGGCGGAAGAGGGAAAGGAGGCAGGGAGATGAATGAAATTCCACCCTGCTGCTTGTTGATTTATGACCCAGCGGTGGTGTGAGGGCACTGGGCTGGTTGCCAGTGCTGAGTGCAACCAAGTGACAGATACAGGATCCTGCCAGCTTGAAAGAGACAGGCACCTGAACCAGGTGCTGCCAGGGGCCCCTGGCACCTGGCTTGACCTGACCCTGCTAGGGGGACTGAAAGTGCCCAAGGATATTGAGGAGAGAGCACTGGGGTGGTATCCTGGTGGGAACCAGCCTTGGGAATCACTAGAAGCTGCTTCTCTAGCTCTCTGGGGAGGGGATGAGGCCCCCCCACCCCACCAGCCCTAATATCCTCCCTGGGACCACTGGCTGTGGCGGCCTGACACAGTGCAGACGAATGTCCACGTGTTCAGGCATAGCGCCTGTGAGTTTGAAGCCCTTTGCCTACCTTTCACCTCTCCCTTCCAATTTCCAGCCCTGGGCAAACCCCTGGGCCACCCCAGCACACTCAGTTTTGGTCTGTTTCCTCCCAGAGTCCAGCTCCACTCTGTCTCTGTGTCCCCTAAGTCACAGGAGAGACATCTGAGCCCACCTGCCCCTTCTCCTGCCCCGCCCCCAAACCGGGGAGAGAAGGCCAGAGAAATGGTTGGACTACACGCAGCGTGTCCACAAACAAGACACGCAGGCACCCGAGGCCGCAATGCACCACCCAGGGAGGGCCTTGGGCCAAGCTGCCCAACTTGGACACTTCCACTGGCAACAGGTTGGTGAGCAACTAGGGGGCTAGGCTCACTGTCCAGGGGAGCCCCGTCCCTCCCATTCCCAGCTTTCAGGAATCCTCAGAGACTTGCAGACCCCCCAGAGAGACAGAAGTCAGGCAGACAGGACAGCTAGAGTCAGACCTGGCCAGGCACCAGGCAGGGGCTCACCGGCTGGAGCGCGAAGTTGCGGGGTTGGGACCTGGACTCCGCGGCCAAGCAACGCTAACCGGCCTCCTGGGTGCCCGGGGGCCCTTTTATCCGGCTGCGGCCCGCGGCGCCCCCACCCCGCCCGCCGCGGAGGAGGCCCGCAGGCCCCGCCCCCGGGCGGACCTGGGCTCGGCAGGAGCCCCGCCCGGCGGTCGGCCCCTCCGAGGGCTCGGCGAACCCCCACCCCGGACGCGATCCAGGGCGGCCCGGCGCCCGCTGGCCTGGGAAAGCCCGGGGTCGCGAAAGTTGAGGGGGTCGAGGGGCAGCTGTTTTCCATGCAGGGAACTGGCACGCTGCAGCAGGAGAGATTGTGGGAGGATCGGAGTTCCCGGGAAAGGACGGCGGCGCAGCGCCAGCGGGCGGCCGAGCCCCGCTGTGGCCTCGTGAGTCCCCGTCGGAGGACTCACAGCTTCCTTCTCTGCAAACTGGGTGGTACACCCAACCCCAGGGCTGACCTGGGAATTACGTTCAGTGGGTCTCGAAGGGGACTGTCCCAGGGGCCGAATCCCACCAGCTTGGTTACTTAGGACAACGCAGATTCCCTTCTCCAGGGACCGGCAAGGGGCCCAGGGGACTCAGTTCCAATTAGGTCCGGGATGGCGTGGTGCAGGTGTGCTGTCTTTGGAGTAACAGGCAGTCCTTTTCATTCCTCTGCACCCTCTGAGTTTATTGAGTTCTACGGGGGCATGAGGCCTCGTTCTAATTATACAGTTGGGAATACTGAGCCCCAAGAGATAGGACTTGCTGCCTAGCATAGTAAACTGTCACGGAGAAAATTTCAGTTCTCCACTGCAACTCCTTACAGAGTTAATTGAGGACGTTCTGTCCCTTGGGGGCTGGGGGGAGCGTGTGTGGAGGGTGGGGTGGGGGAGACTGTGAAATAAGACAAAAGTAGGAGAGGTCAACAGAGGGGAGTCCCATAAGCCTCCTTGGGTACCCAGATACCTGAATCATAGCCCCTTTTGTCCCAATTTCTTTCCCCCAGTTCTGGTTCCTCCCCGTGCCTCAGTGCCCCGTCGCCCCGTCTGTAAAACAGGCAGAGTTCCAACCTCCCAGCTTCCTCCCAAGGCCAGATCAGTACAGCCTGATCCTGCAACTCCCCACCCCACAACTTTGCCTGACTCATTCATTCAGCAAATCTTTGTTGATTTTCTCCTACTTTCTAGACAGGGGGCTAGACTGCTAGACACTGCTGGGGGTGGATGGGAGGGGCTTTCCAGTCTGGTCTGGGAGGCAGATATGTAAACAAACACTACTACAAGGCTGATTGTGATAAGGGCTAGGTTGGGGAGGTAGACTTCTTTGATTTCTGGGTGACATCCAGGTCACACCAACCTGGCCACTGGAGGACTACTGTACACCCCTGGCTGCCCCAGTCCCAGATGTCCCTCCAGTGGCCCTGCCCCACCCCAACTGGGCCCAAAGAATTCCCTGTGATGAATCAACAGGAAAGAATGTTCCCAGCCTTGGGTCAGTGGCAGCAGTAGCGGGCCAGCCCCTCCCCTGGGGACAATGAGGCAGCTGTGGGCTGGAGTGCCAGGTATGCTCTGGCCCCCTCCCCATGCCCCGCCACCTCTCATCCGGAGCCAGGAACAACACGGAAAGCTCAGAAAACACGGGCTCCATCTGCTGCCAATCACCCCCCAGACCTGGCTGCCCAGAACTAAAAATACCCTGGAGGCCAGAGGCTGGCCTGGGCTGGAGCCCAGAGAATGAATGGATGTTTCCCGGAAGTCCCTTAACCTACAAGTCTCTGGGGAGAGGCTGAGGCCGGGGAGCAGGGGAAGGAAGGACTTCCCAGGGATCACTGTGAGCCTCCTCCTTGAGAAGCAAGGGACTTGGGTCCCTGGCCCAGCTCCATTACTTACTAGTGGTGGGATTGTCTCAGCTGAGTGGCTGTCTCCTTGTCCTTAAATGCTATTGCTCTGGGGGTCAAATGGGACAGTTCAGTTCATCTCAATAAGCTTTGACTTAATGGAGACAGCCTGTTCCCTCCTTTGCACCTAACTGTGCTCACAGCCTCAGCCGAGACCCTCTACTGCACTCTTGATATACAGGTCTGTGTCCACCTTGACTCTGGGGCTCCCTCGAGTCTCTTATTTATCTCTAAACCCAATTTCTATCACAGGGCTTGGCATCCATAGCAAGGGCTCAATAAGTGCTGGTGGATTGGATAAATAGGCTGGCTTTGGGCTGGTTCTTGAGCCAGAGCTGGGGAGAGGCAGACAAGCTGGATGTGAGGTCCCTGTCCTCAAGGACTTTGCAGAGTGATGGTGGAGACAGACACAAAGTCAGTCAACGGATGAGGCATCATCACTGTCATCATAACAGCCAGCAGGTGTGGAGCAGTTTTTCTGTGTATCATCTTATTTAATCTTAAAATTCCTATGGACAGGGCTTCCCTGGTGGTCCAGGGGTTGAGAATCTGCCTTGCAATGCAGGGGACACTGGTTTAATCCCTTGTCTGGGAAGATCCCCCATGCTGTGAAGCAGCTAAGCCTGTGCACCTCAACTACTGAGTCCATGTGCCATAAATACTGAAGCCTGCACGCCTAGAGCCTGTAATCTGCAACGGGAGAAGCCATGGCAATGAGAAGCCCATGAACCACAACTGGAGAAAGCCCGTGTGTAACAACAAAGACTCCACCACAGCCAGTAAATGAATAAATAAATCTTAAAAAAAAAAACAAAAAACGCTATGGACAGTTCTTTCATCACCCTCCTTTTACAAATGACAAACTTGGGGCACAGAGAATTTAGGTGAGTTGGTCAAAGTCACACAGCTGTTATTGGCAGAGGGTAAGCAAGTGGAGCCTAACCCCAGGGCTGTAAGCTTGCAGAGGAGGGAAATCTGAGGATTGAAGTCTTCGTGGAAGAAGAGCCTGTGTTCACTACGTAGAGAGAGGGAAACGGGGGTGGTCATGAATAAAGCTTTGGAAGTTGTGGAGCACTGTACAGGTGTCAGGGATTTCCCGTCTCCCTTCAGCCCCCATCCAGTCCCCCAGGGGGCTGGGTGTGAGCATCACCATCTGCCCACCCTCTTAGAGTGAGGCACTGTGAGGTTAATCAGTAGCTAACAGGAATCCCTTCCCCATGGGGTATTCCTCATCCTCGCCTGAGTCAGGGCCTGTGCCTCCCTCCCAAGTGGGAAGGCCCATATCTCCTGCACAAATCTGTGACCTTGGACGTTGCCAGCAGCCCTGGGGAGCACCTGGCTAGAGTACCTCATGCCATGCCCGCTGGGCAAACCTTCCCTCTCAGCGGCCTTTGGGACTTGGCCCCATCTTCTCTGAGACTCAGTATGGAGGAAATTGTACAATTTGGAAATAGGGTCCTGGATTCTGGTTCTGGCTGAGCTATGTGGCCTCTGGTGAGCTGTTTTGCTAAGCCCAGTGTATGGCCTCCTGCATTCCTTTGTCCTGCCTTTGCACTCCTGCCCTCTGGCATCCCAGAGCCAAATTTTTCTCTTCCCTGAATTTCTGCAGACCCTGGCTTCAGTAAATCCTGTGCAGACGGATTCTCCTAACACATTGTCATGCCCTCATTCAAGAATCTCCAGTGGCTCACTGTTGCCCAGAGGATGTGAAGAATCCCCTGCTCCTCCTGTTCCCTCTACTCCCTTCCTCTCCTGACTTCATTTTGCACCTTCTGTCTGCCCTTCAGGCCTCACCCTGATTCTAACTCCTCTGTGAATTCATCTATGAAACCTTGAATAAATGCTCTCAAAATATAAGGTGCTGATCGAGTCATGCTGCTGGACCAGACACGGTCTCTGGCCTCAAGTTGCTCACCGTCTAGTGGGAGAGATGACTCAAAGACACAGCTGTGATGGAGAGTCGATTGTGATAACACAAAGTGGACAAATGGGCGGGGATGAGACCATTTCAGCAGAGGACAGATTTTCTCTTTCCTGGGAACTATTTGTCAGGCACAGGGATATTGATCAGAGTTGGGGGAGTGGGAGGTGAGGGGACCTTGAGAAATCTAGGTGATGGGCAGTGAGGAGGTGGATTTGGACAGGCTGGAGAGGCTAGCCAAGGAGATGGTCCCTAGGGAGAGAGGAGAGATGAGCTGGCTGAGTAAGGGGAGGACATGTGCGGGAGGAGCTGTGTGTGTTAGTCGCTCAGGCATGTCCGACTCTTTGCAATGCTATTGACTCCCGCCAGGCTCGTCTCTCCGTGGAATTTTTCAGGCAAGAATACTGGAGTGGGTTGCCATTCCCTTCTTCAGGGGAACTTTCCGACCCAAAGATCGAACCCAGGTCTCCTGCATTACAGGCAGATTCTTTACCATCCGAGCTACCAGGGAAGCCCCTGATTCAATGAAAATGTTAGCAAGTTGTGTTTTGTGATATGTTATGTCATCTTACCCCCTGTTCCTCTGAAATCTTCAGAAAAGTCTTTCTGACAAAAAACGTTTGGAGTTGGACAGGCCCGCCCAGCATTTGCAGGGCTTGGGCAGGAGTCAAAGGGGGTCTTATATCGTGTGCTTATGTATTCAAGAGTTAAACGTCAACTAACTCACTGTCATACAAAACATAGTCTGTCCTCCTGCCTGGACAAATATACCTTCAGAAAGCCCTGGAAGGCCAGGTGTGAACCTGGAACTTTTCTACTTCTTGAAGTTCTGCGTCAAACATGTTCTTACAGGGAGTATCTACCGCAGGCTCTGGGCCCCAGTGTGGCCCCCCTTGCCCACTCTCTCCTCCATCCCGCACAGTGAGGGGCCTTCTGTGTCTGGAACACCAGCTCAGCAGGCCTTGTCCAGACTTCTGCAACAGTGGCTCTTTCGTGCCCTGAGCCTGGGTGCACAGCTTGGGGGTACAGTCTGCCCTCAGGAGGAAAGGCTGGAAACTGGCTCGGGCCTCATGGGCAAGAATACCCATGGAGCACGGGTTTAGAAGTGGGATGGGAGTTCCAGTGGGCACATTCCCTTGACCCTGTGAAAACCATGCCCTGTGGAGAGGGCATGACTGGATGAGGCTGCAGGGCAGCCCCCTGAAGCGGGGAGTCCTTGCCCAGTCTAAACACAGTCTTGGGGTGAGGGAGGAAGTGCCACGAGGAGGTGGGAATGTGGCCTAGAGGTGGGCCCTGGGGCTGGGGTGGGGAATCAAATCAATCAAGTTTAGAAGGCCATGGGCCGTGCAGCCCCCAGAGTCAGGTGGGGGCCCTCACACTACCTCAGCAGGCAGGGGAGCCACAGAAGCTTTTGGAGGAGGGCAGGTTGTGGATTTGATTAGAACTGGGACGTAGGAGCCTTACTTCTTCCTGGTACTGTCTTGAGCTGGAATTTAATTCCACAGATTTATACCTTTTGGTGGGAGGGTGCAGAGTCTGGGAAAGGGGGTTATCTGGGGGGAGGACAGGCAGGATCTTAGTAACCTGTAAGCTGCTAAAGGCAGAAAATCCCACTGAGACCCCCCTGTTTCCACTTCCACCTCTGGACCTCCAGCACAGAGGCGCTGAGTTCCCGCAGCTGTTTGGATGTGCAGTGTGATTTGATGCCAGTAATTTTACCTCATCTTTGCCCCACAGCCTTTTTTCCATGCACCCTCCCTGAAGAAGGTACACGCTGTTAGTGCATGACCCCACTTCTCAGGTGTAAGTCCTGGGTGAGGGGGTTGTCATCACCATCCTCCCCATCATCATTCCCTCCCTCTCCCTCTAGACTCCTTCCCAGGCCCTGCTCCCCACTTTCCTCTTCTCTCTCTGCCTCTTTCTTTCAGCCACACACCACTCCAAGTGTTAAGTGCTGAGTCGCTCAGTCATGTCTGACTCCATGGACTGGAGCCCACCAGGCTCCTCTGTCCATGGGCTTCTCCAGGCAAGAATCTTGCAGCGGGTAGCCATGCCCTCCTCCAGGGGATCTTCTGACCTGGTGAGCAAACCCGGATCTCCTGCATTGGCAGGCGGATTCTTTACCATCTGAGTCACTAGAGAAGACCACACCCGTCTCTAACCTCTCCCCCAACTCTTCTTCAAGTCCCCCTCCCATTCTCCCTCACCGCCCACCCAGCTCTACCTGCAAATGCCAGGTTCCCCTGTCTCAGCAGCTGAATGTAGGCACAGTGCCCGGACATGCTTCTACTCAGGTAAATAGAAGTTGTGACTCTTGGAGGAAAAGAAACACAACGAAGACTCAGTGCCACAACCCCGAAGCCCCCGAGATCCCTTCAGAATCTCACACAAGTCTGTGCTGACCATCTCACCCATCAGTAATTGAACTCTTGTTTTCCTCAAGCAACAGCAGACAAGTTAAACTAAAAAACATTTCTTATTCCATGCTGTTTTCCTGGATCTCTTAAAATGACTAATAGAGTAATCGCATTGCTTCTCCAGGTTTCCTGTGGCAAATGAGGTCAGTCGGCCTTAGTGGGCTAGCCTGGGGACCTCGCGGCTTGCACAGCACTCCTTTACCCAGGTCTCACCTTGGCTTGGCCCGTTTGGGAAGATCGTTGACTGCTTGGGAGCAGAGCCAAACTGAACACTAATGTATTAGGAGCCATTCACAGCCCCAGATCAGCTGTTTGTGAATTGTCTCTGGAACTAATTGACTAAGTTGAGTCTGTTGATTTAGAGCTTTGCAAAAAAATTTTTAAGGCTTTTTGTGAAGAATTGGTTTTATCTCCCCAGCTATACTGTAAGATTAAGGGTGGGCCTGACAGACTACGAAGGGTTAATTTTCCATGCCACCAGGAGGGGGCAGCAAGGAGCTGTCCCATGGGGAATTCCCTACCAGGCCGACCACAGGCAGAGGGTGGGACCTGCCAGGATAGAGGTCAAGGGAAATCCCTGGATGAAGCAGAAGCCGAGCCAAGACAGAGGCCGAGAGCCAGAGGTGAGACAGGGAGCCTTTGGCATCAGGCCAATCAAAGGCCAAACCAGGAGGGAGTCTGGGGTGCAGGGGTGGGAGACAAGCCCCACCAGAAGGTAGGACTAATGGGTGGGGCTTGTTGGGCTAATGATGGGCCTGTTCAGACCACAAAAGATGGGGCAAGAGGCAGGCAGGCAGTCGCACATGGTGGCCCAGCAGTTCTCCCAGTGTGGTCCAGACAAGCAGCGTCAGCATCACCTGGGTACCTGTTAGTAACGCCAGTTTCAGTCCCCACCCCAGAGCCACTCAACGAGGTACTCCCTAGATGGGGCCCAACATCTATGTTTTAACAAGTCCTTCAGGGAATTCTAACACCTGCTCACATTTGAGAACCATCTTTCAAGTCCACCCCCTTGGAAAATGTTTTCCCTGACAGAGTCTGGAGCCCTGTGGATGCCATTTTCCTAGGAGTCTCAGACCTGTCTAGTGGGCTCAACCCCTCTCAGTGGCTGTCTTCCATCATGAAGGATCCCCTCTATGTATGATGGGCTGATCTTCTGGGATCACAGTCTTCTATATTGCAGTTAGTCGCAAAGGGGTGTTAGTCCTTTCATGTGGGGTGGTAGAGCCATATTGTCTATGTAGAGTTCTACAGAAAGCTCATGTCCCCAAGGAGTTCATTTTTGGGTGGTGGTCTTGGGGAATTTCTCATTACAGTCCTCAAAAGGCCCTACCCATGCTGGGCCAGGAGTAGGAGTTCAGGCCAGCTTATAGATTCCGGCAGAATCTTCCTCCATGACCGGAAGTTTGACATCTATCCAACACCACAAAAATCTATGCCGTGGTGAACATAACTGAGTGTCTGAGGTTGGGAGACAGGTGTCATTGATGCCTACCAGCTCTGGGCAGGCAGAAGGGACCTGGCACCTGTTCCAAATGCCCTCTCCTTCCACTCACAGCTGGTCCTGCCTTTCATAACCTGCAGTGAGTCCTGAGTTGCAGGAACAATTCTTAGCCCTGAACCCTTCTGGATATACTTGTGCCCAAAGAAGAGTTAAACAGTTACAGGGTTGTTGGTTTGTTCACAAAGGAAACTGCCCAGAAAAGACAAGAAAAACTTCATTTCCTAGCCATTAAACTGAAAACCACTTTTCTTAGGACAGTTTGACCCCTAAAGTGTTGACTGAACGGTCCAGAAAAAACATAGATAAATGATGTCTTCTTTTAGCATCGAGTACTAGTAAACAAGGCAGGAGAGAAGGAATTCCACCAAGATATCAGCAGAAACTTCACTTCTTAGGGGAAGTAATTTCCTCTCCTCATTACCAATTAATGAACATAAACCTCTGCCCACCAGCAGAATTACTGTCACTGTGGTGAGGTAGGGTGATGGGAACTTCGTGTTAATGCCTTATGCTTTTGGCAAGGCTCTGTAAACCAGAGCTAATAGGTGAATGTTCCTTGTTCAAATTGGGGCATCATCCTCTACTAAATATTGGGCATTGATCTGCCATATTTATAACAGAGAACGCTTTCCAAGGTATAGGCAGGCACAAGGCAGACTCAGAGACATAAAGACCCAGTTCCTGTCCTCAATATTAACCACATAAGTCATGAGTTATTTATATCATATGAATTATGTGAATTACATCAGCCAGTGCAATCTGCCTCTATGTATGGATGAAATTGTTCATTTACTTATTCGCTCAATGATAGTTACTGAGCAACTAGTATTTATGGAACTGCTTTGGGAAATCTAGAAAAGTAAATTTAACCCAAGTTTCCCAGACTCCAGGGTACTCCTGGGGTCACACTAGCAATAAAGGCCATATTTTCTAGGTTCTTCTCTCTAGCATTCTGGTAGTGTAGTTAGGACCCCCTCCCCCAATCAAGTCTCACTCAGTTTACATCTAGGAGTTCTCAGGGAGTGGTCCACACGCACTCATAAAACAGACTGGAAGCTGCAGTTAGATTGCAGCCTCTTCCGTAATCTTCCACCCAGTTTGCAACCCTCTGCTGCCCCACCAACACTGATGTCTATTGCCTGAGAAGCTTCTTGAAAAAACTTTTCAAGTATTTGTGGCTCATGTTCACAAGCTGAAAATGCTGATATCCAAGCCAGTGGGACTAGTTATCGATGCTTCTAAAGACTCTCAAGGCACAAAGTGAGGAAAATGCCTCTCCCAGATGGTGCGATACTGTGGCCTCTTACTCTAGCCCGTTTCCCTGGCTTGTGGCTTTTTTTAAAACCAGTGCCTCCCTGTGTTGATCGCTGTCACTATAGAGAAAGTCTTACATCACATAGTGAGTCTTTCAACCTTGTGTTTCCAAAATTGTTTTAGTTATTCTGGATCCTTTGCCTTCCCATATACATTTTAGCATCAGCTTGTCAATTTCTACCAAAAATATAAATCAGTGAGAAGAAGTAATATTTTAAGGAAATTGGGCCTTCTGATCCATGAACATGGGTTAGGTCTCCATATATATTTTTCTCCTTTTATTTATTTAATCAGTGATTTATAGTTTTTAGCATAAAGATCCCACACATAACATACATAACATACACATGTTAGATTTATGCTTTAGTATTCCACATTTTGGGTACTCTTGTACACAGCACTTAATTTTTTAAAAAATTTCTACTTGATCCTCACTATCATATAAAAGTACAATCAGTTTTTGCACGTTGACTTTTTATCCTATGAAATTGGCCCCAAATATGATATATCCAAGTCCTAACTTCATGAATCTATGAAAGTGACCTCATTTGGAAAAAAAGATCTTTGCAGATGCAATTAAGTTAAAGATCTAGAGACTGAGACTGTTCTGGATTTAGGGTGAGTCCTAAGTCCAATGACTGATGTCTACAAGAGAAAAGAAAGGGAGATTTGAGACACAGAAAGGGAAGAAAGTCATGTGAAAATGAAGTCAAAGACTGGAGTTATGCTGCCAAGTCAGAGAATCAGAGTGGTCAGAACCTGGAAGAGGCAAGAAGGATCCTCCCCTGGAGCCTTCAGAGGGGGCGTAGCCCTGCTGACATGTTGATTTCAGACATGTGGCCTCTAGATGGTGAGAGAATGCATTTCTGTTGTTATAATCACATTGGTTTGTAGTCATTTGTTACGGAAGCCATAGGAAGCTGGCACACTGACCACAAGCTAAAACTTTTGCTGTGAGAGGACCAAGTACTTCAAAGATGGAGCAGCTGCCCCGTTGCTCTGTCTCCTCTGCTGCTGCTGCTAAGTCGCGTCAGTCGTGTCCGACTCTGTGCGACCCCATAGACGGCAGCCCCCTAGGCTCCGCCGTCCCTGGGATTCTCCAGGCAAGAACACTGGAGTGGGTTGCCATTTCCTTCTCCAATGCGTGAAAGTGAAAAGTGAAAGTGAAGTCGCTCAGTCACATCTGACTCTTAGTGACCCCATGGACTGCAGCCCACCAGGCTCCTTTGTCCATGGGATTTTCCAGGCAAGAGTACTGGGGTGGGCTGTCATTGCTCTCTCCTCTGGATGCCAGGAAATATCCTTTCAGTCGTCTGCTGGCCTCCTGGACCTCATCTCTAACATGACTGAACTTGGGCACGTCTGTGGTCTTCGTACCTACTCATTGTGGCCTTGATTCTGCATGGCAACTCCTCAAATAACCCTGAAGCTTAGTCATCCAGGCCCTATTCTGATAGAGACTTAAGAAACAACCTCTTATCTGTCATCCTTCTGACCTTTCCTAGTAGGGATTGGAAAATTTAGGCACCCATTTCAGCTAATTTAAATAAAGAAAGGATTTATTGAAGAGAAACTGGAAAAGTTAAATAGTGTAGGCTGGCATAAGACAGGCTAACAGCTCCAGGGAACTTGATTATTAGCAAGAATTGAAGGGCAGTTGATTCAGGTTGCTGTCTGTGGAATGTCCTCAGGCCATCTCATGTGTTCACGCTCAGTTGATCAGTCATGTCCGACTCTTTTTCGACTCTGTGGACTCTGGCCTGCCAGGCTCTTCTGCCCATGGGATTTCCCAGGCAAGAATACTGCAGTGGGTTGCCATTTCCTTTTCCAAGGGGTCTTCCTGACCCAGGGATCGAACTTGCATCTCCTGCATTGGCAGGCAGATTCTTTCCCACTGAGACACCTAGGACGCCAGGTCATCTCACTCACATTCTAATTCAACCGGAAAAGCTCTTGTTGGGGATGATGATCAGAGCTTGCTCAAGGGAGTGGGGTGGGAAGGGGGTGCTTTAAAAGTGCTACCAAGGCTTCTTGGAATGGAGGAGGGTAGTTCCTCAAAAGGAAACTAGGGTGCTGATACCGCAAAGGGGAAGGGACACTGGGTAGACTGAACCCTCAGCTGCTCGAGCAAGGGGCAACAGCCAGCTTCCTGTGACTCTTGCCACCATGATTCCCCACCCCCGATCTCTACTCCTTCCTGCTCAGTTCCTTGGAAGGAGTAAGGGGAAGCCACGGATTGTTTTTTATAACTTCACAGGATGCCTTGAGTCAGCGATGAGCGATAATTAGACTGTGATTGGTCTATTTAAACACCTCACTTAATCAATGACAATCGCCTATGCTGTCTCCAGATATTGATTATAGGGTCCTACCTTCTGGAAATCTTAGTGCATTCTCCCATGATGCTGTCACTGACACTAGGGGTCTCTTAGGCATGTGAACACCCTGTGCAGGAGCTGACCTTTCCATGTGGTTGCTTGGGATAATTTCTCATCTTAATCGTATCTGATGACAGGACAGAATCGCAGCTCCCTCTCTTGCTAATCTGAATCTAAGTGGAAAGGAGCGGCCGGGTTAATGGTGCATACAGCTGTTCCCAGGTGGGAAGGATGGGATTGGCTGCTCCAGAGGCCCTCGCAGAAACGTTACAGGATGCAGCCTGGAGACTGGCTGTGAACCCTGGTGAGGATGATAATTGAGAAGAGGTGACCTTGGACAGAGTCACCAAGTGACCAGTCACGCCATCCATCCATAATCATCATGGCAGCAACAGGGGCTCAGAACTGTCCCGTGACCCCACTGATCGGAGGACCCAGAGACACCTCAGGTGCAGGAGTGTGGAAAGGGGAGGAAGGGCTAGGTCAGAGCAAGAAGGCAAGTGCAGCATTTCAGCCTGCACTAAAAGGACCCATGGGTCCTAAAGAGGACCCATGCCCAGCAACTTGTGTCTTAACAAATCCCCTGGATCAACCTCTGCCGTGGTCCCACCCCACACTCATGGCAGAGGGGGGTTGGGAGATGGGGGTTGGTTTTTGGAGCATCTGTATTTTTGAAGTTCCCAGGTGACACTCTATTTCATGGTGAAGGTTAAGGATCACTGAGTTAGTATGGCCCTCAACCTGTGATCTGTGGTGGGCCTTGGAGGTATCTTTGGTGTCTCCTGAGAATGCGTGCAAAATTATCTGCATGTAAACTTTTCCAGGGAGAGGAGTCCATTGCGTTCATCAGATTCTCACAGTGACTTGTGACCTTCCAGAGGACACAAAGCATGGACGTAAAGGAGACAGAAGGTCTGAGCCAGGGAAGGGGCGGGGTGGGAATTAAAGCTATGGTGGTTCTGATACCAGGAGTCTCCTGTAGCATTTCTGTCACAACCCCACAAAACTGCCCTTCCATCCTTAGCTCAGCAGCTGGGTGGCCTGGTCACCAGCCCTACTGGGTAACCTCTATCAGCTGATTGAAACCCCCTGAGAAAAGAGAAGAGCAAGATTTGGAGGCAGGTGTGAAGTAACCAGGGCTTCCCAGGTGGCTCAGTGGTAAAGTATCTGCCTACAATGCAGGAGCCGCCGGAGACGCGGGTTCCATTCCTGGGTTGGGAAGATTCCCTGGAGGAGGGCATGGCAACCCCCTCCAGTATTCTAGCCTGGAGAATCCCATGGACAGAGGAGCCTGATGGGCTACAGTCCATAAGGACACAAAGAGTCAGACACAGCTGAAGTGACTTAGCACACACGTATGCACGGGAAATACCTGGGCGTCTGCCTCAGACTTTCCTGACCCAAAATTAGGGCAGCAGGAACCAGTTCCAAATCCTTCAAAGTGGTGGTTCTCAAAGAGCAGTTTCCAGATCAGCAGTCTCAGCATCACCTGAGCACTTAGTGGAAATGCCAGTGGTCAGGCCCCACCCTAGACATTCTGAATCAGAAACTCTGGCAAGGCGCAGCAATCTGTGTCTTTTTTTTTTTTTTCGTCTGTGCCGGATCTTCATTGCTGTGTGCGGGCTTTCTCTAGTTGGGGTGAACGGGGGCTGCTCATCACTGTGGTGCATGGGCTTCTTATTGTGGTGGCTTCTGTCATGGGGCACAGGCTACAGGTGCTAGGCTTCAGTAGCTGTAGCACGTTGCCTTAGTTGTTCTGAGGCACATGGAATCTTCCCCAGACTAGGGATCGAACCTGCGTCCCCTGCACTGTCAGGCGGATTCTTGCCCACTGTTCTCACTAGGGAAGTCCCAGCAACCTGTGTCTTAACGAATCCTCTGGATGAACCTCATGCATGTGACAGCTGAGAACTACTGCCATGGAGAATGAGCGCCTCCTCCTCAGGCTGATGGATTTATTTAGGGGGAGCTAAGCGCCGGAGGTAAGGCTGATTCAGCAAGTTGAGAGCCTTGCTCACCCTTGCTGAGACAGGCACAGTGGAGGCTGAGAGTGAAAATGCTTCGGAGGCCTGTCCTGGGTGGGAGGAGGGTTGGGTGGCCAAGCTCTTTGGCTGCATCAGAGACCACAGAGGATGGGGAGGTGGTAGGTTCCCTATTTTGTTCCAGGCACACAGAGACCCCTGTGTAGGTGGTTGTAGTGGCCAGCTACGACATGCATTCGGATGTCTTGACATCATGACTTCAGGAGATAAAGGCCGGGGATGTAGTTACTCCTCAGCAGGTAGGTTTAGATCCTGAGTAGGAAATGGGAAGAGGTGAAGGAGATGAGTGCAGAATCTGAGCCCTTCTGAACCCATCACCGGGTCCAGAGTGTCTGCACTGCACTGAGTTAGGCCTGATTTGTGCAGGGCAAGGGCTCTCCCAGTCCTCGGGGGCTGCACCTGGATGGAAGAGGAGACCTGCACAGAGGGAACAGCCCTGCTTGGAGGGGGACCTTCAGCAGAGGAGGGGCCGTGAGTGTCTGGGGAGCAAGAAGGATGGAGGGGAAGCTTGCACTGCGAGCAGTCCCGTGGGGGAGTGTGCTGTGCACGGGGCCTGAGGAGCGGGCTGGTACCAACAGGGGTACACGCTGGGTGGGTAGGCATGCCCGCAGCCTCATACACAGGCCTGAGAGCACGGAGACTCTCAACCTGGTGGAGAATCAGATCAGTGCAGGGGACCAAAAGGAGGTAAGTCTAGAAAGGGGGTCCAGGGCTGGGCTGAGCGAGAACAGCCCGGTGTGGAGTCAGGGCCCTATCTCTCGCTGCAGGCGAAGCAGGTGATGAGACGGTCACGGGCGGGGTTAGGAAGAGCAATTCGGCAACACAAGCTGGAGACCGCTGTTTGGAGAAATAGCTGGGAGGTGACCCCAGGGTGAAATGATAAGGACTCTCAGTTAAGGAGATGACAAGTTGGTAAGAGAAGCTAATCTTTGAGCTAAGGGCCTGATAACTGTTTAAAGACTTTTCATTGAGGTGTGGAGCATCAACAACCCAGGCCATTGCTCCCTCCTCCTGTTCCCAGCCCAGGGCTCAGGCCTGGGAAGTGACAGGCTGTGAGTGATCCCAAAGGTCTGCACAGAGAAATATGGTCGGTAACCAGGAGAAGGGGGGCGGGGAGATGGTATAGCCCGGGGGTAGGATATGGTGCAAGAGAGAAAGAATGAGGCAGTCTCCCCACACACTGGCACAGAGTGGTTTTCCCACACTTTATACAGAGTGAAAAAAGGAAAGTTCCGTAACAGTGCCTGTGGAATGATGCCGCTGGTGTACATGGAAAGAACCTCGTTATTTGTGCTTCGTATGTGACTGTGCAGATGCAGGTTTTGGTTGTTTGATCGTATTTATTTATGTATTTGCCTATTTGTCTTTGGCTGTGCTGGGCCTTTGTTGCTGTGTGCAGGCTGTAGTTGTGGTGAGTGGGGGCTACTCTCTAGCTGCAATGCACAGGCTTCTCATTGCAGTGGCTTCTCTCTTGTTGTGGAGCATGGGCTCTAGGGCTAGTTGCTCCGTGGCACGTGGGATCCTCCCCAGCCAGGGATCAAACTCCTATCTCTTGCACTGGCAGGCAGATTTCAGTGTTTACTGGACCACCAGGGAAATCCATGCATTTATAAAAGGTCCAGAAAGATGCACAACAATTGACAAGGTTGCCTGTAGGGAAAGGAGAGTAGCTGCAGAATGGTGTGAGCAGGGCCCTGGTGCCCCAATTTTTTGTGCTGCCCCCAAACTCAACATTCAAAAAACAAAGATCATGCCATCTGGTCCCATCACTTCATGGCAAATAGACAGGGAAATAATGGGAACAGTGACAGACTTTATTTTCTTGGGCTCCAAAATCACTGCAGATGGTGACTGCAGCCACCAAATTAAAAGACAGTTGCTCCTTGGAAGAAAAGCTATGACCAACCTAGACAGCATATTAAGAAGCAGAGACATTATTTGTGGACAAAGGTCCATCTAGTCAAAGCTATGGTTTTTCCAGTAGTCTCATATGGAAGTGAGAGTTGGACCATAAAGAAAGCTGAGCGCCAAAGAATTGATGCTTTTGAGCTGTGGTACTGGAGAAGACTCTTGAGTGTCCCTTGGACTGCAAGGAGATCAAACCAGTCAATCCTTAAGGAAATCAGTCCTGAATGTTCATTGGAAGGACTGATGCTGAAGCTGAAGCTCCAATCCTTTGGCCACCTGATGCGAAGAACTGACTCACTTGAAGAGACCCTGATGCTGGGAAAGATTGAAGGCGGGAGGAGAAGGGGACATCAGAGGATGGGATGGTTGGATGGCATCACCAGCTTGATGGACATGAGTTTGAGCAAACTCAGAGTTGGCGATGGACAGGAAAGCCTGGCGTGCTGCAGTTCATGGGGTCGCAAAGAGTCGGACACGACTGAGCGACTGAACTGATTTTTGTAGAGCTGGGGAATAATGGTGGCCTGTAATGCCTGGCCAGGAGAGGGTAAGATGAGAATGACCCCCATTTTAGGGACTCTCAAACCCTGCTGTGCGCCAGAGTTACCAAGGGGCTGGTTTAATGCAGGTTCCTAGGCCCCATCCCAACCATACAGAGTAGGATGTCAGGGGGAGGCCTAGACATATGCATTTCAACAGCTTCCCGTGATTCTTCTATCCATGGTCCCTAGCAACACCCCTGGGGCAAATGCCCTCCCTCCTATAACTCAGGTGCTCAACTGCCAGCCTCATTAGGGAAGGCAGCTTCCGCTTCAGAGATGGAGAGGCCAGGGGAGTATTGTGTGGGGCATGTCCTCTTCTGTGGGATAAATGCCATTCTTAACAACCAAAGTCACTTAGCTCAGAGTCCAGCGCATTGAGCTCCATCTGCTGCCCCCTCTGGGACCTTCATACATATTAAGGAGCAAAAGTAACCACTCAAACTTCCCTGGGCAGTTTTTAAAAGAGATCCAAGCTACCCAAATTCATTTGGAATTCAAAGCAAGAGGTTAGAACCTGGCATTAATTAAATATTTAATTGATGCCCATTAAGGCTGGAATATTGGCTTTAGTTCAAATTTATGACATGGCTGTATTTTTTATAGCTGCACATATATTGCATATAGGCCATTGGTTCCTCTCATGTAATAAAGTGTTGGGTGTATTTATGCCCATTTTATAGGACTCGGAGCATAACTGAAGTATTGCAAGTGATTATGGAGACATACAGTATTTGCTTTTATGACGGTGGTGGTGGTATAAATTTGCCGTTAAGTCACCGCTGATCAGACCAGTAACCACCAATCACAACTCTGGACCTCTGGAAAAGTTTGGGCTGCTTTCTACAGTCCCTTTTATGATGCATTTTTGGGCACCTGTTGAAGCAAAATGAAGTCTGTTTGCATATTTTCAAGGTCAGGGTGGTTAAATGTTCCCTCATCTCATGTGGCTGAAACAAAGTCCAGAAGCAAACTTCCATGACTTAAAACATAAGTTTGGAGATCCACTGAAGAACAGGGTGGGTTGTGGGTGATAGATGCACGTGGGGGATGGCGGATGTCGACAGGAACACACAAGGCCCCTCTTGCTCTTTTGTTCAGCCTTCAGAAATGCTTGACCTGGGCCTCTGACCTCTCAACAGTGACTCTTTCTACCTGCAAGGAGGAAAGTGGAGGAGCTGGAGAATTCCTGATCTTCCAACAGTCAACAAAACTGTTGCTGAGTCAGTTTGGGTTCAGTAGTTAAACCTGGGCCAGAGCTGGCCCTTCTTCTGGAGCAGCTCCTGGGGTCAGTAAATCAATTTGGCATAACTTTAAATTTCGACAGTGGCTGAAGTAGGCCCCAGTGTTTTTTAATGAACTCAAGAACCAGAAGATAGAGATCTGAGGCCCAACATCCTTCTTTGAAGTTTAAAAAACAACAGTAACAACAACCAGGCAACAAACAAAACTGACCTTTTCTGAAAACACGCTGTGTGCCAGGCCCACCCCGAGCGTTGCCCAGGCATGGCCTCATTTGACCCTCGGAACAGCCCTATGTCGGAGGCGCTATTATTTCCCCATTTACAGCCAAGAAAAGTGAAGCCAGAGAAGGTGAGTGATCTGTCCATGGTCTCCCAGCCAGAGAGGGGCTCAGCTCTGAGTGAGGTCCCCCTGGTTCCGAGCCCAAGCTCTCAGCCCTCTGCTTTGGGGGCTTATTGCTGGGGCTGAGGCGCGTGGAGGCTTTGATTCTTGAGATCCAGACCTAGGGAGGTGGGGAAGGGCAGAGGCACGGGGTGGTCCAGAGAGGAAGTCCAGGTCCTTGCCTCTGCATCACGTGTCTCCTGCCCCTAGGTCTGAGAACAGTTCCCACAGCACCTGAACTGGCCAACTGAACTGGGAGCTGAGAGCACTGTGGGCACAGATGACCCATGAGGGAAGAGCCCCAGGGCAGTGACGCTGATGCTGGCAGTGAGTGCCCTCCAGCCCTGTGTGAGCGGGAGCTCTAGGGGTGACCCACATACCACAGGGCCGTATCAGGAGGCAGGAGGAGAAAAGGCTGAGCTGGTGGTTTTAACCAGCGGTGATTCCCAGAAGGGGGCTCTCTGAGTGGCAGCTTGTGGCATGAGTGACAGGCCAGGCGTCGGCACTGAGGGGGGTGATCCCAGGGGGGCCAGGGCTGCCGGCTTCAGCTGCCAGTACTTTCCCCCCGCTTACTCATCAGACTCGAAAAACAACTCCACCCACTTGCGGTGAACACTGCCCTGCGTTTTTCACCTTTGGGCTATCATTCTGTGGAAGAAACATCAGTCTGGGAGGAAAGTTTTGGCCAAATTCAAAGGGAAAAGCTTGAGGGATGGAAAGTCCTCTGAAACCTCGCTTGGATGGTGACTGCATGACCCAGATTTTCCCTTTTCAAAAGTATGCTCAGAGCTCAAAGACCCGGCTGTCATGTAGACACACAGGCAGGACGGAGTCTTGGGGCAAACACACCATCCAAGCACAGCAGCAGCCTCACACAGAGAAACCTCAAGCCCGGGGGGCTGGGCCAGACTCCAGAGGGCAGCCCGGCTGCGGGCACTTCCTGTGGGCCTCTGGGGCTCCTGCGGAGGGTGAGGCTTCAGCCCACCCCACCGTCCATGGCCGGGTCCTCTCCTGGGCCCGACTTCTATCTCTCCCTTTTTCCCATTTTTATTCCCCCAGATCTGGATGCTGAGACCCTTGGAGGTGATCCTAGGAATCACTCCTGCTGGAGCAGGAAGGTGGCATGGGAGGAAGGAGAGGAAGACTGAGTGAGTTACTACTGTGGGCATCAGGGGTTGAATTCTGCTGGGAAATAGCCCAGACCAGCAACTCAGAGTTAGCCCACTGGGGAGAAAGGGAACTGGGGTATTTATACTCTGTTGCGCATTGATTAGGGACTGCCAGTTCCATCATTCCACAGCAGAGCAGGCTGTAGTGCTAATGGGGGTCGGGGGAGCAGGGAGAGAGAAGGCAGTTGGGCACCAGCTCGGAGGTGGTACAGGCTGAGGGACAGGGGCTGCACTTCCATGTCTGGCCCATGCAGGTGGCTGCTTCCTAGACTCAACACTCCTAGGCGCTGCAGCTAGTAAAGATGGCCAACACCCCTGGACATGTCCCAGGGTTCTCTACCAGGAAAGAGAGCACCTGTCCTCTCTCCTTCCAGCTGGGTGAGAGGGTTTGGCCCAGCAAGGAGAATGGCTGATGGAGGCAGAGGCAGTGCCCCACCCTCCACCCGGGGGCAGGCAGTTCAGGGGGTGATTTTCCTAGAGTAGGGTCACTCGTTTCTGCCTACATCCACATCGAGGAGTTAGCTCCTCACAGTTCATTCCCGTCTCCCATAGGGAAGATGGCTTTCCCAATGGTTCAGCAGGTAAAGAATCTGCTTGCCAATGCAGGAGACACAGGAGACGTGAGTTAGATCCTTGGGTTGGGAAGATCCCTTGGAGGAGGAAATGGCAACCCTCTCCAGTACTCTTGCCTAGAGACTTCTGTGGACAGAGGAGCCTGGTGGGCTACAGGCCGTCGAGTTACAAAGAGCTGGACATGAATGAGCGCCTACACAGGAAGGAAGAAGAGGACATGCTGAGGGTGAAAGCAAGGAGCCTGCAAGCCAGCTTCTCTTTAGTTTCCTCTCTCCAAAGTGGGGTTGTCCAGCCCTGAGCTCTGGGAGCACCAGCCAGCAGCCCACAGCCATGCCGAGCCTGGATCTCACTGCAAAACCAGCTACCAAGGCCTTGCTGCTCCACAGGCCTCCAGCATCCCATCAAAGCAGACTTTAGCGTCATTGTCACATTGCACCCCAGGTCTTCTTAATCCTTCCCACCTGGCCCCCATGGCTGCCCCTATTCTAGAAGGGGCTTTGGGGTGCCCTGGCTGGGCCCCTGCAAATCAGTAGGCCCTGGTAGGTTCTGCTGATGAGGAGGCCAGAAGAGATAAAAGGCAGGAGGTGGAGGGAGCTGGGACTTGCTCCCCCTGGACAGGATTTGCTTCTTGTTCCTGTCATCCTCACCCTAGCAGTGGTTCCTCATCTTGGCAGCAGAGTCACTGCTCTTCTGGGCTCATCTTGGCTCTTCTGGGTCACTTCTAGCATCAGCCTCCTGTGCCCACTCAGATGCCCAGCCAGCCAGCCAGCAGCACCCATCCTCAGAAGCCCAGGGCCCAGTGCCTCCCTCTGAACCCTTCTTTTACACTTCTACATCCCGACATCTCCAACCCTTCCTTGTCCCTGTTCTGGGGTGGTGGTAGCTCTTGCCTGTATTCATTCTGTTTTCTCCATGTGTCTCCCCTCCTTTTTTTTCCTCTTTTTGAGTCATCCAATACCTGTTTAAGCAATTCTCTAGATCAAATTCTCTCTGTTAAAATAACTGCTGTGGTTTCTGTTTTCTGGATCAGACACTGACCCCTTGGCTGCCAACAGACTACATGAGGAAGTTGTAATTCACCATCTGTTTTTTATCCATCAAAGGCTGCCAGCTTACCCAGTTACCACACTGCCATGAGGCTATTCCAGCCCAAAGCAAAAAAAAAAAAGCCCCGATGCCTTGGTCAGCCTGTGTAACCTGATCATGAGCAGAGTAGGTGTTCCCTTCTGTCTTTAGAAGTGGTGAGGCTTCTTGGGTCCCTCGAGATCCTTGGGGTGGGGTTGGGGGGAGATCATGATGGGAGCATTGATTTGGCCTCAGGTCTCCTAATTCTTGGAGACCTCTTTGCTCCCCAGATGGCTCACAGCCGTCCAGGCTCGAGACTCCTGTGATTCCCTCCCAGGTTGCCACCCTCCCTCCTCTTAGTCAGTCATTAGGGAAGGTCCTCTCGGTGTGGTGGAAGGGTCCTCACAGGGCCCAGACTGGGGCATCCACAATCTTGGGGCTGGAAGAGAACCTAGAGATCAACGGCTCCTACCCATGGAGAAACCATGACACAGAGAGGTTAGGCAGCTTGCCCAAGGTCACACAGCTTGTTAGAAGCAAGCCCTAACAAGGGCTAGGGCCAAATTCTCTGTCTCAGTGGGGGGAGTTCCAAGGTCTTTCCATGAGCTACACTGAAATTACCCTTCCTGAAAGCCTCTGCAGGCCAGCTGAGGTCAGCTTGTTTCTGCGCAGTACCTTTCTGTCCTAGACTTCCTTACAGGTTAGCATTTTCTATCTAGTTCTCTGCTTCCTCTGATTTAGTCCTGAGCTTCCTCTGAGCTTCTTATTCTATACTTTTGGTCCACCCTGCTCCCCTTACTGCCGGATTCTCTGCTGGTCCTAACTGCCCTCTCCCACCCAGCCCTAGGTCTCGCTATCCCTCTTACGGGGGTAGGGGCTTTCACTTCCCCATTTGCAGGTAACCCTTAGCAATTAGTCTTAGCTCTTGGGTTATGTAAACAGTGGCTCAACCCAGCGTATAACCCTATAATCATAGCAAGTCCCTGCCTCGCTGCTCCATGGGCATTGATTAAGCTGTCTTTCCCTAAAAGACCGTTTTTTTTCCTCCTATAATTGCAGGCTTGTGGCCATCGTTCTTCTGAGGATTCTTGGGAAGATGGGGTGCCACACTCAAAAGTACACAAGTCATCATCCTGCGGCTCAGCCTGGGGTGCTCCCCAAGGCATTGCTTTCTGGCAAACTTGCCAGTGCAGAAAAAGGAAAGCCATCATCTCCTTTGAGGAGTGAAGCAGAGGCAGTTCTTAGAAATCACATCTAAAGCTTTTACCCCCAGCATCGCACAGTAGAGCTCAGATGAAGTTGGCAGAGTGAGTTGGCAGAGTTACCCTATTTCAGGACTTTCAAGTCTGATGTAAATCCAAATCACCAGGGAAGCTGTTTAAAAGTAAATTTCTGTTGCCTGCCCCCCAGCACTACTGAGCTTTCAAAACAATCCCTGGGAAGCAGGAGGTTGTCTTAGGATCTCTGTTCTTTTAAAGACTCTCTAAATGATTCTGATGTTCATACAAATTGAGACGCACTGCCTAGACAGATGGAATATATTGGTAGGAAAAAAGGATGCAGGAAAGGGTTTGAAGAACCTGGAGGATGAGGCTGTGCAGTTAGGCCCTTTCAGGCTGAATATTTCTCCCAAAGTATGCTGTGTGGGGACAGAAGCTAGATTCAGGTCTCTCTAGGTATTGTCAGCCCTTCTTGGTCAGGAGCGTCTCTTTTGGGGTCACACTGCCCCTGGTGCACAGAGCCCAGACACGCTGACATCCTCCCTGCCAGGGAGACAGGGAGCTCTGTGAAAGTGCAAGGAGCTTCTGTGAAATTCAATACAAGGTTGCAATGGTTTCCACCACAGCCTACACAGTGAACATTATCAGATGGCATTGGTAAGTCCCACTTTGACAAGACCATTAGCTTTTTATTTTGCATGAATCTGATGACAAGAAAAACACATGTAAAATGTATGTGACTAAAGTACTTTTGATTCTATCACTCCTAAAATCCTGTCATTTATTATCTATCTATGGAACAACAATTTAACAGCTTTTATGCATCAACCAGCATCTGAAAGTCGTTTGTATTGGAAATCCAAGTGATGCTACCATCTGTGGGAATGGGAATGGTTATCTCCCCTGGGGATGGCTCTCCCTACCCAGGAGTCATTTTCCTATTGGGTGACCTGCCCCTAGTTTGGCTGGTTTGGATCAGGGGTCCTTCCAAACTGGCCCAATCAGATTTTTTTTTCCCCTCTAGTGAACTGCAATTGGGACTGAGAAAGCAGAGCCAGTCTTACCCAGTCTTTATTCTTAACCAAAAAAGGGAATACACATGAACAACGGACGACACATTTTGCCAAATGGTTGGAAGAACAGAGACAGCCACTTACAGATGGAGTAAGGAGATGTCAGAGAGGAGCAGAGATGGGAGATGGTGGCGGGTCCTGGGGAGGTTAGTGCATTGGGCTCTGGGCTTCCATCAGACACTCCCATGTCCTTGTAATGCAATGCCCATTAAAAAAAAAAAAAAAAGCCAATACCCATTTTCTTTTCCTTGTCACCACTGAATCCTAACTCATGAGCAGGGAAAGGAGTCACCAGTCCAGGGATTGTCAGGTTGCTAAAGCAGCCTAGGCATAGCGCTGAAGCTAACTGGATAATAATGTCGGGCATTTGTTACTGAGCACCTACTCTATGCCAGACACAAGATGAGTGTTTCATAGTCACCAACTATTAGAATCTTTTCAATGACCTTAAACAACGAATGTTATTATTTCATTTTCTAGAAATGAGAGCTGAGGCTCAAAGGGAAGGGAGAACATGCCCAATTCACACAATGAGTATAGAATTGAGATTCAAACCCAGGTCTATCTGGCTTGAAAGTCCAGCTTCTTTCAATGGCACTTCACTGCTTTTTCATGTGGTGTAAAACTGAGGAGGATGCAGACACTGGCAAGCTGTTCATATTTGGTGTAGCTGGTCTCCAGAGGGCAAAGCCTGGAAGACAGAGATGGTGGGCCCAGCTCCAGGCCTGAGGGTCCACTAGGTCAGAAAGAGTTTTAGCGGAAGCTGTTCAGGACCCTGGAGAGCTCCAAAGGCCCAACAAAGCCTAAACCCTCCTACCTGGGTAGCTTGGCCACTGTCATGAACCTCAGGAGGCTGAAGGCTGTTCACTGGCATACATGGGAGTGGATGGGAGAGAGGGTTATTCCTCTGGACCCCAGGAATTATCCAGGTCATCCCATGCACTCCCATACCCTACCTAATTATTTCTCTGCATCAGCTTTTGGGAAAGAATGCTGACTTAGGCTGCCCATGTCTTCATGTTCAAATCGTTGAAAATAACTTAAATACTTTCTTTCAAGCTAACCCACCTTTTCATAGATGAAGTGACTGGCAAATGTGATCTGTTAATCATGCCAAGCCTCCTTCGGCAGTGTAAAGCCAAACTGGCTGCTTTGCATAATAAAAGGTTAAAATTATGAGCTGTATAGGGAACAAATAAAGCTTGATCATTCAGGCTCAAAATCTGTGACTGAGCATCTTTACACTTGCTTTTCACATTTGCTCCATCATCACATGTCTGCCCTCAGCTCAGTCTGTTTATTTTTAATCCACGTTTTCCCCAAATAGATATTAGCAATATTCCCTCGGTTTTCTGGCACCACCCTCTGCATCAAACAAGAGCAACAGCATTTCTTTGACCCTATGCATTGGGAGTTTTCCTTGACACTGTAAATGGAGCCTTTGCTTGGTATTTAAGTTGGCTCTTTGTGGGAAGTGTTGGCTAGTTCAAACTTCCTTAATAAGTTCTCCATGACTGCATCTGCGATGATGTTAATGAAATCATTCTGAATATCAGTGGGCAGATAATGAGCCCACAGGCAGTGACCAGGGTGAGGGCCCAGATGGAGGGAGAGGGGTGGGGTGAGTGAGGGGAAGTGGGAGCAAAGCTGTCTTCCTCGCTCCTAAAGGAAACAGAAATTAACTAACACACTGCCTGACTTTTCTCTTCTCTCCCCATTCGGAGACATTCTGGTGGAGTGTATCCAGGAGTTTAATGTTCTTTCCCAGCCTCTGTAGGAGCATGAGGCCCAGGAGTCAGCTTTCCTGGCCCTCTCCTCCCATGTTCCCCTCTGGAGAGGAAGTTAGCTAGAATTTTCCTTTCCCGGCTTAGAGAGAGACCTTGGAAAGAGAATCTCAGTGCTTTTTGGATGCATTTGGCTTTGTGTCTGTATTTATTTCTCTCCCATGCTGTCCTGACTCCCTGTGCCTCGGGCCTCCATCAGCATCCTTTATTTACATGGTCAAAGGCGGCTTCCAGCCTCCTGCCCCCTTCCTGTTCCAAGCAGATGTTGGCCTGGGCCCCTCCCTCTACCCTGGGGCCTCTGGCTGGGGAGAACAGAGGAGGCACTTGGGGACCCAACAATCTGCTCTCTGAATTTATGGTGAACCACAGGCTGACCATCCCAGGCCGAGCCAACTGTTCAGGCAATGGAAGGAGACAATCAGAGGTCTTGACGGGGCCGTTTTGGAAGAATCTGAGATAAGAGGAAGAGCAGAGCTGTCAGTTCAGGTCGCCCCGTACCACTGTGCAGGGGACTCATCCACAGTCATGGGGGCCTCGTTCATGTCGTATACATTGTGGATTTGTAAGTGAATTGTGACAGTTTCCTGGCAATCAGGTGTCTTGTACTAACAAAATCAGTATTTTACAACAATTTCTCAGCAGAATTGTGGAGGGGAACCATTTTCTATTTCTTCCAAGGATGCTGTGTAGAAAGGTCCAATATCTGTTTGGAAACCCCATAAATCTTGAGGGACTTGCTGCAACATGCATAGAGTACATCTCACGCCACCAGTTGTGCCTGGCCCTGGGAATGTGGCACTAAACTGGTTTCCAAACTCTCAATTCAGTGTAGGAAGTATGGGAAGCCATGGACTGGGCTGCTCCCTCGACTAAGCAAAACTCAGCTGATGATCTACAGACTGTGGTGGCTGTAAAGGCCCTGACCTTAACCTCCCAGGGACGTTGGGAGGTGCGAGTGTGAAAACGATGCCCACATGCTTGGGAATCTGGGGTTTGGCATTGTTTAAACACTGCAACCCTAAATACACAGAGCTGAAGCAGGGGCCAGGGCACTCCCCACCTCTGCACACAGCAGTTCCATTTCATCCTTCTAGACATTCCAGAGCTGCTGGAGTAACAGTCTGCTTTTCAGAAGAGCCATTCAGTAGCTGTGGCCCTGTCTGGCCCCTTTGGCTCTTCCCGTAAGGGAAAAAAAAAAAAAACCAGGCAGGCGATGCTGGCAGTAAACAGAGAGGGACCAGGGGCCAACCATATGTCTGGAAAGGGGTGCTGCTCGAGCCAGGTATGGAGCTGTTACTCTAGTCAACAGATGACCTGGCCGAGCAGCACAGCCAGCGAGTCTCCAGGGAGGTCACTGTGAGGCCAGGAGCTGTGGCTTTGCCTCACTGAGGATGCAGATCCCCAGAAGTCAATGGAAGGATTGGAAGAGATGATCTCTGAGGTCCTTGCCAACTCTAATAGGTGTGGTTCCGGGCAGCTTACTTCCTGACACAGCCTGTAGGTGCCAGGTAAGGAGATGGCTCACATGTGGGTTTGTGTCCATGCTGGCTCTGGCCCTGGAGTGTTCAGGCCACCCTCAGGCAGTTGGGTTGGAAGGAAATGCATTCCTCTCCCATCCGGGGCTGGGCATGCCTCAGCCCAGCTTGGCAGCCCCCACTCCTAGACAGCTGGTCCCCCAGCTGGAGCACACGGAGGTGCCAGGGCAGCAGAACCGCTCATGCAATTGATTTTAGAGAGAGGCTTGGAGGTTATGAGTTTTTCTTTTTTCCCCCCCTGGAGAAGCTGTTCCCTGCAGCCAAACATCTCAGCTTAGGGGAGCACAAAGCTGATAAAAATAGACTTTAGCCAGAGCAGCAGAAGTGGGAGGAGGGGACAGGGATCTCAGACCCTTTCCTTCCTGAAAATTCAGCACCAGGCATATGCTACCCCCACCCTGGGGGAGGGGACAACTGGTTCCTGGAGCAGTAACTTCCTGCCATCTCCTGAGCCACCTGTGACAGTGCGTGGACCAACGTCCTCGCTCAGGGAGGGAGGGCTCCTGTGAGAGCCTCATGAGAATGGCTGTCAAGCACATCTCCCCTGGCCAGAAGTAATAATAGTAATCATGGTAATAGTAGCAATAGTTGCTAACATTTAGTGAGTACTGGCTATGTGCTGGAAACTGCTAAATGTATTATTTCATTTAATCTTCAGAGCAAAAGCTCCATTAGCTCCATTCCCCAGACAAGAGATGGAAGCTCAGAGAGAGTAACTTATCTGCAGCTCCCCAGCTGGTCAGTAACAATGCCAGGATTCCAAGTCAGGGCTGTGCAGCCATAAAGCCCACAGGCTCAGCCATGCAGTATAAGGGAGCAGATCTGCCTGTGGGGCTTGTGGAGCCCACGCTGCAGGCAGGGGAAGTTTGAGCAGCCAGAACCCATGGGGAGGAGGACAGAGTGACGACAGGTGTTGGTGGCTCTTGTCCAGCACTTGGGTGGTGGTGGTGGGGCAGGGGGGTCGTGCAGGAAATACCTGGGGGTGTGGGGCTGGCAGACAGGCTTGGCTACCTGGAGTCTGGAGAGGTGGGGGTCCTCTGGGAAGGTTGTTCATGTGTGCACATCCAGCAGGAGGGTAAACAGGTGAGCCATCACGCGGGGGTCGGCCCTGGGGAGGGAGGCCAGGAGACGAGCCCCACCTTATATTCGGAGATTCCTCTGAAGCCTTCAGAAGCTTCGACAAGCTAAGAACACCAGGCCTGCCCAACCAGCCTCTCTGCAGAGGGGCTTCTGGAGTGGGTTTTACACAAGATCTTTGGGCGATTCTGATTCAGATGCTTGTGTGTGTATGTGTATTTGTGTGTGTGTGTGTGTGCGTGTGTGTGTGTGTGTGTGGTGGTGGCGGGGGACAGGAGGGAGTGGTGGTGGGGGGTGCGTGATACTTCTGGAAACTCCAGTCCAGAAGTGATGAGAACTGGGAAGGCCCAAATCTCAAAGAAAATGGGCTTCAGGACAAGTAAGGCTGGAGCTTGAGCAACAGACACGAGTCGAGTGCCGGCCATCAGGACAGTGGCACTGGGCTCCCGGAGGTGCCTCCTCCCAGGTGAGTGGCACTGGGCCTCCCATCAGGTCCCTCCATGTGGGGTTGATGGGGCAAAAGTTAGGATGGGGGTGGGAGAGATCTTGTCATCTCCTCACTTAAAACTTTATAGGGGCTTCCCTGGTTTTGTTCAGTCCCTCAGTCATGTCCAACTCTTTGAAACCCCACGGACTGCAGCACACCAGGCTTTCCTGCCGTAACTATCTCCTGGAGTTTGCTCAAACTCATATCCATTGAGTCAGTGATGCCATCCAACCATCTCATCCTCTGTCGCCCCCTTCTCCTCCTGTCCTCCGTCTTTCCCAGCATCAGTTTCCTTTCCAATGAGTCGGTTCTTCACATCAGGTGGCCAAAGTATTGGAGCTTCAGCTTCAGCATCAGTCCTTTCAATGAATATTCAGAGTTGATTTCCTTTTGGATTGCCTGGTTTGATCTCCTTGCCATCCAAGGGACTTCCAAGAGTCTCCTCCAACACCACAGTTCAAACGCATCAATTCTTTGGTGCTCAGCCTTCTCTATGATCCAGCTCTCACATCCATACATGACTACTGGACAAACCATAGCTTTGACAAGACAGACCTTTGTCAGCAAAGGGGTGTCTCTGCTCTAATACACTGTCTAGGTTTGTCACAGGTTGTCTTCCGAGGAGCAAGCGTCTTTTAATGGCATGGCTGCAGTCACCGTATGCATTGATTTTGGATCCCAAGGAAACAGGGGCTTCCTATTCCTACAAAATTAACCCAGACTCCTTCCATGGCCGTCATGACTGTGTGATCGAGCCCTTGGCTGTCTCTCAGGCCTCACCCCCTTCCAGCCTCCTCGCCCTTGTCCTGTTGTATCCGTATTTCTCTTTCAATTCCCCTAGTAGACGCTCCTCCCCACCTCTGAGCCTCTGAACACGCTGGTCCTTTGCCCTGATGAGCCAGTGATGGTCTCCTTCTCACTATCCAGTCCTGAGCAAAGCACTGGCCCACCTATCTGAGGCTGCCTGTGCGCTCTACCCTGCAGCTACTTTCCATCTGTCTTCTCATTGCTTTCTTTCATGGCTCTCCCCAGTACCTGTGATGTGCTGCCCCCAGCCACTCCCAGGAGGCTGTCAGTCCCTGAGGCTGGTGGGTGAGTCAGTCTGGTTTCTCTGCATATCCTTCACTCCCACCTTGTTGGCACCTGATTAGTATTTAGGGTGGGTGGGTCGGAGGGGTGGGGGAATGTGGGTAAGCTGCAAAGCTCAGGAAAAATCTCTCTGGGAACTTTTCTGAAACATTTTCTTTAACACTAATCTTTAGTTGTGGTGAAATAGGAGAAGGTCACATCACCTTCTGGTTTGATTGTGCGGGTCTGAAAGTGATGAGGTTAGGGGAAAGGAAGCATGCTTTCACTGGCCCTTAAAACATAAAATAATAAATACAACATCCATTGATTGCTTACTCTTCTTCAAGGCTTTGCTGGAAATGCCTTCTCCCTCAGGAAGCCCTGCCTGATTGCCACCTACCTGAGCCAGTCAGATGTGACTGCTCCACTTCCTGTGTTTTCGCTCGCCTTTGGTATGTCTTCCATGGTTACCATTCTGCCTGAACTGTGCTACATTTGTGTGCACATGTCTTATATGTTACATGTACATGTCTGAATTCATCAGGATGCTTTTGATGGTAACCAACAGAAACTCGGCACAAACCAGCATAACCCAAATGGAACATATTGACTTACGTAACTAGGAATAACGAGGGGGTGCTAGCATCGGACATGGCTGGATAGATACAGGGTAACTGTGATGCGAGCTCCTCTCTCTCCTGTCTCTCTGTCTCTTTCAGTCTCCTTTCCTACATCTGTTTCCTCCCCATCCACCTCTCATTATTCCATCTCTTTGCTCTTCTCTCTATACAGAGACCTCATTCTTTTCCACTGAAGAATCTTCTCTGTGTGGTAGAGAATCTGACCACTGTCACCTCCAGCTTATTGCATCACTGGTCACTGTCCATGGAGGATGAATCTCTCTCCCATTGTTCTTGTATCCAGTCTCACCAGAGTGTTCTGATTGGGCCCTCTTGAGTCACATTCTTAGCCCTTTGACCAATCACTATGAATGGGGAGGAGGATTGATGTGGCCTTGGTTACACACACATCCCTTCAGCCAGGCACAGGTCAGGGATATTGGCAGCCTCACTAGGATCACATGATTAGACAGAGGAAGGAGTAGTTTGCCAAAGAAAGAGACATTGAAAAGGGGTGCTCGGCAGATAAAAGAAGTTTACTAAAATATCTTATAATGCCTTCTATTTCTACCATGTCTCTGTGTAGACTGGATGCAAGATCTTTCCCACATGCTGTTTCTAATCCTTTTAATAACCAATAAAAGGTACATCTTATTTGTTGGGTATGGTACATCTTATTTTAAAAGATGAGGACACAAAGTTCAGAGAAGTTAAGTGATTTACCAAAGCCACGTAGCTAGTAAGTAGCTAGGCCAGGCCTGAGACACACGTGTGCTTTCCCCCAGGGCCCAAGCTTGACCCACTGTATTGTTATTCCTCGTGGTAGAGGTTATCTAGGAATAAAGAGATAGGTAATCTCATATATTCCCACTTGGAACAACACTAATGAATATTTTAAAATCATTTTGTAATTTTTCTGTGGTATATAAGATAGGAATTTAAAATGTAATAATGTAATTTTAGTTCAGTGTATTATTACAGGTTATATTATAAAGTTTATTTACTCTTTACTTACTCTTTAAAGAGTAAACATATCCATTATGTTTAAAGCTGAATTTGGGCATTTTCTCCACTGAATAAGAGATAAATGTTGTTTAATTATATAAAAAAGTGATTTGTTGACAAATTTTAATTTGATACATTATGTTTCATTTGGGGAGCAAATACATTTTGAAATTCAGGTTGTAATTATAGTTGTATCATAAAAACTGTTCTTGGGATCTCTTATTTGGAGTTATTGAAATTTTTGTGTTTTGAAAAATCAGTTTTTTTTTTTAAAATGTAGAATTTTGTTCCATTCGATATTGAGATGAAAGAGAAAGTTTGAAAGTGCTATTTGTAAACACTTTTCAAAAACGCATTACAGAAGTGGAGCATCTTCATTCTTAATAAATAAAAAAGCCAAGTTGACTATAACTGCCACTGTATGTTTTCTTTCTTTAGCATTGGTTTATGGAGTTCTAGGAAAAATTTGAAAATTATTCTGTTTTTTATGTTTCTCATTAACTTGATATTGTATTTCCATCTCAGAGTTCCTTATGCTTCTTGTCTTAAATCAATGGTCCATACTGAGTGTAAATTAAACGGAGTATGACTAAACCTAAAAAGAATTTAATACTGCATGATAATGAAAACCACCGGGATGGTTCTCGACCATCAGCTGCCCACGTTAGCAGGCTGATCTGACCTCAGTGGACTCAAGGTAGGTACCCTTTCATGGGTATGCCTTCAGAGCACTCATACCATCCCATTTAAAAAAGTTATTATTTTACTAATTTAGAAAAGAAAGGGGAACATAGCATCATTGCCTTTAAGCTTATGAATTCCTTGCATTAACTTCAGGAGCCTTTGGGATCACAATCAACCACTGGGAGGTGCTTTACAGCAACTTCCATGAAACTGTGGGTCTGGGGGCACATCCCAGAACTCAGTCATCTTTGCATGTGGCACCCTTCTTGGTGCCAGCCCAGCACGTTTCCTGTAGGCTTAAAGGGTGCATCCTTGTGGATTGGGGCAAGCAAGGATAAAAAGGAGGGAAAGATCAATGACCCCTCTTTGAGAATATTCTGTTTCCCAGTTTTCAAGGGGATTGACAGCATAGAGCAGGTCTGGAGCATGTCTGCACCACCAAGGAGTGAGAAGTGGCAGACAGATGCTGGCAGGGCTGGAAAGAGAGGCAGACATTCCCCAGCAACCAGTGTGTGTACTCCCAGGCCCTGTCCTCCCCGCACGAAGAGCCGAGATAATGAAGATAGAACAAGTTCAGAGAAGGGCAGCAGAAGCGATCCAGGAGACATGACTTACGGGAGGAGAGTTTAATTGGTTTAGCCTAAAAAGCCCATTACGCTCTCTGGTGGACACGGTGATGCTATAAATATCTGCAAGTTGACAACAAGGGAGAGAGGCTGGAATCCATCTTTGCTGGGCACCCATGTTAAGGTTGGAGGCTTGGCGGGAGGGCAGAAGCTGCTCAGGGTTGGAGCCGGCTTTAGAGGCTTGAAGGCTTTTTCTCACAGTCAGAAGGAATCCTTTGTTCAAACAAAAGCATACGTGGAATTCTGTTCCGTGAACAGGTCCAGCCGAGAGCCTCTTGAATGACATGGAGGAGGGTCTGGGCCCTTTTCCGCCACTCCACCCCACCGCAGGCACCTCCCCAGGCTCCTTGGGCTTAGCTGGAAAACCTGAATCCCATGCGAGGGAGGGACAGTGTCCAGGCAGGAGCCGGGGAGGGGGCATACAAAAAGACAGGGGGATGGGATGCAGCTCCAAACAGGGTTGCTGGGCCAAGAGGGGCTTGGGATGAGATCCTGGCAGCTGTGATGCAGTCACAGTCAAGCCACCTGCAGAACCGAGCTCCTTACATGGCCAGCTGGGGGCAGGAACCCGGGGTAACATGCATGGCAACATGCGCATGTGCTTGCTGGGGGCGGTTCACAGGGTCCGGAGAGTTCAGCTTTCTGGGAGCACCTCAGGGTGTCCAGGTAATAGTCCATTAGAAGGAAATGGGTGGCAACCTCTGGACCTGGGGGCTGCCCAGAGCAGGCAGGGTGGTGAGGGTGAGAACCCTAGACCCAGAGTGTGGGCGTCTGAGCTGCAAATCTGGATCTCTGTGAATCTGCTGTTATGGTCTTGGTGGGGCTAGCTCTCACTTGGGTAAGAACAGGGAGTGAAGGGAGGGATAAGTACTGGGCCCTCAGATGAGACAGCTAGGCTGTGAGAGCCCACTGGGGGTTCCTGGAAAACCCCTTACCTTCTCCAGGCCTTGGTTTCTTAATCTGAAAGATGGGACAGCAGCCTCATACAGCTTTTGTTGAGGATTAAATAGAGTGCCCCTTGTAGAGAGCTCAGCACAATGCCCAGGGCATCTAAATGTTGGCTCTGGTTATTTTTATTCCATCAGTTAATTGGTTTCCAAGCTTCTTTGCAGTTTAGTGCTGGGATAGGGGTTTTCTATAGGACAAGGAATGTGAGGAGAGCAGGAAGGGAGATGGGGAACCGTACTGTCCCTGAGCATGCCAGGGTGGAGTAGTCCTCCGAGGCCATGGCTTCTGTGTCATGTGCCTCCTCTCACCCCACGTGTACATTTGTTCACCCGTCTATTCAGCTCACTCTTCTGGAACATCTTTCAACCGCAGGCCAGGTACTGCTAGAGACAGAGGCTGCCATAGTTCTGGCCTGGTCCCCACCCTCATGGAGCTTGTGTCTGAACAGGATGATTGTTGGCTAAAACCAGAGAGGTCGGTGCTTTGGCAGAGGGGCACAGGGCAGGGGCTGCTGTCTTGGGGAAAAGGGACAGGAGGGCTTCCCAGGGCCTGTGAGGTGTAAGTGGAGAGATACGGACACCCAGCAGCTGGCTGGAGATGGTGGGAGGAGATGGGGACGAGAAGGAAAGGCTAGGGCTGCGTGTGCCAGAAAGGGCAATGGCATGTGCAAAGGTCCAGGGGCCAGAGAGAGCAGCAAACACAAGCCTCACGTCCTTAGGGACCGTGGGAGATGAGGTCAGTAAGGCTTCACGAATCGGGGGCCATGACTAAGCTGTGTGTGATTTTTCTTCTGCGGGGGGCAGGTGGAGAGCCACTGAGGAGTGTAAGGAAGGAGCTGACATGCTCGTATTGGTGTTTTAGGGACACCTTCTGATATTCTTTTGAGAATCGATTGAGGAGGCAGGTCTTTGGACAAGGGACTGTTGGAGTCTTCCAGATAAGAGAATGAAACAGAGACAGCAGGACAGAATTAAGAGATATCTAAGATGGCAACCCGCTCCAGAGTTCTTGCCTGGGAAATGCCATGGACAGAGGAGCCTGGTAGCCTATAGTCCATGGGGGTCACAAAAAGAATTGGACATGGCTGAGTGATTAAACAGCAAAAACAAAGGGATAAAACACACACATCTGTGAAGGAGAGGCTGTGGGGGGCTGGGAGAAAGAGAGCCGTAGCTTCTAGCCTGGGCACTGCTGGAGACAGAAAACTGGAGGGGCAGGGGAATTGGTGCCGAAGAAACAGCCCTTCCTTTTATGTCCTGGATATGAAGCTTGGACCTCTAACGTCAGCTCTCCAAGGGTAGGGGCTATGCACCCTCCTCAGAGCCTGGAAGGGAGGCTGCCCTCCAGATAAGCCAGTGCACTTCTGCACACGAGCACGTCTGCTCCTTGAATGACTTTGTAAAGCCGGCTCTGTGTTCATCCTCACCACCAGTTACAGATGTGGAAACTGAGGCCCACAGAGCAAAGTAAATTGCTTCTGGTTGCAGAGTCGGTTCTAGTCCTGATCTGACGCGCAGGGTGAGGAGAGCTATGCTAGGAAGTGGTGCAGGGTCTCTTGCCCAGGAGGGCTCAGGAGTGGCCTTGGCAGGGGCGGGAGGGTGGGGGCATCCATTAGGTTCTCTAAAAACATGTGTAGAAAAGAATGCACAGGTGACTTTTTCTGGGAAGAAGTTCTATTGCTTTCGTCAGGTTCTCACAGGTTTCTGTGACCGCCTGATTATAAGGACCTAGAGAGGACCTGGGGCTGCCCGCTCCTGTTTGCACGATCTGGGGTGAGGGCGGGGGAGGAGGACAGAGCAGCTGGCGCATCTGTGTCAGATGCAAGGAAGTTAGTGGCCCCTGGTTGTCCCAGGTGATAGGAACATAATCCAGTGACCTCTGGCCCACAAACGTATATCAAGTGTGAACTAATAAACAGGCCCTCTGCTAGGGGGTAGGAACCCAAAGGAGAGAGAGACACAGGGTGACCCTCATCTCCATGCCCTGGGGGAGTCAGTGAAGGGGATCCATTGCACATATCCCTAACCTGTGGTTTTGGGAGCAAAGTCCTAAAAGGGACAAAATGAGGAAGGCTAGGGTGCAGAAGAGGAAAGGACTGGGACCTTGATTGTCTCAGGCCACTCACTGGAGAAGCCTCCTTCTGGTGTCTGCGCTCAGAGACCCTGTGTGTGTTTGTGTGTGCACACGGGCGTTCCGTGCGCTCTGGTCTCACTCATTCTGGGGAGGTGAACCATGCAGATGGGGCCCAAGATCTGGAGGGAACCCTGGACGTGAGCCCACACCTGGGAGCACATTCCAGCAGGCTGGAGGCTGGGTTCCTAGCAGTCAGGGCGTTGGGTGCGTAAGTTGTTTCCTGGTGTTGACTGAAAAAGTGATGGGGGTGGAGTGAGAGGGAGTGGGTGAGAGGAGTGTGTGTGGTCCAGCAGAGAACCAGTAAAGGTGAGAGAGGCTCCGGCTCTGACCACACACAGCCCTCAGTCTATGCGCGTGTATATAGGACTGGCATTGGCCAGTACATTAAGACTAACACCTCCATAGCTTTGCTACTAACGTCTCCCAACTTGCCAAAGAGGACATGAGGCACAGAGAAGACAGTTAACTCATCTAATCTCACATGGCCAGGAAGTGGTTCAGTTGGGAACCCAGCCCATGTCTGGCTGACGTTGTCCCGTTCTTGTCCCGGCCTTTGTCCTCAAAGAGTAGTGTTGGTCTCGTTCCTCCTCCCTTCTCTCTCCTCCCTACACCCCACCTACACCCAGACTCCAGACCAGAGCAGGCTGCCGGGGTCTCCAGCTGCAGGCCTGGCCGGGACACTAGCAGGGGCTGCCTGCCGACCCATTCTCAGCCCTCTCCTGCCCTCTTATGGCCGCCCCTGAGCCAGTCTCTGCTACAGGGCTCCCTGGGGTTTACCAGTGACCTTGGCGAGGATGTCCAGGGTCCTGGCTCCAAGGAGAGACAGAGAGGGAAGTTGGGGAGTTCTTTCCCCCAGGGACCATGTCAGGAAGCGGCCTTGGGCCCTGTTTCCACAAGAGAACAGAGACAGCTCCATGTCCCCGCCCCACCACCCAACACAGCTCTCTGCTGCCTGGAAGTCAAAGAAAAACACCAACAACAGGTTCCTCTGGCTCATTCCTCCCACTTTCTCTCCTCTGACTTTGCGCTCCATTTAACCTCCAGAATTCGCGGTCCCCAGGTCTCTGCTCAGTTAGTCCCTTTACCTACAATTGCAGGTTCCTGCCCTGAAGCACCTTCAATCCCACCTGGAAAGTCCTACTTCCTCTCCACTGCACAGGGGACACACGCTCCCTGTCTTCCCGACAAGACACAATTAATTCCTGTTAAAATCAACCTGAAACCCCAAGACTCACACTTTGATGTGTGGCCCCTCAGGAGGAGCCAAGGTGCACCTGGCATTTTGTTCTTGATTTTTTATCATTATATGATCATTTTCTTCTGCTGGTACCTGTTCCTTAGAACAATAATTTTTAGTGGCTTCTGTGATTTCTTGTCCGATAGACTGCGAGTTCTCAATCTGGGCTTAGGGGTGTCCAAGGGGTGACATCCGACTGCTCATTCAGCCCCAGGAGCTCTGCTTATATGCTTTTCACTGCCTCTTTGTTGTTCTTGTTGTTATTGAAATACATTGGAGCTCTGGGAGAGATTTTATTTGGAAGAAAATTTGTGCTTTAAAGCAATTAAAAATTACAGAGGTAAATTAACAAGTATGTATCTATCCAAATGTGTCATTTTAAAGGGTGGTTTTGTGCATGTAGACTGTTCTTTTAAAATTATTTCCTTGGCATTATTTTTTCTGCCTGGGATTGCGGTCCTCCAGAGGGGGCATGTGCCTTGGCTCTGCGCATGAAATAGTCTCCTGAGAGCCAAGGGCTGGGTCCTGGTCATCCCCAAGTCTGGCCGGGCACCCAGCACACAGTAGGTACTCATGTAGCTCTGGTGGAATTGAACGTGAAAGGGAAGGTTGCTCCATGTGCCAGGCTGGATGGGCGAGAAGGTCACGTTCAGAATCACCCAGCAGATCGGGGAACAGCAAAGGTGCTCTGAGTCAGTCTTTGTCATCAGGGCAGGCCAAGACCTCCTCTCTTTGTCTGAGCACTACGCAGTGTACAAAGTCCTTTCATGTACCTTTGTAATGACTTTCTCATAGATAGTAGGATTCCCATTTTATAGGTGAGGAAACTGAGGCTTAAAGACATTTGCTGCTGTTCAGCCTCTAAATAGTGTCCGACGGTTTGTGACCCCATGGACTGCAGCATGCCAGTCTTCCCTGTCCTTCATGGTCTCCAGGAGTTTGGCCAAACTCATGTCCATTCAGTTGGTAGCTTGTCTCAAATCACACAGTTACTCAGGGGCTAGGTGGGGACCCCGGGCCAGGTGTGGGCCCCCACCCCAGTTTTGCTGGCCAGGAGCTGCTGACTGCACAGCTTAAACGGAAGTGCTCTGAATGGGAAGCCACGTTTGGTGATGAGGGTTATGAACTATTTGCTAAAACCTCAGGCTAAGTACTAGGCAGTCTGTGGTTTTGACAAAGTGTAAATGCCTTCCCTTGAGGAGAGGGCCTCTGTAAGCTGGGCTTTCTTGGCTGGGAATCCAGGTCTGGGTTATAAGATGTGCATAACTTTGCTGTTAGTGGAGTTCGTGTTCCCGAGCTCTTCATGGCGTCGATCATAACTGTCAGGTAAAGGTTTGCGTTTTCCCCTCCACCGGGGACCTCCCAGCCGTCAGGCTGAGCCTGTCGTGTGACTCAGGCCTTTGGAAGTGTTGACAGGGAAGGGTCTGATATTGAGGAAGGGCCTGCCACCTGCCAGGTATGTCATTTCCACTCGCTTATTAAATCCTCCGCATGAGCCTAAGAAGTAATCAAGCCCAGGTTCCAGATGAGAAGCAGAGACTCGCCCAGGGCCCCACACGAGGGAAGAGAGGAGCTCAGTCTTGAACTTGTGTTGGGCTGGTTGCCTTTCTCTTGTTTCTAAGAATAAGGGCCCAGTATCCTAGCAGGGAGTTCTTAGAAACCAGTAACCTCCTGGGCAGGAACCTAAGCTGTATTTAATCGAGACAAAAGTAGAAACTATTCCAAGAAATCAGAGACACTTGAGAGCATTTAAAATCTGTTTCAAGAATTCCAAGGACAGAGTCCTTGGAAAGCTGCTGACAAACAGCTTTAGAATTAAGGGGCTTTAGAATTCTGCTCAATTCAACAAACTTTTATTATAGGCCCAGGTGCTTTGGGGAAGCAGAGATGGACGAGGCAGGTCTCTATCTTTACAGAGTTCCCCGGAGTGGGGCAGAGGTGCTTCTGGCATCACCATATTGAATGGTATCCTCGAGCGAGGGTCTTCAAACAAGTTTGCAAGCATCACATGCTGGGCCCTTCTCCAGGAGCTCATCCATATCAGTCTTTGCAAAAGCTTGAGAAGGAAGGACATTGGCATAATATTCTCTGGTCCCCCCTTACTTAACTGGCAATGAGTCCCCCCCACCACCACTTCCCTTTTGTCCCCAGTGAATTATTTATTAACATCCTAAGAGTATTCCATGGAACATATTTTGGACATGGTATGTGGCCTGGGGCAGCTCCATGATGGGGCTGCAAGGCTGACGAATGAATACATTCTCATCTTTTAAAGTAAATTAGAAGGTTCTACATTTGGGAGCTATTCATCTCTCCCACTCTTTCCTCTCTTGGGCAGAAGATGTGACTGCTGTTTGGGCTTAGCCTTAGCTACTTTCTTAAAAATGTGTCTTGTGAACCTGAGGGATTACTCAGGCCTTGAGCCTTTTAGCTAAAGGGATCTCTTGGGTGGACAGACATGTGTTTGAGGGATGTGAATATGGTCACAGCTTTCATGATATATGCAAGAACACAATTTCCAACAAGAAATTGACAGCCTGCATATTAATAGGGAGAACATACTGGAAACCAGCCAAGCAGGGGCCACCTCCTCAGCCTGAAGGGGTTCGTCAACAGGGCTTGGCTCTATTCTATACTGAGGTCACCCTGCCCCTGGCCAGAACCATGGCGTTTATTTGCAGGATGAACATAGGTGGCAATTGTTTCCAGCATGTCAACACCCTTTGGCATGTAACAGTGGCTTCTTCTTGGAGTGACACGTAGCAGAGCTGTTTACCCAGCAGAGCCAGTGCAGAGAAGTGACCTAGATGCGTAGGGCTGTAACAAAATTAAATGCCTTCAGGGGTGTGGTCACATTTTTCCTTGGTGGGGAAATACTCTGGCACAGTGATTAAAAGGATGCTCTCTGGTGTCACGCAGGCTTGGCTCTGCCTCAGGACTGTCATGTGACCTTCCTGAGCCTGGGTTCTTCTGTCAAATGGGGATAATTCCTGCCTTGGTATATGTCTAGCACTTGATGAATTTGAAGGGTCCCCCTCCGTCACTGGGTCTGCTGTTATGACTGGATTGTCAAGAAGAGAGAATGCATGTGAAAATATTTTATACTGTGTAAAGCGCTGATATTACACTGATAGTATACTGTGTAAAGTACGGAAGAAAGGGTTATAGCTAAACTTTATTGAGTGCTTATTATTTGCCAAGGTCTGTTCTAAATGAATTACTTCCATTATCTCATTTAAGCCTCACCACAACCCCATGAGATAGGATCCTATGATTCTCCCCACTTTACAGATGAGGAAATTGAGACCCGGAAAGGTTATGTCCCTAGCTTCAGGTCACATGTAAAGGAGCTGGGATTCCTACCCAGGTGGGTCTGTGCAGAACCCCAGACCTCAGCTCTGAATCTTTGCTGGTACATCTCTTAGGGGGTTGGGGTCAGGGATCTGAACATTGTAGGTGGGCACAGGCTTCTGAGGGCTCTGGTGGTTTCCTGGGGCTTTTTGATCAGGTGTCCCAGTGGGGGGACTGGGGAGGGAGGAGGAATCTTCTCGCTCTGGCCTTCCAGGTGACAGTACTTTGCTATTTCCTGGTGATGAGGAGAGGTTTGTAATGAAAGCACTGACATGAACTCTGCTGGGAGGTACTGGTTACAGGAACATTGATCGAGACTTTTGTCTCATTTAATCCTCACAACAACTTCCAGGAAGGGCAGCCGATTCCTTATTTATTGCTGGGGACACTAAGGCACAGAGGAAAACTGCCACCACGCAGCTAGTGAGCTTCAGAGCCGAGACCTGCCCCAGGATGCCCACTCTAGGGTGTGGGCATCTAACCAGCGTTCCACACAGTGCTGTGGTTTCAGACTCACTGCAGGGTCAAAGTGGGAAACATAGCCCATCCCTAACCAGGCCTCTAGAGAACTAGGGGGCCCTTTACGTATTGATGGTTTATTAACCTGCACGACTAAGACAGGCCTTACTGTCCTGCTTTGCAGATGAGGGTTTAAAGACTTGTCCAAGGCCACCCAGCTAGGAGGGAGCACCAGACCTGCCTGCCTCCAAAGCCCACCTTTGTCCCTGTACTCCTTGGCACTGTTAGGAGCCCTCTGCTCTCTGAGGTTCTGAGTCCGTGAAAGGTCCAGGAGCATCGTGTCCAACTCAGTGGGACACTCAGGGGACCAGGCCTCTGCTCACACCTACTTTCTGCTTCTTTCCTCGGCAGCCCAGACCCAAGGCTAAATAGTTAAAAAACAAAGCGTACTCATGAAAGGGAGACATGTGATGATGGGGTGAACCGAGTCACCTGCCTTCCACCTGTGATGCCAGACTCACCAGTGTCAGCAGGGAATTTAGATTTCTTTTTCTTGGATTCTCTGGACATTTCACTGTGCAGTCGTAATCAGTTCCTCTCCCTTAGAATCACCCGCTCGTTCTGGTACCTCATGGCAGTGCAGAAGGCACCAGGCTCAGGTCTTTGCAGCAGAGATCAGGGTGCAGACCTGGGACGCAGTTGGAAGGGCTATGCTGCAAAGTCGCCCCGCAGGGCAGGGCTGATGGAGCAGATGGAGTGGAGGTGGGGAGATGCTTGTACAGGATGAGCCTGGGCAGAGCAGGGGAGGCTGGGAGCACATTCATTCATTCACCCGCTTGCTCCTTTCATCACACTGCGTGAAACCCCTGCTGTGTGGCAGGCGCTGTGGTTGGTGCTGGGGTTAAGAGGCAGAGGCTCTGGAGCACACTGGACTGAATTCAAATTCCAGCTTCATCCACAGGCCAGTCATTTAACCTCTCTGCAATCAGCATCCTCATTCCCAAACTGAAGACAGTGGCAGCCCCCAGTTCTCTGAGCTGCAGTAGAGGATTAGATGAGATTAGGTACATTACATTCTTTAGAAAAGTGCATGGCACACAGGTGAGAGCTGAATAATTAGAGCTATTATTATCTCTGTCCTTGGGAGTTCACAGTCTGGTGAGACACAGACATTAAAAGAAACAAATAATTTCCTAATGACTCGGCCAGGAAGTGATGCTGAGTTTCACCAAGTAGCAGTGTCAGAATTTCCTGCCTCCCTGCACCCTACGAAATGCACTGAGGTCATATTTGCTCCGGAGGTGGTACCGCCTGCAAATGCTCTGACCACCCTGATCCCATGGGATGCGGGGGCATCAGTTTCACCTTCTGAAAGGAGAGAAGAACCGCGTTGGGACTGGAAGAGATTCAGAGGATCCTTTTCTATCCTGCACTGCAGACAGAGACAATGAGATGGAAAATCCAAACGGCTAACATGAATACATAAGAGCAAGAAGCTTAACAGCCTGATGACAAGCAGCACAAGAGATGAGAATTCTCTAGCAATGATGAGCGGTTTGGAAGTGATAAAGCAGAAGAGGATTAGCAGGGTGAAGTTGGGGACCCTCATTCCTGGGCCTAGCAGAATTCCTCTGCTAGTGGAGATCTGGTCAGCCGGCTGGGCTTGGTAGGGGCTCACCTTTCCATTTTGCTGCACCCGAAGGAATCACCCAGAAGTGAAACTCTGTTCTTAAGTATCACCTGCTTTATTATCGTCATGATCTTAAGGACAGTATTTCTCCAGCAGCAGAGGAGACAAGACTTTCCAATGGCCCCCAGAAAACCTTGCGAGAATTTCAGTCTCTGATCCTAATGGTAGAAAAGAAACAATAATAATTTTTTTTCTTTAGTATTATCAATCTTGTACCCAAAAGATCATCTTTAGGAGCTAGATTTAAAATTTTAATTAAAAAATTATCATTTAGGGATGCATCACAGTCTGTATGGAAAATCTATGTCCTTCTAGGAGGTCAGGATGAGGTGCTGGCCTTAGGGTGAGATGGGAATGAAGGTAAATGTAACCCTTAGGTTTGTCTGCTGGGCGGTTGGCTCAGTGAGGTGGCTGCTGCCCTGTCCATGCATGATCTAGACCCTACGATATGGTTAAGCTGAGACCCCGTGGGCAAGAGGAGGATGAAGGGCAGATTGAGGGAAAGGGAATCTAGCAGCGACGTTGGGTGAGCTAGCACCATACCTGATTTGAGATTTCCTGCTGGGATGACCTTGTATTGGGGGGTGTGGGTTGAATGGTGCCCCTCCCCTAAAGAGGGGGGATATGGACATGAAGATGCCCACATTTTCATTCCCAGAACCCATGTGGTGGTGGCTTAGTTGCTAAGTCATGTTCGACCCTTGTGACCCATGGACTGTAGCCCGCCAGGCTCCTCTGTCCATGGGATTTCCCAGGCAAGACTACTGGAGTGGGTTGTCATTTCTTTCTCCACAGAACCCACGAATGTGGCCTTATTTGGAAAAATTCTTGGCTGATGTGATCAAATTAAAGATCATCCTGGATTATCTGGGTGGGTCCTAAATCCTTACAAGAACCAAAAGGCCATGTGAAGACAGAGGCAGAGTAGAATCATGAAACCTGGGACTACTGGGAACCAGAAACTGGAAGAGGCAAGGATTCTCCCCCAGAAACTTCGGAGGGAATACAGCCCTGCTGATATCTTGATTTTGAGCCAGGATACTGATTTTTGGAATTCTGGCCTCTAGAACTGTGAGAGAATACATGTCTGCTGTTTTAAGGCCCCAAGAATACAGTAATTTGTTGTGGGACCCTTAGGAAACAGAAACAGTGGGTACAGAAAGTGTTGGAAACATTGGTTGAAGACTGGAACCTGTGAAGACTGTGGGTTCAGATAGGTAGGATCTTTTGAGGCAGTGGGCCCGGGCAGGGTTGTTATAGGAAACAAGGGACTAGAGATGAAGAACCTCTTATCCTCTTCCTCGGGCAGCACAAGCTCAGGCCAAAGGTGAGAGCTGCTGCATTACGTGGGTGGGGCTTCTCCAGGGCAACAGGGGTGGTTAGGTGGTGACTTCCATTTGACTCCTGCTTTCTCCATCCTTCTAGCTATGTCTACCTGGCTTGTTGTGTTCATGAGGAAGAGATTTGCCCAACAGATTTAAGGGTGCTGGAGAATATAGAGTAGCAGCGATGTCTTCTCCATGGGAGCTGACTCATGCCAGAATCTAGTGTTTCAACCAGATATGTCAGCAGCTGTAGGGCTTCGGGACAGGGCTGGGGGCTGCCTGAGTCCCTGGGGCACTGCTGAGATCAGAGCCCCATGTCTGGGCAGCTGGAAGGGGCTTTCTGACCTTCATGGCCCAGATTGCTGCTCACAAATGCTCACTATTCTCATCCAGATTCTTGTTGTTTTTTTTTTTCTTCAAGCTTTGGTACCTACTGCTCCTTGACTGCTGGGCAGCCTCAGGAGACAACAGCATGAATGAACAAGCAGCAAACAAATACAAAAGATAAATCACACACACAGCCAATCTCAGCTTGACAGCCTTTCTTTTTTTCTTCTAGGACACGTGTGTTTGTGGCTGCATATTATACGGCACAAATTAATATAGTCATATTTTCTGCTAGTAAAATTGCTGCTGGCTCATATAATGGGATTAAATATGTCAGTATTTCATGGTGTTCCGCAAAGAGCCCCATAACTTCCAGGTGCTCAGCCACAGGGACAAGTTTGAGAACCACTGATCTATAATAAAGGGTAAAATCATTGAACACACAAGCAAGCGGGTTGTTTGAAAGAAGCCATTTGTCACTAACCCATCAGCATTCTGGGAGGTGGAAACTGAATATGTGTACAGACAAACTAATAAATTTAAATTATTCAAATATTTTGGAGTATTTGATTAGACTTCTTGTCTAATAGAATTGATGTGAAACCCTCTCAAAGCCCTCTTTTGGCCTTCAGAGCTAAGCCAGAAATCAGTCTCATTATTTCAGGAGCCAAGCATAGCCTCATGACTTCCTGGCCACACTCTGATGCGTCCTTGTCAGCCTGTGCATGCAAATAGATGCTGTGTGTGTAAAATCCACACACAGATGCTGGCCCCCAGCCCCACAGTCCATACACACTCCACTTCTCATCCTTGATTCAGGAAGCACCACCCAGAGAAGCGACTCTCCTAGGATTAGGGCTGTTGTTTCCTGGACCTGAGTTGTATTCTACTGAGCCATTATGACCAACCTAGATAGCATATTAAAAAGCAGAGACATTACTTTGCCAACAAAGGTCTGTCTAGTCAAGACTATGGTTTTTCCAGTAGTCATGTATGGATGTGAGACTTGGACTATAAAGAAAGCTGAGCACCGAAGAATTGATGCTTTTGACCTGTGGTGTTGGAGAAGACTCTCGAGAGTCCCTTGGACTGCCAGGAGATCCATCCAGTCCATCCTAAAGGAATCAGTCCTGGGTGTTCATTGGAAGGACTGATGCTAAAGCTGAAACTCCAATACTTTGGCCACTTAATGTGAAGAGCTAACTCACTGGAAAAGCCCCTGATGCTGGGAAAGATTGAAGGCGGGAGGAGAAGGGGATGACATAGGATGAGATGGTTGGATGGCATCACTGACTCAATGGACATGGATTTGGGTGAACTCCGGGAGTTGGTGATGGACAGGGAGGCCTGGCGTGCTGCGGTTCATGGGGTCGCAAAGAGCTGGACACGACTGAGAGACTGAACTGAACTGAGCTATCAGATAAAATCCTGGAAAAGGACATAGAGGGCTTGCAGTTATTGTAAGAAGACATTCTGTAAAGGCCAAGAAACCTGAACATTGATTGACCTTCTGCCAGAAAAACATTATTCTCCTTCTGAACCTAGCAGTGGACCAGCCACAGGGGAGTATGGCATGCAACTTCGTCACTGGACATCCCCACATCAGAGTCAGCTCAAACAGGAAGTTTCTGGAGGACAGATGGGGTGGTGATTTGGGATGCAAAAGGCAGAAAAATCAATAAAATAATTAGACCATACAAAGAATAAATTGATTAATATCTGATGATGATGAGAAAGAAGAAGATGGTTTAGAAAAAGCAAGTAAGAGATCCACTTTTGACCTAGAAAGCGTGACTTGAAATCAAACAAACAAAAAAGTACTCTTGCAACTTGGAGTAGATTACAAGAAAGCCTACACAGCAAACAGCTAAAGGAAAAAAAAAAAAAAGATTCAGCAAAACCCATCTTCAATGGGTTCACAATCAGCTCTTAAAGAAAATTATGAGTTTGGGGCCTGTTGTTCATTCAGTAATGGTGTCTTCCATCCCTACCACGTGTCAGACCCTGTGCTGGGTGCTGGGGAAGACAGACACTACCTGCCCTTTAAGAAACGAGCTCCTTGGTGGCATCCAGGAAGGAGGTGGTGATTACAGCATCAGGTGCATTGATGGGAAGGGTCCTGATGGGGAACCCAGCATCTGCACAAGGGGGAATCTCCCAGGCGGGGGGATAGGGTTAGAGGGGCACATCTTCACGGTCCCCGGTACCGACAGAATCCTGCCTCACGCGGCCTGTGGTAGCATTCCTCGTGCAGGGCTACGCCGTGCCTCTTGGAGAGGAGCTACCAAACACATATGGTTTTGAAAGCATCTTAATGACTGAGAGCATCATGCTGTAGCTGCCGCAGCCCCAGAAGCTGAGACAACGGGTAGCACAATGGAGTCTACTCTGTTATAAATATTTGATCTTCTAAAATGGTATTACCGTAAATAATCTTGGCTGCCCTGAAAAGCTTCAAGCTCGCAGTTTTAATTTCCCACATTAGGAGTCTAATGAAGAGGATTTCAAAGTGTGCTCTTCAGGGACGGGGTTTCCTGGCAGGTCCAGTCTAGTCCCTGGCAGGGAGGTTAAGTTCAGATTGGATGGTAACTTCTTTAGGTGAGGGAGATGGGCAGGCTGGGACTGTGAAGCCAGGGGTTCTGAGGACACAGAGACCTGTCCTGGGGTCCCGGCAAGGTGGGGGAGGCTGCATTTCGTCCAGGCTCCCAGAGAGGCAGTAAAGCATCTCGGCAGAGCCAGCACTGCTTCTGACTCACTGCGTGGCCTCAGGCAAAATACAGGGTCACTTTATGGGCAAGACGCAGGTAATCACTACTCTCCCTTCCAGGTGAGTTTGCAGGGGAAGGTGAGCCTGCGGCACAGCATTGTGCAGAGTAAGCGCTCAGGAGGGTTGGCCGACAGCGCTGCAGCTCCCTCCTCGTGAGCATAAGACAGACCCCACAAGAACGGCTGCTGCAGCTGCTGATGGACACCTGTGACCTTCAGGTTAGACTCCAGCCCCCTCAGCATGGCCCGCAAGGCCCTCTGTGAGCTCGCCCTCTCCTCTCCCCGCCTGACCTCCTCACTGCTGATAAGGTTCCAGCCAGACATTGCAGTTACCCATCACGTCCCCTCAGCCATGCCGCCACTTGCCCTCTTTGTCCTTCCCCACTGCTCTCTCTGGGGGAATACTCGCCTCTGGGCTGGCTGCCCCCTTTGGGTCATCACGCTTGAACTGCTCTTGCCTCCCCTGTGAAGCCTCCCTGACACACAGGCTCATCAGCCACCTCTCCTCCAGCTCCCCTAGACCCTGTGCCTGTGAGGAGCTTGGGGACTGCCTGTTTCCCCACATGGCTGTGAGCATCTACTGGGAGGAAGGCTCACTCATATTTCTATCCCCAGGGCCTGCCAGAGTGCTTGGTGCATGGTGTTCAGTAAGTCTGTTAAGCAAATGAATAAATTACACAGAGATTTACAAGTGCTGAAGAGTTTTCATCCCTGATGCACTCTTTGTTCCACCAAAGCCCTGGGGAGCATTGTGATACCTCTTAGAGGCTCAGAGAGGTTAAGTGACTTGTCCAGAGTTACCCAGCAAATTAGCATCATGAAGGAACACCAGGGCAATTCTGAGTGACACTATTCCAGAACTGGGGTCATCTAAATTTGGAGGAGAGCATCTCTTTCTGACTCTGGCTGATTAAGAGTTGAGGGTTCCTATGGAAACATGAATTCCAGGCCTCTTGTAGCTCCAAGTCATTGCAGGATGAGCTGGGAGTGGAGGGGCTCTTCCTGAAGCTGGAAGTCACCAAGAGCCCCCAGAGTCCTTGGATTCTGTCATAGCATACTTGAACTTCAAGAGGCATTCTCTTTCAAGTGCTTACAGCTCCATTTATAGAAGAGGATATTGAGGCACAGAGATGTTCTGTCATTTGTTCAATATCACACAGCTGGGAAGTGGCAGAACTTGGCCAGGAACCCAAGCTCTTATCCACTTCTCCTTCCCCTTGGTCCTGGACACAGAGATAATGCCAGGGCCTAAAGCAAATCTAGCCCCCAGGATGGCTGGTGCTGATGATTTAAAGGGCCCAGCCGTGCTTAATCTTCCTGCCTGGCTCCCTCATTTTAGTAAATGTTGAGATTTAAGAGCTCATAAAACTGAGCTATAATGTACGCTGCCAGCAGCTCTGCACAGGGCTCTCTATCCTATGCTGCACCTGACCCGGCTGTCCCAGCCTTGTCCCCAGTCACTCTGGGGGAGTTCTGTGGCTGATGAAAGCTGCCAAGCTTCTTGAGTCCTCAAGAGACCCATCAGGTTGTTTATATCCTCACTGGGGCTAGATTGACACGTGGCATGGCAGGGTGCGCAGTGACTGGCTGATTTCATAAATTGTTCAGGATTCTGGCAGCAGCAGCAGCAGCAGCAATGCTGGTCGGGTGTCAGAGTTCAGCCTGGTTACAGATGCAAGTGCGCATGGACAAGTCAGTTGCCTAGGGACCCTCTTGCTGTGACCACAGCAGTGTGGAGGCTACTCATGCCTGTTGGAAGCAATTCTGTGGCTACCAGTCACCCTCCTCTTAATCTGAGACAGTGGTGGTTTTCTTCCAAAGTCTAGAGTTTGGAAGAAACATTCTCCAGCCATGCTTCCAAAACCTGCATGGTCCTGTCCTGTAGTAGGTGTCCAGTCAGTGTGTATTCGATGGATGGAAAGAGGGAGGGAGGGGAAGAATGGACTGAAGCAGGGAAAGAAGTGAGGATGAGATTAACTGGTGACTTAAATGCCCCCAGTTCCTCATACTCTTCTCCAGTCACTCTTTTTGCTGTGTGACTTTCAGCTCCTCATATGAGAGGTTGAGGTTTTTCTTCCTCCTTCCCTCAAACCTGGGCTGGTTTTGTTACTGGCTTTGGTCAACGGAATGCAGTGGAAGTAACAAGTCAAGACCTCAAGACATCTGGTGCATTTCTGGTTTTTCTCTTGGAACTCTGTTGAACTGCTGAGTGAATAAGCATGATATGTCTTTCTGGGTGATGCGAGACACATGGTCCAGTCACCCCATCATAGCCTACAGCCAGCCATCCACCAGTGTGTGTGTCAGGGGCCTCCAGCTGATCCACCAGCTGGTCACAGATGTGAGACTGAGCCCAGTCAAGGTCAGCCAAGCCTGATTTAGATCTGCCCAGTTGACCCAAGGTCTCACAATCAGTTATGAATGCTTGTTGTTTTTAAGCCATTTGCCACGGAGTGGCTAGTTACGGAGGCATAGCTGGTGTAGTGTAGATACCCAGGGAAATGATGCCCTTTAGGTTCAGCATAGCCCCCACTTTCCCTCTCTTTCCCCTTTTGTTCTATGAAGTCATCTCCGGTTGCAGCTTAGCCAGAACCTTCTATTCCAGCTTGGTCTTTCTAAGTCTGTGTCTGAGATGCTGGGCCAACTCCTTCAATTCAATTCAGCCAACAGCTTTTGTGGAGCACCCACTGTATAAAAGACATCATCCCAGCTACTACGGAAATGGAGGAAAACAATCCATACCTCTTGCCTTCAATAAACTTCTAACAGCCATATGAATTAAAGTAGGAAATGGCAACCCACTCCAAATTCCATGGACAGAGGAGCCTGGTAGGCTACAGCCCATTGGGTACAAAGAGTTCGACATGACAGACACTGAGCACACAGCCATGTGAATGGCAACGTTCACGATAACTGACATCCGCATAGTATCTGAGGATATTCAGAGCACTTTCACAGGCAGCACATACGTGAGCTTCTGCTGTGAGGGGTGACACAGCAGGATGGATGCTGATTCAACTGTTACTGAGCGCCTACTGTGTACACAGCACCACGAGAGACACTGGTGAGAGAGAAACCAATGGCTCAGGGTCACTGTAAAGATTCAAACTTCTTGAAGTGCTGGAGTGGTTGAGTACACCCCCTTTTTGCACGCAGTCCTGGTTGCTTGAAGAAATGGAGATGCTGGGCTGAAGATCACTAGGAAAAAATGTAACGTTCTACTTTTACTGTCAGAAAAAAAATCAATGTTGCAAGCACAGGTTAGAGGAGTCATGACTGGGTATCAGGCATCAGCAAGGAAGCTCTGAAGAGGCTTTAGCTGTCAAAGTTACAACTAAAAAGCCAATTCAAATGTTGGATTACAGAAGGATTCTAAAGTCATGATGGTATCATGGGGGAGGGGAGCACCACTGGGCTGGTCAGACCACAGGTAGAAGAAGGCCTCCCAGGCTGGTCTCTCCACTCTAAGGAGCATATTAATACATCAGGGTGTGGCCCAAGGAAAATGACCACGATGGAGAAGAGGCAGGAAGCCACACCTGGAATGTTTGAGGGACTGTGGGCTAAAGCCTGGAGAAAAGAAGGCCAAGGAAAGAGGGGATGGCAGAGTCAAATGGTTGAAAAGCCTGTTGTGTTTAAAAGGTCAGATATTTTCCATCGTTGTCCAAGAGGTGCAGGGTGAGGAATGGTGAAGGGACTTTTCTGTTCAACTTGAAAAATAACTAACATCTTGACCTGCCCTCCCATCGATGACACAGGCTCTTCCTCTGTAGGTTTATAATATCACTTGACTAATGGTTACTGGAAAAGCATTTCTAGGTGTGGTAGGAGTTTGGATTCAATGCCCGCTCAGGTTTCTTTCACCTCTGAATGCCCATGAAGGGCTCTGCAAAAGTAAAGACTTCTAAGCCCTCAAGGTTCTTCTAAGCCCTCGACACCTCTGCAAAGTGTCGAAAGTGAAAGTGTTAGTCAGTCAATCGTGCCCAACTCTTCATGACCCCATGGACCTGCCAGGCTCCTCTGTACATGGAATTCTCCAGGCAAGAATACTGGGGTGGGTAACCATTTCCTCTCTAGAGGAACTTCCAGACCCAGGGGTTGAACCGGGGTCTCCTGCATTGCAGGCAAATTCTTTACACCACCAGGTAAGCCCAGCTTCCAAAAGCTCTTTGATAAAGAGGTAAGAGGAAGGTCAATGGGGAACAATGCTTTCATCTGCACATTGGCTGCTGGTGACTGCTGAGAATATTTGAGAAATGGTCTACGTCAGGTATATTAACCTTTCTTTAGGGATGCACATAAATATTTTATCTATATAAAGGTTCATATGTGTATGTTTTAAGAGCATTCCTATAATTTATATAACTATATGGCATCTATAGAAATGTGGTGTGTAATTTATAGTCCTGCTCTGAAGAGGCAGGAGTAAAACCCTGGGCCCCTCTTTTTGTTATGATGAGTGACTTGCCTCTCCCAATTAAAGGGTGCAAGGAAATATGAAGCCACTGTGTTAACCAGAGGGAGTTGGAGAGAAAGACAGACAAGGGAGGGAAGTAACAAGCAACACCAAGGCAAAGGAGCAGTCAGAATAATAGTGCTGAAACAGGGGGATGGGTCAGCTGGGTAAAGGGCTGCAGAGGGTGGTGTTTCACTGGCTTCACGCATGCTCCTTTGGGATGATGATGTTGATGATAACTGTAAAAATAGTTAACATTCACTGAGCACTTAGTTTGTGCCCGATCTCATTTAAACCTCACAACAATCCAGGTGCTCTTGTTACTTCTGTTTTATAGAATAGCAACTGAAGCACAGAGAGCTTAGGTAACTTCTCCAAGATCACACAGCCAGGAAGCGGCAGAGTTTGTTTGCATTTGAACCTAGATCATCTGACTAGAACTTGCACTTTTCACCTCTTCTTTTTCACCGTTTGCGTCTTCTCTATCTGTCTTTGCAGCGCAAGAGGAGGGCCATCTGTCTGTCTGTTACCTGCAGTCCCCAGGGTGTGATGGGGTGGTGTCAAGAAACATTTTGAGAGCGCTGAGTGATTCCACTACCTCAATATATTGATTTCTCCTCCAGAATGAGACAGGCAAGAAAGATGAGTTCTGCCTGGTGGCATAAATTAGCTCTGTGCCCTTGGGGCTTTGTCCACCGTGCAGCCTCCTTGCCGTGCAGGTGGGGGACCTGCCGGCAGCAGAGCCGTTGCTTTAGAGCGATTCATGGCCAGCACACGGCAAATGCCAGGACCACGGCTTCCAGGTCGAGTCTGGACGAATGGAGGAGGAGAGCAGAGGGCAAGGCAATTTACAAGGAATCTTAGCAACCAGGCAATGGGCAATAAACCAGAAAATCGCCGAGGAAACTCAGTGGAGCATGAGCTAAAAGAATTGCAGGATTTGTGAACCAATTTACACCCATCAGAGGAGACTGAGAGAAGCAAGGGGCGGCTCTGGAAGACAGAGGACCTCTGGGAGGCTGTCACCTCCTGAGACCTGTCCAAAGGCAAATAGGACACAGATCCCTGCTGAGGGACAGCTGGGTGGTGACCTCTGGGGACTTTCCTGAGCAGATCTTAGCCTTCCTCTCTCAGAGAGACCTGGAACTTTCTCAACCAGAAACAGAGCTTACCTTTGGTCTCCACTGTGGGGAGGAAGTCTCTTAGGCAGCGAACACCATCTCTCAGCTGAGACACCTCATCACCAGGTAGGCGGCAGACTTGTGAGGAGGAGGGAAATGAAGAAAGAGGAGGAGCTCCTTCTCTTCGGGATGATACTGGCCCATGTCTGCTCAGAAACACAGTCCCTGGGAGGAGCAGTCACCTGGGCCCCTGGTTTTCACAGAACAGCTCCATCAGAGCCTCTAAAGGAACACGTGCCGCCTTCAGTGGCCCAGGGCCCGGAGAGGGACCGACACACTCAGGGCCCGGAGAGGGACCGACACACTCAGTCCCAGGTGGATGAATTAGTGCGTTGACAGTACCGAGTGCTTCCCTGGTGGTTCAGAGGGTAAAGAATCTGTCTGCAATGAGGAAGACCTGGGTTCCATCCCTGGGTCGAGAAGATCCCCTGGAAAAGGGATTCGCTATCCACTCCAGTGTTTCTTGCCTAAGAATTGTCCTGGAGAATTCCATGGACAGAGGAGCCTGGCAGGTCCATGTGGCTGCAAAGAGTCAGATACGAATGAGCGACTAACACTTTCCTTTTCAGTACGGAATGCACAAGATGCGGCATTAGGATTAAGGAATATAATCTCAAGTTAAAGACAGGCTGGTAAAAGCCTCCGTAAGGGGACCAGTGTGCTGCCTCAGCAGTGTAATTCTTTCTGACTTTGCTGAGAAGTGAAGCATGGGACCCTGCATGTAGAGAAAAAGGCCTCAGTTTCCCCATCTGCCACTGAAGTTCTCGAGGGCCATATCCAGTGGTGCCTTGCTGTTTTTCTGTGGGTTTTGGCAGTAGTGGGGGGCTCAGGCATCGCCCTGGAAGAGGAAGTATGATATAAACTTTCCATAAGTCACACGAAGCTCCTCCCTGAAGCTTCTGGAAGGCCTTCCTGACTATCTATCCTTCTTCACCTCTGATTCTTCAGCCTCCACTGGCCACAGGGTGGCTCCCCAGGGCCTCACTACTGCTCAGCGGGAGGCAGCACGGGGGACCTAGATGAGACCTATGCAGGCTCCTGTCACAGTTTGTGTCTAGGAGGCTGCCTGCAATCGGGGGGCAGGGGGAGAGAATGGGGATTGGAGTCAGGGTAGGAGCCACACAGGGACGGCCGCTTACCAGACCCAGGACCTGGGCCCGCACCAGGCTTTCTGGCCCAGGGCACAGAGATGGGTAGAGAGCCCAGCCTGATGGAGATTGCTTCGTCTGCCAATCTAGTTGCTGGGGCACAGAGTGAGACACACAATCTAGGTAAATAAAAGGGCGACAGCGTGGTGTTGGTGTGGACTCTGGAGCTGGACATCAGTGAGTTCAAGTTCTCCCTCCATATAACTGTGAGTCACGGGCAATTGCTTACTTTTAAGTGCATCAGTCTCCTTGTGAGTACAGCAAAGATGTAATAAACCACAAAACTCTAGGGGAGTAACTGGAATAATACACACAGGCCCTCAGTGCAGGGCCTGGCATGTTACGGTATATAATTGTATGTTCAGTAAGTGTTAACTGTTCCTGGTGTCAGGAACCCAAATTCCAGAGACGAAGATACACTCATTCTACCCCTACTTGTAATTAGGATCTCTGAGAGGTTCCAGCTCCCAGGGGACAAGCAGGAGGCCCAGGACTCTGATCTGGGCTGGAGTCCTAGGGGTAGGCTGGGAGACTGCACATAGGGGTGCAGCAACAACTCAGTGGCATTCGACAATAAGCATTTAATTTGCTCATGGATCTACAGATCATCTGGGGAAGCTCTGCCCACGCTCGTCTCATGGCATGGGGAGCTAGTGGAAACTCACCAGGCCTCTTAAGGCCTAGGCTTAAAACTGGTCCGCTGTTACTTCTGCCCCATTCTGCTGACTAAAGCAAGTCATGGAGCCAAGCCTAAAGTCAAGAAGAGGGAAAAATCCACTCTGTTCCCTGTCGAGGCCATGGCAGGGGTTGCAGAGAGGGGTGAGGAACTGTGGTCTCTAATTTAATCTACCATGTAAACAGTGGGTCCTGATGGGGCTAGGGGAGTGGATATGAGAGCCAGAGAGACCATCAAAGTAGAGAGACACACACCAAAGAGAGCCAGGGCTTCAGGAGAGAGGAAATGTAAACGAGAGCTCAGGCTCAGGGAGAGACAATAGTGGTCCCCCTCCTGGGCCCTGGGTGCTGCCAAGAGGCCCCTCTCTCCATTCCACTTCATCAGTTGTCAAGTGGGCTGGCATGGAAGTGGTGTGGCTATCATCCTTGCAGGGAAGTAACCTACTGTTACATCAGTAAGAAGGGGCTTCCCTGGTGGCTCAGTGATAAAGAATCCAACTGCCAAGCAGGAGACACAGGTTTATCCCTAGTCTGGACGATCCCCTGAAGGAGGAAATGGCAACCCACTCCAGTACTCTTGCCTGGGAGATCCCATAGACAGAGGAGTCTGGAGTCCGCAGTTCATGAGGTCACAAAGGGTTGGGCACGACTTAGCAACTAAACAACGACAGTATCAGTAAGAGGTGTTTTCCACCAGAGAGGCTTACCAGGAGTTTAGTTATATAGGAAAAAGACTAAGTGACACAAACATAGACTAATTCATTCCTAAAAAATTCCATTCTTGTCATTCAGGCCTAACATGCTCAATTGCATCTTATAATAGCTCTCTGGGCGCAGTTGCCTGGAAATACCAGGAAGGAACTTGGCATTAATGAAGGCAGTTATTAATTACTAAGGCAGCTATGACTCTAGAGAGATGGCCTAGGGGTCAAGATTGCTGTTTATTTATTTCTAATTTGCGTTGCTGCTAACTTCCAAACAAATTTGAGATGATTGACACCTAAAAATCGAGGCCCTAGGACAGTGAGATTAAAGATGAAATCTCCAAAGTCATCTGGATGAAGGGAGGAAATGATTAAACCAGAAACCCGGCAGAGGATAGTTTCTGCAATTGCGCATTAAATTGAGCTAAAGTGAAAGGGGAAATGTGATGAGTTATTGGATAAAAGGAAGCGTAGCCATTCATCAGGAGAGGCAAACTTTTCCCTGACATTCAACGTGAGCACAAATTTATCGTGAGAATCTCAATATAAGGACGATGAGGCACATAATAGACGTTCCCTCCAGAGACTTCTGCAGAAGATGCAAAAATGTTCTTCAGCTGGTCGTTTATTATATCGACCCTAGATAAAAGCTGAGGTCTTAGGGATGAACCCTTCTGGATTTAATATAGCCCCAGTTAATGGCTTATGGATTGTTGTAGAGGCAGGATCAGTTAAGAGTGTTTCAAAGGCTGGAGCCAGAGGTCAGAGGCTTGGAGAGAAGTGTGGCTTTCCTCCTGGAGGCCAGGCTAAGAATGCATTCCTCTTGCCCAGGGTCCCATCTTGCCCGTGTCCCCCAAAGACATTGGAGATAAGCAAGGCAGGGGAAGATCAGGAAAGCCCTTGGACAAAGCAATACAAATCAGACTACAGAATGGAATGTATTAGTCATTTATACAAACAAAACATGTATGTAAAGAAAAAAAGACTGAAAGGAAATCTGCCGAAGTGTTCATAGTGCTAACCTTTGGGCTGTGGACCTTTGGCGGATGTTTAGTGGTTTTCTTTATTTTTCAGATCTTCTAGATTGACCTTGTGTAACTTAAAAAAAAAGAAAAGAAAAGAAAAGAAAGATTTCTAAATGCTGGTTTTGAGATCTCTAAGTGGTGGAGAGCTAACACCGGCAACAGCCCATGTTTTCTTGAACAGATGCTTAAAGCACTCTCTTCTTTCTTTTTCTGCTTCTCCACAAGCTACCAAACCTAACCCACCTTTCCAAATTGTGTAAATAAGTCACATGTGTTAGTTTCACAGTGGGATAAAGAAAATAATGGAAGAACTTGGCAGCTGTGATCTCCTGAAAATAAGGACGTGTTATTTCATTGGGACAACTTCTCTGGCAGGAGAGCTGGCAGTATGTGGCAAGAGCCTCAAAAATGTGCATACTGTTGTTTACCTGTGGGTACTTAATTCTCAGCTTCCCTGGTGGCTCAGTGGTAAAGAATTCTCCTGCCAATGCAGGAGACGTGGGTTCGATCCTTGGGTCAGGAAGATCACCTGGAAAAGGAATGGCAACCCACCCCAGTGTTCTTGTCTGGGAAATCTCATGGACAGAGAAACCAGGTGGGCTACAGCCCACGGGGTTGCAGAGTCGGGCACAACTTAACGATTAAACAACAAACAACTTAATTCTCAGGAAATCATCACGACTACATGTGAAGACTGTGCTGGACAAATAACACTTACAACATTATCACAATAGTAAAATATGGGGAACAACCTAAATCCTCACCATTAGAGATTTAATTAATTCAACTCTGGTCCTAAGGAACACAAAGAATGGCTTGGAAGGATTCTTAATGACAAGGAACAATGCTTTGCAGTTCTTTGTTAGATGAAAACTAGTATGACTATGCATTTCTTTGGTGGGGAGAAAGAAGCGGAAGAAAGCTTTTTTGTTGTTTTTCCAAAGCAGCACTATTTCATAGTTCTGGCTTCTGAAAACCTAAGGAACATCTCTTGTGTTGAGACGCTCTGTAAGAAGCATATTCGGAACAGGCTTGCAGGCTTCAGGACAGGAAGTTGGAGTTGAATAGAATCAGAGGATCTGGGCCATTTATCTCCTCTGCTGTTTCCTTTTTGTCCTCCCTGGGCTTGAAGCAATTCGTATGAGAGCCTGAAAGCCCAGCAAGTCCATCCTTCTCTCCTCCCTTCTCATTCCAATGCACATGATGGTAAAGGATTCGGTAGGAGATTATTCTGAAGCTTGTCCTGAAACAGCGGCTTCTGGGTGAAGTGCCCTACTATATTGCACACGAGAAATGAAGGGAAGAAAGACCAAGAACAATTTCTGACCCTGACATCAGCTTGACTTTTAAAAGATGACATGTTCTTCTCAGGATCAACCAGCTTCTAAGAGACAAGGCCCCTAAGCAGTGCTCTGGTGTCTTGTGCGTACACCCCTTGAGATTTATTTGACTTTTTGCCATTAAGTTCAGCCTTTCGAAAATTCATCTCAGTCCAATTTCTTACCATGTTGCTCCTCTTTGCAGACTGGCTGAGACAGACAAACATTTTTCCATTTGGTTTCCCTAGCTTATAAGCCATGAGGAATAAAGGGAAATGTCTTCAAGGGAAAAGAATAAATTTGGCCATGTCAAAAGTGTTGTCTGGACTTGGGGCCATGAGATGAAGGGATAGATTGGTTGAAATAAAGACAGGCAGGAAAAATGTCATTGGGGGAAAAGCAAGAAATCACATACAGGAGTTCTGGGCTTGGCAAGACACAAATGAAGCTGGCCAAGTGCCTCATTGCTGAGATGGTTCTTAAAGTACGATCCAGGGATCTGTCTGGGCCTTAAAGCTTTCTCACGTATTTCTCAGGTATTTTGAGAGTCTCCCAAATGCAAGGTGTTTTGCATATGATATTTCATCAAGCCTCACCCCCAACCAGAGGAAGGAACTGTTATTACCCACACCTGATAGATGCAGCGATTAAAGTTCAGAAGGGTTAAGTAACTTGCCTAAAGACACACAGCTAGAAAGCAGAATAGTCAGAATTTTAACCCACATGTGTCTGACTCCCAAGCATGAGTCTTTATGCTCCGCCATGAAATCTCCTTCGGTGCCAGTATTTATAATACGACAAAAGTAGATGAAAATATTTAGGGCAATGCCTTTGTCTTGGCACTGATCAGCTCCAATTGTTTGCTGGAAGCACTTGTTTTTAAAACTTTAAAGGCTTTCTATTTCTGGCATGAATCAGTTTTTGCTTCTGATGTTGTAAACAAAGGGTAATTTCAGAGTATCTTACCAAAGCAGGACCAGTTTTTGCTTCCTATTTACTCTCGTGAGAGATTTAAAATTTATTCTATTTTGCTTTGGCATTTTGCACTGGTCAGCAGAAGAGGGGGCTGGACTTGCTTCACTGGAGTGGATAATGGCTAGACCTTTTTAAGAGGCTCTGCTTCATCACAGTGAAGCCCTCCCTTCCCTTTATCAAAGGTTTGGGGGTGTGGATGGCAATCGCAGGTCTTGGTAACTTAATAAACAGATTTTTATAACTGATTTTGAAGTACATTCAGACAGACAGGGGTATTGCAAGAACAGTACCAAAAATTCCCATCACCCTCTCATGCCGATTCCCCATTTGTTAACACGTTATTTCATTTGCTGCATTCTTTTCTCTCTATCTGTGTGTATCTATCCATTATCATTATTCTTTTTTTGAGGTATTTGAGAACAAGTTACAGATGTGATCCCCCACACACTTAAATACTTCAGTGTGTGACTTCCCAAGTCAAGGACACTCTCCTACATGATAGCCACAAGTCCTCCAAACCAGGAGATGATGTCGCTACGACAGGACGTTCCGATTCACATATCTCACTCAGAATTTGCCAAATGTCCCAACAATGTTTCTTCTTCTTTTCTGGTTTAAGACCAGTCCAGAAGCACATGTTCCCTCTGGCTGTCAGGTGTCTTCATTTCCTTTCCATATGAATCATTTCCTCCATCTTTCCCTATCTTTCTTGATCATGGCAGTTTATAAAGAGTACAGATTTCTCATTGAGTTTTTCCAGCATTTCCTCATGTGTAGACTCAGGCCATGCATTTTGACAGGAAAGACACAAAAATGAGGCTGAGCTCTTCTCGGTGCATTTCCTCAGGGGCTCATAATGTTGACCCTTTGCTCCACTGGGATGCTCTCCATCGTCTGGTCAAGGTGGTGTCTGCCAGACTCCTCTGCTGTAAGCTCACCAGTCCCCATTTGTGGTTGACATGTTTTTTGTGGGGAGATAGTCTAAGCCTATGCCATATCTTATTCCTCATCAAATGTCTGCTCAGCCTTAGCATCTGTGGATGCCTGTAGCAAGGACCTCTAAGATGGTTGCCAAATAGTGATAATCAATTTCCGTCGTTCCTTCCACATTTGTTTGTTGACCTCTTATGGTAAAGAAGAATTAACTTTTCTGGTTTGTCTGTGCATGTCTACCATCTATCTATCATCTATTAATGTATCTATCCATCCATCCATCTAATTATCTATCTATATGTATCTATCTATAGCATAGTGTTAGTTGCTCAGCTGTGTCCAACTCTTTGTGACCCTGTAGGCTATAGTCTTGCCAGGCTCCTCTGTCTGTGGGATTTCCAAGGCAAGAATGAATACTGGAGTGCATTGCTATTCTCTTCTCTAGGGGATCTTTCTGACTCAGGGATCAAACTAGGGTCTTCTGCATTGCAGGCAGATTCTTTACCGTCTGAGCCACTGGGGATGCCCAATCTACCTATTCACTCATCTAATCGCCTATCTATCTATCCATCTGTCTAATCACCTATCTATATCTACTACCTATCCACCCATCTAGTCATCTATCCATCCAATCATTTATCTATCTCACCACAAGTTTACATCAACACTTCCAGCTATAGTCTATCATCTTTTTTCTATCCTTCCCTTTGTCCATGTTTGTAAATCTCTTCTACCACAGTGAAAAACTTGGTCCCAATTAGTCTCAAGATATTTGCTTCTTTACTCCCTCCCCCTTCTGTGCCCTGCAGTCTCTGAGTTTCCATCCCAGCCACAACCATCTCAGCCCATGGCAGCTTCCTGGGTCCAGGGCCTTGTATCATCGCCTTGGCCCTGCTGCCGCTCAGCCCTCAGCTAGACTGCCACCTCCAAGGGAAGGAAAGAGAAAGGCAGATGAAGAGGAGGAACAGGACTGTAAGAACTTGGTCCTTTTCTTCAGGATCATTCTATCTTGCTTCCCTCTGTAGTTATCCAAATCTGAGGCCACGCTCTTTGGGTATCACCCTCACTCCTAGACTGTGCTAAAGGGATGGGCTTATTTTTATACTAAAGGACTCCCATCCCCTCCACTTTTCCAAGTGATAGGTGGGCAGGGTGGGGGGTGGGGGGAGTCAAGGCACGGGTTGGCCATCAACTGGTGAGACTGTTGAGTTCTTTCTATCAGAGAATTGAGCCAGAGGTGGTAGACTCTAGGCGACAAGCCTGGGGCTTGTGCTGAATGACGGGAGAGCCACTGCACATGGGTGGGTGGGCCAGCAGAGGAGAGCAGCCTGCAGAGAGAGCTGAAGAGCGTAGGAACGGCTTGTGTGGAGCTGGAGGCTCTTACAGCTTGGGAGTCCTCTTTAAGAAAAAGGATATGGATGTGAGTATATAAACTTGTGGCCTTTAGATATTCCTTGCTCTTTCCATTACTGTTTAAATTAAATTACCCAAATGGCTTTCTGCTTCTTGCACCCAGAAGCCGAAACGCTGAGTATGAAAGCATTGACAATGAGCAGACACTAGTTTTTTTTTTTTCTTTCAATTTTGAAGGCCAACTGAGCTCACCATTTTTGTCCCTGAAAAATGTTCCTTTTAACTAGGCCACTGAATTGCCAGATAAGGTTTGGGATTTTGTGGCAGTAAATAAAAAAGAACCAGAAGTTATAGTTCTGGCATTACTACTCTCGATTTGTACTCTGCTTCACGAAGATGCCTTCTAAATCAAGGGTCTGAGTGTCCTTCGGGATTACTGTTGATTCAAGATCACCGGGGGTGCCTTACATCCAGTTCCAAATAACTTCAGAGTTCACATGAGAGAAAGTTTGCAAACTCACTAGCAGAAGATAATTTCAGAGGTAAAAATTAGTCCCCTTTACAGGAAGCAGTGGACTCCAAGCAAGCAGAAGCCGACTGCTAACTAAGGAAACTCCTCAGGGTTAGCTGACTTGCCAGCAGATGCCAGTGGGCCCCTGCTCACTCTCCTCTTCCTCATCCCACCCTCTCCCATACCATCCAAGAACTGTTAGTGACTTGGGATACCACTTAGGAAGGATATTGCAAAGTTAACATCATTGATGTCAAAAAAAGAAGAAAACCACCCAGCGCTAGAGCAGGAGGGAACGTTCTCATTCTCTAGGCAATTCCTGGCTCAAATTCTCACTGTACTCACTCACTAACTTTCCTGACCATTAGGGTCCCTTTTCTATAAAGTGAGTGTAAAATCAACACTGAAAGCTCTCTGCAAAAGGCAAAGTAAACAGCATTTCAACCACGATGAACAGTTACGTGTTCTGCTCTGTTCGCAGCACTTCCATTATTTCATTTAATCTTTATAACAATCACATGTCTAACCGTATGAGGGCAAATATTTTTATTCCCATTTTATAGATGAGGAAAATAAGGCACAAAGAGGTTAGAAGATTTGCCCAAGGTCATTTCCCTAGTTAGTTCTTATTTTTATCACGTCTGAAGACACTGGTTCAAAAAAGGCTAAAGTGACTTGCTTGAGGTCACAGCATTAGTCTGAGGAAGGGATAGTTTTTTAGTTTTGAAGGAAGATTATCAGCAGGCTCTTTTCCCAATAAATGGAGAAAGCGGTGACTTGGAGAACACTGGAGATTTATAAGTGTGGGCAAAACAAGTATGAGATCCAATAAGAGAGAAAGAAAAGTTTTGAATCCCTTCTCCAACAGGTTGGAGCTCTAGAGTGTAGAGAAGGGCCAAAGAGCTCTGAGATTCTTGTTCTCCCTCCTCTAGCGAGGAAGGGAACAGCCCTTCCATCTGTGGGGCTCCCCCAGAAACACGGCCCCCAGGGACTCCCACTGGATGGCTGGGCTGCCCACGCATGAGGAACCCACCATGCTTTAAAAGGACCGAGCTGCAAGTAAGATGCACTTTTACATTTCAAACATACAGTGTCTCCCACATTCAGACTGCCACATTATAGTAAAATGGCATCAGCTAGTTTTTTACTTAAGACCTACAGGCTTTGACTAACTTGGAGGACACTTGGTAACCCCACCAAAAAAGGAAAATCTGTATTATAAAGAGATATCGCTTGGAGAATGTTCAGGCCCCCAAAAGGATACTTGCTGGGGACCCTCTCAGCTCAGTCCCATGGCTGTTTATTGGCAGAGCCAGGACTAAGTACTTCTTTGGGGTTTGGGCTGTGGAATTGTTTGATGTGGGTCCAATCCCAACTCTATCACTCACTCACTGGGGGAGTCTGAGCAAACAACTCATTGTTTCTCCACCTCCCTTTCCTCTTGGGTCTGTTATGAGGATTAAATGAGATAATGCATGTGAAGGCTTAGCACTGGTCTGGAGTGGTATTGGAAGTGAAATGCTATTGTAGTTTAATGCACCTGCTATAGCTCAGAAAAAGCACTCCCAATCTCATTCTTTTGAAGCAGTCTTTTGTTTTCCCTTCAATTTTTTGAAGTATAATTGCACATACTTGAAAGTGTACAATTTGATAAGTTTTGACATATGTATATATCCATGGAACCATCAACACAATCAAGATAATGAACATACCCATCACCCCAAAAGTTTCCTTGTGCCCTTTTATAATCCACCCCTCCTCCTTCCTGTTGCCCAGCAAACACTGATCACTGTCACTAGAGATTAGCTTGCATTTTCTAGAATTCTTATAAATGGAATCCTGCTGGGTCTGGCTTCTTTTACTCAGCATAATTATTTTGAGATCCATCCATCCTGTTTATTATTGACTTGTTCTGGGTGTTTCATCCCTTTCTCCACACATGATGGACAAAGTATTTCCAGGTGAGAGATGTGGGCCAGTGGAGAGCCTCCTTAATGTCTGGGCTGGGTTTCTAAGTGTACGCTCACAACTGCTGGGGTTTCTAACACTTGCATTCTGAGCACTTAGATGTTCCCTGTGTCACAGTAGCGTGCAAGTACAGGAAATCCTGCGGCTCAAAAGCAGCAGGATTTCAAGGGCACAAACCAGGCAGGCTTTTCACATGACAAATACCTAGACCTCATTCCCAGGGGCTCATAGGTCTGAGGGGCGGTGTGGTTGAAGATCACTGTTCTCGAGGAATGCCACGAATTTCCAAGTCACCTGGGCAGTGAACACTAAAGCAAAATGGAAGGAATTCAGCAGAAGCTGGTGGTAAGAATCCTATTTCATAGAAAAAAATGAGCTGCTCTGCAGTGTCTGAACCACATTATAAGACATCCATGGAGCATCACAAATGTGGTACCTACCTTATGACCACCCATGGAAATAAGTCTGCTCCCTGGGTTTATTTCAGCATTCTAAACATATGTGACCAGAGAGCCCCCGAGTGCTGTGTGGACCAGGAAATAAACAAGGGTGGTGCCATCACCTGCCTTCACATGCGATTCCAAAAAACCACACTGGAGAGGGCACGGAAATCAGTATCGAAAATGAGACACTCAAGTGACCACAAAGAGCTATTTTTGCTCATTCCAAATTGCTCTGTTTCTCTAAGCAGCTATTTTCATGGCTAAGCCAGCCTCTTCCTTAGCTATGTATAGGGACGACTCAACAACTTGAAAACAAGTGGGAAGACAAAAAGAAATCTGCAAATAAGCTCATACGCCAGGGATAACCCTGGGGTGGGGGTGGGAGGTGGGCGGGCAATTCAAAAGGTGGCATGAGTTGGTTATTTCCCCAAATATCTGACCTCTTCAAATTCTGCTCTTGGGTCAGAAACTGTCATGAACCAAATATAAGTGCACATTGGAGGGTCACTTTCTAGTAAGCATTCAGTGTTTATAAAAATAGAGATTTAGAAGGAAAGTTTCCTCCATGTCCAGTGGTGACAGTTCCCTGTGCTGGTGTTTACCCCGCTATCCAGGGACCTGGTTTAGATGGCAGATGTGGGGAAACTCAGGCCTATTTTTAAAGGTCTCTGGTTTTTGACCGTTGCCAGGGAGAAGGTGGGCAAAAGAGGAGCACAGCAAAGGAAGGTCACCTCAAACATTTGTTCAGTGAGTCACTCAACAATTATTTACCGGTTCTAAAAGGCGGTGGATCTGCCCACTTGACTCCGTCTCCTTTGCTGCCATATTTGTCCAGGAAGTCATTAGTTTTCACCTCCTCTAAGTGGACTTCCTGTTTTCACTGGAGGCCCCTCCAGTTATCCATTCTCCATCCTGCAGCCAGAGAGAGCTTTTCAAAAGTGGAAACTGGACTAAGTCACACTCTTGGTGAATAGGAACGCTAAGAAAAGTCTGGAAGCATACCTATCAAACTGCTCATAGTGGGTATTTCTGGGGAAGGGGTACAGGGAGGCCTGAATGCTTTTTACTGTGTGGTTGGAATGTTCTACAGTGAGCTGTATTTCTTTCATGATTTGGAAAGGATCTCAAATGTTTAATTTGGTACCTACACACTAGGGGCTCTTCATCTTGTGTTAGAGTCCTAGACACTGAAAAGTAGAGCAATTATGCTTGTTCGTTATGGCCTCACGGGGCAGAAGCTGTGATCACAGAGTGGAAGCGATTGAGGAAGTGAGTTGTAAGAGGGAGTTTGCATAAGCAGAGGTGCTGGAGGGTTGTCCCGTTGGCCAGCAAGGGTGTTGATGGCCAGGGCAGGTGTTTGGATTGAGGCTGGGGGCCCTCTGCTGGAAGTGATGTCAGGGACTTGAGTCACATGCCCCCAAAGTCCCTGCAGTTCTGTGATTCCACGTGGTACATCAGAAGACGGGATTTTGTGTTTTTTTTTCTTTTTTTTAAGCCTGACTGCTAAGAGGATATTCTCCAGGGGTCTTAGTCACTGTCTGCTTTCTTTTATTTCTACTTCCAATCTCTATTAGTCAAACACATTCCTAGAAGCCTTGAATTAATCTCTTAGTTTCACGTGCCAAGAAGTTTATGGATGATGATCCCTCTGCGAGGAAAAAAAGGATGTATAAGATGCACATAGAGCCAACTTGAGTACTAAATCGGAAAGAAGGAAAGATTCTGGAAAAGTGGCTAAAAAAAAGTGGAGGTCGCTCAGCTGTGTCCAGCTCTTTGCAACACCATGGACTATAGTCTGCCAGGCTCCTCCATCCATGGAATTCTCCAGGCAAGAATGCTGGAGTGGGTAGCCATTCCCTTCTCCATGAGATCTTCCCAATCCAGGGATCAAACCCGGGTCTCCCGTGCTGCAGGCAGATTCTTTACTGTCTGAGGCACCAGAGATGCTGGCAGAGTGGGTAAGGAAATGCAAACAGTACATTCCCTGTTAATACTGCCTTCAACACTAGAAGCCACTTCGTTATAACTCCACCCCCTTCTGCCTTTGGGCCCCTCCTTTTTTGAACCCCCACTCAGCTCAGGCACAGAACACTCCCTGATGTAGCTCCTTGTTTGGTGTCTGGAACAGAAGTCATACTGCCAGCCAAAGGCATGACATATCCTTCAAGATGTCATTATTCGCATTCGGGAACAAATTGAGATATTAGCCTGATTGGACAAGCACTTTATAGAGCCACCCTTGCTCCCTCTATTGTCCCAGACATTTACAAATTAGTTGAACCCTGTTTTTATTTTTCCCAGCACCTCAAGGCCATACCATTTTTCTTTTTAATATACAGACCATGCCTTGCACAGAGTAAGTGCTCAATAAATATTTGTTGAATTGATTTTCCTGTTCAGAGATGTGGCAGAAAGACCCTCTTGCTTTATGCAGGTAACCAGGGTAAGCCTCAGGGTCTGAACTGAGGATTGCCTGAATTGACAATAACAAATGCACCCCAAGGACGGGAATGGACAGCAGGGAGCAGGCAGGAATATGAGCTGTAGGCAGGAGTCCGGGTAAGAATCTGAGAGTGTATAAGATGAAGAACAGATGAAGGCGTGGAAAGCAAAGTAGGATCATTTGGTGGGTTCACTGAACAAGGGCGACCAAGTCAGACTCCCTGGGTTTGTGAGTGCACTGGTCTGTGACGCACGCCCCTTTGGGTAACTGAGTTACTTCCACCCGCTGAGCGATCATCACCAGTGAAACAAGGAAGCCTCCAGTCAATGTGAGGATTTAATGAGCGAGTTAATATATGTGAAAACACTGTACACGGTGAAATGCGACGAGGCAGAGAGAAAGCAAATTAGCAAGATTTGGATGCATCTGGTGTCCTTGAAGAATTCTTTATGAGTTTTCTTCTGCCCCCTCATTTGTCCTGCAGTTTTATTCCCAAGAACCCAGTATCTCTGAGATGGAGGGATCTTGGAGTTCCTCTGACTCCTTCCTGTACTGTTCTAGGTGAAGAAGTGGGCTCAAGTGACTCCGCGGCTAATTAAACAACGTATCAAATGGCATCAAACTGATCAAAGGTTGTCAGCGCTAGACTCTCCTAAATTAACGGTTTGCTTTGTTCTTTACTCCCTTAGTTTACATTTTACTTTCAAGCCACGTGTCAGTTTCGGGACATCCTGATTACTTTAGAAAAGCAGGGTCTAATCATTTGCTGAATGCGTGGCTGAAAGCTCACTCAGCAACTCCCAGACCTCCTATCTTCCTGCTGCTGCTGTGCATGCTCAGGTGTATCCGACTTTTTTGGGATCCCATGGACTGTAGCCTGCTACTCCTCTGTCCGTGGGATTCTCCAGACGAGAGTACTGAAGTGGGTATCCATGCCCTCCTCCAGGTGATTGTCCCAATCCAGGAGTGGAACCTAGGTCGTCTGCATTGCAGGCAGAGTCTTTACCACTAAGACACCAGGGAAGCTCTAGTATAATGATAATTACTGTAGCTCAGACCCCTTGACTCTCTGATGCTCTGACCTGGGTACTTTGGCAAGGATGATCTTCTGCAAGGTCTGCATCCAACTGGCCAAGTCAGCAGGGGAAAAATGAAAAGTCTCTGCTCCCCCCGTTCTGCAGCCTCATCTTGCTATCCCTTGCCCAAGGGCAAGTCTCTTTCCATTCTGTCTGGTTTCCTGCATGGAGCATGCTTCCTGTCTTTGACAGAGCTTGGCCCCATCTTAATGGCAAATCTACCTAAGTTTCCCCATTGGGCACTGGCTCAGCTAACTGATCTGTACCTGCAAATATGAGGGACTGATAGATAGCTCTGTGCGTGTATGTCATAGAGAGGCTACATAGCAAAATGATCACAGAACCAATCCGAGAATGAATAAAACATGTCCTGTTTTTTTTTTTTTTTTTAATGAGAAAACCAAAGAAAGATGGGCACGTTGTTTTGGGTTGTCCTTTTTTGAGCGAGCAAAAGGAGGGAGGAAATGCTGGGTCCCAGAAAAGCCAAGCACTCAGAATGGGAGCCAGAGTGGTTTTTGCCACCTCATTTAACAGACTTCCAAAGGCAGCCACCTCCTCAGTGTTGGGAGACGCTCATCCTCATGGCCCCAGCAATCTGCGGACCCAGCTCAGCTATTCCCCCGCAGCTCTGACCTGCCTGCCCGGGGCTCTCCACCTGCCCCAGAGTCCTGGCTATTGAATAAGTGGCTGCTTGACCTCCCCACATGTCTCAGCCTGTACTTCCTGACTCAGAAACCAGCCTCCTTGCTCTGCGGTGGTGTCTCTTGATCCTGGCAAGCCTGTTCCCAGCTCCCTACATCAGGGTCCTCCCTACAAAGGCTGATTATGACAGGGAGATGTAAGGTGCATTTTCAGACCACCAAAGGCACTACATAAGTATGTGAATGCATACATTTGTCAAGAACTGGCACATAATACTGCTAATGACTGAGTCAGAGCCGGCTGGGGAAAACCAGGTAAGCTACCAGCAAACTTGTTAATTTGTGGCGGACAGACACCATGAAGGGAGTGCTGGTGTTGCTGCAGTGAAAAGCAAAAGACAGGAATGAGTTTTTCTTTCCTTTTTCCTGAGAACAAAGAAGATAAAATAGAACAGTGAGCAGGCCTGAACATTCCTGGGTTGCTTTTTTTTAACTTTAATTGCTCCTAACTCTGCATGTCTGTTACTAAGTTTGCTTTTCTGCCCCCTAACTCTCCAGGAGCTACAGCTCACAATTTCTCCTTTGACTTTATGCTAAATATGACCCCATCTGGTGTTTCCCCTTACAGCACCCTTCCGCTTGTAGTTACGTATCTAACTAGGCTGCAGAGCCTAGTTAAAGAACTGCAGAGCCACCGCCACTGAACTGCCAGACTCAGTTACTGGGTTACTGATGCCAGTTTATGACTGTCTGAAACAACGCAGGAGAAAGAAATCAAGATCCTATCACCTTTGTTCCTAATCACCAACTCCTGACTTGGAGCCCTTGTGCATGGAAGCCCCCAGACTACTCATGGAGGCGGGGAACAGTTCTTGAAGCATAAGCCTCCCTTGTTCCCCTCTCTGCCAGCTGAGAATTAAAGCCACCTTTCTATTTCCTCCAAACTCTGCTTCCATATCTTTTTTTTTTCCCTTCTGTAGGCAGATAAGGCCAAGATTTTGGCCAGCAACAGTGTCAAGGCCTTTGAGTTTTCATGCACTCATTGGCTGAGTTGTTGCTGGAATAAGTCTGTTCCCCTATATGCAAAATGGGTTTAATAGTCAAAAACAATACCCATTTTACTTACCTTATGAGATTCTTGTGAGGATCAAAGAGTGTAAAATTCTACGAAGCTTATTTTTAAAAAATCCTTGCATACAAGATTATTAGCTCTATAAATAGGAAAGCACCTTGCTTAAAATAAGTGCTTCACTAGACTTTAGAACTGCAGTTTGATTGCAAAAGGAAATGCTATTATTTCACGGCATTTTGTACCTGACATTCTTGTTTGCCTGTTTATTACCTCTTTCCTCCATTAGCCTCAAAGCTCAATGACAGCAGGAATTCTGACCATTGTACCTCAGAGCTGTAGCTCTCATGCCTTGGGTGGTCTCGGTACATCGATAATGTCATTAAGTAGCCTTGGAGTGGCAGAATGACAGCTTTCTGGCTCAAGGGAAGCAGTGGAAGGAGTAGTTAAAATGGGCTTAATTCCTGTGAATGCATGCTAATCTAACTAGAGCCTGCTGCTGGTGTAGAAGCAAAAATATATCTTAGGAAGTGACCAGATCATCTTAGAGATGGAAATATGGGTGGACACACTGAGCCTGAGGAACAGGTGAATTTTGAGGCAGGAAAGATTTGTACTAAATGTCTCCTAGAGGACTGACCCTTTCTGGGGTGCCCCAGAAGGTAGATGGGGACCTGCAGAGAGATAGAGCATGTTTTAGTTAAGGTATTTGAAAATGGGCTGACCCAGGAGGCATGAGTTTCTCGCCAGAGGAGATATTTAAGAAGAAGCTGGATGAATCTGTGACATGATAGGTAGATTACTATGATTCTGGATAGGATACAAAATGGCATCCATGGCCTTATTTAATTCTGCCTATAAGGCTCCAGAGGCAAAGCCCAATATAAATAAATAATATAAAATCATAGGGAAAGGAAAGGGGCTCAGGGGAAGAAGGGGAAGATATGGGGACCTCTGCAATTTTGCTTTGTTGAGAATCTTTTTTATTCACAATCCCTGGTCCCCCTTGGGGAACCTCAGGCACCACCCACGCCCAACTCAGAACAACCCGTGGTTCACATGCTCCTTCTGCAGCCAGATCTTTGCTTACACAGCCTGAGTCTAGTCCTCCACTCTGGCCATGCCAGTCCTCAGTTACCCCTCCCATCAGACCTTCCTAGGTGCAGCTCCCCACTTGCTCTCCTTTAGTATAAGCAAGAGAGCTGTTTACTTCATAAGAAGGCTTTTCATGCATTTAACTTCAAAACATTCATACCAAGTGGGATTTGGTATTCCTCATGGATTGCATGTTTGTGCTCCACCAAAATTCATGTGTTGAAACCCTAACTTCCAGTGTGGCTATATTTGGAGATGGGACCTCTTAAAAAACAATGGTTAAGGTTAAATGAGGTCATTAGTGTGGAGCCCTGATTTAAGAGTATTAGTGTCCTTAGGAGAAGAGACACTGAAGTTTGCTCTTTCTCTCTTCCATGTGAAGACACAGCAGCAAGAAGGCCGTTATCTGCAAGCCAGGAAGACAGTCCTCCCTAGCAACCGAATCAGGTAAGCACCTTGATCTTGCACTTCCCACCTTCTGAGAAAGTCTGTGTTGTTTAAGCCATTGTGGTATTTTGCTAGAGCAGACCAAGCAGATGAGTACACCCTCTTAGAGGCAAAGTAACTTCAAGAATAAGGCATTATTTGAACCTCAGTTCTGCCACTTGCTACTGGGAGGACCTTGGGCGCATTGTTTTTTTCTCTCGGACTCGCAGTGATCTCAACACCTATCATGGAAATCTCTTGTGAGGAGGGAGAAGTCATATATAGGGTATGTGGGACACAGTCAAACTTTACCTTAGAAAATGTTAGATTTAAAGGAAGATACCTTCATCTTGAGGCAAGAGCATCGCTTGGTGAAATTACTTGGAAGAAAAAACAACAGCCATAATATAAACCACCTGCCCCTATCAAGACTGCTCCCTCTGGACATTGAACTTGAAGTTCCCACGTGTTTATCAGCTACCTTTTGTGTTGGAGGAAGAGTGTGCATTGTCTTCCAATGCCAGCCTCTCCTGACATCCACATCTAAGAAGCCTTTGTGTGCACCTCTCCGTAAAATTTTGGAATCACAGCTAAGTCAATCAACCAGTCTGCCGAGAACATTCACATTCTCCGGCCCTCCTGAGACCTGCAGACATAGGTCATGATTCCACGTGCACTATTTCCAGGTAATGCTCATGGCCCAGGGGCTATAATTCATTCCCTGAGGCCACCCCCTGAAGGACAGCTGGAGGTCCCCCACTGCGGAGCCAACCTACCCGCTCGACCCATAAGCGTCAGCAGCTTGTTAGATCAAACCAGAGGCAGGGCGAGATTTACTGTTTATCTCAAAACGCAATGAACGGCAATGTCAGTTCCAGACAAACGGCAGGAGAGTGTGCCTGGTGCCAAATTGTAGACCTCGCTTCTGAAGAGCAGCTGCCCGGAGTGCTGGCCTTGAACACTTCTCAGCATGCTGTCTCATCAGAGTGTGCACATCTGGACGTGCTAGTAAGAGCGAGAGCTGTACATTTTTCTTGCTGTTGAAATATGGCTCCCTAGGGACCCAGCAGGTCTGGCCAACGCAGACACTTCCCGCATCCTGACCTCAAACAAGCCCACATTCTCCAAGATAACAGAGGGAAAGCTTCCAAGTCTACAAACTGCTGTCAACCAAGAATTCAGGCATCCTTGCTTCATGCTGAGAGGAAGCTCTTAAACAGATCACTGCCTGGGCTGAGCTTAGTGGAGAAGGAAGTAGAAAATGTGATTAACATGTAACTATAAAATGTTGCAGCCATAAAAAGAGAAGGGAAAAAAGTTATGTGTAAGTAACGGCTGTGTGAATGGCCACATGGAGCCACTTCCACAAGCTCTGTCTCACCAAACAGCATCATCACGTTTATGCTGTGCTTAGTTGCTCAGTCGTGTCCAACTCTTTGCTACCTCATGGGCTGTAGCCCGCCAGACTCCTCTGTCCATGGAGTTTCTCCAGGCAAGAATACTGAAGAGGGTTGCCATGCCCTCCTCCAGGGGATCTTCCCAACCCAGGAATTGAATTCAGGTCTCCCACTCTGCAGGCAGATTCTTTACCATCTGAGCCACCAGGGAAGCACAAGGTAGAAACTGCCTTAAAGGCATCTCAAAATTAGTGATGTTCTGCCAGCAGCCATGCTAACTACACAGAGATTCTGAGCACGGTCAGCGTAGTAGAGTCTCTGATCCCCTTGCATTTGATGTTAGAAAATAGTGGCCCATACTGCAGGAAAAATAATGGAAGCTGGGTGGTTCTCAAACTGCATCGTCGTAATCAGGTGTGACATGTTACAACTCATTTGTTTCAAAAGTAAAGAATTCATGCTGGGAAGGAAAAGAGAAAATATACCTGAGATTTCTCATCATTTCACTTATATTTTGTACTGATTTCCTGGAGGGAGAGGGAAAGAAGTTATTAAAGGGGAAATGAAGGCCACAACAGGGATCAACTAAATGAGAGAAAATCTGCTTGCCTTGTGAGGAAACTCACACAAGGGAGGAGGTTCATCAAATGGGTCTAGGATGGCTAATGGCCTGGGGATTTTATGTTCTAGAAAAAGGAGTTGCATTCTGGTTGTGCTAATTAAGGACTAAAGCTTATAACATGGGTTTGTTGTTATTGTTTTAGTTGCTAAGTCATGTCTGACTCTTTTGCAACCCCTGGACTATAGCCCACCAAGCTCCTCTGTCCATGGGATTTCCCAGGCAAGAATACTGAAGTGGATTGCCATTTCCCTTTTCTAGGGGATCTTCCTGACCTAGAGATCGAACCCATGTCTCCTGCATTGTAGGTGGATTCTTTACCCCGAGCCACCTGGGAAGCCCTGCAGCTTGGGTAGGGTGGAATAAATCCATAAGTCCATATGAGTGAATCCATATCCATGTTATTATATGAACCCATGAGTGTATACTATGAAGTATATGATGAATCCATAAGTCCATACATGATGACTTAAATCCCACTTGTTACTGTTCAGGAGAGTCTTCCTTTAGGTCCAGCACACTGGAATTGCTCACAGTTCCTGGTCCTTTGTCTGTTTTTCCTGGCTAGACCCAGTAATGGTGAAACGTGGCATCAAGTTTTGATACCTCCAAGTCAGTTGATGATGCAAGTGGAAAAGCTCTTCTTTTACAAAATAAAGTTGTTGAGGCAGAAATTGGGGCAAGTACTCCAAGAGTCTGCTCTGAGCAGGACTACTGCTGCCATGGTAGGAAAGAGATTGAGATCTGCAGGAACCTGTGTGTCAATGGCTCCTGCCTGAACAAGCGTTATAGGAGCTTCAGCTCTCCTGTGCCGCCCCTAGAGACTTTGGCAATGCCCCCTCCCAACCTCAGTGCTGCTAGGCCCATCCTTCTTTCATTATAGCCTCTGGCTCACGCCTCTTCTAATGCTTGCCCTTCCTTATTCTCCAGGAGAAATTCAGCCCCTTACAAATTCATTCTCTGATTTAGAGTTGACAGTACAGACTTCTTAAATTGTATAGCTCTTCCACTAACTTCCACCAACCACTTTCCTCACTGAAGTTTTGTTAATGTGAACCAGAAGAACATCAAGTTCTGGTGATGAATCAGTCAAGGCAGACCCAGATGATGTTCTCCTTGGTCTCTGAGTTCCAAGTCAAGTCCAAGCTCACTTGACTCCCAGCTGACTTAGACTAAAGGGGCCTCATGACCTGTGCTCAGAGATATGACCACATAGTTGGCTATGTGATGGGGACACAGGGACCCCATTCAAGTTCTCTCTCTTTGCTGCTTGCTCCTGGGTGAGGAACCTGACCATCTTGAACCTCAGTCTTCTGATGTGAGAAATGGAGATAATTCCTGTCCCTGTCTGGTAGGGTGGGTGTTACAGGAAGTAAAGAAGATGATACTTAGCACAGCAATTGGAGCAAAAGAGAAGTTCTATTCTTTGTAAGGATGGGATGGTTTTGTATCTTGGTTACATAAATCTGCACGCGTGAGACAATGGCACAGGCTGTAGACACACATCGTCCCAGGGTCAGTTTCCGGGTTTCAGTGTTGTCCTATCGTTGCACAGCCACTGGGGGAAACTGGGTGACATTTTGCACTACCTTTTGGTATGGAGATCTGCAAAATGAAGCTTGATACATCTTTGTACTCTCTTTGAAACTTCCTCTGCATCTGTAGCTAATTCAAGATAAACAGCGCCAGACCAGCAAGGAAAAAAAAGGGGATAGGTGGGAAAAGCTATGAATAGGATAGCTATTGTTTGGAGATTTCATCTCCTTAACTGCCCTGCTTTTATATCCAAAGCTGTCTGCTGACCCTTCTGCCAGTTCCCCTTTGCCCTTCACCACAGCCCCTGGTTTAAGACACTTCGCTACCTCTCAGCCTCCACCCCGGCTCTGCTGGAGACTGCCTTGGAACCACATTCCCTGGGGCTACTTCCTGGGTGTGTCGCACGCACGGGGAGTTCTCCCAGTCCTGCCCTCCCCACAACAAGACACACACTTCGTGTGTTCCAACTGCACAGGAAGTTCCAGGATAAGAGGACAGACTGTACTGGGGGAATCTCGCTCCTGGGAGGGATAACTGGGCTCTCCCAGGTCTTACTGGTTTGACCCTGAAGGGTCGCTTCTTACTACAGCTGTGCAACCTTCCATGGCCACTGAAGCTCAGTTTCCCTTCTGTGAAACAGTCATGGGGTTACCGGGAGGATTACCTGGGACAGCAAACAGGTTTTGAAAATTGTAACACAACTGTTCAATGGCAGGTGGCGTTGCTATTAAGACACATGAAGAAGCAACTGTTTTGGAGTTTGGGGCCATTTTCCAGGGAGAAGGACCAGGTACAGAGGCTAGAAAGGTGGGCTCTGCTCCAGATGTTGGAATTGCTATAGAAGAGTTAAAATTGCAACAAAGGAAATCATAGAAAATACACACAGGACGAGCTCTGGGCAGAACAGGCTCAGGAGACTTGGGAAGTGACCATGAAAGTCTTCAAAGAGCAAAGAAAAAAAAAGGTAAGTATGCACGTCAGGCTACGGAGATCTATGATTAAAGAAAAAATGTGAGAATGAATAACGAGAATTAAAGTTCCGCAGAGAAGAACAGGAGGGCAGGAAACGACCCCAGCCCTCCTCCTGAGTACATTCTTCATTACATCCTTTCTTGCGCCCTGGGAAGGAGGGAGGGGCGGTGCACAGCTTTGAAGGACAAAATGGGGCAAGTTGAAACCACATGGCTGATGAGATAATGAGAGATTAATAAGAGCAATTTCCAGATCTGTCAGAGAATGTGAGTGTGACTAAGACTGGAACACAATTTGGGTGTCCCTCCTAAGACGCTAGTGACAGAAGGGGAAGAGAGGGATTTGGGGATCAGAAACCTTGCCTCGGGACTGAGAGGCCCTGGAGGGGAAGATCCACTCCTGGAACACATATCAAAGGACTGCCTCCTAGCAATGCTCGCCTCATTGCTCAGAGAGAGCAAACCCTGGCCAAGCCTGTAGCGGTAAGCGTGACCCCACTCAGCATCTGGGGTCAGCTTCCCTGTTGGCTCCCCTTTTAGCCTGGATGGACAGTTCCCTGTCCATACTAAGCTGCATTTGTGAGAACTGGTATTTTAATACCAGCTGGTGTTTGAGCTACATTACTGTAGGGAGGGAGTGATTCTCAAGGCATAAAAAGTTCCCTGAAGAAGGTTGGAGTCGCATTGCCTGAAAGGCACCAACCACGTTTAGAAAATGATGGTGTGACTGGCCCTGGGTGTCTAAGCATGTCAGACCTGACTTCCGATCCTGGTGCCTGTACCTGCTAACCTTGTCTCCTTGGAAAGGGACTTAACTACTTAGTTTACTCGCTGAGATTCAGTGTTTTCAGCCAAAAAGGGGGAATGACATTATGTCCCCCAGAGGATGATCAAGAAGATTTCTGAAGATAACAGGTGCAGCGCCCAGGGCTACACCTCAGTACTGTGCTCAAGAAAACGGTTTCCTTTCCAGTGCATTCAGGGAAACCAAGGTTAAGGGAATCTTTGTTTGCAGTAGCCCAGACTGTGCCTAGCACTGTGATTTAGCCATTGAGACAAGCTCAGAGAAGTCACCATATTTTCCTTTGGTCCACTCCCATCTTTTTCGAGCCTAGATGTACCTTTGAAAATCAGGAAAGGTAAACTGTTTAAAAGAAATACCAAGTGCCAGGCAAATGCCATGATGGGTGGGTGGGGGATCTGAGCCCCTGAGATCCACTTTTGGGCCCTGTCATTGGCCGGGTCTCTTCCTGATGGAGCCCTGTGCTCACTCCCCTGGGGCCTGGTGGCTTCTTTCTGAGTTTCAGCCACTCTGTCTGCCCTAGATGAAACCTCCCCCAGCTCTCTGAACTCTTCTTTGACATCCTGCTTCTGCAGTCCCAGAAGCCTTGGGTCTCAGGCTGTCTCCTGAATGTGCATCATTCAGTCCTCCATCTCACCGCAGCCCAGTAAATTGCACTAATGAACAGGGAGGAGCGAATGAGGCTGAGCTCACGCATGTATTTGCAGCTCAGGAGGACGGGAGGGGTGAGAGCTGTGGGAGTGGGGGTGCGCAGCACTGGGTGTGTGGCCGCCAGATTTGCAGGCCAGCACGCACCTTAAGGAGCAGCTTGACTGCCCCCTGCCCAAGGGCCCCTTCCTCACCCACAGACACATTCTCCCTGGACTCAAGGGGGAGAATGAAGCACCAGCCATGGGAATTGAATTGGAGCCATTGAATTGGCTCCCAGACTTAGGGAGCCTTCATCTTTTGGCTGGGTTGGGAAGATCCCCTGGAGAAGAGAATCACAACACACCCCAGTATTCTTGCTTGGAGAACATCATGGACAGAGGAACCTGGCAGGCTACAGTCTGTGGGGTCACAAAGAGTTGGACATGACTGAGTGAATCTCTTTCTGTCTTCACCTTTTGGCTGAGGTCAAGAGCAGAATCCCTGTAGGCTGAGGCCTTGCCGGCCCCCACCTCCACCCCTGCTGCCCTGGGACACAGACTTCGCATTTGACAAATGCCACTGAGACTGGCTCACCAGCTCTCAGTGTGCTCAGCATTTTATTCTCCTGCTCTGACAAGTAGTATTTGAGCTGTGAGATCTCATTAGCTCTCCCCTGACCCTGGGGCTTTACATTTTCCACTGAATTCATTTTAACCAACATTTATTGGCTCTGTGCAAAGCTCTGGGCTCAGCACAGGAAAGCAAACAGTGAGTTGGCCCTGGGAGAGCTCGTGGTATAACAGGAACAAACCTGCTAGCCCAGGCTTCCAGTACAGGGCTGGTGGGAACTAGGGAATGAGCCACTGCGGGAGGGCAGGGTGCTGGAGAATTCTGGGCACGCAGTGGGTGGCTGCTGGTGAAAGAGAACCAGAGAAGGGAGGGCCATTTGACGAGGGCCTTCTTAGGAGAGTTTTCAGACAGAAGTGTGCAGGAGCAGGTGTGGGTAGCCTGCGGCAGGCGGTTGAGAGAAGCTGAAGAAGCAGTTGGGACCAGACTGCCAAGAGCACTGGTTAATACTCAAACCTGACATTCAGTGTAGGGGTAACAGGAATCTGATCTCCCAGATTGTATGGAAATGGCTGATTGTACACACATTTTTTAAAAGGGAGGCTCCCTATATTTTAGTCAGAGTCTCAGTGAGATCCCTCACTGCTGATCTAGACCAAAAGGGACCCATCAGATCATTTAAAAAATTATTTATTATAGAGATTTTCCAAATATACCAAAAATAATGGACACAATATAACAGACTCAAAATGCCCTCCTTCAGTGATGACCAACTCACGGCCAGTCTTAGTTCAGCATTCCTCCATCCCTTCCCACTCTCCTGAATTAATTCCATACAAACTCCAGACATTATATTGTTTCAATTGTAAACATTCAGTATGTGTCTCTAAAAGATAAGGATTCTTGGGAAAAAACAAACTCACAAACGTAAACTCTCTAAAATGTTTAAAAATATTTCCTTAATGTCAACTATACAGTCACGTGCTCACATTTGCCTACTTTTATTAACAGTTTGTTTCTTTGATTAGGGATCTATATACAGTTTGTAAATTAGTCTTTATAGTCTCTTTTAAACCATAGGCTCCCCTTTCAGTTCTTTCTCTTTTTTCATTCTCTTCCAGTTTTTGTTGAAGAAACCTGGTGTCAACTAAAAAATTAGTCACAATCTAAAATTAGAGAGTTATTTCATTTGGTGGGAATGTTAAGGACTCTAGGCCTGGGAGATAGCATGTCAGTAGCCCTGAGAAACTGTTCCAAGGAGGTGGGAAAGGGAGTCAGGCTATAAACAAGGGAGCAGGCAGTCTGAACATCAAAGATTATTGCTGATTAAGGAAAACCAGATATCAAGTTAAAGAATTTAGTGTTCTTTTATGCATAGGAACGTACAAGAGTCTGGGATTATTGAAGTTTTCCCTTTCATATATATCTTAGCTCTTTGGAGCTAGCATCTTGCATATTTAAAGAGTTATTTTTCTCTTTCTTGAATTTCCTTAGGGCCGTCTGGCTCACACTGAAGGGCTGTAGTTGCTGATGATTGTGACAGCCTTAAGTTCCTCATGCAGGAAGCGGCACTGCTTGCTGGCATGGCTCAGAAATTCACATTTGAAGGGCTAGAATCATGGAGAGCTGTGACATATTTTTGCCCACCAACATGGCAGGAAATATTTTGTTTCACACTGGTCATTTGCCCTATAGAGTTTCTACAGTCTGCATTTTGCCTGTCCCCGGTGTCATTAACGCGTGCTTCCATCTGTGTCTCCTGTAAATTAGGAGCTAGAGCTAGAATTGTCATCAGATTCAGGTTTGATTCTCCCCTCACCCCCCAGACTACTTCAGGAGGGCCATAATGATAGGGACAGAATAAAGAGACTAAATAGGTGATTAAATAGTTCACTAGGGGATTTTAAGTAGAAATATATGGAAGACCCTTATAAGTTAGTAATTACTAGAGAAAGCAGGCTTTGCTTAACAACAAAACCATGCAACAGAAACACTAGCCATGCCCCGAAACAATAAAACAGTGGTAACATGAGACAGACTGGTTCCAAATAGGAAAAGGAGTATGTCAAGGCTGTATATTGTCACCTTGCTCATTTAACTTATACGCAGAGTACATCATGAGAAACACTGGGCTGGAGGAAGCACAAGCTGGAATCAAGATTGCCAGGAGAAATATCAATAACCTCAGATATGAAGATGACACCACCCTTATGGCAGAAAGTGAAGAAGAACTAAAGAGCCTCTTGGTGAAAGTGAAAGAGGAGAGTGAAAAAGTTGGCTGAAAGCTCAACATTCAGAAAACTAAGATCATGGCACCCAGCCTCATCACTTCATGGCAAATAGATGGGGAAACAGTGGAAACAGTGGCTGACTTTATTTTTGGGGGCTCCAAATTCACTGCAGATGGTGACTGCAGCCATGAAATTAAAAGACGCTTACTTCTTGGAAGGAAAGTTATGACCAATCTAGACAACATATTAAAAAGCAGAGACATTGCTTTGTCAACAAAGGTCCATCTAGTCAAGGCTATGGTTTTTCCAGTGGTCATGTATGGATGTGAGAGTTGGACTATAAAGAAAGCTGAGCACCGAAGAAATGATGTTTTTGAACTATAGTGTTGGAGGAGACTCTTGAGAGTCCCTTGGACTGCAAGGAGATCCAACCAGTCCATCCTAAAGGAGATCAGTCCTGGGTGTTCATTGGAAGGACTGATATTGAAGCGAAACTCCAATACTTTGGCCACCTGATGCAAAGAGCTGACTTATTTGAAAAGACTGTGATTCTGGGAAAGATTAAGGGTAGGAGGAGAAGGGGACGACAGAGGATGAGATGGCTGGATGGGTTCACCAACTCAATGGACATGAGTTTGGGTAAACTCCGGGAATTGGTGATGGACAGGAGGCCTGGTGTGTTGCAGTCCATGGGGTTGCAAAGAGTCGGACACAACTGAGCGACTGAACTGAACTGAACTTGAGACCTACATCCTGCCCAGTGAGTTCAGTGAGTTAGTAACCCCCAAAACATGTTGTTTATCCCCTAAGACATGTTCTTTGCACAATGCCCTCAAACAATAAAACAGTTGGAGAAAATAAGGCCTACAGCCTGCCCAATGATGTCATCAGGGTAATGACCATCAAAATAGGCTCTGTGCACACAAAAAACAATCATTTATGGGAAGGTAACTTTTCAAAATGAAAGACTCTCATTGTACTGAGACTTAAAAATATTTTTCCAAAGTGTTATGACACTCTGTATAATCGGTTATACAGAGTGAAGTAAGCCAGAAAGAAAAACACCAATACAGTATACTAACACATATATATGGAATTTAGAAAGATGGCAATGACGACCCTGTATGCAAGACAGCAAAAAAGACACAGATGTGTATAATGGACTTTTGGACTCAGAGGGAGAGGGAGAGGGTGGGATGATTTGGGAGAATGGCATTGTAACGTGTATACTATCATGTAAGAATCGAATCGCCAGTCTATGTCCGACGCAGGATACAGCATGCTTGGGGCTGGTGCACGGTGATGACCAAGAGAGATGTTATGGGGAGGGAGGTGGGAGGGGGGTTCATGTTTGGGAACCATGTCAATGTATGGCAAAACCAATACAGTATTGTAAAGTAAAATAAAGTGAAAAAAATAAAAAAACAAAACAAAACAAAAAAACAACAAAGTGTTATGACAGTTCTGGCCTGACCATATAGGGAGGGACAAATAAACTTCCCTGCTCTATATGGGGGAGGAACTGGTGATGGAAACGTGACATCTTCTCAAGAAAGACAAAGAAGGTCTTCTCCCCTTCCCCATTTTTCCTTTGATTATTAAAGTGTAGCCACTAAGTTCTTGGGGGGCGCAACATTTCTCACTCGCCTGCTTGTAAACCTCGCAAGTGTTTTATTCTAATAAATCACTTCTTATCTACCACTTTGCTCTCGTTGAATTCTTCTCTGCATGAAGACATAAAGAACTATGGTGCCAGAGCTCTTCGGAGCCCTGGAAATGACGCCAATCAGTTTCAGTAATGCCTGATTGTCTCCCTTCTTGGAATCAGTATGATTTTGTCCTGGGAAGAGAAGCACTGCGATTTTACCAAAGGGCTCTCTGTAAAGTGGAATCTGGGCAGAGTTAGGGAGACTGGGAGAAAGGAAGGCCAGCTGGGAGGCTCTGCAGTGATCTCAGCAAGCTGCTGCCTTCCAGCCTCCTCGAGGATCTCTTGTAAAGGGGGCAGCAGAGGATGAAATGGTTGGATGGCATCACCAACTCAATGAACATGAGTCTGAGCAAACTCTAGGAGATGGTGAAGGACAGGGAAGCCTGGCGTGCTGCAGTCCATGGGGTCACAAAAAGCTGGACACAACTGAGCGACTGAACAACAACAATGACAACAAGGGGTGCCTTCGTTCAGAATGCCCTCTGCAGCTGCAGGCATCCCTCGGAAACGACAAGCTTGTTTTTGTGACCTGGAGGGGCTTAAGAGTCACCTGAGGGCCATAAAGCAACTGAATACAGCAAAATGAATGAGCCATTTCATGGCTATTAAAAAATCCACTTTTGTTTTTTTTTTCTGAAGTTTGTTGAGTGAATTAGCTCTCCAATATGCTGCCCCTCCCTGGAAACACAAAATCCCCAGGGGTTAGGAGGTGAGCTGGGAAGGACTAGAGCACAATGAGAATCCCTGCCTGTGTGGTTTGCTGTGTGTGTTTTAAAGGAGAGAAACATGAGCTGTTTTTGTTTGTTTGTTTTTTATTGGCAAATACTTATAGTGAAAAAGATCCAGATTGCGATGTCTCATCTTTTCAAAAAGGTACAAAGAATTTAATGCTTGAAAATGGCTTTCAGTATCTTTGGGAATCAAAAGTAGTCCTGTAGTCGGTATGTCCATTGGCTCGTCTCTGACTCCCCTGAAATGAGAAAGAAAGCGGGGAGCATATCATACCCACTACACATAGAAGCATCCAGTAATGTAATTTTTGACTGTGTAACTCAGCTTATTTTCCCATAGTCTTGAGTCATAAAATCAGACATTAGTTTTAGAAAACACTTTGATTCTAAGATGTAATAAAACTGTATTTGATGCTGTGAAACATTTTAAAGTGTGCTTTTAAAGGAAAATAATACACTTTGGATAACTATTAAGGAGCTCGGCTATTCAAAATAAACTATAAAATGCAAATAAAAATGTACTTGGATTCTGTTTGTACTTTGGCACACACCTCGGAAATCTGCTATGGCAACAAGAATGGCAGCTGAACTGAGCAGGCCCCCTGGGACCCGGCACCAACACTGCACCCACTTTCCAGAACTTGCACTTGATCTGATGCAAACTAACGCTGAGGACACCTCAGCATCTACGTCTGAGCATTTGGAGGATGCTGATTTTAAGAATGAGCAGGTTGAAGTGGCATGGAGGGAGCAGAGAAGCAGGCAGAGGCAGACCCGATATGCCCTCAGAGGACACTTTGGGGCAGCATTTGGGGAGGGTGGAAGGAAGGAATCTGAAGCCTCATAAGTCAAGGTTTTAGAACTTGACTACCACTTCCTGGCTGGGTGGGCGATCTTGGACAAGTCATTTAACTCCTTCTTCATTTCCTTTCTCAATTAATGGGTATAAAAAACATTCCGGGTGGTACAGTGGATAAGAATCTGCCTGCTAAAGCAGGGGACATGGGTTTGATCCCTGGTCTTGGAAGTTTCCGCATGCCACAGGGCAGCTAAGCCTGGGTGCCACCACTCCTGAAGTCTGTGCTCTGAATAAGAGAATTCCCCACAGTGAAAAGCCCATGCAACACAATCAGAGAGTAGCTCCTCTCTACAGCTAGAGCAACCTGCATGCAGCAATGCAGACCCAGCACAGCCAAAAATAAGATTAATTACTTTAAAAGTCCATTTTAAAAATCCCTTGCTTGTAGCAACTAGTAATAGGTGGGGACTAGAAATAATGGTTAGGAATATTGACTGGAACCAAATAGTTGACCAAGAAATGACAAATGGTAATATTACCAGGATACACAAGAAAGTAAATCAATAATAAAGGAAGAGGTTAGCTATCATTTATAGCTGAGGGAGTATCCTGTAACCTCGTTTTTGTTATTCAGTAAAGGTAATATCAAGGGATTTCTCTAATTTATGAATATTGAAAGTCTGTGATATGGTAACCAGCTTCCAAGATTATGTCCTGTGCCTCATAGTCTTCATGGCTAGAGGGGGATGTGTAGTCTCTCCATATTGTAAGAGGACTGGCCTGTGTGGTTTATAGAATATGGCAGAAATAATGGAAGTCACTTCTGAGATTAGGTCATAAATACATTGTATCCATATGCAAATGAATGAGGTTGGATCTTTATCTCATACCATATGCAAAGAATTTAGTAAAAAAATGGATCAAATACCTGAATATAAAAACTAGAACTATAAAACTCTCAGGAAAAACACAGGAAAATCTTTATGACCTTGGGTCACGCAATGGTTTCTTAGCTGTGACATCAAAAACACACAGACACAAAAGAAAAAAGTGGATAAACTTGACGCCATCAAAACTAAAAATTTTCGTGTTTCAAGACCTAAGTCTTGGGATTTCCCTGGTAGTCCAGTGGCTAAGACTCCAAGGTTCCAATGCAGGGTGCCCAGGTTCAACCCCTGGTCAGGGAACTAGGTCCCATATGCCACAACTTAAAAAAGAAAAAAGATCCCTCATGCCACAGTGAAGGCTGACAATCCCGTGCACCTCAACTAAGACTCAGCATATCCAAATACATAAATAAATACGTAAAAAAAAAAAGACCAAAGTCTTGATCAAGAAATGGAAAAGAAAAAAATTTTCTCCCACAAAATAGGAGGAAAAAATTTTGCAAATTGTATTTGATAAGGGTCTTGTATCTAGAATATATAAAGAACACATAGAGCTCAATAATAAAAAGACAAATAAATGTACAAAGGATCTGAACAGGCCTTTCTCCAAAAAAAATATACACACAGCCACTAAACACATGAAAAGATGATCAATATCACCGCCCATGAGGGAAATGCAAATAAAAAACACAATGAAATACCACTCTATCCTGACTAGGATGGCTGTATTAAAAAAGACAATAACAAGTGTTGGCACGGATGTGAAGAAACCCAGCCTTTTATATGTTGCTGTATGTACTGGGAACGTAAAACAGTATGATTACTTTGAGAAGCAGTTTGGCAGTTTTTCAAAACGTTAAACACTGACTTATCATATAACAGCAATTCCATTCCTAGGTATACGCCTAAGAGACGTAAAAATACATGTGGACACAAATACTTGTACATGAATATTCATAGTGGTATTGCTCATAACAGCCAGACAGTGGAAACAACCCAAATGTCTATCAATTGATAAATGGATGAATAAAATGTGGTCTGTCCACATAATGGAATATTATTCAGCACTAGAAAGGAGTGAAGTACTGATACATGCTACCAAAAGGATGCTCTTTGAAAACGTGCTAAGAGAAAGAAGCCAACCATGAAATATCACACTGTATGACCACACTTATATGAAAAGTTCAGAATAGGTAAATTCCTACAGAGAGAAAGTAGATTACTTGTTGTTTAGAGCTGGGAGGCTTAGAGAGAAATAGTTATGGGGTTTCTTCTGGGGGTAATGGAAATTTTCTAAAATTGATCGTGGTGATGGTTGCACAACTTTGTGAATATCCCCAAAATATTCACATACTACACACCCAAGTACTTAATAGCCAGCTTAAAAAATAGAATATTACCAAGAATATTACTCACCCCAGTGGAATTGCCTTCTCTCCTCCCAAAGGAACCTGAATTTTCTGTTAATCCTTCCTCCACTTTTCTTTCCATCTATTGTTTTCTAAGGTTTCAGGTTGTTTGCTTGTTTGGGCCATAGTGGCCAACATGTTTGCAGTGGGCAGGACTTTAGACCAGACTAACCAATTTTCAGTTTCCTGGGTGAAAAACCCAGACAAGAAAATTTTAATACCCATCTTCCTTCTCCCATGACCACCCTAAGTAACTTGGACTCTGGGTGGCATGGCTGTGCCTTGAATGCCGTTAGTCATGGACCATTAAAAACCAAAGAGACTTTAAATATTATCTAGCCTGAAGATGGTGGACTTCCCCGACGGCTCAGTGGTAAAGAATCCGCCTGCCATGCAGGAGACGCAGGAGATGTGGGCTCAATTCCTGGGCCGGAAAGATTGCCTGGAGGAAGAAATGTCAACCCAGCCCACTATTCTTGTCTGGAAAAAAATCTATGGACAGAGGAGCCTGGCAGGCTGCAGTCCTTGGGGTCTCTAAGAGTTGGACATGATTAAACACAGCACAGCAGCAGAAGCAGCCCAAAGATGATAAATACCTGCAGGAGGCTGCCACTCCAATGCTCATGCAGACCTCTAATCAGGCAGGGTGTTTTTTCATACTGACCTGTCTTGACCCCAGGGAACAGATGGTGGCCATCACTACCATCAACCAGCCACAGAAAGGGGACTAACATTTATAGACCCTTACTATATGGCAGGGACTGTGCCAAATGCTTCCCACTTTATCTTATTTAATCACCACCGTTCTCTAAGCACTGGTATCTCCATTTAGGGATGAGGAAGCATCACTCAGAGATCACTGAGTCACCTGTCCATGCAGTTAGCAAATGTCGGGATAGAGATTCAAACTCATGCAGCTGGGGAGCTGGGTGGAACCTGCCCACCCCTGCCCCTCTCCCCTCACCTCCACCCTGGAGAGTAACACAAATTAATCACAGTGAAAACATGCCTTGAGACCCCACAGAAGTCCACCTCAATCAGACACCTGAAGGGAGCTACCAAGTAGATCCTCACCTGAGAGAGCACAGCCTCTCTCTAGGCAGACATTAGTCCACAGCAGTGGGATTCTCCAACCCTCATCCCTGGAGGTGATGAGAAAAAGGAGGGAGATGGGAAGTAATGTGCCCTTTGGGATCAGCATCCTGGAGCTGACGCCCCTGCAGGGAGGTCACCGAAAGAGACCTCTTCTTTCCTGCTCTGTCCAACTGCAGGCTCAACTCTCTGAGGGCTCACAGACAGAGGTTTTAACAACTTCGGAAGTTCTAGGTTAGAGACTCAACTCTAGATGGGCCACGCCCAGGGCCTAGTTCCCATAGCCCTCATCTGATAGGAACCCCCAGGAGGCCCATGGGCGCCCATGGGTGGCGCCCAGGTGGGGCCCACCCTGGAGCGCTTACTTGGGCACGGTCATGCTACAGGCACACACATCACTTGAGGGAACTGAATTCTGGCTCCGAACAAAGGAGGGGCCGGTGGGCAGCCCAGAGGGACTTCTGCCGTTCCTGCAGGAAATGCTTCAGCCTCCAGGGCTGGTGGAAGCTGTGTGGAACCAAATTAAAAACAAACACCTAAAAATGCTGTTTTTAAGTTGGACAGAAAGAGACTCAGAGTGATGAGTACAGAACGGAAACGGCTCACGGCAACTGAAACGGGAGGGACTGAAGCACAGTAGCCCTGGACTTCACTCCACATCTCAAAGTCTTGAGTCAGACCCTGATGTTTGAGCTGTCTGTTGACTTCCTGAAGCCTAATTACAGCCTGGGGACCCATATGTTCCTCTGGGTAATGCACGCAGCCCTGATGACACCCCCTCCCCACCCCACCTTGCCACATGTGGCGTGAAACAGGAGACCAGGCACAACAGGAAAGGGTCGTCCAGGTCCCCGACATGCCTCCTGAGCCGGTGCCAGCCTGACGTCGCTGCAATTTCCGACTCTCACTGGCGCCATCCCTGGCTCTGTGCCCTCTTTATCCCAAGTGAAAGGGACGGTTGTGTCACTTGGTGCCCTGGTTCCCCGGCATATTTACTCTTCTTTGTAGAGGATATTTCAAGCCTGTCCTCTTTCCCACAGTATCTAGGACAAAGCTCCCCTCACAGATGGAGAGAGGCCTGTGGATCTTGCTCCGGCTCCGCGCCTTGTCCCAGGATAAACAGTTCTCCCCTCAGCTTTATGAATTATTTCCTTAGTCTTACTTAACTTAGAAACTGTTTTTAATTGACCTGATGTCTCATGATCTATTGATAAGAGTACCACTTAAAGTGTCCCAGGTGCATGTAAATCACTGTTAATTTGATGTTAAATCTAGGCCTTGGCAGAGATTAGATTCAAACTCAGATTTTTACTTAGATTCTATGGCTCTTTCCTTTATGCCTTTCTGCTTCCCCTAAGAAGGAGACAGAGGAGAAGAAGGATGTGGGGAAGGGAAGGGAGGTAGAGGTGGTCTCTGGTTGCAAGTGACAGAAACTGACATCCAAGGGAATTTTTTAGAGGGGCACCAGGTGGCTTTCAGAATCCAGTGACATGTCTAAGAACAGGACTTTGAAAGGGACATGAACTAGAGTCTGTCTGGGGTCTGTGCAGGAGAAACTAATTAATAGCTGCCTTGGGGCACTGCCTTGGGGATAAATTTGCTCTAACAATTTCTGTCTCACTTTGAGGAACTGTCAAAGTCCCAGGATACAGCCTGACTGGTTGTATCAGCACCATTTGTGTGTCCTAAGCCAGGACTGAGAAGAGCCCCAATACGGTACCAGTGTAGGGGCGGGGCACAGATAAACATTTAGCTCTCTATGTGCTGTCAGCAAATGAAGTCAGATGGATGCTGAGTGCCCAAACAACAAATAAACTACTATGCCAAAATTTCCAGGTGTGGGGGACTACGATCCTGGCCACTCCAAACTGGATTAGGGCTGGGGCAGGGCCCTGCCCACTGAGTCTTACTCTTGCCACTGGGGCGGCCACCATCATTACCACCATCTCCTTCTATCCTCCAAACCTGGCTGCTGGGAGGGAGTGTTTCTTCTCTCAGGAATTAGTCCTCATTCGAAAACTTAACATCCGGAGCTAAGGCTGAAGACCAATCAGCTGCTCAAAGTCAACGGTGTAGACACAACTGTCTTATAAAGACCACTCAGTCATAATGCAGTGGTCTTTATCCTCAAACAACTTGAATTGGACGTCTAACACCACTTACCAGCTATGATACTCTGAGAAAATACCCATCTGCTCTCTGAGCCTCAGTTTGCTCAGCTGTAAAATGGGGAGATATACCATGTACTCTGCTTCAGTCTACATGTCGTTCTAGCAAATGAAGTAAAAACTGTCAGAATTTGTAAGCTGTGAGCTATACACAGATACAAAGAGGCATTTCTATAATTTTCATTATTATCAAGAGAAGCCAGGCCACTCGGATAAGTGGACAGAGCAGGAAATGCAGCTAGAAACCGCAATAACTGAGGGGAGGTTTTGAGGAGTAGCGGGTGGGAGCCTGGAGCGCAGTCATCTAGACCGTCAGATTCTTCTCAAGGTCAAGTGCTGCAGATAGGTGAGGTTTCGCTAGACTCCATCACACATCCCAAGGCCAAATGGCCTGAAGGCAGACTTACAAATTCCAACAGTCATTTTAGAAGCTCTGATTTAAGCTCTCTGTCCTTTGTTGAGAACCCAAGTGCTTAAAGCCTTCATGGCAATTAAACTTCTTGAGGTTGAGCATTAACAAAGCTGGGTTGCCTGCAGACTCCCTTCCTTGCCTCTCATCCTCGCTTCCTCCCCTTGGCATCGGGCAAGGCTGGAACCCGATAAAATGCTCCCTTTCCCATCGCCTGCCTGGATCTCGCTGGCCAGGCTTCCTGCAGCTGCGCTCCAAGATCAGCATTTCAGTCATCGCTCCCTAATAGCTTCATCGCTCCCTACTCCAGGGGGACGTGAATCCCTCCCCTCGCTTGCACGCCCCACTTCAAACCATCTGCACACACTACAGGATGCTTGCCACCTGACATCTTGAGGTTCAAAGCTGCCCAAACCCTTCAAAATCTCACTGCTTGTGCTATGCATGCCCTCAGAGCATGAGACAGAAAGCAGCCTCTCATCTCATCTTAAATGTTCCATACAGATTCTAGGGAACTGGTCTGTCACAAGATGGGCTTGGTCTAACATCAGACATTTTTTTTTTTTACTATTTTCTCATTGATTTCCAAATCCTTGTCCCTTAGCGAGTATTCCAGATCCCTTCTTAAAATCCTATTCCCACTCATGTCTTTATTGCTTACTTAATTCCCAGAGGCTTCCTGAGGTTATGGACTGTTTTATTTTTGGCTGTATCCCTAACACCCAGGGCAGTACCTGCCCCATCAGAAGTGCTCAATACATGCTTGTGAAGTGAGGGCCCGCCTGCATGGATAAGCCCTCTGACACTGCTGTGACAGGCAGTATCTCCGGTAGAAACTAAGCATTGTGAAAGCAGAATTCTGATAAGGGTTCTGTTAACCTGGTGGTCTCACTCTGGGAGTTAGAATCTTGTTTGGACATCACAGCTGCTGCTGCTGCTGCTGCTAAGTCACTTCAGTCATGTTTGACTCTGTGCGACCCCATAGACGGCAGCCCACCAGGCTCCCCCGTCCCTGGGATTCTCCAGGCAAGAACACTGGAGTGGGTTGCCATTTCCTTCTCCAATGCATGAAAGTGAAAAGTGAAAGTGAAGGCGCTCAGTCGCATCCGACTTGCAGCGACCCCATGGACTGCAGCCCACCAGGCTCCTCTGTCCATGGGATTTTCCAGGCAAGATTACCGGAGTGGGGTGCCATTGCCTTCTCCCTTGGACATCACTAGGGGAACCTCTATTACAGGTTTATAATTGTAATGACATCCAATAGCATTTTTACTGTAGAACTTCTAAAGAGAGCAAAGGAATTGGTTGAGACCATCTGAAACTTCACTCTGAAATGAGAATCACAGACGGCTCACTGTAAAGTAAACTTAAGCCTAATTACGTATTGTGAACTATACAGCGATACTGTGGGATTCTGACGTTAATTTCCAGTCACTCCTCACCAAGGACTGGGGAAAATCCTTAGCTGAGTACCACTGAAACGTCCCTGTTTTCAGCTGGTCTGGGTTTACTGTCTGTGTACCACTCACGGAGCCTCTCCCTTCAGCTTCCAGGCTGCTTCTGCCCCTCACTGTGTGGTCTGGGGAAGTCCCACTCCCTGCAGCAGGATCACGACTTGTGTCACTGCAGAGACTTCTTATATTCTGTTTGAAATCCTACACAATCCAGATTTTAAATTAAAAAGCGGAAAGTGGAAAGATTTGGATAGAGGTTCACAGAATGCCATCACTGAAAGAGACACGAAGCATCACTGAGTCCAAGGATCACATGGCTTTCTTCCTCAGGTGTCTTGCCAAGCAGTGCCGTGCCCAGGCTTTGCCAGAAAGAACTCAGCGGCCATTTGGTGGTCTAACCACAGGCAGAGGATGAGAGTGACACTGTGACGTATCTGGCTCCTGGCAGAAAGTGAGGGGAGTCACGCGGGGGAAGGGAGGGCAGGACTCACAAATAGCCCTGGTGTTTCAGGAAAGTGGAGACCCGGTGGCAGAAACAGTATCCTTTTACTCAGTATCAATTGACACTCGCAATCACTGTCATTCCAACAGGACTAGTAGCACAGAGAAAAATAGTGGCCTGAATGCCACCTGGCTGGCATGGAGCGAAACAGCCTCAAATCCAAACTCCCGTCAAACAGCTAAAGCAGCAGCTCGGCTGATTTTCAGCTCGTGAGTGTTGGCGGGAGCCCAAGACAATGGCAGAGCAGCGAAGACCCTCCTCCCTTGGACCAGGTGCATCCAACTTCATGGAGCAGACATGTCAGGAGAATCTCTGCTCTAAACTGATTTCTGCAGGCCTTCTCTCAGCTTCAGGAGAAGGCAAGTTGCCATCCCATGAAGGAGAGCAAATCAGCTTGCATCTGGGGACACAAAATGCTGGGGACATTAAAAAAGTTGTAATTTAAAGAAAAGTGGACAACGCTTTGATGAGATACAAACAAACACATACATACGAGCCAGAAAGAGAGCTATAAATTACTGCTCATCAAGAAAAATAAACCAATGGGATTATAAAGGGGATAATACAACCTGTAAATCGTCTGGTGCTCTGAATTTCTGATAGAAGTGAAACACAAAATTCGTAAGTTTAAAATTCCAAACCTAAAATTAGAATGTTCAGCTGTAGAGACTGCGTAAATGAAGGATTATGTACTTAATGAGTGTTATGCACCTGTTAAATATCATGATTATTAAGAATGAAGAAGCACGGGAAGATGCTTGTGATGACTTCAAGTGAAACCACAAATTTTTAAACTTGGGAAATGTGTTTACAACTAGGAGGAAAAGTGTTTCCCTGGAAAAAGCCCTCTTTATTCTTTTATAGAGTAAGAAAGGGTTAATGTTACATATTATGTAGTTTCATACATTATTACAGCTCTCTCCTGTTTTTATCTGTCCATCAGGCATCAAAATAATTACAATATTTGTGCTCAAGAGCTGTAACCATAGGTGGTTTTCCTTTTGTTAGTTTTATTACATCATTCCTCCTAGTTTATTGCAGCAATATTAGAAAAGTGATAAAAGTAAAATAAAAACATTTATAATTCTACCCTGGAGAGAGAACACTTTGGTGTTTTCCTTTCTAGGTATTTTCATATACAGATAGATTCACAAGCACATTTATTGTGTAAAATTAGAGTCATCCTCTACATCTGGTGAGCATCTATAACCACTGACCTCACACTGGCTGGTACCATTGTTGCAATGGGGAAGCCTCCTCCCTCCTTTGGGTGGAAGTTCATGGTCAGACAGATGACAGAATATTTTGTAACCCGATCAAGTCCTGCATGGTGCTTTACAAAATGTTAAACCTGAAACTGAAATAATGTGTAATCTTCTCATTTTCTACAGACGTAGCCCCTCCCCTGATAATCTGATCAGCAATTTGCGTTTGTCCTAGAAAAAAACAACAAAGGGCAGGATGGCTCATCAAATCCCATGCCCTTGCCAAATGGTGTGTGGAAAAGAAAATGTCAAGTGGTCCTGCTAGAGGCACCCGACCAAGAACGGCACCCCCAGGGAGGAAGAGAGGGTGCCTGCCAGGTCCCCCCAACCTCCTGGTGCCCAGACATCATCCACCCTCTCCATGCCTGGGCTGTGTGCCCCCCGCACCGCCCCCCGCCACGGGGGAGGGAGGCTCCAAAGCGCTTGGATGCTGCTATCACAGAAACGGGAAAGTCACGGTGAAGACACTGGTGAGGAGCTGCCACTCCCCCTGTGTTTGCAAGGCATTCAGCCTCTGGGGCTGTGAGCTGCTAGAGGCCTCTTCCTGCTCATGCTGTTTATTTGCTAAATCAGGTCCTACTCTTTTGCGACCCCATGAACTATAGCTCACCAGGCTCCTCTGTTCATGGGATTTCCCAGGCAAAAATACTGGAGTGGGTTGCCATTTCCTTCTCCAGAGGATCTTCCTGACTCAGGGATGGAACCCTTGTCTCTTGCATTGTAGGCAGATTCTTTTCCACTGAACCACCTGGGAAGCCATTTGTTTCCTGGAGCAGCCGAAAGTTAAGTACCACAAGCCGACAAAAACAGGAATTTCTCGTCTCACTATTCTGGAAGTTGGAAATCCAGGTGCGAAGCTTCTAGGGGAGGATGCTTCCTTGCCTCCTGCTTCTGGAAGCCCCAGCTGTCCCCTGGCTTATGGCAGCGCACCTCCGAGCTCTGCCTCTGTCTTCACGCGGCTGTCTTCCCTCTGCCCATGTCTTCACAGGACGTTCTGCAGAGTGTGCCTCTCAGTCTCTCGTGCTGTAAGGACATCTGTCAAAATGCATCAGGACCCACCCTAATGACCGCATCTTAACCTGTTTATGTCTGCACAGACCCTGTATCCCAATGTTACTGAGTCCGAGCTCGCTCTGCTCACCGCAGGACACTGAGGGACGAGGCGCTGGTGCAAAGAATATGACCAATGGCAGTCTAATGTCTCAAAATAACCATATGATCAGGGTCTGGGTGCCAGGTTCTTTTATAGATCAGAGATGGGGGGAGGTGAGGAAACGATGTAAAAAGGCCATTCGTCTTGCATATGTCTCCTCGAAAGGTCAGTCTAAGGCAGAGGATGTTTTAACTTCTTCCTGTCAGCTACAGGTGGACAGGGTCCTGAACAAAGGCACTTTAGATTAACAGTCAGGCAGAGGGGCAAGATTCTCTGAGGCAGGCCATTCTGTGCTGATAAAGGTCGTATTGTCAAAGGTATGGTTTCTTCAGTAGTTACGTACGGACGTAAAGAAGGCTGAGCGCCAAAGAACTGATGCTTTTGAACTGTGGTGCTGGAGAAGACTCTTGAGAGTCCCTTGGACAGTAAGGAGATCAAACCAGTCAATCCTAAAGGTAATCAACACTGAATATTCATTGGAAGGTCTGATGCTGAAGCTGAAGTTCCAATACTTCGGCTACCTGATATGAAGAGTTGATTCATTGGAAAAGACCCTGATGTTGGGAAAGACTGGGCAGAAGGAGAAGGGGGTGACAGGATGAGATGGTTGGATGGCATTGTTGACTCAATAGACATGAGTTTGAGCAAACTCCCAGAGATAGTGAAGGATAGGGAAGCCCGGTGTGCTGCAGTCCACAGGGTCACAAAGAGTCAGACATAACTGAGCAACTGAACAATAGAACACCAACAATATAACAAAAGCCATAAAAAGTAAGTCAAAGAAACAGTTTCAACATGAATTGACTTTTCCCTGCAGCACCAATAAGGAGACTGGGGTTTAGAACCATGACATTTCTTTTTTAGGGACCAACTGTATCCATCCTCTTTCACTCTTTAGGTATACCTGGAATGAGTTATTAAATAAATAAGACAGGTTGAGTATCTAACATTCCTACAACTCTGCTTCCTAATACACCTCTTATAACACTCAAAATCTTTTTGGTGTCTTTATGACAATTATAGCTTTGGAAAGGTCGTTCAACTTCTCTGGGGCTTGTGCTACGCTTAGTCCCTCGGTCGTGTATGATTCTTTGCGATCCCATGGACTGTAGCCCTCCAGGCTCCTCTGTCCATGGGGATTCTCCAGGCAAGAATACTGGAGTGGGTAGCTTATCCTTTCTCCAGGGCAACTTCCCAACCCAGGAATCGAACTGGGGTCTCCTGCATTGCAGGCAGATTCTTTGCCAGCTGAGCTACCACTTAATGAGCTAATGCATTGCCTTTGAAGGTGTCAGCCTTGACACTGGTGGGAACTAAGTGTTGTTTTGACGACTATGAATGACCCAGGAATGCCAGTCTTTCTCCTAACTTCTGCAGGTGACTCACATATGTTGCTTCTCAGGTACAGTTAAAGGCTACTTACCAGGAATTCTAAAAAATTTGGTATTCATAAGCCAAAATTAGTGTCCACAGGGTTCACCAAGGATTCAAATTTGTTTTTCCATGCTATATACCGGCAGGATTCCTCCAGATTTTGGAAGGAGACTTTTTAGTTAGTTGCTTGGCATTTGTTTTGAGTTGTTGTGGTTTCCAATAGCTGTTATTCATACATTTTATTTATAAATTGCTATTGGTTTTATGCCCTCATCATCCATTTTAGTCTGATAAGAGACTCTGGGTTTTTCCTGTGGTGAGTATTTGGGTCCTATAAATTGTTCATCATTAATGAATGTAATTAAGGAAGTAATCCCATACAGATCCCAATTGCTTGAAGAGATGGAGGTACAGTCCCTTATGGTTTGCCTGGATTGTAGAGTGACCATCCATTCCAGTCTGCCCAGGACTGAGAGAGTTGCCAGGATGTGGAACTTCCATTGCTAAAATTGGGAAAATCTGGGCAGCCTGGCACCACTGGTCTCACTCTCACGTAGGGACACTGGCTCAGTGGCTTGCTTGCCTGTGGTTTTATGCTACTCTAGTAACTTGCATCTCACAGTTGAGGTTAGTGTAATAAAATGAAGTAGGGTTATTTTTGAGACTGGAGAGCACTCACAATGTGAAGCCCAGTGTCCGTCAGGCCCCTTCTCCTTTAACACAGATGGGAAGCGAGCCCAGTGTCCCAGGTTCAGCCAGTTCAGTGCAGCAAATTCAGTGGGCTCCTCTGTGATTCTCACTGCCCTCCCTAGAAGCTCATTGCCCTAATTATGCAAGGGAGGCATGGAACAAATAGGCATGAACTGGGCGTTCTTTGGAGTTGCCCATGGGGGTATAGTCAAAAAAGTTTAGGGCCCCTGGTTAAGGGACACAGAGTGACGCTGCTCTTGCTGCCACCCCTCCGTAGCCTCGGGCTGCAGACCCACCGTGACTTAGCTCGAGGCTCTCGACAAATGCAGAGGGAGGTCCGCAGCCTTGTGAAGCTTCCCTGCAGGTGTGACCGAGAATCACCCAAAGCAAGGGTAATTCTTGCCACCTTAGGAAGATTTTGATACTTAGCCTCCTTGGAGAGTGTCCAGTACAGATCCCCGGTTTTATGGGAAGCGGGGAGCGGGGAGAGAGCTGCTATTTATTGATGTCTCACCTTCGGCATGGCAGAGCTCAGATAAGGGGCTTTTTGCTTCTGACTTAATCTACTTTCATCCTCACAGCAGCTCTATGAAGTGCGATTGACCTGACTTTGTAGATGAGGAATCTACTTTCTTGGCCCAATGTACGTCAAACCCTGGGGTCACAAAGGACCCAGTGTTCCACTCGCTTGAGCAGAGATTGCTCTCAAACTGTAAAAGAAGCAGAAGACTCAAAAAGCCCAAACAAACAAGAGGTTGACAATATAAAAATAAAACCAACACATACTCAGTCTGGCATGAAAGCTGCTGAGGGGGCCGTCCTTATAACTCGCTGCCTACGCTCGCTTCACCCCAAGCCCTGGGCAGCTCCTCCCCCACTGTCTCGGTTGCACTTAGGGCTTCCTTGGCTCCTGGGGCATCGTGGCCACCATAAAAGGTGGCTGCTCCCCCCTCCAACATACATCTCTTCTCAGTTTGGAATGTCTTTTCAAATACAAATATTTTTCTGCCCTACATTTCTGGAGGACGTGTCCTTAAGTGCGGGTAGGCGACCGTGTTGTGACCTGGTGCCTGCTCAGCTACAAGGTTTTTCTGTCCCCCTGTCAGGGGACAGATATTCAGCATTCCAGACAGGGCTAGTGGTGGGACTGCTATTTATTTAGCTGCTAATCCCACTTATGTGAAATTAATTTACTCTACCACTATAACTCACCTTGCTTCCTGCCTTGAAGGGCTCCTGTAATTTATACCTAACTGCTTCTCTGTGCCCTGCTTCCTGGGCTGAGGCTTGGGAGCTGGGTCTTGGGGTGACTCATGTTAGGAGGTGGTTTATACAGGAGAGAGGTTTTCTCATTATAGACTGAGGAGGGTTAGTGGTGTTGATTTTTTTTTTCTCCTAATAAATGGTTCCCCTTTAGGCCACCCCTTTCCAAGGAAGTTTGTTTACTATTATTAAACTTCCCAACTCCAAATACAGGCTGCTCCAGTTTAGACAGTGTGCAGATGACTCTCCACCTTTTCTAGGACAAACCCAGCCCCTGGGTTCTCACCCACCTCCATCCTTGATGAAATGCAAGTTGGTTGCACCATCCCAAAACAGGTGCTCAACGATTGATGCATCTGGGCTGCTCCTGGAATAAAGGGCTTATGGGCCCACTACTTATCAGGTTTTACAAACATCTCTACAAAGTAGGGGATTCCCATTAAAGCTTCCCAAATAAAGGTCCCCTGGCCAGGGTCTCTCCCTTTTCTTGTGGCAGGGGTGAGCAGGAAGCATTGGCATTGAGGCTGCTGGTGACAGGTCTCTTCCATAGAGACCAGAAGGATCCCTGCTGGCCTCCTGTGTACACCCCCACATTGAGCTCCTGCTCTGAGCAGACAGCGGGGGTAGTGGTCTGAAGATCTGGTTCTAACCTTCTAGAGACACTGTCCTATTCCTAACTCACTTCCATTTCAGTTGGATGCCTTTGAAGAAGCCAAGAAAAGGCAGCCTCAGAGGTCTGCCAACACGGTGAATGCGGTCCCTTAAACAAATGAAGGGACTGGTGACGTTCCAACTCATATACAATCCCCAGTGTCTTCTCGGAAAAACCCTATGTTGGCTGTAGAACGAAGCCAGCCTTCAGTCAGGTTTGAGCCTTTTGTCCTGCCTATTTCCCATCCTTGTGTGTATGTGTGTGTGTGTTCTCAGTTGCTCAGTTGTGTCCAACTTTTTGTGACCCCATGGACTGTAGCCCACCAGGCTCCCTCTGTTCATGGGATTTCCCAGGCAAGAAAACAGGAATGGTTACCATTTCCGATTCCAGGTGATTATCCCAATCCAGGGATTGAACTTGCGTCTCTTGTATCTCCTACAAGCAGATTCTTTGCCGCTGAGCTGTCAGGAAAGCCATATGTTTTAGTACACACACCAATTTAAAAGCACATTCAAAATTATCCTGAGCTCTCTGCCCATTGCTAACTCCCTGCCTTTGCTGCGTGGTGCCCTGGAGGAACTAGAAAGCCCTCTTCATCCTTTACACCCAGCAAGTCTGGAGTGATCTTGCTCTAGCTCTGGAAGCCTCAGCTGGAAGAAATACTCTGTGACCCTATGCATTCCCAGGCAGTTCGTCCCTCCCTCAGGTTCCACAAGTATGCTCTGTACAGGTTCATCTGGCCCTGGAGATGTTAATCCTGACATATGTGTTCTCTGCCTCCCCCAACGATCCTGTGGATGCTGTGAGACGAGGGACTTCACGTTCATGCAGAACCCCTCACTGCAGAAGGCCAGTAATGAATGGGACTTGATGATAACACAACCGGTTATCTACTAGTTGGATCCAGAGTGTAGCTTCTTGCTTTGAAAGTGAGTTTTGGTGTCTGGAAGACCTCACTGCTAATCTCAACTGTGTCAACTCTGAGCTTTATGACCTTCAGCAAGCTATTTAACCTCATTGGGCTATTTCTCACCCGTGAAAACAGACACTCAGGGTAATTGGCTTCTTGGTTTGTTGTGAATTTAAACAAAGTAACACATGTGAAAGGCATGGCTGGTGCCTTGGCTGGCACTGAATCAGGTCTCAATAAACAGCAGCCATTATTATTACCTGATTCTTTTTTGGTCTGGTGCCCAGGTATCCCTGCTCCAGTAAGACTCAACAAATAGTGAATTAATGGAGATCTTGGTTTTAGGGGAGGCATGGTAGAGGCAACATTGAAGTGAGGCTTGGAGATCCATTAAGGAGAGAAATTAGAGGTAAACCCAACCCTATTTCTGAACCACCTGCAGTCAGACTAGTTCTTAGCTGATTCTCCAGATATTGCAGTGTTTTTCCAGAGGCAGGTGAAGAGTGATTGTATGTGACTCTGAAGATCTGTATTTGTCACCTGACCTTGAGAGTAACAAACAGACCCTGAGGAAGGTAGCTCTGATTACAGTCATGGACTTGGAAGAGCTCTTTCAAGGCAGATTGATTCATTGGACCCGAAATACAGCTCAACAGCCCACACACAGACTCCATCTTTGGCAAACTGCCCTGCCTACTTCTTTCTCTCTTGCCCTGATAAATTGATCTGTGTGTGTGAGTTGGTGCTTTATTGTTGAGGGGTGTGTGTGTGTGTGTGTGTGCGCGCGCTGCTGGTGTGTGTGTGTGTGTGTGTGTGTGCGTGCGCGCTGCTGTCCCAGGATGGAAGCTCCTGGCTGGGGGGCCCTCTGTCTGAGCGATTTTCAACCCTGACACTAGAAGTTCTCCTATTCCATTTCTTCATGTAGTGGCTTTGATTGCATTCCTCTTGTGGGCCCAGAACGTTCCAGAGTGCCTCTCAGGCTGTCTGAACCTTCTGGCTCTGAGTGCAGTAACATGTCATTTTGCAAGGCAGGAAGAAATCTAGTCTCTGCTGCGTGCCTTGCACCAGGGAAAAGATCATTATCCCCATTAGTCAAAAGAAACTGAAGCTCAGAGGAGTTAAGGAGTTTTCCCAAGGTCAGCTGGTATTAGAACCAGGGTCCGTACCCCGGCGTTTCTGAGAAATGACCTCAGTGATGGCAGACTCCAGGCTTAGCCCTGCGGCACACAGAGGACCAGTTGTTAGCGCTTTAGCGCTGCGGCATGCGGTTCTAGTTGTTCATGCTCATTGCTGAACAGGACTCCCTTGTATGAATATGCTATAACTTGCTTATATGTTGATGGGCACTGAGTTGCCACCAGTTTGGAGGTATCACAAATAGTGTTGCTATGAGCAGTGTATTATGTCTTTTGGTGAATGCTTGTAAGCACTTTTGTCTGATATATACTTGGGAGTGTCACTGTTGGGTTGTAGGGTGGGTGTGTTTCTATGGGCTGTGTTTATATACAGAATCTTCACATCCCCTCTGTGAGGAAGGCATTGTCAGCCCCTTTATGCATGCCCGCCTTTGAGCCAGACCTGTACTTCCTCCAGAGCTCCTGAGAGATCAGGCAGAAGCAAAGGCCCAGTGGAGGAAGTGTAGGTCTGGTTCTAATGCTTGTTCACTATTGACAACCCTCTTTATTACTTTTTCTTAAGAGACTCATTATTTTGGAGACTCGTTATTTCTACATAGCAAGCTACCAAGTAAATGTCACTTGCTCACTATCTGATCTGGAACCAGAGATCAAATTCCCAACATCCACTGGATCATCAAAAAAGTAAGAGAGTTCCAGAAAAACATCTATTTCTGCCTTATTGACTATGCCAAAACCTTTAACTATGTGGATCACAATAAACTGTGGAAAATTTTGTAAGAGCTGGGAATACCAGACCACCTGATCTGCCTCTTGAGAAACCTGTATGCAGGTCAGGAAGCAACAGTTAGAACTGGACATGGAACAACAGACTGGTCTCCAATTGAGAAAGGAGTACATCAAGGCTGTACATTGTTGCCCTGCTTATTTAACTATATGCAGAGTACATCATGAGAAATGCTGGGCTGGAGGAACCACAAGCTGGAATCAAGATTGCCGGGAGAAACATCAATAATCTCAGATATGAAGATGACACTACCCTTATGGCAGAAAGTGAAGAAGAACCAAAGAGCCTCTTGATGAAAGTGAAAGAGGAGAATGAAAAAGTTTGCTTAAACCTCAACATTCAGAACACTAAGATCATGGCATCTAGCCTCATCACTTCATGGCAAATAGATGGGGAAACAGTGGAAACAGTGGCTGACTTTAATTTCAGGGGCTCCAAAATCACTATAGATGGTGACTGTAGCCATGAAATTAAAAGACGCTTACTCCTTGGAAGGAAAGTTATGACCAACCTAGACAACATATTAAAAAGCAGAGACATTACTTTGTCAACGAAGGTCCATCTAGTCAAGGCTATGGTTTTTCCAGTAGTCAGGTATGGATGTGAGAGTTGTACTATAAAGAAAGCTGAGCGCCAAAGAACTGATACTTTTGAACTGTGGTGTTAGAGAAGACTCCTGAGAGTCGCTTGGACTGCAAGGAGATCCAACCAGTCCATTCTAAATGAGATCAGTCCTGGGTGTTCATTGGAAGGACTGATGTTGAAGCTGAAAGTCCAATACTTTGGCCATCTGATGCAAAGAACTGACTCATTTGATAAGACCCTGATGCTGGGAAAGATTGAGGGCAGGAGGAGAAGGGGACGACAGAGGATGAGATGGTTGGATGGCATCACTGACTCAATGGACATGAGTTTGGGTAGACTCCGGGAGTTGGTGATGGACAGGGAGGCCTGGTGTGCTGCAGTCCATGGGGTCACAAAGAGTCGAACACTACTGAGCGACTGAACTGAACTGAACTGAAGATAGGTCACATGTAAGAAGAAAAGAACACTTTCTAAGCGGTCACCATGTGGCCAGAAAGACTTCAGGCTATTGCTGACATATGAGTGTCTCAGGTCTTTCCCCTTTGTCTGCTTCTGTTCTTCTCCATCTCTCTCTCTCTCTTTCTCTATCTCTCTATCTATATGTGTATGTATGATATACATACCATTCATACATCGCCCATATACATATATCTCATAGATAAATATATGGTGGCTTAGATGGTAAAGAATCTGCCTGCAATGCAGGAGACTCTGGTTTGATCCCTGGGTGGGGAAGACCCCTTGGAGAAGGGATTGGCTACCCACTCCAGTGGGTATTCTTGCCTGGAGAATTCCATGGACAGAGTAGCCTGGTGGGCTACAGTGAACAAAGAGTCGGATACAACTCAGCAACTAAAACTTTCACTTTCCTATATATTAGAGAGTGACAGAAAGATGTCTATCTTTATATCTTTATAATATGAAAAAATTGGGATTCCACTGTATCTTACTCTTTTAAGAAATTATTTCTATTTGTTTGGCTGTGCTGGGTATTAGTTGCAGTAGGCGGGATCTAGTTACCTGACCAGGGATTTAACCTAGGCCCCTGCACTAGAGGCACAGAGCCTTAGCCACTAAATCACCAGGGAAGTCGCATTTTTTCAATGTGACTAAAAAAGTTACTTCTAAAGCATGATTTTTAAAATATTGCTGTTTGGGATTTCCTGGTGGTCAAGTGGCTAAGAATCTGCCTGCTAATACAGGGAACATGGGTTTGATCCCTGGTCCAGGAAGATCCCATGTGCCACGAGGCAACAAAGCCTGTGAGCCACAACTACTGAGGCCAGTGCGCCCAAGAGCCCATGTTCTGGAACAAGAGAAGCCGCTGCAATGAGAAGCCTGTGTAACACTAGAGAGTAGTCCACGAGCAGCGATGAAGAACCAGTGCAGCCCAAAATAAGCAAATAAATGAAAATATTGCACTTTGATATTCCATCAATGCAGTTCCCATGATTAATTTAATTGACTCTGTGTTTCAGGATATTTAAACTCTTTCCAATATTTTGCCATTTGTCAATAACACTGCATGAATATGATTGCACCTAACTCCTGGAGGACATCTCTGGTATTTTCCTGAGGCTAAATGACAAGATGCTGAATAACCTACCAAATCGGTTGGCTTTTGAATCTCATTATCAAAATCAAACTTATGCTGCTGCCAGCACATAAAAGAGTGTCTTTTCTGACCACCCTGGCAATTTTCTATTATAAACGATCTTTCTCAACGTTATCGGTAAAACACGGTTGCTTGACTTTGATTCCTGGTGAGGTTATACATTTTGTCAGATTGCTGTCCATTCGCGTTTCTCCCTCTTTTGCATTTCGTGGTCTATCCTGTGTCTCCCGCTCTCGCAGAACGTCACCGTGTGCTCGGGCAGCCTCTTCCCTGCTGTGCTCCTGCTGTGACCGCGGGAGTCTTCTCAGTGTCCCACAGAACTCAGCACAGTCAAGCACTGTGCAAACAGAACGTGCGTCAGAAAAATGCACACTCACAAGGGCCGCAGGTAGCTTGGCCAGCCACATCTGTCATTCCTCCAGCTAGGATGCCCGAATCCCTCCCAGAGCTGCAAACCTTCCATCTCACTCAGACTCTGGACCATCACCCAGGGACCGTCAGAGCAGGAGGGCCGGCCACGGCACCTGATGACTTAACCAGGTGAGGTTCACATGTGCTCGGCTGTGTCTCAGAGGAAGTGTTTCCTACTGCTCTGGGGAAATAGGCAACTGTAAATCAGGGAACAGCGTGGCACTGACTTATTTATCCTTATAAGAGTTTTATATTCTGAAGTCAGCAAGGGACCCATCGGCCGATCCACGGCCAATTTGCAGTCATTATCTTGGGAAAGTGCCATCCCCTTTGCTCAGCTGGCGGCATGCTGGGGCCTGCAGGAATCCAGGCACCCCACAGGGCCAGGCCCTGATCACATACCTCAGTGGAAACCAAATGTTATCTTCCAGAGATGTGAGACAGAGACAGGAAGTCACCGAACAGTGGGAAATTCTTCCTCTCACTGCTAACGCTGCTCTTTCGCTTACCCGGCCCCTCCTCTGAATTCTTCCTCCTTCAGATGAAATGTTTGCCAGGACAGCAGCAGCACCCTCTTAGGGGTGAGAGCGAGTCATGTAAGTCAGAGTGGACATGATAAAAGGGAGGTTAATTAGCAGTCAAGGCCAAGGCTACCCTCAATGTCCTAAAATAAGTCCTGCATAATCCTTATAAGAGAATATCAAGCAGCCATTAAAAATAATGTTTTCCAAAAACTTTTATGAGACTGAAAAATGCTCGTGACATGAAGTAAAATGAAGGAAAGAAAGGTGCAAAACCCACCTATAGAATATAAAATATGATCCCAATTATGTAAAATTGCTGGAAATTACCATTGTAAAATGATGACTGTCATGATTTCTGCAGGTAAGATTAGGTTTGAGTTTTATGTTCTTTCTGATTATATTTAAAATTTTTCCTACAATAAGCATCTGTAACTTTTATTTACAAGAAAATAGTGTTTTGAAAGACCATGTCTGATGTGATCTGCCCCAGGCCCCTGGGATCTCACAAGTTCCTACTGTTACTCAGTTCTGCTCTTTACCTAAGTGTTAAGAGGAAGTGCTTGCCCTCGCCCCGAGGCCTCCCTCCCTCACTTCCTTCTTTCTTTCTTCCTTCTCCCTCCTCCTTGCACCCTGGTAAGTCTTTTGAGGAAAGCAAATCTTGGAACCCAGGCTAAAACCAAATTTTTAGCTATTCCAATACTGCATGGAGCAAGGGGACAGGACAGGGTTGACAGCCCTTCTTGTGGGAAAAGCTTGGTGGACCCAAAGATTGCTCTGCTTTTCTCTGGTCACACTGCTTCTAGCAGGCTGGTTTCAATCTCGTGCCAGGTTTTAAAAAAGATATCGAAAAGACTGCCTTCTGCAGAATCTAGAAATGACAATAATATCTCCAGCCACAATATTAGCAGCAAGAGCACCGCCGTGAACCAAATACTTATCCTAAGACAGATAGTGATCTATTGCTTTATTTGATCTTTAAAATAACTCTTTACAGGTGAGAAATCTGTTTATTGAAGTTATGTAATAAGGCTTGTTGTTCAGTTGCTAAGTTATGTCTGACAATTTGCCACCCCATGGACTGCAGCATGACAGGCTTCCCTGTCCTCCACTATCTCCTGGAGTTTGCTTAAATTCATGTTCACTGAGTTGGTGATGCTATCTAACCATCTTGTCCTCTGCCATGCTCTTCTTCGTTCACCTTCAATCTTTCCCAGCATCATGGTCTTTTCCAATGAGTTGGCTCTTCACATCACACGGTCAAAATACTGGAGCTTCAGCTTCAGGATCAGTCCTTTCAATGAATATTCAGGGTTGATTTCCTTTGGGATTGACTGGTTTGATCTCCTTGCAGTCCAGGGGACTCTCAAGAGTCTTCTCCAGCACCATGATTCAAAACCATCAATTCTTTGGTGTTCAGCCTTCTTTATGGTCCAACTCTTGTGTACATATATGGCTATTGGAAAAATCATAGCTTTGATTATATGAACTTTTGCCAGCAAAGTGATGTCTCTGTTTTTTAATACATTGTCTAGGTTTGTCATAGCTTTCCTTCAAAGGATCAGGCATTTTTTGAATTTCATGGTTGCAATCACCGTCTGTAGTGATTTTGGAGCCCAAGAAAATAAACTCTGTCCCTGCTTCCACTTCTCCCCTTATATTTGCCATGAAGTGATGGGACCAGACACCATGATCTTATTTTTTTTGAATGTTGAGTTTCAGGTCAGCTTTTTCACTCTCTTGTTTCATTCTCATCAAGAGGCTCTCTAGTTCCTCTTCCCTTTCTGCCATTTGAGTGGTATCATCTGCATATCTGAGGTTGTTGATATTTCTCCTGGTAATAAAAGGCAGGTCTATGTTACTCTGTATAAATTTCATGGTGGTAGGAGATGCCCTGGGGAATCTTCCACCTGCTTTGCTCTGGGGCCTCTGCATCACGGCCTTGGCAGTCAGGGTGGAAGGGGCTGGCTAGGAGAGGTGCGTGTCTATGGGGACATCTGTGGGACTCTTTCAGACCAAGAGTGACAACCCAACTCACTTTAAAATAATGCAAGTTTGTAAGGAAAGATTTCAGTACTGTGACAGGTGTGGTTTGCTCATGGAAGGTGAGAGGCTGAGTCTCTAGACTGGAAGTGTGGGCCCCCAGGTGACCCTCAGTTGCTCCCACTTTGCACTCACCCCACCTGCTGTTTGCCCAATTCTGGAGGTTCTGATGGCCAGAGAGGCCACACATCGCTCCAGGCAGTGGCCCCCGTGGGTAACTTTGTGGGGCACTGGGGAATTGGGTCCTTTCTTATACAGTTTGCCAGAAGTGCGACTGCAGTAGACTGGGCCTCCCCAGGGCAGGCCTCTGATCAGCTGGTAGTGGGGGCCTGGCAGTGAGAAGAGGATGCTTATTGGTCAAATGGATTGTTTGGAGCTCATGCTGTGAGATTACTGAGTATCCCAGACAAGTCTACCCCATGTGGTTATTACATATTACCTATTCCACTAATACACAGAAAAAATGCAAGCTATCTATATAAAGCAAAACCAGTTTATTCATGAAGCCTTGGATGAGAGGTTAACCAGGACCCCATGTGACTTGTATGTTTCTTCCAGAACAGTGGCTTGGGCCTTGAGGACTTGCTTGCCTCAGGCCATATCCTGGGAAACTGACATCTCAGGGGTGAATTCATCTTCCTGGGTCAGAGTTAGTTTGAGGTCACATGCTCCTGAGGTCCCTGAAGACCACGTGGGCTGCATTGCGTCCAGCGGCTCCCATGACACCTCCTCCTGGAGGGGAGCCTCCCATGAGCCAAAGCTGTGCTCACCCCTCTCCCACCCCTCTGTCCCCCCGTGGGATTGCCAAGGCACCAGCCACAAAGCAGAGCAGGGAAGACTGAGGGGTGGTATTGGGGTATAGGTAACAGAACCACCTGGGACGATTATCAAGACAGATCCTAGACTCCCCTCCAGGCTTCCCGAATCCATGCAGGAAGGGCCAGGTCTGGTCCAAGCGAGTGTCCCCCTTGCCCGTCCCAGCCTGAGAGCTGAAGGGCCAGATAGCAAGACTCCCAGGGCAGGAAACTAGAACGTGGGGCTAGGGGTTGAGGGGAAGACCTGGCGGTACAGGCCCGTCTGGGAGGCCGAGGCCCACATGGCTCAGAGGAAGCACCCATATGAGACGAGCCTCCATGGGGTCATTTAGGCCTGGGATGGGAGCAGGGAAGAATTTTAAACCTGAGAAACTGGACTGTGCCGATCCTTACTGGTCTCAAATACGGACGCAGAATATAGAGACGTGGGTCCCTCACAACCCCCAGCGAGAACTGGAGAGATGCCTCCAACTAGGGTGTGTCCCCAGGCCTCATGAAGAGGGGGTGAGCGGACCTGAGGGTTCTGGCTGGAGAATTTTCAATGCAGGGAAGGGCTTGTTCTCCTGGGAGTTCCCTGCTCCCTTCCCTCTCATCTCCTGCCTTATTCACCCTGTCCCCCTGTCTGCAAACTTCTGATGTCTGGCCAGCCCTCACCGAGGGCTGAGGCTCACTCACCAGGATGGGCCCCACTTCCACAGAGATACAGGCCCCGGAGGGGGCTGCGGTAGCCGGAGTGGAGGGGCACAGGACGCGCGAAGTACAGCTGGTCCAGGCTCATGGCACAGTGGAATATGTTCTGCAGAGGCAGGGCCATAGTCATTAACATAGGAGTGTTACAGTCTCCACCACCTTCCCCGCCCCTGTTCTCCAAGGAAGGCTCTTCTCCTTCTAGGGTGTTTTTGGGCTCTCGTGATGCAGAATGAGAAGAGGAAGAGAGGGAACAGGTACGTGTCCCAGGGCTGGGGTGAATTTTCCTAGAGGCATTTTTCAAGAAGCAGGAATGGTTGGGTGCATCTTCAGAGGGTGAGGAAACTGAATGGGAGAGAAAAGGGAAGCTTGAAAGATTGCGTTGTGGACTATGAATCCCCCTCACTCTGTTTGAAAAGTAGAGGAATTTGATTTATTTTGACTGCTGATGAGTGTTTCTTTGGCCAAGACACCCATCTGAGCCTGGGCCCTGGGGTCCAAGGTCACAGTGAGTGGTCAACAAGGGTGCTGGGACCCGAGTGTGGTTCTGCTCCAATGGCCTGGGTCAGACCAGCCGAGGAGGGGGGTGTGGGGGCAGGCGAAGGTCACACCCGAGGGGTAGGTCTGAAAAGACCAACATCTGTTGGGCATCATGGTGGGGTGACCATCAGCTGCCCCTTCAGCGTGTCTCCAGCTGAGCTTGTTCTCTTCTCTGGAGTTTCCTCCTTGACGGATGGACAGACAGCATCACCTCCCACTCCTCAGCCTCCAGGTGGACCCTTTATGTCCTCTCCACCCCCCTCTCTACACATGCATTTATCAAGATGTCTCAACCCACCTGCCCCAAGCCTTCCACCTCAACCCTTTCCCTTCCCTCTCCACTGCCTGGCCTCCTTCACTCTCTAGCCAGCCTATGCTGTTCGATAAAAATATAATTGGAGCTACACATGTACTTTTAGATTTTCCATTAGCCACATGAACACTTAAAAAGAAACTGGTGAAATTAATGTTAATAACATTTAATTTAACCCAATTAAATAATATGTTTAATTTAACCCCACAGATCCAAAATATCATTTCAACATGTGGTCGATATTAAAATTATTGATGAGACTTGCTCATTTTTTTGGTCTTTGCCATCTGGGGTGCATTTTATATTGAAACACATCTCACGTTGACCTGGCCGCGTCTACGTGCACAGTAGCCAATTGGGGCTAGCCGCTGCCGTACTGGCCCTGGTGGCCTACCCACTCCCTGCCTCCCGGCTCAGTGAGTTGTTGATAAATTGAAGAGAAGTGCGAGATCAAGCTGCCCGGGGGAGGGGAAGTCCCTCTGAAGAAAGGCAGATGGGAGACACTAACATGGACATCTGGGCAGAAATCCCACAGTTCTGGTGATCTCCCATCTACATCTCCTCCCTCCTCCCCCACTGCCTGCAACTGACCCTGTCTCTGTCCTCTCTCTGCTGTGGTCTCTGCCCCTGTCCCCTCTTCCTGCCTAAGGCTGGGTGTGGAGGGCCAAGATAAAGCCAAGTGGGCACGTCAGGGCATGTCAGGGAGTGGAGATGCAAAGAGAGTGAAGGGAAACTGTGACGAGAGCCTCCCGTCCGATAGGAACTCACCCCCCCAGGAAGCCCAAAGACTCTCTCCAAGTCAGGGGGTGTGAGGATGTCTCTGCCCACCACGGAGCCCTTAAAGCCGGGCGCGTAGGCCTCGATGCAATCAAACACTGGGTGCCAAACACAGGGAAATAAGACAGTGTTATGGAAAAGAAGAGGCTTATGATCATACAATTTGGCAAACTTACTAAATTCGTTAAATGCTACACTTGAAATGAATATTTTCATATGCAGATTATACCTCAATAAGCAAAACAACAACAACAAATGAACAACATAGTCCACCAGCAAATAAACAATTCTTTCTGAAGGCCTTGGGTCTCAGATCATCCCAGCCTCCCGCACTTTCCCACCTTTACACTCCAACCCTAAACTCTGTCTCCCCTTGAATATGCAAAGATTTCTTCACCTCATGGCTCCACTCAAGTTATTTCTTTTGCTTGGGATGCCCTTTGCTGCCTGGTCAACTCCTATTCACCCTTTAAAATCCAGCTCAAATGTCCCTTTCTCTGGAAAGCTTTCCTGTCACTCTGGCTCGTGGCTCCTCCTTTGGTTCACACAGTCCGTTGACTGTAAGATTGGTTTATTATTCTCCCCCACTGGACTGCAAGCAACCTGAGGGCAAGAACTATGTCTTTTTGCCTTTCTTAGCCCACAGCCTGACCCCAGCAGGCACTCACTGTGTTGATTTTGGTTTCCCTGGGTATTCCTCTCTCCTTGGCACAGGTCTTGTGGGTGTTAATCAGAGTGGGGCCATCAGGAGGAGAGGGGTCTATTTGGGCCACTCAGCCAGCTGTCATGATGGAGACCTGACAGTCTAGCTCTCCTTACCTCTGTCTGCGTAAGCATTTCTCTGCTGCTCATCCCAGGCCTTGCCTCCAGCCAGCGTGTAGGGCGTGTACTGAGTGAAGAGGGAGATGACATGGCAGCCGGGGGGAGCCAGGGTGGTGTCCAGTGAGGAAGGGATGCAGAGTTCGATCAGAGGTCTGTGTACGACAGGGGAGGAGAGAGGGCAGGGTCTGAAGAGCAATGCCTGCCTGAGGGAAGGGGCCGTGGAGCCATCCTGAGATGACGGGAAAAAATGAAGACCTGAGCTGGGATGCTGGGGCCGGATGGATCAGCTCCGTAAGGTTATGATGGTGTTTGCCTGCATGGGCTTGGTGACCAGCAGGACAGTCCAGACCACCCACGAGGAGCTTTCTCATCCCCAGGTCCCTGACTCAGACAGACCTCGAGGCTCCAGGCTCTCAGGTCCCAGCCGGCCCAGGAAGGTAAATGTGCAGTGAGGCCTGCCCTCCACCCCCAACCTCCACACACACACCCTGTGCTCTGACCAGGGGCTCAAGCGTCTCCAGGTCCCCCACCTCTTGGAAGGCAGGCCATCCAGGGCGTCTTCAAAGGCCTGGTGGACAAGGAGGGTGTCCTCACAGTTCAGGTGGATGGAGCACTGGTGATGGGGCAATGGCTGGCCCCTGGGAGTGTTGGGGGCTGCCAGGAAGTCAGGCAGCCTGTTGACAGCCACTGAGACACCAAAGGGGAGGGTTAGGGCCCAGGGGCCTGGGTCCTCAGCCCCTCCAGGTCCCTCCTTCTCTACCCATCACCTGCTCCCCAACATGGTGGGCTGAGAAACAAGAAGCAAGAAAAAGGGTTTCACCTTCAAACAGGGGGCAAGCTGGGGGGCAGGGAATGGAGACAGGTCAGTCTATCCCAGACATGGAGATTTCTCACTCGGAAAATCTCAGAAAAGACAGCTCCGCAGTCCACTGTGCCTCTTACCATTGATCTTGGTAACAGGCGACTTGGTGTCCAGCTGGGCGATTCTCGCCACGAACTCCTCAGGAAGCCACTCCTGTAAACAGCAGGTTCCACCCTAGGGGTGGCTGAGGCCCCAAGGGGGCTGCCTTCCTCCTTTACTCAGACTGGTCCCTCAACCTCTACTACAGGAGATCCTCTCCCTCCCTCAGAGTTAGCCAAAATACCTCCTCTGTGAAGCCCTCCTGGACTCCTCCCACTCAGTGTTAACCACTTTTTCCTGTGTACTTTGCCAGCATCCTGGCGGTCAGTGGCCCAGACCAGCTCCTGCTATGGATGTGGCCCAAGAGCTGCAGCCCCTTTCTCCTCTGGCCTCTAAGCTCTTGGAAGTCTTGATGATCTCAAAATTGTCTTAAGATGCTTTTGAAACTGGTGTTTGCTGAATTTTATTAGTGGAATCCCTCAGAAAAATGATGTCTTGTCCCCAAAAATAAACCCCACATCATTGGGAGCTCCAGGCTCATACACATATTAGCACATCTTTGGGGGACAGGGCACATGTGGTCAATTGCAAAAGCTGTTCCGAGTCCCCATCCCTCCGTATATGGACACCCCTTTCTATTGGCCTCCCACTGTGACTCTGAGCTTGGTCCTGAGACAAGGCTAATGTTAGCAAATAGGAAGCAAACAGAAGCACTTGCGTGATCGAGTTTGCTCCATTTTGCCTTGTGCCAGACCCTGAGGACACATCTGGACTATTGCGCTGGGGATAAGAAACACATGGAGCAGAGCTGAGTCATCCCGGACATTCTGACTGAGACCCCTGGACTAGCCACAGCCGTCAAGCAGGGACCACGAGTGCCCTCAGCTGCTGGAAGATGTGTGGGTGAGCCCAGATCAGCTGAACTCAGTCAGTATCGACTGATTCCTCCTGCTCCGTGTACTAATCCGGAACTCTCGTGATAAGCCCAGCAGTTGTGTGGTCGTTATGCCATGTTCACGTGATGATGGGTTATTGACACAAACAGTGGAATCAGAGCTGGTTAGAGGGGAAAAATCAGGACAGCGGGAAAGCTGTAGAAAGAACTCTGGGTTGAAAGTCAGACTTGGGTTCTAGTTGTGGCTCTGCCAAGTGCCAACTGCCTGGGCTCGGTCACCTCACCTCCCTGGACCTTTCCCTCACCTGTGAGGCTTGTTGCTACCTGCCTGATAGGTAAGCGGAGAAGGATGGGCTTCCTCAAGTGTGGGGAGACTTGGCATTCACATCTCCCACCCTGATGCAGCCCCCCGAAGCCCCCAGGTTCCAACCCCCAGCCCCGTGCTGGGAGACGCCTCACCTCCTCCCCAGCCTCACCTGTGGCGTTAACTTCAGGAAGGTGATCTGTGGCGATGCGTTGGACAGCACCACTTTGCTCCTCACCTCTGAGCCATCTTGCAGGACGACCCCTTGAACGCGCCCTCCACTGCTCACCTGCACCTTGGCCACCGTCTACGGCCACAGGCAGGAGCCCCAGGACCCCCGGGAGGAGAAACAAGGGTTGGCTAGGGGGATTTCCGCTGTTTGTGCTGCTGCTAGGTACTCACAGCTTTCTCATCTCCTGCCGATTTCCTGCAGATCCTGGCGAGGCGTCAGCCCACTCCCCAGTGCAAAGGCTCACCCCAAATGTGCGATGGTAGTACAAATTCAAAAGGAGACAGGCCTGGGTCACAGCTGCTCAGCCAGTGACAGTCTGCAGAGCCCAAACCCAGCCTTGTCCATCAGTAAACTAAGGACCCTCCGAATCTGACACTGTGTTCTATTCTAGGATACTTGCCAAAAATTGGGGTGGGCGTCAAGCGGCTGTTCACCTTTTTGGTGAAGATGCTGACTCCGTGAGCGGTGGCTGAGCTTGCGATGGCGTCAGAGAGGGCACCCATGCCACCCTGGACGTAGCCCCAGGCCCCCTGAATCCCCTCCAGATTCCCCATCACATGATGGAGTAGCACATACCTGAGGACAGATAATCAGAATCAGTGGCTGGAGAGGGGGGTATAATCTCCCCAGAATTCTAGGTGCAAATATTCTTTCTCTCTAAGTGCCTTGAATGGACACATAATCCGCATGCAGTTCTGCATCTGCACGTGCTGTTCTGGAATCTAGAACCTTCTTCCTCCCTCTTCTTTTGTTTGGCTAATTCCTCCTGTCCCTAGAGTTTCAGATGAAATATCTCTTCCTCATGGGGGCTCCTCTGAGCCTGGACCACATTGCCCGCTGCCTTGTTTTCCCATCACAACGCCCACAGTAAATAGTCCTCCACCCTACATTCTGTACCTGCCTCTCCCATGGGGATTTCAGCTCCATTCACTATGGTGTCCTCAGCACCTAGTGCAGGCAACTGCTCCATCCATATTTATTGGAAGAATTAATGGGAAAAAAAAATGTCTTAAATGCCCATTTCACAAACTGGGCAGTGGCGAAGCCTCCTGGACACCCACAGAGAAAAGGACCCGCAGGCCCCAGCTGGAAAATCCTAATTGGCTGGTTGATCTTGGTCAAGGTGTTGCGAGCACTTGCCAACGCACACTCCCCTTTTCCATGGTCCTGGGAAATTTGGGGCTGGCTTAGTGTGTGTGGAAAAATCACTTCCGAAGGGGTGCTCTTATCCCTTGAGAGATAAGCCACATTGACAGCTTCTAGCTGCATCTTCTGGTGCCTGGAAATGGCCCAAGACTTGGCAGCATCCTCTATCCCTACACACACACACACACACACACACACACACACACACACACACACACACCTCCATTCCTGCTTCCTGCTCCTACAGGGCTCATTAAGTCATGCCACAACTGCACGCTTCATTGTGTCTGACTGCCCCCTCTCGGATGAGGCTGTCAGCACACCTCCCACTCACAAAGGGAAAGGCAGGTTCCCATCCATGTGAAGGTGTCTGTGTGTGTGTGTGCATCCTGGAACCCAGGGAAAGGGCCTGCGGGAGAAGGGCAGGCAACGGGGCTTCGTGGGAAGGGAAGAGAGGACAGATAGATACGTAGATGGATAGATGATGCATAGATAGATAGAGAAGAAGATACTCACACTGAGACATCACAGCGGGAGGCAGGACCAAGGCTCTTCTACTGCAGCAGTGGGGAGCAGTGGCTGAGAAGGAAGACTGGGCAGGGATGCGGGGTTCGGGCAAGTCAGGCTGGGAACCAGCTCTGCCCTTACTAGCTGGGTGACTTTGGGAAAGTTATCTCCCTTCTCTGAACCACAGCTCCCCAATGTTGCCTTGAGGGTTAAATGAATCCTGTGTGAAATATTTGGCGCCTGCCTGGTTCATCGGGTGTGTTCAATGAGTGAGTTTTCGCTCTCGCGGGGGTGTCTGCGCCCCTCCCGCTGCCCCACCTCACCTGCCACACTCACCCACTTCCTGGAATGTAGGGATCTGTCATGGCTCCAATCACGGCATCTGTTGCGAGAGTGGCTTTTAGAGGCTCAGACTCAAACCACTGATCCAGCACCTGGGAAAGCAGAGCGGCATGGAGAAGGGCTTACCTGGGGAGCAGAGGCCCCATCATGGTGAGGTCCAGCCTGAGGCTGGGGCACCACTCACCTTGGCGGCTGGAGCTGTGAGGACCTGGTGATACTGGGGCAGCTGGGCTCCCAGGATGCAACCTGAAAGACGAGATTCATAAAACGCAAACCGAGACAGGCAAGAAGGGAACACTTGGATCCTAATGGCTCTGCACCTGTTTCTTTATCTATAAAATGGGAGTCATATTTTCTACCCTTAAAAGCTATTGTGAGGATTAAATGAGGTTGGTGAAGCATTTCTAAATCTATAGGCACTTAATACATCTTAACTGTTAGAATTATTCGGGGGCAATTTTTAATTTGTGTCTTACTCTCTTTGAATTCTCTAAGGCTGTACCCTGGGAGGCAGTGGTTTGGCTAACCCATTTCTCTGACACTGATTTATTTATTTATTTATTTTTTCTGCTTTTTTTTTTTTTTTTATTTTTAGTTTTTTATTTTTTACATTTTAAAATCTTTAATTCTTACATGCATTCCCAAACATGAACCCCCCTCCCACCTCCCTCCCCATAACATCTTTCTGGGTCATCCCCATGCACCAGCCCCAAGCATGCTGCATCCTGCGTCAGACATAGACTGGCGATTCAATTCACATGATAGTATACATGTTAGAATGTCATTCTCCCAAATCATCCCACCCTCTCCCTCTCCCTCTGAGTCCAAAAGTCCGTTATACACATCTGTGTCTCTTTCCCTGTCTTGCATACAGGGTCGTCATTGCCATCTTCCTAAATTCCATATATATGTGTTAGTATACTGTATTGGTGTTTTTCTTTCTGGCTTACTTCACTCTGTATAATCGGCTCCAGTTTCATCCATCTCATCAGAACTGATTCAAATGAATTCTTTTTAACCGCTGAGTAATACTCCATTGTGTATATGTACCACAGCTTTCTTATCCATTCATCTGCTGATGGACATCTAGGTTGTTTCCATGTCCTGGCTATTATAAACAGTGCTGCGATGAACATTGGGGTACATGTGTCTCTTTCAATTCTGGTTTCCTCGGTGTGTATGCCCAGCAGTGGGATTGCTGGGTCATAAGGTAGTTCTATTTGCAATTTTTTAAGGAATCTCCACACTGTTCTCCATAGTGGCTGTACTAGTTTGCATTCCCACCAACAGTGTAGGAGGGTTCCCTTTTCTCCACACCCTCTCCAGCATTTATTGCTTGCAGATTTTTGGATCGCAGCCATTCTGACTGGTGTGAAGTGGTACCTCATTGTGGTTTTGATTTGCATTTCTCTAATAATGAGTGATGTTGAGCATCTTTTCATGTGTTTGTTAGCCATCCGTGTGTCTTCTTTGGAGAAATGTCTATTTAGTTCTTTGGCCCATTTTTTGATAGGGTCGTTTATTTTTCTGGAGTTGAGCTGCAGAAGTTGCTTGTATATTTTTGAGATTAGTTGTTTGTCAGTTGCTTCATTAGCTATTATTTTCTCCCATTCAGAAGGCTGTCTTTTCACCTTGCTTATATTTTCCTTTGTTGTGCAGAAGCTTTTAATTTTAATTAGATCCCATTTGTTTATTTTTGCTTTTATTTCCAGCATTCTGGGAGGTGGATCATAGAGGATCCTGCTGTGATTTATGTCTGAGAGTGTTTTGCCTATGTTCTCCTCTAGGAGTTTTATAGTTTCTGACCTTACATTTAGATCTTTAATCCATTTTGAGTTTATTTTTGTGTGCGGTGTTAGAAAGTGATCTAGTTTCATTCTTTTACAAGTGGTTGACCAGTTTTCCCAGCACCACTTGTTAAAGAGATTGTCTTTACTCCATTGTATATTCTTGCCTCCTTTGTCAAAGATAAGGTGTCTGACACTGATTTAAACTAGCTCAGAGAGTAACCGGGCACTAGAACCTTGAAGGTAGAGGTCATGAACTCTAGGCATTTTGCCCCAGTGCTGAGCTTGCTGTCTGGCACACAGCAGTTGCTCAATAAATGTTTACTATGTGAATGCTTAATGCATGTTTATTGCATGAGGTTCCTTGGACTGGTGATGTGGGAGGCAATGTCTGCTCTTGACATTTGTGATAGAGTCTATCAGCTCGGCTCCTTCACCCTCTCTGGGTCCACACACTTTGCCCTGTTAACTGCATTGCCTCCCACCCTAGCTGAGAGGTCCTGCTTTACTTCTTGATTCTGGGCTCACACGATTTGCCTGGCCACTGGAGTGTTTGCCAACATGATGCAATCAGGGGCTTGGGACTGGCCTGCACATCGGGGCTTGTCCTCTGCACTTTTGTCATTGGTATAAGAAGGTCTCGCCTGGACAAGCCTGCATTTTCCAAGAAGAGGCGGAGAGGCACCTGGAGCAGGGCTGCCCCAGCCACAGATGCACAGATGAGACCAGCTCAGACCAGCTCAGCCCAGTTGGGACCAGCTGAACCATGCAGACACATGAGAAATGAATGTTTATTTTTACATGCCACTGGAATGTTGTAGTTTGTTATGTGGCGACTTTGTGAGCACAGCTAACTGGTTCGGTATTTTTGTAGAATATAGACGCTCAACTGGTCTTTGTATCCTTGTTGTTAGTTGTTCAGTTGCTCAGTCGTATCCAACCCCTTGTGACCCCATGAACTGCAGCACACCAGGCCTTCCTGTCCTTCACTATCTCCTGGAGTCTGATCAAACTCATGTCCATTGAGTCAGTGATGTTATCCAACCATCTCATCCTCTGTCATCCCCTTCTCCTCCTGCCTTCAACCTTTCCCAGCATCAGGGTCTTTTCCAGTGAGTTGGCTCTTCACATCAGGTAGCCAAAATATTGGAGCTTTAGCTTCAGCATCAGTCCTTCCAATGAATATTCAAGGTTGATTTCCTTTAGGACTGACTGCTTTGATCTCCTTGCTGTCCAAGGGACTCTCAAGAGTCTTCTCCAGCACCGCAGTTTGGGTACACTTTGTACCCCAGAGGAGCAGTAGAAAATAATAGCAGGCTTGGTGAAACTTCCCTTCTCATACCCACGGCAGACATCACTAATTCGCCACAGATATTTTTCTTGCTGACTCCAATCATCTAGCATCCTTCTTGTATGGGGGCATCTCTTCAAACTTTCTTGGCCCCATCTCTCTCAGCCTCCCCCAGCCATGGCTATGGTGATGAGCTCCATGCAGGCTCCAGCCAGCTGCACTCAGTGCAACCTGACCCCATCTCAGCTGAGGCCTGTAAGGTGCTTCTTCTTCACTTCTTCCCTGGGGCCTCTCTGACTCCATGATAGGATACCCACGGGACGCACTTGGCACCCATGGACGCACAACCCAGAAGTTAGTGCCTCACGTGGGAGTTACCACCCACGGGGGCAACCTCTGCACTCTGGGAAGAGAACCCAGTGGGTGAATGTTCCCTCTCTCTTCCCCTGGGCACGTTGTCACGTGCATTCCGTAAGGCTCCTCAGAAGGTCCAGGCAGGCCGTTATCGCGCACAGTGGTGGCCAGTTCAGTAACGCTCCCTGGTGCTGACTCTCCCTCTTTCCCGTTCCTCCTCTTTTCCCTAAGATCCCCCTTCAAAATGAACTACTTGAACATAAGCCCTTGGTTCAGGCTCCATTTTTAGAGCATGCCAGCCTAAGATAAGACCGTCTCACTTACAGTGCTCCAGGCGGCCCCTATTAATTGACAGCAGTTGGCAGGCTGCCTCGGAGGTTCAGGCGTATGTCCAGTCATGGAGAAATTGGGCTCAGCCACATGAAGGCATTCATCATGCCCTGATACCTGCCCTTGGACTTACCTGCCTGCCACAGGGGCTTGAGGGTGGACAGCATCTTGAGTCTTTGTAGCAGGGAAACCTGCTGGAAGGCCTCCAGGTCCACTGGGGCTGAGTCCAGCAGAGGGTCAATGGCTAATGCCAAGCGATCCATGAATGCCTCATATTTGGGAAAGGCCTGGAACAGAGCTCTGAGTCAAGGTCCCACTGCCTAGAATTCCACAGTCCCCATGATCTGCCCTCCAGACCACCTGGCCTGCTGCCTCCCAGCCAAGCCTTGATGATTCTCAGGCCCCACCCCCTGCCAAGCACGACTCCACTTGGCTGTGCAGAGTTACTCCTAGTTCTAGGTCTGTGCACTGGCATCAGCACTGGGGCAGGTGAGAGAGGGCCTGCATAGTAATAGTAGGAGGCCACCAGGGGGTGGCAGAGACAAGAGTCTAAGGCTGACCCGTTGTCAGCCATGGAAAACTCAAGAACCCTAGGACATGGTCTCTGTGATAAACCAAAGACCACTTGAAAGTTTCTTCTCCCTGTCCTGTCTTTCTATATCTTACTGGTAGAAGTAAGATCTCTTGCTCTGTACCCCAGCATGCTGACTCTTCCTTCCTGGTCTGCAGACCCCACCGCCCACATCCTTTCATCATCAGCAGGAACAGAACCCTGCCTCCTTTCACCCCACAATCTCCTACTGCATATGACAACCTGGTTATGATCCCCCTTCCCTGGATGGGTGACAGGAGCAGGGATGGACTCTATGCCACCCGAGGCCCTATCTTACTTCTTAGCCCAGAGCTTTTAATTTTTTGTTCTAGAACTCTTGGATATACCCATGGAATTTTAACACCTGTTACATTAAGAAAAGCTCTGTGTTGAATTGCACTGGAGACTCTTGATTAAAATGAAGGTAAACAGCTTTCTCTGCAACAGGTCTTCAATGTGACAACGTGCAAAGACAAAACCAATTCTGCTCCTGACTTTCCACACTGAGATGTGGCCTCTGCCTCCTGTTCCTGTGGTCACCAGCCATGGCCACGGCCACTGTCCTCTAGCTCAGGGACCCAGTCTTGTCCTGAATCCTCTCCAGTGTATCTGAGATGGGTAGGACTTGGAGGAGAATGGAGGGAGTGCAACCTACAGAGTGCAACTGTACAAAAGAATCATGTGCAAATCACTTAAAAAAAAAAAAGCAAAGCTCCCTAAGTGACCTGATTGTCCACCAGGTTAGGAAACCACTGGTTAAAGAGAGAGGCTGGATCTGTGGTTTTCTTGGTTTTACCCCATAGTAGATTAACAGAACAAAAATCATCCCCCATGGATTGCTTAACCCAGGTTCTTCTTAGAAAAATGTCTCCACCAAGATATGAGTTAATGCTATGCTATGCCGTCAGCTTGTATCTAGGTTGGTACAACAAATGACCACTCAGAGAATCTTTTTCTGTCTGTAAAACCAATCACACCAGGCCCATTACATTCAGTGACCCATCTAGACAAACCTACCCAACAAACTCCTCGCAGTTCATTCCCAAGGGAAAACTGTGCCTTCTCCATCAGACCTACTCATCATCATGGGCACATTCTTGCCTTGGGCTGCCAGGGAATGATGCCAAAATAGATGAATATTTATTATAACTCTTCTCCTAAATTCCCGATCCAGTTTGTTCTATCTTTAATTGTCTCTGATCCCCCCTTTTTCTTTTTGACCTTCATGTGCTTTAATATGGAAAACCACTTGGAATTCTGTCTGAAAGGAGAGATAGAAAGCACATACAATATAAGGACATATCAGTGGATTCCCACTTGAACAGCGGCTTCACCCTGAATACACACAGGTTTAACGGTCTCCCGTGTCCACTGGTCTTAGCCACTGTTCTCCATTCCTTCTCTTTGCAGTGCCCAAGATCAAAGGCTGGCGCAGACTGGAGCCCTCGTAGGGCAGATGGGGTGGCCTGTCCACACCCCTGTGGCCTTGGACAATTGCTCTGGGAGAATTCCGACCAGGCCCATTTCCTTTCAACCGCGGCCTCCAAAGGCCCTGGGGGCCCAGTGGCTAAGTTTCTGCACTTCCAATGCAGGGGGCCCAGGCTCAATCCCTGGTCAGGGATCTAGTTATATCCCACATGCTGCAACTAAATATCCCACATACTGCAACTATAAGGCCTGGGGCAGTCAAATAATGTTTTTTTAAGAGCCCATCTCTCAGAAAATAATGTTTAAAAAGAAAAAAGAGCAGCCTCCAGGCTGAGATGGAGGAGAAGATCCATCGCTGGTCACTTTCCCTACCTGGGCATCCTTCCTTGAGAACTGGGCGATCTGCTTCTGATTTTCTGCCATGTCTGTGCCCAGCAGAAGAGACCGGGGCACCTTACCCCCTGCACTCTCTTCCAGCATGGGAGTGAAGGAGTAGGGGTTTCGAAGATGAAGCCTCAGCCCATGTTTCTGCAGAACACAGACAGCACAGGTAACATTTGAAGGGATCTGCCCATGACCCTTCTCTGATTTTGCTTGGGTGAGCTGTATTTTTTTGGGCTCCAAAATGACTGCAGATGGTGACTGCAGCCATGAAATTAAAAGATGCTTACTCCTTGGAAGGAAAGTTATGACCAAACTAGACAGCATATTGAAAAGCAGAGACATTACTTTGCCAACAAAAGTCCGTCTCTTCAAGGCTATGGTTTTTCCAGTAGTCATGTATGGATGTGAAAGTTGGACTATAAAGAAAGCTGAGCACTGAAGAATTGATGCGTTTGAACTATGTTGTTGGAGAAGACTCTTGAGAGTCCCTTGGACTGCAAGGAGATCCAACCAGTCCATCCTAAAGGAGATCAGTCCTGAGTGTTCATTGGAAGGACTGATGTTGAAGCTGAAGCTCCAGTACTTTGGCCACCTGATGCAAAGAGCTGACTCATTGGAAAAGACCCTGATGCTGGGAAAGATTGAGGGCAGGAGGAGAAGAGGACAACAAGGGATGAGATGGTTGGATGGTATCACCAACTCGATAGAGATGAGTTTGAGTAAACTCTGGGAGTTGGTGATGGACAGGGAGACCTGGCATGCTGTGATCCATGGGGTCATGAAGAGTCGGACTCAACTGAGTGACTGAAATGAACTGAACTGACCTCTATGTATTTAGGTACCTGTATGCAGGTTCCCAGGGGATTCCCAGGTGGCGCTAGTGGTAAAGAACCTGCCTGCCAATGTAGGAGACATGAGACGTGGGTTTAATCCCTGGGTCAGGAAGATCCCCTGGAGAAGGGCATGGCAACCTATTCCAGTATTCTTGCCTGGAGAATCCCTTGTACCAAGGAGCCTGGCAGGCTACACAGTCCATGGGGTAACAGAGAGTTGGACATGACTGAAGTGACTTAGCATGAACATATATGTGTAGTTTCCCAAGGCATGTGGTCCTGGTTCCTATCTTTGATATAGGTGTATAAAAATCCCTCTTGCCCAGGCACACTGTGGCAGACCATACCACACCATGCAATGCCACACATATATGCCACACCATACTATGCCCCATCACACCATGCCACGCTACCCAGTGCCAGGGACTGTACTAGGGCTTACAATGGTTACATCACAATGGTTCTGTACGCATATCATCCTCATTGTAAAATGCAATAGCAGCGGCTCAGAGAAGCGAAATAATGTGTTTAAGGTCACACAGGGAGGCGGATCCAGGTTTCAAACCACATCCCTGCGACTCCAAAACCCTGGCTCTCAGCAGTAGCCTTTAAATGCTCCCATTTCAGAAATAATTAAGACTGAGAAAGACACAATAAAGCCACAGTTATGTGAAAATCCATACTTACAAGGTAGATAAATTATTCACATTAAAAAACCCTTTTATTTACTTTGCGGACTCATTTACTCCATAGTCACTTTAAATGGAAGTTCCCTTGTTGCATTTAAAATATTTGATTTACACATATTTGATTAGCACACAGAACTTTCCAAGAGCACATTTACTTCTTCAAAGAAGGTGGAGATAAAACAGAAGGAGCCTGTGCTACCCTTACAAATAAGACGTCCTGTTCCTTCTAGAGACTTTTTTCCTAAACCACTTTTTTGATGCGTGATTGACATACAAGTAGCTGTACGTATTTAAAGTATGCAACTTGATAGATTTGGCCTCTAGAGACTTCTTCCCCCAGATACACTTTGGTCTGCTCCCACCTCTTTGAGGTCTTTGCTCAGATGTTACCTGAGTAGCATACTCAGCTCCCCCCGACTCTTTGGCTCTGCTTAATTTTTCTCCAAAGCACTTATCACCACCTGGTCAATGACATACTTAGTTTTCCTCTGTCTACACAGGTAGGATGTGAGCTCTCTGAACTCAGGGGCTGAGTCTCTTTTTCTCAGTGATGTATCTGCAGCATCTAGACACCATGTGATCAATACATAGTCTATTGACTAAACGCAGACAGGTGCCCTGCAGACAGGGCACCACCCCAGAGGACAGAAACGAGATCTGTGAGCAGAAGTTTTAGGAAAACACATAGAAACCCAAAGAGACCTTTCCAGTATTACAGCAGAAGTCTCCCCCTGACCACGGGCACTCCAGATGACAGGATCTCCATGACTGAGCATTGTGGAGGTGCATCCAAGTGTTGGAAGGGGTGGGGCTGGGAGACCCACAGGATCCTTCCTAAAGCTGAGATGGGAAATTTCTTTGATTACAAACTGGAGGAATGTCCAGCTTGGTTCCTCTTGATACAGTGAACTCTCTCCCATGCAGGAGGCACCCTCAGTTCCTCTGGGTCTCTCACCCTTGGCCTCCTATCCATCACCAAGTCTCAGAGCTCGGCCTCCAGACCTCATCCACATCTCCCCATACCCCTTGCCCTGCCTCAGCCCAGCTGCCACCTTCTGAGATGCCCTGCACCCACTTCCACCACAATCCACGCCATCTAGCAGGAGGACTGATCTTTCATAAAGTCATAAATCCCATCACCTCACTTCCTGACTCTACTGTCTCCCTGCTGTGCTCAAATAAAATGCAGGCCCTTCCTCCCAGCCCACAAGGCCCAGTCTCCTCCAGCCCTGCCCATCTCCCTTCCTGTCTGCTGCCCCTCTGCCTGGTGCTTCTGCTCTGGCCACTTGACCTTCCTTTCCCTTAGGCCTGTCCACTTCCACTTCCTTCTGCCTGGAATAGTCTCCCCTCAGATGTCCACAGTGCTGGTGACTTCTTGGCATTTGAATGTCAGCTCAGATGTTCCCCCCGGCTCCAAAGGAGGATTTCCTGGCCACCAGTCCAGGCTGGGCCTCCAGGCCCTCACTGTCGTGTTGCCTCAGTTTCCTTGCTATAGGTGTGCTTACCTCCACCTGAAGTTCTCTCACTAAGTGCTCAGCCTCGCCACCCTCCCTCACCACCTTCAGTCCACATGTCTCTCCCAGGGCCTGGCACAGGACAGTTGCTCAGCAACATGTGCTGAATGAATGAATCAATAACCCCCCAAAAAAGGATCCAAGAAGAACCCAGAGTTTGCTTCAGGTCTAAGTAATTGAACATGATTCATTTATTTGTCTGATTTCAGGACTTTCTCCCATAAAGAGAGTGACTGTCCTGTCTGACTCCTTGTGACCCCATGGACTGCAGCATGCCAGGCTTTCCTGTCCTTCACTATCTCCTGCTCAAACTCATGTCCATTGAGTCGATGATACCATCCAACCATCTCATCCTCTGTCACCCTCTTCTCCTCCTGCCCTCACTCTTTCCCAGCATCAGGGTCTTTTCCAACAAGTCAGCTTTTCACATCAAGTGGCCAAAGTACTGGAGCCCCAGCCGGCTGCTACAGGCGCTGTGCTAATGATGAGCGAACACCAACTACAAGAGCCTTCTGGGGCTGGTAAGATTACATCCCCATCTTACAGATAAGGAAGATGAGGCACCGCAAGGCTAAGTCACACCGCTGCTAATGGCAGAGCAGAAATTCAAAACTGAACAGGTTCCAGAGGCTGAAATCGCAGCCTTGTGCTCTACCCAGGACAGGGGTCGGTTCTGAGAGCTCACACCTGAGACCTGGCCCACGGCCACCGGCAAAGTGCAAGAGGCTGAGCAGGGTGGCTATCAAGACGTCCCTGGTGGTGGCACATCAGAGCTCAGAACAAGGGGGAAGAGTCAGTTAGACTTGGCTCCTCAGTCATTTCCTTATGTGTGAGCTTAAGCCCCTGCATTCCTTCATAAAATGGGGGCTCCTACCCATGCACTTGCCACCGTGCGTAACTAGTGTGTCTGAAAATTGCCTTCAGTGATAGGCTGGTTTGCCTGGGGCAGAGACCCGTCCCCAGGCCTCAGCGGGATTCCACCTGATCCTGGCTGGAGACAGATGTGCTCGCGGTCTCAGGGACTCAAATAATAATTTCTCTCATGGTGACCATGACTTAATGTCTTATTAATTTCAAACTCAGCACAGAGCTGGTGCTGAGGTGCTGTCAGCCTCATACGCAGATGGCACCCAGGACCCTTTCTCAGTGGTGGGTGGCAGAGGCACCAAGCAGCTAAGTGGCTCTAGGAATGCATGGCCTTGTTTGTCAAAGAGGCAGCTAGGGGTAAAAGGAATCTGAAAGGGCAGGGGCAAGACTGTGGACTAAGGCAAGGCTAAGAGGAGTCTACAGGGGCAGACTGGGAGTTCCCAGGATGCCCTACAATGGCTCGGGAGCCCGAAGAGCTGAAACTGATTGCTCAAGTTGCCAAGGATGGTGACTGGCTCTCAAGTGTAAGGAGGGCAGCAGGTGGGCCCAGGACCTAAGGCAGCTTTGCAAACTCAGGTGCCCAGGTGCCCAGTTGCCCAAGGGTTCCTATGGGGGCTGGACAGGGCCCCGGGGAGTGATGGACAAAGCACAGCCAGGATGGCATTCATGTAAGGGGTCAGCTGGTGCAGCATCTGGGAACATGGGTTTGGAGACATTTGTGTATGAAATTTCTCGATCTTTAAGACACCAGATGGCCAGACACCATCTGTGGGCAGGCATGAAAGAGAGCATGGGAGATAGACACACCCTCGAAGGGAAGAGCAGCAGCTGCCCGCTTCCCCAGCCCCCAGGCCATGGAGCATGTGGATGGACAGGCACATGTACACACACACACACACTCTACCTTCAGCTCCAATTCAGAGTAAATCTGTGGTCGTAGCAGGCTGAGGAGGTAGGATGCTCGGGAGAACTTAAACCCTGAAGATGAATTGGATGAAGACAGTCACAGGGATCACCAGTGGTCACCCCCAGGCCCCTCACCCACCTCTTTGGCTCACCTGGGATTATTTCCTCTGTGACAGCTGCACCCCCGATCACGTGGCGTCTCTCGAAGACCGCCGTGTTCACTCCAAATCTCTGCAGGTATGCCGCCTGGGATGAGGCACACAGGCCTTCCCTTTATTCCTGGGGTCGACCCGCAGTCTCAGGGACCTCACCACAGGGCTGGCTCAAGCTGTCCCTGCCTCTGAGATGCCCTTCCCCAGCCCTTTCATAAATGCCCACCTCCTCAGATGTCTTCTGAGACCTGGCATGACTGCCCATGCCCCTTCACTTCCCAGCCCCAGGTGACCTTCCCTCCTGCACGGTCTGGAGCCCCTGTGAACTCGTGCCCATCTCCTGGGCGGAGTGGCAGCAAGCCTCACCCTCCTCCCTAGCCTGCAGCAGGCAGCACTGGGGGCGTGTCGTGTGAGCACTGAGGACACCATTCCACTCCCCTCTTTTCCTGCTAGGGCAACCTCAGTACCTGATCCATCTGGCCTCAATTTCCTCCTGTGCAAAAATGGGGCTGATGATAGCAACACCCACTTTTCCTGCTTCACAGGGCTGCTGTGAGAATTCTCTGAGCTGGTCCTTGCTGCTACTGCTGCTGCTAAGTTGCTTCAGTCATGTCCGACTTTGTGCAACCCCATAGATGGCAGCCCACCAGGCTCCCCCGTTTCTGGGATTCTCCAGGCAAGAACACTGGAGTGGGTTGCCATTTCCTTCTCCAATGAATGAAAGTGAAAAGTGAAAGTGAAGTTGCTCAGTCATGTCCGACTCTTAGCAACCCCATGGACTGCAGCCTACCAGGCTCCTCCATCCATGGGATTTTCCAGGCAAGAGTACTGGAGTGGGGTGCCATTGCCTTCTCCAGAGCTGGTCCCTAGAAGGAACTTAAACGTGGGTCCCTGGCACATGGGAATATGTTCAGTGAATGAAGCTATGATTATAATATGGTGTCATTTTGGGGAACAAGTGTTTCAGGGGAGAGTATTAATCTTTCTCTAGCACTTGGTGGAAAATCAATAAATATTTGTTGAACCAAACTAGTCCTCCATCTACTGACCTAAAATGCTGGCCCTCCCCCCATCACCACAACCAAGGTGACAACTCGGATGGTGTAGGCGGACTTTTGGTGACTGCTGTGCCAGATGCTGTGCGAGCATCGTCTCATATGATCCATCTTAGAGGTAGGCACCGTGATTCTCCCCATTTCACAGAGGAGGAAGTGAGGCTCAGTGAGGCTAACAGCTCAAGTTCACAGAACTAATGAGTAGAGGTGTGGAAACTGAACCTGGTCTGTACACAGAATCTACACTCCTGACACGTCCTAACGAGAAAGGAGAAAGAGGAGCCTCGGTGTCACATCTGGAAACTGGCCTCAGAGGTGAGCCATGTTTCTCCCATTGGACGTCAACAGTCCCACAGTGATGACCGCAGACAGAGGTGGTCTGAGACCACGATACAGGGGACAGAGCAGGGCCACTTCACAGCTATGCCTTAGCAAAGACGAGACGAGGTCTGTGGGTCACCTCAAGATCCCAGTCACCGGCTCTCGTGGCCAAGATGCGTGATGCCGTGTGTGTGGGGCAACCACTCTACATGCTAGCCTCCCCTCCCTGCAGACACAGTTTAGAGATGCCCCTGCTCTCCAACAGTAACCAACCTCGGGCCAGCTCCCTACTTTCTCAGGCTGGCCCCAAATCATCCAGCGAAGTGCATGACTATCCTCTCATTTGAGCAAGGCTTCTTGAGCCGGGGCCTCAGGGCACACCATCTATTTCCCTTCCCCTCAATTCAGCGAGGGTGGGCATTTTAATTCTCATTTTATCATCGGTCAGAGAGATTAGCTGACTGGCCTTAACCTTCACAGGTGGAAAGTGGCTGAGCTGGGAGACAAACCCATGTTCATATTAATATAAAAATCAGTGTTTTAAATTACTGATCAGTTGAGTTATATAGGGAGCTTCCCTGATAGCTCAGTTAGTAAAGAATCTGCCTGCAATGCAGGATACCCTGGTTTGATTCTGGGGTCGGGAAGATAAGCTGGTGAAGGGATAGGCTACCCACTCCAGTATTCTTAGGCTTCCTTTGTGGCTCAGCTGGTAAAGAGTCCAGCAACGTGGGAGACCTGGGTTTGATCCTGGGGTTGGGACGATCCCCTGGAGAAAGGAAAGGCTACCAACTCCAGTATTCTGGCCTGGAGAATTCCATGGACTGTATAGTCCATGGGGTCGCAAAGAATTGGACACGACTAGGTGACTTTCACTTTCACTTGAGTTAAATAATGTCCCCTGTAACATGTTCCAATAAAACCGCTATACTGGGGAAAGTATTAAGACGTAACACAGGTCTCCTGGCTCCCCACATTGCTGAATCCCCTGAACCGATATTCTAGAGCAGACGCTGCTCAGAATGCTCTGTGTGAATCTTGAGGCCTGAACCTTGATCACACACTATGGCCTCCTAGGGGTACACGGACTCTGGTTTGAGAAGCACAGCCTCAGGGTCACCCTGGCCTGCGGTCAGGCTGGGACCCAGACGCCAACTGTGCCGGGGCAGGGCCCTGCCTTCTCTGCTGGACCGGCTCCCTCACTGTCTCCCGGGTGCACCTTGGACAGTGTGTAGCTGCATGTTCCCCAGGGTGGTGCCTGGCCTAGACCTAGCTTGGGAACACTGGCTCTGCATACAAGGACAGCCCACCATCTGGAGTCAAAGGGCCCCCAGCCCCAGTTACCTGCTCCCTAAGGTTCTAACCTGCCTCCCGTGTTATGTCCATTACACACTTTCCCAGCCGTTTATCACCTTGCTTATGAAAGGTCAAGGGGGAAACCTATGAGCATGAAGGAGAGGCAAGCAAAACTATATCGTCTTTAAGGACTGTGGATGTCCTCTTGAGCCAGTCACTGGCCAGCACCGGGGTGAGGGGACCAGCCAGCCTTTGCTTCCCCCCAGCGACCCTCATCCTGCTGGCTTCCTTACACTCCTGCTGGGAGCCACACACCCAGGGGCCAGTGAAGGGGGGCTAAGGGGGAGGACTCACAGCCACCAGCCCGTTGTGTCCTGCAACGAGACAGAGGAGAGGTGAGGAAAGTGACCATGGTCAGTGGGCAGATACATTGCTTGAGGAGTGTGGCCACCCTTCCCTGTCCTCATGCCCATGAAGATCCTGGCGAGGTAGCAGAACTTGGGGGACCCCCTCACCTGAACCTGGATGTTGGAACAGCATCTACCTTGATATTGTAAGACACCTGGTCTTTTGGGGGGAATCACAAAACCCTGGTTCTTGCCCCGAACTGAAAAAAGTCCTGTCCTCTTGGCTTGGCCAATGGCTCATGCTGGAGTGGGGACAAGGGGAACCCGCAGGCATCAGATGAAAGTGACCCACAAAGCCTTGCTGGGCTTCCAGCAAAGGAGGTTGAGCAGATGACTGTCGGAGGGAGTGTCAAAGTTGACCTAGAGAAAGAGAGGGAGGCATGATTGTGCTCTGATGCCGGTGCCCCTGGTCATCCAGGTGAGTGCTGGTCATGTGGACAGTTGCTGCCAAGCAGGGCTTGCTTTGCCCAAGCACGCCGCACAACAGTGCTCCAGAAGGGGACTCTTTATCAGTTTCCAGTGTTCCTGAGATAGAACAGCTCAAAATGAACTCAACACATACAGCTTCAACGTTTGCTAGAACTGCTGAGTGTGCTTCAGGGTGCTAGACGATGGGGCAGATTTGTCTGGTATAAAGTTTCTTTCCAAAAATTTTAGGCAGGCAGCCCCTGGGGTGCAAGCCCTGAACTTGTTTTGGGGTCCCATATCCCACACCAAGTCCATGGCTAGCAAGTGCCTCTCCAGCTCTGAGAAGCTTCAGGATCACAGAATGTGCGTCATCACTGATTCCCGGAGCCCTCCCTGGAATCTACTGGGCAGGCTGGGGGCAGGGACTAGGATGGACTTCACAGAAGCTCCCTGGTCATTCAGATGCAGGCGGTCTCAGACCCACAGGCCTAGCACGTGTTTCATGAACTAATATGGAATCTTCATGTGATAAGCATGTCATAATCTATTTGATTATATTTCATTTAAAAATGCTAGTTGATAAAAGAGTACTGTTTTTACCTGCTTTTGATAATTTTCTTAAGAAAGTTTAAAAAGTGTGATGGATGGGAATTATGAATGAATTTCAACCTGAAGTCTGAAAAGCCATGCTCTCAAACACATACAGCAGATTAAAGGCAGACTGTCCTGGGCTCACCCTGGTGTTTGCTGTCTTTTTCATGTGTAAACAGAGGGCCTGCTGGGCTTGCAATGTCGCAGGCAGGATGAGCAGTAATATACCTAAAGCACTTGTGCCTTAGCAGACCCATAATTAGTGCTGATCATAAATCCTGGAAAACTAATAAAGGCTTCCAGGCAACAGGGTCCAGTTCAGTCGTCACATGTAAGCCCACAAATGCACAAACAGACCTCAAATGGCAAAGGGCAGGGATCCAATAGCCCAAGTTCCTCCTCCCTCCACCACTCCCCCACTCTAGCTGTGGCTGAAACTTTGTCCTGCGGCTTCTGGTGACCTCTCCCTTCCCCTGGAAGGAGTCTAAGCTGCAGGCTCAGCTAATCTCCAGGCCTGACTGCAGGGTTCCTTAGGCAGCAGGCACAGAGCCATGCGGGGGAGGGGTGTGCTGACATGGGCTCCTGAATGTGTGGGCTGCAGGTGTCATATCAGGCCCACTCCCAGAGCTGGTTAGGTGTGACGATCCCCTCAGAACCCTGATCACCAGGTAGGGAGCCCTTGAACTGCACTTTCACAAGCTCCTTGGGTCGTCCTTTAGGCAAATTTGGTCAAATAACTGAATCAGGATGATGTCCAGGTTACTGGTGTGACTTCAGGGAGCAGAGATGATCTGTATCTCAGAAGATGCCGCCGTGCTCCTCACTCAGGTTGGCTAAGCCTTCCAACCAGGTTTCCTGCCTTGGTTGGCAATCAGAGAAGCAACGTTGATGAAAAATTCACACCTGAGACGCACACTTGTGAGCCATTCACCCAGGTACCTGGGGACCTAGGATCAACCCTCTCTGCCAAGAGACAGCAGGGGTGGATTGTCTCCAAGGGCGGAAAAGGTGGGAGGAACTTCCGTTTACTGAGCCCAGCCAGTGGGCACTGGAGCTGGAGTCCCCCAGCCCTGGAAGTTGGTGACACAGTTGTCAAACAGCGCCTGATAAAAATTATATAAACTAACAATGAAATAATGATATTAAAAACAAAGGTAATAAATACTCAAAGCTTGTCACTTTCTAATTGTTTTACTACATTTTCCTATTGTCTATGTCTTCACAGTTATTTACATCCATGGACACATACAGGGGCCACGTTACCTGATTGTGCCTGGCTGCATCTTTCTCCCAAATTTGCATTCAGAGACATAACATTGGTAACTTAGAAAAAGGCTGCAGTGGGAGTATTCACACCATGAAAATCCACGAACACTACACACCAAAGCCTGGGTTGTTATTTTTTTTGGTTGTTAGACTTAAGAAAGTGATGGAGAAAATGCTAACAATGCAAATTAAACTTAACTGGCAGTTGTGCCCACAGCAGTTACATTGTGAAACAGAGCAAACAATTGAGGAATTGTTCTCCTGTTCGCAAAATTATTTGACTGAGCAAGATCATTCCAATTGTTGAAGGAGCAGAGAAGTTCTGACATAAATCTTTGTTTCACTTTCTTTCTGCTCTTTAAAGAAAATAAAAATATCAAACAATGTTGCCTTCGGATATTTTCATTTGTCAAATTGCAGCCGTAGGTTGGTTACTGAGTTCGGCAAAAGTCACAAGCATTTGCTGAGTGGACTGGCTACCTGGAATTTAGAGTATTGTATATTTTATCTGCAAAACTGTGCTACACTTCTTTGACTTCAGTTTTTACAATAAACTTATGTATGGATATATATGCACACATTCTCCCCTGGAGAGGTTACTGGTAAGGACTTCCCAACACAGGACAGCTCTCCGTAGGGATAAAAATGAAGAAAGGCCCCAATAGGGATGCAGCTTTAAAGCTGTGTGATGAGCAGGTCTTTCCAGGCCTGTCATCCCCTTTCTGTATAATCCCAGTTGGAAATAATGTCAGAAGTAGAATTTGAGGCTGTGAGTGGAAGGCCCCAAGAAAAGGAGCCTGGTCCTGGCCTGGTACCTCACAGGCTCAAGGTGGAATCAGTGCCCTGCACCCTGGGGCTCAGCAACGCGCAGCAGGGTCACCGCAGCAGGTCTTATAGAGCCCAGGTGGGCAAGGCAGTGCGGGCTGTCACTTCTGCAGATAGGTGAGAGGACCGCTGGGACTCGTGTGTCTATTTTTCCCTGACTCCCCTTGACGGAATGACTGTCGTGTCCTCAGGATGGTCTCAGTGGTCAGGTGCTGGTGACCAGAACTCAGGTCACTTGTGTTCGTTGCTCACACTAGTTAGTCATGTCTGACTCTTTGTGACCCCGTGGACTGTAGCCTGCCAGGTTCCTCTATCCATGGGATTCTCCAGGTAAGAACATTGGAGTGGGTTGCCATTTCCTTTTCCAGGGGATCTTCCCAACCCAGAGATTAAATCCAGGTCTGCACTGCAGGCAGATTCTTTACCATCTGAGCCACCAGGGAAGCCCCAGAACACTTGGGGCGGCAGGATTTCACAGGTCTGTTGTACCAGGGCTCCTTCCTTGCAACCCTTATCTACCATATGCTTTCCAAGAATGTGGCACCAACTAGCTAATTTCACAGGAGATTCATGGAAACTCCTGAACTTACTTAGTCCTCCCTGGCCATTTTAGATGGGAAGACTCAAGCCCAGAGAGCGCAAAAATCTGCTCCAGGCCACACAGCAAGTCGACGGCAGAGCCAGCTCCAGAATCCTGGCACCTGCTCTCAGATGGGTAGTTTTCACCCTAGCACTTGCTCTCACCCCAAACCCTGGCCAGTCTGTGCCAAAGCAGTGAGAGGGCAGGGGCGTGGATGGGCCCCCCCACCCCACCCCAGGATTCTGAGCAGGCTGTCCTCTGGCCCCTCAACTCCAGCCCAGCCCACGTTACCTGCGCCTACCACCACCGCATCGTACTCAGGTTTCAGGCGTCCCCTGGTGTCCGAGAGAGCTCGTCTCCATGTGGGGCGGGGAGAGGCGCCCAAGGCCCTCCGGAGCCCTCGGCCACATGTGGCCATTTCTGCCCAGGACTAGGCCAGGAATTTGCTTGCAAGCAGCCTTTTGTGCCTCTCCAGGCAGGGGGAGGAGCAGGGAGGAGGAAGAGGAGGAGCTGCAGCCCAGCTGCGTACTTGGCCCTGGGCCACGACTAAATGGGGACACTGAGTTGCCCGCGGCCCAGCCTGTCCACCCGGGGCAGAGTCATGGGCGGTCACCTGTTAACTCGGCAGAGGTCCTGCGCCTTCAGACCTCCAGAGTGATCACTGTGCTGCTCATTCTCTGGGGCTCCGCTGTGCCAGGCGCTACGCCAACCAGTTGTGCAACCCCTCATGTGGGCCCCAGACGGGGAGCACTGAGGCTCAGACGAGTGTGCGTGCGTGTGCGTGCGTGTCCCAAAGGGCCGTCCCCTACCCTGTGCTGTCCTGCTTCTCATTAAGGAATTCAATGTCCAGGATGAGCTGGGGGTGGGAATCCAAGTAAAGAGGGAGACTCAGGTCCAACTTCCCGTCCTTGTGGCTTGTAACAGGGTAGCTGCTCTATGCCTGCAGCAGGCTCAGGAATCCGCTGCCTGAAGGACCAGGGCCTCTGCAACACTGCAGGGGGAGGGGGCAATCTGCCCCTGGGACATCCAGAGAGCCCCGCGTCCTTGCCCAAATGCTTTAATGCCATCTGCTTCACAGGCTTTCGCAAAACTGCAAAGGTTTGGGGGGCTAGTTCAGTTCTCTGTGATTCTGGGGTTTGCCTTTTTCTTTTGAAGGTCTGAACATTTCTCTTGTGTGTTTTAGTACCTTTCTCATTTCCCAAGAATCCTCAAGGATTTAGACCACATCTGCAAAAAGGTTCAGCTAAGTGCTCATTCTCCTGTGGCCTTTCCTGAATTAGGGGCCCCTCTGCTCCCTGCCCACTGGTTAGGCCATTCCCCAAGTAGGATAAAAGCACCCTAGGGGTTGGGAGTCTCTGTACACCTCTGATATCTGTCAGCCTTCTAGAAACCCACTATTAGAAGTGCATTTCACAATTAGGAGAAAATGTGGAAAGTTGCCTCTGGGTAAGAGGGACTTCTGGGGACATTTTTACTCTCAACTCAGACACCCCTCCACACGCCATGGAAAATTTACACTCTGTGTGTCTCTGCTAAAATACAAGTCAGGGCCTTCTCCTCAGTGTTATTTATAATATTGAAGAACTAAGAAGACTGGTTAAACTGGACATGCCTCGTCCCACAGTGGTTAAAAGGTAAGGGAAAGCAGCAGGGGACAAGCGAGAGGATCCTAAACAGCGGCGGCATCTAGCCTTTCGCTCTCCTGTGTTTTCCACAATCACGTGGTAATTCCCGTCGGTGGTCAGGACATTAGGGAGGAAGGCAGTCCCCGGCACCTCCTGACTGTCCCTCACTGGCACTTCCGAGGCCTTTAGCCCGAGCTGTGGCTCTAGCTTTTTCAGTACCCACGACCCTGCAAGCGGCTCACTTAAAGGGAAAGAACAGTCCTTGCATGAATTTCAGCTCTCTGGTGTCACACGTGAGCCCTTGGCTCCACTGCGCCATGCTCGCTTTTGCCTCACTTCCCTCCATCCCAGCTGTGGCCTCGCAGCCCAAGAGTAGTGGACGCGCCCAGGTCCCAGGCTCTGCTGGCCTCTTGTCCTCGGGCCTGTTTTCAGGTGGGGTGCGGGGAGACTTTAGAGGAGGGGCTGCACCCAGGGCAGTGCTCTCAATCCAGGGCACACCAGGAGCACCTCCGCCCCGCCCGCCCCCTCCCCGGGAAGCTCTGAGAAACCTCATAGCCTGGGATCCGTGGGACTGAGTGACAGGAACCTCTGGGGCAGGGCTGCTGCAGGAGCTAGAACCAAGAAGGGAACAAAGAGGCCACCAAGAAGGGCCAGGGGACGGAACCACAATCACTGTGACCAAAATTTATTGCATGCCTGCCACCGTCCTGCAGCCCCACGACTGTCCGGACGGGGGCGCAGTCACACTGCGGGGAGATAGGCTCAGAGGTGGGGGAGAGAGCCACTGTCCAGAGCCACAGTGTCCAGAGCCACAGCGAGGACACGGCAGAGCCAGGGCTCAACCCAGCTAGGGGAGCACCTTTCACGCGGGAGGAGACGGGCTTCCTGAGGCGCTCTCCCCACTCCAAGAAGAGCTGGGCACTTCCTGTCGGTCTCCTGGGGTAAACGGAGAGGCCGTTCCCAAAGTGGGGTGGCCCTGGGTCTAAGCGCACATCCACAGCTGCTCTAGCTAAGGAAACTGGCCTTCTTCTTTCTCCAGAGGGAAGGGTTTGGGGTTTGCTTGTTACCCGCAATGGAGGTGGCTCTAAGTGAGTTTCTTTAAGAAATTCTGGGGCTGCCCTGGAGACAGTGCCATCCCCAGGGCCGCTGTGGACAGGAGGCGGCTCTTGCCGTGGTGATGTCTGTGAGCCAGGCAGGCCTGGAGAACCGGGGGCAGAGGCCGATGCACGGGGCCGCCCTCCTAGTCCTAGAGCAGGGGGAGGCGGGAGGCCTCGCCCAGGCGCCGGGCCAGCTCGCCAGCCTGCTGCACCAGCACGTCTGTGGGCACAACCGACAGGTGGAGGGCCAGCAGCTCGTGGCACCTGACAGCCTCGGCCGGGTGGCCCTTGCTGTAATACCGCAGCAGCTTCCTGGAGAGGGGGAAGGAGGACAGGATTCAGGAGGGAGACATGGGCATGAGGTCACCTCACTGGACTCTAGCACCAGGCTGGAAAGGACTTCCTTGCTCCTTGCTGACTCCCCAGTTTTGAGGCTCAGCCCCAGGCTGCCAGGGCCCACCCTCTGGAATCCTAACCCCAGATGGCAGGGCCCCAGCTATGGGACCCGAGCCAGCTAGGGAAGGTCCCAGGAGCCCAGCAGAGACAGCTGCAAATGCCATCTCAGTGTGCAACAGAAGGGGAGGAACCCCAAGAGCACCCCACTCTCTTTCTCTGAGTGCCCGGCCACGAGGAGCTTCTAACAAGGGGGGCTGGGCTTGGGGCGGGGGGGCAAGGAAACACTCCTGAAGGAAGGGCTGCTCCCTCTGCTGAGACGGGCACTTATCATCTGTCATCTGTCCCCCTCTGTTCCCAGCAGCCCTCCGGGTTGGCATCACCTGTAGTAGTCTCCTCCCAGCATGCCGATGGGAGCTGAGTCATCAGACAGCACAGGTACCTCCATGATCTGGAGTTTGTGGCCCTGGGGAAGGAGGAGGAACTTCTTGAGTGGGGAGGCAGTGGGCACGGTGGGAAGACCATGGGCCTGAGTCAGACACAGCGGGTCTGAGGCCAGGCTCAGCCCTGTTTAGCAAGTGCTTGGTGCTGGGAAAATGCACTGACCTCTTTCTACCCTGTCTTCTCATCTGGGAACTGGGGATAAGAATAAACTCCCAAGAACATTAGACGTGATGAACATAAAGTTCCTGGGGTCATGCCAGGCATCATGGTGGTAGCTCTCCACCAACCAGTGGACCTGGCTCAGCATGAAGGATGGTGACTGGGGAAGTGTCAGTAAGAGCAAAGTGTGACCAAAGGCCAAGTCTCTCTCTGAAAGGACTGGGAATCCCAGGGGAGGACACGTCGGGGAAGCGACTCAGGCTCTGTTGGGCTCCCACCATGCGCCAGGTGTCGTCATGGGGTTCCTGCAGTCCTGTGCCCACTGGGATGGTGAGGCCTGCCCATTACCCCATGGAGTCAACCACACACACACAGAGCCTGTCTCTCCCTAGAGGCTGAGGTGATGCTCAGCCCCACGTCCTGGGCACCTCTGAGGAGGGCACAGGCCAAAGATGGGAGCCTGCCTGGGTTCTGGAAGCCAAGCCTGGGTTCTGACATCATCACTTAGGACCTTGGTGCCCTGGCTGTGGTGTTTGATCTCAGGGCATCAGTTCCACCACCTGCAAAATGGGATCGGAGACACTTGTCCCAACCAACACATGGGCTGTGCAGGTGTGTGAGGCTGAGAACGGTGAGACCCCAACAGCCACACTGCACCATGGCAAGGGATGCCACAACCTTAGGCTGAGGGGAAGGAGGGCGTGCTGCCAGGAGCAGAGACAGGGCATGCGAGGTGTGGGCAGCCTTGCCCTGGGCAGGCTGGTTAACTGCTCTCTCCGTTTATCTGTCTCAGCAATGGGAGCAGGAAGTGAGGCCTGGTATCACAGAAAGTGCGGGCTGAGCATCCTTGCTTGCGCGGGGCATGGCGGTCTGTTCATGTGTCACCCGGATGCTTCTTGAACAGCATGAGTTTTTCAGAGAACTGGGGGCAGGGGTCACAGAGCCTGAGCGCAAAGGCGGACCTGAGTTCTGGGTCCCAGCCAGCTGGGCTTTGCTGTCAGTCCCACTGGTGACAAGAAGAGCCGGAGAGACAGACTGAACAGAAGCCAGGAGAAAGGGAGCGCTTCAGGACTGCCCTGCCCGGGCCAGCCACACCCACCATGTCGTTCTCGAACCACAGGAAGTAGGAGCAGCAGAAGTCCCCTTCACGGAAGAGCAGTGTGGTGTAGCCCTTCTGCAGGTATCTGCGCGCCAGCCGGATGAGAGACCAGACCTGGGGGAGGGGACAGTGCTTGTCTCTGCGGCCTGAGGGCGGCCCTTACCCCACGGGCGGGGGCTGGGCTCGGGCTCTCAAATCCCAGTGATGAAAAGCACTCAGACGAGGAGCTCCTGGAAGGCCAGGGGCCTCTCCTGCTCATCTTCCTTCTTGGCGCCTGGGCCCAGCTTTGGCTCAGGGCAGGAGCTTAATAATAAACAGATGATGGAGGGATGGATGGACTACCTATCCCTCTCATTACTGCAGGACAAAATATACGTATCAACACTTTATGAATCTTCACTATATATGCAAGCTATAAAGTAGCAAATTCATCTTTCAGGCCAGAACAGAGCCAGGGACGCAAGCAGAGATGAGAGGGTGGCCACCTGGAACTCTCCTGATGTCGAGGGCTCACACGGACCCCTCAGGGCTGAGGATCTCTGGCATGGGTCTATGCCAGGAAGGTGCTAGAAAAGTGTTTGAATGCACAGTGCCCTGGCCCTGGCACATCCTCTGCTCTGAGGTGAAGTCTGAACAAGGGCTCACCAAGGGCACCGATGGGAACACAGTGACCGAGGGTCAACGTGCCTCAGGTCCTCTCTGCGAGGCTCTCCTCCCTGATTCAAGGACTTCCGCCGCTGCCTGTGAGCTGCCGGAGGGAAGCTGGCAGCAGGAGGGCACCTCTGCCCCCACCCCCCACCTCCCAGGGCTGGCAAAGGCCTTCTGCACTCCAAGATGCTTAGTGACAGGTGTACATGAGCGACTCCCAACCTGATCACACACAGCGTCTAATTAAATGCAAACAAATAACATGGACTTGCTCTATTTTTCAGGAAAGCAATTTGACAACGTATATCAGTAACCTTAAAAACAATTCCTCCCACTTGACTTCATAATTCCATTTCTGGGAATCCATATTGAGAAAATAGTCTGAGATGAGGACAAGGATAAATGCCTAGAGGGGTGTGCACCAGCATTATTTATGATAGAGTCTGCGAGCAATCTCAGTAGTCAACACTGGGGAAATGGCTAAGTACATGATGCTGTGTTCCCATGATGGACTGCTGTGGAGCCGATGAGAACCGTGTTGATAAAGAATTAATGACATGAGGAAATGCACCAGATACAAAGTGAACAAAACTGCGGGGAACACATGCGTATGCAGGATGACCTCAACTACAACAAACTGCACAGGAGAGCAATGGAGAGAAACGCACCAAGGCCAGCCCAGCTACCCCGGAAGGAGACGGAGACGCACAAACTGCACAGGAGAACAATGGAGAGAAACGCACCAAGGCCAGACCAGCTACCCCGGAAGGAGACGGAGACGCACGAACTGCACAGGAGAGAAACGGAGAGAAACGCACCAAGGCCAGCCCAGCTACCCCGGAAGGAGACGGAGACGCACAAACTGCACAGGAGAGCAATGGAGAGAAACACACCAAGACCAGCCCAGCTACCCCGGAAGGAGACGAAGACGCACAAACTGCACAGGAGAGAAATGGAGAGAAACGCACCAAGGCCAGACCAGCTACCCCGGAAGGAGACGGAGACGCACAAACTGCACAGGAGAACAATGGAGAGAAACGCACCAAGACCAGCCCAGCTACCCCGGAAGGAGACGGAGACGCACGAACTGCACAGGAGAGCAATGGAGAGAAACGCACCAAGACCAGCCCAGCTACCCCGGAAGGAGACGAAGACGCTGGTGTGGACGGCCCCAGGAAATGCTCGACCAGCCCCAGCTACACTCGGTGCCACGTGCTGTGCATCACCGTGTGCGTGCATCTGTGATCTACGCCGTAACTCCACGACGTTACTGGTGCTATTGCTCTCTTTAATAGAAGAGGAAGCTGAAACTTAAGACTCCCTACCGCCCCAGGCCACACGACTAGTGAGGGCAGAGCTGGGTCTCCAGTGGGCTGTCAGTGACCCTGTTTTCACCATTACGATACACTTTACTTGGATATATAAAATATACATATATAATAACGTAAAATATATGTAACATGTATAATATATAGTAACATAGTATGTATAATATATGTATAAAATATAGCTTTTTATAAAGTGGCAGAGGCCTCCCCACCAAAAATACTAGTTTGCCATGAAGATGAATCAAAGGAAATAAAAGGAGCCCTGGAGACTGTTTCCTCTGTAGAAACCTCCTACTTTTACATTCTGATACTCAAATCCATTAACCTGTGTGTCCCCTTTCTGTCTTAGTGAACTCAACAAACCCTTACTGGGCCCCAGCCATTCCCTCCCTGGCCTCACGACCCAGTGTTGCTCCAGGAACTTTAACACATCTGGGGAGGTGGCCCCACATGCTGGCCGGGGCCCTAGGGTGACAAAGACAGGACCGTTCTCTTAGAGGCCCACCAAGCTGGGTGCGGAGGTAGGAAGAAAGCAGTAAGAGTTCCCACGGGAGTGCTGGGAGTTTCCCAGGGGCCCAAGCGCGGGGACTAGCCCTTCCAGGCAGGGGTCCAGGCACGCCTTGTCTGACATGCAGGGAGCGTGCCTGGACTTGGCCAGGTTACCTTGGTTTTGACGAAGGTGGCCAGGGGCCACCGGCCCAACTCCGATGAAGTCCTTTCACTGCTGCTGAGGGAAGGGGCCACCATCTGACCAGTGGTGCGGTCCACGTAGATGAAATGCACCAGGCCTGGGAAGTCTTCCAGGAAGGTGAGGGGCTGAGTTAAGGTGTTTTTGAAGCCAGAAGCAGGGAAGGAGCTCCTCCATTCACCGAGGCTTCCTTTAGGCGCCTTCACCCCCACCCCACCCGCCCCATAGGTTTCCTTTTCAGCCACCCTACCCTCCCAGGACACCCTCTTTCCCAGGTCTCACTTTCCCTTTGAACTCCCAATCCTAAGAAGGTCTAAGACGCAAGGACCATGGATCTCTGGCTCTGGCATATTTCACGCCGGGCGTCCTGCTCCCAAGCAACACAGCACGTTTATGTTTTACCATTTTCATGCAGGATGAGTTTAAATGGCACACGTGGTGAGGCCAGGGTGGGAGCAGAGCTATGGAGCTGAGTGAGCCTCACTGGCCGCCACCCTCATGCCTCGCCACAATCTTCATCTCTACGCCTCGTCTTGGGCTGGAAGGTTCCATCTGAGAGGACGGGCAGCAGCTGGTGGCTGGCAAGGCCGTCTGTCATCCCTTCCACCTGCACGGTGAGGACTGAAGTCTCAGGAAATTTTAATACTGGAAAAACTGCTTCATATAAAGTTTCAGGGAAGATTAGTAATTGATGAAACTAGTTCTCTAATAAAAGGGTAAGTCTTAGAGATGGCTTTTTAAACAGGGACCAACAAACATACTTACTGCAGGCCTTCTCAGAGCCTTCACACTTCACTGTACTGTAACATCTAAGGAGGGGGGGCCCAGCCCCTCAAACCTACCTGACCCCAGGCCCCTGCCCCTCCTGGGAGACCCACTGCCACTTTGCTGGCTGGACAACACCTACACAGATGACCTCTATGAAGCAATCTCGGGACACCAGGGATTTCTGAAATTCCAGCCTCGGAGCATTCCTACAGATAGGACACTAACAGGACGCTAAAGTCTCCTCACTTTCTTCAGCAAAAGGAAGCTGAGGTGCGAACTACCTGCTCTTTCCCTAAAGCTGCTGTCCTTCCAGACAGCGGGCAGAGAAGTGGGCAGAGTGGGGCAGCAGCCCAAGGGGCCTTCACGGCCAGCCCAGGGCCGGGCATCAGGATATGACACCATGGTGACATTCCTCCTGCTCTTCACCAGCAGGAAGTCCTTCCAGTCCGCCAGCTTTTCTCTGTCGAGGGAGCAAGAGAGCAGGAGGGTGAGGTGGGCCCAGCTCCCACCCCGGCCGCCAAGGGGTCGCACTGCCACTTACTGCATGAGTGTCTGGACTTGGTCCTGCAGGTGCTGGGGCAGGTGGGGGCCCCCCCGGCCTGGGGCCACGGTCAGGAAGCTGAACCGATAGACGGCGCATAGCTGCCGCTTCACCTTCCTGCACGCCTGGAGCAGCCTGGGGGCCAGGGATGAACTGTCACAGAGGGAAGGATCCTGGAGGGCACACCCAGGATGGCACCCCATCCCTGTGGTCACCCTCCTCCTAGACTGATGGACGCGGCTGATGAACTACACCCTGGCCCTCACTGAGCTGGGAGTCAGCTTCCATGTTCCCCCAACATGGGGCTCTGAGAAACTCAACTCTCCAACCTCCTGGTTTATTTTATGGAAATACAAAGCACAGTGACTTGCCCAAGGTCACACTGGGTCCGTGCAGAAGCTGGGTCTCTGCTAGTGGTGTCGGTCCTCAGGCCCTGCTCCTCAACATGTTTTCTCTGCCCCCAGCCTCCCCTCAGCATCGCAGGGGTTGGACCCACCCTCCCAGGACCCGCCCTATGCTCAGAAGTGCCTCCCCAAGCATCTTCTCCTCCTGGGCCTGGAGGAAACCTGCCCCCTCGTCCAAACGATGCCCTCCTTGACCTCAGGGCCCACCACTCACTCCCAAGATGAGCCGGGCTCACTTTTGGAGAAGGCCTTGGTCTTGAACTCCTGCCAGGTTCTCTGTAAGCAGACAAGTGACAGGCGGCTTCCTGACAATGTTCCCACAGTGAGGTCCAGGGGGGCTCTGACGTCGGGCTCTAGAAGGCTCCCCATCTCCACGGCTTATTTAGGCCCAGCACACAAATGCTGTCCATAGCCAGGCTGGGTCTCTGGCAGGGGCCCCAGCACCCTTCAGCCCACTGTACACCACGGTCTAGTCACTCAGCAGGCTTTTACTTAAAAAGCACCTTCTGGGTTTGAGCCCCAGACTCTCAGCTTCGCTGGCAGACAGGTAAACCAGTGTTGTCGGAGCAGCAGGTCAGTGCCTTGAGGGCGGGGTGGATGCAGGCAAGGGCAGGGGTGCTGATCCCCTTCAGGGCTCTTTGCCTCCTGATACCTCACTGGGGCATGCCGGGCACCAAGAGACAAGGGGCATCGTGGACCGACTGGGCTTCAGTCGCCTACTCTGCCTCGTCTAGTCCCCTGATTATTTTCAAACCAGTGCAAACTTCAGCCACCATGAATCTCAGTTCCTCAAACAGACCCCAGCCCTGCCAGCTACATGAATGGCCTCAGATATCGGCCCAGGGTTCTCGTCTGGCGCGTCCCCTCCTAGGCCCCTGCCTGGAGGGAACTGGTCTCCTCCTCTGTTCACGTGCTGCCCCTGTGTGTCTGGGCCTCACGACCCTATCTGGGCTCTCAGCCCCCCATGGGTGGAACGGCCTCCCTGTGTCCTGCAGCCTGTGAGGCCAGCCACATGCTGAGGGGCACAGTGGGCAGACAACTGGCCATTACCGAGCCCTCGAGCTGGGCTCTGCCTCCACTGCTCACCCCTCCAGTAACTTTGGCCAAATCACCATCTATCTGAGCCCCGCCCTGGTTTCCTTATCTGAAACATGGGAGCTGGAACCTGTGTTCTGCCAAAGTCACACAAGAACGTTTAGGAAATATCAAGTGCGCTGCTGAGTTGTGGGGGATCAGGAGCACGGTCCTCTGGTGGGGGGGGGGGGGGCAGAGGCCGGCCCCCTCCCCTTGAGCCTTGGCCCCTCAGGTGTGATGAGAACAGGCCCTGTCTCCCCTCCCCAAGGTGGGGCGTCGGGGCCTGTGTCTCACCTGAAGTTCTTGCCCACCTCGATTCTTGACAAACTTGTCCATCCTCTGGCGGAGGTCCGCCACGATGGGGTGGGACCGCAAGGAGCTCCCAGCCTCTTGCCCCTCCTTCAGCTTCTTCTCCAGTTGAGAAAACCCATCCAGCAGCTGGTACAGGGCCAGGGCCAGGGCCGTGCTGGGGCACTGAGGGGAGAAGAGCAGGGCGGGGTGGACAGGGGTGGCCGGGGGCGGGTGTCCAGGCTGGGATGGCCCCAGGGCAGGCGGGGGCGCTGATACCTTGGTCAGGAGCACCATGCTGATGCCCGGCCACAGGGGCAGGCAGTACATGGTGTGGGGCACCAGGGGGCAGTAGCTGTCTTTCACGCTGGCATCCAGGAAAATCCTTCTGGGGCCAGAGGGTCCTGGGGAGTGAGGGATCAGCATCTGGAGGGTGTCTTCAGCCATCTGAGGAGGAAGAGGAGCTGTCAGGGGGAGGGAAGGGGCAGTCATCGGGAGTCCTCCCCAGGCTGGGTCCCCCCGCAGCTGCCCACTTGCTATGTCCCTCGGAACCTTGAGGGACAAACTATTCTAGCCCCCAAAGTCCCAGTTCCTAAATGCTGGCCCTCTGCTGAGGCTCCCCTGGCAGCTCCCATCCGGCTGTCTGTCTCTCTCTCAGCATCTTCGGGGCCCTTCTGCACAGCGTCAGGACTGGATGCTACACAAGGGTGGTGGGCAGTAAGAAAGGGGAAAAGGAAGAAAGGAAAGTGGGGAAAGCACACGGGGTGGCATGAGCTGGGGGGGGGCTCCTCCCCAACGTTATGTACACAAAGGGTTTAAAGCCTATTAACAATTAATCATTTGACAACCTTCCGGACCTGGGAAAGTCATTCTAAGGGTGCAAGTGAGGGCTTCCAGGACTAAATAAGAAGACTCCAGCCTCATGAGGGCTCTGAGTAAGAGTCTTCAGTAGCCAAAAGTGGAAAATTAAGGGAATCATTAGGGATGCCACAAAAGCTTCTCTGTAAGGAAGTCACGGCAGTCTTACGACGACAGCAAAGGACCGGATGCAACACACTGGTTGTTCCAAGAATTTGCTAAATAAATGATACCATAATGCAGGCGATGCACTCTGAACAGTCTCGTTAAAAACCACATTGCCAAGGACTGCCTCGTCCATGGGAAAATGCTCAAAAAATAATGAAGAGCGTTAGGACTCAAATCGGGTAAAAGAAAAAATATATATGGGGTGTGTGTGTGTGTGTGTGTGTGTGTGTGCGTGTGTGTGTGTGTGTGTATAAATACATTTATAAAGTCATAGGAAAGCCTAGAAGGAAACACTCCAAAAGTGTTTAACAGCAGCTAACATCTGGGGTTGGGACTGAGTGATTCTTATTCTTTTTCCATATTTTAATTCTGTTTTCCCCAATTTTTCTACAGTGAACATATTTACTCTCTTATTAAAAAAAAACATTAAAAATTAAGTTAGACTTTCACTCCCAAGAACAGTGAGAGTGGGAATTTCTTAGGAGTGGAGGCTGTGTGTCTGGGGGAGGGGGAGGAAGGAGGGAGAAGGCCACCCTCATCCACCATGCCTCACCCTACCCCTGGCCCCCACCTCTGGGCTGAGCTGTTTCCTGCACTGGCCGGACAGCTGTGAGACAGCACCGAAGACAGGCATGGCTGGAGTGTCACCCCAGGAGAAACCTTCAGAGTCCCCAGAGCCCACTGCAGCATCTCAGATCAGCTGGTATCCTGGCCAAGCGCCCTAGGCCCCCAGGAAAAACTCACCTGGATGTGGGGAGAGTCAGTAGGTGGGGTGCCCCCATCCAGCCAGATGGTGCTACCTGCAGACAGACCGTAGGTAATAACAGAACGACAGAAACAGTGGGAAAATGTAAATACTGGCCCAACAGCCTGTCAGCAGGGGACAATGGAAAAGAGGCCCTTCTCCACTGGCAGCTCACAGCACCTCGCTGGGCAGAGCACCTCGGTGTGAACTGGAGAGCCTTCCCCTTCTCATTCTACCCCAAGCTGGCGAGTGCAGGGCGAGCTCCCTCCATGGTAGAACAGCTAGGGCAGCCTGGCTAGGGAAGAGAGGCACCCCTGCCCGCCCCCTCCCCCAGGCTGGCTGCTGGGCACGAGCTCCTCTCCGTGTACCTTGCAGAGTGGGGGCAGGTCCCTCAGCCCCTCCTCAGCCCCGCAATCCCCTCCTTGCTTCTGTCTGCTCTACCCCTTTGAGCCCCTCTCTGGCTATAACAGTGTCTTTTCACTCTTCGCTGGGAGGCAGCACAAACTGTCTACAGTTCCCCGTTCATTTAGTTAATCAGCAAACTTTTACTGAAGCACCTACTGTGTGGTGGGAACCGAACTAGATTTCCTTTCCTAGGACAGCTCACAAAAACTACTGAATCAAGTACATATTTGAAATATTATAGCTTTGTACTATGTTCTCTCATATATTTCCCTGCAAATAACCATCATTTATAATCACGTTTCTTGGGGAAAGCCTGTATCTTATGTTTCAAACACCTGTCTTAAAATGGATGAAAGCAACTCAAGCCGTTTGTAAGCTGTGAGTTGTGTGTGCTGTGGAACAGGAATTCTTACAGCGTTGAGGCATGAAAAAACTAACCACTGAGAGAAAGGGGTCGGGAGGAGGAACAAGGGAAGGAAGCAGTGAGAAGAAAACGGAACTTCAGCCGTCACCCCAAAATAGCGCTTTCTGATGTGCTTGGGCTCCTGGCAAGCTTACAGAGCCCAGGAGAGCTGGGACCTTGGCCCTGGAGAAGTGGACAAGCAGAGATGAGCTGCCACGTGGTCTCAGAGGTCCCAGGCTCCTTTTTTGTTTTGTTAATAATATTTCAAACATTTTTTTTTTATTGTTTATCCACTTACTTTGGAAGTAAAGTATAAACTATACAGATTGAATATTGATATTTTAAACCACTGTGCTGGAAATAAACTTACTTAATTAGCTGATTACTTATTAACTACAAAAAAAGAAACGGAAGGCAGTGAGAGTACACATATGCAAGCTGAACTTTTAAATGAAATCAACTTGTCATAAGAATTTTTATGGATCACTGAAGTGGCCTCAATAAGTTCTTGAATTCAAGCGGGAGCTGGCAAGACAGAGGGGCTGCAGCAGACAGCGTCCTGGGCTCTAGGAATGTGGGTGTCTGTGCCTGGCTCTTACAGGGCGTGGGGATCCACTGACCCCTAAGACAGATTCCCAGGGCTGCCAGTTGGCACCCAGCTCCTCCCCCTCACCGTCCAGGGTCCCTCCTCCACACTAGATCTCACCTGAACTCTGCTCCCCAGGGGATGGAGCTGGTGTGAAGTACTCGTCAGCAGGGGAGAAGCTGTCTGTCTCCTGGGAGGGAGAAGGGGCACCTGGGCTGAGGGCTTAGGGGGTCTCCCGGGGGCTCAGCCCTGGACCCTGCTCTCCGAGGAGAGGCAGATCTTCCCCTCCTCTCCCCTCCTGGCCCCTCCCCATGGTACAAAGCACATACGGTCCCTGTAGAATTCCTGGTTGGGTCTGCAGAACAAGAGCTCCAGGCCTGCTGCACGGGGATGCTCTGGCTGCGGTGGGGCCTCCGTGGGGAAAGCTGTGACAGGACAGGCCCGCGAAAGCTGGTTAAAGATGCTGACTGGCTTCTCTTTCTCCCAGCGCTTCATGGCACAGCCCTCAGGGGGCTCGCCAGCCCCTGCGCCCACTCCACTGCACAGCTCTGAGTGTGTGCCGTTGCTTCCCAGGGATGTTTCAGTTCTAGTCTTTCTCCAGAACCACAGAAATTCTACAAAGTCCAACAAACTGGCATCCAAATCACTGCCACACTGCCACTGATGAGGAGGATGGTGTGGCAACCCAGCTGGCCAGCACTTTCTGAGCATTTCACTATGCCCCAGGCACCGCTGGGCTCCTAGTAAACTGCCACCTTTATTCCTCATGACAACCCTGAGAAGTAGATGCCATGGTTGTCCTATTGTACAGACGAGGGAACTGAGGCTCCCACGGGGTGAGCACTTGCACAGCAAACAGCTAGGTGGTAGAGCTGGGACTACGTGACTCCAAAAACCTGCACTTTTAACCCACTAATCCACCTGCCTTCTAGAATTCCCCTTACACCTGAAAGCAGCTAGGAAAGTCATGCCCAACCACATGTTCAGGACTGAGACTCAGAGACCAGTCTCCCCAGCTGCCTGCCCAGTGCTCTCCAGAATGGCCATCTGAGTCGCCTTTCTGGTGGCCTCCCGCTGCCCACAGAGCTGCCCCAAGAGAGACCTGGGGGTCACTGTCCTCAGCCGTGCTCTCGCTGGGGTAGAGATCCTGCACCAGGAGGATGAGGGCCAGGAGGTCGGCTGGGCGCAGGGAGCTGGCGCTGTGGCTGTGGAGAGGACAGGAAGCCAGTCAGCACGTGCCCACTGCCCCTGCCTGCAGGAGGCAGTGGATGGGAGCAGGCAGGTAAGGGGGTCTGGGGCAGGGTCCCTGCCCTCCGCAGTTTATAAACATGCCAGCTGACTTTATCCTCTTCTGAGAAAGACATGGAATATACAAAATTAATGAACTCATTCATTATTAAAAATAAAACTTGGTTGTGTTGAAAAAAACAATGACCAGTGGAACACCACCGGGGACCAGGAACGGCATATCAGGAAACCCTAAGTTCAGACTCTGAGGCAGTATTCCAGGAAGGAATAATTCAGAGGGGAGTGAACCGAGGGGGATGAAGAACTAAGAAGCTAAGAATCAGCGCTTCCTGGAAGTGATGGGTCTTTCAAGGTTTCCCAGGCCCAGGAGGTGGTGCTTTTCAGGAAGGGGTCGCAAGAAAGGGTGAATGTGAGGGGTTCTGGGGCTCACCTGGAGTAGAAAGCCAGCAACTTGGAGTGCACGAGCAGGAAGGCGTGCAGGGCCTCCTCGCCAGCCCGCCCGGGGCTGGAGTTGACGGCGTGGATGACGTGCCGCTCCAGTGCCTCGATGCACAGCTCACAGAGCTGAGGGTGGATCAGCCGCTCCACAGCCTGGGGACGCGGGCAGGGGGATGGAAGCCATGTCACCCCGATTCCTCTCGTCCCAACCGAAGTCTAGTGATACATTCACTCCGGGCACGGTGAGAGCACACCCAGCGCCAGACGCTTGGGAGCAGGGAGGCTCAGACTAACACAGGCTGTGCTCCTGAGGGGCTCTGTCTGTACCGGTGTATCAAGCTCCTGCGGGGTCTACATCTGCTGGGGGCTGGTTCCCCTGACACGCTCACGGCTCATCCTCCTGTGCGCCTGACCATTAATGGTGAGCTGATACTTGTTTGCTCTTCATCTGTCCTCTAAATCAATGGCTTTCAACTTGTAGTTCCCCAACCAGCATAACCAGCGTCACCTGGGAACTTGTTTGAAATGCAAGTTATAGAGCCTCCCACCCTCAATGCCTACAGTGACTGAGAAAAGTGAAGCCCAGAAGCCCATCTTCCAAGTCCTCTAGATGATTCTGATGCATACAAAGAGGAGAACCACTGATCTACAGAGAGTCTGTTTGTCTACAACAGGGAGCAAGGCGGGTGCTACTGACGAGCAGCCTACTCCTCAGACCTGCGCTTAAGTAGGAGCTGAGGCTCAGCTCCCCTGTCGCTGCTGGCCGGAGGCGTAGTTTGCTGGCTGTAGTGATACCATCATCTACACTCAGGCAATCTTGACTTCAGTGCTGCTCACTGTTCACTATTTTCTACTCTAGTTTCAGCTCAGCATAATTTGGGGGAAGGGATCAGAGGTGAGGGAGCTAACCAGAAATTTCCATAATTTACTGAGCACCCAAAAACTGCACTAAGAAATCTGTTTTACCCAAAGTCTAGCCGTGTTATTATAGGGAGGCCCATCAGAGTGCCTAATGTACCATGAAGCCAGAAAGAGCAACCCTCTGAAATGCATGAGCTTGGGGGCTGCCGGTGCCCTCACTCACTGGGGTGGGGGACAGACGTCAAAGCAGGGTCTCAACGCTGCCCAGGCCCCGCG